>NC_064627.1:368350978-369711001 GCF_023864275.1 Schistocerca cancellata | reverse complement strand
GGGGGAGAGGGGGAGGAGGGGGTAGAGGGGGGAGAGGGGGGAGAGGGGGTAGAGGGGGGAGAGGGGGTAGAGGGGGTAGAGGGGGTAGAGGGGGGAGAGGGGGGAGAGGGGGGAGAGGGGGGAGAGGGGGGAGAGGTGGAGAGGGGGGAGTGGGGGGGAGGGGGGAGTGGGGGGAGTGGGGGGAGTGGGGGGAGTGGGGGGGTGGGGGGAGTGGGGGGAGTGGGGGGAGAGGGGGAGAGGGAGAGAGGGGGAGAGGGGGAGAGGGGGAGAGGGGGAGAGGGGGATAGGGGCAGAGGGGGAGAAGGGGGAGAGGGGGAGAGGGGGAGAGGGGGAGAGGGGGAGAGGGGGAGAGGGGGAGGGGGAGAGGGGGAGAGGGGGAGAGGGGGAGAGGGGGAGAGGGGGAGAGGGGGAGAGGGGGAGAGGGGGAGAGGGGGAGAGGGGGAGAGGGGGAGAGGGGGAGAGGGGGAGAGGGGGAGAGGGGGAGAGGGGGAGAGGATAGGTTGGTTGGTTGGTTTGGGGAAGGAGACCAGACAGCGTGGTCATCGGTCTCATCGGATTAGGGAAGGATTGGGAAGGAAGTCGGCCGTGCCCTTTCAGAGGAACCATCCCGGCATTTGCCTGGAGTGATTTAGGGAAATCACGGAAAACCTAAATCAGGATGGCCGGACGCGGGATTGAACCGTCGTCCTCCCAAATGCGAGTCCAGTGTCTAACCACTGCGCCACCCCGCTCGGTGGAGGGGGAGAGGGGGAGAGGGGGAGAGGGGGAGAGGGGGAGAGGGGGAGATGGTTAAAATGGCTCTGAGCACTATGGGACTTAACTTCTGAGGTCATCAGTCCCCTAGAACTTAGAACTACTTAAACCTAACTAACCTAAGGACATCACACACATCCATGCCCGAGGCAGGATTCGAACCTGGGACCGTAGCGGTCTCGCGGTTCCAGACTGTAGCGCCTAGAACCGCTCGGCCACCCTGGGCGGCTCAACTAATACACTTTAAGGTGTATTGTGGCGATGTTTTTCAGTAGAACATAGCCCAGAGAGAACTTCTGGACGACTTCATACGGGGGAGAATCACCGGGGAGCACGAAGAAGAACGAAATGCAATAAGTGCAGGCCAGGAGTTTGGTGTTGCTCACAGCGTTGTTTCACGTGTATAGGGAGAGTTCAAAACGGTGGTCGTCCACGCTCAACTATAGCAGCAGATGGCCGCCACGCTGTGCAATAAGCAAGAAAGGAATCATTTGAAATAGCGTGTGCAAGTGCAAGTGCAAGTGCAACTACATTTAACATCAGTGGAAGACACGCATCTCACGCTTCACAGTGGTGCGGCGACTGCATGGTTCCTTTTGCCTACTACCAGTACGTTGTGTTCCGTTGACATCTGCACATCGGCGGCTCTGTTTGCGATGGTGCCAAGAGCGTAGTGATTGAACTAACGACGAGCGATGACGAGCTCCCTCCTAAGATGAAAGCAGGTCCCGTCTAAGTAGCGATTCTAGACGTTCCCTCATATAGCGAGAAGTGGGAACACGTAATCACTCGGGAACATTTACGAACATGATCGTTTTGGAGATCCTGTATTATAGTGTGGGGAGACATAATGTAGACCTCCAAGTATTTGAACACATTACTCTCGTCCGTCAACGTTAGTGGGACATTGTACTGCTTTATCACATATGTTTTTCAAGGGTGCACTGACCGCTGATTTCATTTTTATGGATGACAGTGCGTGTCCCTATTGAACAGCGCAGTTCAAAATGGTTCAAATGGATCTGAGCACTATGGGACTTAACTTCTGAGGTCATCAGTCCCCTAGAACTTAGAACTACTTAAACCTAACCGACCTAAGGACATCACGCACATCCATGCCCGAGGCAGGATTCGAACCTTGGACCGTAGCGGTCGCGCGGTTCCAGACTGTAGCGTCTAGAACCGCTCGGCGAACAGCGCAGTTGGTGGAGCCGTTGGTACGAGATGATATTCGGCTAATGGAATGGCCTGCCTTTTTCCCCGACTTAAATCCAATCAGGCACGTGTGGGTTGCGCTGGAGACAGTTTTGTAGCACGTCCACATGAACCAACGACTACCCAGCTGTTGCCTACTGCGCTTGTGAACGAGTGGAACGCCGTACTACAAGATCTCCTCACCAACCTTGTGGTCAGCGCGGGAGCACGCTACAGAGGGTGCACTGCTGTCCATGGCGATCACAGACCCTACTGACACACGGATGACGGGCCCTCAGATCTCCGTATTATAGAGGCCAGCGGCGGCTGACAGGGAACAGAAATCTCCGTTTTCCTATTCCCACGCGGGCGTCGTTTACGTCTGTTGTACTCTCCGGTGGACAAAGTTTGTACCATTTGCGGGCAAGGCATGGCGTAGTGTAGTGATTCGAGAATTTCTGTGTAAATTATAGAACCACTCAGCCTTCTACCGTCTCGAACACACGAGATTCTGGATATGAGTGTGGGATGGTAGAATCCTGTCTACTGCGCGTCACATGTTTGTGTGTGTACGTTTAAAATCAGTCGCGGGAAGAAAGTAGACGCGGCAGACTAACGGCACCGACAAGTGCCTGTCGGGCAATCCCTATATGTTTTAGTGAGTGTGTAAGGAAGAACCATGGAGTTTATATGAAGCTCTGTGCTTACTGGGTCTTTGACTTTTGTTATTAAAACAAAGACAGTTGAAAAAGAACTCTTGAAAACTCTTGACGTAACCTTGCTATAGGCAAGATTTATTTTCTGATTTATGTTAAGGAAAGTTATGGCATCAAAGCCAACTTTCTTTTAACTGCAATTTAATTTGTTCCTGACGTTCGACTGTACGAGGTACTTATCGGAAGTTATATATTTATGTTGAAAGTGAGAGTTTTATTGTGTATGAGAGTCGAATACATCGTTAACTGACGAAAAGCGAAGTTTGTATGTCTACTTATTTCATAAGTAGAAACGGTCTAAAAATTCCTGTACCTAGCGTTATTCGATGGACAAGATATTAGTGCCGTTTTGTTTAACCACTTGTCCGATCATGATAGCAATGAAATCTGCATGGATACAAGGATGATCTTACGCTCCAGGAGTCATCGCACAAGATAGCGTGTCATTGGCAACGACTTTGTGTGGCGGTGAAATGTTTCATGGTTTATATGCAGATGCCTTATGGGATGCACCAAGGGATACAGAGAATGACAACTGCGATACTACTAATGATAGTGGCAGTGAGTTTCGGCCCTCTACGTCAATTAAACATTGAAAACACTCAAAACAGCTACGTGTGTTGGTGAGTGAGAGTGATGCTAGTACTGATGACGGGGTAGACATTTGTTTACGTGGAACGGATACAAGAAATGGCTATACGAATGACAATCCAGTCACATATTTGGAACCTTTGGAGGTCAGATAGGCTTTACAACTGTTCCCGATAATCCATATTGTACTTCAGAGGTTGTACTCGCTCTTTTGGTGACGAATTATTTGATGTTTTCGTAACACAATCTAATCTACATCGCGGTCAGAATTTACATTAATATATAGCCTCACACAAGACAATAAAGTGGACCGACATTTCAGTTCTTGAAATAAAATGATTTTTAGCGATCATACTTGTGATGGGACAAGTTAGAATGGTCAGTTATCGATACTAATGGAGCACAGACCCTTTGTTTGAAACTCCTAACGTCGGACAGCTGATGAGTCGCAATCGATGGCAACAGATGTGGAACGCACGGCACTTTTCCGACAATTCACGACAGGATGATCCAGCAGACTGACTCTATAACGTCCGACAGATTCTCCAGCATTTTGTGGATCGTTTTCAGACTGTGTATAAACCCATCCAAGAGATATTATTTGACGAGGACACGGTTCCTTGGATTTATGATCTACAATCTGGAATTGTGGTGAAATATGGCCTACTTGTGCTAATGGTATGTGAGGCCACAACAGTTGCATATGAAACATACTGGATGAAGCCACTTTTTCCATATTGGCACAACATTTAGACGTCTGACGTATGTCTATCAGGACAACTATTATAACAGTGTGAAACTGCAGACAATTCGCTTGCACAGAAGCGTGGGGTCTATGGGACAATAAGGGCCAATAGGGGTCTTCGAACTGACTTTTCAGCTGCTGTAAACAATCTCTAGAAAAGGGAAAGCGTGCACTGCCGGAAGGGAGTGTAGTTTTACAAGCTTGGAAGTTCAAGCAAGTGGTGCGAATAGTTAGCACTGTACATCCAGCTACGATGAAGAGTGTAGAAAGCATGAGTGGTGTTGTAAAGAATTCTGACTGTATCCTTCAGTTCGATAAATACTTCAAGGGTGTGGACAGAGCAAACCAATATTTGCCGTACTAATCATTTCTCAGAAAGAGCAAGAAGGTAGTACCCTGGTTGATCAGCTGTGCCCTATTCAATGGCTTCACTGTGTACAGAACGCAGAAACTTGGAAAGAAGATTAATACAAGTCATTCCTGTTGTAGACAGCCTGATACTGCAGCCTGAAGTGAATGCTGAAGGGGATGATGGAGAAGAAGACGAAGACCCTAGAAAAACTCCCACGTCTCGGAAACCTCAACAAGACCATCCTGAAAGACTATCAGGGAATATGAGGAAAGACAACTTGGAGGAAATGGTTGGATCAGGGACCAGAAAATACCCTTCCATGTCCTGCAAAGTTCGTAGTACACATAAGCTGGGAAGGGAACCCGCTACATCTGCTTGTTCTGGAAGGTACCTGTTCACAAGGGAGTGTGCTGCGACAAGTACTACACACTGAAGAACTACTAGAACATGTGGTGAGCACGAATTCCAAGTTTGAACGTAATATGATCAATAGAATAGGATAGTAATTACACTCTCAAATACTGTTTATAATTATATCACAGTTATAGTTTATAAAGGTGGTTATTTTATGCATACATTAAAAATTATTGTTTCTTAATGCACAGAAACGTTTTCTGTTCAAACAACAACATTGCAAAATAAAAAGATGCAAAACTGATGGGATGTAAATTGGTTTACGGGCAGATGCAAAAACACAGCAGCTAGCCGAAAAAATACTGTTGGGTACAAACAACATAGGGTACCGAAAGGAGATTAGAGGACCTGCAAGGCAGCTATGTTGGGCGGGCTGCATGCAAGTCAGGCGGACACAATACACGGCCACTGTGGTAAGCTGGAACAGAACTATCTGGTCCTTAAGGTGTTAATAATCATGCTCCGCCTTTTGTAATGTCCAGGGGCCATCATTAATTGGGATGACTTCAGTGCAGTTACTGTCTTTGAATAAAAGTGTCATTTCTGTTCGTCTCTCTGTGTATGTCTTCCAGTTATCTTCTATACTCTACTGTGGCAGTTCTTTCTTTGTATGGTCGAAGTTTCATCGAACTTTGCTACTTGGCAGTGACACATATGGAAAATGACTTTCGTCCTTAAGTTTTGCGCAGCAGTGTATAAGTAAAGATTATGCTGTAAGGTCTCCATAGCATTTGAATGTTGTCTGTGAAAAGATCCAGCTTTGCAGCTTGTAAGGAGGAGGAACATCTACCAACATGTGTTGGAATTCGACAGCAGCCGGATCGTAGCCTATCAGTTTTGCGCGATGTTGCTGCTCGCGTTGGTCAGGATGCCACGAGCTGATGCAGATAAGGAAACGACGGGCTCGGGGGGTCGTACACAACGCCGTACTCAAAACTGTACAGGGACTCAATGAGCCCACGCAACTAGCGCCAGAGAGGACAGAAACTTTTCCTCTCGGCCGTGCAGGATCTCACAGCCACATCACGTAGCTTGACTCAGGAAACGGGCTTGTTTGCAGTGATACAAACACGCACATGGCCAGGGCGAAGACGCCTGGAATATCACGGACTGTCAGCACGGCAACGATTGTTGAGGGTGCTAGTGACACGGGAGCCGAGAGGGGCACACCGACAGTAGTGCGCCCAAAGACAACAAACAACACGAGAGTGACAACAAATCGCTGTTTCAGACGAGCCCCGGTTCTGCACGCACATCACAATAGTCGCATTCATGTGTAAAGGTTCCGAGGAATACGAACCTTTCCAGAACAAAATTTTCACTCTGAAGCGGAATGTACGCTGACATGAAAATTCATAGGAGATTAAAACTGTGTGCCGGATTGAGACTTGACCTTTGTTTCTCACCGGCAAGTGTTCTACCGGCTGAGTTACCGAACCACGACTCACGATACCTGCTCACAGGTTTACATCTGCCAGCACCTCGTCTCCTAACTTCCAAACTTCACAGGAAAGCTTCTGTGAAATTTGGAAGGTCATGGCTAAGCCATGTCTTCGCAATACCCTTCCTTGCAGGAATGTTAGTTCTGTAAGATTCGTAGGAGAGCTTTTGTGAAGTTCGGAAGGTAGTGATGATACAGCTTATGACATTTCGTTCACGCTGTCGCCGCACCTGCCTCCTTCACTTTTGCCATCCATGCTGGAGACAATGAGACCAGTTTCTGCCGTAAATGAACTCAATATCGATCGAGATCCCCAGCTCTTCTCCGCCAACATGTTTTTTCGTTCTTCGTTCGAAGTCTACGTTTATTGCTAGAAATAACAGGAACGTAAAAACCGAAAATCGGTTATTTCAGAAACCCTTTATGTTGAGCGGTTTCAACAGTCAGGTTAAACTGGAAACGAAAGGAACCACTGTAATCGAAAAACGTTTGCTTCAGCGATAACCGCAATCGTTACTGTATAGGCACAATAAAATAATCTATTTCGTTTACTGAGCTTCTTGGTGTTGCAGTTTCAATGACCACAAGTAGAAATGAGAAATGTAGAGATTGTAACGCCCCAACGAACACCTTAAAGTCAATTAAGAAATAACATGAAGTAGGGAAAGTTCTTTGCCGATGAGCTAACACGAGAGTTTTGTAATAACTACATTGTACACAACTGAGCATATTTGTTAGCGAAAGAGAAAGAAGAAACATCGTATTTCAGCAATGGACGAATATCCATGTGACAAATGTGAAATTGTTATCTCAAAAGTTAAGTCCAAAGTAATGTCATCAGAGATAACTTTTATGCGGAAGAGAGTTGTAAGCGCAACGAAGAGATTCAATGCACCTACAATGCTCTTCCACAGAAGAAGTCGCTTGCTAGAACTCATCCAGTGCAGACGTACGAGAGCAGTTCTGATCTGAATTATTGAGATTGCGAATCGTGATGAGATTGTTTTCGAGTTTAGAAGTGTTTGTTGCGTGACGGGATCACTAAGGGTTAATTGAAATCTAATAACGGAAGTAGTGAACATTGGACTTGACTTTAAATTAGTTGGACCTTAAGGAAAAGTGAACATTCTATGAAAGGATACACGCAATTAGTCTTGAGTAGGACCCAAGTACACGACATCATGAAGATAAAACAATTACGCTAAAGTGTTGAGTTGTGGTAATTGCCAAGAAACTATAACTCAATCGGACTGACTTAACTAAACTATTCCGTGTGCGTGTGGTGCGGGAGTTATAAGTATTTAGTGACAAAATAACAATAAACTGTTCGTTACCAGTTAAATACTCGGCGTGGACTACATCATTAAATAGTTTGATAAATGACTAAATCAACGACTACTCATGAAAGACTATTTCATTGAAGTGCAAATATTCACGTCATTAGTTGAGAAGTGAACTTTAAAATATTTTCGTATTACGACGCAATCGTACAAAGGCTGAATCAAAGAGTATCTCTGGATCTCGCTGCATACCAGCACAACAATTCCATAGCAACGAGACAACAGCGTAAGAAAAAACTGTTAACTGAAATATTTCCTCGCAATCAGTGGTGTGTGCTATGCGAACGAGAGAAGAATTAATAACTACTGCAAATCCGGGCTATTAACAATACAATATTAATAATAAAAAGCATCAATTATATGAGTTCGCATAAGTGGAAACGCCGCGGTCTTGTATTGAGATACAACGACTACGCGAGGAACGCCTTTTCGGAAGTTTTTCGGGTTTTTTCTCCCGTTAATCTACGGGGACTGACGTTAAATCGCATCGTGTCTCTTCTCTGCCGCGAGAGCTGTGGCAGTAGCAGCTCTACGGCGTCGACTACATCAGCACGCGGTTGGAGTCCGGGGGTACGCGCCACAAGATGGAAAAAACATCAACTCATAATGTGGGATGGAGGACTGCACCAAAACAGAGGAAACTGAGGTGTAAAAAAGAAATGAAAAAAAAAAAAAGTTGAGAGAAAGCGCTGCGCTTTGCGCCTCCTGACCTGCTGAGGAGCCGCCTCGCGGCTGCCACGGGAGAGTTGGAGTTGCTGCCGCCACCACCGCTGGCGCCAGCAGCGGCCGCCCCCGCTGCGGAGGAGGAGCTGGAGGCGGCGGCGCCCGCCACGGCCGGGGATCCGCTTCCGGACGCAGCGTCTCCGGCCGCCTCGCCCGCTCCTGACGACGCCAGCTTGGGCCGGAACAGCCGCCGGAACGCGGCCGCCATCTTTTCCTTAGAGCGCGACGACATGGTTGTCAGCCTGCAACACGACGCACAGGACCACTCACTAGGTGGGCTCTGGCAGCCAGCAAGTAAAGAGCTGTTTCGCTGCAAGCGACACATTTGTCCTGTAAAAATTTTTAACAACAGATGGCGCTGCAAGTGATGTGAAAGATATAGAAGACAACGCAGTCTGTGGGTGCGCCATTCTGTACGTCGTCTTTCTGCTGTAAGCGTGTGCTGTTCACAACGTGCAAGTGTGCTGTATACAACATGGTTTATTCCTTAGAACAGAGGATTTTTCTGGTGTTGGAATTCCACCGCCTAGAACACAGTGTTGTTGCAACAAGACGAAGTTTTCAACGGAGGTTTAATGTAACCAAAGGACCGAAAAGCGATACAATAAAGGATCTGTTTGAAAAATTTCAACGGCCTGCGAACGTGACGGATGAACGTGCTGGAAAGGTAGGGCGACCGCGTACGGCAACCACAGAGGGCAACGCGCAGCTAGTGCAGCAGGTGATCCAACAGCGGCCTCGGGTTTCCGTTCGTCGTGTTGCAGCTGCGGTCCAAATGACGCCAACGTCCACGTATCGTCTCATGCGCCAGAGTTTACACCTCTATCCATACAAAATTCAAACGCGGCAACTCCTCAGCGCCGCTACCATTGCTGCACGAGAGACATTCGCTAACGATATAGTGCACAGGATTGATGACAGCGATATGCATGTGGGCAGCATTTGGTTTACTGACGAAGCTTATTTTTACCTGGACGGCTTCGTCAATAAACAGAACTGGCGCATATGGGGAACCGAAAAGCCCCATGTTGCAGTCCCATTGTCCCTGCATCCTCAAAAAGTACTGGTCTGGGCCACCATTTCTTCCAAAGGAATCATTGGCCCATTTTTCAGATCCGAAACGATTACTGCATCTCGCTATCTGGACATTCTTCGTGAATTTGTGGCGGTACAAACTGCCTTAGACGACACTGCGAACACCTCGTGGTTTATGCAAGATGGTGCCCGGCCACATCGCACGGCCGACGTCTTTAATTTCCTGAATGAATATTTCGATGATCGTGTGATTGCTTTGGGCTATCCGAAACATACAGGAGGCGGCGTGGATTGGCCTCCCTATTCGCCAGACATGAACCCCTGTGACTTCTTTCTGTGGGGACACTTGAAAGACCAGGTGTACCGCCAGAATCCAGAAACAAATGAACAGCTGAAGCAGTACATCTCATCTGCATGTGAAGCCATTCCGCCAGACACGTTGTCAAAGGTTTCGGGTAATTTCATTCAGAGACTGCGCCATATTATTGCTACGCATGGTGGATATGTGGAAAATATCGTACTATAGAGTTTCCCAGACTGTAATTTCGAAAGTTTGTCTGCCTGAAAATGTACTGTTGTCCCAAGCATATTGCAACAAACGGTGTATTTCTATCGCTGCTCGTTTAGTTTTTATTGCCGTTTCAAATATACCGGTCATTTTTGAAACACCCTGTAACAGTGTGAACCAGTTTTTTAAAGTTCAAGAATGATTATCCACAGTTGATGTTAATGATTCGCGATGTACAAAAGTAGAATACAAAAAAAATCTTATCTGGTGGCTGTAGGCTTGGACTGGCGAACAGTTATGACGGCTACACTCTCACAGTGCGGCCTGCAACTATCTTGCTGTAAGGGCTCAATTTCTCTTCTTAACGTTGTTCAATTTTACATACAGTAGCCCAACAACTCGCAACTATGCCGTAAGTCGTTTGCAGTTTTCATCCGAGTCATTTTTGTGCAAACTTGTAGGCAAAGCTTCTCCTGCTTCACAAGGGTATTGCCTCAATCACTGCTGCCTACGGACTGTGTGACTTACTTCCCGCGCTTGCTCTAAGTAGCGCGCCAATTCGCCCTTGCCACCTTTTCCACTCCCCAGGGTCACTTTCGTTTCAAACATAAACACACTGGCTTTTACATAACACCTATTTCTTACATTGTTCCTAAGCGTGACCATTTCTTATAATTGTCAAATTTACGTCAACATGAACAATTTATACAGAAAAATATTTTAAATACAAAATGTCATCAGAAAATTATTTAAGTAATAAACAATTTACATAGTATTTTACATACATTACTCACATACAATGAAAAGAACTTCAACTTCCAATATAGTACACCTTACTTTACATATACAGAAAATATAGTGCCAATATGCGACTATTTTAAAGCAAAAAATTATAAAATTTAAATGAAGTATAGACGAATATTGTTATATCTCCACTAGTCGCGGTTCACAGCGGTAGTCTTCAGAGGGTGCCACACAACAGAGAATCTCACAAGGAGACCACACAGCAGTCGTATTTTTGTAGTTTTTTATACGTAGGCATACTGAAATCTAATGCCTCCGAACCTTATGTGAATAACCTTAAATTTTTTTACATAAAACAGACGTTGTTAACATATCTTCATGTCTACATACTTATTTCTCAACATAGTCACCCTGTTGACGAACACATTTCTCCCAACGAGAGAGAGAATGTTTGACTTTTTGACGGAGCCACAGCCTCAGTTCTGCTTGCACCTCTTAATCACTATCAAAGTGAAGTCCCCGATGTTCTTTAAGTTTTGGAACAGGTGAAAATTGGATGGGGCCACATAGGGACTGTATGAAGCATGATAGATGACAGTGAACCCAAGCTGGCGTATTGTTGTAGATGTCGCAACGCTCATATGTGGACTGACATTGTCATGCTGAAGGAGAGGGTGCTCCATATGTGGTAGAACTCTTCGAATTCGTATTTCCAGTTTTCTGAGAGTCTCTCAAGCACCGACATAGTTACGTTACTCTCCGCCATGTTACACGCTACAATTCGGATCCCTCTAGCGACAGAGGCTTGCAACTTGTGTCAGCTAAGTGGGAAACTCTATGGAGTAATACGAATGGCATGTAATACCTCATCCGATGCTAAGAGCAGAATACAAAATTCGGAGACATTACTTTTCAGCACGCTCTCGTGTTTAGGGTACGTGAACTTAAAACCTCAAATATCAGTCAAATCAATTTAATGTAACTCTCAAAAATTTTCGAGAAAATCGACTTCGAAGTTTTCAGAGTGTCTTTAATTCAGCAAAATAACAATAATTTAGGGTGATTATGCGGTGCAATGCTTGTCCGCCAAGCAGACAGCTTGGATTCGATTCCTGTTCTATGCAAACAAAGGTGCATGTTCTACGAGCTTTTCCGTGAAGCATAAAATACATACAGATGAAAAATGCTGATTAACATGTATCTAATTATAGTTTTAATGAAAATTGCCCGTGAGTTAAGAGAAAATGTGATAAAAATGCTGCATTTAAACAGTGTCATCGATGCCGTGAAAATTATTGTTTTGTATGTTGTACGATTCTTATCACTCTGGATTGTGTCAGATCACATCTGTGGTATAAAACAATGGACACAGTCCAAAAAAATAGTATTTGATGTTTCATTTTTTCTCCATAAATTTAATTTGCAACTTTTTTTAATTCACATAATTTTTATTAACAATATTTTGCAAAAGATCGGTAACAAAGAATTTATATTTGCAATGAAAACTGGAATCCCGTGTGAGTGTCATGTAATTCTAATTAGAAGATATATAAAATGAATTTTATATGTAAGTTATTGAACCCGGCAATGCTTCACAATTGCTAAATATATACGGGAACTGGACACACATCCTAAAGTCCTTCCTCCCCTCTCTCTGTCCGTCTCCTCCTCTCGTTGTCTTTGTCCGTCTCCTCTTCTTCTCCCTCTCTCTGTGCATCACCTTCTGCTCCTTCTCCATGTCCATTCTCCCCCCCCCCCCCCCCGCCCAATCCCTCGTCTGTCATCTTACTCCTCTCTCTGACTTTGACCTTTGTTTATTGTTATTGCAAATGAAACCTTGATTAGGAACTGAAGTAGAGTAAAATGAGTGGGCATGTCGACTGGGATCATTGTAAATCGAGGTATGAGAGAGGCCTTTCCAGCTGCTGAATCTGTGTGGATAGCAACTTCAGTGATACTATTTCGCATATTTTTAATCTTCTAGTGGGTAGGATTACCAAATTTCGAACGATTCAGATTCCTTAGCAGTATTATAATCATAAACCTAGTAACCATAAATACACATTTCCTGTTTTTTTGTAAAGCTGCTCGCAAGAAAAAAAAACAAAAATAACAGATTAATTTGTATGCTTTTTGTTTCAAATTGTGTATAAGGAGAAAGAATATGTTGGTGAAAAACTGTATGTCTTATCGTTTACATGCCTTGCTAGCGTAGTAGAAACTACCCACACGAAAGAAAATGAAATCGCAGATTTTCACAGCACAGCACAGCGTTTTCTTTCTCGTGGAACGTTAACGTTGATCGCATGGTAATTACCGTTGATCGTTAACGTTGATCGTATGGTAATTAACGTTCATCGTTAATTTGTTACATTGCTGATATTTACCAACTATTTAGCTTAAAAATTTTTAGTAAAAATATATTGTTTATGTTTCAAAAATGCTACACGACGATAAAATCAACAACAAACAAAAATTAAGTCCTCCTCCCGTAAATTCGTGCACCATTAGGGTCTTTTACAACTTCTTCTTGTGGAAATTGGTATATAATATTTATCACTATCTGTTTCGCTTTCTTCGTTAGAATCCGATTAGTTTTCTTCCATATAACATTTGTTAATTACCTTAAGACTCTTTTTTACACGTTTCTTTCTACTAAGTTTTTTTAAAGTCTTTTAATTCTACAAATGTGTCTTTTTCTTTATCGTGAATTGTAATTTTTACACAACCGTTTTTAAGTAAAATTGAATCCAAACATTCGACTTTAGGTATTCTTGGTCTAACAGACGATTTAATTTTTCCCTCTTATCTTGGTAATGCGTTCTATTCTTGTAAAAAAGACCTATAATTTTACCGTTTCTGTCTTCTTCCATTTATTACTACAGATTTTTAGTAAGTTATAAAACCTATTTTGAGTTGGAGTAGTATTTTCTTTGTTTTCCCACCTTCTTAATTTTTTTACAATATCTACAACTTGATAGTATTTTTCCATGATGTTTTCCAAAATACTAAATTCTTTATAATATTACATGGATTACATTTTCAATATTACTTTTGTTGTCTATATTACTCTTGGTTATTATTTTACTTGTTGTCTATATCCACCTGCACGTTTTCCATACTATTCTGGGTGCTAGTCACTTTAATATAAGTATCTACTTATATGACCATTATTTATACCTTTTTTGCAAATTGATGTAGGTTTACCTAAAGTCTTCCCATATTCTGTTACACTTTTTACTGTCTCACATTTAGTGCACTTTTTTAATATCTGCCTCATATCATCGATACTATTCAAAATGTTATTTTTGTTATTGTTTTTGTTCGAATAATATCTACTAAGTCGATCCTTATTAATACACTTTTTACAAATCAATCTAGGTTTATCTAACTTTGCCCCATATTCAGTAATGTCTTTCAATACTCAACATTTAGTACATTTCTTTACTGTCTACTCTATGTTGTTCATTTAATACATATAAAAAATATAAATTGTTGTCCACTTTTGGTGTCCTTTTCATCAGTCTCCATTTCCTTCGATCTTTTATTCACTTATTTTCTTTCACAAACGGTGTCCATTGTTTGTTGTCCTTATTTTACATCAATATCCTTTTATTTCCAGCTTTCATTCATTTATGTTCTTTCATATATGTTGTCTATTTTTTGTTGACCTCATTTTTCACTGATCTCCATTTACTTCCAGTTTTCATTCCTTTACTTTCTTTCACATATTTTGTCCATTTCTTGTTGTCCTTTCAGTCTCCATTTTAAAAAAAGGGTAAGAAATACAAAAATTAAAATGTAGCCAAAATTTGGTAGCTGAAACCATAGCAATGTGATTTTATCTATATGAAAACTTAAGATTTTCAAAAATTAGAAGTATTCCAATCCTTTTAATTTTTGAAAACTCAAATTTTTTCTGTATAAGTTAAATCAACCAAATGAACAAATTTAGAGCGTTGAAAATATGGTAAGTGAACTTGACAGTTATAGTAATGGTTGTGCAGAAGTATTCACTAAATTATCGGAGATGAAAAAACATAAATCCTACAATGTTTGAAAAGCTGAAATTTTGTCAGCTAAATATGGTGAAAAAGTTATTACTTAGATGATAAATTTAAAATTACGCTTCCAGATCGTTATACTAAAATCTTTTGAGAGTACGATGAAAAATTAGAGAAAATTATTGGATTGAATTTCATATATCGAGATAAAAAACAAAATAAAGGTCGTCTGATTCATGTTATGCAATTTGAATAACTGTTAGTACTTTTATTTTATTTTTTAAATTTAGTTTTTTGAATATTAAATTTTAAATGAATAATTTATTTTTCAGTTAAATGAAAATTTCGTTTTGTGAGTAGATAATTTTTTGGTTGGGGGACATGGCGAAATTGAAATCTTGGTTTATAGCCTGGAGTTTTTAATCAGTATGTTCTTTGGTCCAGAAATAAATATACTGGACTGGAAATAAATATACTGATACTTTATGTAAATTGGTCAAGAATTTTCTGCGGTTTATTGTAGCAACATTTTCCCATTTGTACCTTAGACATATTTTTGAAATTGGTACATGCGAATGTCCGTCAGAGTAACATATAAAAATCTGAAATAATTCGACCAAGAATTTTTCGCAAGACTAGTAATAACTTTTCCCCCTCATACTAGGTGTTTCGCCTAAGTGTTATCAGGGGCTACTCTTCTCTTGTTTCGGTATATATCTGCAGTTTCACTTTTTCAGTGTATATGTGATGGCAGCCCAAAAAATATTGCTGATCAAGTCAGTCATGCGACGACCATGTCGACGGAAAGCCGTGGTTTGTTTCCCGTTAGAAACAAAATTAAGTTTAAAGCTAAATTTTACGTGTCCATTCGATAGAGTAGTCCCGAAAGCCGAATAGTTATTCTGGTCCGAGCTCACTTTCCTACTGACGACATTGAGAACTGTAGATACCAGTTGTCGTGTTTCCACTTCATTTGATGACTCTTGAATGCTTGTGATCGGCGTAATGGTGTGTCTACGAGGTACCTTTCTTCTTAGAGTTTGCAAATGCACTTGTTTTCATCTTCAACTGCGCAACGAAAGCATGCATAAGGCGCATGCCTTTTTTCTTGGAAATAGAAGAGCAAAAGCGTGTAGCATCTCACCCTCGGTGGATATCTCGTTCTCTGTTTGAACAAAAGTTGCGAATTGTAAGCAACCTGTTTTCGAAGTGCGTGTGCATTTAGAAGTGTATCCTAGGCTATTGTAAGTTAGTCTCAGACCATTTAAGAATATTCTTCTAGTAATAAAAAGGGCATACGACTGAATAACTCACAAAGTATTAAATTTTACTCGTAACAGTCTGAAAAAGCTTCCGTAAATTTAATTTTCAAATAAATCTTCGACTGGGCAACATTGACAATGAATTCAATGGTACCTTTACCCAGACAGAGTTACAATTTTCACAATTTCGGAGCAATTCCCAATGGTGCATAATATGTGCTAATCTATTATCTTTGTACATCTGAATGTATTATAGTGAAACAGTTTCATTACTGGAAAAGTATTACACAGTGCAGCTAAGCTTCATACTTACTAAGAACCTACCTGGTGCATTCCGTGGTTTCAAAAAAGTCTCAAATATTTTGTTTTCAAACATGAAACTAGTAGCTTCAACTAGGAAACGAATAATCTGTTTCCAGGCAATGAAGCGTTGTTGCTTCCCACAATATCTGCTATCTGCAGCAAATACACTCCTGGAAATGGAAAAAGAACACATTGACACTGGTGTGTCAGACCCACCATACTTGCTCCGGACACTGCGAGAGGGCTGTACAAGCAATGATCACACGCACGGCATAGCGGACACACCAGGAACCGCGGTGTTGGCCGTCGAATGGCGCTAGCTGCGCAGCATTTGTGCACCGCCGCCGTCAGTGACAGCCAGTTTGCCGTGGCATACGGAGCTCCATCGCAGTCTTTAACACTGGTAGCATGCCGCGACAGCGTGGACGTGAACCGTATGTGCAGTTGACGGACTTTGAGTGAGGGCGTATAGTGGGCATGCGGGAGGCCGGGTGGACGTACCGCCGAATTGCTCAACACGTGGGGCGTGAGGTCTCCACAGTACATCGATGTTGTCGCCAGTGGTCGGCGGAAGGTGCACGTGCCCGTCGACCTGGGACCGGACCGCAGCGACGCACGGATGCACGCCAAGACCGTAGGATCCTACGCAGTGCCGTAGGGGACCGCACCGCCATTTCCCAGCAAATTAGGGACACTGTTGCTCCTGGGGTATCGGCGAGGACCATTCGCAACCGTCTCCATGAAGCTGGGCTACGGTCCCGCACACCGTTAGGCCGTCTTCCGCCCACGCCCCAACATCGTGCAGCCCGCCTCCAGTGGTGTCGCGACAGGCGTGAATGGAGGGACGAATGGAGACGTGTCGTCTTCAGCGATGAGAGTCGCTTCTGCCTTGGTGCCAATGATGGTCGTATGCGTGTTTGGCGCCGTGCAGGTGAGCGCCACAATCAGGACTGCATACGACCGAGGCACACAGGGCCAACACCCGGCATCATGGTGTGGGGAGCGATCTCCTACACTGGCCGTACACCACTGGTGATCGTCGAGGGGACACCGAATAGTGCACGGTACATCTAAACCGTCATCGAACCCATCGTTCTACCATTCCTAGACCGGCAAGGGAACTTGCTGTTCCAACAGAACAGTGCACGTCCGCATGTATCCCGTGCCACCCAACGTGCTCTAGAAGGTGTAAGTCAACTACCCTGGCCAGCAAGATCTCCGGATCTGTCCCCCATTGAGCATGTTTGGGACTGGATGAAGCGTCGTCTCACGCGGTCTGCACGCCCAGCACGAAAGCTGGTCCAACTAAGGCGCCAGGTGGAAATGGCATGGCAAGCCGTTCCACAGGACTACATCCAACATCTCTACGATCGTCTCCATGGGAGAATAGCAGCCTGCATTGCTGCGAAAGGTGGATATACACTGTACTAGTGCCGACATTGTGCATGCTCTGTTGCCTGTGTCTATGTGCCTGTGGTTCTGTCAGTGTGATCATGTGATGTATCTGGCCCCAGGAATGTGTCAATAAAGTTTCCCCTTCCTGGGACAATGAATTCACGGTGTTCTTATTTCAATTTCCAGGAGTGTACATAACGAACAACGTTATCGTTCCAGAAGATACGCATTATCAAGTTTCTGTATTTAACCTTGCACTGAAATTTGACTGCAAAGATACTAAGTGAATGTGTGACCGCTACAGCGAATGTTCGTTCATTATAATAGAATATGTGGTATTAGAGAACTAAGGTTCGTTTGGCCACAAGAAAATGCCATGAGAAAAGGTTTTTATTTTACTTTTCTACATAATCGTAGTTAACATCGATACACTTTCTGTAATGCTGCACCTGCTTCTTTAACCCCTCTGGGTAAAAATCTGCCATCTGGGAATTGAAACAATTGGTAATGCCAGGTTTGACTTCATTGTCGTTTTGAAATCGATGTCCACACAGCCACTTTTTTTAAATGCAAGAAGAGGAAATAGTCGCTTGGTGCAAGGTTGTTCCCAACGAAAATCTTGACTCTTCACCTTGGTTTTAGCAGCGGTATTCGGGCGTGCGTTGTCGTGAAGGGTGGTTATACCAGACGACAGTTTCCCGTGGAATCGATTTTGGATCGCACGCCTCAGTTTGGTTACCGTTTCACACTGTACGTCAGCTCTAATTGTAGACTCACGGTCCATGAAATCAATGAGAAGGACGCCATTGTCATACCCAAAAACGGTAGCCATCAGTTTTAGATTTGAGAAGGGAGATTGCTTATACTTTTTTTCGTTTGGTTGGACTTGAATGCCACTGCATTGATTGTTGTTTCGATTCTGCGTTGATGTACGACAACCACTTCTTGTCGTCTGTAGCAATGTAGGAGAACAAATCATCTCCATCTTATCTGTAGGTCTCCAAAAACTGTCGTGCACTACGTATTCTTTGCCCTTTGTGTCGCTCAGTGAGAATTTTTGTAACCCACCTCGCACACAGTTTGTGATATCCAAGCCGTCAAGTGACAATCGTGTTGAGGTTCAAGAAACATTTTGTAATTACCCAGACAACTAATCGTCACTGGGCGATCAATTCGAAGTTTTTGGTTCATTTGATCAACGATGTCGTCGGTCTGAATACTGGATCTGCCACTCCGTTATTCAACGTCAACATTTATGCGACCATTCTGAAAGTCTTGACACCACTTTCGAACTTGTTTGTCACTCACTACTTTAGGTCCCTACACTTGGCCTAACTCACAATTGATTTCAGGAACTGAAGATCCTTTTACCATCAGAAATCTAATCACAAGCACACTCCACGGTTTATGGGATCTACGACTGTCTCGGCTATTGCGATCTGCTCTCATCGGCTGGCAAAGTCCGCAGCTCGTGGTCTAGTGGATAGCGTTGCTGCGTCTGCATCACGGGGTACGGGCTCGATTCCCGGCCTGGTTAAGTATTTTCTCTGCCCGGGAACTGGGTATTTGTGTTGTCCTCATGATTTCATCACCATCATCATTTGTGGCAGTGGTCAGAGTGAACTGTGAAAAAATTGGACTGTGTAACAATTGGTACTTCGTACGGGCGCTAATGACCGCGCAGTTGAGCGCCCCACAAACCAAACCATCATCATCATCATCATCGACTGGCAAACTACTGCTAAATCAAACCAACACTGCAGTAGTTTCGTAAAGATTCGGTAGGCAGCGCTGCAAGCGTCAAACTTCATTCAGGCCTAACATAATTAAATATTGGTCACCGGACCTTAGTTTTGGAATACGCCTTGTATTATCCGTTGATCCATTTGTAAAAAATTAAATTCTTGTGACATTGTTGGCTAGGAGACACCGAAGAGCAGTTCAGCAGCCGAGCTGGAAATGCTTCTGTTTCCTTGTCTCACAGTGGTACCTTTCCTTTGTGATGTGTGCGAGTTGTGTGTTAAGTGTGGCTGTTAAGTGTAGATGACTGTGATGTGTGTGTGTGTGTGTGTGTGTGTGTGTGTGTGTGTGTGTGTGTGTGTGTGTGTATGCGTGTATGCGTGTGTGTGTGTATGCGGGGGGGGGGTGTCATGTACGTGTTGGATGATGATGATGATCTGATGATGATGACGATGTTGTTGATGAGAGAAGGGAGAAGGTGAAATCCGGTGCCAGCACATAACCTACTCATCTCGCCGAGATTAACGTCTACATTCGAAGGACGGGTCACCATTAACAGTGTAACATGCCCTCGCTTCATGAATTTAATCCAGAGCTTTGGCGCGAAAGCTAATGATTAGGAACAAGACTGGTAAACAGAGACTTTATGCCACTACTCATCCTTTCCCCTACTGTAAAGGCTAGGGGGAAGCAGCTAAAAGCACGCGGCGTACCTAGGCAGTTACCCGTTCAAGTGCTGGCCACGCCCGACATTGCTTAAGTTCGGTGATCTGGCGGAAAACAGGTGTATTCAATGCAAAAAAGCCATTGGGATTCAACCGTAATTCATAGGATTCCGATGCCCTTTGTATGCTCCAGGGCACTAGAAAAAATGGTATCGCGTGGACACACCTCAACACTAACATTCACTTCATATGAGAGTGGCTATTGGTAGCATAACGAGCATGCCATATTCCTATTATCTTAACTTGTAGTAAACTATTCTACATCTGTTTGTTCATTCGGAGTAATCTGACATTGAGATCATTAGACAGGGAACACAAATACGATTGCTTGGAAGGACGGGAAAGGAAATCGGAAGTGTTGTCTTCAAAGAAATTATCTGGAATTTGCCTTAAGCGACATGGGGTAATGGGGAAACCACGGAAAACCTAACTCTGGATAACCGGGCGAGGAATTCGAACCGCTTTCCTAGAGAGTGCTGGTCCAATACGCTAACCATTGTGCCACCTTTCGTACCATTCTATCTGTGTGTTAGGGTTACTAACAACGTGTTGATATTTTCGTAAAAATATAGCAAAATTCGGAACATTTTCCATCATCACAGTCCTAGCATCACCATATTTCGTTTTTTAGTCTGCCACGTGAAGTTGTTTATTAACTATCCTCATCTTTTACGCACCAATTCATTCGACACTAAAAATTAATAGCGATGCCATAAGAACTGGTTATGTTACGACCCTGAGTCATTCCGAGTGACAAGAAATAGACACTTTAACCTATCGCCGTGGAATACTCTTTTCACAGTGGGACGTATCCATTCATAACAAAAACTAATTCCGGTACCGTAATATTGTTTGCAGGAACGCTCGATCGCTGACATATGAAACTTGTTCAGTCAAGCGAGCACTCGGCTGTGCAGGGATAAATCGCGACAACTGGGTGTCGCGTTCCAAAAATAGCTTCGAGCCGATAACGAAAAAAAGCAGCCCGCGGGTGCGCTCGTATCGCACTGCCGCGATGCAGCCTGGCTTTCAAATTTCCAGTGTTTTCCACAGCAGCAGCGATGCTGGAGCTGGCCGGCGTCGTTAGCACTGAGTCGCGGACAAATATTTGCGATAGGTATGGCTCATAAGCTTCGCTGTCTAACAGTTATTAATTACAGCCTCATTAGGGGCAGGTAGTTGACAAACAGCTTGCGGAATCCGTGTATTTTTCCTCAGGTTAATTTCCAGAGAAGCTTAATGTTCACCGTGTCGTCGATAGTAAGGTAATTAAGAGACCGACTACCTGTGCAGTTCTCACATCATATGCCCAGAAGAGCAGATAGGGAATCTGGGAGAACACTGGCGCACAGAAATAATGGTATAATCTAGCTGGCAGTCTTGAATATCCTTTATCGCCAACAGAACATTATTCCTAGCATTGGTGATTCAAATTCCGGTGATTTATACGGACTGATAGAAATAGCAGTTTAGTCATTTAGATCAGTCATATAGCAGATTTTGTATTAAGGTCAACATCTGACGGTTAAGCTCACAGGCTATTACATCGGTCAGGTTTTTAGTGTGCTACTATGCGACAGGCAGTGGGGAGATTTCACTTCACTGCTGGAAATCGCTCCCTGAGGAGAACACTTCTTGAACGTAAGTGTAACGTTTATTTCTGCCACGCTTAAATATCTAAAGATTTCTTTTTTACTTATTGAATGAAGTCATCAGCCTTTCAGCTAGAATGATGTACGAGTACTTCTACATGTCTACCCTCTCGACTTCGTCCAGAAGGAATGAGCAGATATTTATGTGAAGATGAAAGCTACATGGCTTAACGTAGTTGTCTGGATGGGAAGCTGTAAACTCTAGAATCTCTTATTACGGAGACAAAATATGTGAAAGAAAGTAAAGGAATGAAAACTGGAAGTAAATGGAGATTAGTGAAAAATGAGGTCAACAAAAAATGGACAACATATATGAAAGAACATAAATGAATGAAAGCTGGAAATAAAAGGAGATTGATGTAAAATAAGGACAACAAAAAATGGACACCGTTTGCGAAAGAAAATAAGCGAATAAAAGATCGAAGGAAATGGAGACTGATGAAAAGGAGGACACCAAAAGTGGACAACAATTTATATTTTTTATATGCATTAAATGAACAGCACAGAGTAGACAGTAAAGAAATTTACTAAATGTTGAGTATTGAAAGACATTACTGAATATGGGGCAAAATTATGCAGCTTGGCACTTAGATGTGTAGTGAATAAAATTTATACAAATGAAACTACAACACGGACTGAAATTTTAAACAGTCGGATTACTAAACGATTAGTAGGAAGTAGTGAAGAGTACAGCAAACAGTCGAAAACAATGTTTATTGCAAATCTAGATTTCGTTCACTGAGTGTCCATCTTCAGTGCAGTAAACGTAAGTTAAAACATTAAAACCCCTTATATATACACATAGTCCCAACTGGACTACTCATATCAAAGGCTGAGTTCACACTCCTTGGCTCCACACTCCTTGAGCGTCAACTCAGCCTTTGATTTGAATAGTCCAGTTGGGACTACGTGTATACGTAGGTGCTTTTAATGTTTGAACTTACATTTACTGCACTGAAGATGGCCACTCAGTGAACCAAATATAGATTTGCAATGAACAGTATTTGCGACTCACTGATGTACCCTTTACTGCTCGGAGAAAAAAAGACAGTCGCTGGGCACGTCTGCTTCTAAATGGAATAAAACCTGACTCGATTAGAAACGTCAGGTCAGAGATATGAATACTAAATAGTTCCTTTTCCATGTAATGTCATATTCTGTCCTGGAGTGTACTGGGAACGATGATTGTTTCTCATGGCAAGGAATCAGTATCTTCACCACGAAAGGACGCCAGTTATGAGTTAATGTTTTGTTTTCAAACAAATAAGTTTAAACGTTACGCTAACAATATGACGGTTACAGGGTGTTAGGGGTATAGGTACAGATGTTGTGATAATTAGTACTTAATAGGTGTTACTTGTTTTTCTCCGCGTGTAACAGTTTTCCCGCAAATACATCACATAAGCAACTACGTGACTTTTGTGCATTGTTGTAACCGCGCTACGAATTGCACTAAGCCTGTCAGCACTTGTACTCGGAGGTACTAACCAACCAATTGTTGGTAATATCTGTAATTATTAGTCTGCAAGTAAAGTATGTACCGATGTAATGTTGTTCAGTACACCGTCTTCAGTCATCAACAGAAATATCTGCACTCACACTCCTAACACCCTGTAGACTGGATTAGCTTTTTACTATAGTTATGTACACTGCAGTACAAAAATGAAGAGGATTACAGACCCATATGTGCTCTCAAACTTCGAAAATGAGGTATGATGTGAAACAAAAAATGAATATGACTTTTCTGCGTTCGATCAACTAAGGGGTTATTAGAGACGGAACACAAAACTGGAATGAAAAGAAAGGGTAATCTGTCGCGTCCATTTCAGACAACTATCTTGACATTAGATTTAAGTGTAAATCTGGATGGCCAGAGCTATTTGAAACACATCAAACGAGTAGCTGAAGAACGCACTATTCATCTAGATCTCTGAACATCGTCGAGCGGTCTAAGGCGCTGCAGTCATGGACTGTGCGGCTGGTCCCGGCGGAGGTTGGTGATACGTCGTGGTATGGGAAAACTTAACCAAAATGTAAGGTAAGCAGAACTCAAAGGCTGCAGGGAGTGAAAGCGTAGACCCAAATGAGGTTACAGTTTCAAACACAATTTAATTTTATTAGACATTAAAAAACACTTGTTCATAACAAAACACAATAAATTTTTTTAAACTCCAGGCCTGAAAGGCCGCTGAACATTCACAACTGTAATGTCAGAATGACAACCTTAAGATTCAACATAAGGAGATAATCACGGTCTGAAGGACCCAACACTTTTGATTAATTATTGACCAATACAATAAGTTACTGAAAAGAATGACTTTAATCATTCGGCCAGAAGGGCCAATCGAATATAACCACAAATGCTGTTTTGATAATGCTACAAGAATGCAAAACCAACAGTTAATTTACTTCGTCCAAAGGAGCAGTAAAAACCAAAAGACAAATTCATATACCAAAGTTTTTTTTAATGAAACAAACTAACAAGATAAAATTAATAACCAAAAAGGGGTAGTGACGTCGCCACTCGGCCTGAAAGGCCTGAAGGGCCTGAATATCAGTAGCAAGAAATATTTGAGAATGGTTGAAGTTAGTGAGTTAGAACTTAAAACCAGCCCGTGCTCCTCACCACTAAGAATAATTTATAATCAGCTGTGCTAGGATTGCCTGCTTTAGCAATATGGCACAGACCAGCCGAACAACCAGAAACTTCACCAACGTGGCGAATCGTCCACAAAGGGCATGACAGCAACTCTCTATAACACATAAAATAAAAATTACTAAACATTGAAACACATGGTTCAAAATATAACGCCTATCTAGGCAGGAACTGTTAATGACGCCCACTGGCCTTCGTAAATCTTCGACTTAGTAAATGTGACGACAATAATACCACTCAACAAATTGTAAAATACAAGATCGTTATTGCACTTGGGTCCGAATAAAATTTCAACCATAGATAATATTTTAGGTTCAGTTATTAAGGCACAGAGAGTTAACACTCTTTTCTAGTGATAGTTACACTTGACAATATAACAGCAGATCATTGAATCGGAATTTCGGGCACGCCTCGGCCTACTAAAATTGCGAAACACCATGGCACACGACCTTAGAGCAAAACACACCCGACGACACGGGCAGAAATTGAGTGAGACACATCAAGTCAAGAAATTCTCACCGTTAGTCCAGAAGGCAGACAAGCATTCGGCGACAGGTTGCAACCAGCACCAACTCGAGTTATGTCAATCGCCCCAGTTCCGCCATAGCAACGCGGACATGCCGCGTCAACAGTTGCCATGCCGAGCTTCCTTATCACACAGCCCGTCCAGAACGACTGCCGCCGTCCCGAGTACACACGCTCGTAGCAATCACGTGCGTTCAGAGGAAGTTATACCACCTTTCCCGCAACATTGCGCTGCCACACAGCCGGAAACTAAACTCCCCGTCTCACTCCGGCAGCAGCACTCGATACTCTCTTCGTCAGCAGGTCTCTCTCCAGACTTAATATTCCCGTCATGTATTTGGCCAATAAATATGTAGGTGCCCTGATGTTGCTGACAATGGGGCGAAATGGTACCCCCTCTTTGTGAACCTTCGGGAGTCCATATAGTCTAGGTGGTACCGGACCTTGGGGTAACAATTTCTTAGCGTCACCCTCCGGTAAGCCGGCCGTGGTGGCCGTGCGGTTCTGCCGCTGCAGTCTGGAACCGCGGGACTGCTACGATCGCAGGTTCGAATCCTGCCCCGGGCATGGATGTGTGTGTTGTCCTTATGTTAGTTAGGTTTAATTAGTTTTAAGTTCTAGGGGACTGATGACCTAAGATGTTAAGTCCCATAGTGCTCAGAGCCATTTGAGCCATTTTTTCACCCTCCGGTAAATCTGCCCCATTGCCAGCAACATCAGGGCACCTACATATTTGTTGGCCAAATACCTGACGGGAATATTAAGTCCTTATGTAGGTAAATGCCTTCATCACATCCGTAATTCCGTGGATTTTGTTAAACGCCTTGATAGCTTCAGGTTGGATGAGTCAGATATCATGGTGAGTTTTGACGTCGTTTCCTTGTTTATGAGGGTACCCCTGCGAGAGTGACTAGAATTGATTAGTCAGAAGTTTGACGAGAAGACCACTGAACTTTTTAGGCATGTCTTGACTTCCACGTATTTTCTTTTTAATGGAGAATACTACGAACAAACGGAGGGAGTCGCCATGGGTAGCCCACTCACACCGGTGGTAGCAAATTTGTACATGGAGAACTTCGAGGAGGAAGCCCTGTCGTCATCCGAATGGAAACCTACTTGCTTTTTCCGTTACGGGGACGAGACGTTCGTCATCTGGCCACATGGTATGGATAAACTCCTTGACTTCCTTACACATCTAAACTCCATACACCTCAACATCAAACTCACTATGGAGATTGAAACGGAGGGTAAATTACCTTTCCTTGATGTCTTCGTCAAGAGAAGGACTGACAGCACCCTAGGTCATGGGGTGTATCGGAAGACAACGCACACTGATCTGTATTTGCATGCAGACAGCTGCCACCACACTTCACTTCACAGAGGAATGGGGTACTTAAGACTCTAGTACATAGGGCGCGCACTATCTCTGACGCAGAGAGTCTACCCCAGGAATTGGAACATCTGAGAACTGTATTTCGAAAAAATGGGTACTCAGAGTGGCAGATTCAACGTGCTCTCCGCCCAACCACTACAGCACAACCTGTGGAGATGGATGAAATTACGAGGGAGGAGGTAGGCAGTGCGTTTATTCCATATAAAGGCGCACTCTCGGGGAAAATCGCCCGCATTTTGAAGGAACACCGGGTCGAAACTGTGTTTTGTCCTCCGAATAAAACTCGTGCACTGGTGGGGAGCGCCAAAGATGACCTCGGTTTGAGGAAGGCGTGTACCAGATTCCGTGTCAATGTGGCAAGTCGTATATTGGTCAGACGATGCGTACCGTCGAGGATCGATGCCGTGAACACCAGAGGCACACTCGTCTGATGTATCCGAGCAAGTCGGCGGTCGCTGAGCATTGTTTGTCGGAAAATCACGCTATGGAGTACGAACGCACGAGGATTCTGGTACAGACGTCGAGATACTGGGACAGCGTTGTTAGAGAGGCCATCGAAATTCGCACCAGTGACGACCTCATAAACCGTGACTGTGGCTATAATCTTAGCAAGGCTTGGGAACCAGCGATTGGGTTAATCAAGAGTAAATCGAGCAAACGTATAGTTGTGAAGACCACGGCGGACAGAGCCGTCACTCCGACATCATCTCAGACGCCGTCGAAATCTGTTCCACCGCGCGACGGTGGCGTGGGGCGCGGACAGCGCAGGGAGAGCGCCGCGGGCGGAGGGTATTTAAATCGGCCGCCGCCGGGACCGAACCCAGTTCCCTCTGAGCAGCCATAGCGTACGGATCTCCGTGCCGGCACGTTCACAGGAGCTCAGTCCGTCAGTTAACCTGGTGATGGCGACATGTATGATTGCCGAAATATTGTGCCCGTTGGACACTGTAGACCGGCAGTACACCCGTGGATATTTTGATTTTTAAGTTTGATTTTTTTACAGGAAACGACATATAGACGTGTTAGTTCCACTTTAACATATTACAATAACAGAAACTCTGCACAGCAGAAAGAGTTGTCAAGGAGAAACTTTCTCAGTTTGTTTTCAGGTCTTGCTCTGCTTTCTGCCAGGCATTCAATATCACTGGGTAAGTGATCAAAAATTTTTTTGCGGCATTGTGCTCCACTTTTTGTGGTAAAGACACAATTAGTGTGGAGTGGTGAACATAATTTTTCCTTCTGGTATTTTAATAATGTACTTCGGTATTCCTTTTTAACTGTAGTGGATTATTTACGACAAACTTCGTGAGGCAATGAATATACTATGAAGCAGTAGTCAGAGTGCACAACTCCTTAAACAGATGTCCACAAGAAGATTGTGGGTGAACACCACAAATTGTTCTTGTAGCACGTTTTTGAGCAATGAAGACTTCTTTCTTAAAGATTAGTTACTCCAGAATAATATTCCATATCACGTTATTGAATGAAAATAAGCAAATTATGTCACCTTAGTGATTTGCCTCTCTCAAAGATTTACGATGATTCTAGGAGCAAATGTGGTTGTACTAAACTGTTTTGGAAGTTTCAAAACTCGCTTCTTCCAGTTTCAATTCTCATTGATATAGACACCCCTGTTTCCACCCTATTAATTATTTCCTTGTCCTGTGTTATACTTATGATTGGTGCAGCACCCTTAGATGTGCAGAACTGAATATGTTGTGTCTTAAAAATAAAGGATGAGACCATTCGTAGAAAACCAATCAACTGTACATTTGAGAAATTTGTTCACCACTTGTTCTATTTCTGTATATATGCTTGAAGTGATTACAATACTTGCGTCATGAGCAAAAAGAACTAATTCTGCTTGTTGTGTATTGGAATGAAGATCGTTTACATATATGAACAACAGTAGCGAACCTAAGATTGAGGCTTGGGGAAGCTCAAACGTGATTTCTCCCCAGCCAGCATTATGTCACAGGACTATACTGATTGAATAACGAAGTACAACTTCCTGTATTCTTTTGTTTAAGAATGACATTATCCATTGGTTGACAATACCCTTAGATAGGTCGCTGAAAATACCAACTGGAGCTGTTTTATTAGGTGGATTTTAATTCACAATAGGTTTTCTTTTGAGTCATCAGTCTTCTACCTGGGTTGGTAGGGCCTGCCACGAATTACTCTCCCGTGCCAACCTTTTCGTCTCAGAGTAGCAATTGCAACCTACGTCCTCAGTTATTTGCTGGATGTACTCCAGTGTCTGTCTTCCTCTTTTGCCTGTTGGATGTACAGGATGGTTACAGTTAAACTTCCGTTATCCGAACCAGCGTAAGGGGAAACCAACTTACCGTATGGGTACCCAACTTTACAGGAATGATGTTCACACTATGCGCTGCAGGGTTTGCGTTGTTAGCAGTGTTAGTGTCATGACATGCTGTTAGACGCAGGTACTAGTTTGCGACGTAGGGCTGAAACACAAGCAGCAATTGCACTACGAGAAAATCAGAGAAGACGAGAATATTATCGCAACATTGTACATCACTTGCTTCTGTGCCTTTAGGATAGTACAGAGTTCCGCATGAAAGACCATAAATTCGTCTGGAGGTGGAATCAAACGGCACTGGCTGGGAAACAACTGAGCCGCCGTTAGTACGACAGGCGTTAGAATCATAACTGTAAATTACTGTCACTTTTCGATACTCGTCAAAAAATTCTTCAAAGTCTTGTTTAAAAATCAAATGTAGTGTACAAGTTTGTACTTTAACTAACTGAACGAAAGCAATCAGGAGTACTGAAACAGTTGATTTTGCAATCCTGTTTTAACAGAGTAAGAATGTGATTTTACGAGAAGGAAAACGCATGGAGATGTTCTGATTTTCAAATTCGTGTACTATCTAAAAGAATTTTCCATTTTAAGCAAACGTTTAGGACAGATTAAATCATATTGAGATATTTTATATACATTTATATCATACTGAAATATAGACTAGCACACCTGATAAAACTTGAGATACCGTCAACTGAAAATGATATGTTACGAACATAATGCAGAATCCAGGATAGCAGATGGCTTCGAGAGGCGTTGACTGATTACATAAGAGGGGTGAACAAATGACAGCATTGCTTTCGTTAAACGTCATTAGGATGTTAAAGGTAGTCAGATAAAAGGTGCCACAGTGAAATATGAATATGCACGACATAATGCAGAGCGGAATGTTCAAATAAATTTAAGCCATGCTCGTCAAGTCCAATCTAATCGCCACCTCGGAAATCACGACTTGTTTCAAAAGAAGCACGTAACGTGTGGGATAATAATGATCGTAAGAGTCATTGCTGTTAGGATCTGCTCTCATGTACAACATAGACGTCAACAAGGAAATCACTGCAGATTACGAGAAAATCTTACGTCATCCATCACGTAAACACGTCTTAATGTAAATCAAAATAATTGGATTTTTCCAGTTAATACACCAACAGATCACATCTGCAGAAGCTCTTATTTTTACCACAAGATATGCTACATCTGCGACTATTCGAGACTAGTTCGTAGATTATCCGGAAGAACTACTATAATAGCCCATGTTTATCATTGTCAACTTTCCTTCAGTTCGCACAAAAGTTTAGCCAATAAAGTGAGATTTTGTTATGAACATGGGTGTTATTGGCGCGGGGCGCTTTTATCTCGCACATATTTTATATGCGCCCCGCGCCAATAACACCCATGTTCATAACAAAATCTCACTTTATTGGCTATAGTGTGTGTGTGTGTGTATGTGTGTGTGTGTGTGTGTGTGTGTGTGTGGTGTCTGTTCTCTCAGACATGTCCAGAAGAACACACCATTTTGATCCTGCAGCCGCTATGAATCGAGACACAAAGGAATCGAAGATATTAGCTGCCAGTGGACACTGATTTATGCAAATGGGGAAAGCTGAAAATTTGTGCTGGATCAGGATTGAACCTGTCTCCCCTGCTTACTAGCCAGATGCAATGCGCACTACGTTGTCCGGACACACTATTCAGCGCAACTGCGCAAACTACCCAACCACGGCTCCTGTCAGACCCAAATTCTCAGTTTGTACCACACGATACTGATGTAGTGGCCCGTTCATTAGCTTCATCACTTCAGACGTCTCGCCATTTCCTGTAAGAGCTCGAGCTTAGTTTACACTTGCAGTGAAGGGAGCATTGGCCATCCTCACCTTAATTATATACGTGGTGTCTGTTCTTTTGGGCACCATTTTGATCCTGCAGCCACTATGAATCAAAATCAAAGGAATTCAAAACATTATCCACCAGTAGGCACCGATTTATATTAATGGGGCAATTTGAAAATTTGTACTGAACCGGGATTCGAGCCCATGTCTCCTGCTTACTAGGCAGATGCTCTTACCACTACGCCATCCGGACACAGTGGTCACTGCAATTGCATGGACTACCCTAGCACTCCCCTAAAACACATCTTGCCTTCCTCCAGCGCCAATGCACACCATGCTCTAACTCTTATGGGAATCAGCGAGACGCCGCGAGTAATGAGACTAATGAACAGGGGCAGTACAGCAGAAACGTGTCGTTTAAGTGGAGAACTTAAGGTTTGGCAGGAGGCGGGATGATCACTATCTCGATGGCGCAGTGGTCAACGCACCTGCCTAGTAAGAAAGAGACCCGGGTTCGAGTCCTAGTCCAGCACAAATTTTCAACTTGTCACATTGGTCTAAATCAATATCCACTGACAGCCAATACCTTGAATTCCTTTGTCTCTTACTGTGTAATATAGTGGACTACTGAACACTTCGATGTAGAAGGCCCTAGAGGACCGAAGCACTTACTGAGTGAGTTGTTGTGTGAGGCTATAGCGGTGACTAGTGGAGCCATACCGCCACCCAAGCGGCGGCGCCGCTGCACGCTGCTTGCTGCACACACCGCCGCGTCGCCGACGGACATTTCCTCGTTGCCTAGCAATGCATCCGACGATCAACGTGGGGCATATGCGATGCAGGTAACTGCACCCAAGGTACGACTGCGTCCGGTCCCGAGCCAACAGCGGTTACGTTCCTCGAACGAGGAGGGCCAGAGCTATCAATTTACCTCTACTGTCGCGACAAAACATGCATAATAAGACAGTAATTCAGTTTATCACCTGAAAAGTAGATTACTTCTAAAAAAATAGTCTCCTTCAACTTCTATACATTTGATCTAGCAAGTTTACAATATGGAGATTAGCGATTTTTTCCCTGCCTGATTATTGGGTTATACGTTTTCAGATGATGACAATCTTCATTTAAATACACTTTTTGAAATTCTGAAGGCAGCACGGGTAAAATACAGGCCTCAAAAAGTTATGTACAACTTGTACAGAAACTAGACTGCAGTTGTAAGAGTCGAAGTGTATGAAAGGGGAGCAGTAGTGGAGGAGAAAATGAGACAGGGGGTAGTCAATCTGATGTTATTCAGCCAGTACGTTGATCAAGCAGTGAAGGAAACCAAGGAGACGTTTGGAAAAGGGAATTAAAATTCAGGAAGAGGAAACAAACATCGTAATTCTGGTAGAGACGGCAAACGGGCTTGGAAGAGGAGTTGAATGGAATGGATAGTGCCTTTAAGAGTAAGTATAGGATGAATATAAACTAAAATAAAAGAAGAATGACGGAATGCAGATAAATAAAATCAGGTAAAGCACATATGATTAGGAATGAGACGCCAAACGTAGTCGATGAGTTTTGCTATTTGGGCAGCAAAATAACTGACGATGGACGAAATGGAGAGCATATAAAATGTTGGCTGGAAATAGGAATAAAATAATTTCTGAAAAACATAACTTGTTAACATTGAATATAAATTTAAATGCTAGTAGGTTTTCTCTGAAGCTGTTTGTATGGAGTGTGGCCTTGTACGGGAGTAAATTGTGGACGGGCAGTTCAGAGAAGAAGAGGATGGAAGCTTCTTCAACGTTGATAAAAGGACGGTATTGAAAATTAGATGTGTAAAACGAACAACAGATGAGAAAGTACTGAATATAATTGGGGGAAACAAAGAAATTTACGCACGACTCGATTAAAAGAAGGCAGCCTCAAGGAATCTTCAATTCAGTAATGGAAGGAAGCGTGGGGAGTACAAATTATAGGGGAAAACAAAAGCGTGAATTCAATAAGCAGGTCCAAATGGATGTAGGCTACATTAACTAGGGCGCTGATGACTTCGCTATTTAGTGTCTTAAACCACTAATCATCATCGTCGTCGTCGTCGTGCAGTAGCTGTGCAGAGATGAAGACACTCGCGCTAGATAGATTTTCATGGAGAGCTGCATCAAACTAGTCTTCGGACTGAAGACTACAACAACAACAGTCGGGATAACGAATACATTTCGACTCGCATCACGCAGCGAAGACAACTGTGTCAGTTACCTAATGATTGACTGCATAAATTATTTTGGTTTTGTCGAACACAGAAAAATTCTCTGTCAAGGTGACGATCTTTTGTTCCGAATTGTACGAAATGGTGGTCTTTCAAGTTTTAAAGTTAGACAATAGGAATAGATCGATGGGATTACATTGGCAGAAAACAGTTTGTGAGAAATCGATTTGAATGCCAAACGATGCTTATGCCGGCTATGAACTGGAACGACATGCTGATTACAAAACTTTTGTGTCTAAAACAACTATCTGTTGAAAAATGCCTAAGATGACAAAGCACCCAGTGATGAGTTGATAGATCTTATACGGTATATCGTTACAACCGTTTTCAAGTCGGGAATATACGCCGAACTGTCGTCTTCCCAGCCAACTAAATGGCCTGGATTTTTCTAGGTGTTGTTTCCCCAACTTTTGGACTTTGTTTTTATTGAAGTCTGGAGTGTGATAATGGGTGCAAGTTTCAGGTAACGTGATGAATGGCTCCATTTGGTACTGAAATTCTTCCGCACTCATTCTCACCCAGAAATTAACAATCTTGGCTAAAGATTTTTTACGTTAGTTTTTTCGTGTAATACATATAAAGTTCATGTAGTTGAGATGCCTACAACTTCAGCTACGTCAAGCTTGTTCAACGCATGAAATTCATTAGGACGTCATGATTTTCTGGGTTACATAGACTAGACATGCTGCTTAAAGCGCAACACGGTCCCCGTTTTATAAATAAAAGTCTTTGATTTTGTTTTCTAGCCTTGGATCACACAAACAGAATCATAACTGGTTTAGACGCATTAGAAAGCCATTATCAGATTCCCTTCTTAAGAAGGAAGTAAAATTATACTTTGACAAAATAACTGCCTAACGTTTTCAAATGCATGTAACTGTAAATAATAGCTAGGTTGGGTTTCATTTCTTCAATTTTCTGTTGGCATTTGATGTCCCACCCACAGGAGTTGAAGGTATTCTTGATGGAGCTTGCAGAAGAAATTTACCCTGTAATTTCCGAAGATTCTCCTACCATTTAAGAGAAACCGTCGGGAACGTGAAACAGGATTATCGAAACGACATCAGAAAAAGTAAAGAAAGCAAATTAGAATTTAACGAGCCGTCGATATCTAATGGACAATGGTAGAGCGAATGGCGTACTCTGTAGAAGAGATCACCTTTGTTTTTGCTGGAAGTACTCTAGGGAAACCGTGCAGAACTTAAGTAAGGACGGCAGGCACGAATCGTGTCAGAGGTTTGAAGCTAATTGCCCCAAAATGTGACACACAACCTTGCCCACTGCAATTGCTCGCTGGTCATTATTGGCCACAGAGATATTTATTGAATTCTAAGTTAGAAACAGCCACCGCAATTAGTTTATCAAGGTATAATAGAGAATATTATGTGAGTGGTGTAACTCCTGATGCCGGTAACATTTCGTATTGGTTTCGTCAGCCACATTTGTAGAGTAACCTCCAGCCATCAAACGTCGATTCCTTTTCAGAATATTCTCAGATTAGGATCGTCGTAATTTATTTTCACGAAGTCCGTTTCGGTATTATATCCATAGGTTTCAATAGTAAACCAAGCGAAAGAGACAGTCGTAAAGTGAAAAATCTATGCTCCAGAAGACTTCGAGAACACCATAGAGGTGCCTCACCTTCAGCCACGGTGGAGGCATGTGCATCGTACTGAACTAGTTTTTCCTCAGTTTGAGTGCGGTAAAGAAGATGATGTCAGCCGTATCTTTCTTGGCTACCGGAGACGATACAAGTCACGTGCTATAACGGCTGGTCACCATCGGTTGCTGTTTGGCGTACTACTTGAAAGAATTGATAAAATATCGCCTTTTTATGTGCCTTTTTGTTAGAAGGCAAGTCAGCTTTAAATACCATTCTACTTTAATTTTATATTAATTATGTTATGCAGTATATTAGTGTATCTGGGACATCAGCACGTCGTATTGTATGTTTTAATTGTGCACTATTTTATTTGTGAGGTGCTGATGTTCCCTGCCACATTTTACTACATTCTGTCGCAACATCACTATGTGGCTTTCAGTGTTGTGAAAAGCATGCACATGTAATAATGTTACAAAATCTGATGATGGCAGAGTAGATCTGTCGAAACCCGTAATAGCAATAAAATGCGATCTTGGCAAACTTGATTCTTCAAGAAAAATATGTTAAAGCCTTTGCGTTCGTTGCTCGACCATGTGTGAAATCTTATGTGTATGGTGATGTCCTGCTAATAAAAAAAGCTTTTGGAACACCATATGTCCTCTGGAGTTGGCCAGCAGAGCTACTAGGCGATCATCGTCGGGTAAATGTGGCCTGCCAACTATGTGTTTTTGTCAACACAAGCCCAGAAGTTTCTCGCATTGTTGCCTGTTGCGTCGTCCGCACTCGCCTAAACATGCCGTTTCCGAATGTCATTTCCATACACAAACAGCTTTCATGCTCGTTGGTGACTAAACCATCGGCAACGTAGCAAAAGGGAAGAGGTTTTTCATCTATAAATATATTTAAATTCTGCGGGTAACCTTCCTGTATGACCAGGAAATTCGTTCTCTATATCATCATCATCATCATCATCAGGTACCAAATGTACCTCAAAAATCGAATGCCATGAGTTTCTCGGCGTCTGTTAAGAGCAAGTGGACGACGTAAAGAAATCAGACAAGTAGAGTTCACCGTGTCACAAATTCTTGATTCACTTGAACCTCAAATTCGTGTGTGATGATTTTGAGTCAGAGAACATTAGCCTCCTCGCATCTGCTCTAATGAACTGAAAGACATCGATGTAATGTCTTGAATCACAAAAGGCCAAAAGAAGCCACCTGGATAATTCCATCATTTTCACTAGCCAGTGATAACCTTTGGTGTCACTTAAATATTTCCAAAACATTCTGGAAAAGGATTTTGGTAATTGTGCCCGATATTTTGTATATGTGCTTATACAATAAATACCTATCATTGCTTTAGCGAAAATCAGTTCACAAAGTATTTCAACCATCTCATTTTTTCATCTGTTTAGGAAACTGCCCGTATATCCGATCACGTTACGACACTGCTTCCGGGGCACTAGAAGGTGCGCTCGTCCCATATAGAATCCGCCCGGCGCATTAACGAAGAGTCCCGATGTTCCAGCAAGCCTGGATGTGGTTTTTAGGCGGTTTCCCACACCCTACTAAGTGAGTACCGTTCTGGTACTCGTGCCCACCTCCGTTACGCGGTTCACAAACATTTAGAAAATGTTCTCACACTTGCACATGAGAAAACGATACCAAAGCACACGACGCATACACGTGAGGTACACACACTCCGTCCTGCGGGGCAAGTGGTGGCGTCCGGAATAGCATCCGGCTATCCATTACCAGTAACAACACCTAATCAATAATAACACGCCTGCCAACGTGGAGACATGGGACAAGGCCTGGAAGAAGAGGAATAAGAAGAAGAAGAAGAAGAAGAAGAAGAAGACTACGTTTATGATAAGAAAAAATACTTAATTATGAAATAGAATTTGATATACTATCAGAAAAAAAACACTTTTCCTATGCACTGCAACAATTTTTTACCTGTTCTGGAGAATATTTTCGGCTTCTTAGTTTATCGCCAGGTGATAAGTGGTTGTTGCAAATAACAGAGAGAGAGAGAGAGAGAGAGAGAGAGAGAGATATTTGAAAATGCAGAAATCATGGTATCTTTTTAAAACAGAAGTATAGAGTCACATATTCCTTACATGGTCAGTCTAGGGGCGATCTACAATGTATGGTAATAAGAAAACTTCCCAAGCCAAGACCGGTAAAAAACCATTTTACTGGATGACCGGCTTTGACAGAGCTATGCCGTCATCATCGGATCGTATGCTGACGTACAATATGTAAAAATTTTTAAAGCATAAGGTATGATGATATCATAGCTCTGTCGAGAAGTAATTCAACAAAATGCTTTTTTTTAGCGATCTTGGCATTTGAAGTTATCTCTAGTAATCAGAGATATATAAGTTTTATACACAGTGTAAATTGTTATATTTTTGACGGATACAGCTGATTCTACAATTGCAGTTTCGTGTGTTTCTCATACATGCAAAAAATGAATTTACTTGTAACCAAGAGTAAAAATGAGACAGTGAGTGTTCATGGAAAATTAAGCTGATGTTCCGTGTCATAAGTCTACCGGTCTCTAGTACATCTATTAACGCAATGTTTATGACATTTCTGGCTGTATATTGTACATAAAAGTCATCTCACAAGGTATTTTTCAGTTAAAACCTGTTAATCAGTTTGATACAGACCCCATCTTCGGTCATGGTCGTCTTAATTTAACCCTTTGAATACCAGCGGTTTTTGCCTGAAGGCACCATTATATCGCTGGCTACTGTGGCCGAGCGGTTCTAGACGCTTCATTCAGGAACCTCGCGACCGTTACGGTCGCAGGTTCGAATCCTGCCTCGGGCATGGATGTATGTGATGTCCTTAGGTTAGCTAGGTTTAAATAGTTCTAAGTTCCAGGGGACTGATGACCTAATATGTTAAGTCCCATAGTGCTCACAGCCATTTTGATCCACCATTCTATCAATTTGTTCTGAACTACCAGTGCCTTTCAGATAAAACCGCCGATGCTACAGTAAAACAGAGACATCTAATGAAGCGCTGAGGTACTTCTACGCAAGTGCTATAACGTAGCAGCGTCCAGCGATAGTCGAAGCGCAGATTGAGCTATATGATTGTTGTAGATGGCGACATGCGGTTTTTTCTTTTTTTTTTTTGCATCAGCTTAATTTTCCATGAACACTCACTGTCTCATTTTTACTCTTGGTTACAAGTAAATTCATTTTTTGCATGTATGAGAAACACACGAAACTGCAACTGTAGAGGGCCGGCCGTTGTGGCCGAGCGATTCTAGGCGCTTCAGTCTGGAACCGCGCGACCGCTACGGTCGCAGGTTCGAATCCTACGTCAGGCATAGATGTGTGTGATGTTCTTAGGTTCGTTAGGTTTAAGTAGTTCTAAGTTATAGGGGGCTAATGACCTCAGATGTTAAGTCCCATAGTGCTCAGAGCCATTTGAACCATTTTTTTTGCAACTGTAGAATCAGCTGTATCCGTCAATTACACTGTGTATAAAACTTATATATCTCTGATTACTAGAGATACCAAGTGCCAAAATCGTTAAAAAAAGCATTTTGTTGAATTACTTTTCGACAGAGCTATGATATCATCGTACCTTATCCTTTAAAAATTTTACATGTTGTTCGTCAGCATACGATCCGATGATGACGGCATAGCTCTGTCAAAGCCGGTCATCCAGTAAAATGCTTTTTTACCGGTCTTGGCTTGGGAAGTTTTCTTCTGTTACCATACATTGTAGGTCGACCCCAGACTGACCATGTAAGGAATATGTGACTCTATATTTCTGTTTTACAAAGATACCATGATTTCTGCATTTTCAAATCTCTCTCTCTCTCTCTCTCTCTCTCTCTGTTATTTGCAACAACCACTTATTGACAGTGAAAGCAAGTATATCTAAAGTTGCTGTAATGCAAATTTGCGTTTACAGTACTTCTCTTACGAGTGGTTTCGAAATGAAACCACTGAAGTGGCTGCATTCAAAGTGCAGTTTCTCACAGAGTTCCAGCGTAGGCTGTAATTGCCGTATAGTAGCGAAACTTGGTAGATATTCTAGTGCGATAATGCGGAACCGATTTACGGTGAAGACGGTTAGTTCCAATTTTGGCGACCAGGTGCACATCTGGCACTGTGAATGCAAGAAAGATGTATAGAATTATTTTCATTTGTAATGGATTACAAACGGGTTGTGGACAGAAAGAGTCAGACAGTTGACAAAAGAATAATGTTGATTTTATTATAAACAGCTACTTACACAATTTGTTAAAACGACGTGATCAACAGCTGCTCGCCGCAGTTCCGGTGGAATCTGAGCAACGTGTTCCTGTCTACGAGCTTCAGATCAAGTAGAGACCAAATGTGTGCCTCGTAAACGTTTTCTTTTTGATATTCATAGAGCCAAAAGTCAGGCAGATTTCGATCAGGTGACTTTGAAGGCCATACATCTGGAAAATCTCTGGAGATAACATGTTCGTGGGAGGTTACATTAAGCATAACTTTCACTGGGCGAACGACATGAGGTGTTGCCCCATCTTGCATGGAAACAGTGGTTTCCACACATTTGTCCTATCACGAAGCAGGAATCACATGCTGTACAAGGAGATCTCGATAGAGTGCGGACGTCATGGTACACTTGGCAGGCACTCTGGGTGTGTTCTCTTCAAAGAAGGACGGACCGAGAACAAAGGTGCTTGTGAATCTACACGACACAGTCACATACGGCGACTGGAGTGGCTCTTTGTGCACAACACGCGGTTTAACAGTACCCCAAATTCGGCAGTTCCGTGTATTCACTACACCCTGTAGTGCAAAGCGTGCCTCGTCAGTCTACAGAATATTGCCTGGCCACATCTCATAAACTTCAATCGGTGCCAGAAAGAAGTAGTTTAAATGGCTCTGAGCACTATGGGACTTATCTTCTTAGGTCATCAGTCACCTAGAACTTGGAACTACTGAAACCTAACTAACCGAAGGACAGCACACACATCCATGCCCGAGGCAGGACTCGAACCTGCGACCGTAGCGGTCGCGCGGTTCCAGACTGTAGCGCCTAGAACCGCTCGGCCACCCCGGGAGGCCGTGCCAGAAACCGAAGAGCAAGTTCAGAACGTTGCTGTGGATCATGAGGTTTCAGTTGCTGCGCCGTCTGGATCTTGTACGGGTGCCAGTGAAAAATAGACCGAAAAACGTTCCGTGTGCTGACCATGAGACTAGCATTTCCCGTGACACGGCACAAGCACTAGCTCTACCCTAGACATGTGATCGACGGTCAGTTACAGCAACAGCAACCTCGTCAGTTACTTCCACCGTGTTAGGACGCCTTCCTCTTGCAGATGCCGCGCCCTGCTCATCCGTGTTTTCTAATTTCATGATCATATTTAAACCATTTAATGACCTCAGGCCTCTCCTCCGACCTATGAGCCGGCGTAATGTCTCAGTGCAGTACTGTAACTGCTGCCGTTCAGATAGAACACTGTCACCAACCGCGCACGGTCTCTGTTATCGATAACCATACTGTTCACTCACGTGATGGCTTGTCAAACGAGAGCGTGTCTGCCATGCCGTCATAGAAATAGTGTCTAGCACCAGATTTGCACCATGTGGCCACAACTGGAACTAATGTTTTTTCCAGTGTAAATCTGTTCCTCATTAACACTTTAGCATGTCTACCAAGTTTCGCTGTCATACGATAATTACAGCCTACACCGTGCCTCCGTGAGTGGCTGCATTTTAATTATAGCCATCCGATATTTTTTATAAAAATTTATTAAATGTTTGGCTCAATTTTGTTTGTTGTTTTGTAATCTAATTTGCTGTAGGCATTATGAGATCGCTAAAGTTTGAAGATGTGGGATTGTGCCTAGAAAAATGCGAAATTGCTTTCAAATATATCTCACTAAATTAAGCATGATAGAGAACTGCTTGTCCCAGTGATGCCGAAGTGAAACCATATCCTTAAAACAACTGATAGTTTACTTTTCGCCAATTCTTTCTTGTATTCCTTGCTTACTATAACGATAAAGGTTAATTTTGTGAAAATTTTTAAAATTATATTCTAAAGTGCAACCACCTCCTTAAAATAATCGATTGTTTATTGTTTGTCAATTTTTTTGACAGATCTGCCCTAAATATAATATGATGCTGCCCTATGGAGTCGAAACGGTTCACGAATAAATAAAACAGTGTTGTCGAATACAGGAAAAGTATTTTTCTTTCAAGATTTTTGTCACCTCTTAGAATTGCAAAAATATTTTACTCGCCTCTAACATAAAAAAGCAATTTTCGTAGTGTTACCATAATCGAAGGATGCAGCGAATGTGAACGTAATTCTACATAATCCATTTATAAGAATATTGGTTGGCTGTACGTTCATTTGTGAATGGGATTTGTAGAAATACTTTGTCTTATTTGTGCATGTTTCAGAGCATCACACCTGGACTGAACGAAGAAACTTTTCTGAGTTCCTGGATCTCGGCCGTGTGTCACATTGGTCCGTAAGTGCGAACCAATGGCGTTAGCTGCTCTGTATGTTTAACAGTCCGTTCTCTTTTTTCACTATCTCTGTTTCTTCTTCAACAGTGGGTGTCATGATGAAGCTAGACGTAGAATGAGGTATCATACTTGTCTCTCGACAGCGTTTCGTTGCAGCGCTTTCATTGACCTCCGCAGTGCTACGGCCAAAACACCTTGAAAGCAGGTCCCCGTGTTTCCCTCACAAAAGCTTCTCTTAGCGCCAAGGGGGGACTTCATTCTTTCATGAGTCCTCTCCAGCAAGAGCACTGCATTTATCTCTACAGAAACTGGGCCGAGGGTTTCTTTCAGGCCAATAGAGCAGAAAGCCAGTCACAAAGGGAGCGACATAGAAAAACAGAATGAGACGAGCTTACCAGAGACGCCAGCCCCTTGTGTGCCACAACTAGTTCCGTATCAGTGTTTCAGTGCAATGTGTAGAGCAAGCAGTTCTCGAGAACTGACGTGTTGATTCCTGTTCCATCATAGTCAGCTTGCAGGGTCCTGTTACTGCACCAGAATCTTAATATAGTGTAGAAATTAGACAAAAATAGAACATTTTCTGTCTCTCATCCTAATTTATCTTTATTAGGACAGGAAATTATTGGAAATATATTTAAATTCAGTTTTCAGGACAATAACGTAAAGTTAATTTTTGAAAGTTTGAATTGTCGTCTAAATTTGATTTGACGTTCAAGCAGAGCACCTTTTACTCGATTAGTGCGTCACTAAAGAGGTATTGGTCACTTCAGTTCAAATTTGTGTACCTTACTTTACCTTCAGAAACATAGGATCTTGTGATAGTTACATTAAGAAAGGGAATGTTAAACAATAAACGCAAGTGAGATGATACCGTGTTTCTCACAGTCTTGATTCCTATTCGCTTTCGAAACCATTTACCATTATTATAAAGAGGAAACTTTGGGACTTCGCTGTCTTGCTGTCTGTCTCTGCGTAATACCACGGGCTCCAGTCTTCTCTTTCCCAGTAAGCGCCATGTGGGGTATTGTTATTTCTTCTGATGCCCCTCCCCCATTCACGAAAACATTAAACTTACAGTACACAAACGCTATCCACTGTTAAATACAATCTACTGCGTTTAATCTGTGTCATCCATAATGTAAACAACAGCACCAAAAAAAAACATTCATCATAAATGCTGTAACATAAAAATCTACACTAAATGCCCTACTCAAACATCAGTTCAACACACTACAAAAACACTAAGACCGTCACAAACAGACACAGAAGAATGACGCTGTTTACTGGTGTACAATGTGGTACACCATCATTTGCTTCCACACAAATCATAATTTTTAGATGTTTTAAATTTGTTAGAAAAATGTTTAGCCTCCTATTACGTGATTTCTAAGCCTTTTATGCAGTTCTACGAATGTGGTAAAATTTTATTAATATTTACGTTTTTAACGTCATTTTCTTTTAGTTCTCATTTTTGGTCAAAACAAGAGTGTTTTGTCATTTATTCCCGCTTTCCATCCATTTCCCTGCCTTTGCACCTCTTGCCGCATTTATTGCTTGCTTATTAAGATAAAACATTATTTCGACCATCCTGTAAGTTGTGATGAAATTTTTATTGTCATTAAGCAAGTAATGGATGCCATTTCAGTTATTAAATCAACCTTACTGAAATGTGTGATATATATATATATGTAGTGGTAGTGTTCCAATCACAGCGTTAAAGACAAAGTTGAGAACTCAATATACGCACACCACTTAAGCATTGCTGTATTTCTTACTTCCACTTCTAAATTACAAAATTACACACACCAAAGAAAGTTTGGCACCACCACGGTTCCCAGAACTCCTGAAGATAGACGTTGGCTGTGGATATTGTATCATAGACACAGTCTCTTTGAATCTTCAGAGATGTAACTAAACGCGGCCAAAAAAGTAAACAACCATGCATGAGCAGCGCCTATTAGACGGAGGGGATATGACAGCCGATCAGTTCCAGTGATTCCACCAGGAAGGAGGTACACGGCTCGTGTTGTCTATAGTTCAACCATGCCCAGAGGTCAATACCGCGGTTCAATCCCGTCCGCATTGTTACTTTGTGCCAGGTAGGGCTCTCAACACGGGAAGTGACCAGGCTTCTCGGAGTGCACCAAAGCGATGATGTTCGGACATGGAGGAGATACAGAGAGACAGAAACTGTCGGTGACATGCCTCGTTCAGTCCGCCCAAGGGCTACTATTGCGGCGGATGACGCTACCTGATAGCAACGCCACCAAGTTGAATAATGCTTTTCGTGCAGCCACAGGAATTCGTGTTTGGATTCAAATTGTGCGCAATAGGCTGCACGATGAGCAACTTCACCCCAGATGTCCATGGAGAGGTCCATCTTTGCAACCACGACAACCTGCAGCGCCGTACAGATGGGCACAATAACATGCCGAATGGACCGGTCTGGATTGACGTCACGTTCTCTTCACCGATGAGTGTCGCATTTGCCTTCAATCAGGCAATAGTCGGAGACGTGTTTGGAGGCAACCTGGTCAGGCTGAACGCCTTAGACACTTTGTTTATCCAATATGCTGGTTCGAAGGATTGTCTTACTGTGATTGTATCGAGCACGGGGGAGGTTTCTAGCTGTTTTAGGGTGGCAGTATGTGGGGAAGACGTACGCCGCTGGTCGTCATGGAAGGCGCCGTAACGGCTTACGATACGCGAATGCCATCCTCAGACCGATAGTGCGACCATATCGGCAGCGTATTGGCGAGGCATTCGTCTTCATGGACGACAATTCGCGCCCCCCATGGTGCACATCTTATGAATGACTTCATTCAGAATAACGACATCGCTCGAGTAGAGTGGCCAGCATGTTTTCCAGACATGAACCCTATCGAACATGTCTGTGATAGATTGAAAAGGGTTGTTTATGGACGACGTGACCCACCAACTACTCATGGATCTACGCCGAATCGCCTTGGAGGAGTGGGACTATCTGGACCAGCAGTGCCTTGATGAACTTGTGAATAGTATGCCACAACGAATACAGGCATGCATCAATGCGAGGGGACGTGCTACTGGTTATTAGAGATACCGGTGTGTACAGCAATCTGGACCACCACGTCTGAAGGTCTCGCTGTATGATGATACAACATGCAGTGTGTGGTATTCATGAACAACACAAAGGGTGGAATTGATTCTCATTTTGATCTCTATTCCAATTTTATGTACAGGTCCCGGAAGTCTCGGAACCGAGGTGATGCAAAACTTGTTTTTGTTGTATACATAAGGTAGGGTTCCAATCATAGTGTTAAAGACAAATGTATTCTAAGATATTTCTGCTTTTATTTCTGACAAAATATGAAAAACAAATATGTTACCGGAATGTCTATGTGAAAACTTTGTTAGTTCCAATATGCTGGTTCGAAGGATTGTCTTACTGTGATTGTATCGATGGCACTCACGTCACGTGCCTAATCAGTCAGAAAACATCTGAGCAAGGCAGCACTCTATTTATTGTTGCTGTGGATGCTCATGAGACGAACCCGAAACTCTGAACAGGTATAGATTGTACTGCTATTTTGGCAACTTTCTCGAAATTTTGTAGTTTCAAGGCGTCGAACGTAATTCGACTTTTCTTATAATTGTTGGAGAAACTACAATCAAAATTTAGCTTTGAGATACTTGCGGCTTAAGTGGGTTATTTATTTGCTTTTACCTTTATTGCAACAGACATAAAATTCCATATTGTTATTGTGAAAATACAAAACCATAAATGTAATTAGGAAAAGAATATTTGTCTCACCTCTTCCTTAGAGGTAATAAACAGCTGTTAGAGCTGCAAAGAAATGAAGTAATACTGCAGAGAACTGACCATGTGACGTTATTAGATCTACTAATCGTAGTGACCGACGGGTGGGTGGAGGGGGGGAACAGTCGTCGATAAAGATATCGACTTGTATTCGGGAGGATATGGGATATAGGTTAAATGCTCTTCGCCAAACGCATTTCTGTTTCTAGTGCATTCCTTAAAACCGTTAAGGCAAATTCCGAAACTGTTCTGAATTGCGTTTATAGGATCATCACGCATTGAGATAAAAAGCTTTCGACACACGACTGCAGTAGTTACGCAGAGATAAAGGTACTAGCACTGGATAGATTAGCGCCGAAAAATACATCAGAACAGTCCTCGGATTGAATAGCGCCACAAGATGAAGGTACGTCGACAACAATATCACAAGAGGATATTTGTAGCCAGAATAAAAAAAAAAGGTTCAAATGGTTCTGAGCACTATGGGACTCAACATCTTAGGTCGTAAGTCCCCTAGAACTTAGAACTACTTAAACCTAACTAACCTAAGGACATCACACACACCCATGCCCGAGGCAGGATTCGAACCTGCGACCGTAGCAGTCCCGCGGTTCCGCACTGCAGCGCCAGAACCGTACGGCCACCGCGACCGGCAGCCAGAATCAGTGGTAAGCTATCTTAAAGTGAGTCACGTTGAAACAAGCTTTATCTGACAATATGATTCAGTTTCATTTAGTAACAATTTCGATTATAAACGATCAGCCTTACTTAGAGAAACGATGAACTTGACATGGCTAAGCAAAAAGCCTGTGTTTTCAGTATTACTTTATTTAGTTGCACTGCTGTCCAAAATTAAAGCAACAAATGGAAATTTTGCAAAGTTGTGTTTATTATCCACAAAAATGTGTAAACGGGTGACAAAAGTATAAGACAGTGAAGAACACAGAACGTAAACAACTGCAACATGCAGAACAGTAGACTTAACGGATTTGCACACACATATTGACAACTGGTTAATGTGCTCAGCATGGGGTGTGACATCATCTGACAGCAATAGAGGCCTGACGGAGCATGCTTTTAATAACGTCGTCAATGTCATGTTGAGGCGATAGCGACCATTCTTCCTGCAGAGCTGCTGGTGGGTCTTGGAGAGTGGTTGGTGGATGTTGACGTGATGCAACCCGTCTCCCTAGCGCATCCCAGACATGCTCCATGGGATTCAAATCGGGAGTGCGACCAGGCCACGCCATGCGTGCAATATCTTCCGTTTCCGAGAAAACATCAACCACTCCTGCTTTATGAGGTCGAGCATTATCGTCCATCAGTACGACGTCTGGATGCACAGCACCACACAACAACCGTACGTGAGGTCCCAGGTTCTCGTCACGGTACCCTACAGCAGTTAAACCTTTCCGATTCACCTCTACAGTTTGATAAAGAGGTGTTCGAGAGGTCACTATAATTCCTGCCGACGCCATTAGCAATCCTACTTGATATCGGTCTCATTCTACAGTGACTGTGTCTCAAAATCGTGTTCCACATTCCCTTCAGATGCAAATTCGACGAGAATCACACTCCAGATCAAATAGGGGTTCATCTGTGAAAAGACTATTGGACCACTGTTCGACTGTCCAGGTGGCATGTTGACCACTCCATTCTAGACGTTCGCTTCTGTGAAGACGCGTCAGTGGCACACTTATAGAAGGTCTCCGACAGTAAAAGCCACTCTGTCGAAGCCTTCTCTACACAGTTTGCCCCGCTAGGAGACGTCCAGTGGATGCTGCGAGGTCATATGCCAGTTGCCGTGCAGTACGAATGGGGTACCGTCGTGTCCTTACAGCCAAATAACGGTCGTCTCTTTCCGATGTCACACTTGTCGGCCCTGCCCTGGTCTTAGCGATACAGTTTCGGTCTCTATAAACAGTCGCCAAATCAGAGAAACAACAGAACGATTCATTTTAAGCCATCGAACCACATGAATTTGCGACTGTCCTGCTTCCATTTTTCCTACGGCCTTCCATCATAGAAAGAGTGGTATACGTCTTTTCTTTGTCATACTACATCATCTGCGACCGTGAATACAGCGATTGTGGAAAGAGGACTATCCGACAACCATTATTCGATTAGACAGGGGACCTGACGTCATCGTTGGCGTGGTTTTCCGTTGACCTAAATGCCATCTTCCGTGCAGAACACGATCGTACGGACATCTTTTGACACTTTGCATGATTATATTGTGAATTAGACACAGGATGGGGAAACAGCGGTTTGTTGCTTTAATTTTGAACACCAGTGTATTTTACGTATGTTGAGCACTGCTGGTGCAAGATATTTATTGCAATTTCTGCCTACAGACACGGCTGATGGCAAGGCTTTACGTCTGGATAAACACCCCACTTGTAGAAATTAAAGAATGCCTACACTGCTGCCAGCAGTTGTAATCGTACGAAAGGAGTGGCTGACCGCCGGCCGAGGTGGCCGAGCGGTTCTAGGCGCTACAGTCTGGAACTGCGCCACCGCTACGGTCGCAGGTTCGAATCCTGCCTCGGGCATGGATGTGTGTGTTGTCCTTAGGTTAGTTAGGTTTAAGTAGTTCTAAGTTCTAGGGGACTGATGACCTGAGAAGTTAAGTCCTATAGTGCTCAGAGCCATTTGAACCATTAGTGGCTGACCACTGTAATAATAACGTTCTTGGTGTTTTTGTCTCCCCGTTAGCCTATTTCGTGTGCTCGCACACAATGTCGTAAAAAGCTGAATCAAAAAAGCTGAATCAAAAAAGCTGAATCACTGCAACCAAATTTCGAGAAAAGAACTGTTGAGTGAGTTCCATACTATGCCATATCAGCTAAACAGTGCGTCGCAATATTCAGGGATACGACAGGAATCATTATTCAAAGTAAAAAATTGTAGTAAATGTAATCTCTAAAATGCATACTTTAAGAGCTTTAAGCAATTGTTCAGTTGAAGAGGTGTGTTTGACAGTAGCAAAGATGAACAATAGCTCATAGCCCGAAAAGTATGCATCCTGGTACCCATATTCACTAGACCTTTTTGCTTCGAATCATCGTTCGTGTCGCACCCCTGAATACTGATCATTTCTCCTGGAACACTCTGTATATTTTCTTATCCCATATTATACTTCCGTCAGATACAAATAATCCTTATACTCAGATGTTAATAATAATTGTAACAACGACAGTACCAAAGTTAAAATCTCCTGGGTTTTAGGTCGCTTAATATTACCTTCCAAAACAATCGACGTTTCAACCCCTCTGCTGGGATCTTCTTCAGGATGTTTCGATATCCACTATTGCTAGAACAGAGTGGTCGAAACTTCGATGATTTTTGTTAAAGGCAGACTGCAAAATTCGTGGTCTGACCGGCTTTTGCATGTTACCACTAGACCACCAAACCCGACTATGCTTAAAGAAAGGAACTTGTTGATTTTGAGTGCTGGTTCAAATGTTCAAATGTGTGTGAAATCTTATGGGACTTAACTACAAAGGCCATCAGTCCCTAAGCTTACACACTACTTAACCTAAATTATCCTAAGGACAAACACACACACCCATGCCCGAGGGAGGACTCGAACATCCGCCGGGACCAGCCGCACAGTCCATGACTGCAGCGCCTGAGACCGCTCGGCTAATCCCGCGCGGCTCTGAGTGCTAGTATGTATGCGCCGTTATTTGTAGTGGAACGACATTCAGCACACTTACATTCATTTCTTTCAACTTATTTTAATATAAACACGTGAGTCTGACACACATATCCCGAAAAACTTGACTGAAGAAATACGTGTAACTGCGATAAACGGAATTTAAAAGAGCTGCATAATACGAGAATCGTTAGAATCAAAGTTTGCAAGTGCAAGTGCGTCTTCAATTATTAATATGAATTCCTTATTAACGTGTGATGTAGAGGTGTCATCCCTCTTATAGACCGCACGTGGGAATTTGTGTTTCCCGATGGTTGAAAAGAACATTGTAAAAAAGAAAAAAAAGGAAATTCAGTCACGGCAGAAGCTTCTTGAATCTTAAGACGAGATGAAGAATAAGGTTTGAAGTCTTGTCGGTGATATGACCTTTAGTGGCCGGAAAAATCTCGAATTAAAAGAGGATACAGAAGGAAATCGGACGAGTCGTTTTCAAAAGAAGCATCGCGGCGTTTTCAGTAAGCATTTAGCGATAAATCCGTGTTGACTCTTAGAAAGGCATGCAGTTAATTTCGGCTACTTGAAACAGTGATGAAAATATTACACTGAAATTGATTTATTGCTTTAATTTTGCATACGTGTCTTTATTGCTGAAGCATAAACATAAATATGGTAGCGCAAACAGTAAATGTCTCCGCGACGATATGGTATGTAAATGTCGCACAAGCCACTGTACCAATGCATAGTGGAGGTTACACCGTACCAATATCATCAGTTTTGATTCCTGTTAATTTCGCTCACCGATCCAGGGACAAACGACGGTCTATATGCCTCTGAACGCACTCTAATATCTTCTCATGATCTCTACGCGAGATATATGTTTGTGAATAGCAGCTCAGTGGTGGCAGAGTCTCTTTCGATTGTAGGTTCTCTAAATATATCCAGCGGGATTTTTTCCTTTTTTCCATTTCAGTTGCCCAGGTATATCTGTTACACTTTAGCATGCGCTGTATCGAGCTGTTACTCCCCCAGGAGAGCGTCATTGAATTCGTTGTTTTTCTGTTACCATGCCTAGCTGATAAGGCCCCCAAATACTGGAAAAATGTTCTAGAGTAGGTTCCTCTTGCGTCTTGTATGCGATATCCTTTGAAGACTCACTCTTTTCTGCCAGAACCTTTCTAGCGAATCTAAATCTACCATTCGCCGTTCCTAATACTGGTTCAGGGTAATCATTCTATTTCATAACCCCAAATATTTACAAGGAAAAGCCACGGCGTTGGGATCATAGATTTACTGCAAACTTTGTGCACCTTTAGTAAGCCATTAAAACAAAATAATACGCATGCAGTAAGGTGTGCTACTCTGGAAGTTCAGAGAAAATCTCAAGAGAAGTTTTAAGCGTCTATTACGTGACTTATGTATCTTTGAGTAGGTGCCGGCGTTAGAGTTTATGGTTGCCAAGTGATTAGCGTTCGAACTGCGTAAGACGAACGTGTATGAGGCGACGGTTTGACTCCCGCTCAGATTTAACTATTAATCTATTTTTTCATCACAGCTCATATTATTTAATTTATAAGACATTTGAGAGTTAATATAATGAAAAAGAAACACGTGTACTTGCATCAAGTATTTGCATGAAGTTTCAATTTATGTTTCCCATATCTCTATGACAAATACCACCAAGCAATGTGTAACGTTGAGAGCATATCCGACGAGTAATTGTGATCTGGCGTATTGTGGATTACTATATTACTGATTGTAAATAACGCCATTAGCTTAATTATTTATGGAGATTTGACTTGGACTTTGCAAACCTCTCCATCGTCCTTCAAAATTCAATTACAAATAGTAAATAGTCAAATAAAATACGAAATTCACTAAAAGTTCATGAAAATACACGTAGGTGTTTTTTCGTTACATTATCTCTCAAATGCCAAATAAATTAAATAATGTGATCAGTGATTACAAAATACGTATCGGTGGGATTTGAACCGTCGCTTCGAACACGATCCTCTTCCATCTCTTCCATAGCGCAAAGATTAATCACTTTTTTTTGGTGGGGATGGGTGGCTTGTGTGGGCTTAAAGTAGGGTATCGAGATGAGCGAAAGGAAATTGGACTTGGTCACCACTTGATCACAATAACTTCTTATGGCCGGCATCTCCTCACACGACAGATGCGTGAAACTTCTCCTGCGATTTTCTCGGAATTGTCAGAGTAGTGCACCTTACCACTTGCACACTATTTTGTTTTAATGGCCTACTAAAGGTGTACGAGCAAATCCTTGATCCCTTCATCGTGGCGTCACCTTGTTAGGCAGTGTGACTAACTTACCATCCATTATACCACGTCGAAGTCTTTCTGCAGTTCTTACTACCGTCGAGCGACGGGGCGTTCCAGTAAACAACAGGATCGTAAGCAAAAAAATCTGACAGTGCTGCTGATCCTATCACCTATCCGATAAATAGTTAATGCGTTCCATAGGGCACACCCAATGTTACCTCTATTTCTGTGGCTCCTCTGTGCTGTATAATGCACCGGGTTCTATTAGACAGACGGCCGCTGTGGCTGAGCGGTTCTAGGCGCTTCAGTCCGGAACCGTGCTGCTGCTACGGTCGCAAGTTCGAATCCTGCCTCGGGAATGGATGTGTTTGATGTCCTTAGGTTAGTTAGGTTTAAATAGTTCTAAGTCTAGGGGACTGATGACCTCAGATGTTAACTTCCATAGTGCTTAGAGCCATATGAACATTTTTTTCTATTAGACAACTATTCCTCTAGCAAGCCACATGTTTTCTGATGCTCCGTTTCAGATCGCATCTTCGTTAGCAGTCTACGACGTGGTGCAGCGCCAAACGCGTTACGGAAATTTAGAAAGGCGTAATCTACCTGTTCAGCTGTACTTAATGTTCCAGGATATTGTGTGTGAATAAAGCAAGCCGTGTTTCATACGAGTACTTTTTTCCGGAATCCGTGCCGATTCTTCGAGAAAAGCGTGTTTTCTTCTAGGAACGTCACAACGTTTAACAAGGTTACCAGGCCTACTCGTTGTCGCCGATGACTTCAGATTTTTGTTGTATGCAGGACTTGGCCAGAAATGAAAGTGACAGAAGTCGAAGCTCCAGACGGCCAAACGTTTAGAAAAATTAGCATTTTTGGTGCGGGAGGTAAAGTATCGGACCTCCATTTGCCCGGCGTAATGCAGAAACTCTAAGTGATATGGACTTAACAAGCCGTTGGAAGTCCCCTGCAGTAATACTGAGCGATGCTGCCACTGCAGGCGAAATTGTTGCCAACGCAGGATTTTATGGACCAACTGGCCTCCTAACACTCTCCCATAAATGTTCAATGGGATTCGTGCCGGGCGATCTGGCTGTCCAAATCATCGGCCCGAATTGCACAGAATATTTTTCAAACCAACCGCGAACAATTACTGTGGCCAGGTGATACGGCTCATTGTCATCCACAGAAATTCCATCTTCGTTTGGGAACATGAAGTCCATGAATGGTCTCCAAATAGACGAACATAACCATTTCCAGTGAATTATCCGTTCAGTCGGATCAGAGGGCCCAGTCATTCCATGTAAACAAACTCACACCATTATTGAGCCACCATCAGCTTGTTCACTGCCTTGTTGACATCTTGATTACGTGGCTTCGTGGGGTCAGCGCCACACTCGAACTCCACCATCTGCTTTTACCAGCTGCAAGCGGGACTCATCTGACCGGGCCACGGTTTTCAAGCCGTCTAGGTCCAAAAGTAGGGGACAGCTATAGGGAGAGACGGGTCATACATAGTATGTACAACATCCAAGAAAGAATAATAAGAGTGGACGACTAAGAACGAAGTGATCGTATTAAAAATGGTGCAAGACAAGGATGTAGCCTTTCGCCCCTGCTATTCAATCTGTACATCGAGGAAGCAATGATGGAAATAGAAGAAAGGTTCAGGAGTGAAATTAAAATTCAAGGTGAAAGGATACCAATGATACGATTCGCTGATGACATTGCTATCCTGAGTGAAGGCGAAGAAGAATTACATGATCTGCTGAACGGAATGAACAGTCTAATGAGTACACAGATTAGACAGAGGCTGAATCGAAGAAAGACGAAGGTAATGAGAAGTAGTAGAAACGAGACTAGCGAGAAACTTAACATCAGGATTGATGCTCACGAAGTAGATAAAGTTACGGAAGTCTGCTACCGAGGCAGTAAAATAATCAGTGACGGACGGAGCAAGGAGGACATCAAAAGCAGACTACCTATGGCAGAAAAGGCATTTCTGGTCAAGAGAAGTCTACTAATATCAAATAACGGCCTTAATTTGAGGAACAAATTTCTGAGAATGTACGTCTGGAGTACAACATTGTATGGTAGTGAAACATGGACTTTGGGAAAACCAGAACAGAAGAGAATCGAAGCATTTGAGATGTGGTCCTACAGACGAATGTTGAAAATTAGGTGGACTGATAAGGAATGAGGAGGTTCTACGCAGAATTCGAGAGGAAAGAAATATGTGGAAAACACTGATAAGGAGAAGGGAAAGGATGATAGGTCATCTATTAAGCCATGAGGGAATGACTTCCATGCTGTAGAGGGCAAAAACTGTAGAGAAAGACAGAGATCGGAATACATCCAGCAATTAATTGAGGACGTAGGTTGCAGGTGCTAATCTGAGGTGAAGAGATTAGCATAGGAGGGGAATTCGTGGCGGGCCGCATCAAACCAGTCAGAAGACAGGTGAAAAAAAAACCGAAATGATACTCAAACTACATCTACACCTACGTGATTGTTATTCACAACAAAGCGCCTGGCAGAGCGCAATGAACCACCTTGAAGCTGTCTCTCTACCATTCCACTCTCTAACGGCGCGTGGGAAAAGCGAGTACTTAAATTTTTTATGTACGAGCTCTGATTTCTCTTATTTTCCATGATGATCATTTCTCCCTATGTAGGTCGTTGCCAACAGAATGTTTTCGCGATCGGAGGAGAAAACTGGAGATTGAAATTTCATGAGAAGATTCCGTCGCTACGAAAAACGCCTTTGTTTTAATGATTGACACTCCAATTCAAGTATCATGTGTGTTGCACTTCCCCATTATTTCGCGATAGAACAAAACTAGCTTCCCTTTTTTGAACTTTTTCGATGTCATCCGTCAGTCCCACCTGATGTGGATCCCACATCGTAAAGCAGTACTCGAGAATAGAGCGCACAAGCGTGGTGTAAGCAGTCTCTTTAGTAGACTTGTTGCACCTTGTAAATGTTCTGCCAATGAATCGCAGTGTTTGGTTTGCTCTACTCACAATACTATATGTGATCCTTCCAGTTTAGGTTATTTGTAATTAACTGTAATCCGTAAGTATTTAATTGAATTTACAGCCTTCAGATTTGTGTGACTTAACGCGTAATCAAAATTTAGCGTATTTGTTTTAGTACTCATGTGGATAACTTCACACTTTTCTTTATTCAGGGTCAACTGCCACTTTTCGCACCAGACAGATATCTAAATCATTTTACAATTCATTTTGTTCATCCGAAGACTTTACAAGACGGTAAATGACAGCATCATCTCAATCTAATAGGGCTACTCAGATTGTCTTCTATGTCGCACACTGCAGCGATATTCCATAGGTCCGCAGTTTGGTTAGAAGACGCTTGTGAGGCACGGTGTCGAAAGCCTTCCGGAAATCTAAAAATATGGAATCAATTTGACATCCCCTGTCGATAGTACTCATTACTTCATGAGTATAAAGAGCTAGTTGTGTTTCACAAGAACGATATTTTCTGAATCCGCGCTGGCTGTGTGTCAATAAATCGTTTTCTTTGAGGTAATTCATAATGTTCGAACACAGTATATGTTCCAAAGCCCTACTGCAAATCTACGTTAGTGATATGGGTCTGTAATTCAGTGAATTACTCCTATTTCTCTTTTTGGATATTGGTGTGACTTGAGCAATTTTCCAATCCTTTGGTACGGAACTTTCCGTGAACGAGCGGCTGTATGTAAGTGCTAAACATGGAGCTATTGTATCAGCATGTTCTGAAAGGAACATGACTGGTATACAATCTGGACCGGAAGCCTTGCCTTTATTAAGTCATTTAATCAGCTTAGCTACACCGAGGATATCTACTTCTATGTTTCTCATCTTGGCCGTTGTTCTTGATTGGAATTCAGGAATATTAACTTCGTCTTCTTTGGTGAAGGAATTTCGGAAAACCGTTTTAATAACTCTGCTTTAGTGGCACTGTCATCTGTGACTTCACCATTGTTATCCCGTAAAGGGAGATGACAATCTAATAGTCATGGGGTATTGAAATACGGTTGTAGGGGGAGTGAAAGAAATAATAGTTACGGGAGAATAAGAGCTTGGTAATGGGAATAACACAGGAGGAAGGCTGATTGAATTCTGTATAAATTTCAGATAGTAAAAGCAAATACACGGTTCAAGGGCCACAAGGAGGAGGAGGAGGTACTATTGGAAAAGGCCGGGGGATACGGAAGGATTTCAGTTAGATTGCATCAACGTCAGGCAGATATCAAGGAATCAGATAATAGATTGTAATGTGTACCCTGGAGTACACAATTTATTAACGATGAACAGTAGTTTAAGTGACTAGTTACGTAGAATCAATGCGAAAAGTAATTGGATACCGAAGTACTAAGAAATTAATAGATGCGCTTGAACTTCTTTGGGGCTAGAGATACCGCATAATTAATACCTCAGTAGACAGTTTCTCTAAACACCGTCTGGGGCTCCCATTTCTGTCGCTTTTATTTCTGGCGAAGTCCTGCATACAGCGTAAATTTGCAACATTCTGACATCTACGATTTTGGTCTCTAATTGGTTCAAATGGCTCTGAGCACTATGGGACTCAACTGCTGTGGTCATAAGTCCCCTAGAACTTAGAACTACTTAAACCTAACTAACCTAAGGACAGCACACAACACCCAGCCATCACGAGGCAGAGAAAATCCCTGACCCCGCCGGGAATCGAACCCGGGAACCCGGGGGTCTCTAATTCTCTGTATAAACATGAATATAGCATTGCTGCGCATCATAGTACAATGGAACAGTTCTTCTGATGCATGCAGACGTCTGCCTCTCGCTGTTATTAGTTTCGCGTTTTCCACTCCAATGCACTCGTAAGAACCGGGACAGCTTCTCTCTCGTGGTGGCGTTTACTTCGAGCTGCAGCGCACTGTAATCGGTTGTAAATATTTCCTTTAATTCACAGAAAACTGGAAGCTGTGGGCAGTTGCTCGGTGTTAGCCTTTTGTCCTCGAATACAGCGAGCTTTGTGGTTTCTGAAAGTTTCTGGTCAATGAGAGGACTGCCCGGCCCCACCCTTATCCGTTCCATAACGACCAACTTCCTACATTGTGTACTTTTCCCTATAGTGTCACCTCAGTAGGTTTCTTTCTTTGTTCTCTACTTCTTTTTGCCGTTGAATTTTCACCGGTTTCCTCATTGTGCTCCTCTCTCTTTCAAAGTTGGAAAAGAACTTTGGATATTTCCGCAGGCGTGGCTTTTGTAGCTATTACAAAAGGAACCGTCGAACAGTACTTTCCTACATCATCTGCCAGATGACTGAAGAATATTTTGCGGTTTTTATTCCCACGGTAAATCGGGTTTTATTAAAGATGATTCAGCAAGTGCAACATTTTCATAACACAGAGAGATCATTGTTTGAAGTTTTTGCTTAGTCATTTCTACATGCATCAAATCGTCATTGTCTGGAATAAATTACTCATGAATTCTTCTCGGGTTATCAGCCGAGTGGTGGTGTCTTGGAATAAATTAGCTTATTAGAACGTTAAATAGAACTAGACATAATGAGCATAAATATTCTGCCTTTATTTTAAAAATTTGCTAAATGAGTGTACATCACCAAAGCTGTCTCATTACTCTAAGTGCTCTAGAAGGTCAACACGAAGTTGTCATTAGAATCTGGTCTTTTATTGGCGAGGGTAAGTCATTCTGATAGTTCACTTTCTAATAGCAGACTGGATCAAAGGTTTTACAGGTTTTCATATTGCGTTTTTCTCAGTTTCTCGATCACAAGTTTTACGAAGTTATTCTGCTTGGCATAGTATGCTTCTAACTTCGCGTGTTAATATTCGCCCGCATCTTCTGGTCGTGCGGTAGCGTTCTCGTTTCCCACGCCCGGGTTCCCGAGTTCGATTCCCGGCGAGGTCAGGGATTTTCTCTGCCTCGTGATGGCTGGGTGTTGTGTGCTGTCCTTAGGTTAGTTAGGTTTAAGTAGTTCTAAGTTCTAGGGGACTTATGACCATAGATGTTAAGTCCCATAGTGCTCAGAGCCATTTGAACCATTTTGTTAATATTCGCAAGGCTATATGCAGCAATAATACTTTTCTATAAACGACAGCATCCTATGTGAACAAGTCGGCAGTGCTGCTGACCCTGTTGACAAAATTTTTATACGCCCATTAGCCGAACCATTACGGCCACCACCCACCACGAGGCAGAATGCCGCCTGATGGCACGGCGGGCACCTGACGCAGTAAAAAAAGACGCTATAAGCGGAGCTGACAGGAATGGGGAACCGTCTCAAAGACAGAGAAATCCACCCGATATTTATCGCCCTACTAACTATAACTCCCCACGTATCCCACTCCACATCATGCATTTCCCTTCCTTTGCCGTCTCTGTCTTTCCTCATTCCCTACCCTCTGGTATCACGGCTCTGCCCACCTCACAAAGTACTTCCTCCTTTCCGTTTTTTTCTGACACCCTAACAACTACTTTCATTTCAATACATACCATCCAACGACCTATATACACTCCTGGAAATTGAAATAAGAACACCGTGAATTCATTGTCCCAGGAAGGGGAAACTTTATTGACACATTCCTGGGGTCAGATACATCACATGATCACACTGACAGAACCACAGGCACATAGACACAGGCAACTGAGCATGCACAATCGGCACTAGTACAGTGTATATCCACCTTTCGCAGCAATGCAGGCTGCTATTCTCCCATGGAGACGATCATAGAGATGCTGGATGTAGTCCTGTGGAACAGCTTGCCATGCCATTTCCACCTGGCGCCTCAGTTGGACCAGCGTTCGTGCTGGACGTGCAGACCGCGTGAGATGACGCTTCATCCAGTCCCAAACATGCTCAATGGGGGACAGATCCGGAGATCTTGCTGGCCAGGGTAGTTGACTTACACCTTCTAGAGCACGTTGGGTGGCACGGGATACATGCGGACGTGCATTGTCCTGTTGGAACAGCAAGTTCCCTTGCCGGTCTAGGAATGGTAGAACGATGGGTTCGATGACGGTTTGGATGTACCGTGCACTATTCAGTGCCCCCTCGACGATCACCAGTGGTGTACGGCCAGTGTAGGAGATCGCTCCCCACACCATGATGCCGGGTGTTGGCCCTGTGTGCCTCGGTCGTATGCAGTCCTGATTGTGGCGCTCACCTGCACGGCGCCAAACACGCATACGACCATCATTGGCACCAAGGCAGAAGCGACTCTCATCGCTGAAGACGACACGTCTCCATTCGTCCCTCCATTCACGCCTGTCGCGACACCACTGGAGGCGGGCTGCACGATGTTGGGGCGTGAGCGGAAGACGGCCTAACGGTGTGCGGGACCGTAGCCCAGCTTCATGGAGACGGTTGCGAATGGTCCTCGCCGATACCCCAGGAGCAACAGTGTCTCTAATTTGCTGGGAAGTGGCGGTGCGGTCCCCTACGGCACTGCGTAGGATCCTACGGTCTTGGCGTGCATCCGTGCGTCGCTGCGGTCCGGTCCCAGGTCGACGGGCACGTGCACCTTCCGCCGACCACTGGCGACAATATCGATGTACTGTGGAGACCTCACGCCCCACGTGTTGAGCAATTCGGCGGTACGTCCACCCGGCCTCCCGCATGCCCACTATACGCCCTCGCTCAAAGTCCGTCAACTGCACATAAGGTTCACGTCCACGCTGTCGCGGCATGCTACCAGTGTTAAAGACTGCGATGGAGCTCCGTATGCCACGGCAAACTGGCTGACACTGACGGCGGCGGTGCACAAATGCTGCACAGCTAGCGCCATTCGACGGCCAACACCGCGGTTCCTGGTGTGTCCGCTGTGCCGTGCGTGTGATCATTGCCTGTACAGCCCTCTCGCAGTGTCCGGAGCAAGTATGGTGGGTCTGACACACCGGTGTCAATGTGTTCTTTTTTCCATTTTCAGGAGTGTATTATACAGCGCCCTTCCCCCTACAAATCATACAACGTTTCCTTTCTACACAACAATATTTTCCACAGTGCAGCTCCTTCAGCTTTTTGGTGAAAGTGAATTGCTCCTCGTTAATGAACGTCGCCGTCTGTTCTTAGCGTGTTTTAATTATTTTTTATTTTTATCTTTACCTGTCAGGCTCTCTGATTTTAATTTTAAATAAAGAAAGCGAAGAAGAAAGCACCGTATTTTATGTAAATAGTATCGTAAATCACACTCTTATAGTTTTTAAAAATAGTTTTAAAAATTGCATTCTTATATCTTATAGTAATTTCTTTATTTATACCTAGCGAGGTGGCGCAGTGGTTAGCACACTGGACTCGCATTCGGGAGGACGACGGTTCAATCCCGTCTCCGGCCATCCTGATTTAGGTTTTCCGTGATTTCCCTAAATCGCTTCAGGCAAATGCCGGGATGGTTCCTTTGAAAGGGCACGGCCAATTTCCTTCCCCATCCTTCCCTCACCCGAGCTTGCGCTCCGTCTCTAATGACCTCGTTGTCGACGGGACGTTAAACACTAATATCCTCCTCCCTCCTTCTTTATTTATATCGGAAAGGCTTTTGACACAAGAATTGGATATTGAATCACTGGTAACCCACCCCTGGCCATATGTGACGAGACGGATGAAATAACAATAAAGTAAAAAATATATGGAGAATCATTCTAATGACGATAAGGTTCACAAATAGTAAAATCGACTGTCGTAAGTGACTTCGAGGAAGAGGAGATTGCTATGGCCCTGAGCTGGGAACAAACATATCGGAATCGATCAAGGTGGTCGGCTGTTGGTGTCGTCCTGTCTTGAGCGTCTACGGAAAGTGGTCGACGGTGAAACTACGAGTGGGCAATAAGGTATTGGGCGTCCAGAGTTCATCATGGAATGTGGAGTTCAGAATCTTGTCTACTGTTTAAAGCAGGATAGGCGACTGTCTGTGGCAGGTCAGGCGAAAGAGTGCAACGCTGGTGCAGGCACAAGTGTTTTTGCACGCACCGTTTAGCACACATTGTTTAACATGGAGCACAACAGCAGACGACTGCTACATGTTCCCATTTTGACCCAACGATATCATCAACTACGACTGGTGGCACGTTTTCGTGGAGATTGGACAGTGGAACAACAGAGAAGTATCGTCCTTTTGGACGAATCACATCTCTTGTCACGCTAGTGTGTCCGGATAGGTCATCCGGAGAGCGGGCGCTACAGACCCGCACCGCCATGAACACTAGCTAGTGGGAGTACTATTATACTACAGGGGACACTGGTCTGAGCTCCCATGGCACATGCGATTGTTTTCGGGGGCATCATGACAACTGTGAACTACGGGAATATTATTGCGGACCACGTGCAATCCTTCACGACAGATGTCGTCCCCAACATTGATAGTATATTCCAGTAGGGTAGTTGTCAGTCCCAGAAGGCCAGAATCGTGCTATAGTGGTTTGAGAATCACGATAATGAACTTACGTTGACGTGTATGTCATCAAGTTCCCCTGACCTGAACCCCGCGGCACACATCTGAACTGTTCGTCTGGCACCAGCCCGTAGATTACCGCCACGCATCTTATGGGAGTTGTGTGATCTGTGGGTGGATATCTGATGATTCATTCCTCCTTCAACATACCAAAAACTTCTCAAATCCACGGCGCGCAAGATCCTAAACCTTTCCAACACACTATTAAGCGGATGATCATGTCTTGGCTTATCAGTGTATATACTAGAACGTTAGAGAACCTGTTAGGCTTCCCTGTGGCACATATTTCGCTACTTTAGTTTTGATTGAAGGTTGATAGCCCGTTTCGAATATAATTACGAGTGGTCAGTACAATACAGTGTGCAAAAGGTAGTATAATTTTATTACACATATGCTTAGATTTTCCATTACGTCACAAAATCTCGTCCTAGATGAACATCATTGACATAGATTTTTACTATACCTGTCGTGATAAATTTGGTACTGTAATGAAAACTGACAAATGGGTATGCAAGGTCGCCTGAACACATATCATGCTCGCCTAGGGAACTACATGATGAAGGGAATATGTCATTTTTACATTGTTCAGAAGAAATAGGGTGACACATGTTTCAACGGCCGGATTGTTAAGTCTGCTTTGATACAGGCGGTACCTTTGATCTTATTGCACGGCTCGAGTTCTTCGCTTTCAATGTAGGCAACAATTAAAATCATTCGTCGCCTATTGGCTACGTTAAGCATTACGGTGTCAGGTAAATGGAAATGAGCGTTTGGCGTCATTAGCCGAAAGGCCTCTTGCGGGACAGGTCCGGCCGCCCTGGTGCACGTCTTATTACATTTGACGCCACACTGGGCGACCTGCACGCCGGATGGGGATGAAATAATGATGAAGACAACACAACACCCAGTCCCGGAGCGGAGAAAATCTCTGACCCAGCCGGGAATCGAACCCGGGCCCGTAGGACGGCAATCCGTCACGCTGACCACTTTTTTTTCGCGGGCAAGTGCTCTACCAACATTTTTTTATTTTTTTAAAATTTTTTTTACAATAACAAACAAACTGCTTCTAGCATTTTTTTAAAATATATATAAGACGATGACTTTATAAAATAAAATTTTCTGGGAAACGTAAATAAGTGGATTTTTTTAACATAATAGTGAAAAAACTTAAATAATATATCCTGCTTCTGTCAGTACAAACAATAACGGTCTACGTTCCTCTTTTAGGCGCGTACCTCGCTAATCCCGTCACACCTCGCGTTGGTGTCGGATACGTCTTCACTTGTGTTTGTGGATCCTCTCCACTGTCCTGGTCCTTTCTTGTTCTGATACTTATAGACAATAATTACATTCTCCTACCCGGGACACCCCAACTGGGTGGGGGATCAAGCAAGGCACTCCCTAAAAAATTTGCGTAATATGTTCGATATCTCGGATGTCTCATAAGCTGTGAGTGATGTTCCTGAAGTAAGGCCCAAAAGTCGAGCACATTCTTACTGCCGTCTCGGAAAAGATAACGCACAGTCAAACCTCGAATCCAAGTCACTGCGTTTGTCGTCGTTCGGGGATAATATGTCCTATCTGGGAGAAGTAGTGTGCGTGGTTCTATTGTTTGCGGCCCCACCCGAAGGAGGAAGGCGATCATTTTTTTGACCAAACACCAGACGTCCGCCGAAGGACCGCATATCAGGCGATGCTCCTCAGTGTCTATAACATTGCACTGCGGACACAGTGGCTCGTCCGCCATATGAATTGTATGCAACCTGGAACGAGTCACGTATTTCTCATTTACCACCTGATACCACAATGCGCGCGTTCCCGTATCGAAGTGTGGGTGGTGCACTGTACGCCATACCACTGACCACGTAACTGTTGGTTGGCGGCGCTCTACGGCATTATTCGGCCGTCGTCGAGTGAAGATGTGATATATATCGCGTGCCGTTGCCGTCCTGGTAGTCGGTAGTTCCATATGTACATAACTGTGTTCCACAAAGAAGGTTCGCATATGGGCAAGCGATGGTGAGATGTGAGCCACCGCTACCGGAGCCGAAAGAGAAGGTGGAGCGAGTTCGTCTATCAAGCTGCCCGTCAGACTCGTCTGGTGTCGTGTCCACATCTTTATCATTGTGGTTACATAAATAGCCACTGCTCGGTCGCGTACGTGGACTAGTCCAAGACCTCCACGACTACGAGGAAGGGTGAGGGTTACGTATCCTACCTTCAAAAGCAGACCTGTACTCACAAAATATCCTAGTGCCGCCAGGATTCGGCGGGCCAACACCACCGGCATAGGAAGAACTTGTGCCAGGTGGGGGATGCGAGAGGCTAGATAAGTGTTGGCAAAGGTGACCCGTTGTATCATATCCAGTGCCCTTAACCTGTGACTTCGGACACTCGCACGAATTGTTTGCAGAAGATGTCTGTAACTCAGTGCCACCGTGCGTCGAACGTCTGTAGTGAAGATAATTCCTAGGCATTTCATCTTGTTGATCGGCTGTAATGGTGCTACACTTCCTGTCGGGAGTCCTCTCCCGATGTTCATCGCTCCCGACTTTGCCAGGTTCAGGCGACTTCCCGTAGCCATACAATACAAATTAATCCAATGCAAGGCCGCTCCTGCCTCGTCGCCTGACCGTGCTAAAAACACTTGGTCGTCTGCGTATGTTCGGCATATAAACTTGTTGTGCCTTATCGTCATTCCTTGGAGTCGATTCCGGAGCCCGCAAAGCAGCGGCTCGACAGCGATGGCATACAATATCGTTGACAGCGGGCACCCTTGTCTGACCGATCGTGAGATGGTGCTGGGCCCCACCAAGCGTCCATTGATGAGCACTTTGGATGCGGCTCCGTGGAGTAGTCTCATGACGACGGTGACAAAACTTTCCGGAAACTTCATTTTCGTCATCACGTCCGTGAGATAAGCATGACTCAGCCTGTCAAATGCGCGATCGAAGTCTATCGATACCAATACACCCCGGAGACGACATGTTGAAGCCAGTGCGATAACATCGCGGTAGTCGCTGACTGCCGTTTGTATATTGCTCGCTCCTCCAAGCTGGGTTTGGTCGAGTGAAATCACTTGTCGTATTACGCGTTTAAAGCGTGCTGCAAGTATCCTGGCGTAGATCTTGTAGTCGCAATTAAGAAGGGTCAGTGGCCGGTAGGCAAGTATCCCTGTGCCGCCAGATGGTTTGTGGATGGGGATGATCATTCCTTCCACGAAGGAGCGTGGAAGAGGCACGTTGGGAGACATCAATTCGCAGTACATGGCAGTCCGTCGTGGAATCATGAGATCTTTAAATGTACGATAGAACTCTAACGGAAACCCGTCGGGCCCCGGCGATTTGTGCGACGCTCCCTTATCAATCGCTTCCATTATGTCGTCAACTGTGATTTCACCTGTTAACTCCAGGTTGGCCGACTCGTCGAGACACGCGGAGAGCGTTCGTCGGACCTCATGAAAAGCTGCCTGATCGTGTTCCGCTTCTTCATAGAGATGACCGTAGTGTTCCACGAAAGCGTTAGCAATGTCTTTTTGCGTTGTCATGCGGCGACCATCTGGCAGTACGACCGTCTGTATTAAGGTTCTGCGGCTACGTTGTTTTTCTCTGATAACGTGATACATCGACGGGGATTCTCCACGGACTCGTTCAAAGGCCCTTGCACGGATTGCGACACCCTCCAGTCGGCGGCGCGTTATGAAAATTATTTGGGCCTGTGCCCGTTTTATACCGGCACGACGCTCCTGTGAAGGTGCTTGTACAGATAGCTCGCGGAGCATCGTGAAATAAAATTCCGTCGTGTACCGCTTCCACATCATCTGCTCTCTTCCGTATGCAATTAACGCTCGGCGCAATGCAGGCTTAACGCATTCCAGCCACCACTGCAACGTCGTCGGGTATGTCGGGAGGCGTCGTTCACACACATGCCAAGTGTCTTCGACTAAGCGTCTGCACTCAGGTTCCCTAAGGTGTGCTGTATTCAGTTTCCAAACACTGCGACTCCTCCACACTTGTTGACGACTCAGGGAGACCGTGCATATATATGCTATGTGATCTGAAAAGGCGACAGGCCACAATTCCGCATCGAGGATCGCAGGTTCGAGACGACGTGTTACGTAAATGCGATCGAGACGACTTGCAGAGTGACTCGTGACGTAGGTGTATCCACGTCTGTCGCCGTGTATCTTCTCCCATGTATCAATGAGATTCATGTCCAGTATGAGTTGCCGCAGCTCCGGGCATGAAGTATAACGTGGGTGTTGATCTTTTGGTGCGAGCACGCAGTTGAAGTCGCCTCCAAATAAGACATGTTCATACCGACCTAAAAATAGTGTTGCAATCTCCTCTGCGTAAAATCGGAATCGGTCGCGCCGTCTGTTTGACCCCGACGGTGCGTAAATGTTAACGACCCGTACTCCCATCACTGTGAGCGCCAGTCCTCGCGCTGACGGCAGGTACACCACATCCTCGGCTACTATGCCGCTACGTAGAAGTATCGCTGTTCCGCTGCCGCCGTCGGTAGTAGGTGTAATGTACGTATCGTACTCATAGAGGTCGGGGAAGCTCTCAACACATACTTCCTGCAGCAGAACGATGTCGACGTCTGACGCATGCAACATGTCTCGTAATAATTGCAATTTGACAGGCGTTCTGATCGTATTAATATTAATAGATGCTGTTCGATATGCCTGCCGCTGTTCCTCAGTGCGTAAAGCGCACATGAACGCTTATGTTAATTTGTGCGCTGCTGCCCGGTGACATGCTGTCTGTGCGTCAGTCTGCATCTTCTGCGCGGTTAACATCCGGTGGACGCAGCACTCGCCATTGCGGGTGCGTCGTCGGTGTGGGGGTCAGTATCGGATTCGTCGGCCCAGTTCCTGTGCTGGAGGTCCAGCTCCCGTCGTGTCTCTCCGGCCGGGCTGACCGAAGGCGGTGGCGTTGCTGCGGTGGGTGGAGGGACTCCTTCCGTCGGCTTTCCGTCCGGTGTGTCTGTATTCAACCCCTGCGTAGCATGATTCGCGTCGTGCTGCTGTGTGGGAGGTAGATCCTCCCGTTGCGCATCCGGATGCACTGTATCGACGTTACACCCAAGTCCGTCTGACGTGGACTGCAGTAAGCAGGTATCCGACGGCGCTAGCCGTCGTTTCTTGTGGCATTTCAGTGATCGTTGTTTGCGCATGTGCGCCTCCGTATCCGAGTGCGGAAGTGACTCCCGGTGCTCAGGGACGAAAGCAGCTGTCGGCACAACAGCAGGATCAATTTCCATTTCTCCTACCGATCCTTTCCGCTCGGTTAAGTGCGTCGTCGGCGCCGGAACGGCAGAGGTGTGCGTCGTTTCGTCACTGGAGGCGGTCTCTGCCGCAGTCGGTTGCCGTAAACTGTCAGGATTCTGTAGCTGGTCATTCTTCGGGATGTGATCCGTTCGAAATGCGTCCGCATACGTTAGTGGCAGCGGCGTCAACGTGGACGGAGGTACGGGTTCGCCGTTTGGAACTTGCACTATCCTCCGCTGCATACATTCGGAACGGACGTGGCCCTCTTTCCCACAGCCTGAGCATGTTTTGGGTTGTCCATCGTAGATGACTATAGCTCTGCATCCGCCGATGAACAAGTACGAGGGTACATGTTGTGTCAGTTCTATTCTGATTTGACGCACCCCATTGAGAACGGGGTAAGTCGTGAAGTTGGACCATTTTTCCTCAACGTGGCTAAGACTCTTCCATATGGGCGTAAGGCGTCAACGACCAAGTCAGACGGAACCTCGAAGGGAAGTTCGAAAATACGTATGTTTCGTAAGCCCAGTCCTGCATGATCAATAGTTACTTCTCCAACATGTCCATCAGAGTGACAAAATTTGAGTCCATGTTTAGTATCTCGGATGATTCTGTCACATACTGCGTCGTTAATCAGCTTGACGTAAACAACACTGCTCACTATGGAGAGGTGGATTCCGATAAGTTCGTTGTAGTCAAGTTTAACTTCGTCTCGTAGGAACCTTTCTATTTCGTAGGCTTTCGGTCTCGCATATTCATTCGAAAAACTAATCTTGAGAGTCGACTTTCGATATGCATGTTCCATTCTATATCGAGTCGTCTAAACGCACGAGTACGCCGACGAGGTAAACAACTGCGCGAGCGCGAACGTCTTCGGCAGGGACGTAAACAGACGTCCGTGCCGTAGCACCGCCGAAGGCAGACTACGCGTTTGGCGTCATTAGACGAAAGGCCTCTTGCGGGACAGGTCCGGCCGCCCTGGTGCACGTCTTATTACATTCGACGCCACACTGGGCGACCTGCACGCCAGATGGGGATGAAATAATGATGAAGACAACACAACACCCAGTCCCGGAGCGGAAAAAAATCTCTGACCCAGCCGGGAATCGAACCCTGGCCCGTAGGACGGCAATCCGTCACGCTGACCACTTTTTTTTTTTTTGCATTTTGTTCGTTATTGATCGTTGTGTTTGGTCGTTGCGGACGTCGCAAGACATCCTGTTAAAGTTCGGTGGTTGATCCTTCCACTCAGTTTTTTTATTACAGAGGCCAACCGGCTCTCTGACTGAACACGCTGAGCTACCGTGCCGGCTAACCACTCAGTTATCGGGGCAGACACGGTGTCAGGTGGCGCCTCAGAAGGAAGTGAGTATCGGAGTCCCATTGTTTTCTTGCGAAGTACACAGATTGCAGTTATAATTTGTGGACGATGTATTCAACCAAGCAGCTGCAATTCGACATCTTAATGCAATGAAAGTTGCGAGGATGATCTATTTGGTCCAGAAAGGATGAACTTTCTGTCGTGTTGCAGCAGATGCCCATGTCCTCTCTATGTGTCCTCTATAGATTGTGGGCACGCTAGAAGTAGACAGGTCAGTACGCAAGGCGAGTTGGACAAGGCTGCCGGCGCATTCCAACCCCACGTGATGACAGATATCTGGCCATCTTTGCATTATGGCGTCGTACGGATACCGCCAGAGCATTTCAAGACGATCACAGAGGGGGCACTGGCACCACTGTGTCCGACCAGACTGTAATGGACAGTTTACGAGTTTACGAGAAAGAACCTTACGAGCCAGACCTCCTGTTCTAGTACCCCGCTTAACATGTTAACGTCTAGCAACACGCCTTCAGTTCTGCCTTCCCCGTGTCAACTAGCAACTTCGTCACTGGCGAAGCGTGTTATTCACACGAGTCCAGATATCCTCTGACGCACGGTGATGGCAGCGTTTGCGTGCTTAGACACGTGGTGACCGGTACCTGCCAAATGTTGTCCAGGATATCGACAGATTTCTAAGGTTCTGTGATGTTGTGGGGAGGCTAAGAGTTGTCAGTAATACGGATCTTGTCGTTGTCCATGGTCACTTTACCGTTATGCAGTACACCGAACAGGTAAATGTTGGACCATTCGGTGATTGCTGCATACAAAGGTGGTCCTGAATTCCTTCTAACCCCAGGGTCTACGAGGCGGGCGAAGCCTGGACATTGAATTAATGGAATGGCGGGTGGAGAGTCAAGACCTAAGCCCCATCATGCACGTGTGGGACAAGCTTGACAGACATGTCCGTGATCGTCCTGTTCCACCAGAGACTCTCCAGGAACTTTCACGGGCTCTCATTGACGAATCGGAACGGATATTTCCAGAGACTTATACGTAGCATGCCATGAGAGACTTACATGGAGCATGCAGTGTAGGTGTCAGGCAGTGATAAATGCTCGTGGAGGTCATGCAAGTTATTGAAGCTTTCAAAGTCCAATAAAAAGCACGCAGGATACGGGATGAATGTTTCCATTTTTTTTCCACCCCCGTCGAACATTTGAGTCCGTTTTATGTAAACGATCGAGGGTGTAATGATGTTTTGTTGTGTACTTAATTTGTGAAAGATACAGGTATAATTTGGTAAAATATTCAGGCCTCAATTATTGCTCAACAGAGACTGGTAGATGCCCAAAGCAATGTTTCCGTAATTCTTTTGAGCAGTGTATCTACATATGGGATGAGTCAAAAAGCGGAACAGGAGGCACGATGTTTTTGTTACTGACAGCGCGTCACTACGAGCGCTCGCAACTGGGCGGGCGTTTAATTTTGTAGAGTTGCAAATGGTTGGCGAGTAGAGGCAGCGGCGGCGGTGGCGGCGGCGGCTGCGCGCGGCTACCTGCTGCATGACAGCGGCAGCCAGTAATTGCTTGTTCGGGATGTCCGCCCCTTCCCATCTCATCAGGGCAGCGAAGGGAAGGAAAGGGAACTCCATTAAACGGCCGCTCGCCTCGTAGGCAGCTCAGGTATCGATCACGCGCTCACCGAGCGAGCACAAACTTTGGTGCGCAGGAAAAGCCGCTTAATATTACACGGACTGTAGGTCCCCCTCCCCCCCCCCCCTCCCCCACTCCACAAACTCGTTAGCTGCTCGTCGTGCACTGTTGCGGGGGCGGACGCTTGTTCCCTTCTGCCACGCGTTGTACAAGCCCGACAGACGCTGTATCTCTCACCTGACTGCCTTTCTAAAGCTATTCAGTTTCTTCCATTTCCATGATTGTTACCGCATTAATTTACGAAGCTACGCCTTCAATATGTAACATATTTCCTAGCTGTGCCAGTGGGCTAGTGCCGGTCGCTAGTTTGAGCGCCAGCGCCGGTTTCCCGGTTTCCTGAGGACGGGGACCCTTCTCGAGCCCGGAGATAATGAATAATCTGGCAAAAGGGGAGGTGGCCTGGGCCGACCACGCTGTTTCAAAAGCTATGATTTCCACAAGACGATGTCTCCTAACACTGGCAACTGCACCATACAGCAAGTACGAGTGACGTTCACTAAATAATGCAACAAAAATTTTTTTCTCGATCAGTTTCCGGTTAAAAAATGCGGAATTTGTTGTAGGACATCGTGGAATATTCCCGCTTCAGTCCCTATAGTTTCACGAAATTCCGATGGTAGCGGCGCTACCTCGTGCGTAGACTTCAAAATTTCGGTTGTAGCGAGGTGCGTTCCAAGCTGTCATTGAGTTTGTTTTGGCGGAAAACCAGAGCATCGCAGATACTCATAGGCGCTTGCAGGAGGTCTACGGAGACCTGGCAGAGAACAGAGGCACGGTAAGTCGTGGGACGAGGCGTCTGTCAGCATCGCAACAAGGTCGTGCATACGTATTCGATCTCCTGAGTGGCGGCAGGCCGCACACAGCTATGACTCCTGCAATGTTGGAACGCACGGCCACTTTCATTCGAGGTCATTTACAGATCTCAATCAAACACCTTGCTGCTCAGTTGGCCGTCTCTGTTGGTGGTGCTGACACACTCGTCCTCCAGATGGGATGCTCAGAGGTGTGTGCGCGCTGGATTCCTCGCTGCGCAACAGATGACCATGGAGGGCAAAGAAGGCTAATCGTAACAATCTTTTGTCGAACATCGTCACAGACTATGAAATACGGGTTCTTCCCTTCGAACCGGAAACAATGGTAATCCATGAAGTAGCGCCGCACCTCCTCCCTTCCGAAGAAAATGTCCAAAGACGCACCCTCTGCTGAAAATTCATGGTGACAGTCTTCTGGGACTCTGAAGGAGTTATTCTGTTGAATGTTCTCCCTCATGCTACAACGAATTCTGAAGAGTGTTGTGCTACCCTCAAGAAATGTAAGAAACGACTCCAGAGTGTTCGTCGGCACAAAAATGCAAACGAACTTCTCTTTCTCGCTGACAACGCAAGGCCTCACACAAGTCTGCGCATCGAGAGGAGCTCACAAAACTTCATTGAACTGTTCTTCCTCATCCACCCTACAGCTCGAATCTCGCACCTCCCATTTATTTGTCCCAGTGAAGGAAGTACTCTGCGGGAAGCAGTACGTGGATGATTCCGAGGTTATTGATGCAGCAACACGTTTGTTTCGACGTCCTCCAGTAAAGTGGGACCACGCGGACATACCAGGCTCTCCCAGTTAAGTGGCGTAAGGCCGTCACATTGAACAAATATTATTTTGAAAAATAGGCTTTTGTAGCCAGAAGGGGGGGGGGGGATAATAAGGTGAATTGGATTCGTGAATAAAACCTACCTGCGTTAGAAAAATGTGCTGCATTATCTTATTGAAGCCCCCCCCCCCCAACCCACACACTATGAGCTTTGGCAGGATATGGCCAGTTACAATGTCTGAATTCTGTTCCTGAATGTGACTGGCTGAAAGGTCCAAACGTTGAAACAACTTCGTGGAGCGATTTTGTAGCTCTCGGAATCGGGAGTCAGCCTCCAGCCCTTGTAATAGTAGGACGGGAGCCGTGGGCCACGTGGGATGGAGCTGTGGTTTTAAAAGCGTTTCTTGTATACAGTCTGGAATGAGTGATCTTCAGTAATCAATAAAGTTGCTGTTCTGACGTGGAAAACTCAAAGAGTTGGCAAGTGCGTTTATGGTTGTGGAATGGTCAGTAGTTTTCTGGATTTTATGAGAAAAGATGTAATGAGCAAATACTTACTAAAGGGACAGAGGTCTCATATCACAAAGTGTGAACATTAGAGAGGTTTGTGATAGCAACAAGGGGGGATTTGACGAGGTCTTATAGAAGCCATTAATTTTCATTTATTACAATGAAAACCTGCATAGTTTTTGAGTGTGTCGTCCTACTTTTTATCTTTAGACTTTTATTTTTACACTTATCCTTTCTGTTTTGGGTGGTGGAGATAGTGGAAACCGGTTGTAGACCGTGTAGAGAATGATTGTGGCTGTTGGTCTCCCAATCCAGTGGTCGGTTCTGAGCTTTTTTTGAATGCAGTTGACGCTTCTCTTGCCGCCCGGCGTAGCTGTGAGCTGCGGTAACACAGAGTATTCTCAGTCACTGAGTGACAGTTTCAACCCAAACTTGAGGGACAAAGTAATGTTGGGGTCCCTCACTTAGACTCATTTGATAGTGTAGCAGAGCAGAAAATTACTCCAGGTCGGCCAATAATTGTTGCTGAAGAAGCCGGCGGAGCAATACGTTGCCTAATTTGTTTCGTGCTTGGCGCTAGTGGGAGGATTATGGCCGCAGCCCATCTCTAATGACCTCATTCTCGACGTTATGTTAAACCCTAAAATTCCTTCCTTTCTTTCTTACTGACCGCGGCCGAAAGTGCATCTTTCTCCGACGCTACGAAAGCTCCGTGGAATAGACGGAAGAACACACTGACACAGGAGATACTTGGAAGGGACAACTGGCTTGAGGCTGCGTCGCTGCATCAGAAACATCTTACCCAAAGGTCGCCACTGCTAGGTGAGCACTTTGTAAACAACAGCATTGTGTTTGTCGGGCTGTACACATTACACCGCTGCCAAGTCAGAGTCTCTCCTCCCCTCCAAATCATCTCCGTTCTGTTCTTATTCACCTTGCAGATATTGTATGGGAAGAATCATCAGGTTGTCAACACTCAGCTCACATGATTAGAACACCAAAAAATCTAAAAACGCATCTACGGCATTCTTGAAATAAAATGCAACGCATTGGTCTCTAGATCTTCGTCTTCCAGTAAAATCGTTCACTTGTGTGCCTGTCGGCCCCATCGTGCACCGCAACCACGCACCAGGCAGTGTCCTGGCTGTGAGCATCAACGATGTCGACTTGACGATTCTGCTGTCGTTCTGGCGCAGTTGTGAGCTGTTACACTTGTACACTGTGCATTCGCAACCGCTGACTGAACCACAATGTCATTCCCTTTGTCACTCACTCTTCCTTTATTTCCGAGGTTACTATTTTCCATGACCTCAATCTACTACACCAATAAAGTACTTAATTTCCCTGTGCATCTAATCAATATAAATCCAAAAATATGCTACAATGTCTCGTTCCATAGTCTCCCGTTTGAACAGCAGTTTCTAATTAATCCAGTAAATCGAACATCCTTCCTTTCTTTTCCGTGTGCAAGATTTCTAGATCGTCTTTTATTCCCTTTAAGACCTGACTTTTAATTCCTTACTTCTAAAGCATCTTAGTGTTCCTTGTACATGACCGAAAATATGATGCCCGTCTGTCCAGTGTACTTTGCATCACAGGACGCGAGCTTGATTTTATATACTCCCGCCTCAAGGCGTCAGTGTAGCGTTTCAGACGAATAATTCAATGAGTTGTGACCCAAGTAAGTAATGCAAGTAATAACATGAGCTTCAGGTATATGCAAAATACAGTGATACAAAGTTTATTGAGCAAAAGATCCCATACTTTGATGGCAATGAGTGGATAAGAATTGTCGTGTAGCAAAACAAGAACGCCGGAATGCAACATGTAGCGTTATTTGTTTTGAACTGTTTTTGTATCTGTTTTCGCACTTTGCTGTGAACTCTTACGTTGAATGTTATGCTTTCGATTCAATAACTGAAGCAACAATGTAACTTGCTTCGCCATCTAAGATCGACTTCAGGATTCTACTGGTATCCATGGCGAACTGGGGTAAGCCCTTCCCGTAGACTGCCTTTCTGTCTCGACGGTAGTGGGTGGAAACTATGTCAGCGACTGTAACAACATGATCGAGAGACCGTTCATTCTTATGTGTGTGAGTGCGTGTGTGTGTCGCAACTGGAGTGGGAGTGTAGAATCCATTCTGTATATCCTATGGTAGTCGGAAGGAAATTTGACCGCTCAAAGAGCATAAAATTTCGGTAACCTATTGCTTCAGTTAGCACGTAGTATAAAGCTTTTTGTTAAACAAAAGGGTTTCTCTCTATTGTATCCAAATATGCTTAAGTGCATCGGTGACTACAGACGCTCGTCCCTCCCCGCATAACCTTGCACTGCACTTAGCCTGTCCTGGGACATGCCGCACGTTTGTATCACAGCATTATCACTCATAACACTATGCCCCCAAGTTTCATAGTCAGCACCAGTAAGTTATTTTATCTTCTTTGCATACGGAAAAGTAATCACCTCACTTACTTGACAACTGGCGTGATAAGCGATGTTGTTGTTGTTGTTGTTGTGGTCTTCAGTCCTGAGACTGGTTTGATGCAGCTCTCCACGCCACTCTATCCTGTGCAAGCTTCTTCATCTCCCAGTACCTACTGAAACCTACATCCTTCTGAATCTGCTTAGTGTATTCATCTCTTGGTCTCCCCCTACGATTTTTACCCTCCACGCTGCCCTCCAATATTAAACTGGTGATCCCTTGATGCCTCAGAACATGTCCTACCAACCGATCCCTTCTTCTGGTCAAGTTGTGCCACAAACTTCTCTTCTCCCCAATCCTATTCAATACTTCCTCATTAGTTATGTGATCTACCCATCTAATCTTCAGCATTCTTCTGTAGCACCACATTTCGAAAGCTTCTATTCTCTTCTTGTCCAAACTATTTACCGTCCATGTTTCACTTCCATACATGGCTACACTCCATACAAATACTTTCAGAAATGACTTCCTGACACTTAAATCTATACTCGATGTTAACAAATTTCTCTTCTTCAGAAACGCTTTCCTTGCCATTGCCAGTCTACATTTTACATCCTCTCTACTTCGACCATCATCAGTTATTTTGCTCCCCAAATAGCAAAACTCCTTTACTACTTTAAGTGTCTCATTTCCTAATCTAATTCCCTCAGCATCACCCGACTTAATTCCACTACATTCCATTATCCTCATTTTGCTTTTGTTGATGTTCATCTTATATCCTCCCTTCAAGATACCATCCATTCCGTTCAACTGCTCTTCCAAGTCCTTTGCTGTCTCTGACAGAATTACAATGTCATCGGCAAACCTCAAAGTTTTTATTTCTTCTCCATGGATTTTAATACCTACCACGAATTTTTCTTTTGCTTCCTTTACTGCTTGCTCAATATACAGATTGAATAACATCGGGGAGAGGCTACAAACCTGCCTTACTCCCTTCCCCACTGCTGCTTCCCTTTCATGTCCCTCGACTCTTATAACTGCCATCTGGTTTCTGTACAAATTGTAAATAGCCTTTCGCTCCCTGTATTTTACCCCTGCCACCTTTAGAATTTGAAAGAGAGTATTCCAGTCAACATTGTCAAAAGCTTTCTCTAAGTCTACAAATGCTAGAAACGTAGGTTTGCCTTTCCTTAATCTTTCTTCTAAGATAAGTCGTAAGGTCAGTATTGCCTCACGTGTTCCAGTATTTCTATGGAATCCAAAGCATTGCAAAGCGATTGCAGTGACTATTTGTAACACGAAGGACAATTTCGCAGCTCGGACTGTCAGATGTCTGCTGGTCCACGGTACGTATTGCCATGAAGTAGATGTTAGTTATCTTATGGAACGAAGTGGCGCAGTAGCCAAGTCCTTGGAATCGAATTAGGTTGAAGAGAACTTCAGAACGTCGTCCGTCAAACTTGGTTTAGCTTTCTCGTAGTTTCCCTAAAATGGTTAATGTGGGTGACATGTTGATTCCTTTATAAAAAGACATTCAACAGATTTGTACTAACCGAGTTAGCGTTCTATCTCTAATGACCTCTTTGTCTACGCGATCTTAAACTTCGTTTAGTACCTAATATGTTCTCACATAAAAAGAAGTTACTTTTCGATTACCTTCTTAGCAGACACCGTGTTATAAATACTTAGGGTCGAAGCTATACAGATGGTAGAGAATACTTGGTATTAGAGGGAGCTGTAGAGGGCAAAAACTGTAGAGGAAGACAGAAATTGGAATACATCCAACAAATAACAGAGGGCGTAGGTTGCAAGTGCTACTCTGAAATGAAGAGGTTAGCACAGGAGAGGAATTCGTGGCGGGCCTCATCAAACCAGTCAGAAGACTGATGACAAAGAAGAGAATACTGGACTATTTTCGGTTAAACAAACAATGGTCGGAAACGAATATTTCATGCTTTATGAGGCCTCGAATGGGATGTTCGTTGGAAGCAGTGTTTGTGAACTGTTGACGTTTCATGAGAAGCAACTGCCTGCCGCATTGAAATTGGCATTAAGAAACTGCACTTCAACGTCTGCGATATGTCTATAGTGGAGTTTACCTCTGTTTACAATTATTCGCAAATGGTTGCTGAAGACAGACCATTGTTCGTTATGAGAACATGCACACGTACATTTAATATATAGCGCAGTGCGTATAGAGCACGAAAAGCCACGTTGATGTACTAAGAAGAGTTATCGCCCTGATTGGAAAAAATTATGACTACGGAGGGAAACTCGACCGTTCAAGCTGCAGAAAGCTGGCCAAGATTCTCGTCAAAAAGTAGACCGCCCAGCAGGATTTGATGAGATATTTTTGCATAGATGGCCCGTCAATGTATATTTCGCAAAAGTGGCGGAGCAGTTACACCCTTCTCATAAACAAAGCATGACAGCGAAATGATATTCGACCTAGGGTTCAGTTCCGTCAGGAGATTATCCAGCTCAGTATTCAGACCATAATTTCCTACAGTTTGTATTGTTCACAGACGAGGCTTCTTTCAGCCTGCTGGTGGTTTGAACTGCCGCAATAACCATGTCGGAAGTTCATCAGGCAGAAACCAGCTTGTGAGCTGGAACTGTGCAAAATCAACCAACAAGACTTTATTTGTTGCCACACCCCTTGAATGATGGACATTTCATTGCGTTCATTCGAGATGTGTTACCACAGTTTTTGAAAACTGTGGATCTTGTTATTCACGTGATGGTTGCAGCGCAACAGTTCATCATGTCACTTTGAACCTGAACAACAGATAGACAGCCCTTCATTGGGTTATATGTCCTACGGCCGTGGAAATCGCTGGTTCTCCCTCCTAAGTACTTTTCCTTTGGGAATTGTTGTTTCATGACGCCCAAATAGTAACCGAAGAGGAACTACACTGATGAAAAAAAAATCCAAATACGAAGAACTAATTAATGTAGAGTAATGAAATCAGAAGAATACATTTATCTCGTTAACATTTAAGTGATTAACGTTGCAAGGCCACAAGTTAATGTAAGCACGACGAAAGCCAATGTAAATGCGAAATGCTGGTACATTATCAACCAGTGTAATCGCCAGAACGTTGAATGCAGGCATGCAAACGTGAGTGCATTGTGACGTATAGGTCCCGATGTCAGTTTGTGGGATGGAGTTCCATGGCTGTTGCACTTGGTATGTAAATGGAAATGAGCTTTTGGCGTCATTGGCCGGGAGACCTCACGCGGGGCAGGTCCGGCTGCCTTGGTTCAGGTTTCATTATATTCGACGCCACATTGGGCGACCTGCGCGCCGGATGGGGATGAAATGATGATGAAGACAACACAACACCTAGTCCCTGAGCGGAGAAAATCCCCGGGAATCGAACCCGGGCCCGTAGGACGGCATCCGTCACGCTGACCTCTTGGCTATGGGGGCGGGCACTTGGTAGGTGAACACAGGCTGTTAGTGGATGGCGCTGGAGTTGTCGTCCGACGTGCTGGACTGGAGACAGGTCTGGCGATCGAGCAGGCCAAGGCAACGGTAGACACTCTGTAGAGTACGCTGGGCTGCAACAGCGGTATGTGGGCGAGCATCAGCCTGTTGGAGAGCTTCCCCCGAACTGCTGTTCACGAGTAGCAGCACCAGTCGAATCAGTAGACTGACAGACCGTAGCTCCAGGTCCAGTGTGTCTAGCAGGCAGATATGTTGCTTGCAGGCCCTCGACGGGCCTCCTCCTAACCAAGACAAAGCAATCACTGTCGCAAAGACAGAAGTGGCTTTCGTGAGAAAACACAGCAGAGCTCCATCCTCCCTCCTATGTGCTCTCGTTTGACACAACTGAAGTCGCAAATGGCGGTGGTTTGGGGTCAGTGGAATGCACGCTATAGCATGTCTGCCAAGGATCTGTCTTTGAAGTAACCGACTTGTAACAGTTTGTTGTGTCACTGTTGTGCCAACCGCAGCTCAAATTGCTGCTGCAGATGCAGTACGATGTGCCGAGCCATATGCCGAACACGACAGTCTCCTCTCTCGTTAGTGCTAAGTGGCCGTCCAGAGCCCGGTCTTCTTGGCACTGTGCCTCCGTGTGAGCACCGCTTCAGCAACCACACACAGTGGCTACATTGCCGCCAAGTACACTACTGGCCATTAAAATTGCTACACCACGAAGATGACGTGCTACAGACGCGAAATTTAACCATCAGGAAGAAGATGCTTTTCAGAGCATTCACACAAGGTTGGCGCCGGTGGCGACACCTACAACGTGCTGACATGAGGAAAGTTTCCAACCGATTTCTCATACACAAACAGCAGTTGACCGGCGTTGCCTGGTGAAACGTTGTCGTGATGCCTCGTGTAAGGAGAAGAAATGCGTACCATCACGTTTCCGACATCGATAAAGGTCGGATAGTAGCCTATCGCGATTGCGGTTTACCCTATCGCGACATTGCTGCTCGCGTTGGTCGAGATCCAATGACTGTTAGCAGAATATGGAATCGGTGGATACAGGAGGGTAATACGGAACGCCGTGCTGGATCCCAACCGTCTCGTATCGCTAGCAGTCGAGATGACAGGCATCTTATCCGCATGGCTGTAACGGATCGTGCAGCCCCGTCTCGATCCCTGAGTCAACATATGGGGACGTTTGAAAGACAACAACCATCTGCACGAACAATTCGACGACGTTTGCAGCAGCATGGACTATCGGCTCTGAGACCATGGCTGCGGTTACCCTTGACACTGCATCACAGACAGGAGCGCCTGCGATGGTGTACTCACGACGAACCAGGGTGCACGAATGGCAAAACGTCATTTTTTCGGATGAATCCAGGTTCTGTTTACACCATCATGATGGTCGCATCCGTGTTTGGCGACATGACGGTGAACGCACATTGGAAGCTTGTATTGGTCATCGCACATACTGGCGTATCACCCGGCGAGATGGTATGGGGTGCCATTGGTTACACGTCTCAGTCACGTCTTGTTCGCATTGACGGCACTTTCAACAGTGGACGCTACATTTAAGATGTGTTAAGACCCGTAGGTATACCCTTCATTCGATCCCAGCGAAACCCTACATCTCAGCAGGATAATGCACGACCGCATGTTGCACGTCCTGTACAGGCCTTTCTGGATACAGAAAATGTTCGACTGCTGTCCTGGCCAGCACATTCTCCAGATCTCTCACCAATTGAAAACGTCTGGTCAATGGTGGCCGAGCAACTGGCTCGTCACAATACGCGTCACTACTCTTGATGAACTGTGGTATCGTGTTGAAGCTGGATGAGCAGCTGTACCTGTACACGCCATCCAAGCTCTGTTTGACTCAATGCCAAGGCGTATCAAGGCCGTTATTACGGCCAGAAATGGTTGTTCTGGGTACTGATTTCTCAGGATCTATGCACCCAAATAGCGTGAAAAAGTAATCACATGCCAGTTCTAGCATAATATATTTGTCCAATGAATACCCGTTTATCATCTGCATTTCTTCTTGGTGTAGTAATTTTAACGGCCACTAGAGTATTTCTGCAGTATCGCAGATGGAACATCCGGCTTCTTGTAGCCCTGTTACACGACTCCGTTCAAACTCAGTGAAATGTTGATAATGGCGTCTTTCTTCGTCTTAAAGCCATTCTTGATCAACATCAACTCTCTAAGTGCATTATCAAAGGTAACTGACGATCAGGGCCGTTACAGCGTGTATTTACGGCAAACCTGATTTTCACCCTCATAACGGCGCTACTAGCGGCTGTCTTAGGCGACTGGCGCAAAATCTGAATAGAAGTGAGCTTTCTGATGTAGAAACTCGCCTACCAACTTTCCATCAGTGTCGTTGATACTGTCTCGTTGCTTTTTTTTATTGCAAAACAAACTACAAGGATTTTAAGAATTATTATTATTATTTTTTTTGAAATTTGTGGTAAGTGCAATGGGACCAAACTTCTGATGTCATCGGTCCCTATGCTTACACGCTACTTAATCTAACTTCAACTAACTTACGCTAAGGACAACACACACACCCATGACGAAGGGAGGACTCGAACCTCCGACGGGGGCAGCCGCGCGAACCAGCGAACGATGGCAAACCGCCCTAGACCGCACGGCTACACCCCGCACGACGAGGGGGGGGGAGAGATTTTAAGGAGGTCGTCACTTTGGACAGCCACTGCAAACTGAAATGTTGCTGTGAGGTGTAGAATGTTTATGCGAGTAAGAAACTAAATATTACCAACCGTTAGCTCTTAATCTCAATGTAACCAGTGTTAGACCCTCTTGGTCTGGGACACACGTATGTGGGACACACGTATGTGGGACACGGGGCTTGGACAGGGAGACGAGGTGCCAAGGGCGCAGTGGTAAGGTCAGAGGGCGCGTGGGTGAGCAGCGCGACGTGAAGGGCGCATTAGTGACGCCAGGCCGGGCAGATGAGCGGCGGCCGGCCAGCTGCTGATTGATGCGGCCGCGTCAAAGCGGGACGCGACGTGATGCGACGCGACGCGACGCCACAGCAAAAGAGACGCGGTGGAAATGCATTGCACGTCGATAGGCGAACACCGATCTCATCTGATTACAGTTATTTGCGATTGGTATCACCATCGCCTCCGCTTGCTACAAATTAAAAAGAAAGAAATCCAAAATCGCAATTTCGGCCGTTTGGCCATTTTCAAATGGAATTCAAGAAACTGCGAGAACTCGGGGCAAACACATCACTTATCTTCTGCCATGCGCGTGGCAGTTATCTGACACCAGCGGAGAGCCCGGCGTTGCCCGGATATGTATTTATTCGAATCTTCTATTAGTCCATCTCCCCCTCCCCCTCAAAGTCTGTCCATCTCCTCGTCCTCCCTTCTCTCTCCATATTATCACACTCACTCTAATTGGTTCTTACCCCTGTAGCATTTCTTTCCAGATTGTAACTAATATGTGTACCAAATTTGATTGATGCCCCTTCAGGTGTTTAGCACGAGCTTTTTACCTGTGACTTTGCCCTCATATGCATACGTGAAATATATTTCACACATATTTGACATACTTCACCCGTATTTGTACACATATTCCATCTGTATGTCTAGCGAATTTCGCCCTGTAGTTTCATTTCCACGCAGCTCAGTGTTTACGACCTCGTATCTCCTGAACGATGTGCTGTACATTGATATAATTTTCCAGGTACATCCAGTAGTATATGTGCCTACTGTCTGCGAAATATATTTTGAATATAAACTGAATAGCCAAAAGACTGGTACATATGCCTAATATCGTGTAGGGTCCCCGCGAGCACGCAAAAGTGGCGCAATACGACGTGGCATGGACTCGACTAATGTCTGAAACAGTGCTGGAGAGAACTGACGCCACGAATCCTGCAGGGCTGTCCATAAATCCGTAAGGGTACGAGGGGGTGGAGATCTCTTCTGAACAGCAAATTGCAGGGCATCCCAGATAATGTTCATGTCTGGGGAGTTTGTTGGCCAGCGGAAGCGTTTAAACTCAGAAGAGTGGTCCAGGCGCCACTCTGTAGCAATTCTGGACGTGTGGGGCGTCGCATTGTCCTGCTGCAATTGCCCATGTCCGTCGGAATGCACAATGGACGTGAATGGATGCAAGTGATCAGACAGAATGTTTACGTACGTGTCACCGGTCAGAGTCGACTCTAGATGTATCAGCGGTCCCATATCACTCCACACCATTACAGAGCCTCCACCAGCTTGAACAGTCCATTGCTGACATGCAGGGTCCATGGATTCATGAGGTTGTCTCCATACCCGTACACGTCCATCCGCTCGATACAATTTGAAACGAGACTCGTCCGACCAGACAACATGTTTCCAGTCATTAACAGTCCAATGTCGGTGTTGACGGGTCCGTGCGAGGCGTAAAGCTTTGTGTCACGCAGTCATCAAAGGTACACGAGTGAGCCTTCGGCTGTGAAACCCCGTATCGATAATGTTTCGTTGAATGGTTAGCAAGCTGATAGTCAGCACTGAAATCGGCAGCAATTTCCGGAATGGTTGCACTTCTGTCACGTTGAATGATTCTCTTCAGTCGTCTTTGGTCCCGTTCTTGCAGGATGTTTTTCCGGCCGCACCGATGTCGGAAATTTGAAGTTTTATCGAATTCCTGCTATTCACGGTACACTTGTGAAATGGTCGTAAGGGAAAATCCCCGCTTCATCGCCACCTCGGAGATGCTGTGTCCCGTCGCTCGTGCGCCGACTGTAACACCACGTTCAAACTCACTTAAATCTTGCCAATTTGCTATTGCCGCGCTTGGTACCCACGCGGTCTTGGGCGCCTTGCCATGGTTCGTGCGGCTATCCCCCCTCCCACCGCCCCATCGGAGGTTCGAATCCCCCCTCGTGCATGGGTGAGTGTTGTCCCTAGCGTAAGTTAGTTTAAGTTAGATTAAGTAGTGTCTAAGCCTAGGGGGACCGATGACCTCAGCAGTTTGGGCCCATAGGAACTTACCACAAATTTACAATTTAACTTGTCATTGTAGCAGCTGTAACCGATCTAGCAACTGCGCCAGACACTTGTTGTCTTATATAGGCGTTGCCGACCGCAGCGCCGTACACTGCCTGTTTACATATCTTTGTATTTGAATACTCATGCCTATACCAGGTTCGCCGGTGTTTAGTATATACACTCCTGGAAATTGAAATAAGAACACCGTGAATTCATTGTTCCAGGAAGGGGAAACTTTATTGACACATTCCTGGGGTCAGATACATCACATGATCACACTGACAGAACCACAGGCACATAGACACAGGCAACAGAGCATGCACAATGTCGGCACTAGTACAGTGTATATCCACCTTTCGCAGCAATGCAGGCTGCTATTCTCCCATGGAGACGATCGTAGAGATGCTGGATGTAGTCCTGTGGAACGGCTTGCCATGCCATTTCCACCTGGAGCCTCAGTTGGACCAGCGTTCGTGCTGGACGTGCAGAGCGCGTGAGACGACGCTTCATCCTGTCCCAAACATGCTCAATGGGGGACAGATCCGGAGATCTTGCTGGCCAGGGTAGTTGACTTACACCTTCTAGAGCACTTTGGGTGGCACGGGATACATGCGGACGTGCATTGTCCTGTTGGAACAGCAAGTTCCCTTGCCGGTCTAGGAATGGTAGAACGATGGGTTCGATGACGGTTTGGATGTACCGTGCACTATTCAGTGTCCCCTCGACGATCACCAGTGGTGTACGGCCAGTGTAGGAGATCGCTCCCCACACCATGATGCCGGGTGTTGGCCCTGTGTGCCTCGGTCGTATGCAGTCCTGATTGTGGCGCTCACCTGCACGGCGCCAAACACGCATACGACCATCATTGGCACCAAGGCAGAAGCGACTCTCATCGCTGAAGACGACACGTCTCCATTCGTCCCTCCATTCACACCTGTCGCGACGCCACTGGAGGCGGGCTGCACGATGTTGGGGCGTGAGCGGAAGACGGCCTAACGGTGTGCGGGACCGTAGCCCAGCTTCATGGAGACGGTTGCGAATGGTCCTCGCCGATACCCCAGGAGCAACAGTGTCCCTAATTTGCTGGGAAGTGGCGGTGCGGTCCCCTACGGCACTGCGTAGGATTCTACGGTCTTGGCGTGCATCCGTGCGTCGCTGCGGTCCGGTCCCAGGTCGACGGGCACGTGCACCTTCAGCCGACCACTGGCGACAACATCGATGTACTGTGGAGACCTCACGCCCCACGTGTTGAGCAATTCGGCGGTACGTCCACCCGGCCTCCCGCATGCCCACTATAGGCCCTCGCTCAAAGTCCGTCAACTGCACATACGGTTCACGTCCACGCTGTCGCGGCATGCTACCAGTGTTAAAGACTGCGATGGAGCTCCGTATGCCACGGCAAACTGGCTGACACTGACGGCGGCGGTGCACAAATGCTGCGCAGCTAGTGCCATTCGACGGCCAACACCGCGGTTCCTGGTGTGTCCGCTGTGCCGTGCGTTGATCATTGCTTGTACAGCCCTCTCGCAGTGTCCGGAGCAAGTATGGTGGGTCTGACACACCGGTGTCAATGTGTTCTTTTTTCCATTTACAGGAGTGTATTTCACACATATTTAACATATTTCACGCGTTTTTGTACACATATTCCACCTGTAGCTCTAGCGAATTTCGCCCTGCAGCTTAATTTTCACGTACCTCAATGTTTACGACGTATCACGTTAACTATATGCTGTACATCGATATAATTTTGTAGGTACATCCAGTAGTATATGTGCCTACTGTTTGCGAAATGTGTTTTGAATATAGTAATAACGAAGTAATACATTTAAACGTCTTGTATGATGCGGTAGTTTTTCACTCATCTCAGTGTTTATGGCGTCGTATCTCCTGAAATAAATGTCTTACAACGATGTAAGTTTTTCTGGTACATCCAGTGTTATATAGGAATGACGTCTGCCGTATTTGTCAAGAATATAGCTAGCAGAAAGAAGTAATAAATTAAAACACCATGTTTCATGTGACCGTTTAACTGCAAGAACAGCGAAAATTTACTGAGCGGTAAACTTCTCTCGTTTCGAATTTTATGGGCGTCGTCAAAGAAAAAAAAGTCTCTTAAGAGTTTGGAATTAGGTTTAAACTTTGTTGCAAGTCTTGAATTGCTCTCAATTTCAAATACTGGGTGACATAAGTATGGATATGTTGGCGTCGTGAGCTACAGTGCCTTTTCACCCCCACCAGTTTTATAGGTGGATTGTTTTTATCCCCCATCCAAGTAGTTCTTTCTAGATCGTAAATGATGTGTGTATGACATGCAATTGATTTCGGTCGAGTGGTTTAGGAGATGTGGAACATACTTACATACTACTATTACATTCACATTAACTGAAAGAATCTGTACGTAGTCGGCGAGAACGAGACTATGTGCATAACAAAATCTATATCTACATCTACATACATTCTCCTCGAGCCACCAGACGATGCATGGCAGAGGGATCTTGTACCACTGCTAGTCATTTTCTTTCGTGTTCCATTTACAAATGGAACTGGGGAAAAACGACAGTCTATATGCCTCCGAACGAGCCCTATTTTCTCTTATCTTGTACTCTCGTTCCTCACCCGAAATGTATGTTGGAGGCGTTAGGGTCGTTTTTCAGTCAGTTACAAACGCCGCATCTCTAATTTTCTCAATAGCATTTCGCGAAAAGAGCGTCGTCTTCCCTCCACGGAATCCCATTTTTGAGGTCATGACGCTTATCCCTAATACTCGCGTATTGATAGGACCTACCGGTAAGATATCTAGCAGCACGCCTCTGAATCACTTCGATGTCTTTCTTTAATACGATGTGGTGGGGAACCCAACTCTAGAGAAGTACTTAAGAGTAGGACACTCTAGTGTTCTATATGCGGCCTCTTTCATAATGGTTCGTACAAATGTGTCTTTTAGAAATTCTGTCTAAGTCATTTTGTATACTCCACAGTTACTCAACGGCGTCAACCTCCTGCACGCTTCGGCGTCATCATCAGCAAACTGTTATATGTTACTGTTCATATTCTCCGTTAAATCATTTATATATGGAAGGTGCCACCCCCTTCCCCCTGCCCCCTAAGAGCCGTCAGGCGAATTTTCTCTGGTGATTCGGGAGATATTTGTAATTTCATGTTTGCTGTGTGTAACTGGAGTCAGCCATATTTGTGTTTGCTTTGTGTTACGAGCTTAAAATGTAAATTTAATTACCCACAACATAATACAGTAGAGTCGTACAGCCATTTTTCTTAATGCTGTTGAAATCCATGGCTTTTACTCAGTTAGAAATTATAGAGGGAGAACACAACCATCCAAAAATCTCTTAAGGAGGTGTTGGAGGGGAATCGCACCATCACGCCCATCCTCAGATTTCTACACTTGTCTTAGTGCACTGTCTGAGTAATCAGCAGGAGACTGCATGCTGATGTCTATTACAACTGATATAAGTGTAGACATAGCAAAATTTTCATAATGGCTCGATTCTGCCCATAGCAATAACATAAAACTCCTTACAATACCAATTTTTGTGACTGGTTGTGTTCCCAAAACGATCTTCGAACATTTTGTGTTCAGTAAAATAATAATGAAACAAAGAAATGGTTCAAATGGCTCTGAGCACTATGGGACTTAACTTCTAAGGTCATCAGTCCCCTAGAACTTAGAACTACTTAAACCTAACTAACCTAAGGACATCACACACATCCATGCCCGAGGCAGGATTCGAACCTGCGACCGTAGCAGTCGCGCGGTTCCAGACAGTAGCGCCTAGAACCGCTCGGCCAACTCGGTCGGCATTAATGAAACAAAGTCACAGTTTTATACTGATACTTTCCTGTAGGTTAGGATCGGTCTTTAACATATAACTCGCAAAGGATGACAGTCTTTCAGCTATCATGTTTCTGTTGACCTCATTCACGAGTGACGTGCGGGTCGCGGCGGTTAGACAGGCTGTGAGCCCTCCCGACATCCAATAACGGTTTGTCACCCAGCCTCCTGTCATCTCCTGTGCCTCCATTATGCCTGCCTAATGCTCTCTGTGCAGATAATGTGTGCCGCGCCGAGAGCCGCTTTTCATGGATTACTGCAACTTGACGAGACAGCCGATATCTGCGGGAAGTAATCCTGCGATATTGGGTTCACTTTTGTCTAAAAGAAGCGCCCGTGTCATGCACCACGCATTTAACGCAGACCACAAGGGTACATTATCAAAAGGAAATAGGGACGTTATTGTGGTCGAATAAAAAATACTATGAAATGAATGTTCTAGATTGAATTTCAGATCTGGGGCTTAAAACTGTCTAATGTAGAATCATTTACGGTTCCACAGTAATATGCGTTGGAGTAATGCGGCATGAGCGCTACATTTGTACCCAACAGAAAGATTCTCCGTTTTCGAAAACAAGGACCAGAAACCTTATCTGCAGACATGAAAAGGAAAATGGTCCAGAATCTGTCCATATGGAGCTGTTGTGACGTCCTATAGAAAGCTGTCAACTCTACGAGCCTTAAACACTTTTTCTATGAAATATCCACCATTTCACTGCATATTATTAATAAATGTGCAATATCACAAAATGTTCGACATGTCTGAATGACATATCATTGCCGAAATATTGCAACATATATCTGGTCTTATCATTCAGTCTTCAAATTAAAATTATTAGTACTCATTAAACATACATAATTAGCTGGCATTGTCCACAGCAAGCAAACGTTAATGTATTGTGTTATGTATACGACAGTTGATACAGTGATATGACATGTACACATCACGTCCACACAACAAATAGTTGATTTATGGACTAGTTGTGAGTGCTGTGACATGCATGCGTCACATCCCTGCTTCAACTAGTTGACCTAATATCTCGTATGTTAAAGTTTGTCTGCTGTGCACAACGGCAGGCGTACTTTATTTTGTACTCATTTTCTGTAATGCGACAATTAGTTTATAACAGTTCACGACGACATGTCATTCGGATGTCCAAGTGCAAATATTTTACTTTTTCTTCTTTCGAGAACATGTTTCGGGCCGAAATCAATTTTCAAATCACCGTAACAAAGTCGAAAATGGCGTTTCCGAAGATGTCAAAAATGTGCAGTGAACATCATTCAGATGTGTCGTACATTTTGTGGTATTTCACATTTGCACTTGATAATGGCTGCAAAGCTGAGGTCACTACAATGCGAAAGAAATTAATATCAGAATATTCAGTCAAATGGCGGAAATTTCATTCAGAAAGTTCTACATGACTATGGTCTCCAGCAAGATACACAACCGACACATAATGTATGGTCATATTTCCTCGTTATCCGCCGCTATAGATGAGATAGCTGGCACACATGAAGTGGCTGGCATAATCTTTAATCCCAAGAATTTTTCTGCTAAGGGGTGTCAAAAATTTTTGGATTACCAGATATGTGAGAATTACCTGGGTTAAATCTCAAATCACTCCTAGTTGTGTCATACTGTGAGGATGTGTTGCATTGTATACGGAGCGTGCGTTGAGCCCATCGGCCCCCGTAGTGTTATTCAAGTGGAATAAACTGTGTGGTAGTTTCGGTGTTTCGTCTGATTATCAACAACACGAACATGACATCCCACTACACACATAATCATCATAGTCAATTACACACATGTACTAGAAAACTTAAGTTTTTCTCATCTTGCCAAGAAAAGCTGCCATTATTCGCGAAGAAAGAAAACATTTCCGATCAGCAAGCTGGATGTACCTCTTGGGAACCACCAGCCAAAAATAGATACGATATTTCACAGGGGACTACAATGGCTGTGTACTGTACGAAGGTATTGCCACACAGCACGGTCTCCATTATAAACAAGTCATCTCAAATACAGCGTTCCTACTTAAACACCACTCAGGAGACACTACATCATCTCCGCCTCCCCCGCCCCCCTCCTCTCATACCACAAGTGACTACGGTGGGTCTTTCTATTTTGTCTATGAAATAGCCTACCACGTGATATCAAATAATTTTTCTCCCATCTTCTAGAAATTATCTAACTGATAAGTACGGTAACAGTACATAGCCTTGACTTATGACAATTCTGTTCATCACGAGCTTCAACCTCTCATTGTTTTTGTCATTTTAGACACGTTTTAATCTTGTGCTTCCTTTTAAACTTTTCATTTTGCTTCTTCGTTATTTTCCTGGAAATGATCAATCTTGCTTTACATTAATTGCGAGGGTGGTTTGAAAAGTTCTCGGAACGGAATAGAAAAAAGCTTTTTTTATTTTTCGATGTAGTCTCCTTGTAGATTAATGTACTTGGTCCAACGATGTTCCAGTGCCTTGATCCCATCTCAAAAATGAGTTTCCTCCAGGTCTGTGAAATAGTTGTCAACTCCGGCTATCAGTTCTTCGTTTGAAGTGAATCTTCGTCCACCAAGAAGAATTTTCAGTTTTGGGAATAGATGGAAGTCTGACGGAGCCATATCAGGTGAATATGGCGGGTATGGCAACAATTCATACCTTAGTTCGTGTAATTTTGCCATCGCGACGGCAGATGAGTGCGAGCGCGCATTGTCTTGATGAAAGATGAGTTTCTTCCTTTCTAAACCTGATCTTTCTTTGCGTGTCTTTTGTTGCAATTTGTCCAGGAGGCTAGCGTAGAATTCTCCAGTAATTGTTTGCCCAGAGTGGAGATAATTTACGAACAGAATCTCCTTCGCATCCCAGAACACTTATGCCATGACCTTTCCAGTCGAAGGAATTGTCTTTGCTTTCTTTGGTGGCGGAGAATCAATATGTTTCCACTGCTTTGACTGTTGTTTTATCTCTGGGGTATAGTAGTGCACCCAAGTTTCAACAGTGGTCACAAACCGGAGCAAAAAATCTTGTTCGTTTCTCCCAAAACGGGCCAAACATTGTTCCGATATGTCCATTCTCATGCGTTTTTGATCCAGCGTCAAGAGTCGCGGCACCCATCTTGCGGATAATTTTCTCGTTTCTGATTTTTCACTTAAAATGTGATATACCCTTTCAGATGACATCTGGCAAGCGTGAGCAATTTCATGCACTTTCAATCGGCGAACCTCCATGACCATTTTGTGCGCTTTTGCAATGATTTTTGGAGTAGTGACACATCTTGTGCGACCACTGCGTGGATCGTTATCTAAGCTCTCGCGTCCAAATTTAAATTCGTTTGTCCCCTTGGCAACAGTTGAAAATGAAGGAACAGAGTCCCCCAGTGTATTCTAGAAATCGGCAAAAATGTCCTTTGCTTTCATACCTTTCTGTACTAAGTGCTTAATCACTGCTCGAATCTCGATTTTATCCATCTTCGCAAATCACTATGCGGGGACAACAGAGCCAGAACTTTTCAAATCACCCTCGTATAATGAAAAAGTGATTGTGTCACCTATTGCCAGGAATGGAAATACAATTTGTCTGTATGATGTGCTGGTTCCTAACCACATTTTTCAATGCTCTTTCAAAGGAAGCGATAGGTTTGCGGACATTGTTCGCTGTGGATCTCTCCCACCATAATATTCAGAGCTGATCCTCCGCGTCACTGCCTGACGATTGAAACTCGGCATAAAAAATGTAACGTAGCTCTGATACATAGGCACAAAGACCCAGTATTGTTGGATTAGACTGTTGCAGAACAGTGAAAAAAGCAGTCACGTCCGTAAAATATCTGGAAGTGTGGGTAAGGAGCGATTTAAAATGTAATGAGCACATAAAACGAATCGCAGGTAAAGCAGAGGCTACACTGACATCCACTGGAAGAATCCTCAGATAGTTTGGGCGCCAATGAAGGAGGTAACTTCAAACCACTCGTTCAACCAATACTCGCATATTTCTCGGCAATCTGACACCAGTATCTTTTATATGGTGCTTCAAAATCACGCTGACAAACTTCGAAGGGATGTAGAAGATATCTTGAAGAACAAAATGAGAATGGATGTCCGTGACCGGGAACGTCATCCAACTGCGCCACGGAGTGTCGAAGCTACAGGCGCCGGCGCCTGTGTATGTATGTATATACGGGGTTATTCCGGAATGATGTTACAAACTTTCAGGGGTGGTGGAGAAGGACAAATACATCAGCCTGAGGTAAAGTCCACTGATCCAGAATCGAACGATTTGCAAATCATAAGCGAGAATCATTGTGATACCTCCGACAATGGAACACAGTACCGGTGCTGTTGTTGCCAAGATTGTAGGACAGGCAACTTTCAGAGGAGGTAGTATGGACCAAGACAAGAAAAATGTCTAGTAAACATGGCCTCTAAAATGCGTACCTTGAGGGCTATGAGCACTTGTTCTATAGATGAGATGTTTTTCACCGTAGCGAACATGAACAAGTGTCCATAGCTCCTCATGCAAGCATTTAAAGCCCATGTTTACCGGACTTTTTTTCTTGTTGTCCACCCTGCAATCTTAGTAACAACAGTAAAGGTTCTGTATTCCAGTGTCAGAGGTACCAGAACGATTTTCACATAGAACTTTCTGGTCGAGGGCCACTTAATTTAAATTGATACATTTATCCTTCTCCATCACCCCCGAAAGTCTGTAACATCATCATGCCGGTCAACATGTACATACGTACACATACAAGCGCCGGCTCCTACAACTTCAAGCTCTGTAGCGTCGTTGGATGACGTTGCCGGACACGGATTCTTTCCTCATTTTGTTCCTCAAGACACCTTCTACGTCCCCTTGAAGTTTGTCCGTGTAACTTTGAAACACCCTGTAGGATTGATACAGGAAGTAGAGAAGATCCAAACAAGAGCAGCACATTTCGTTTCAGGTTTATCTAATACAGCGGAAGCGTCACGGAAATGTTCAGCCTATTTCAGCGTAGACGTTGTAAGAGAGACGTTCAGCTGTCACGGTGTCGTTTACTGCTGAAGTTCCGAAATCGCACATTCATAGAGGAGTCAATCAATATATTGCTTCATGCTATGTATTTCTCGCGAGAAGACAATGAACGTAAAATGAGTGGATGTCCACCTCACCCGGAGGCTTACCAAAACCATTCTACCCGTGGATAATTCTTGACGGGAAAGGGGGAAGTGGGTGTGGTATCTTAAGAAGTATAGATGTAGATGTCGGAGCACGACCAGAGAAAATTGAGCAGTCTGCCATTTGGTTGGAACAGACCCGGACAGAGGATGAAGAGGTACCGAGTAGAGTGCTTTCCGTCTCCATAACAAAGTAAAAATGGTTGAGCATATTTATCGAGAAAGAGCGACTGGGCACATACACTGTGTATTATGACAAACTTTATGTATTACATTGAACATCTTCTTCCCTGAGAATGCTTTTGCGTTCGTAGTCGCGAAATACATCATGTTTAGCATGATGTAAATTCAAAGGTAAGATGTCAGGCATCTTAAAACCGATCCGAAGTCGATGCTGTGATACTTTTTTCTGTCAATTATGGTTTCTTTCACCTCCTGCGATGATATTTTCGTGTTAAAAATGTAAAAAAAGAAAAAAGAATGGAATATAAATTTAAGTGTTGACAAGATTTTTCTGAGAGTGTTTGTATGTAGTTTAGTCGTTTAAGGAAGTGAAACGTGGACGATAAGCTGTCCAGACAAGAAGAGATAACTAATTAGGACATGAATCAAAGTGAATTAAAAAGGAAATTTATGGCATAACTTGACTAAAAGAAGGAACCGGTTGATAGGAAACATTCTGAGGAATCAAAGAATCGTCAGTTTGTTAATGGAAGAAAGTGTGTTGTGTGTGAAGGGGCGTAACGAGGGGGATAAAAATTACAGAGTAATACCGAAACTTCAGTACAATAATCATGTTCATATGGGTGTAGGATGGAGTAGCTATGCAGACACGGAGAGGTTCGCACAGGATAGACAACTGGAGCCAGGGACAGAGACTCTTGTGACATTATCCTGACTGCCTTGTCCGAGAATTACTTCGAGCAGATAGTTAGAGAACCAACTCGTGAAGCTAACGTTTTAGACCTCATAGCAACAAATAGACCGGAACTTTTCGACTCCGTGAATGTAGAAGAGGGTATCAGTGATCATAAGTCAGTGGTTGCATCAATGACTACAAGTGTAATAAGAAATGCCAAGAAAGGAAGGAAAATATATTTGCTTAACAAGAGTGATAGGGCACAAATCGCAGAATATCTGAGTGACCACCATCAAACGTTCATTTCTGAGGAAGAGGATGTGGAACAAAAATGGAAAAAATTCAGAAACATCGTCCAGTACGCCTTAGATAAGTTCGTACCGACTAAGGTCCAAAGCGAGGGGAAAGATCCACCGTGGTATAACAATCATGTACGAAAGGTACTACGGAAACAAAGAAAGCTTCATCATAGGTTTAAGAGTAGTCGAATCATAGCTGATAAGGAAAAGCTGAACGAAGCGAAAAAGAGCGTAAAGAGAGCAATGAGAGAAGCATTCAACGAATTCGAACATAAAACATTGGCAAACAATCTAAACAAGAACCCTAAAAAGTTTTGGTCATATGTAAAATCGGTAAGCGGATCTAAATCCCCTATTCAGTCACTCGTTGACCACGATGGCACCGAAACAGAGGACGACCGAAGAAAGGCAGAAATACTGAATTCAGTGTTCCGAAACTGTTTCACTGCGGAAAATCGTAACACGGTCCCTGACTTCAGCCGTCCCACGGACGCCAAAATGGAAAATATTGAAATAAACGATATCGGAATTGAAAAACAACTGCTATCACTTAGTAGCGGAAAAGCATCCGGACCAGACGAGATACCCTTAAGATTCTACAGTGATTATGCTAAAGAACTTGCCCCCTTTCTATCAGCAATTTATCGTAGATCGCTGGAAGAACGTAAAGTACCTAGCGACTGGAAGAAAGCGCAGGTCGTTCCCATTTTCAAGAAGGGTCATAAATCAGATGCGAATAATTATAGGCCTATTTCGCTTACGTCAATCTGTTGTAGAATAATGGAACATGTTTTGTGTTCTCGTATTATGACGTTCTTAGATAATACAAATCTCCTTCATCATAACCAACATGGATTCCGCAAACAGAGATCATGTGAAACTCAGCTCGCCCTATTTGCCCAAGAAATTCACAGTGCCGTAGACACTGGCGAGCAGATTGATGCCGTATTCCTGGACTTCAGGAAGGCATTTGATACGGTTCCGCACTTACGTTTAGTGAAAAAAATACGAGCTTACGGAATATCGGACCAGGTTTGTGATTGGATTCAGGATTTCCTAGAAGAAAGAACACAACATGTCATTCTTAACGGTTCAAAATCTGCAGATGTAGAGGTAATTTCGGGAGTACCGCAAGGAAGCGTGATAGGACCTTTATTGTTTACAATATACATAAATGACTTAGTTGACAACATCGGTAGCTCCGTGAGGCTATTTACAGATGACACGGTTGTCTACAAGAAAGTAGCAACATCAGAAGACTCGTACGTACTCCAGGAAGACCTGCAGAGGATTAATGCATGGTGCGACAGCTGGCAGCTTTCCCTAAACGTAGATAAATGTAATATAATGCGCATACATAGGGGCAGAAATCCATTCCAGTACGATTATGCCATAGGTGGTAAATCATTGGAAGCGGTAACGACCGTAAAATACTTAGGAGTTACTATCCGGAGCGATCTGAAGTGGAATGATCACATAAAACAAATAGTGGGAAAAGCAGGCGCCAGGTTGAGATTCATAGGAAGAATTCTAAGAAAATGTGACTCATCGACGAAAGAAGTAGCTTACAAAACGCTTGTTCGTCCGATTCTTGAGTATTGCTCATCAGTATGGGACCCTTACCAGGTTGGATTAATAGAAGAGATAGACATGATCCAGCGAAAAGCAGCGCGATTCGTCATGGGGACATTTAGTCAGCGCGAGAGCGTTACGGAGATGCTGAACAAGCTCCAGTGGCGGACACTTCAAGAAAGGCGTTACGCAATACGGAGAGGTTTATTATCGAAATTACGAGAGAGCACATTCCGGGAAGAGATGGGCAACATATTACTACCGCCCACATATATCTCGCGTAATGATCACAACGAAAAGATCCGAGAAATTAGAGCAAATACGGAGACTTACAAGCAGTCGTTCTTCCCACGCACAATTCGTGAATGGAACAGGGAAGGGGGGATCAGATAGTGGTACAATAAGTACCCTCCGCCACACACCGTAAGGTGGCTCGCGGAGTATAGATGTAGATGTAGATGTAGACAAGCGATCAGATCTACATCAAACCTGTCTCCATACTGAAGACCACAGCAGCAACAACAACATTCAAAAGCTAGTAGTACATTTAAACAAAAAAGTTGTTCTTCGAATTTATATTCCCTCTGAAGCATACAGAAATACAATAATTTCTGAAGATTATCGCTTACAATTGTATCAAAAACATCTGTTGAACATAGGAAGCAGGCATTTTGATCTACCTATTCTAATTTTTCCGCGCTTCGTGTCAAACTGGAATTTCGGAATTAAATAGTGCAAGAGCTTCAGATCCAGAAAATCCGCTCCGTGGCTAGCTCTGCCTTAAGTGCATTTTCAAGCGGCAGCATTAATTTCTTGTTGAAATTGACGTTTTTGTTTTGCAGTCTTTTCAGAAGCTTTAGGATATGGACATCAGTACGCTATGCAACATTGAGCCCTCCCACAATATAACCTAGATCACGGAAACGATTATTTTGGACAATGCTGATAGTACCCTTATAAGGAGAGACGTGGGAACGTCCAGGAACATTGTCGAACTTGATCGTTTCGGTGGTCCGTGTGCTATGGGCGTATTGATCTCCAAATCTTTGAACACAGCACACTTACCGATCAACGTTCCTACGACACCATACTCCTTCCCACATGCGTCTTTTCAGCGGTGCCCGACCCTTTTTATATATGAGAATGCACGATCGCATGGAACAGAAGCAGCTCTTGGGATGAGAGGATATTCGGCGATTGGACTGGCCCACTCGTTCCCTCGACTTAAATCCCGTGGATAACTTGAGGGATGTGTCATCATGCATGAACGACCATCTAGCAGGTGTCAAGATCGTTGTTCGATTAATGGAGCGACTTACCACAATAACTCCTTACCAATCTTATGGCCAAAGTGCGACCACTTTGCTGAACATGGGTTTATGTCTGTGGTCATCACATACTTCATCACATACTCTACTAGCAACCGTATCCATCTTTTGTAATGTACAGAGACCATCATGAATCGCGGTGACTTCAGTATAATTACTGTCTTTGAATTTAAGTTCCATTTTTGTTGGTCACATTGGGTATTTACTTAAGCTACCTCCTGTAGTATACTGTAGCAGCTATTTCTATGTATGGTAGAAGTTTCATGGAGCTATATTACTTGGCAGTGAAACATCATTCAAAATTTGCTTTCGGCCTTAAGTTTCGAACACCAGTGTCGTTTTGCGAAATAATTCAGGTTATGTGGATACTTTTGAACATCGTCCCTAGATTGCAATATCTGATGGGTTACAAGGAACAACTGGGCTAGTTCCGCCATCTTGCATTTTCGAGTTTCTCACGTTCGCCATCTTAGATATCGGTGACTGGAGCGCCAACCGGCAGTGGCCACTTAAACTGTGCGACAGAAACCACCACACCCGTGATACTGAGTACGATCCTCGTGCAGGAACAACTGTTTCCGAGCATACTCTCAAGACCACATTCTCGACGTGAGGCTCAGCAGCACTCGACCCCTGTGTGTACCTGTGTTGGCCCAACAGCATCATCAGGACGACTGTGGTGGGAATGGGATTACTGAGAACCGACTTTGGATCAGTGGAAAAGTACCACTGATCGTGTTCGGTATGCCATCATTGAGCTCCTTGAGATGTTTACCATACTAGAGATGCATTCACATCGGGGAGGGCGGGGGGAGGGGGGGGGGTAGTGATATGAATCGTGGTGACTTCAGTATAATTACTTTCTTTAAATTAAAGTAGGGTACATGGATCTCGGTTTCCCTGATACATATGGTACTAACCGAAGGCACCAGGACAGGTGGACTTCGTGAGCATTTTTAGGGCCAACTGGATGCCTTCACGGTTCATTTCTTTTTCAGAGGCTATGGCCTCTTCCAGGAGGATAAATGTCTGTGTCACGACGGCAGAATCGAGCAATAGTGAACTTGCACTGTCATCTTGGCCACAAAATTCGCCTGATCTGAAACCGATGGAACACATCTGAGACAGTATCGAAAGTCAGCGGTGCCTGTATCGTACGGAAATTGCGTTTAGACATTCTGCGTGTATTGCATACCTCCGGAAACCTACCAATGGATTTCGAATCCATAAACGCAGAATATCTGTTGTCTTAATTTCCAAAGGTGTATCAGTTCGCTATTAAGCATCAGTGTAGTTACGTCATTTTCATGCGTTCCGTCTGTTGGTAAACAGGCTCTGTGATGATCGAAACTGGCAGGTATTCAATTGTAAACAAAACTTCACTTAATGTGTACATATGTACTCTGTACGCCATTGAACAGAGCATGGCGGAGCGTAAATCGTACCAGTATTACCGATTTTCTGTCGTACTGAGCGAGAGAGTATGTTGAGTACGGTTCTGCATGTGCCATAATTTATCGTACCTTATTCTAAAGATTCCTTCGTGAGGTATACTGTGCAGTGGTGCCAGCATGGTGACAAAATCTTCATCCGTGTGACACCGTTGATTCAACGTGAATGATTTTAAATTTGCATCAGTAGAATTACGTAATAATCCGACATCGACTAAGCTACTGGAGAGGGGAAGAGAATACACGCATCGACCACGCCTATATCCCTCTCCCACGCTGAATGGAGCTTCCAGAGCCGCTGGCCACTCAGAGAGGCATCAGGTGGGACGGCAGCTGTACCTGCGCCTGTCACCACGCCACCGACAGGAGTGAGGTGGCGGGGGTGAGCGCGAGTCGGACAAAACGACAGCCGGCTCTCCGCTCACATAACGGCCGACAAATCGAATGCTACAGCACAGCGCTCCCCCGGCGTAGAACAAAACTGCTGCTGTCACGCGGCAGCAGCACCGGCACCACGCGAGCGCGTTCTGAGTTAGTACCCATTAAGCCAACACAGTTCTTTTGAGAGCAATGGGGCCGCGATCAAGCGTATTCGTTGAAAACGCTAAAAGAAATCAAAGCGAGTATTATATTCTCATTACACAGGAAGTGTAACAGTGTGTGTCTCATTGAATACACCAGTTCGCATCAGATTACCGAAGTTAAGCAACGTCTGGCGTGCCTGGAGCTTGGATGCGCTGATTGGAGCTCTACCTTTCCGGCAAAGGGAAGGAGGGGTGGTGATTTGAAGTTCCTGATCTCTATCATGCCACTGTCGTGCATTAAATTCCAAACCTCTCTGCAGTGCCTCATGGAGTGCCGTTACGTGACACTGTTGACGGTAATGGGTCCGTCGGAGGGGTATGTTAAGTTCGGCGGCTCCTTTGGTGCTTTTCGAGAGGAACAGGCTACTTGCCGGCACTGGATTCTGTCATTATTTTAAAATACAAAACATGGCCTAACACTACACTCACCGTTACACTCATTTACACGTATCACACATAAATCACGAGTCACTCTTCTTGAAGGAAAGGTGTGTGTGCACGTAAAGAATAGAAAAAAACCTTTCCAGTTAGGCTATCGAACGTGCTCCTTGGAGTCTCCCAGCCAACTATGGTATATGACTTCGTTTTTATCATAACTAATAGAGAAAACTGGTACGTGTGAATGTATGCAAGAGAAGAAGTAAAATACTTCCAATATAGATGGTACAACAAAACAACCAGTTTATTAGATAATCATGTATGTGTGGTTACCAGCCGCCACTGGCTTCAGTATGAAACATTCTTCTAGTCAGTACAAATGTATGGTTACTAGCCACCACTAGCTTCAGAATAAAATATTGTTCCACTCATTACACATGCATTTGCAACGTAAACACTGGAATCAGTCCAGTGATGAGAGTACTACACGCCTGCAGATAAGCAACTACATGACACTTCTACAGCCCGGAATGCCTACTAACTGTGACTCTAAGAGGTCCTCTCCACGCAAGTACGTTTTTAAAGTGCTCGACAAACGTGGACTGGTGTCATTGGGAATATTGCCAAAGTGAGGGGTCATAGAGGGACCACTTGCTGCTTCATTAACGCATGTGTCAATGTAACACCCCTCCGTGATCACAACACAGGAGGGCGCAGAACAGGAGGGCTGAAAAAGCGTAGGCACCCCCTGCTGCTTCGGATCGCGTTCAGAGTTCATCGAATGATTTTGAACGGTTCCCCATGGTTCCACACACTACACCAGAGCACAAATTGTGAACATTTTGCACTCCAAAGGGATGCGATTCGATAGCTCTCGATGTCGTTTGAGAAGCGTTGAAACACCCGTGTATGTCGTGAGTGTCAAAGGTTTAGAACGTCATCCTGCTGCTCATCGCAATGCGGAGTGTCTTTTTCGACCAAGAATGTGTGGGAATCAACGCACATATGTGGAGATGGCTTCATTGACTCCCTTTATGCCACCTGAGGCTCCTCATGTCGATTCTGAGAGGTGATGCGTCTCGAACATCTTCCCTGGTAACGCATAAGAACAACGCGTGATTTCAACCATAGGCGTCGCGGTTCTAACATTCATCGCGGAGGCCTCAAAAGAAGGGGTTTAAATCTCGGTAAGAGAGGGTGTGACGACCCTCCCATCGTGTGACACGTCCATGGTGCCGCTGGACAGAACTGTCGTGAATTTTTTTTTTTTTTTTTTTGCATGTGTAGACAGCTTTCTCTTTGAATAGTCACCGAGCCCGACGGTGACGTCACAGGGCTCCGAGCTTTTGCAGCTTTACAGAGTCCGTAGGAACCTTTAAGGGCAATTACAAACTTAAAACGTCGCATATAAACGTAGGCTTTCGCGGCCATTGTCACATTCAATAAAATTTTTCTGGGTTTGGGATCATGTTGTCAATATATGTAAAACTACCGACGTTTCGGTCCCTGTTGCAAGCGACCTTCTTCCGGTTTTTTTTCTTTACATTGACAATGCGGTCACAAACCCAGAAAATTTTATTGAATGTTAAACGTCGGAATCAGAAACAATTACGGGGTTTCGAAAAAGTGATCCTCTAATGTTTTGCGCAGTGTAGATGTGGACACAGTCGAAAAGTTAGCATTTCAGGTACATTTTTATTAAGCAGGAAAAGATATCATACTGAAACCAGTGTTGTCTCGTGACTACACATACGTAATTTTCTCGCAAACGGTCTGCTGGTGGACTCATGTTTACTGCAACGTTTTTGCTTTTGTTATTGCATACTTTCACTCATGTCATCTTTCGCTGCGCAGTGCTTCAAAAATAAGCTTCTTTGAAAAGAAAGAAAACGTGAACGTTGCAGAACATTTGGAGAGGAAAGTAAGCGCTTGAGCACTTCAGGTCATGGGCGCTAGATGGAAACGACAAACGTAAATGAGGAGTGTGTGTTAAAACCGTACAATGTCATTACCGTTTTTCTTTCTAACGTTCGGCCTCGCTGCTCGAGGATGGTCCCGGTAATACTACTCTATTCCTGAAATTGCGCAAAATATGTTGGAACAACAGTGCAGATAGCCTAGGAAATTTTAAGATGCATGCGAAATACTAGGTGGTTGTGCATTCCGGAAACTTTTCGCTTGTTATTTCCCCAACTGCAAAAAATATTCATAGAACTTTGCTTTCATGCATGTCCTACTCTTCATTAAGTAAACCTTCTTGGATCCTAGTATGACAGAGGAGAGGAGGAGTATCTTGTTCACTGTCGTCGTAATCATCAGTCATTTCATCGACCTATTTATATTTACGTGTTTATGAAAATCGTTATTGTACAGCCTATCCCTCCTTCACATCGTGAACTGTGACGCCTCTGTGGCTTTAGCAAATCAGTAGCAACCTCAAGGGATAGTCAAGAAATGCAGTAATAATGTGATATTTGAAGAAGAAATTTTTGAGAGTGTACATCTGGGACGCAGCATTGTATACAAGTGAATCATGGGCTGTAGGCGAATTGGAGAGGGACTGAATATAGATGTTTCAGATGTGGTGCTACGGAAGAATGTTGAAAATTAAGTGGACTGAAAAGAAATGAGATTCTCCGCTGAATTGGCGAGAAGAGAAATATGTGGTAAACACGACAAGAAGAAGGAACGGGATGAGGGGACATGTGTTAAGGCATCCAGGAATAACCTCTATGGTAGTAGTGGGAGATATAGAGGCTAAAAACTATAGACGGAGTCAAAGATTGGAACAAGTAATAGTGTGTAATTGCTACTCTGAGACGAAGAGTGAGTTTGTGGCGGACTGCATCAGAGCAGTTAGATAATTGGTGGCACCAGCTGCCCCTCATAAAATAAGGTAAACTATATTTGACGTTTACTGTGCCACAGATCACATGGAATTCGTACATCCATATCGGGTACAGAATTTTAAACTTTCGTGCGTCACGTGTGCGTAATGTATGTATTTTCAATTTTAATATGTTATGTCTTTAACACTATATATATATATTCAGAAATGATTGCCAGAATCTTCGTACGCGTTCATCTAAACGGGCCCGTAAGCTGCGTTTTCCGCTACAATTTTCTCAGCTAAGTTATTGTTTACCTGTAATATGTTTCTCAGAAAATAACTGATGTAACGTTTTCTGGGCTTCAAGGGAATATATTGGTAATGTTAAGCAAGACAGATTAGTCCACCGTAATGATGCTGTGAAGAAAAACATTATGAAAACTCCTCTGTGCGACTGAAATCCAGTCACTCTTTTATGCTAACTGCTTAGGTGGCCTTGGATAAACGCTTGAGACTGCTACATGACGCTTGTGGACGAGATCTCAGTTGCTGGTACGCACTCACCAACGCTATAAAAACAGAGGGGCTACTTGATGAAGAAACACGTGCTTCGGTTTTGTAAGGAGACAATTTTCTGCACTACTGAAGCGTGTGACTCTTTGGTCAGAGGGTGAAGCGTCGCTTGTGAAGCGGCCATTGATCAAAAGTACGATAGTGTAATCAAGGTGACTGTGTGTTTACAGGGAATAAAATATTGCTTAATAAGCGTGAAGAGGTTGGTGAAATTGTTTTTAGCTCCTTTCGACGCCTGAAACATTTACGAAATAGGAAATACACAGCTATTTAAAATGTTCGACGGAAACTTGGTAGAGAGACCTGAGTGATCCGCACAAAAATTTCTTGTTGCTCTGCCACAGAATATTTCCATTGTTATTGATGCCCCACGTGCATCTGAGTGCAGAGTGGCCCACAAATGATAACATTCGTTGCGGAACAAAGTTCTAAATAAACACTACTAATACTATTGCTGAAACAGTTTACTGTCAAACAGAAATAAATGCAAAGGGAGATATTCTTGAAACATTTTTACAAAACATTTAGTTAGTTTTACGAAACTACTAGGTCGAAATCTTAAAGAAATCACGGTTCAGATCTTTTCAAGAGTGAAGTATAAATGGCGGCTTTCAACTGAAAAAGACATGAGACGCGGTGATTTATAATTTTATTGTCATGTTTCGTACATATATCTTCAAATGGATTGTGGGGCAGAAACTGTTAAATATATGTGAACCAATGAATCAGCTGTGTGCATGTATTTATTATTTATTTATTTAATTACGACCGGTTTCGGTGGCCAACTCTACCGTCACCAGGCCTCTATATACAGGAATTATATACAGCATTAGCATCAACTACAAGTATCTAAAAAATGCAAAAGTGTAATGTCAACAGTAATTACTATGAATCAACCTGATGTTACAAACTACTGTGTTGGGCACCCGCAACTGTGGTAAAACATATTGCAATAAAAACACCCCTTACAGCTGTAGAATACTCTTCAGCGGGACACTACTGGTTTCATAGCCTGTAGCCACATTCTCAGATGTAAATCTAAACAGAAAACAATAAAAACCCAATTGACGATTCCTATGATCCAGCGGATCCAGGTCGTGACATTATAATAATAAAAAACTAATACTGAGAATTACTTAACATACTCAGGTTACTGATAGTCATTAAAGACATCAACGTAGGACGGAAGGACGACTCAAGTTTTCCTGGTGAAATGGCTTTATCCTCCAGTTGCAGATAATTACTAAAAAATTAGGGGCGAACAGCGCGTACGCTTCCATCATAAAAAATGAGGACGAACCTACAAACAAAATAAAATATAAAAAAATGAAATAGAGGTATCCCGGACAATAACCCGTGCCAAACCAACATCTTGAATGCTTATCGTAGTGGCAGCACCGCTGCTGACTACGAAAACAATTGCACTGAGATCAAGAGCCAAATCCGCATATTACTACGCAACAGCACTATTCTAAGTATAATCTTCTCGTTTTTTAAGCCGAGAAGATTTCAGACATGCCACCGCGAAAGACTCCGAGGACAGTACGATTCCACCAGCACCCAGGCAATACGCGACCAACTATGTATCCGTATGTGGCCATCTACGTAACATGTGCAAAACATTTAATGACTTCTACCTGTATCGTCAGAAGGCACATACTGAAAACAGAATATGCAGGTAAGTACGCAGTCATGAGCAAATATCGGTAGCAGTGAAAGGGTAACACAGAGTGACAGTACGTCTGATTTCAGTTCGCGATAGAAACAAAAATATCATCATAGCGTACTATGGCCAAAAATGGAATAACAGGAGCCTTTAAGGCACTATATGGAGTAGGAAATTCAATGTATATAAAGATAACGTCTGTGTATAGTAAAGATATATGGTGAAAGTGTATTCATATAAGAAATTGGTAATGCGTAGGTACAAGTGACAAACCCCGACATCCCCCACACGCAGCCAAATTAGAGTGTCTTCAAGATTAAAGATTCAAACCCGCACGTCATTCCATAAAAGTGGGACGTTGTGGTACGAAGACAATGAGGCAATATAACGTCAATCATACACCGTCTCCGGCAACCAAGGCGACATATGTAGCCATAAGACGTCCGTTCCTGTACATTAGATGGCTCACAAATGTATGGACAAAGTACAGCACAGAAGAGAAATGGTAACGAAACATACCCTCATTGGCAAAATGCGTCATGCGTGCAGTAACAGAGCGTAAAACTACTCAGTACTAAGCCATGGTGCAGGACGTTACTGTACTAATTTTATCAGTTTTAGCACTAAGTTTCAGCTCCCGTGCCCCATAATTCGACAGGTGCAGTTCGTGCAGTAACATCAATAATCAAGTTCCAGCGCGACAGCTTTTGAAGTGAAATTATCGACGTGCAACAGCAATCTCGATTGTAAAACTGCCTGAAGATTGCCCTCTGGCTGTCAGCCGAAATATCGTGGCGGGTCGTCGACGTAATACGGCTGCAATCCCGGTAGCTCGTGGAAAATTTACTTCCTTATCTCCAAATAGTCTAGGACCCTCTAGTGTGAGTATAATTTGGGACACACTGCAATGTAAAATAGCTGGCGCCTGACAGCTAGCAGGCTGGACTGCTGTCACCACCAATACAGCAAGTGGGACTCAATCGGCAATGTCGGCGACCACTGACCACCAGTTTCTTCCTTAACATATAATTTCATTTGCCTTATGATATGATGTGAAAGTAGTCGAAAGAGGAGCGTATAGGAGACAACAAATATCTATACTATACGTGAGTTTCAGAATGTTTACACGAGGCTTTAAACTTCGTACTTGTTACAAACTGAGTAATAACAAAATTACAAAAAGATAAAACTCTGTCACCGAAGGCTATAAATACTAAACGCAATGAGATAAACAACCTGGCATAGATCCGTTGTGAAGTAATATGTTTTGGTAATCAACGAAAACAAGTTTCAGAGAGTTCAATAATTTTGCAGATATGACGTGCTACTTTGAAGCTGCTAGTCGGACAATATAATTTCACCCGTTAAAAAAAAAAACTTAAGTTGCATAAAGCCTAATTGAAAGAACGGATTTTGTGACTTGTTTAGAGACACTGCAGAGCTCTATACTTAATTTTAGATTTTTACGTGATTTTTACTGATTTTGTATCGCCGCGGTGAGTGGAGTGACTATCTGCAGAAAATGCATGTAGCGACAACGCGGCACGTCTGATCCTTAAACGTCAGATGAAAACAAATTTAATTCACCATACACGAATTATTGGAGAATAAAGGAAAAACTAGTATAGGCCAACCTTGGGGAAGGTCAGTTAGGGTTGCAGAGGCAAGTGAGGAACACCCGAGTCAATGTTGTCACTTATCTTAGAATACGGGTTAAACAAATGTAAACCTACGTTTATAGCATTCGTAGATATGGAGAAAGTTTCTGATGACGTTGACTGGACTCTACTGTCTGAAATCGGAAGGTAGCAGTACTAAAATTTGGGAACCGGGAAGTTATCTGCAGCTACACAGAAACCGGGCTGTGGCTATAACAGACGAAGAACGGGAAAGGAAACTAATAGTTGATAAGGGAATGGGTTAGGGTTGTACACGGATCAAGCTATGAAGGAAATCAAGAAGAAACTTGAAAAGGGAATTAAAGTTCAGGGTTAAAAAAAGGAAACTTTGAGATTTGTCGATAACATTCTATTGGTGTCGGCGAAGGACTTGCAACAGCAGTTGAACAGAATGGATAGTGCCTTGGAAACAGGCTATAACGTCAACAAAAATAAAACAAGGGTAATGGGATGTGGTCTAACAAAATCAGACAATGTTGAAGGATTCTGATTAGGAAATGAGACACTAAAAGTAGTAGATTAATCTTGCTATATGGACAAAAAAAAAAAAAACTGATGATGGTCGAAGTAGAGAGGATAAATGTGCAGACTGGCTATAGCATGAAAAGTACTTCTCCAGGAGATGAATTTGTGATTATGGAACGTAAAATTAAGTGTAATAAATCATTTGTAAAGATATTTTTCTTAAGTGTAGCTCTGTACAGAAGTGAAACATGAACAATAAACAGTTCATGCAAGAAGAGAATAGGTATTTGAAATACGGTACTACAAAAGGATGCTAGAGATTAGATGGGTAGACTGAATGAAGCATAGATTGATAGGAAATATCATAGGGCAGCAAGAAATCGTCAGTATGTTAATGGAGGGAATTATATATATATATATATATATATATATATATATATATGTGTGTGTGTGTGTGTGTGTGTGTGTGTGTGAGAGAGAGAGAGAGAGAGAGAGAGAGAGAGAGAGAGAGAGAGAGAGAGAGAGGGGGGGGGAGGGGTGTGACGGTTGAACTGAGGAGGAGGTGGAGTGGGAAAAATTGAAAGGGAGAGAGAGGGAGAGGTGTTGGATTGGGTTGGGGTGTATGCAAGTTCAGAAGGACGTAGGATGCAGTAGCTGCGCAGAGATGAAGAGGCTTGCACAAGGCAGAGTAGCGTAGAGAGCTGCATCAAACCAGTCTTTGAACTAAACCCAACACTAAACAACAGCAATAACATGCATGATTGGACAGAAATATGGAATAAACGCGGGAAGTGCATGCTTGGACATAAATGCAGATGTTAGCGAAGCCTGCAGGTTGTGCTGTTGCATTTGACCATGAATAACACCTGTGAAGTGTCCTCAATTCTTTGCGTCCGCCGTGGAGAGAACAGATGTGAGTGTATATGGAGCTATGTGAATTCAACGTGAGCTCGTATAATTGATCCTTTTGTTACCAAAGTAGTCGAAGCGTTTGGTGTTTCAAAAAGGAAAAAAAGAAAGAACGTTTGCAGGGCGAGCTGGAGTTCCAAAACCAAACAACAGTAACGCAGATGCCCGCGTAACAGGAAACCATGATGCCGAAACCATAAAACCTGGACTATGGAGCAAAGAAAGAAAGTCATTTGGTCGGACAGGCCTTATTTCCCACTGTTTCCTGGTAGGACGAGTCTCGTTTCAAATTGTACCGAGCGGATGGGCGTGTACGGGTGTGCAGAAAACTTCATGAAACAATTGATCCTGCATCTCAGCAGGGGACTGTTCAAGCTGGTGGAGGCTCTGTAATGGTGTGGGTCATGTGCAGTTGGAGGGATATGGGACCCCTGATACGTGTAGATACGGCTTTGACAGAAGACACATACGTAAGCATCCTGTCTGATAACTTGCATCCATTCATGTCCCCTGTTCATTCCGACGGACGTGGGCAATTTCAGCAGGACAATGCGACACTCCACGAGTCCAGAATTGCTACAGAGTGGCTCCAGTAAGATACCTCTGAGTTTAAACACTTCCGCTGCCCACCAAACTACCCAGACATGAACATTATTGACCACATCTGGGATGCCTTGCAATGTGCTATTCAGAAGAGATCTGCACCCCCTCGTACTCTTACGGAATTATGGATAGCCTTGCAGGATTCATGGTGTCAGTTCCCCCCAGCACTACTTCAGACATTAGTCGAGTCCATGCCAAGTCGTGTTGCGGCACTTCTGAGTGCTCGCGAGGACCCTAGACGATGCTAGGTAGGTGTTACCGGTTTCTTTGGCTCTTCAGTGTAGAACGTCCTTGCAAAACTTTATCAAAATCGGTGACCCACATGTGAGACCCTCCCTTTGCCAGATGGACGAACTACAGACACGAAAGCCAAATAATGCTATGTAGCGATGCAGCACATTGTCATGCTGAAAAATGTTTCAAATGGCTCTAAGCACTATGGGACTTAACATCTCAGGTCATCAGTCCCCTAGACTTAGAACTACTAAACCTAACTAACCTAAGGACATCACACACATCCATGCCAGAGGCAGGATTCGAAACCGCGACCGTAACAGCAGCGCGGTTCCAAACAAGCGCCTAGAACTGCTCTTCCACAGAGGCCGGCCTGTCATGCTCTAATCACGCACGTAGAAGAGACGAACTTGTACGTCCATGCGAGTGCGAAGAAGACAGTACTTAAGGCTAACCCGCAGCGAAGTCTCCTAGCTCTGAAGAAGAGAGCGTGGTGTTGGCAGCGGTGGCAGGCGCGTGTGAGTAAGTGAGGAGCGGCGCCAGCCGGCAAACACCGGCCGCTAAGCACTAGGACGGCCGACCGGCGCGGCAAGGCGACGCGGCGTGGCGTGGCGTGGCGTGGCGCGAAGCGTACGACTGCGGTTCAATAATTCACGCACAGCCCTCGCACTTGCTCGCTGTCTTGGTCGACGCCACCAAGCCACAGCCGTGTGCACGGTAGACTCGTAACGCCCATTTCAGCTGTGTCAGTCATCTCTTCCGGACCTGCAGCAATTAATAATTTCCTTCTCGTCATCACACGCACCTGCAAAAAGCAAAGTGCATCGTACAGAATTGTGATCAAAATGTAGCGGGCGTTCTTCGACTGTGCCTCTTGTAACAGTCCAAATGGTACGAATTTCTGTTTTGTGTGTAAAAATGTTGTAACGCAGTGAATTCATATAGCACATAATGCACGTAGGGAGGCCACAGCCTTTGTCCAGACCACTCCAGATCAGACAGATTTGAACTCTCAATAAAATTCCGAGAAAATTGATACCAAACTGAGATCTGTCGATTAGTTGATTAACACACACGGTTCTCTCGCGTTCTGGGAATAGGCGCCAGATTGATCCTCCCAACATGAAGGCAGGAACGGTTACCCCTGTTAGGCTGGATACTAAGACCTTTTCGTATACCGCGGAGGCGCACTGTAGTTCGTCGACCGAGTATTGAAGTACTCCAGAGAGCAGCTCTCCTCGGCCATTCTTTTACAGTTTCTGAAAGCGTCGACATCGCAAGGTTCGTCATGCAGCAGTTATCACCGTTTTGTGGCAGGTGTCGTTTCCATTACCTTGGGAGCAGGAGCGTTAGCCACCCGCCAGCCACTCTTGATTCTCATAACTACGAAGCACGCCGCGATTGCACCGTGAGAAGCTGTTGCTGAAGATTGACATGTAGCGTGATAACCTTTATTACCCGACCCCTGTTCCCGTGCTGTCACTCTTGACCTCTGGCTAGTTTCTTTCGTTTTAGTGCTTCATGTTAATTCATTTTGTGCTGTCTCTTGAGAGGGTTTCAAATGGTTCAAATGGCTCTAAGCACTATGGGACTTAACATCTGAGGTCATCAGTCCTCTAGACTTAGAACTACTTAAACCTGACTAACCTAAGGACAGCACACACAAAGCCATGCCCGAGGCAGGATTCGGACCTGTGACCGTGGCACTAGAGAGGGGTGTTTCTTCTGAAAATGTTATTACTTCTGTGAACTTCTCTTCTTTTGACTTGCCCTACAGCAATTCCATTGGCTGTCCGACGGCTGCTTTACTGTGAGTAATCTCGTGATAGGGACAACTTTGATTTATGTGTCCATTTCTAAATAGATGCATTGCCAGACTATATTGATTTTCATTGCTCTGTAGTTTCCCTCAGCTCCCTTTTTGTTAATCAGTTCTTCAGTAGGTGACAAAACACCTGCTGTAAGAAACTAAGTCCGACTTATGGGATAGAAAATCAATAGGTGAGTGATGTGTTAGGGGACAATGATAGTTGTTGCATCTCTGAAGGCCTTTTATCCTCTTTTTAAGTAATGTGCATTAATTAAGAATTTCAAGAGGAAAGGCGACAGAGATTCCACCCACAGCTACAGCTATACACCCAACCAACACATCCTACAACGTCACAAAAATATTTTTACAATGTAATCATATCGAATATTTAGTCTGTTGCCAGATCTCAAAAAAGTTTTGGTAGTATCGGCGATTATTTATTTTGTTTAAGGGGATACGGAATCACCTATCCCCGCAATGTTAATATATGCCTACTATAGGGAACATTTTCTCACAAACTACTGGAGACAGAGAGGTAAAAATTTTACTGTATGTGCATTCATATGTTACAACAATACTGAAACAACAGTTTATTGTCAAAGTACTTTATTACAGAGATATTGTACATTTATTTTTAAGTAAATTTTTTCCATCGCTTTTTACTAGACTATCACCCCTAAGTCTTTTGTAAATCAAGTAATTAAAAAATCGTTGTTTCAGTATGTAATAGGGACCTATGTCACTACGTCATAAAAATTTCAGACTTCTAGGTTGACCAGTACCTGAGATAATGTTCCTAGATGAAGTAAAAAGTAAACTTACGGGAAACGGAGAAAGAAGATTAAAACATTCCTGATCCGTAGCTAATACCCCCTTCACAGTCTTCATAATCATCTTCAAGTCTTCTTTTGGCACCCCTCTGCACCTGTCTTGCTTTTTTCACTAATGTCTTGATTATATTATCAGCATGCCTTAGTCTGTGCTGATCTAAAAAGAACATAGCACGTACCGTACGGGAACCAACACACATACCCAACTTTTGAAGGACCTGGCATTAAGTTATATTTCCAAGATTGAAGGTTGCCACAGCATCATACACACCAAAATGTAGTGTATTAATTCCGACAAACACTGTTTTTGGGAGACGATGCCATATCACACTATTCAAGCACTCGTTGGGGTTCTGCGTTTTTCCGTGAAGACATTTCATCAGAAGACTTCTGTCAGCCAGATCTCTGAAAATGGGCTTTATTTCTGCCATGATGGCTGATGGTAGACTGTGGTGGTGAATGTATTTCTCTCCTGTTGTTAGTCCCCTATTGTATTTACACCAGCTGTTTTCACCTTTGGGGCACAAACCATGTTGTGGATGCTCATCCGTGGATGCGGTGTGGAAATATAAAGCCCATATAGCTCTCCTCATTTCTTCAAGATTGCCTGTATTTTGCCTGATTGCAAGGCCATAGCAGTTCTGAATGTGGTCTATTATGGAATCAGTCAATCTTCCTCTGCCATCCAAGGTTTTCCCATCATCTAGTTTTTTCCCTTTCATAACTGATTTTAACCTTCTCAGCCTGGCACCCATTCTCTTCTGCACATGTCCTATACATTCAAGTTTGCTTATATTTACACTGTTCCCATATGGTTTGCTGTCCAAAACTTCTTTGAATGCTTTAGAGTCACCATCTCCCAGATATTTGACATAGCGAACATTATACCACTATGAAGAGCGATGAAAAAATTTTCTTCACCCCAGCAACCTCCATGCCACCACTACTACCATAATAATTAGCAATACAGTCATCACTGTGTTCATTTTTCAGCCTGCCTGTGCACCTACAGTATTTAGACATTATTGCAACATCAATAACCTTGCCAGTATCAACACTAGTTGCTGTTACAACACCATTGTTGGAGGTGTGGCCCCTTTTCTGCCACGTGCCATCAAACGCCACTGTGAGGTCACGACTGCCGTCATTTTCTTCCACTGCTTCTTCCACAGCAACCTGCATTGACTTCTGTGCTACATCTTCAACTGCAGATCCTAGTACATAATTGTAAGCTTCAAACTTTGAAGGTGCACTTGGAAGATTTAGAACACCACATAGCATATCACCAGCTGCTTTGCCCTTACCAATTGCTCGCAATCCATAAACTAACCTAATATTTACACTATAAAGTTCAGTTTTCTTGTATCCATTATTTACAGTTACTGAAACCGAACTTGGAAACTTACAGCTGTATTTACAAACACTGCATATTAAATTAAACTGGGCAGCCAGGCCAACATGGGATTCTACTTTCAGAGAAACGTTTCCATGACATTTTTTGCAGCACAAACTGTTTTCAAGAGCTTCACACAATATATTCGTATCAATGAGTTCAAAAACTTCATTCCCTCTATCAAGTAAATTATATTTCTCTTCCAAATCTCTTAGTTTTTTATGAGAAGCACTGTTTTCATTTGGTGTAAGTTCGTTCGGCAAATCAGTAATAAGTGGATTCACATTTTCCAACAGTGATGATGATGAACTGCTTTGCTTTGCTAATGAATCATTATTTCTTTTCTTTTGCCAGTTCACACGCTTTTTAAATACTTTTGCTTTAGCTCTAGGCATTTTCACTGCGAAAAATGAAGCACTAAATACGAAATAACTCAACAACAACTACTTTCTTATATCACACTGTTTACAAAACAGTCCCGCCACAAAGTCAAAGAGTAACTTGAGGAAACCAGAGAGAAACATTTTCGGGCAACTAGTGTATAAATAGTCGCTGGAAACCGGGATATTTGAATTCATGTCACTTTAAAGGTACTGCCAAAAAGTTCATGGTCAGCCACGAGAGACGTGTATAACTAAAGCGCAATACCCGATCTCACAAATATATAAAAATAAAATAGTTATAATTGTAGTAGAGCTATGTATGATACGTCATTTTAAAGAGGAAACATGGCAGAATATAATATGCCAATAAAAAAAAATTCGATTTTTTAACCCAAAATCCGATTCCGTATCCCCTTAAATGGTTCGGAGGATTTTAATTAAACTATTATGTAAGAATTGAATAAAGTGCAGCAGAGTTTTAGAAATGTTAAATATTGTAATAGATGAGTCCGCTATGTGTAAAACATGGACTTACCAGTGGTATAAGGTTTTCAAGAAGGCGATGAATGAATTGAAGATAACGGGCGCCCTGGACGCTCTAGCTCGTCATCAAGCGATTAAATAAAGGAAAATATGAAAGAGATAATCATGAACAATTGTCGAATGACAGTCAGAGATGTCACTTACGACGTTAAATTTTAGTTGGATAATGCCATTTTTTTCAAACTATTCGGTGTAATAAGTGAATTCTGAACAAAATCAGCAGCGAATGAGTGATGGTCAGGAGTAGCTAGACGAAATTAATAATGATGTACGAGTGATGAAACATGATTTTACGGATATCACGTCAAAGGCGAGGCACAATCATGCCAGAGGAAACGTTTTGGATTGCCAAGACCGAAAAAAGAAGACACAAGCGGCGAAATGTGAAGGTTGTGCTGTCCGTGTTATTCGATTTTAATGGTTAAGTGAACCATGAATTCTTCCGACGAGGTCGAAGGATCTAAAAATAATACAATGCTGTTTGCACGAAGTAATTGGAGAGATGTCCGGATTTTTGGTGAAGAGATAATTACTTTTGCACCACACTGCAGTGCACCCGCTCTCACTTCGTTGCTTGTTCATGAATTTTTGAATAAAAACAATATTGTAATGATGTTAAAGACTCCATATTCGTCAGACATGGTGCGATGTTTACTTTTTCTGGTCCACAAAATGAAAGTAAGCTCAATACGTTTGCAGGCATAGATCAGATTTAAAGCGCCATTTTCGCGAATGTGGCCGAATGCGGATGTTTTCTGTTCCAAAAACAGAAAGGAATCTTAAAATGCCGTCGATTTACAAACATAGGTGAATGAAAAATGCACCGCCGTGAGGGCTAAAGGACCTAATTCGACAAGTGTTTCGGGGACTGGAAAAAGCGCTGAAATAAATGTGTTTAATGAGGGCTATTTTCAAGAGGCAAACGCTGTTGTAGACGAATAATTAAAATTGTTTCCCACAAACCAAAATTTGTGCTATTTTTTACTCACCGGACAAAATTTTAGTCGCCTCCTAAAAAGGGCGCACTGATTGGTTTGGAGCGCTGTGGATGATGTTGAACTAGAAGCAGGCCATAATGTGACCCTTCACCTTTTTATGGTGCCGATACTACTTTAATGTGCGCTTACTCTGATTAAATTACTTGACAATTTTATAATTATGTTAATTAAATATTACTATTTCTCTGAAATTCTCTGTATGTGGCGTAATACTGCTGCAATTGGTAAAACAGTAAAAACAATCTAGCAACTCCATGCAAATTCTATTCTGATTAAATTATTTGAAAATTTTGTAATTATGTTAATTAAATATTACTATTTCTGTGAAATTGTCTGTGTGTGGCGTCATACCGCTGCAATTGGTAAAACAGTAAAAACAATCTAGCAACTCCATGCAAATTCTAAGCCTCATACGATCGATATATTACGAATACATTAAGACACAAACAAATGTACCTTGATAATTATTGGTGAAAGTAAATGTGTTTCTAGCTATCACTTGACTTTTCAACGTGCTAGGTCAAATATAATGGTTTCTATTTGTAAGGAAAGTGTTGTGGATTGGCAAGACAGCCAACCCACTATGAGGAAGCCGAAAGGCACGCGTTTAAACTCACGCAGGCTGGCGTGAGGTCTGGAACAGGACACGGAAATGAGACTAGTAAAAAACGTACGTAGCTTCTGGAATACTTAACTTTAATCCATAATTGGTGAACATCGCTCTTGACGGTACATGTTTTACAGCATCAATAGTAACTGGTAATGGCGCCTTGCTAGGTCGTAGCAAATGACGTAGCTGAAGGCTATGCTAACTATCGTCTCGGCAAATGAGAGCGTATTTTGTCAGTGAACCATCGCTAGCAAAGTCGGCTGTACAACTGGGGCGAGTGCTAGGAAGTGTCTCTAGACCTGCCGTGTGGCGGCGCTCGGTCTGCAATCACTGATAGTGGCGACACGCGGGTCCGACGTATACTAACGGACCGCGGCCGATTTAAAGGCTACCACCTAGCAAGTGTGGTTTCTGGCGGTGACACCACAGAAAGTTTCCGTCTTTTAGACGTAGTACACGCCAGGGCCTAATTCCACACACCACCTTAAAATGACTGGCAAATTCATTTACAAAACTGCCTGATCCAGGCCTCCAGCTTTGCTAGAAGAAAAATTATTAAAGAATGCAACTGTAAGGCAATAATGTAAATTTTAAATACGCCGCGTATCGGCTGCTGACTGCAGCGCTCCAGCAATGCTGTCTTCGCGCTGCTGCAGACAACGTTATAATTCAGAAAACTTGGATCATTTGACGCAGCTTTCACACTTCTATAAATAAAACCCAACTGAAATTTTAATTTATTATCTACTTGGTATCAGCTCAGCACATTGCGTTACATTACAGGCATGCCTAAGCAGTACTGTAATAACACTTCGGAAGACAACCACACAAAATGTACACGTACATCACAATGCGTATGCAGTGGTCACTCCCGTCTTCCAGGATGACAACAACCGTGCTCACAAAGCTGCAAGTTTGCCTTCCTGGTTTGACGAACACCCAGGCGCCATCTCCCACCTCGACTCACCGGCTCAGTCATCCATCTTAACCCCACCGATCATGTCTGTGACAGTTTGGAACAGCGGGAGAAATGTAACAGTCAATATTCCCGCAATTTGTTAGTTCCGTAGGATCGGACACTCAATAAGTGGCTTTAGCTGGATGTAGTAAATGTTATGAAATTGATTCACATTATGCGAATCTGGACTGAGAACAGCATAAAAATTTGTGCCTCACCGAGACTTGAACCCGGATTTTTTCATTTATTGCGAGCGGACACTTTAACAATATCGACTATCCGGGCACGCCTCCAGGCGATAAGTTTGTAATCCAGGTTCGAATCCCGGTCCGACACAAATTTGTAGCTGTCGCAAATAGCTGACGTCAGTTCAGATTCACAATTTGCGAATCAGTTTCGTAATCCCTGAAGAATATTATGGATTTTCTCCTTCGCTGAACTGAGGTAATTCTCAAGGCTAGATACGGTGTTAGATACATTTAATCTGATCTGAACGTGAGTAATGTTTTTGCTCCCTGTACTTGTATTACCAACTGCGCATTACAGCTCTGAAGACCATGCGATGTCCACCGTCCATCGTAGCCACGTTTGCCAATGACGTCATCTGGAGACGGTATGAAAGGAGTGGTGTCAGCACACTGCCCTCCCAGCCGTTTCCAGCTTTCGAAACTTTGGTGCACCCAATTCTAGTTTCCCCACCACGACAGAATCGTTGAGAGGAATATATTGGCAGTTACAAGGAGAGGCACGAATTAGATGGACCGGATGAGGATCTGTATGTCACTGGAGCAGGGACTCCGCATATAGTAAGTAGGAATCATCACATCACTGCCCATGAAACGTTTCTCATTGTACCTTCTGTTCGTATTACTGTAGTCCTCTTTACAGTGTTCTACAGACACCTTATGATATACACATTATATCCATAATTCATGTTCCTTTACGGAGGTACATACTAGAGCCACAAACTGAAACGGTCTAAATTTTCATTTACTTGTAATAATACATTGTCCAGTCATCACCTGTCAAAAGCCGGTGTAACCAACTTTTGCAGCAGGAGACTCATTGAGGTTCTGGCAGATACCAACAGCGATGTGAAGCCATGCCAACACCAGTTCCGTGACCATCTGCGCTAAATTTCTCGGTTGAGGATCCATGGTGCGAAGAGATCGATCGAGATGGTCCCTCAGATTCTCGGTTAGGTTTAAATCTGGGGAGTCTGGTGGCCATGGATACATGGTAAACTCATCCTGGAGCTCGTCGAACCACGCACAGAAATGCAAGCTGTGTGACATGTTGCTACTTACTGGTAGGTGTCACCGTGTCGGGGAAAAACAGACTACATGTAGGAGTGAACATGATCCCCAAGGGTAGATGCGTACTTGTGCTGACGCATTGTGCCTTACAGAACAAGATCGTCCAGCGAATGTCACGAAAATATTCCCCTAACGATAATGTTCCCTCCTTGTTTGCTTTCAGACGTTTCACGTTGTACACGTCAAGGGCCGTCTGTTCGATGGAGCATAAAACGTGATTCATCTGAGAGGGCCACTTGTTGCCACATAGTGGACGTCCAGTTGCAGTACTGGCCTGTAAATTCCGCCTTGGTAACCGATGAACAGCCATCAACATAAGCGGATGAACAAGGCGCCTCGTACGGAGGCCCATACGTAGCTGCGTTCGCTGAACTGTCGTTGAAAAAATGGTTCAAATGGCTTTGAGCACTATGGGACTTAACTACTGAGGTCATCAGTCCCCTAGAACTTAGAACTACTTAAACTTAACTAACCCAAGGACAACACACACACATCCATGCCCGAGGCAGGATTCGAACCTGCGACCGTAGCGGTCGCGCGGCTCCAGACTGTAGCGCCTAGAACCGCTCGGCCACTCCGGCCGGCAATGGTCGTTGACGAGACTGCTGGTTCCACCTTGTTTCGCCCAGGCGGAAAGTTGCTCAACAGTTGCACGACTATTCGCCCGTACACATCTCTGCAGCCGTCGCTCACCCCGGTCTTCTATGGCCCGTGGTGCATACGGCTACCTCGGTGCCGGTTTTGGAGGCAGTCGTCGCATTAATGTGACTGGGCCACAAATGTTTTAAGACATATTGGAATGAGCTCTCTTTAGAGACGCTGGTTCCTCTTTAGCTTCACATATTCGCATGGGAGGAACAGCTATCAAAATTGTGAAATGGCTGGACAGCAGCCGTATAAGTTAAGTCTCGCGTTTCTTCCACGTTTAATATTGCTATGAAGACCAGTGGCTCCACATCTACACAGACGGTTCATTCATGGAAAAAGAAGGAAGCGTTGCCGTAGATACATACAGCAAAATTTTCTCTTTCTATCAGACCGCAACATTCAAATTTTTTAGGTGAAATTGAAGCCATCAGAATTGATCAGGAGCCGGTTGAAGAACTATTTGTATACATTCTACAAAGCAGTTATATTGTTTGATTCCAGAGTAACAATATCGGCATTTAATAACACACAAGATCCAAAAATCATTCAAGTTAAAGAAGTCTAAGAAGTAATTAAATGTCTACAACAGAAAAACAGTTCGGTGAATAACATCTCACTGCGACTTACATGGTAATGAAAAAAAGATTCTCTAGCCACAACGGGACAACAATTAAACAGACTGGAAAAAGTAGCAGATATTTTGCAGTGAAACACGTTAATAACTGGACATTTCAAGAAGAATTAAAACGATCCAATAAAATTTCATGCGAAGGAAAGATCTGAAAAAACCTCAAGAACGACTCAGTAGTGCCTGATGAACCAATAAGAAGGAGTAATCATATTCTGCTTGGCTATTAGTAATGACTGTTTGGCTACCTATCGCACAAGATATCCGTCCTACCGTCTCCAGAATGTGTTGCACATCTACATCTACATGGTTACTCTGCAATTCACACTTAAGTGACTGGCAGAGGGTTCATTGAACCATTTTCATACTACTTCTCTACCATTCCACTCTCGAATGGCGCATGGGGAAAAAGGAACACTTAAATCTTTCCGTTAGAGCTCTGATTTCTCTTATTTTATTATGATGATCATTTCTCCCTACGTAGATGGGTGTCAACAAAATATTTTCGTATTCGGAAGAGAAAGTTGGTGATAGAAATTTCGTAAATAGATCTCGCCACAAAGAAAACCACCTTTGTTTCCGTGACTGCCACCTCAACTCGCGTAGCATATCAGTGACAGTCTCCCCTCTATTGCGCGGTAACACGAAAAGAGCTGCCCTTCCTTGTACTTTTTCGATGTCCTCCGTCAATCCTACCTAGTAATGATCCCACACCGCGCAGCAGTATTCCAGCAGAGGACGGACGAGTGTAATGTAGGCTGTCTCTTTAGCGGGTTTCTAGCATCTTCTAAGTGTTCTGCCAACAAAGCGCAGTCTTTGTTTCGCCTTCCTCACAATATTATCTGTGTGTCTCAAGACTGATTCCATCATAAACGAAGAACATTTAAAAAAACACAGAAGTAAGTGATTGTAACTCAGATTTTAGAACATTTTACTGGGAAGCAAGAAATTGAGTGCTAAGAAAGTAAAAAATATAAAAAAATAAATATTACTGTTTATGTATCGTGAATTTTATGTTGAAAAATACTTACGTAAACATGATTTTTTTAAAAATTTCTTATTATGTTTTAATTACTGTTATGATTATGAAACATTAAAATACGGGTTGTTAAAAAGATATTCAATATTTTAAGAAAAGTACAGTAAAGATGAGCTCTAAAACTCATACCTTAAGATCTATGAGCATTTGTTCATCTTACTTACTGTGGAATGCATTTTTTAACGGTAAGCTCTTTGCTATTACGAACGACGCACAGACTGGAGTAAAAAATGAGTAAACAAATGAGACCACGTTAATCTGTTACTGTGAAATAGCAGGGCTCCTAACGTAATCAGCTTGCTATTACATGCGACGCTAAAGGAGGTGCACAATATGGCATCCATTTATAGTAAGGCATGAGTCTGTCCGATGTCTTACGAACTCACCCACTCTTTGAAAAACTCCAGATTGGTCACAGCGCACTACAAACAACGGATGAAGGGTTCGTTTCGACACCATGAAAGGGGCTTGAATAAATCCAAGGAATTAAGATCGATGGAAAGAGCTGGCCAACGTACGGGACCTATTAGACCAATCTGTTCCCTATTAGATGTCTTTGTGAGGTTTTCTCCGACATCTTGGAAAAAATGGGCTGGTGCTGGTGCTCCAGCCGTCGTCGGAATGGTACCTCCTCTAGCATGGCAGCCAAATTGTTTGAGAAGAGGTGACGATACTTTGTACGAGTTAACCTGCTTAACAGCTCTAACGCCAGTAATTCCTGCCCATACATCAGTTGAAAAAAGGTGCTGATGCCTCGCTTCTTCAACTGCGTGTGGATTTGCATCAGCCCACACATTTTGGTTATGAAAATTGTCTATTCCGACTCGCGTGAAACCAGCCTCGTCAGTGAACAACGTCTCTGTTGTAAAAAGTGGATTATCACCAAGTTTTTACAACAGTTGTGGGCAGAACTGCTTACTGATAGGCTGATCTTATAGTCGAAGGGCTTGGAAGCGTTATATACGATATGGGTACTGTTATTATTCATGCAGGGTCGTACAGACAAGAGAACGCCTAACCTCGGTAGTTGCTGAAATTCTACGTACAGTAGTTCCAGCATCTTCTTCCATTCGTTGCAATACTTGCTCTTCCATAACAGCAGGTACAAATGGTGCGAGGACTGTTACGATGAGCCGTTGTTCGAGCTACGAAGCCAGAGTCTGCCAGTCGCTTGTTGGAAAGAAGGCTGAATGACTGTGCTGATGGTGCCCCGCGTTCTGCAAGGGCTAGACGGTTGCCATTTGGCAGACCATCACAGAAAATGTATCAAAACAGAAACTCGTTCCATTAGAACTAAGGCATGTATTGCACTTTCCCAGAAATGTGAATACGGTCTACAGTAACAACGCTAACAGATGTCTACTGTTTGATGTAACCGTGAGCAACAATAGAAGATTGTGTATACTGCATTCTGTAGGTCCTTCGTAATAGCATAGAGCTGGTAGTAGTAGAAATGTGTTTCATAGTACCGGAGATCAACAACTGCTTATAGCTCCTAAGGTACGCATTTTGGAGCCAATGTTTATTTAGCATTGTCTTGTTTCGGTCCGTGCTATCACCTCTCAAACGCTCTTATTCTCTGTTCTCTTTAAGTGGTGTAAATCCACCTAAATCCACAGAAGAAGGAAAGCTGTGCATGGTGATGATTATATCGATATCAGTAATGGGTTGCTCACAATGAAGGAAACGGTGGTGCTAACCTCAAAGAGTGTGACGGAGCTCGGAGTGGACGACCTTGTATGGAAACCGACGAGGCTCATTAGAGAAGATCGTCGGACACAGCTCCCAGGTAAGTCCAGCACATCACGGAAGCGAGTACACGCTATCATCGAAGAACTGTGTGGTACATAGAACTGTGTGCACAGTGGGTGCCTTGAATACTCACAACTGAAACGAAGGAGATTTCTTTTGCGTTTTGACCGTGAGGGCGATGGTTTCCTTAACAACATTGTGACAGCTGATGAAAGCTGGCTGCATCATTTTGACCCAGAAACCAAGAGACCATCAATGGAGTTCCACCACAAAGAAGGACTCCTGAAGGCAAAAATAAAATAAAATAAAATAAAAAAAATAAAAATAAAAAAAATTCAAGACGATGCCAGCAGCAGGTAAGGTCTATGGATTTCAAATTCAGTTACAAACTCGATTACAGCACGCTGTTTCTCACACACCGACATAGTTACGTTACACATTGACCTGTTGCACGCTACAATTCAGAGCCCTCTAGGTGCAGAGGGATACGACTTGCGCCAGCAAAGCACAAAGTCCATCGAGTAATATGCATGACATGTCATACCTCAATAGGACAGATTAAAGAATTCAGAGGCATTACTTTTCACCAAGCTCTCGCATTCATTCCGCTTACAATGTTTCTTTCACGGACGCCTAATTACTTCACTTTATAGAGTACTGTTGGTGAACTGGAATCCCGATTTGCGAATAGGTTTAAGCATATTATCAATGTAGGCGAGGATATCCGCCCCATGTTTCATAATCCATTCTTGTATGATGATTGCGTAGATCAAATTAGCTGCAAGCAAATGAATGTTTTAATAGCTTTCCGTCGCGCATTATCTTCGAGAATTTCGAAGCATGTTACTGAAGAGTTGTTTTTCTGCGTGGAACTGAACCGTACTTGTATGAATAATGGGAACAATTATTTACTTGCCCTTGCACAAATCTTTCGTAATAATATACGCTGTTAACACTGTCAGTGAACTTTATCGTTCTATCGGTGGTTTTTGTACACGGTCTGCAAAATACTACTGACTACATACAGGGAAAGTAGAACAGACCTCGTCCAGATGTAAATGATTCTCCCGATATTTATTTCCGTGTTCCTCATTCATCATCTGTCCCAGGCCTCCAGAAGTCTACAGCAGGCGGTGCTATACGCATGACGCTTTTTAACTGTAAATTCCTCTCCAGATGTCTTGCACTGGTAACTGCTTAGCTACGTCGTCATATTATCTGTAAATGTCAGCTTCAAGAGGTAAGTCGACGAACAGTACATGCAGAGACCACCTGTAGTACATTTCTCCGATCGAAATTCAAGTCACCTGTCTTCAGGTGCTGCGTTCATATGCTTATAATTTGCAGTCAACGGCATATCCTTCTTTGTTTGCTCTTCGATATATCCTAGTAGATTTGCACGTCATATAGACTGCAAAACTAGTGCATTGCACAGATGATTCCTATAAGGAAGAATCCAGTTACAGTTAAAGGTTTCCATTTCCATGTTATATAGCTGAAAGATGTAATCATTGATGTATGTAGTAAATTGAGAGCACAGCAGTCTCAATACAAGGCGAGGTATGTCAATCAAAAGGGTCTTCGGTGGCTCCTCTTAGTGAAAGGCAATTAGCTAGGATCAAGTGAAGTCAGATGCGTAGTAAGCGATCTTAAACATCCAAGAATTCTCTATAAATTTAGAACACAACTACACTCTACTCCGCCTAAACGACTACGGAATCCCATGTGCTGAGAGGTTGGACTCCGAACGAAGGGCGTAAGTAGGCTGTTTATGTTTTCTTATTGGCAACGTTACGTAGCGCTCTGTATGAAAATCACTGGCTGTGCTGTGTGCAGTCTGTGGCTAGTTTGCATTGTTGTCTGCCATTGTAGTGTTGGGCAGCGGCAGCTGAATGTGAACAGCGCGTAGCGTTGCGCAGTGGTGAGCCGCCAGCAGTGGTGGATGTGGGGAGAGAGATGGCGGAGTTTTGAAATTTGTAACACTGGATGCCATGAGCTACTATATATATTATGACTGTTAAGGTAAATAAATTGTTTGTTCTCTATTAACATCTTTCAATTGCTAACTATGCCTATCAGTAGTTAGTGCCTTCAGTAGTTTGAATCTTTTATTTAGCTGGCAGTAGTGGCGCTCGCTGTATTGCTGTAGTTCGAGTAACGAAGATTTTTGTGAGGTAAGTGATTTGTGAAAGGTATAGGTTAATGTTAGTCAGGGCCATTCTTTTGTAGGGATTATTGAAAGTCAGATTGCGTTGCGCTAAAAATATTGTATGTCACTTTAGTGAATGTTTGAGTACGTTCAGTTGAAAAGCAAATAATGTAAGAGGTTTATCAGCACAGTAATTCTGAAATTGTTCAAAGGGGACGTTTCAAGGGGATGGAAAGAAAGGCGGAGGGAAAGGACATTTCCTCCTCTCACTCTCTCGGCTGACCGGCGCTTACCTTACATAACTCGAGTGCACGTCACTGCAGATACCAACAAATGCGTCGTGCCCCTTGTTGTAGGATGACTTATGGAAGGTTAACGTAGCTGAAGAAGAGCAATGCGGTTTCTAATGCGTCGGTGAAATGCGGACGCGGCGACAGTGATTGATGTGTAGCGAGATGTGCGGTGTTCTGGCGGCACGGCGCGCGGTCGGTCCATTTCCTTTGCGCCGCTGCGTTATAAACACATCAGCGCCGCAAACAGGTGGCGGGCATCCATCACCCGCACAACTCCGGCCGCAGTTTTCCGCGCGCTGTTGCGCCACGCGAAGTAATCCGGCCAGGCCAGGATTTTCTCGATACTCCTATGTTTACACACATTTTAAACACTTGGTTCGAGCTTCAAAATGGCTCTGAACACTATGGGACATAACATCTGTGGTCATCAGTCCCCTAGAACTTAGAACTACTTAAACCTAACTTAAACGGCCGGCGTTCGAGCTTCAGTTCTCTTAATTAGCGTTTATCAATGCCGGTAGGAAAAACAAATTTTTTCAGGTAATCAAGGATAGTAGATATTGCACGCAACAGTTACACTGCCTATGTCGCGTCAGTCATTGACTTTATTAAGTATACATATAAACACCACACACACACACACACACACACACACACACACACTCACACACACACACACACACACACACTTATACCAGTTTTGCCAAGGATTTCGGGAGATTTCCATTGGATGCAAGGCAAATTCTGGAACCATTGTAGCTCCTTTTTCCCCACTACAAGCCTATCTGGTATTCACCTGGATAATCCCTGACTCTCCATGAGACATTTACCTGAACATGCCTCTCTGGATTTATAGTAGAGAAAGAAAATCATAAAATAAAAAAAAATCATTACTTAACAGGGTCTAAATTTTCTTGGCCTCGTTGTTTTGTTCTCTAGAAGTTGTCCCAAAAACTTAGATCAAGATTATGAACGTAGTAGAGGTCCTCTGCCTATTGCATAAGAGGCTAAGGTTGTAAACGAGTATTTTCTTTTTTTCTAATATTAATAAATTGCACCTTAGAGTAACAACTTCTGTTTGAAGTAATATTTCAAAAGGCCTGCCAATCTCGATACATGCAATACAACACTAAGATTTTGCCTCTAGCCTGCTGTGTTATTAGAAATGTGTATAGGACTAAGCAAACCAATTTCTCTTCAGTCCGTAATGTGCTTTCATAGGTAAGTCATGTGCAAGAGGCCGGCCGCTGTGGCCGAGGGGTTCTAGGCTCTTCAGTCCGGAACCACGCGGCTGCTACGGTCGCAGGTTCGAATCCTGCCTCGGGCATGGATATGTGTGATGTCCTTAGGTTAGTTAGGTTTACGTAGTTCTAAGTCTAGGGGGCTGATGACCTCAGATGTTTAGTGCTTAGAGCCATTTGAACCACGTGCAAGACTATAGATGGCGCGATTCTATGCTCGGCTCGTGAGGTAGAGGAGGGGTAAGGGGGGGATCTGTCACGTTTTATTGTTTATTATTGTCTCCTGTCAACTCCACTACAGCTTGCCATCACCCACAGTTTTAAAGTGCCTAGGTTTTAATAATAACAACAATAAAAATATGAAATATTTTGATTTAATAATAATAAAAATTTGTTTACGTCACTACTTAGTACATATCTTTCATGCTAAGGCAACTGCATTTCAGAAAAGCGCCGATAAGAAAATTTTCCTTCACGTGTCATGCAATTTACTTAAAAATTATAATCACAACAAACTATCAAAACTTTGGTAACAGCAAAATTTACAACATACAAACTCTTATTGTGAACTCCCCAGTATCAGTACTCCAATTGTTGCTACGATTGAGAAAGAGTCTGCCGACGATGGATACATGCGAGTGTGTAAATGAGGATAATATTGCTTCTTTCGGTCGTTCCTGCTTACGTTCAGAAAGTCATTTCCTCTGTTTTTTTCACGATTTATTTTCCTTTGTGGAGTGGGAAAGGGGGGGGGGGGGCGGGGAGGGATAAAGACACACCTCACCTTTCCTAAACATACACATTGCTCATTCGAGGTCACATACCGCCTAAAATATTAGTTTCTGACCACTACGGTCGCAGGTTCGAATCCTGCCTCGGGCGTGGATGTGTGTGATGTCCTCAGGTTAGTTAGGTTTAAGTAGTTCTAAGTTCTTGTAGGGGACTGATGACCTCAGATATTAAGTCCCATAGTGCTCAGAGCCATTTGAACCATTTTTTTTTTTGAAATTACAAGAATAGAAGGACATAAAATGGAAGAAGTAATTGAGAAAGGAGTGAGACAGGATTGAGGTCTATCCCAGATATCTCTACACTGAGCATGCTGTGAAGGAATTTCGAAAGGGAATCATAGTTCAGAAAAAAGAAATAAAAAATGTTGATATTAACCAGTGACACTTTAATTCGGTCAGAGACGGTGAAGAACTGTCAAGAGCAGTTAAAGAAAAAAAAAAGCAGTTTGAAAAGTTGAGACGGCCGGAGTGGCCGAGCGGTTCTAGGCGCTACAGTCTGGAACCGCGCGACCGCTACAGTCGCAGGTTCGAATCCTGCCTCGGGAATGGATGTCTGTGATGTCCTTAGGTTAGTTAGGTTTAAGTAGTTCTAAGTTCTAGGGGACTGATGACCTCAGATGTTAAGTCCCATAGTGCTCAGAGCCATTTGAACCATTTTGAAAAGTTGGTTGCAGGATCAACAGAAGTAAAAGAGGGGAATGGAATGGAATTAAATCAGGTCAGTGCTGAAGGGATTAAGATAGGAAATAAGAAACTAAAGGTAGTAGGCGAGTATTGTTATTTGGGGATCAAAATAGCTGATGGTGGCCGTAGTAGAGAGGATATAAAATGCAGACAGGCAATTGCAAGGAAAGCTCTTCTGAAAAAAATAATGTTGACATCGAGAATAATTTAAATGCTAGAGAGCCTTTTCTGAATATATTTGTCTTGAATGCAGCCTAGTACGGAAGTGAACCGTGTACAATAAACAGTCCAGACAACAAGAGAATTGAAGCTTTTGAACTGTGGTGCTACTGAAACATGCTGAATATTATACAGGTAATTCGTATAACTAATGAAGAGTACTGAATGGAATCGATTAAAAAGGAATTCGGGGTACAGCTTGACTAAAAAAGGGATAGAGCACATCCTAGAGCATCAGGAAATGAATTCAATAATCGAGCAAAGTTTGGGGGATAAAAATTGTAGAGGGAGCCAGGGCTTGAGCACTGTAAGCAGTTTCTAATGGATGTTGGTTACAGTAGCTATGTAGAGATGAGGAGCTTGTACTGGATAGATTACAGAGAAAACCAGACTTCGGACTGAAGACTACAGCAACAAAAAGCTTCGTCAAGCAGCTATTTAAAACTGAGGAAGCATATGGGTCTGGAATATGGAAAACAGAGTATCCTGTATTCATGGAATGACAACTTCCTCATACACAGTCACCTGAAGAAGATAACTTAGAAGGTACAGGTTGTTCAAAGAGGATTGGTCAGTATTCAGGGATACGGCAGGAGCGCTCATTTGAAGCAAAACCCTTCATACGGACATGTCATATTCCGAATAGTTTCCGAGATGGAACACATTTAATGAACAAGTGGTTTTGGGCTAGTGGCAGACACATGTGTATCTTACCCACCCAACTTCTTTGATGTTTTATTGTAGCCCATCTTACCTCGTTGCTGTCTGTCTCTTTGCTCTGGATATCTTTCTGCCATTAAACTAGCTCGATGAACACTCAGTTGACCGTGGTGTGTCTGAGTGAAGTAATGCGAGGAACAGAGTGTACAGGAGAGAGAAAGGCATCGGCTAACTGTGTTTGTACACGCGCCAGCTTAAGTGCCACACATCTACACTAATGAAGAATATACCGATATGGTGCATGTTTACGGCCTCTGCATTGGTAGTGCTCCTGCTTGCTTCGATGGATACCGTCGGCGATTATTACAGATATTAAGAGACGGGAACGTATACGTGTGGGAGTCATGGGGCAATGATATCTGAAAATTTAATGTTGGGTGGTCCATTGATAGTGACCGGGCCAAACATCTCACGAAATAAGCACGAAACTAAAAAACCACAAAGTACGAAACTCGTCTAGCCTTTAATGGGGAAACCAGATGGCGCAATGGTTGGCCCGCTAGATGTCGCTGCCATAGGTCAAACGGACATCAACTGCGTTTTTTTTAAATAGGAACCCCCACTTTTTATTACATATTCGTGTAGTACGCAAAGAAATATGAATGTTTTAGTTGGACCACTTTTTTCGCTTTGTGTTAGATAGCGTTGTCATAGTCACAAACTTATAAGTACGTGGTATCACGTAACATTCCGCCAGTGCAGACGGAATTTGTTTCGTGATACATTACCTGTGTTAAAATGGACCGTTTACCAATTGCGGAAAAGGTCGATATCGTGTTGATGTATGGCTATTGTGATCAAAATGTCCAACGGGCGTGTGCTATGTATGCTGCTCGGTTTCCTGGGCGACATCATCCAAGTGTCCATATCGTTCGCCGGATAGTTACATTAATTAAGGAAATAGGAAGTGTTCAGCCACATGTGAAACGTTAACCACGACCTGCAACAAATGATGGTGCCCAATTGCGCGAGAATCGGGAACTTCAAAAACATCGGTGTTGAGAATGCTACATCAACATCGATTGCACCCGTACCATATTTCTATGCACCAGGAATTGCGTGGCGACGACTTTGAACGTCGTGTACAGTTCTGCCACTGGGCACAAGAGAAATTATGGGACGATGACAGATTTCTTGCACACGTTCTATTTAGCGACAAAGCGTCATTCACCAACAACGGTAACGTAAGCCGGCATAATATGCGCTATTGGGCAACGGAAAATCCACGCTGACTGCCTCAAGTGGAACATCAGCGACCTTGGTGGGTTAATGTATGGTGCGGTATTATGGGAGGAAGGATAATTGGCCTCCATTTTATCGATGGCAATCTAAACGGTATGCTGATGTCCTACGTAATGTTCTACCGATGTTATTACAAGATGTTTCATTGCATGGCAGAATGGCGATATACTTCCAACATGATGGATGTCCGGCACATAGCTCGCGTGCGGTTGAAGCGGTATTGAATAGCATATTTCATGACAGGTGGATTGGTCGTCGAAGCCCGCACGTTCACCGGATTTCTTTCTGTGGGGAAAGTTGAAGGATATTTGCTACAACGCCTGACAACATGCGTCAGCACATTGTCAATGCATGTGCGAACATTACGGAAGGCGAACTACTCGCTGTGGAGAGGAATGTCGTTAAACGTATTGCCAAATGCATTGAGCTTGTCGGACATCATTTTGAGCATTTATTGCTTTAATGTGGTATTTACAGTTAATCATGCTGTAACAGCATGCGTTCTCAGAAATGATAAGTTCACAAAGGTACATGTATCACATTGGAACAACCTAAATAAAATGTTCAAGCGTACCTACGTTCTGTATTTTAATTTAAAAAACCCACCTGTTACCAATTGTTCGTCTAAAAATGTGAGCCATGTGTTTGTGACTATTACAGCGCCATCTATCACAAAGCGAAAAAAGTGGTCCAACTAAAACATTCATATTTCTTTACGTACTACACGAATATGAAATAGAAAATGGAGGTTCCTATTTTAAAAAACGCAGTTGATATCCGTTTGACCTATGGCAGCGCCACCTAGCGGGCCAACCATAGCGCCAGTTGGTTTCCCCCTTAAAGTTAGACAAGTTTCGTTGTTTGTAGTTTTTTCGTTTGACGCATATTTCGTGAGATATTTGGCCCGGTCACGATCAATGGACCACCCTGTATATATATATATATATATGTGTGTGTGTGTGTGTGTGTGTGTGTGTCGCAGGAAAAAGTAGCAGTTGGGTGTTTCAAACGAAGTATACGAAGCAGGTGCAAGGTCGACAAAATGTATTTCAAGGCCCGTCACAATGGTTCCTATGTTCTGTAAATTTTGCTACTTACTGCCCTGGATTATAAGAAATATCCGTTACAGAAATTTTCTTCGCATTATTGCAGTCATCATCATCATCATCAACAACAACAGTAGAAATCACCAGCTTTCAGATAATGTAGAAGCACTCACCTGTCTGTCACATCAATGATATTTTTTGTGGATGGCCAAATTTCCTTCTGTCCTTTCTTTATTTCTTGTAAAATACACTTGTGAAGTAATAGTCTTCGGTTCAAAAATACTGTTATGCACTTATTGTGTGAAGTCCTACATTTTAGGGAATTACAAAAATTATATAATGTTCTTGGATTTGTCCTAATGTCGTCGGTCCGTAAACTCCCCTAAATTTGATGTATCCTGTAGTCACTGTTATTCCTTCTTTGAAATAGACTAGTACACAAGCACCGTTATACACATCGTTCTATAAAATTTTAAGACAGAGTAAAAGAAGGAACGGCGATTATGTTTGATGGTCAATGTCATTAGGGGTAGCGTACAAGCTCGGAATTGGGAAGTTAACAAGCTTTTTATTCTTGAAAGAAAATAACCCTACATTTGCCTTAAGGGAATTAAAGACATTACGGAAAAGGTAAATCAGGATGATTTGACGGCGATTTGAAACAAGCTTCTTACTGATACGAATCCGATGTATTTTGCGGGAGCGGGTATGAAAACTCCGACGGGTTATACTAATCCAGGTTCTTGTCGATTTTCGCAAGTGACTCGAGAAGAAAATAGTCCGATAACGTCAAAAGCTGCTCGTCAGATTTCCTTTCCCATCTTTGTCCGACCAAGATGGTTCTCTGTGCCTTAATCATCTCTATTTCAACGAGATGCTGAAAATTGTGTCGTTATCGTTTAAATACACGTACCGTAATTTTATGTTAGGTCGTACTGGAGATAAACTGATTTTTATCCGCGAGTTTTAAAGTGGCTTATTGGGTTATTCCCAAGGGGTTAAGGATCACGACTACATCATAAAATACACACTGCTCTGGTTATTAGCATTATGATCACCGCCATCAAATCAAGTTTACTGTCTGCGATGTGCAACCCGGGTCACGCCTTCTTGTCGTCATATATTTATCGGTCCTTGTCTTCCTCTATCCTCCATATTCTGTCTCCACTGCTTTTAGCTGACGTTTACTTGGTCTCTCTATTGGCCTTGCTCCTCCAATTTTTCTATAAAATTATGGTTTTTCTGTTCTGGAGTGAGGTGCACCGTTTAGAGCTGTAATGTGCATAAATTACATCGCCCTGTGTCTCTCTGTAGTAAAGAACGCGGCGTATAGCAATAGACCACAGGGTTCTAGGAGTGGGAAGGAGGGGGGGGGGGGAAGGGTGCGAGGGTACATTCTTGGCCAGATATTTTTTTTGCCATCGTTTCCGTCAACTCTACAGATGCTAATGCTGTTAGTATGAGAGCATACATTCATTTCAGTTACCAGTATCTAAGATTTTAGTGCCACGGTTGTAAGCAGTACTGAAGAATAAAAAGAAAATTATATTTCAGAATTTCACTGGATACAAACATCTATCCACTCATGTCCGAAGTCATCGCAGTTCTATGAGTGTTACTATGACAAAGATATCCCCTATCGCGATGCAACTTGCGCCTGAAACTCGTATTAGTTTAACGTTTCAAATAATCTGGAAAACTATCATCCAGCAGCTCATTTGCTCATTTGTCGACCATGCACTCGACATTTGCTCCTTTAGAAACAGCCGAGACCCGCTTAAATACCGATCGTATTTTTATGAAATAGAGAATGAGGAATGAAAGGGAAGGGATAGATGGGAATTCGTGACTTCCAGCCGCACAGGGCGCTGTTGTAATGTAATAACGAAAGTTGAAAATTTATGCCGGACCGAAACTCGAGCCCGGATTTACTGCTTCTCATGAGCGGTTATCTCGACAGCTTATGCCATTGCAACGTGGATGAGTTGGGAATTTGAGTCGGTCAGGAACCGTGTCCTCATGGCCGAAGCGGTTACGGCAACCGCTTAGGAGAAGCAGAAGCGGTAAATCCGAGTTCGAGTCCCGGTCCGACACCGATTTTCAACGTTCGCCACTGCATTACCTCAATACCGTGTGCGGCTGGAAGTCACGAATTCCCACCCAACCCTTCCATTTCGTTCCCCACTGTCTGTTTCATGTAAATATATGCAGCAGCCGTGTCAAGTCGGACACATCCGGCAGAACAGACGCCTCTCACATGTACATATTATCGATCGTATTGACGTACCGCTCTTCTTTCTTCATTGCTTCTCTCTGCCTCTCTTCCCGATTATTTCGTGGCGAAGGCCCTCTTCACGGAAAATTTTGTTCCGTGCCTCTACAATTCCATGACAAGAATGTACTGCTATTAAGATAAATTAGCTAAAATGGTAGAAACGCCCATTGGTGAAGTACGCGCCAAACGAACAGTCTGAATGTGTCTGGCTCTACAACCACTACTCATTACGATACCAGAACTGTCGCTGTTTCATCAGGTACAGGTGGGAGAGTGGTACCTGGACGCATTATTTAGCATGTTTGTTCCATTACAACGAATGAATATGTGAGTGGTGTCTGTTCTGCCGGACATGTCCGACATGACACGGCTAGTGCATATATTTATATGAAACAGACAATGGAGAAAGAAAGGGAGGCATGGGTGTGAACTCATGACTTCCAGCCGCACACGGTATTGAAGTAATGCAGTGACGAAAGTTGAAAATCGGTGTCGGACCGGGATTCGAACCCTAATTTACCGCTTCTCCTGACCGGTTGCCGTAATCGCTTTAGCCATGATGGCGCGGTCCCTGACCGACTCAAATTTCAAACTTTCCCAGGCTGTAATGGCCTAAGCGGCTGACGCAACCGGTCATGAGAAGCAGTAAATCCGGGCTCGACTTCCGGTCCGGCATACATTTTCAACTTTCGTCACTGCTTTACCACAGCGCCACGTGCGTCTGGAAGTCACGAATACCCATCCATCCCTTCCCTTTCATTCCTCATTCTCTATTTCATAAAAATGCGATCGGTGTTTAAGCGGGTCTCGGCTGTGGCCGAAGGAGCAAGTGTCGAGTGCATGGTCGACAAATGAGCAAACGAGCTGCTGCATGTCAGTTCTTCAGATTATTTGAAACGTTAAACCAATACAAGTTTCAGGCGCAAGTTGCATCGCAATAGGGGATCTCTTTGCCATAGTTGCACGTATAGAATTGCGATAACGTCGGACATGAGAGTGTAGATATCTGTATTCAGTGACATTCTGAAATACAATTGCATTCCCATTCCTACTGATCTAATCATTTCATTTCAGGGTTTTTTAGCTATAAATTAATTAGAAAAGATATGTTGAAACTGATAACAGCCTAATATTTCTTATTAACGATCTTAAATCATCATCCACTGTGTAAGGTATCACTGTTTTACAAGTCTGTTCAGATGTTGATATCAAATGAAGTGCCCATTTATCCTTTTATATCCACTTGTCTAACGATAATGAAGCTTGTAATCAATAATAATGATTTTTGGACTGTACTCACCTATTTTAATGTCTTTAACGATTTACAATTTTGTATATTTCCGACGTTTATTCGTATCAACTTTCGCGCTGTACAATGGACACTCAACTTGTTCACCTCATGTTAACAGACTGAACCATGCTGTAATACCATGAAGCTTAGTGCAGCAGATTCTGGTGTTGTGCCTTTATTTTGGATGTAAAAGAACATTCCTCGTCATAAAATTTGTTGAAATGATGATAATATGCATCAAAACAAAAAGAAAACAATAATTATCAACCTAACAGTTTCTGGCTGTTTTAAGATTTTTCCAAATAATTTCAGTGCATTTAATCAATTTACATAACGTCTCTTACACCAGGGCCGGCCGTTGTGGCCGAGCGGTTATAGGCGCTTAAGTCCGGAACTGCGCTGCTGCTACGGTCGCAGGTTCGAATCCTGCCTCGTGCATGGATGTGTGTCATGTCCTTAGGTTAGTTAGGTTTAAGTAGTTCTAAGTCTAGGGGACTGATAACCTCAGATGTTAAGTCCCATAGTGCTCAGAGCCATTTGATCCATTTTCTTATACCAGGGCAAGAAACGGTCCTTCGCCTGTTCCGTGCTGTTCCTCAATACACTGCGGGAGAATCTTTGGAAATCGTAGGTCTTGTTACGGCCAGCTCGAAACAGGAATTCCTTATTCCTTATTAAGGAATTCCTTATTCGAGTCACAATCTGGTATTCCAAACGACACTATCTATTCCTAATGAGGTAAGAATCTATGTATATAGCTTCAGTCACTTACTTCCTCTACACAAAGATGATGTAAAGATAATTGTTCCATTTTTATAGAATGTTCGATTTCTATATTAATTTACAGCACATTGTGAACACAACAGAGTTACTGTAGAGCACTAGATGGTCATCATATATCGATATTATATGTGTTGCGTGGTACGTGAGCGAATGTAACGTTTCGAATGTGTAGCACCACTCGTTTTAGAAACCATACGTAGTCATGTGTTTGCTGCGTATAACGCTACGCAGCAACTGGGACACAGACCAGCGATCTGTGCCCTGGGCGTCGTATGACGTCACGTCTATCGACCTCAGCAATGTACCCGTCACCGCCATCGTCGCCGCCGTTATCCGACGCCACGCTCCCGGAGCGCCGGCGCCTTCAGCCACATGTGTAGGCAGGCCCGCGTAACAATCACGTCTTCTAAAGTGGGCAGTCGTTGCCAATGGTGCGTTCTGGCGAATCGGTCGAACTGAAATAGACTTTTCAAAAACGTTTTCCTGATTTTTGTTGACACCCAATTTCACACCTGCTTATTTCGTCGTGGAGGCATAAGTTTGGAAAGCAAAGCCAAACCGAACAACTGCTTGCATAAGGGCCAACGCGGCCGCGCGAAGTGGCCGCACAGTTTGAGGCGCCCTGCACGGACTGCGCGGCCCCTCCCGACGGAGGTCCGAGTCGTCCCTCGGGCATGGCTGTGTGCGATGTTCTGAGCATAGATTAGTTTAAGTTAGTTTAAGTAACGTGTAAGTCTAGGGACCGATGACCTTAGCAGTTTGGAGGAATTCACAAACATTTGAACATTTGGACCAACGCGTTATTGACTTCCTCACTTTGTGAAGCTTTCTCTCTTGAATAAATCATTCAATTCTTTTGTCTTAGAGTGTACTTTGAGGAGTTGATAATTCTTAAAAAATAGTTCAAATGGCTCTGAGCACTATGGGAGTTAACTTCTGAGGTAATCAGTTCCCTAGAACTTAGAAATACTGAAACCTAACTAACCTAAGGACATCACACACATCCATGCCCGAGGCAGGGTTCGAACCTGCGACCGTAGCGGTGGGGCGGTTGCAGACTGTAGCACCTAGAACCGCTCTGCCACCCCGGCCAGCGATAATTCTTATGCTATTGTAGCTAACACATCATCAAACACAAAATCAGTTTACAATATTTACATTTATCATATTACTACACTGGACATGTGAAGAAATTATATTTTACTGAACACTCAGTTTGTTTGAAATTATTAATGATATATGTCATTTAGTTCTACTAAGAAATTCGTTAATGTAGTAGAAGGAACTGGCCTCCAATTAGGCGCTTCTCAAACTGAAATTTATTAGTAGTTAAAACTTTTATAGCTGCTGTGAAGCCGAAAATGTGAGCTCCTTAGTAATAGACACGTTAGCTGAAACGTTTGGTTTTTAGAAGAGGTTTGTTATTAAATTTGAGGCTTTTGTGAACATTTGCTCTCATATTTCCCGTTGGTCTTCATCTCTAGATCTTCAGCGGACGATGGTTTAACTTTTTTTCCTGAAGTTTCGCTAACACGAGTGTCTAGCATAGTCAAAGACTCACTGTCCATTGCCCAGTCCGCCACCACCAATGAAAGGTGAATCTCGCACAACGCTAGCCACTCGACTGGCAAAACGTGAGAAAAATCGTTAATTATCCGGCCGAAGATCCCGAGACTAAAGCGAAATAACGAAGTGAAGTATTAGAGACAATTTTCGTTAAAATATAAATATATTGGGAAGCAGTATCTGTTCCTTGAACAGACCTCTACAGCAGTTCGTTTCACATAATTTCGGGATGGTAAGCCTTTAGCTTGGCTTGATGAGTTACTCCAATACCGAGACAGAGGAAGCAAAGAGGGATACTTGATGTGCAGCGTTTTATTGAAGTAGAGATAATTAAATACAGAGCACAAGCAAAGAATGCTTAAGGAAGGGATAGGAAACCATTCTCATCCCACTTCAGCATTTACGTTAGGTAATTATGTCAAATCATACGCCAGCTAAATGGAATGGTATTTAAGTACTTCTTCTCTTCAGTTCGAGCCACCTGTTTCAAATGATCCTCTTACCACAGCTTAAAGATGATCGACGAATGTATACCGAGTTAGCTACGTCTTCCGGTATTTCGCATGCTACCGCACTGTGCTCCATTTGGGGACGGTGCACCTGAAGGGCGAGTATCGACACCGCCCTCTATGCACCCGAATTTTTCTAATTTTTTATTCGTAGCATTATGTGATATACATTTTCAGTTAAGTAATATATTGGCGAAATAGTTCGTGGTTGAACAGCCGGATGTCAGTTTCCAACCAGCACAACATTTCAGCAAGCGACCATGTTTCCATCATCAGCTGCACTGATGAACAGCTGGAACAGGACATCCATCTCCTCCCCCTTCCTCAGATCTGGAGCACTGTCGCGGTCTGCACCTAGGCATGAGCGCGCGTACAGCATCTGACACAGCCGGCTATCTTGGAGGACTGTTTCATTTACCCTCAAACGGAGTTGTTACTTCTTTGTATCATAAATTGTGTTGTGGCGTCAAAAAGAATACCAGTTTGTTTTAACAAGTAAAAATAATTTATTTTACATTCATCAAAAATATTTATTCATGAATTTCATATTTGTATATAATAGAATACAATACACCAGTTAGACACAAACAATTCAAAATAAATCACAAAAGGAAAAAAAGTTTATGTAACCCTGTATAACAGTGAAGTGAAATAAAACATAAAGACTCAGAGTAATTTATTGTATTAGAAATAACATTAAACAATCTTAGATTGCTATAAGATGAACATATAGAGTGTGAAAAATTAGCTGATTGATCACCCCATATGAATAGATACACAATTTTTCACAAATAATATTCACCCAGTGTTTCTTCTCCGCTCTTTACATGTCACTCAAGGACAGGTCTGACAAATTTATTCTGACGTATCTCTCATAAACAAACACATCCATACTTCCAATGGACTTCACGAGTTTTGCAATCTTTTTTCAGGGCCTTTAACTGAGGAACTTTGATTATCAGGTTGTGGGCTTGCTTTTTCATACTCCTCTGGGATTCGACTTATATCTATTTCTGCCACAGAAACAAGATGACTCCTCTCTGTATTCGCTTCTTTCTTCATTATCTGATTCACTAGAGTCACAGCTTTGTTCTGAAGCAATTACATGTTCAGTATTGTAAGATGTGTCATTTTCATCTTGGAGATAATTTGCATCGATACCTTCAGCTTCCCCTGACCTTTTCTCACAAAATCCAAAAAAATTTGGATCAAGCACTGACTTACGTGAATGAGAGCTCAAAGCCATAGCAACACTGAAAATAAATAGAAACACTAATTAAGCTTAACCATGAAATCATACTCAGCTGGTAAGTAATCTGTAACCATACAGTAAACAGAAACTCTTACGATGTCGAGGATCAATAATGGCACCGCTGAAATTTTACAGTTGTCCACTGAGAAAGCTTTCGACACGACGATGATTCTAGTTTGTCCGCAGGTCTGTTATCAACTGCCAACAAGTTATGTGGAACCTCCAACAATACAATGACCAACACAGGAAATGGTTAAGGTGTACAGTTTCACTGTTAAAAAGCACTCCACAAGTCCCTATGAGAGTTAAAGTGTCCGTCGATATTTGAGTAAGGGAACCGCTGCTCACTCGTGACAGTAGCTACATCCTTAATAACGCATAGGCACCCACACTTGGTCTGTTTTCGAAAAGGAAGGAGACGAAGGAGACAACCCACAACGAACTTACTTAGGTGGTGGCACAACAACAACAACGGTGGAGACACCGACAGCACGCTTCCCTGGGTGCGAACCACGGACAGGCCTGCGGAGGGCGAGAGTAAATACTGTACACGCACCGTCGCCTGGGCATGGAAGGCACACAGAGCGCGTGGTTGGAGGGAGGGACGCTGAGGAGGAGATATAAACCCTTAGCCAGCACCTAGATCATCAGCGCAGCTGATAATGGCAACATGGTCGCTTACTGAAATACGTGTCCGTTGTACATTGGCATCCGGCTGTTCAGCCATGAAGTATTCCGTCACGAATTACTTTGGGAAAAGCGAAAAAATCAGTTCTTGACTCATATCGGAACATGGAATCTAGCAATTTTGAGAGTGAAGCTCACCGCGACGCACAATGACCTAACGGCTCCCACTGAAGTTCGCTGACCGTCTATGGCGGTCCCATACCAACAAAACAAACCCGTGTTTGTAGTTCTTCTTTCGGTATTCTCTATCTCTTTCGGTAAGTCAACTTCGTAATGGTCCCAAATTAACAAACAGTTGCTTCACGGGCGAATTACACTCCTATAGGGTTACGATGAATTTCAGTTTGACTTCGGCCTCCGCCTGCTAGTTTTATGCCGCTGTACCACCTTAAATCGCCGTGGACAGATACTATCAGTCTGTTTGCAACAAAACAACGCCGTTTGTCACTGGATAAAAGTTCGATTATTAACGTGACTTTACAGCTTCTAGGGTCAATGGCCTTGCCGCAGTTGTTCACGTCAGACCACCGAAGTTCAGCACTGTCGGGCTGGGCTAGCACTTGGATGGGTGAGTGTCCGATCTGCCGAACGCTGTTGGCAAGCGGGCTGCACTCAGCCCTGGTGAGGCAAACTGAGGAGCTACTTGACTGAGACGTAGCGGCTCTGGTCACAAAAACTGACAACGGTCGGGAGAATGGTGTGCGGACTACATGCCGCTACGTATCCGCATCCGGTGACGCCCCTGGGCTGAGAGGATGACACGGCGGCGGATCGGTACCGTTGGACCTTTCAAGGCCTGTTCGGACGGAGTTTAGTTTAGTTGACAGCTTCTAGTCGTTGGATATGAAATATAGAAATATGTACGGCAATGCACGACCGTAGGTGTTATGGCGCAGAATTTCATAATTTGTCTGTTTATATTAACGATCACCCTTATATGTCGTTTCCTATTCCTTTTTAGAAATTATTCAAACTCCTCAAAAATTGTTCTTTTTGTTTATATTACTTTCGTATTCAGTTAAGTGATGGAAATGAAACAACAAATAACATTTGTTAACATTTTCCTGATAACCATACTTGTCATTAATTTTCGATGTTTCATTTGGTTTTTGTAACAGAACTATGTGTTTCATTTTTTACTTCTTATTTCTTGCATTATTTCATAAACTCTGTTAGGTACAATCCTACACTAAACTGAGGTAACTCTTTATCCGTTAAACCGCAGTAAAAAAGAAATAGCTTCCTTAATAATGTTAAGCACTGGAAGAACACAATAGTGGCTTGCAGCTATAGTTTAACTTTAAGTCTCTTAATGAGTATGCTGTGGTAAATGAAAATTTGTGGCTCAGGCATAAGCTACACTGAAAATCTGAGTCCGTCCTGGAGAGATGCGCGGGTGGCCTATGTGTTTAAGACTACTGCTGGAGTTAAGCAGATCTGTTTTCAAATGTTGTCCTGGTACAAACCTTCTTTATCACGGCACATTCATCACGTTGCACGTTCCGCGCTTCTGGATGAATTTATCAAATATTTTTCCCGTCTTTTATTTTCGTTGATTGCATTCTCATTGATTATTATTTTCGCTTGAGTGAATTTATATAACTGAATTCTCGTTTGTCATGTGTGTACGGAGATTAAATACCGCATCCGCCATCGTAACCAATAAAATACATTCAATTTGGGTAGCTGAGCCGCTTAAACTTATCCATCATGGATATTGTAAAACCCGTAACTGTGTATTAACTGAAAATAGATACAGCTAAGTATGGCCAAGTTACTAATCAAATATTTGTTTACTTCCATAAAAAATGTTTGAGCTATTTAAGTTTCATCTTCAGTTGGAGCAAGCTAAACTCACATATGTATTTTCATGACGTAATGCCGAGCAGCGTTTACTCGTTCCCAACCATTAATGCCATATTAAGATTTTTGTTACGATAGCTGTAATGGGCAGGAAGTATTGGAGTGATATAAGTTATTTTAGAAGTTTAGCATGATGTGATCGTCGAATTCTCTTCCGGTCTTTGAATGAGGACTCTGACACCCTCTACCGACTGTTGAGCTAGAATTAATTTCCTTTTTACCAAAAACATCAAGAAATTTTAGTTATTTGTAGAAGTAAGTTAAACTAAGAAGTAAGTAACGGTTGGTAGATCATTATCTCTCCATTGAAGTTTCTTCTCATGATCGACAATGTCATGGAGAGGACCTTAAGATGTAAAAAGATATATAAAATGGAGCGCACAGTCTCTCAAATCTGTACTCTGTGGACGGGATTTCTCTCTTTTCAGTTACTGTTACCAAAGAAAGGACTCCGATCCGTCGGTGTTGTTAAATATCCAGTCCTTACAACAAAGAAAGCCCTTGTATAACAGACCAGATGAGTCGATGTCAAAGTGCTCAGAAAAGCAGAAGATGACGTCGTCATACTTGTGATCGACTTGAAGCTTGAGAACAAGAAAAAGATCGGGAAAATCAGAATTAAGGCTCTTGGACACGACCTGGTCACGTAACTATTTGTATCTTTCCTGCGTTCACTGTTGACTAAAACGAAAATGAAAAGGGACCTAAGACAAAGTCGATGACGAACGCTAGAGCTGGGCAAGATGAAAAGCGTAACAAATCTGCTGTTTACGATCACGCCGCAATATGAGAAGAACTACATAAATAAAATAAAACCAGACGAATAAAGGACTATAACTGAGAAAAGAAAGTCACGGAAATTTACACCTCAAGCAATGCGCTTGCGAAATGAAAGGTGGACAATGGAGAAAGTGGAAAAGAAGAAACACCAGACATTTCTAATGGTGCTGCAGGAGAATGTTACAAAATGAATTCAGAAACGTACAAAGAAGTGATTTCAGACCAAAAAACTCTCTAAAAAGACATTCACTTGGTGAAGTGCCACGTTGATGGGACGTATTTAAAAACTGGAACTCTTGAATCAAAATGCAGACTTTGTTCTACAGCATTCATTTATTTATTTTTTGTACCAGTTGACGACTACTTTCCTCAAGTACAGTAATAGGCTATCAAGAAAAAATGGTCTTTTAAACCTAAAACATGTTTAGATTAATTACTATAGTACAAATGTTGTGTCAATCCAGTTTAAAATAATATGTTAACAGAAGGATTCATTAAAATTAATTGGGAACATTTCATTAAGAGAGTGCCCCAAACTAGACTTTTTCCGGTCAATGATAGTCATGATGGAAAACAGGAAGCTAAACCTTTCGTCAGATAGAAGGCGATATTGGCACAGAAAAATCCAGGGAGGTGTCTGGGGTCACTAGCACAGTTGGTAAGTATAGGCTTATTTTTATTGTTCCAGAAGAACCAGGTATTTCTGATAATGCTACGATTCATATTCATGGCGACCGAGATAGTGGAAGACATTCTCGTCCTGACTCACCTGTGGAGTTTCTCTGATATTCACCTTCCCTTACAGCTGAAACTACAGGTATTGTTCACATTCTAGCTTGAAGTATTGTCTTCCTCTCTGTTTTTTGGAAAGGTAGAAAGGTTAGCATTTAACGTTTCGTCGAAAGGTTAGCATTTAACGTTTAGTCGAAAGGTTGTTGAGATGTCCGTGTTCTTTTTGAGAGGAACCATCCCGAATTGGCAGTAAACATTTTAGAAAATCACTGAAAACCTGAATCTGGATGGCCACATCAGAATTTAAAACTTGTTTCTCCCGAAGGCGAATCCAGTGTGTTGACTGCTGTGACATCGACACTCTGTCTTGTTGGCAAACGCGATGGTACTATACTGCAACATGTGTGACGTGAGTAATACGGGTCTGGGGAGACAATTTCGTCGCTCACGCTCCAGAATGGGAGGTCCCACATCTGTCGCCTTGATGCACTGCCCGCCGCTAACGGCCGTGTGTCGCGATGCCTCGCAGCGCTATCATTTCTCACTTGCGACGCTGCTCGCTGCCGCAGTTCACAGCTAGTCTGGTGTATAACTTACAGCTGCTGTTCAGCCATCTGGACGGCTCCTTACATCTCTTTCTCTTTTCGTGTGTGACAAAGGCGTTCGTAAGAAAGCAAGAAATGTCCACAAGCAATATATACATTACAAATTATAATCTAGAAATTGCGCAAAACAGCAGCAAATACTTGAATATCAGTCTGAGTATCTCGGAGGAAAATCGTATGCAGATACATTTTTACTCTTAGACAAATAAAAAAAAGCGATGATATCAAAAAAATTTCAGTCTGATGAAACTGACAACAAAAAATCGTTGATTATTCTGCAGAAAAGTAACGAAAAGTATCTACAGAGATTTCAATAAAACCATTAGTAAAAAAATGACTAGGATGCAGTACCATCTCAGTACATTTTCATTTTTATTGGAACCACGAATCCAGAAGAGTAAGAACTACACACACATAATAACTATTTTGTTTGGTTATTGCTTGTAATAACTGCTCTTAGTGAGGAATCTTTTGAAAGAGCTGCTAATGAACTTCATTTGGTAGCTACAGTGCACAGTATTCGCATTAAGGCCAACAAAACTACAATCACACTATTTAGAGGAGCTGCACATGTTAAGAAAAATCAAACAATGGAACCTCCAGGTTTAAATATCAACAATAAACTGGAAAGTATAAATCGCTACTCACTGTAAAGACGACGCATTGATTTGCCTACATGCAAAGCAAATTGACTGTTACGCGTTTAACTTTCGGCCGAACCCTTCTTCAGAAAAGAAAACACACACACATACACATTCATCCGCATTAGCAAGCACATCTCTCTCTCTCTCTCTCTCTCTCTCACACACACACACACACACACACACACACACACACACACACACATGGCCGACATCTCCGTCATTCCGGTCCGAGCTACCAGAGATTGTGAAGTGTACTTCTTTATGTGAATGAATGTGTGAGTGGGTTTTCTTTTCTGAAGAAGATTTCGATCGAAAGGTAAACGTGTAACAGTCTTTTCGTTGTGCTTGTCTGCAGCTCAACGTGTAACCTTCACGTTGAGTACGAATCTATACCAGACCTTTTATTGTTGGATGTATTAAGAGTTATATAATAATTAAAAGTAAATAATAAGGGTAGTTCCTGGCTTAAAATTGGCTCTCCGCTTGTTAGTATACACATTATCCGTAAAAGAAAAAAAAGTGGACGTTTCTCTTATTTTAACAGCGTATCTACTGAATTTAAAAAAAAAAATGAAGAAAGAAGCTATAAGGAAATTAAGGAAACCATGACTAATCCTACTTCGCTGCTTGAAAGTGATCATCAGTTCTGACAGAAGTAAAAGAGAAAGATCATAGACAACGAATCTAAGATTCTGAAAAGAAAAAAATGGATAAGTAAGAGAAAAGGGTAAACAAATTTTGAAATAAAGACAAAATTATAATCACCATGTACCGAAAATCTAACAATCGACTGTAGAAAAAAAGTGTATATAAGACACGGAGAAGGGGCTATAATCGTGTTTACAGACAGGTGTATTAGTATATATATCAGGAAGGAGGAGATAAATCATTGGGGCAATCGTGTCAACTGACCGACAAAAAGTAAACATCGTTATTTGTTCATTTTATTGCAACTCCAATGACATAGCTGATATAGCTATGTAAAGTATTTTAAATCTGGTGTATCAACAAAGCAGCGTTAGTACAATGAGAGTACATGTAATAATGACGTCATCAACTTACAACTCACTTATGTTATACCTTGATTGTGTCACGTATCTCATTGTAAAACATCTACTTTATATTAGAATACTTATCTCAAACAGGAATTAAGGTGAAAAGAAGTTACACTATGCAACAAGATGTGAGATAGAATAGCAAGGGATTAGAGAAATGTCATTTTTCTTCCCCTTTCGCGGCGAAATATAAGATAATAGAAGCAATATTAGTAGAGTAGATATCCTCGGCGTTGAAAGGCAGTTTGAATCAATTAAGGCAAGTCTTCCGATCCAGACTATACACCAGATAGGTTTCTTCCAGAGTATACTGATACGATACCTCCATACGTAGCAGTATATACAACTGCTGGTTCACAAAAGATCCATACCTAAGGACTAGAAAACTGCACATGTCACGCCGATACCAGACAAAGGAAATAAGCCACTGAATTACAGACCTCTATCACAGACCTCAATTTATGGTAGGATTCGGGAACATATACCATCTGCGAACATTATGAATTACCTCTAACTCAGCAGATAGTCAGCTCATATTCAGAAAATGTCGTTCTTGTGAAACACGATGTAATGAGTGCTATCGACAGAGGATCTCAGATTGATTCCATGTTTACAGAATGCTTTTGACACCGTTTCGCACAAGCGACTCCCAAACAAATTACATGACTATCGATTAGTGTTTCAGTTGTACGACTGGATCTGTAATTTCCTCTCAGAAAGGTCACAGTTCGTACTAACTCACGAAAAGTCACCGCGTAAAACAGAAGTGATATCTGGCGTTCCTCAAGCAAATGTTAGAGCCCCTCTGCTGTTCATAATCGTTATAGACGATTTAGAAGACAATCTGAATTACTCTAACAGACTGTTTACAGATGATGCTGTAATATACCGTCGCCAGAATACCAAAACCAATGAAAAATTATGTAGACAATATACCTGTATGGTGCGGAAAGTGGCAATTGGCTCAAAATAATTAAAAGAGTGAGGTATCCACATGAGGACTAAAAGGTATCGTTAAATTACGGTTACACCATCAATCACACAAATCTAAAGGCTGTCAGTTCAACTAAAGCTGTCAGTTCAACTAAACACTTAGCGACTACAATTACGAATAATTTAAACTGGAACGACGACATTGGTAATGTGAGGAAAGCGAACCAAAGCCTGCCTTTTATTGGCAGAACACCTAGAAGAAGCAACAGCTCAACTAAAGAGACTGCCTAGACAACTCTTGTCCGACCTCTACTGGAGATCTGCTTCGCGGTACGAGACCCACATCAGATAAAATTGTCAGAGCACGTCAAAAAAGTTTAAACAAAGGCAGCTCGTTTTGTTTTATCGTGAAATAGGGGAGAGATTGCCATAGATATGATACACGAATCGGGATGGTAATCATTACAACAAAGGCGCTCTTCGTTGCGGCACGATGTGCTCACGGAATTCTAATCAACAACTTTATCATCAGAATGCCAATTTGTTTTTTGGCGCTCCCCTACATTGGGAGAAATGATCATCGTAAGAAAATAAGAGAAATCAGAGCTAGCACAGAAAGACTTAAGTGTTCGATTTCCTCGCGCGACGTTCGAGATTGGAAAGGTAGAGAAATAGCTTGAAGATGGTTCGATGAACCTTCTGCCATGCGTCTTGCTCAGTGACTGCAGCAACTATCGCTACCTGAAGAAGTCGAGCATGTTGCATCGATGAAATGTCCGCCTCGACAGCTGAGTGGTCAGCGTGGCCGAATGCTATGCAAAGGGGCACGGTTTCGATTCCCGGCTGGGTTGGAGATTTTCTCCACCCAGAGACTGAGTATTATGTTGTCTTCATCTTTATAATATCATTCCCAGCGATGCGTAATTCTCCGAAGTGGCGTCAACTCAAGAGACTTGCACCAGGGGACCGGTCTACCCGACGGGAGGCCCTAGCTACACGACATTTCATTTCATTGATGAAATATTGTGAGATTTACACAGTACTTTGTACGATGAGACGGAAAAATCGAGAAGTGTATTTGCCACTTAATTGTGAACTGTAGGACAGTTATACAGATGTATTGGGGCCATGTACGGCGGTTTTTCTTCCATCTATGTCTGTAAATGCTTTACTGTTTCTTTTATTTTGTGGAACAGGAAACACATGCGGCCATGTCTGGAGAATTTGGAGGCTGGGAGATCAGTTTAGTATTGTTTTTGCTCAAGCCTGCATGGAAAGATATAAGCGTATTGTTCGAGAGTGGAAATGTAAAGAAATTGTCTGAACGTGGATCGATTAACCCTCTGCTACGCACTTAATTGTGAATTGAAGAATAGTCATGTAGATGCAAATCTAGCGTTAGATTACAAAGAGTTGTTTTGTTGGCAGTAATTATACTGTGTTTTCCAAAAATCAAACACCTGTTGACGTCAGATGTGGAACATACCATAGTAAATATTCGCAATTGAGGGAATATTCTTCCCTCGAGACATACGAAACCTGCCAAAGTATTTTCTCTGGCAGGAAATTTCCAAATGCGACTTTTTATGCTAATTAAAAATAATCACTATAACATCAATTTTAAAAGTTATGATACCTGCATCCATAACCATTTTACGCTAAGTGTTTCATCTATGTGTGCCTATTACTGGAAACATCCTGACAATTTCCTTTATATTACGTCCCTACCAACAGTTTCTCTCTGCAGTGCTGTTTATGGTACCAAATTATGTATTGACGTATTGGTACGTATATAACGCAAATGTCACGAGTCTCATACTTTTGATAGTAACATTTTGCTGTAGATGTCTGTTGTTTTTTCTTAGCAGTTACTCTGAGTAACTCAGTGGATTACTCGTAGTGTCACGCACTTCAAGTCCTTTAATCGAGTACAACGAAATAACGCAACTGAAACTACACTCCTGGAAATGGAAAAAAGAACACATTGACACCGGTGTGTCAGACCCACCATACTTGCTCCGGACACTGCGAGAGGGCTGTACAAGCAATGATCACACGCACGGCACAGCGGACACACCAGGAACCGCGGTGTTGGCCGTCGAATGGCGCTAGCTGCGCAGCATTTGTGCACCGCCGCCGTCAGTGTCAGCCAGTTTGCCGTGGCATACGGAGCTCCATCGCAGTCTTTAACACTGGTAGCATGCCGCGACAGCGTGGACGTGAACCGTATGTGCAGTTGACGGACTTTGAGCGAGGGCGTATAGTGGGCATGCGGGAGGCCGGGTGGACGTACCGCCGAATTGCTCAGCACGTGGGGCCTGAGGTCTCCACAGTAGATCGATGTTGTCGCCAGTGGTCGGCGGAAGGTGCACGTGCCCGTCGACCTGGGACCGGACCGCAGCGACGCACGGATGCACGCCAAGACCGTAGGATCCTACGCAGTGCCGTAGGGGACCGCACCGCCACTTCCCAGCAAATTAGGGACACTGTTGCTCCTGGGGTATCGGCGAGGACCATTCGCAACCGTCTTCATGAAGCTGGGCTACGGACCCGCACACCGTTAGGCCGTCTTCCGCTCACGCCCCAACATCGTGCAGCCCGCCTCCAGTGGTGTCGCGACAGGCGTGAATGGAGGGACGAATGGAGACGTGTCGTCTTCAGCGCTGAGAGTCGCTTCTGCCTTGGTGCCAATGATGGTCGTATGCGTGTTTGGCGCCGTGCAGGTGAGCGCCACAATCAGGACTGCATACGACCGAGGCACACAGGACCAACACCCGGCATCATGGTGTGGGGAGCGATCTCCTACACTGGCCGTACACCACTGGTGATCGTCGAGGGGACACTGAATAGTGCACGGTACATCCAAACCGTCATCGAACCCATCGTTCTACCATTCCTAGACCAGCAAGGGAACTTGCTGTTCCAACAGGACAATGCACGTCCGCATGTATCCCGTGCCACCCAACGTGCTCTAGAAGGTGTAAGTCAACTACCCTGGCCAGCAAGATCTCCGGATCTGTCCCCCATTGAGCATGTTTGGGACTGGATGAAGCGTCGTCTCACGCGGTCTGCACGTCCAGCACGAACGCTGGTCCAACTGAGGCGCCAGGTGGAAATGGCATGGCAAGCCGTTCCACAGGACTACATCCAGCATCTCTACGATCGTCTCCATGGGAGAATAGCAGCCTGCATTGCTGCGAAAGGTGGATATACACTGTACTAGTGCCGACATTGTGCATGCTCTGTTGCCTGTGTCTATGTGCTTGTGGTTCTGTCAGTGTGATCATGTGATGTATCTGACCCCAGGAATGTGTCAATAAAGTTTCCCCCTCCTGGGACAATGAATTCACGGTGTTCTTATTTCAATTTCCAGGAGTGTATTACCACTGAGTCCTTTGATATAGGAGTGGTAACATGCGGCATGAAACATCACCACTAGCATGAATACTAAGCTCTCCAAAAAAGGCCGGTGCTTCCCTGAAGTTACATTTAAGTGTCGGAGACGCAATTGCTGGGAACACGTATTTGCCAAACAGAGTGCTACCGATGTCGGACAATAATTTCTCGAAACTGAAGTGCTGCTTAAAACTAATGTCAATGAAAATGATTTCTGAGCGTTGATACCTTTTCTTGAAGCTGTGTAATTTAATTGTGGAAACACGTCAAAAAATCTAGACAATTTCATCACAAACTCAGCATCTCTCACAGCCATTACGTAACGTATGAGAACATAATAAATTAAACGACATTTCGGCTTGCAGCTGGGAGGAAATTATTTTATGCTGACGACGGCTATGAAACAATGAAAGCCTGCAGATTACTAGATCTACATTAACACTACGCATGCCAGTTTATGGAGCATAATGTAGGGTACTTCGTGTATCACTGTTGTTCCCTAATCTCACCCATCCCCACCCATTTCCTTTTCCACTCCCGAACGGTCCACTGCAGTAACGTTTGTTGGTAGGCCTCTGCGTTATTTCAAAAGTCTCTTATGCTAACAGTCTTTTCGCTGGATGTACCTAGGAGGAAGGAGTATATTGGTTGACTGTTCTAGGATTGAACGTCTTCGGAATTTTAACCACACCGTGACGCACAACGCCGCTCCTGTAGCGCCTGTGACCTGATTTTGAGTATCTTAGCGACGCTTTCGCTCTTGCTAAATTAACCAATGACGAAACGCGCTGTTCTTCTTGGAATGTTCTCGATTTCGTCTATCAGTCCCATCCGGTGAGGATCTCAGCCTGAGGAGCAATATTCAAATACTGATCGAACGGCAGTTTTATATGCTGCGTTCTGTAATGAGTGGCCCGTACTGTCTTACTTGCGATTAGTTTTACGTGGTCGGTAAACTTTAAATGGCTCCGAACATATACTCCCAGACAATTAATGGATACGACTGATTCTAGTGCCTCTTGGCCAGTCTTGTAATTATATAGTAATACCGCTTTCTGCCTATTCTTGAGCAATGCTGTACATTTGTGTCTGTTGAGGGTCAACTGATCATCCCTGCACCGAACTTCAATACTCTGCAGATCTTCCTGCATTTCTCTGCAGTTTTCAAGCGTTGCGACTACGTCGAATTGCGTCATTGCATTTTCGACGTTATCCACTAGGTTATCAGTATATTTTGCGTAAAGTAAAGGTCCTATGATAGTCACCAGCGGTACGCCCGAAGTTACTTTTACGACGAAAAATTTCTCTCCGTTAAGAATGAGATTTTGTGTTCCTTTTGCTAGGTCTTCCTCAATACATTCACAAAGCAGGTCTGATATTCAAGACGCTCGTATCTGCTTCATCGCATAACCGACTTGGGTAATACGGCCTGAACATGAACACCGGTGCCTATTGCCTCCTTGGCCTCGTAGACGAACCCCGAGCTAACTGGATTTCACACGATCGTCGTTGATTTCTACAGAGGAGATTTTGGGTCTCCGGAAGTGACACAATACTGGAGCATAAAATGTTTTCCAAAAGTCTAAAAAATGTCGAAATTATCTGTGTGGCGGAGATAATGACACCTTCTGCTAATTTTCAGAGCCATACATGCCGCTAATGCACCGAGAGGATTAAAACGTATTATCAGTACGTTTTCTTTTCGATCTGCGTCAATAAAGTTTCTGTAATGCGGGCTGTGAGATTACAACGGTATACAAGGGCAGCCGTGCGGTGCCGTGCTGCGGCGCTGTACGTATTCTCGCCCCAGTGGCCAGCAGGAGTCTCGTAGTACCGCTGGGCGACGTATCTCTTATTTATATCGGGAGACCGACTCCAGGTTGGAGTCACAGTCGCCGTCATAGTCACCTCCACGATGTCACAGCGTCCGATTTGCTGAATACTGTTCTATTATCTACATTCTACAATGCCTTGTTTCTTTTTACATCGGCATATTCGTGTTTTGCTCGTTCTCTGGCGTGTTACTAAGCTATATTGATAAAGGAGATAACTAGATTTCGCCCACGATTGTAAATGATTTGTGTATTTCTGTTGCGCAGCTTGGTCCTTTATACCTCTCAGCCAGAAACTGATATCTACATCTACATGATTACTCTGCAATTCACAATTAAGTACTCGGAGCAGGGTTCATCGAACCACCTTCAAGCTATTTCACTTTCGAACAGCGCGCGGGAAAAACGAACATACAAATCTTCTCATTCCAGGTCTGAGTTTTCTTATTTCATTGTGATCATAATTTCTCCTTATTAGGTGGGTGCCAATAACATATTTTCACACTATGAGGAGAAAATTGGTAATGGAAATTCCATGAGAAGTTCCTGCCGCACCGAAAGTGCCTTTGCTTCAATGATTCCCACCCAACTCACTTGTCATATCCGAGACGCTCTCTCCCTTCTTTCACGATAATATACAGCTGGCTATCGAACAATATCTGGTCTACACTTACATAGTCTTGTTGGAAGGAGTGGAGACTCTTAGGAAGCCGTCAAGCGAAAATTTTTCTGATTTTTTAAATAGACTTATTTTCCCTTTATTTTTGGTAGGTTTGGAAGTTACAGTATTCAGCCTCGCTATAACTATGTCGTCATTGATCCCTGACTCCGTCATGAGTTGCTCAGGATTTTTTTTGTTGCTAAGAGGTCGAGTATGTTTTCAAAAATGGTTCAAATGGCTCTGAGCACTATGGGACTTAACATCTGTGGTCATCAGTCCCCTAGAACTCAGAACTACGTAAACCTAACTAACCTAAGGATATCACACACATCCATGCCCGAGGCAGGATTCGAACCTGTGACCGTAGCAGTCCCGCGGTTCCGGACTGAGCGCCTAGAACCGCTAGACCATCGCGGCCGGCAGTATATTTTCCAAACCATTTACACTTCGAATGGGGTCACGAACTAATTGTTCAAAATAATTTTCTGAGAAAGCATTCAGTACCATTTCGGAAGACTTTTATGCCTACCACCGACTTTAAACATTTATTTTCGCTACAATCTCGAGGATAGATTGAAGCTACTACCAACTACACTGGTGTCCAAAATTAAAGGAACAAACGGAAATTTTGCAAGGCTGCATGTATTTTGCAAAAAACACAATAAACAGATGTTAGTGAAGTAGAAACAATGTAAAGAATGCAGAACATAAAACTGCAAAATGCATAATGGTCAACAAAAAGGTTCTTCGATTTTTTACAACTTAATGGATTTGAAACACTTTTCGACAACTTATTATTGTGCTCAGCAAGGAGTGTGACCAGCTCTGGTAGAAATACAGGCATGACAACGACGGCGCATGCAGTGAATGATGTAATCAATCTCATGTTGAAGCAATAACGCTCATTCTTCCTGAACAGCTGCTCGCAATCTTGAGGAGTGGCTGGTGGATGCTGACGTGATGCAAAGCATCTCCGTAGTGATCCCAGACATGCTCTATGGGACTGAAATCAGAAAAGGGAGCAGACCATGTCATGCCTGCAATATCTTCTGGTCCCAAGAAAACATCAACCACCCGTGCTATATGACGTCGAGGACTATTGTCCTTCAAAACGAAGTCCGGGCGCACAACACCTCGCAAAAACCGCACATGAGGTCTCGAGATGTCGTCACGACACCTGACAGTAGTTGAACCTTGATGATTCACCTGTACAATTTCATGAAGAGCTGTTCGAATGGTCAAGATGATCCCTGCCCACACCGTTAGTGATCCTCCTCGATATCAAACTCTTTCCACAACGTTTGTGTCCCGAAATAGTGTTCCACGTTCCCTTCAGATACGAATACGTCGAGACTCACTCTCCAGATCAATTCGGGGCTCGTTGGTGAGAAGAACAATTGTCCTCTGTTCGAGCGCCTAGGTGGCGTGGTGACGACTCCACTCTAGACGTTCCCTTCTGTGAAGACGCGTCAGAGGTACAGATACAGCAAGTCTCCGACAATAAAGGCCATTTTACCGAGGTCTTCTGTACACCGTTTGCCTCGGTATAAAAGAGCGGTTCTAGGCGCTTCAGTCCGGAACCACGCGGCTGCTACGGTCGCAGGTTCGAATCCTGCCCTGGGCATGGATGTGTGTAATGTCCTTAGGCTAGTTAGGTTTAAGTCGTTCTAAGTCTAGGGGACTGATGACCTCAGATGTTAAGTCTCATAGTGCTTAGAGCCATTTGAACCATTTGAACCTCGGTATAAAACGCCCAGTGGATGCTGCGAGGTCAGATGCTAGTTGCTGTGCAGTATTAAGGCGGTTCCGTTATGCCCTTACAGACAAATAACGGTCTTCTCTTTCTGATTTCATTCATGGTTGGCGCTGTCGTGGTCTTTGGGATACAGTTTCGGTCCCTATCAACTGTCGCCACATCCGAGTAACTACAGAACGATTTACTTTAAGCCATCGGGCCACATGAGTTTGCAACTGTCCTGCTACGGTTCTTCCTATGCCTCTCCGCTGCAGAGAGTCTGGTAGGCATCTTCTCTGTGCCATACTTCAAAGTCTGTGATTGTGTGCACAGCGATTGTGGATGTGGGACTACCCGACAGTTATCACCCCGTTTGATCAATGCCGTGACGTCATCGCTGGCGTGGTTGTGCGTTGACCGGAATGCCATCTTCCGTGCGGAACACAATCATACGGACACCTATTTACAGTTTGTATGAGTATATCGGTACTTAGACACGAGAAGGGGAAACAGCGGTTTGTTAGCCATTTTAGACGCTGGTGTATAATTGTGTGAGTGGGGCACCTATTTGGAATGAGACTCAGGTTTTCTTTGAACTATTCAACAACTATATCATGGGTCGGGGGTCGGTAAACAGAATCAATTATTAATTTACTTCGGCTGTCAAGTATAACCGTTACCCATACTAATTCAGAGGAACTATCCATTTAAATTTCACGACAAGGTAAACTACTTCAGACTGCAATAAACACTCGGCGACTAACAGTATTTAATCTGTCTCTTCTGAACACGGTGAGGTCCCTTGTAAAAGTTTTGACTAACTTATTTCCGGCTTTAGATAGCTTTCCGCACCTATAACGATGTGAGCTGCTGTGCTTTCTATTTTCGCTAGGGGCACACAACAGGAAAACACGTATAAAACGATCAGCAATCACGCTCACAATCTACATAACTACACTTTAAAATCATAGCAGGAATGTGAAAATCGCTCGAAGTGAGTCAACGTCGAAAAACACGACAATCTTGCAACATACAATTTATTCGTCGCTGAGTGTACGCTAAGGCGCCGTTCTCGTTTGTGTCAACACGGATTGCTACTAAAAGAATGAAAGGTGATTATTCAAAGGTCGTAGCGAATCACGTTTCTGTCGTATAGAACAAAGATAATACTTCCTGTGAGATCGTGGGAAACTCTCCTTGTACACCAAATGGGGATACGTGTCCAAAATGTTGGTGAGATCATTAACATAGTATCATGATGTTTACAATCACAATGGGTTTGGCGAAACTGTTTACGTCTACTGAATACATGTCAAACGCATGTACTGAAATGAATGTATATACAAACAACAAACTTTAGTCTGCCTATCCTTCACTATGAGCAGTGTGACATACAAGATACAAGTTGTCTAAAAGCATTTTAGGCATCATGCAAGTCGGTTTTTTCATTTAGTAAATTTTTTGGTCGTCTTTTGCATTCATTATATATCCCTATTTCTTCAAAGACGTTCATGATATTTCCAATGTTGGTCTTACGTAGGATTAGTGGTAATGTTTCGATGTTATTTACAGTATTACTAATTTCTGTTAGATGAGAGCCACAGGCGGAAGCGTGATCAGTTCGATGTATTATTTAAAACGTGTGTAGAACGCTAGTTCTGTCTGTCCAACATGGCACTTGGAACACGAGCTGCAGTTGATCCTTTAAATTACATTTGACTTGACGATTTTCCAGTTTTCGTGGTAGGAATAAGAAGTATTTATCTCTTAAATTTCAGATCTGGCACATATTTTCATTAATTCATTGATAAACAATTATTAAGCTGTATTATATGTCGAAAAAGTGAATAAATACCATTTAATTAAATCTCAAGAACACTGAGTAATGAACATTATATTTCACCGCAGATTATTTCCTGCATATATTCTGAACTTTAGGCAACTTTAGGACAAATGCAATAAATGCTTTGGTTGTCCCCTAGACTTTAGCGTAGCCAACTCTTAGAAATCCAGCCATGGCCAAATGAACAGTGACTTTAGTCTGAATTTCAATATAGTATTCGTATGGTGCCCTCGGGGGCTCACATAGTAAAAGTTCACAGAACAATTTTTTTGTGGGACCAACAAGAAGAGAGCAGCATTTTACTTCATAAGCATTTTTCCATCGCGCCTCACTGTGACAGAATTGCAGAATAGTCATGTAGATGTAAATTTAGCGTTGGATTACAAAGAGTTCCTTTCATCGTTTGGTGGGAGAAGTCAACGACAAAAAGTTTTGTACAGGTTTGAAATTATCTGTAACGTTTGTTGAAAGTCACGAAGTGCACTCATTCTAAAATACTGGATTAATGAAGTCCAGATATTTGAACGCCATCGCTTATATTACACCAAGACAAACACACAGTTTCTATCTGTAATACTTGTTTTATTGTGTTAAACGTGGCAAATAAGAATATACCTCCTAATGAACTGATTATGACAGCATCTTAAATTTTTAAATTCGGCCAGTAATCACGCAAAATATTGAAAATAATTTTTTTGTTGTCACTAGATGCCGCTTGATTGGCAACCTTTAAGTGATACCTGGTTTTGGTTCCGGGATAGTCTTTTGGTAAAACAGACACTCATGGATGTTTACGGACCTGTTTTCCTGAAGATGGTTGGGCAGCTGGTTATCGACGACTATGTTCTCTGTTTCGTAAGAACTGTTTGTAATGTGAATGTATGCTTTCCCGGGGTATACAGCTGGCGGTGTCTGGAAGCCCGAGAACTCTTCGCCAACTGTTTGTAATCTCCTCCCTCCTTCCTAATACCAGTTATTGTTCACAATAAGCGAAGTCTTTCACGAAAAAATTGAGAGGAATGAATATTGCAGTAAACTTTCTGGTGTATTTTTCGTGTGCTTAAGTTCATCTTGTCTAGGGGTCTGATTCTTTAAGCTGAAATTTTCACATTTGAGGTCCTCAATGTTGAATTGATCTAAAAAAATTTGAAGATACAGAATTTTTGTTGTTACATTAATATATTTTGTGACATTTTAGTATATCATACAATCTATAAATTTTCACATTAACAAAGCTGAAATTACATTGTTCGCCCAAAATACAAAAATACGTCCGTTCACATCAGAGGCATGCTTACTATTATTTCACACTGCGGTAATAACCATATTCCAAATGGTTTACAATTTTTCTTGACAAATGAATTTCTATTAATTTCGATTACTAGTTCATAAATGAATCCAGAAATAAACAAAGTAAACAGTACTAGATTGGCAACGGCCTTACCGCAGTGGCTACACCGGTTCCCGTGAGATCACCGAAGTTAAGCGCTGTCGGGCGTGATCGGCACTTGGATGGGTTACCATCCAGGCCGCCATGCGCTGTTGCCATTTTTCGGGGTGCACTCAGCCTCGTGATGCCAATTGAGGAGCTACTCGACCGAATAGTAGCGGCTTCGGTCAATAATACCATCTTACGACCGGGAGAGCGGTGTGCTGACCCCACGCCCCTCCTATCCGCATCCCCCACCGAGGGTGACACGGCGGTCGCATGGTCCCGGTAGGCCACACGTGGCCTGAAGACGGAGTGCTCTAAACACTACTAGATTGAATAATTAAAAATACTAATTTTTAGTGTGCCAAAAAATTCGTAATTTCAAATGTTTCTAAAAAAATAATTTTAACTATGTATTCAGAGCTAATGGTTATCGATTGCAACATCGAAAATAAAGTAATTTCTTTTCATAAATTTTAGTTCGAAATATAACATATTGTGTATAAAATTACACACTACTGGCCATTAAAATTGCTACACCACGAAGATGACGTGCTACAGAAGCGAAATTTAACCGTCAGGAAGAAGATGCTGTGATATGCAAATTATTAGCTTTTCAGAGCATTCGCACAAGGCTGGGGTCGGTGGCGCCACCTACAACGTGCTGACATGAGGAAAGTTTCCAGCCGATTTCTCACATACAAACAGCAGTTGAACGGCGTTGCCTGGTGAAACGTTGTTGTTATGCCTCATGTAACGAGGAAAAATGCGTACCATCACGTTTCCGACTTTCATAAAGGTCGGATTGTAGCCTATTGCGATTGCTGTTTATCTTATCGCGACATTGCTGCTCGCGTTAGTCGAGATCCAATGACTAGTAGCAGAATATGGAATCGTTGGTTTCAGGAGGGTAATACGGAACGCCGTGCTGGATCCCAACGGCCTCGTATCACTAGGAGTTGAGATGACAGGCATCTTATCCGCATGGCTGTAACGGATCGTGGAGCCACGTCTCGATCCTTGAGTCAACAGATGGGGACGTCTGCAAGAAAACAACCGTCTGCACGAACAGTTCGACCACGTTTTCAGTAGCATGGACTATCAGCTCGGAGACCATGGCTGCGGTTGCCATTGACGCTGCATCACAGACAGGAGCGCCTGCGATGGTGTACTCAGCGACGAACATGGGTGCACGTATGGCAAAACGTCATTTTTTCGAATGAATCCAGGTCCTCTTTACAGCATCATGATGGTCGCATCCGTGTTTGGCGAGATCGCGGTGTACTCACATTGGAAGCGTGTATTCGTCATCGCCATCCTGGCGTATCACCCGGCGTAATGGTATGGGGTACCATTGGTTACACGACTCTGTCATCTCTTGTTCGCATTGATGGCACTTTGAACAGTGGACGTTGCATCTCAGATGCGTTACGACCCATGGCTCTACCCTTCATTCGATCCCTGCGAAACCCTACATTTCAGGAGGATAATGCACGACCGCATGTTGCAGGTCCTGTACGGGCCTTTCTGGATACAGTAAGTGTTCGACTGCTGCCCTGGCCAGCTCATTCTCCAGATCTCTCACCAATTGAAAACGTCTGGTCAATGGTGGCCGAGCAACTGGCTCGTCACAATACGCCAGTCACTTTTCTTTATGAAGTGTAGTATCGTGTTGAAGCTGCATGGGCAGCTGTACCTGTACACGCCATCCAAGCTCTGTTTGACTCAAAGTCCAGACGTATCATGGCCGTTATTATGGCCAGAGGTGGTTGTTCTGGGTACTGATTTCTCAGGATCTATGCACCCAAATTGCGTGAAAATGTAATCACATGTCAGTTCTAGTATAATATATTTGTCCAATGAATACCCGTTAATCATCTGCATTTCTACTTGGTGTAGCAATTTTAATGGTCAGTAATGTATGAAAGTTTTCAGAAAAGCAGCTGAAATAGTACTGACCTTCCAAAATTCGAAAAAATAATATGGTATCGATAACTGCTGTTGAGGAAAGCAATGCTAGAGGAGCATGTCCCGTTACATGTTACTGGTCTTCCACGTTCTGAAACTTTGCGCTGGAACGATGCCCGAAAACAGCGGATCGTCCTGCCGGGCGGAGACTGGAGACAGCACTGTGACGTGGCGCGTGGCGTGAGGGCAGAGAGTGGGCAGGTGGGTGACAGGCACCGACAATGGCCCCAGCTGTGCCGGACAGCTGACGGATGGCGGGCGGCGCCGCGGCGCCCGGCGCACCCAGCCCCGCTGCCCGCGCCGGAGTGCCGCTCATCGCTCCCGCGACCCGCTGACATTTCGCAGCCGCGCTGTCATCGCTACAGCCTCAACTTCATTACTTCACGCTGTTGCTTATGAATGAATGATGTAACTGGGACGAGAAAGCGTATCGTAACGGGCATATTGCGTGGGAACAATGCTCTGTCCGTAATGACCACCGACGTAGTGTGAGGATGGCACTTCGGTCGATGCGAAGTATACCACTCAAAAAACCCTCGTAATGTTATAAGGTGCGATTACTTTCAGTGCCAGTCATCCGGGGAATTACTTTATATCTCTAGCTATCTGTCCTTTTAAGCCGTGCGAGAATGGAACTGCCACCGGTGCTCTACTTTTTCACCAGCATTTCGGCTAAATCCCAAAGGATATGAACGCATTTTACAGGAGTGTGTAGTGCATACAGTAGAGGAAGAGTTCGGAGATTTTTTTGTGGCCGAGGTCATCGGCCCCTGGGCTTACATACTACTTAATGTAACAAACTAACTTACGCTAAGGACACCACACACACCCATGCTCGAGGAAGCCCCCCTCCGACCAGGGGAGCCGCGTGAAGGCGCCCTAGACCATTCGGCTACAGTTCGGAGATATTACTGTTTGTACCCACATACAATGGCTCATGCCATGAAGCAGCGTATTTGAGCCAATGGGCTATGGGAAAGAACATTCCTGAAATGGACTGTCCTCACGGAGTCAGGAGCTGATCCCAATGGAACTCCTTCGGGATGAGACCCTACAGTTCAATATCACTACCATCTGTGGTTTGCGTTCTTGAGGCTCAATGCCTATCCGTTCCTCCACATACTTTCCGACATGTGACAAAGTGTTTCCAACAGTGTTAAAGCCTCATAAAGGCAAAGGGTGGACACACCCCGTATTAATATCTACTTATAGGTGTTCGGATACTTTTGATCAGATAGTGTAAGCCCGGAGTGACTTAAAGGGTGGTGACGACATAAAAGTGGTTGTAGGTAATGCACATGCCGGGCTGCAGTGTTCTGGAGGAAACTTAAGGAAATTCTCTTCATCCACGAAAGAAATGGCTAACAGTTTTTCGACTGATTCTTGGCTATTACTCGACAGTTTCTCGCCCTTGACGGGTAGGATTAGTAGAAGAGATAGGAAAGATTCAAAGTAGAGCAGTGATTTTTGTTAAGAATTCGTCTACTATGCGTAACAGCGTCACAGGACTTTCCTTTAATTTGGAGTGGTGCTGCGAGTCACCTAGATGTTTACGGCTAAAATTCTGATAGTGTGTTTTCCCTTGTCACATGGCGTTTATCTCGGCGTACGGAGTCACACGTTTTCAATATCTGACAAACTTATTTTTATATGACTTTATAGCCGGATGTCCTTGCTCTTGCGTCTCAGGAGCGAAAGTACAGGTAGGTCTTGTGTGCTGTCTAGCTGTGAAACTTTTAAGCTATGTACTGCGTTTTATCGTATTTTCACAGTTAGACAATCTTATTTTCTGATGCAGGCGTTGGAGACCAGTCGAAAATTTCCCTAAAAGAGCATGAAAACCTGCCGAAAAGCCACGCTCATGCTTTTGCCGTAGATGACCAAAGGTCATTTATCCTCAGCGCGGATTCGAATCGTGCCTGAGTTGTGTTTCTAGCTGGCTCTCTAAGCTATAGGAGGAGGTCGAGAACGCGTCTTCGAAAACGTTTAAGTCAACATATTGCTAAATGGCCAGGACGGTAATAATCAGAGCCTATGACGAAGGCTGCCAATGGTAGCCACAAGAATTTTAAACAATGCTCCCACTTCTCCAACAGAAACGCGGTAAAACTCCTCTTTATAAGAGAACCCGACTCTGGTCTCTGACAGTGTTTTAGCAGTATTCGACACCGGAATATCCTGAAGAAGATCCTAGAAGAGGGGTCGAAACGTCGATTATTTTAGAGGAAATATGACGCTGCCTAACAACCCAGAAGATTTTAACTTTAGTGACAACGGACACGAAAGCATGCAGGCTTACATAAAATCAGAGATGCTTCATCTCAAACGGAGACTTACGAGAGTCTCTTGCGCACCCGTCAGGAATGGTAAAGAAAGAGGGAACTGATAATGGTACGAGGGTCACTCCAAAAGAAATGCACTTTTTTTTTAAATCCATCTTTCATTCTACATATTTGAAAGTTTTACAGTGTGTAAAAACGTTCAAATGTGTGTGAAATCTTATGGGACTTAACTGCTAACGTCATCAGTCCCTAAGCTTACACACTTCTTAACCTAAATTATCCTAAGGACAAACACACACACCCATGCCCGAGGGAGGACTCTAAACTCCGCCGGGAGCAGCCGCACAGTCCATGACTGCAGCGCCCTAGACTGCTCGGCTTTTTACAGTGTGTAGATACATCCTTTAGGAACAATATTTTCATTTCTCCACATAATTTCCATCCCTCTCAACTGCCATACGCCGTCTTGGAACCAGCGCCTGTATACCCGCACGGTAAAATTCTGGACCAACCTGTTGGAGCCACTGTTTGGCAGTGTGCACAAGGGAGTCATCATCTTCAAACCTTGTCCCACGAAGACAGTCTTTCAGTTTCCCAAAGAGATGATAGTCACATGGAGCCAGATCAGGACAGTAAGGCAGGTGCTTCAGTGTTGTCCATCCGAGTTTTGTGATCGCTTCCATGGTTTTTTGACTGACATGTGGCTGTGCATTGTCGTACAACAGCAAAACATCCTGCTTTTGCCCATGTGGTCGAACACGACTCAATCGAGTGTGCAGTTTCTTCATAATCGTCACATATGCTTCTGAATTTATGGTGGTTCCACTTGGCACGATGTCCACAAGCAAGAGTCCTTCGGAATCGAAAAATACCGTAGCCATAACTTTTCCAGCAGAAGATGTGGTTTTGAATTTTTTTCTTGGGTGAATTTGCATGATGCCACTTCAGTGATTGCCTCTTCGTCTTTGGTGAAAACTAATGGAGCCATGTTTCATCACCTGTCACAATTCTTCCAAGAAACTCATCTCCACCATTCTCTTACTGATCCTAAAGTTCGCTGCATACCGTTTTTCTTGTTTCTTTGTGAGCCACTGTCGACATCCTGGGAACCCACCCGGCACAAACTTTTTTTAACGCGAACACTTTCAGTATTCTGCAAACACTTCCTTCCCCTGTCCCAACGTTGCGTGACAATTCGTTCACTGTGATGCGTCTGTCAGCAGTCACCAATTCGTTTACTCTCTGGACATTGTCTGCAGTGTGTGGAGTACGAGGCCTGCCGCTGCAGGACAATCCTCAATAATGGCGTGCCCGCTTTCATCACGTAAACTGCTTGCCCACCGATTAACTGTACTGCGATCGACAGCAGCATCTCCATACACCTTTTTCAACCTCTTGTGGATGTTTCCCACTGTCTCGTTTTCACAGCACAGGAATTCTATGACAGCACGTTGTTTCTGCCGAACGTCAAGTGTAGCAGACATCTTGAAGACATGCTGTGACGGAGCCACTCACGGGAACAGGTTGAACTAAGTTTGAAAACAAGCGGGAAGGATGTATCTACACACTGTAAAACTTTCACACATGCAGAATGAAAACTGTATTTTTACAAAAATAGTGTGCATTTCTTTTGGAGTGACCCTCGTAGATGAAGTACTCTCCACCATATGCTAGCGTACAGAATGTGGAAGTACGTGGATGTAGGCCGAACTTCATGTGAACGCTATGATCCAGAATGCTCCTACAGCCGCTCATCTTGCCCATGTGGAGCCATCGACTGAATGAGAGTTTCATGGAGTAGACAGTTTGCGCATTGGCAGAAAGGCGTTTGCTTTTAACGGCTGAAAGCCTCCGGCCCCGAAATACTGTAGTACGTATTGGTGTGGCATGCGTTTCCGGAGTGGGGTGGCGCCCATTGTTCCCGCGGCGAAAGGCGCCCAGCGCGTGGTGCGTGGCGGAGGGTGTTGGGGACAACGCGGCCGCCGCGACGCCGCCTCCCAGCGATCAATACAGCATCCGAACGGAGGCGGCCGGCGTGGCTGGCGGTGGCGGGACGCGCCGGGCTGCAGCCGCTGTCACAGGTGCCCGCTGCCCGCTGGCGGACCTGTCGCTGCGTGCCTGACGCTCCCAAACAGCCAACCACAATTACGGACAGCTACTAGTTTTTTGGCTGTTTCTACAGCGATCGTATAAAAAGATGGATGACCCATCCAAAAAACATAAGTCATTGCCTTCAAAAATCATCTCCAGTTGTCGGAATGTTGCTGTGGTCTTGACAGACAAAAATCTGCTTTGATGCAGCACAGACCGAAGACTGACTTGATGCAGTAGTCTACATTCCTGTGTAAGTCTCTTTATTTTTGTAGACGTACTGTAACCTCTATCCCTCTTGTTGCGCCGGCCGCGGTGGTCTAGCGGTTCTGGCGCTGCAGTCCGGAACCGCGGGACTGCTACGGTCGCAGGTTCGAATCCTGCCTCGGGCATGGGTGTGTGTGATGTCCTTAGAACTACTTAAACCTAACTAACCTAAGTTCTAGGGGACTTATGACCTAAGATGTTGAGTCCCATAGTGCTCAGAGCCATTTGAACCATTTGAACCTCTTGTTGCGGCGCCAGCCTCAGGCAGGCTGTCATGTTCTGCAACAGAGCGTGGTGCCGTCAGAGGCGGACTAGATCGCAAGCACAACGCTGCATTTCGGCAGCTTGCCTCTTGACAGCAGCCTAGCTCTTGTCATAACACGACCATCCAGAACGAGTATAACCTGAGGTAACAAAAGTCGTGGGATAGCGATATGCATCCATTTAGGTGGCGGTAGTATCGTGTACACAGGGAATAAAAGATCTGTGCATTGGCGAACCAGTCATTTGTACTCAGGTGATTTGTATGAATACGTTTCCGGCGAGATTATTGCCGCACTACGGGAACTAACAGACTATGAACGCGGAATGGTAATTGGAGCTAGACGCATGAGACATTTCACTTCGGAAATCGTTAGGGAATTCAATATTCCGAGATCCACAGCGTCAAGAGTGTCGAGAATACCAAATTTGAGGCATTGCCTCTCAGCGCGGACAATGAAGTGGCCGACGCCTTTGCTTAGCGGCCGAGAGGAGCGGCGTTTACGTAGAGTTGTCAGTGCTAACAGACAAGCAACGCGCGTGAAATAACCGCAGAAGTCAATGTGGAACGTACGACGAACGTGTCCGTTAGGTCAGTCCCGTGGAACCTGGAGTTACTTGGTTGGGCAGCAGAAGACCGACGCGAGTGCCTTTGTTAATAGCACAGCATCGCCTGTAGCATAACACTGGAGTCAAGACCGTACCGGCTGTACTACTGGAAAACCGTGCCCTGGTCAATTGAGTCCCGATTTCAAGTGGGGGGAGGAGATTAGTGTTTAACGTCCCATCGACAACGAGGTCATTAGAGATGGAGCACAAGCTCGGGTTAGGGAAGGATAGGAAAGGAAATCGGCCGTGCCCTTTCAAAGGAACCATCCCGGCATTTGCCTGAAGTGATATAGGGAAATCACGGAAAACCTAAATCAGGATGGCCGGACGCGGGATTGAACCGTCGTCCTTCCGAATGCGAGTCCAGTGCGCTAACCACTGCGCCACCTCGCTCGGTGATTTCAAGTGGTAGCTGATTGTAGCGTTCGAGTGTTGCGTAATCACCACGAAGCTATGGACCCAAGTTGTCAACAAATCACTGTAGAAGCTAGTGACGGCTCCATAACGGCGTAGGCTGTGTTTACGGAGAATGGTCTGGGTCCTCTGGTCCAACTGTACCGACCATTGGCTGGAAATGGTTATGTTCGGCTGACTGGAGATCATTCATGTACACTCTTGGAAATGGAAAAAAGAACACATTGACACCGGTGTGTCAGACCCACCATACTTGCTCCGGACACTGCGAGAGGGCTGTAAAAGCAATGATCACACGCACGGCACAGCGGACACACCAGGAACCGCGGTGTTGGCCGTCGAATGGCGCTAGCTGCGCAGCATTTGTGCACCGCCGCCGTCAGTGTCAGCCAGTTTGCCGTGGCATACGGAGCTCCATCGCAGTCTTTAACACTGGTAGCATGCCGCGACAGCGTGAACGTGAACCGTATGTGCAGTTGACGGACTTTGAGCGAGGGCGTATAGTGGGCATGCGGGAGGCCGGGTGGACGTACCGCCGAATTGCTCAACACGTGGGGCGTGAGGTCTCCACAGTACATCGATGTTGTCGCCAGTGGTCGGCGGAAGGTGCACGTGCCCGTCGACCTGGGACCGGACCGCAGCGACGCACGGATGCACGCCAAGACCGTAGGATCCTACGCAGTGCCGTAGGGGACCGCACCGCCACTTCCCAGCAAATTAGGGACACTGTTGCTCCTGGGGTATCGGCGAGGACCATTTGCAACCGTCTCCATGAAGCTGGGCTACGGTCCCGCACACCGTTAGGCCGTCTTCCGCTCACGCCCCAACATCGTGCAGCCCGCCTCCAGTGGTGTCGCGACAGGCGTGAATGGAGGGACGAATGGAGACGTGTCGTCTTCAGCGATGAGAGTCGCTTCTGCCTTGGTGCCAATGATGGTCGTATGCGTGTTTGGCGCCGTGCAGGTGAGCGCCACAATCAGGACTGCATACGACCGAGGCACACAGGGCCAACACCCGGCATCATGGTGTGGGGAGCGATCTCCTACACTGGCCGTACACCACTGGTGATCGTCGAGGGGACACTGAATAGTGCACGGTACATCCAAACCGTCATCGAACCCATCGTTCTACCATTCCTAGACCGGCAAGGGAACTTGCTGTTCCAGCAGGACAATGCACGTCCGCATGTATCCCGTGCCACCCAACGTGCTCTAGAAGGTGTAAGTCAACTACCCTGGCCAGCAAGATCTCCGGATCTGTCCCCCATTGAGCATGTTTGGGACTGGATGAAGCGTCGTCTCACGCGGTCTGCACGTCCAGCACGAACGCTGGTCCAACTGAGGCGCCAGGTGGAAATGGCATGGCAAGCCGTTCCACAGGACTACATCCAGCATCTCTACGATCGTCTCCATGGGAGAATAGCAGCCTGCATTGCTGCGAAAGGTGGATATACACTGTACTAGTGCCGACATTGTGCATGCTCTGTTGCCTGTGTCTATGTGCCTGTGGTTCTGTCAGTGTGATCATGTGATGTATCTGACCCCAGGAATGTGTCAATAAAGTTTCTCGTTCCTGGGACAATGAATTCACGGTGTTCTTATTTCAATTTCCAGGAGTGTATTTCATGTGCTGAAACAATGATGGAATTTTTATGGACGACTATGCGCCATGCGATTGATATGAAGAACATTCTGGACAATTCTAGCGAATGATTTGGCCACCAGATCGCCCGACGTGAATCCTATCGAACATTTATGGGACATAATCGACAGGTCAGTTCGTGCGCTAAATCCTGCACCGGTAATTATGGACGGCTGTAAAGGCAGCAAGGCTCTGCAGGGGACTTCCACCGACTTGTTGAGTCCATGACAAGTCGAATTGCTGCAATACGCTGAGCAAAAGGAGGCCTGATACAATATTAGGAGCTATCCCATGATTTTTATCGTCTCAGTGTAGATCGCTACATACTGGAGCACAAAGCTGCATTTCTCCAGCTGGCTACGTGACGGGAGCCTACTTTTGTCGTGAAACACCCGGTTAGAGCTGATATAAACGCTCCTCACTCAGTCAGTAACAACAACCCGTCGGCGCCGTACATTCGCCAGGCGTAGCCTCCGCACCAGTCACCGATTTAATATGTGACCAAGCAGTTGAAGCCTCCTCGGATAATGTCATCAACTAAGCCGCAATGGTAACACCGGTTCCCGTCAGATCACCGAAGTTAAGCGTTGTCCGGCTAGGCTAGCACTGGGTGGGTGACCATCTACATCTACATCTACATCTACATCTACATCTACATCTACATCCATACTCCGCAAGCCACCTAAAAGTGTGTGGCGGAGGGTACCTTGAGTACCTCTATCGGTTCTCCCTTCTATTCCAGTCTCGTATTGTTCGTGGAAAGAAGGATTGTCGGTATGCCTCTGTGTGGGCTCTAATCTCTCTGATTTTATCCTCATGGTCTCTTCGCGAGATATACGTAGGAGGGAGCAATATACTGCTTGACTCTTCCTTCGGTGAAGGTAAGTTCTCGAAACTTTGACAAAAGCCCGTACCGAGCTACTGAGCGTCTCTCCCGCAGAGTCTTCCACTGGAGTTTATCTATCATCTCCGTAACGCTTTCGCGATTACTAAATGATCCTGTAACGAAGCGCGCTGCTCTCCGTTGGATCTTCTCTATATCTTCTATCAACCCTATCTGGTACGGATCCCACACTGCTGAGCAGTATTCAAGCAGTGGGCGAACAAGCGTACTGTAACCTACTTCCTTTGTTTTCGGATTGCATTTCCTTAGGATTCTTCCAATGAATCTCAGTCTGGCATCTGACCAGACCATCTGGTCTGCCGGGCGCTGTTGGCACGCGGGGTGCGTTCAACCCTTGTGAGGCAAATTGAGGAGCTACTTGATTGAGAAGTCTCCGATCTCGGAAACTGACCTACGGCCGGGAGTGCGGTGTGCTGATCACATGCCCCTCCATATCCGCATCAAGTGACGCCTGTGGTATGAGGATGACACGGCGGCCAGTCGGTATCTTTGGGTTCAAAAATGGTTCAAATGGCTCTGAGCACTATGAGACTTAACTGCTGAGGTCATCAGTCCCCTAGAATTTAGAACTACTTAAAGCTAACTAACCTAAGGACATCACACACATCCATGCCCAAGGCAGGATTCGAACCTGCGACCGTAGCGGTCGCGCGGTTCCAGACTGTAGCGCCTAGAACCGCTCGGCCACCCCGGCCGGCAGGTACCTTTGGGCCTTCATGGCCTGTGCGGGAGTAGGTTTTTTTAAGTTTTAGGCGAAGGTGCTGGTCTACGAGCGAATGTTAGCCCTGATGGTTCCAGGCTTCGGAATGAATCTGATGCGGGGACACCCATTAGATGCCATCACCTGACCCTCCAGGCAATCACCGAGGGTCTTGCGTTCGTTTCAGGAATTCTGTACTCGCTTGCCAAACGCTTCGAGCCGCGGCAGTGTGCCCCTGCCCCAGCCCTCCAACTTGCCTACTGAGGAGCAAACATACGACCCGCATCAGCAAAACCATCATCAGTAGTCGCTCTTACGCTGTCGCAGCATTCCGCTGCCTCAGCGAATTCACTCTCTGCCAGTCAGCCACGATTAGCTCCTGGGCTACAGTCACGGTCCTTCTGTATGGAAGCATCGATTAATAAAGTATGTTGATGTTGAGTGAGCGTCTTATGTGAAGATTATGTAGCAAAACTTATCGGTGTGCAAACAGAATGCCAAATAACACAACAGTTCGGGACCACATGCAGAAGCAATTGCGGTATCACAACGCAGCCAAATATTTGCAACGATCTGGCCAGTTTTTAGTAGTGCTAGGTGCAGCTACGTAGTGAAATGCTTGGCATGCCCGTCTTCTATAGGCTCTCAGAGTGGAGGCAGGAGTGTGTTTGGTTTTTACGCAGCGACTTTCTAGCGTTGCCTTTCAGGCTATTGATATTAAGCCATACAGTTACATTCATCTTTGAAGCTTTTCGGCGTGGAATGACGCTGTTAACTCCGATATTATATAATTTCAGCGCAGGGACAGCAAAGCTAGTGAAATCTCTTCAAGCAGCAAACCTCATCTGTAGTATTGAGCCGGCCGGTGTGGCCGTGCGGTTCTAGGCCTGCCTAGGGCATGGATCTGTGTGATGTCCTTAGGTTAGTTAGGTTTAAGTAGTTCTAAGTTCTAGGGGACTGATGACCACAGATGTTAAGTCCCATAGTGCTCAGAGCCATTTGTACCGTTTTGTAGTATTGAGATATATTATTTTCCATAACAATTAAAATTTTTCCAAAATACAATCTAATAAAACCATTTTATAGTTTGCAAAGAAATCTTACTTCAATGGAATAAAGAAAGAATTGGAAATCAACCTTGTTCCATATGTTTTGAGACAGTACGACGTTAATTACTTTGCACCTCCGCAGTGTCTATGTGCAGTCTTTTTTTTCTACATCCATACTCCGCAAGCCACCTGACGGTGTGTGGCGGAGGGGTGTGCAAACAGAATGCCAAATAACACAACAGTTCGGGACCACATGCAGAAGCAATTGCGCTATCACAACGCAGCCAAATATTTGCAACGATCTTGTGCCACATACAAATACAATTCCACGACCACCGCTAGAACCCATAAGACTATTGGTGGCGGTGGAAGCAAGAAGAAATTATTCAGTGTCACGCAGTAATCAATTCATTTGAGGATTCAGAAGACAAGAAACAAAATAATGTTCATTAACAGAGAAACTAAACTGTAGATGTGAGTGATGTGCAGCTCTGTGCCTTCATAAGTCTTTCACCTTGAGAGCTATCCATGTAATGCATTCTAACTAACCTGTTAACTCGTTGCATAATGTTCCCCTCTTGTTTGGTCCATAAATGATCTAAAGACACCAAATCCACGTCACTGACGGATCCTTCGAACCTTTTCAGAAACTTTTGTGTGTGCTGTCTCTTGATACTCGTAAAGCAGACCACTATGCTCGCCTCCACGAGGCATTGAATCAATGTTGCCAGAAGGTTTACGAGTGTTATTGAAAATCAGATGTCACGAGTGAAACACGGACTTGATTACCCGGAATTTACGTGTTAATTTATGTATCTGTGTGAATGAAAGCAAGAAAAAACCCCCTGTTTTATTCGTTGGCATTCAAACAGCAACAGTACAAAATTGTCAAATATGGTCTTCCATTTCCAGTTGTAACGTTGAAACCAGTAGCTGTACCAGTGGTAAACCATGATCGTGGTCACAAACTCGTAGCTATCTGTAGCAGGTATCTATACTAGGTATTTGAATGCTGAGTAATATAATGCGACACGAATGTATCTGCCGTCATGGTGTTAAATCAACATAAATTGCTGCAGAATACTGCCAGCGTCATCGGCCTCCCATTGTCGTCTTTTCTTGTTAAGTTTTTCCTATTACCCCGCAAATAAGACGCCGAGATAAATATGTATATTCTGTATGGCGAAACGTCCAACATTCCATTCTTTTAGATTCGTTGGTCACTTGCGTGGGTTACAAATACGAATGGGACAACTCTTGAGAGTGAACGAATAACAACAACAATAGTAACAATAACAAATAATAAATCAAGTTTATTGCATTACACAAAAATATCTACGACTAAAAAATAAATAAAAATAAGCTGATTGTTCAGATGGCGCAATGCAGAAGTTTTCTTAGCATTTCGCTACTGAATTCCATACTGGCTGCTGAAGCGATACACATCGATAATCCAATGAGATCTGAACCAGCAACTGGCCTTGCCTTATATAACCTTCCTGTGGCACCGAGGAAACATGAAACTGCTTCGTTAAGGTCTTTACCTTTGCTCTAGTGATAGTTCATCCAGAAGTTCACAACATGAAATATAAAACCAGTTGAAATCCAAGCGAGAAATGATCTTCGTAGGGTCAAAAAATTAAATTTACGATTCTGGTATCATATAAGCGCAATTTTAAGGTGTCAGGCAAATCCAACACCTTCCATGAAAACCCTGACATGATAAGCAAATCCAGTAGTATGTCACATAGCTCCGAATAAATCGTGACATTAAATTAACCAAAGTAATACGAGTAACGAGTGAGCAAATGGAATACCACAGACTAACATAAGAATGCCTAAATGCATGTCATACCTTCCCACCGTGAGACAGACGCAGTTCCGAGGGGAGAAACGAGAACAGAAGCCGAGAGCAGAACCGTGTTAAGCTAGAAGGTCCTACGATAAGGGACGGACACCCACGTCGCCAGCTAACCACCAGGACCACCCCCGAGCCCATGTTAAAAGCTAGAGCCCTCCAGAAGAACTGTATAGATCTTACGATAACACTGAAAGGGCCACACCAGCCGCGGGTTTTAGCGTGAGACTTTTTCGCGTCTCTGTTACGTTGCAAACTTTAAAAACATTGCCCCACCACGAAAAGTATAACGTTTCTCATTGGATAGACAGAATTTGTGCAGGCGGAGCTTAAAGTTAACATTGAGACCCTGATTGGTCAGATGAAAACACAGCCAGACAGTTTTTTTAAAAACCAACTTCGGTAAATTGTAGTAAGGAGAAGTTAGGAAAGAGTTGCTTCGGAGACGGCGAGCTGTATGGAGCTGCGCCGGCCGCCGCCCCCTGACGAACACCGACAAGGTAATGAACGCACGCGATGCCGCATTTTTGAGCACATAAGGCTTCACTCAGAACTGCAGAAGTCTCATCTGTTACATCCCCCTTTTACGTAATACTAGTGTCGATCGTCAATTGAAGCTCATGGTATTCACATTTGCTACGTAAGTTAAAATCTGAAACGCGATGATTATTCGGTTATATAATTATTGAGAAGCCACATCAGCCACTGTAATTTATGACAAGTTAGATAAGTAATTAAAGATAATTGAGGGTCACTGTAGACCATTTTGATAGTTTTCTCTTTTGTGAAACTTAATTTAAACCTAGATTATAGATGTGATATGGCATAGGTCATCCTTCGATCCATTGTAGAACTTGGAAACCCACTCAGGGAATATTCGTTCACATTTTTGTTGAACGCAGTTGGTTTTTATCATCCTGTATTAAAATATTTCCTTTTATCAATAGTGCAATTTATAAACAATGTTTTGTGAGTAGAATGAAATGTACAATGGTAAACTTAACTGATTTTTCGACGTTATTTTACCAGCTAACTAAAAATAGGAAAGCCTTGAACCCCTTCCACTAAATTTAGTTAGTATTAAGATTCTTTTACAGGGAGTGCAGTGGAGCTGACGCTGAAATCATTAAGTATTTGGTTATATCATCGCTAGTCCCACTGAACTCTTCTGAACTCTACATGTCATGTGTGGTCTGGCGTCTCCTTACCAGCAACAGGTCCCAGGTTCAAACTAGTCAATTCCCTAAAAAACACGCTCAGAGCGTCATTGCACGAAAGTGGTAGGGAGACACGACATAGAACAACAGACACCACGCAGAATGACTATTCAAGTTACTTCATCGGTATGAAAAAGGAATATTACGAGAATTTACCAAGATCAGTCCGTACCAATCCCGAACATGAGTGAGCATTCAAGAGCTTCACAACATCGTCAGCAGTATTGTGCAGTCTCACTCAGCTGCACTAGGAATGTGAAGAACAGCTAACAACGTGCTCAATGCTATCCACAGCCAGCTCCAGCCAATAACTAGTGGAGCTCCGCTACCAGACACCGGTTTAAGGGGTAGCTTCAAAGCGACGGCAGATTACGCCATTGTAATATACAAACGAGTTGCACTCTTACCCTGTCCGGCTTATGGCAAAAGCTTATTTTAAGAAAACTAAAAATGTAGGCAAGACAGCCTTATCCAAAAGGTCAAAAAACAGATACGACGCACTGTTGATAATAAACAGACTGTATTTACTTGCGGCCTTGGGTCGTATACAACTAGAATATCAGGAATATAACCAGAATGGAGAGATATTATGGATAATAGACTAACGCATCGATATCACGGAGTAGTAAATCAAATTGTGGGTTAAGAAGGCAAAAAAAAAAAAAAACAAAAAAAAACGGAATGTATGACTACTGAAAAAGAAACAAAACAGAAGATAGACGCGAATGTGCAGTTGGTTCAAATGCCTCTGAGCACTATGGGACTTAACATCTGAGGTCATCAGTCCCCTAGAACTTAGAACTACTTAAACCTAACTAACCTAAGGACATCACACACATCCATGCCCGAGGCAGGATTCGAACCTGCGATCGTAGCGGTCGCGCGGCTCCAGACTGAAGCTCCTAGAACCGCTTGGCCACTCCGGCCGGCGAATGTGCAGTTGTGCACTTCATAAGTTTTTCACCTTCAGATCCACCATAGAGTACGCATACAATAAGCTTATTCATTGGTTCCATATTTTTTCCCGTCTTGTTTGATAACGATATGATGAAGAAAATACAGATTCGTGTCACTGAGAGTTGCTCCGAATCTGTTAAGAGATTCTTTCTTGTTTTGTTGGTGATATAACTTGAACGACTATGGCTGCTCCTGTGAGGTTTCCACGAGATGTATGACACCTAGGGTTAAGATTCGTCACTTACTTGTGACAGCCGGCTGGTGTGGCCGAGCGGTTCTAGACGCTTCAGCCTGGAACCGCTCGACATCTACGGTCGCAGGTTCGAATCCTGCCTCGGGCATGGATGTGTGTGATGTCCTTAGGTTAGTTAGATTTAAGTAGTTCTAAGTTCTAGGGGACTGATGACCTCAGATGGTAAGTCCCAGAGTGCTCAGAGCCATTTGAACCATTTGAACTTGTGACAATTATCAGCTCAGCTAAGGATTTGCGAAAGGAAGTGATAACAGATTTTGCAGCAAATTTAGACCTTATATCGAAAGCAACCAGCGTTTTAGAGAGTGAGCACTTTATAACTGTGTGGACAAGGCATTACTACAGTAAAAACTCTCTCATTACCATAATCGTAGCTGAGGTAGGTAGCTTACAAAGTGAAAGATGAGAGCAGGGGTAGCTTAAGCATGCAACGACCTACTTGGAATCAAAAAACTTTACTAATTTGATATGATATCTTAAGTAGGAATTATTCAGAATATTTCGTCGAGATGATAAGATAGTCAAGCCAATTTAGCGGGATAAATCAGTCCCACACCCGCATATCACTTTTACGACGATAGAGTTGCCAAACAACACCTACGACGTTGTGAAGACCTGACTACGCTAGTGACAAAAAGAATGTGTTTTCATAGCTGGAGTCTTGCATGACGTTTTGGCCATCCAATATAGTGCTGCCAGGTTTCATGTCAAGGGTGTATATCCGCAGTGGAAGAGTGAATTGTGAACTGAGCTATCCGGCAATTTCCGAGTGGCCTGTCTAGCCTAAAAGTTATGTCTGTGAAACTGTCTTATTTAGTATAACCGATATTTACGTTTTTTGTACATTACGGAGAAAAATCCACCTGAAATGAGCTAATCAATGATATAGGTCTGCAGTGATATCATTTACTGATTGCAACCGTTTTGAGGGTCCCAGTATGAAACTCAATTGACGGAAGACGACTATTTCAGTGCTTTTGGAGTGATCCATTACGAAAATATTACTACGAACAACACTGAAATGTGACGCATTCCGCTAAAAACTGCTTACCGTTGCATAACGACCGCTGACCCCTTCCTCTTTCAACCCGGACAGCGCTTCGCCCGAGAAGCTTTTTTTAAACATCAAAGGTGACCCGTTCCGCTGAATATCCATCCCCTTTCGTGTCTGCAAACTTTCTCTTCCTCCCAGTTCAAACACAGAACGGGAGGGGTTCGTTCAACTGACTTTTGCAACATAAATGGCCTAGGAAATGGATTTGGGAGCTATAAATCGTAACTTTGCACGCTTATCACGATATATACGTTACGTAAAGATTGAGGGATGACACACTGAATGGGAGTAATTGAAACGTATTTCTTCGTTTTGGCGTAGTAGACTGTACTCAGTAAGACACTGGAACAATATTTTACTAGGAGAGAGGTTTAAATAATTGTTTCCAACTTTGATTTAGGTTTTCCGCGGTTACGCTAAACCACTTCAGGTGACTGCGCGCTTGGTTCCCATAAAGTGGCTGTGGCCGATATTAAGTCCCAATAAGAGCTCGTGTTTAGTCTCTAATGATCTCGGTGCTTACGAAACATTCAAACCAATACTTCATTTCTTCATTTCCAGACGAGTGATCATCTGTTTGGTCGATCCACTCTAAACAAAGTGAAAGAATGGAAAACAATTAAAAGTTGAAACTTCTCAGAAATTCGATTACTGGGTTGATATACTTCAGTGTAAAGCGCCAATACTGTAATGTCTTTGTCAAGTATCTGCAGTGTTACCTGTATACTGCAATGTGATCATTTATTCTGAAAAATTCTACACCAGCCTAAGGAAAGCGTTATGTATGGCTACGGTTAAAGCAATTGAATAATAATATTCGGAGTGATAACGGATATCTCTCGGTCGCTGTTCCCTTATCTTCACAAAAATGGCGCTTCAATTCTGTATCAAAACCACAAAACAACAGAATAACCACCGAAATGTGGTTCTGTATATCTAAAAGAAATTCGTGTCGGGCAGCGTCAAATCAGTCAAAAGACTAATTTATTTTAGAAAAGCTAAAAGCGCAAAATATTATATAAAATAATTATGTCTCAATGAGAGATTGCATATCTCTAACGATTTCCTACATCAAGAAGTATAATCAATCATCCGACGAGGAAATGGTACCATTAGGCAGAACAGGAAATCTATGCTGTTACGCGAAATCTTCAGCATTCAGTAAATGCTGATAATAAGTTGCGCTTTCGGCTGTGTTTGACCACCAGGAACATAGAGCATCGTTGCAAGGATCAGAAGGAATAGTATGGAATGGCTAAGTAAGTAACTCATGTCTCACTATCATTCGATGATAGTTCAAAACCTAGTTTTTGGTTCTGGTTGTAAACTATAATATTTGGGTACTTCACCGACAGAATATACACTCCTGGAAATTGAAATAAGAACACCGTGAATTCATTGTCCCAGGAAGGGGAAACTTTATTGACACATTCCTGGGGTCAGATACATCACATGATCATACTGACAGAATCACAGGCACATAGACACAGGCAACAGAGCATGCACAATGTTGGCACTAGTACAGTGTATATCCACCTTTCGCAGCAATGCAGGCTGCTATTCTCCCATGGAGACGATCGTAGAGATGCTGGATGTAGTCCTGTGGAACGGCTTGCCATGCCATTTCCACCTGGCGCCTCAGTTGGACCAGCGTTCGTGCTGGACGTGCAGACCGCGTGAGACGACGCTTCATCCAGTCCCAAACATGCTCAATGGGGGACAGATCCGGAGATCTTGCTGGCCAGGGTAGTTGACTTACACCTTCTAGAGCACGTTGGGTGGCACGGGATACATGCGGACGTGCATTGTCCTGTTGGAACAGCAAGTTCCCTTGCCGGTCTAGGAATGGTAGAACGATGGGTTCGATGACGGTTTGGATGTACCGTGCACTATTCAGTGTCCCCTCGACGATCACCAGTGGTGTACGGCCAGTGTAGGAGATCGCTCCCCACACCATGATGCCGGGTGTTGGCCCTGTGTGCCTCGGTCGTATGCAGTCCTGATTGTGGCGCTCACCTGCACGGCGCCAAACACGCATACGACCATCACTGGCACCAAGGCAGAAGCGACTCTCATCGCTGAAGACGACACGTCTCCATTCGTCCCTCCATTCACGCCTGTCGCGACACCACTGGAGGCGGGCTGCACGATGTTGGGGCGTGAGCGGAAGACGGCCTAACGGTGTGCGGGACCGTAGCTCAGCTTCATGGAGACGGTTGCGAATGGTCCTCGCCGATACCCCAGGAGCAACAGTGTCCCTAATTTGCTGGGAAGTGGCGGTGCGGTCCCCTGCGGCACTGCGTAGGATCCTACGGTCTTGGCGTGCATCCGTGCGTCGCTGCAGTCCGGTCCCAGGTCGACGGGCACGTGCACCTTCCGCCGACCACTGGCGACAACATCGATGTACTGTGGAGACCTCACGCCGCACGTGTTGAGCAATTCGGCGGTACGTCCACCCGGCCTCCCGCATGCCCACTATACGCCCTCGCTCAAAGTCCGTCAACTGCACATACGGTTCACGTCCACGCTGTCGCAGCATGCTACCAGTGTTAAAGACTGCGATGGAGCTCCGTATGCCACGGCAAACTGGCTGACACTGACGGCGGCGGTGCACAAATGCTGCCATTCGACGGCCAACACCGCGGTTCCTGGTGTGTCCGCTGTGCCGTGCGTGTGATCATTGCTTGTACAGCCCTCTCGCAGTGTCCGGAGCAAGTATGGTGGGTCTGACACACCGGTGTCAATGTGTTCTTTTTTCCATTTCCAGAAGTGTATTTAGATTCTGTTAGAAGTTGGCCTAAGAAGGGATATAGGCTTTGGTGTGGACACTGCTTAGGATCTGGCTCTCTCACTTCTTTAACTAATCACCGTTGAAAGCAGTCCATTTCATCTGTCACATCCGCATATTGTAATAAACTGCAGTTTGATAGTTTCTTCCTCCCTTAGCATGGGCACACTGAACACTGTCTGTTGAAGAGACAGTGCTACGCTGTGTCCTCATTCAGCTGTTGCTTCTTCTTGGTCTAGCGGAACACACTTATAGGGCATTCTGTTCCTGTTTCAGATGACGTCAACATTCTCTAGCATACAAAGTCAAACTGGCACGTACTGAACAGAAAACTAATCTACTTTGCTCCTGATCCGTGTGCATCATCGTTTCCTGGGCTAAATTCCTATCCGTTAATGTATCACTAGAAATACTAAAATTATATGGACACTTCATTTTTTAAAAATTGATCATTTTGTCCGTTTTCGTTCGTTCCGTTTGGTCGCAGCGGGCTTCACAAGATACCCGTTCAAGTTCATCGTTTAACCCTTGACTCATTTTTTTTATTACAGAGAGCAGCCAGCCCTCTGACCAACCACTCTTTTTTTTTTCTTTTTTTTTGTTCTATATTGTTCGTTGAATTTGTTCGAGGTGGACGTCCGATGACATCGATTTAGGCTCTTCGTTGATCCATTCACTCAGTTTTATTGTTACAGAGGGTACCTAACCCTCTGACCGAACACGCTGAGCTACCGTGCCGGCTGCCACTCTGAGCTACCGTGCCGGCTGTTCATGGATCTTTTGCGAACTTCATAGTTCATTTACTTTATTTCTCCGTGATAGTGCAAGACATTGTCTGGTCTTCCGGCCTATACGCTGAGCATAGCTAAACACCACTTGTTTTGAATTACAATACTTTGATGCAGCTTTATGTAATTCGCTGATATAATTTCGTTATTTTTTGTGGTCTTGTCGCAACCATGATCTATCCCCCAGCATTCAACGGCCGAGTGACGAATGTCTTCGGTCAGTACGTGTGTGGTATACACCCATTTTCTAAGCTTCTTCCTCCAGTTATATGTGATGTCCATTTTCATTTCGTAATTCAGCCTCATTTGTTTCATACGAGATGGAACAAGAACAATACAGGCTCATGATAAATGGAGACTACAAGGTTTATTCTCATGTTTCCCTATGTTGTGAATATGTCGCACATTCAGGGTACCGGACGCTAGTAACAAACGTTGAGCACGTTAGCAGACACAGTAAACGTGTTTCACAGCCCTTGCCTCATCGCGCTTGCTTTTTTCTAGATCTTTTACCACACCCTCACCCCTGTCGATTTAATTAGCGTAGAACTACTGCTCTTACAGCACTCTTTCAGAAAGACGGGTGGCCCGTACGACGAATTATGGACCATCTTAGACGATCCGCTGCACACCTGGGAATTATTTATTATTATTATTATCAGATTTGCCCTTAAGGACTAGTTATGCAAGCAAATAGATATCATGGCTGTTTACGTTCGTCCTTGCAACTGTAGATTACCAAAAACTAGGATCCATTACGAGGAGAGACGATGGACACGAATTCCTGCCCCCTCTCCAGGCACACACGTGGCTACCGCACGCGCTGGCTCTGGCGTTACGAAATGGCAGTAGATGAATGAACGAGTGGGGACGCGTAGAGGTTACTAAATGAGGGCGTTAGGCGACGCGGGGCACACGTGTCATGGTGGGCGGGTTACTGGGTCAGCGACCGTGGCGTGCCAAGACGACACGGCCGGGGTGGTTACACTCAGTGGCCGCTTCCACTTCGGCGCAGGAGGCCGGGTTAGTGGTTGCGGTGGGGAAGGCCTGGGAACATAGTGGTGCACACATTCCTATAAACTATATGACTGATGAGTTATATATGTAAACCAGGAATCAACATTACACCGCAAAGCTGTCGATCGAAAATCTGTGGTAACTGATTTATTTTGAGGAAATGAAAGCGGCACCAGTTTTGTGGCACAATCTGAACATGCTCCAGGACTTTTTCTCCCAGAAAACAACAGTGTAAGATGTGTATAGACTTCTTAAGCCTGCCACCACACACGATTTCAGGATGTTCAAAGCAAGAATTTTGCGCCTGTCACGACTGTTTTACACCGACTACGCGTTTCGATGATCACGACAATATCATCAACCGGAAAGTCGCACACAATACAATACTGTTATAAATGCAAAAAAATATTTTACATATCGAGACTTAACGACAGATTGCAATGGGTGCTGCAACTCGACTCGAATCCGTAACCTTAACTTCCGCACGCTGCGCTCTCAACATTCTTCCTGGGATGCGAATCCCGTTAAGGTGCCCCTGGGAGCTTCTGTGAAGTTTGGAGCACAGATGAGAGATGCTGCGAAACTGTAACAGCGGATCATAAATCCTGCCTTTGTAGCTGACTGGAAAGAAAATTGCCCGCGCAAAGGGAATCTCGGAACGGCACAAAGTTTTAATCCGCCAGGAAATTTCAAAACAGCGCGCACTGTGGGCTACAAAATTAGAAATTCGTTCTCCAGGTTATGTCATCTTACAGTGGTGACTGACAGAGAAATACAATATTAAAATATATGATTAAATAAAATTTTGCCACGCACACATACACATATTATTATTATTATTATTATTATTATTATACATTTTTGCCTCCAGGACGATTGTTTCTTGAATGTCACATAATTATTCATTTTTTCCTTTTTTCTTCTTTTTATCTTCCCAAAACCTCTTCATTCTTTGGCTGTGCTCCTGTTTCCTTTGCTGTGCCCAAAGTTTTGCTTGTTTCCTTCGTTTATTTTACTTCAGATTTCGTTTCCATAATTTTGTTTCTGAATCTGTCTCTCTCATTTATTGCTTTAAGCATTCTTCTATTACTTGAATCAAGTTGGATTTTTGATTCAACTGTTTACTACATCAAAAATCCTGTTTGTGAGAGTGCTATGCATGTGTCCATAGAACGTTAGTCGGCGTTCATATAATTCTTTGACTGATATCTTCAGCCATTTAAAATCTCTGTGTACTGCTCCAAAAATATTCCGAGGATTTTACGTTCGATTTTTTCTGTCTTTGTGATGTCTCACGCTCAGATTCTGGTCATTTCTGATGCGTAGAGTGCATCTGGTAGTACAACTATACTATAGTGGCTGAGTTCAGCCTGTCTTGAACTACTTCTTTTATTATATTGCGCCCATGTCAGTTAGCACACTTACTGAAGCTTTTCTGTTCTTTGTATGTTGGATGCCTTGTTTAATCCTTCTATCTGTATATGTTCCCCGAGGTATTTGCATTTTTCCACTCTGTTAACTTTTCCATATTTTGAGTACATGGCTTGGTTTCGTTGTTCTTTCTTTCTTTGTATTGCGTTTTCTCGTACGATATCTGTAGATCTGTTTTCTCAGAGACTTCATGTAAGCATTGCAGTGGTTCTGTGCTTCTTATCTATTGTTGCTGAGTAGTGCAATGCCATCTGCAGATGCCAAGCATTTTATAATCGTCTTGTTTGCAGAAGTTCTTCCTTACTGAATTCCTTATACTTTTTCTTCGCATTGTTTGATAATTTTGACCAAGACAATGTTAAATAAAAGTGGTGAGAGACCATCTCCTTGTCTGACCCCTGTATGCATCTCGAATGGGGCTGAGATTTCTCCCACAAATTTTATTTTGGGTTTGGTGTCTGTAAGGGTCAGTTGTATGAGTGTCCTAGTTTTTCTGTCTATTCAGTATTCTTCTAATGTGTATATACATATATGTTGTCATTTGATGTGCAGTTCAGTAATCACGAAAAGATTGTAATGAACGTAACTTTTCACCTGATGACGATGAAATGAGAAGTGAAGTGTGTTGTGGTTGTATTAAATCGGTGCCGATGACCAAAGCTATTTGTTCAAGATTTTTACTGTAATATCATTGATGGTTACAATATCTGTGTTTATACAGTTTCAGTATCTTCAACTCACAATGTCGTTCAGACATGCGTGCATATATGAAGGAGCAGACACTGCTATGATGATTACAGCTGTGGTAAGTACTATGAATTGAATTGGCACCTGGAAAATTTATGCCGGTTCGGGACTCGACTCCAGATTTCCCGCCTTTCGCGAGTGATCGCCTTAACAACTTCGGCTATCCGAACACGCCTCCAGAACGCGGGAATCACGAAATGTGCTAGCGGAAGTCTGTATCACTCCTGGAGGCGTACTAGGATGGCTGAAGTGGTTAGTGCGATCGCTCGCAATAAGCGGGAAATCCTTGTTCGAGCCCCGGTCCGACGCAAATTTTCATGTGTCACAAACAGGTGACTTCAATACAGACTCACGAAATGCAAATCCATTTCTTAATACTTGACTCTAAGTGGCAGCGCACAAAATGCAGTCCATTACGGACAAAATAGTTAATCAAAATATCCGCTCGGAACAATCGCCAGAATAATGTAGTTACATACGTAGCGTGAGATGCGACTGTAGAAAAATGACTAAATTAACTAATTAATCCACATAGGAATTTGTAGTTGCGTCCTCAAATGACATTTGATTTTTCTGTTGAAGTAGTAGGAGTCAACTTTTGCATAATTTCCGTTGTCGCCTAAAAGAAAAACTACGCCACGAAGTCACTGTCTCTCTCGATATATCGCTAAAGACTGTTTTTTGAACAGTCATAGATTACCGTAATGTGACACGGGGAATGTAGTGCTACTGACAATTTGTACGTTAATGTTCACTTATCTGTCGGTTATGAAAAATGGTGAAAGGGGCACAGACGATTCGTGCTCCTTCTGTTACCGAAGAAAATTGAATTGCTACAGTTTAGGATAGAACTAAGATGTCGTTTTGTGCCTCTTTTAAATTCTGAGTCGACCCTTGATGTCAGATGCCATAGGACAATTGTTCTACCTATTACGCTTCTTTTCCAGTTCCCGATGTAATTGCGTAGTTTTAAGTTTTCTGTTCCGCACTAAGTTATCCCTGGTTATTTTTACTTTTATTATTATCAGAGACATGTTTTATTCACTAAATGTTTGTACTAAGTAGCAACATTTAAATAAAAAAGAAGGAAAAACCTCGTGGAAGTTGCATTGAGGATAGATAAGAAGCTCAATTTAGGAGAAATATTTATTTGATTTCGAAAGATGGAACGTCATGATGCAGATACCAATTTCGTAGTAAAAGTCGGCAAATGATGTTCATTTCTGTTCTGTAGACCGTGAATTAGTGTTAAATTTGATGTTTTATGATACAGGTCTTCCATCCACAGCTAAGGGTCAAAAGATAAACTACGAAAGAGAGTGGCAGAAAGTAATTATTGGGAGCTTTATAACAACATAATAAAAACTGTGTGATGTTGCGCAGCAAATGGAAGTCCGTAGCCCGAAATACTCGGCAGAATTGCACAATTAAAGTATTCCCTTTCGGAGCGGCGCAGCAATTACGTTGCTCAGTCTAGCATATTATTCACAGCGAGTGAATTTTGTTAGAGTAGTTACGTTTAAAATTAGCTTTGCACCCAAGTTCTCGCCAGTGATTCCGAGAGAACTCTTAAAAAAGTAGCCAGACTCATTTGATTAGGCAGACTGCAGTAATTCAGGAGAGATCTGCGTTCTGTACATTTATACCGCTCAGCACCAGTGCTTCCTTGTGAAGAACGATGCACTCTTCAGAGCAACCAGAGCAATCAAATTAGAACTCACGGAAACATTGAATAGATGCATTCACACGTCTACGAATAAACACATACTAAATATAGTATTAAAAACCATATTGTATTTCACTAATTGACAACTGATGTTCGTCGTAGAGGAAGAAAAATTTGACTCCAGTTGAAATCTACTTTCGTAGGGAAGATATCTACGTCTTCACTACACCCACACTCTGCAAACCCCAGTGAAGTGGAATGCAGAGAGTAAGTCCTATCGTATACCAGTTATTAGGGCATTTCCTCTTCGATTCACATATGGAGCGCGGGAAGAATGCCATTTAACTGCTGTGATATGTAGGAATCCGTAGTATATTCTAGATTTATTATTTAAAGTCAGTCCGTAATACATTATAAGTAGGCTTTTTCGAAATAGTTTACGTCTGTCTTCTTTCAACATCTCTGTAACACTCTCCCGAGGGTCTAACAAACACGTGACAATTCGTGCTGCCGTTCTCCGTGATCATTCAATATCCCCTGTTAGTCCTACTTGATATGGATCGCACACGCTTGAGCAATATTCTAGGAAGGGTCAGCCGAGTGATTTGTAAGCAATCTCTTTTGCAGACATTGCCTTTGTCCAATTTCTACCAATAAACCAAGTGTACTACCTGCTTTACCCATAACTGAGCCTGTGTGATCGTTCCACTTCAGGTCCCTGCTAAGTGTTAGACACAGGTATCTGAATGTTTACGATTCCAACTGTGGCTCGCTAATGTATATCAGAGGGTCTATGTTTTTCCTCATTGTAAAGTTACTCTAATGAACGTTTAAAGCAAGCTGTTAATCTTTGCACCACTTTGGAATCTTATCAAGATCTAACTGAATATTTTTGCAGCTTCTTTCAGACTGCACTTCATTACAGATAACTGTATCCTCTGTGAAAATTCTGACGATAGTATTAATATTGTCCACAACGTCATTAATATAAAACTTCAAGGGACCCAAAACACTTTCTTGAGGCGTACCTGAAGTTACTTCTACATCTGTTAATGAGTCTCCATCGAGGCTAACTTGCTGCATGCTCCCTACAAAAAAATCTCAGTCCAGTCACAAATTTCTCTTTGAGTTCTACGGATCGGAGCGTGGAATGTCAGATCCCTTAATCGGGCAGGTAGGTTAGAAAATTTAAAAAGGGAAATGGATAGGTTAAAGTTAGATATAGTGGGAATTAGTGAAGTTCGGTGGAAGGAGGAACAAGACTTCTGCTCAGGTGACTACAGGGTTATAAACACAAAAGCAAATAGGGGTAATGCAGGAGTAGGTTTAATAATGAGTAGGAAAATAGGAATGCGGGTAAGCTACTACAAACAGCATAGTGAACGCATTATTGTGGCCAAGATAGATACGAAGCCCACGCCTACTACAGTAGTACAAGTTTATATGCCAACTAGCTCTGCAGATGACGAAGAAATTGAAGAAATGTATGATGAAATAAAAGAAATTATTCAGATTGTGAAGGGAGACGAAAATTTAATAGTCATGGGTAACTGGAATTCGATAGCAGGAAAAGGAAGAGAAGGAAAAGTAGTAGGTGAATATGGATTGGGGGTAAGAAATGAAAGAGGAAGCCGCCTGGTAGAATTTTGCACAGAGCACAACTTAATCATAGCTAACACTTGGTTTAAGAATCATGATGGAAGGTTGTATACATGGAAGAAGCCTGGAGATACTGACAGGTTTCAGATAGATTATATAATGGTAAGACAGAGATTTAGGAACCAGGTTTTAAATTGTAAGACATTTCCAGGGGCAGATGTGGATTCTGAACACAATCTATTGGTTATGACCTGTAGATTAAAACTGAAGAAACTGCAAAAAGGTGGGAATTTAAGGAGATGGGACCTGGATAAACTGACTAAACCAGAGGTTGTACAGAGTTTCAGGGAGAGCATAAGGGAACAATTGACAGGAACGGGGGAAAGAAATACAGTAGAAGAAGAATAGGTAGCTTTGAGGATGAAGTAGTGAAGGCAGCAGAGGATCAAGTAGGTAAAAAGACGAGGGCTAGTAGAAATCCTTGGGTGACAGAAGAAATACTGAATTTAATTGATGAAAGGAGAAAATATAAAAATGCAGTAAATGAAGCAGGCAAAAAGGAATACAAACGTCTCAAAAATGAGATCGACAGGAAGTGCAAAATGGTTAAGCAGGCATGGCTAGAGGACAAATGTAAGGATGTAGAGGCTTATCTCACTAGGGGTAAGATAGATACAGACTACAGGAAAATTAAAGAGACCTTTGGAGAAAAGAGAACCACTTGTATGAAATCAAAAGCTCAGATGGAAACCCAGTTCTAAGCAAAGAAGGGAAAGCACAAAGGTGGAAGGAGTATATAGAGGGTCTATACAAGGGCGAAGTACTTGAGGACAATATTATGGAAATGGAAGAGGATGTAGATGAAGATGAAATGGGAGATACGATACTGCGTGAAGAGTTTGACAGAGCACTGAAAGACCTGAGTCGAAACAAGGCCCCGGGGGTAGACAACATTCCATTAGAACTACTGACAGCCTTGGGAGAGCCAGTCCTGATGAAACTCTACCATCTGGTGAGCAAGATGTATGAAACAGGCGAAATACCTTCAGACTTCAAGAAGAATATAATAATTCCAATCCCAAAGAAAGCAGGTGTTGACAAATGTGAAAATTACCGAACTATCAGTTTAATAAGTCACAGCTGCAAAATACTAACGCGGATTCTTTACAGACGAATGGAAAAACTAGTAGAAGCCGACCTCGGGGAAGATCAGTTTGGATTCCTTAGAAATGTTGGAACACGTGAAGGCAATACTGACCCTACGACTTATCTTAGAAGCTAGATTAAGGAAAGGCAAACCTACGTTTTTAGCATTTGAAGACTTAGAGAAAGCTTTTGACAATGTTGACTGGAATACTTTCTTTCAAATTCTGAAGGTGGCAGGGGTAAAATACAGGGAGCGAAAGGCTATTTTCAGTTTGTACAGAAACCAGATGGCAGTTATACGAGTCGATGGACATGAAAGGGAAGTAGTGGTTGGGAAGGGAGTGAGACAGGTTTGTAGTCTCTCCCCGATGTTATTCAAACTGTATGTTGAGCAAGCAATGAAGGAAATAATAGAAACATTCGGAGTAGGTATTAAAATCCATGGAGAAGAAATAAAAACTTTGAGGTTCGCCGATGACATTGTAATTCTGTCAGAGACGGCAAAGGACTTGGAAGAGCAGTTGAATGGAATGGATAGTGTCTTGAAAGGAGGGTATAAGATGAACATCAACAAAAGCAAAACGAGGGTAATGGAATGTAGTCGAATTAAGTCGGGTGATGCTGAGGGAATTAGATTAGGAAATGAGACACTTAAAGTAGTAGATGAGTTTTGCTATTTGGGAAGCAAAATAACTGATGATAGTAGAAGTAGAGAGGATATAAAATGTAGACTGGCAATGGCAAGGAAAGCGTTTCTGAAGAAGAGAAACTTGTTAACATCGAGTATAGATTTAAGTGTCAGGAAGTCGTTTCTGAAAGTATTTGTATGGAGTGTAGTCATGTATGGAAGTGAAACATGGACGATAAATAGTTTGGACAAGAAGAGAATAGAAGCTTTCGAAATGTGGTGCTACAGAAGAATGCTGAAGATTAGATGCGTGGTTCACATAACTAATGAGGAAGTATTGAATAGGATTGTGGAGAAGAGAAGTTTGTGGTACAACTTGACTAGAAGAAGGGATTGGTTGGTAGGACATGTGTTGAGGCATAAAGGGATCACCAATTTAGTATTGGAGGGCAGCGTGGAGGGTAAAAATCGTAGAGGGAGACTAAGAGATGAATACACCAAGCAGATTCAGAAGGATGTAGGTTGCAGTAGGTACTGGGAGATGAAGAAGCTTGCACAGGATAGAGTAGCATGGAGAGCTGCATCAAACCAGTCTCAGGACTGAAGACCACAACAACAAGCCCATACGATCGTACTTTTGATAACAAGCGTAAATGTAATATTGAATCAAATTATTTTCAGAAAACGACAAATACTGCATCTGCCTAACTGTCTTGATTCATGGCTTTCAATGCGACATGTGGTAAAAGTGTGAGCTGGATTTCACATGATTCATGTTTTAGAAATCCATGCTGGCCGGCTCGGAGGACCTCATTGTGTTTGAGATACTTCATTACGTTTGGACTCAGAGCATCTTTTCAGGATGTTGATGATTGTTTTGTGGATCACTTCTGCTGCCCTTGTTTTAAACGAGTGTGACGTGTGGTTTCATTCCAGCTACCGACCACGGTTCTCTGTTCGAGCGATCTCTGGTAGATTACAGTTAACAGAGGGAGTAACTCAGTCGCAGATTGGGTATAGAATCTGATAGGGATTCCATCGGGCCCTGGGAGTTCGTTCAGTTTAACGATTTCAGCTGCTTCTCAATGCCACTGACACTAATATCTATTTCACTCATTATTTGTGAGATACGAGAATTACATTGGGGCAATACTCGTGGGGTTTTCTTTGTAACGGTGCATTTGAAAAGAGAATTAAGCTTTTCTGCCTTTGCTTTGCTACTCTCAGTTTCAGTTCCTGTCTCTTCCGTGACTGACTGGACACTAAGATTAGTGCAACTAACAGCTCTTTTCTTTGGATTTCGTGAAGAGTCTTTCGACAGTTATATGTTACAGTAGTCACTGACGGCTTCCATTATTGTTCTCTTGACAGCCAAACGCGTTTCATTCAGCGCCTCTCCACGTATAGCCTTATTCTTTATTTTAGATACATATATATCTGCTTACATACTCCACCCGTAAGGTCCATATAGTGTTTGGCGGCGAGACCCATATCATTCGCTTTCCTGTTCCACTCGCAAATGACGCGAGGGTAAAACGTCGGTCTGTAAGCTCCCTTAAGAGCCCTAATTTCTCTTGTTTTGTCTCCGAGGTTGTTACGCGAAATGCATTCAGTAAACGTTTGTTCGACCGACGCATCATTATTGCTCGTCAATTTGGGAGCTGTACCAAAAAGAACTGATAGAGGAAACTGAGGACACCCAAAGTACAGCAGCGCGTTTTTAGAAAGCGTGAAAGCACCTTGGAGACGCTCATGCAACTGAAATGGCTGACGTCACTATAGATGCTGTTCACTATAGTGTCGTTTGCTGTTAATATTCAATGAGAGTACATTGCTAGAAGAGTCAACCAATATATTACACCCCAGCGTCTCCCCAACTACACGTCGACATAGTGTAGCTGAAAATTTCCGTGCTGATTAGAATGACCAGAAAGAGTAATATTTACGTTCGAGTCTCACCTAATTGTTTATCAGAGATGGGCACTCGTTTATTTCTTCCTTGGACACAACTATTACTATCGAGTTCTGATACGTAACATTCACAAATATAAGTTTTTATCAGAGCAAAACCAAAGTCGGAGTCTTTAATATTACATTCAACAACAGAGTTAATAAAAATCAGTGATAATGCAATGATAACGTTCGATTTTCTTATGCAAGGACCAACGTCTTTGGTTTCTACACACAACACAGTATATGACACAATCATTTCCATTATAGAGTGTTATATTCGTATTAGAATACCTCACTAAAAGATCACGAAGATAAAATCAGAAAGTTTCATGGGTTCTTACCGACGATCTTTTTTCCCACACACCATCCACGACTGGAACAGGGAAACGTGGGGAAGGGGTGGAGGCGGCATTCAGTATGTGGGGCCAATAGTGAGAAAACAAAACCATTAAAGAATTAGTACCAGATGATCCATATTACGGAAATTTTGTTTTTGAAATCGTTACCTGTTACAGTAGAAGTATCTACAGAAAAGAGAGAAAGTTTTGGGTTTCACGTCCTGTCGACGGCGAGATCTTTGGTGACTGATCACAAGCTCGGGCTAGTCAAGGCTGCGGCGTTTTGAAAGGAACAATACGATCGTGTGGTTTAAGCGATTTAGGGAAATCCAGGGAAAAACTAAATCTGGGTTTCTGGGGTCCTACTGAATACGATTCTAGTGTTCCACCACTGCACCACATAACTTGGTCAATAGCGCTTACAAGATATAGATTCCCAATAACATAAGATGTATTCTTCGGGTTACCAGCCTGCTTCAGTCTGAGTCACTGTCGTTCCTTCCTTCCATTTCGCATTTATCCATTACAATAAACACATCATCTCTAAGATTAAAATGAACCGTGGGTCAAAATGGCTCTGAGCACTATGGGACTTAACATCTACGGTCATCAGTCCCCTAGAACTTAGAACTACTTAAACCTAACTAACCTAAGGACATCACACAACACCCAGTCATCATGAGGCAGAGAAAATCCCTGACCCCGCCGGGAATCGAACCCGGGAACCGGGGCGTGGGAAGCGAGAACGCTACCGCACGACCACGAGCTGCGGACAATGAACCATGCTGGACCTATCCAGTAAGTTAAGAAGTGCGATTACTGCGACATCTATTCCTTATTTGTCTACATACTATAATTTGACATTTTTATCTCGAATTTTAAAGGAAACTGGGATATTTCCATCTCTGATACATAGAGTTACACCTCTGCTAACCACACCACTGTGCACTTCTTGTGGTAAACTGTGACTAACCTCAAACGAAATCTGCCGTCTGCTATGGAAACCAACTACATTATAGCCTGCATTTATTATAATAGTTATAGTTCTCGACAATAAAATGAGTACACTGATAACTGAAACAGATAGATAACACATTCAACTACCTTTTATAGAGCTTTTTAGAGATGGTGGCTGCGGCGTGGAGAAACAAGGAGGTCTAAGTTCTAGGGGACTGATGACCTCAGATGTTAAGTCCCATAGTACTCAGAGCCATTTGAACCATTTTTCTACTGTTTTGCTGTTTCGGTCGACGGGGAAGCTCTATCGAATTTCATACTTGTTGCCAGTCGATCGGGAAAATTGAAGAAACAAGAAACAAAAGATATATTTCTGGTTGGAATGTGAGCTTACTTCTGTTTGAAAACAAACATGCGCCTGCAGTATAGAAAACAAGCCATTCTTCACCAAAAATGTATAAATGATTCAAATTTTGCCTGGACTAACACGTTAGACTACATCATCTTTGAGAGTTGTACGACGCAGTTGTTTTTATTCGAATACCATTATTACCTGCAGTTTAGCAGTTTTTCAGCTGGTGCAGTTTTCTGGAGTGCGGTTAATATGCAGCAGGTTATAGCAAAAAGTAAAGGATTTGAATGCTAGTTTTGTGTGACTGTGATGCTGAAATTAATGCAGAAGGCGAATTAGGATTTAACAACACTAACAAGGATTTTGTGAGCGTTGGAAAGAAAAGGAAGGAGAAACTTGCTCGGCAGACAGCAATCTTCATCTCAAATGAAACTGAAACTTCGTTGCTATTTTGTCTCCTTTAATTGCTTAACGCAAGTTGATACAGGCGACAACATGTCCAAAGATGTGTGCCTGTGTCAGTTGGTTGAAAACTTTGGGCGACTTCTTTGGACTTACACACGGCAGTTCCCTGAAGGGACAACGAGTCATTGCTTTGACAGGGAAAGTTTTAAATGGTGAATTTTGATTTAGCATTTAGCGAAGTTGATAGTATTTCGTGGGAGGGGGGGGGAGGGGGAGAAGGGAGGTTGCACAACAAAACATTAACTGGAGAGATCGCACGATGCTTTTGGGTATAGAGGAGATACCGCTTTCATAATTTTCTACATTAACTTCATTCTGTTTTTAATGTTTCTTTCAGGCATAGTCAATTGATTCATTTTATGGACGGTTCGTGTAAATCGGAACTCAGTGTTTTGCGAAAGGTTTGAGTTTTGGACCCAAGTGGGCGAGTACATTCTCACAGTCTTTGTCATCCGTTACTCCATCATGCTTATGTAGCCCCTCTCAGCTGAAAGCAAGTTAATTGTTATATCTTTCTGTTGAGCATTATCTTGGTGTTATGAAAATATTGGATAATCGTCTTTCTCTGTGGGACGAAGTCCATACATATATAAATGGCCGTTACAATTATTTCCTTGATCCCCTTGCTTGAATAATGTGCACTGTTACCTACGTTACTAGTGGACTTTTGCATTCTCTTGATGGATTTTGTATATTATTAGCTAGCGAGTCTACCTTATGTGTCCGTCTTGTTTACAAAACGTTAAAGACGAAAAAAATGTGCAATGCAGGGATACAGTCTGTCGCCCCTACTGTTTAATCTAAACATCTAAGAAATATTGTCGGAAATGAAAGAAAAATTGGTGAGTGTGAATAAAATGCGCAGTGAAAGTATGTCAGCGATAAGATTTGCTCTTGACGTTGTAGTCTCCAATGAAGTTGAAGTGAATTATCGAATCTGTTGAACAGAATGAACAATGTAGTGAGTACAGAATATAGTTTGCGAGTAAACCGCTAAAGACAAAAGTAAAGGGAAGCAGCAGAAATGAGAATATGTAGAAGCTTAACATCAATATTGGTGATCACGAGGAAGTTAAGGAATTCCGCTACCTTGGAAGCAAAATAACCCATGACAGACAAAACAAGGGGAACGTAAAAAGCAGACTAGCCATGCAAACAGGGAAATCCTGTGATAGAGAAGTCTACTGATAGTAAACTTAGGTCTGTATTTGAAGAAGAACGTTTTGAGCATGTGCGTTTGGAGCGCAGCATTGTATAATAGTGAATCACGGAAATGGGATAATCAGAATAGAAGTGAAGAGAAGAGTTTGAGATGCGGTGCTGCACAAGAATGTTGAAAATAATCAGATTGAGAAAGAATGAAATGGTACTCCGCAGAATCGGTGAAAAAAGGAACATACGGAAAACACTGAAAAGACGAAGGAAAAGGATGACAGCCCATGGGATAAGAAATGAGGAAATAACGTCATTGGTATTAGAGGGAGCTGTAGTGGGTAAAAACTGCAGGGAAAGACAGAGATTGGAATTCATCCAACAAATAGTTGGACTTGGTGGCGAGCCACATCGAACCAGTCAGATGATTTATGTCTCAACAAATAAATAAATAAATAAAATAAGTAAATAAAGTGACTAAATACAGGAAGCTAAAACGGATCTCGTTCAGTAATGAATAATTTTCCCTGCAAATTTATTCTAGTTTTCCGCACTTACCATCTATTGCAGGCTCTCATAAGCCTACAACAGGCGGTACTATCAATCTGACTATGTAACTGTCCTTTCCTCTCTTGATGTCTTGCACTAGCAGACAATTTCTTTTCATCAACTGTGGTTTTCAGTTTCAAAATGGAACTCAATGAGTAGTGCATCCGGTGATCACAGGAAGCACATTTTTTTCAAGTAACCTCTGTTCAAATGTCGAATTAATATGTTTATAATTTGCCGTCAGTGATGCGTCCTTATTTGTGCATTGTACGAATTATTACTCAGTAGAATCCAGTTTCATTAACCTATTCAGTTGCACATTGCATATTTTATTTAGCAGACATAAATTTGATCAATCGCAATGCAAACATTACAGTAACCTTTCAACATATACTGCATAAATCATGCTCCGGGCACTCACCGATCTGTCAGCACAGTAGCAGTGTAGCGGAACCCGTCCACCTGCCAGCGGCTCAGCTCGACCTCATGACACCTGCACACACAGAGAATGGTCAACATCAGAGCTTTCTTTCTCGAAATTTGCCACAAAAAAGTGAATTATATAGAAGAAGAGGGGGACGGCGTCACTGCTGTTGTGAATATGGTAAAATGTATTAAAAATAAGGCTCGAATATCGCCGATTTAGCTAAAATTTAACCATACAAACGATTTTTAGCTCTTCGTTGTGTTGGAGGATGGTCGTATATAACCGTAGTTCACTACACAAAATGACTGCATCATATTCTGGAAATGCGTAATAAATGAATGCTAGGGTGATAATGGGACAAGCTACTACAGATCACTGTAGCTGACAAGTCGGTAATAAAGGAACTGCTTATTTCAACAAATATTGCAGGTATTATTAAAAAATACAAACTGTGTGAGAGAAATAGACACTATCTCGGTATTATCAGCAAAGTCTTGCCTCAAGTGTGATTAAAAAATGTTAGTCCGTCGACTGACTAGCGAGCCCCCTTACACTGAAAACAATACCGTAAAATTTCTGAGTGCTGATTCTCAAAATAAGTTATTGTTCAAAGAATAAATACAAGTCCTAACTGTTCGTTAAATCATAAAGTCCGACATAAGGTGACCATATCTTTAGACACATCAGATGGCACCTCACGTATTTATTAACCCATATTTTATTAATCTTAATAGCCATATTAAATCTGAATTTGAGCCTCGACTCAGAGCCCGTTTGATTTCACTTTTTGGTTGCAAAAGTACTACGAGGAAAGGAATAGTTCGTAAACGCATTGTGTTCATCAGGCTGTCATAGAAGAAACATGGGTTTTGCTACTGTGAACAATTGCGTGGTGTTCGCTTGCTGACAGCATGGCAGTCAGGGGGACACACCGTACCAAAGGAATGCCAGGGTGACAGTCCAAGGGTGGCAACGGTAACAGGTGGAAATCCAAGTCTTGCGTCGGTAACAGAGGAACTGAAGAGGGAGAGGGTTAGGTTGGGTTGTTTGCAGAAGGAGACCAGGCAGCGAGGTCATCGGTCTCATCGGATTAGGGAAAGAAGTCGGCCGTCCCGTTTCAAAGGAACCATCCCGACATTTGCCTGGAGCGATTTAGGGAAATCACGGAAAATCTAAATTAGGATGGCCGGACGCGGGATTGAACCGTCGTCCTCCCGTATGCGAGTGCAGTGTGCTAGCAACTGCGACACCTCTCTCTGTGAAGAGGGAGCTACGTAGACCCGAGAGACAACAGTGAATGGTCTGTGGTCACGGTCGGGAGTATGTCCGCAGAACCGACAAAAACTAACGATTTTAAAAATCATATTAAGGGCGCAAAAAAGGAGCGAGTTACATGATTGAACAGTGGAAAGTACTACGAGCACTTCAATGTTCGCCGAAGTGTTTAATGTTTATAACTGACAAAGGCAGTGCAATCGCTACTGGCTCTGTACATTATCAACTGGTGCCGAAAAACTGTGCTTGATAATAATTTCGTAATTCAAATACGAATACAATTAACGGCTTCTTGTTTAACACAATTATCTTCTCACGAATATCATGTCAAAAATTTACAGTGATATCACTGAGAGAGAAAAAAGATAGGAGGGCAACAGATATACAGGAGAAAAGGTTGAAGACATGGATGCTGAAAGAGGATGAACGGAGGACCCAGTACCAGACACTGATCAGGAAGAAGCTGCCAAAGGAAGATCAGAGAACAGTGGAAGAAGAATGGGGAGATTTTAAGAGGGCCCTAGTTGAGGCAGCTGAGATTGTGTGCGGAAGAACTAGCACAAAGAGGAGAAGTAAGGAAACCCCATGGTGGAACAACATATGTAAAGAGGCAGTACTTCGAAAGAACAAAGCCTTCAGAGAATGGTTCCAGACACGAACAGAGGAAGCTAGGGTAAAATATAAGGAAAGCAAGAAAGCGGCACAGACCATAGTAAGGGCGGAGAAGAAGAAGTGGATGGAAAAATGGACAAGAATGTTAGAAGAGGACAGTGAAGGGAACAAAAAAGTACTTTACACCATGGTAAGAAATAAGAGGAAGGACAGAAGCGAGTGCCTGAGGATCATGGATAATAATGGAAGAGTTGTGGAGGAAATGCATGAGCTCAAAAAGATTTGGAAGGAGTACTTTGAAGATCTGTTGAATGCCGCCAAGCGGGTAACTAACAGCGATGGAGAGCCTAAGGCAGCAGACGATGATAATAGTGGGGAAATTGATGATCTAACTTGGAATGAAGTGGAAGAAGCCATAAAGAGGATGAAAGGGGGCAAGGCACCAGGTTGGGACGAAGTAACAGTGGATATGATACGAGCAGCAGGAGAAGTAGGAACCCAGTGGCTATACAGAGTGCTGAGGGTGGTGTGGAAGGAGAACAGAATTCCTGAGGATTGGAAGAAAGGAATTATAGTCCCGATCTTCAAGAAAGGGGATAAAAGGAGATGTGAGAACTACAGAGGAATCACCCTGCTATGCCACTGTGGAAAAATCTATGAAAAGATCCTGGAGAAGAGAATAAGAAGCAGTATTGAAAGTAGACTGCAAGAGGAGCAGTATGGTTTCAGACCGGGAAGATCAACAACGGACCTCATATTTGCGGTAAGGCAACTGCAGGAAAGGCACTATGAGTACGGGAAGGACTTAATCATGGCCTTTTTAGATATTGAGAAGGCGTATGACAGTATCTGTAGGGACAAGCTCTGGGATGTGCTGAGCGCAAAAGGGATAGATGAAGAGATAACACGAAAAGTCAGAAAAATGTATGAGGGAAGTGAGAGTTGTGTGAAAGTGGGGAGGGAATGTACTGCATGGTTCAAGCTGGAAAATGGGCTGCGACAGGGAAGTGCACTTTCGCCTTTATTGTTTATTATTGTTATGGATGAAATCCTACAGCAAGTGTCAGATGCAATTGGAGATCATAAAATGAAAGCAGTGCTTTTTGCCGATGACCTGATGTTATGGGGAAATTGCGAGAAGGAGGTGCAAGAGCAGTTAGATGCATGGGAGGCAACGGCAGCACAATATGGAATGCATTTCTCTGCAAAGAAAAGTGTAATAATTGTCACAACAAGGAAGACGAATAGGCCAAATGTGGATATAACTTGTGGAGGGGAAAAACTACAAGTGGTAGAGAACTTCAAGTACCTGGGAAGCGTGATTGAAAGTAAGGGGGGAAACGCAATGGAAATAAATGAAAGGTGCAGAAAAGCAGGGCAGTTCTACAAGTGCATTAGGGGGCTTATTTGGAGCAAGGAGGTGCCACAGAAATCCAAGGGAATTATATACCGAACCTACTTTGTCCCCATATTGGCATACGGAAGTGAGACATGGGTAATGCACAAAAGCGACAAAAGTAGAATACAGGCTAGTGAAATGAAGTTCCAGAGGAGCAGGTTGGGTGTAACAAGACGAGACAGATTGCGAAATGAGTATGTGAGGGAAAGACTAAAGGAGGAACCAGTACAGGACAGGATAGAAAAATCAAGACTGCAGTGGTATGGACACATGAAGAGAATGGATGAGGGAAGAATTCCTAAGAGGATGTTTGATCTGCAACTGGAGGGGAAGAGGCCCAGAGGAAGACCAAGAGATAGATGGGTGAAGGGAGTGAAGGAATGTGTGACGAGAAGAGGAGAGAACTGGACGAAGGTGGAAGAGGGGGAATGGTGGAAAGACAGAACACGATGGAGAGGCTTGTGTTCCCGACAGACCCAGCCAGTGGCTGGAAACTGTCCAAGATGATGATGATGATCACTGTGATGGGAGTGACGCACACAGGGTTCGCCACTATGATACAGGTAAAATTGAGCGCAGTATTAGCATGCTCCATAAACCTTTGCTTCGGTCGCAGAGGTCAGATTAAAACACAGACATGAGAACACTGGGATTCAGTAGTCAAGAATAGACGTTGAAATTTGCAGCTTTCTTTACAAATGTTATGTACTCATGTTTTAACAAGACAAAAGTCACTGCTCAACAAAGCTCGAAATGGCAATTATATGGATATAAACAGAAAAATAGTTTAATTCTACAAACCTGATATGCAATAGTTGTGCAATTAATTTATGCTTGGATTTCGATGCGGAAACAAACTCAACAATTTTATGTCGCTGGAATAGCCTTCCGTGCCAAATTCTGTAACTGCAGCCGCTCTATACCCCACTGTGGCAAACACAGGTACAAGTTCTGACTTATCCGCCAACTGCAAATAAATACAGTTTCCAACCGTTCATAAAGTCACAAATTATAACACAGGAGAAATTCGATCATCTGATCGTTAAATACTGTTGGAAACGTTAGCCCGCATCTCGTGGTCGTGCGGTAGCGTTCTCGCTTCCCACGCCCGGGTTCCCGGGTTCGATTCCCGGCGGGGTCAGGGATTTTCTCTGCCTCGTGATGGCTGGGTGTTGTGTGCTGTCCTTAGGTTAGTTAGGTTTAAGTAGTTCTAAGTTCTAGGGGACTGATGACCATAGATGTTAAGTCCCATAGTGCTCAGAGCCATTTGAACCATTTTTTGTTGGAAACGTTACAATTTCAACTAATCGGCAAAGTCCGAGAAACCACAAAATGAAAACCCAAACTACGATGTAACACTGAAATGCTTTAGAAGTACTGAGGGTACAGACGAGAAAATTCTCTAAATGGGAACCGATACAATCGTGTTTTGCGCTGCAAAAAAGACCACAGGTCCGTCCATTGCGGGAAAAAATCTAAGTACAGTAAGTTATACGATGGACTGTTCGTCTGGAATTAATAAAAAGGTAATATCATGACTAAATATTTTTACTATTTCATTAATAGTGCACAATTCTTTAAAAAAAATCAAAGTCACATATCGTTCTTATCTCACCTTCAATCTGGTGTAATAAGTTCTCTCATAATTACAATAGAATTTAAATTATGGGAGACTTTAACTACGAAAACAGTAATCGGCTCAAAACAACCAAATAAATCATATAAAACATGTATTATAATGATGGCACGTATTGATTTTACAGCACTGCTGCATTTCTATTTATGTAGCTGTCACGTTTCATAAATTAAACTCGCTTTTGATTAGATTTCCATGTTTTTGCCTTTTAACGACGAAATAAAATGCTGCCGACAAAGGTAGGTATTTCAGGTGACACGGCTCACGGACTTCTCTACTCTGTCACCTTAATCGCCATTGTATCACATTTGGTTAAATAGTTACTAATTATACAAAAATTTTAGTTACTTTTTAGGGCGTACTAATGAATCACATTTACTATTACTTTTTATGGACATAAAAGTGTTACTGTTCAGCGTAATAGGCTCCTTATCTCGTATGTTGCTACGATATTAATACAGAGAATAGCATAATTAACAGCGTGAAACATACACGTGTGAAAGTATTCGATAATAGATGAAAAAACGTTCCAGTAAATATGGCTCCAAAAACGAGCCGTTTCCGGGTTAATTTCTTCACTGGCTTCAGTGTGAAGAATTGACCTAGCTACCAGATACAGAATTTTTATTTTACATTTAAACTTTTCAATGTTTTTCATTCTTTTCAACATGTCATCTTCAATCTTTCTAATTCAGATCTCCGCATACAAGTCCCAAATAATAATTTGTTAGAAAATTATCAATACTGATTTTCTGTACTTCATTCTGCTGAACTACAATTGGTAAAGCACTGGGTTACGAGGAAGGAAGAGAGGGACTTTTACTGACCTACATGGATGTGTTTTACCTTTATGCAGGGTGATTCCGTGATGATGTTACAAACTTTCACGGATGCAAACGGTAAATGCATCGATTTACATCAGTAAGGGAACCTGCTCCGGAAACGACCGAGCCGAAAGTTATAAGCGGAAATCATTCCAATACCTCTGACAGTGGAACGTACTAGTACTGTTGTTGCTAAGACTGTAGGGTAGACGACTTTCAGGGACCAAAAATAGGTAAAAAGTGTAGTAATCATGGGCTCTATAATGCATTAAGAGCCAAGAGAACTTGTTCAATAGAAGTAATGTGTTTCACAGTAGCGAAGATGAACAGGTGGTCGTAACTTCTAAGGCATGCATTTTAGAGCCCACGATTACTGGGATTTTTTTTATCAGTTTGGTCCTTTGAAAGTTACCTACTACAGAGTTTTGATTAAGTACAGCTGATATTTATATTGAGCGCCCTAGTTATTAGCAGAGAGAATTTTAGGCGACTTTCTTTTTCTTGTACCTCTGCACTACTTATCTCGTCAGCCATTAAACGAATTGAACTCAATTACTTTTGCTCGACTAGCTCACTTAATGTTATTGTCACACTGAACATAGTAATATATTAGCATAACAAATGGCACAGGCTGATGTAGTCCGTTATTTTGAAAAGAAATAGCAACTCCAAGGTAAAGAAATTTACTATTGCAGTGTTCTCATTTCTTATTCGTAGTAACCTTGATCATTATCTAAGCGCTCACTCATTCTTTGGACCTGCAAAAATGTTCTTTACAGTATGTTATGTAGCACTGTGTACTCGAACGGCGAAGCATTCATTTGTTAAGAAAGCACTCTTCTCAGCAAAGGTATTGGTATTTATGTAATGTTCGAGAGGACCTGGGGTTGTTTTTTCATGAAGTCCTCTGCACGGATCACAAACTGAAAGATTAATGTTGAAGTGGAGGTATTTAATTAATCATATCATTATACAGGGTGAATCACCTAAAACTTGCACTGCAAATATTGTGGAAATGGAAAGTGCTGTTGATTGCGGTATTGACGGAATGGATTGGTAGTCAGCGGCTCGTACTGTTAGCAAATAAAGACATTGTGATAATACTTAGAAAGTATTTTTTGTGCAAACATATACTTTTTAAATGGAATAATGCCTATTGAAATTTAAAAAAAATCTTAAAGTTGGGTACATTATAATGTCAGTGATGTACGTTGCAAGATTCTAGTGCGTGTCGTTTACGAGATATCGTATTTTGAAAAGTTTCCACACCGACGCATGTTTGTGCCATTCAACCTGCGTAGTTGCTGGGTATGATGTTATGTTTGCTTACAGTGTACTTACGTGTTCATTGAGTGTTCTGTGGCAGTCCAAGCAGTAGGTCGTGAGTGTACTACAGATTTACCAATGCAGAAAAAGGCGACGTGCTCTTGGTGTAAGGAGAGTGTAGGAAGAATGCAGTTCGTTCTTGTACGGTGTGTGCGGCAAGATATCCCAGTAGACGTCAGCCATCTCGGCAGTTATTTATCAACTTCAGCAACCAGTTACGTGAAAGTGGTAGCGTAACACCCAGACAACGTAACATAAGAAGAAAAGTGACTGTAGAAGAAGGGGAATTAATGTTCTTGCTACTGTTCCAGTTGATCCACACGTTAACTCCCGCGGAATATCATGAGGAAGTGGCATGTGTCAGACAAGTGTCCTATGCATCTCCATCGACATAGGTTCCATCCTTATCAAATTTCTATCCATCAAGAGCTGCATGGAAACTATTGTGAGAATCGTGTTAATTTCTGTATACAGGGTACTCCAGATATATCACGTTTCTTGTTTAGTGGTGAAGCCACATTTACCAGTCATGCCCAGGTAAACCGCCGAAACATGCACTATTGGCCTGTTGACAATCCCCGTTGGCATTTGGCATCATCAGATGGAACGTCAGCGTCCATGGACTGTAAAAGTGTGGTCTGGATAGTGAACCGTCAGCTCATAGACCCGTTTTTTTTATAGACGGATCACTGAACGCCCAGCCTGCTAACAGATCATCTTCAACGGAAGACGTTCGTCTGCAGATTAGGAGGAAGCTGTGACACCAACGTGATGGCTGTCCAACCCACAGTGCAAGTGGTAGTACAGCCTGTCTCCACGAATAGCTTCGAAGTCGTTGTATTATATACAGAGGACCTGCGGCTTGGCCAGACCTTCTCGAATTTGACTCCTGTCGACTTCTTTCTGTGGGAAAGCTGGAAGGCGCTGTCTACACCCGATGATATGCAAAGACGTATTACTGTAGCTGAAATGCTATCACGTGTGCAGCATTCGTTCCATACCAGAATGGAAGCGTGTATTGCCGCTGCCGGTGGTCTTTTTGAACACAACCTATGATGGTCGTTTGTCTCTTTACTGGTCCTCGTAACTAATGTATGCGCTAGTGTTGTTCTTTAGTGTGTGCTGTCACAGGTATTGCACAAGTATCGGTGTGAAAACTTTTCAAAATACGATATCTCGTAAACGACCCGCACTAGAAATCTGCAACAAACGCCACTGACGTTCTAATTTACTCTACTTTAACACTCTGCCGTCCGGCGACACCACAGTGGTGTCCTGTGCATAATATCGCTCAGTGGCCGACGACACCACAGTGGTGTCATGAGCACAGGACCGCGCAGTGGCCGGCGACAGTACTTTAGTATCTTTTGCAGTCTGTTGGTGTTTTGTTTAGATAAAAATAAGTTACACACGTCAAGAAGTATTTGTTTTTGTAAGTGCTTGTGCCCTTTCATCATGGGAGACGAAAGAGACGAATGAATGTCTTGTCTGACGTTCTTGACGACTTGACCTTGATATCAAAAAATGAAAGTGAAGTAGAATCGTGGGAAGATATTGAAATACGTCCAAGAAGAATTCGGCCAACGCTACGGTTTCCAACTGATTCGGAATGAATCAGACGAAGAAGACAGTGCAAAGTGGTCAGATTTTCACTTACCGAGGACCAATAATAACTTTGAAGGATCTCCGGGTTCCAACATATTTCCCAAAGATACACAGAGCGTCGAGGACACTACAGAATTATATATTTACAACGATCTATTTGAATATATAAGCAACGAAACCAGCAAGTACTACAGTCAAAATTGCAATGGAAGGAAACTGGTTAAAAAATGCCAAATTTCTCGATGTTACGGAACCAGAACTTAGATAATGGTCTGCGCTTGCTATCCTTATGGGAACTGTAAAAAAAAAGCAAGGATCGATGATTATTGGTCAATGAATCCGTTGATAGACACACCGATATTTCGAAAAACGATGTTCCGTAACCGATTCAGACAAATATTATCATTTATTCATTTTTCCGACAGCAACAATGAACCGGATAGTGCCGACCGGCTTTTCAAAATACAATTCGTAAATGATTATTTTTCCAAAAAATTTAAAGAAACGTTTAATCTACGTCAAAATATCTCAATTGATGAAGGAATTATACCGTGGTGTGGACGGTTAAATTTTAAAGTTTACAATCCGTCGAAAATTACGAAGTACGGCATACTCATTCGGATGCTGTGTGATTCGAGTACGGGATACAGTTCCTCATTCAAGATATTTTCCGGCGCTCGACAGCCTTTAGCAAAAACAGTGATGGATCTATTGACACCTTCTTATGCAAAGTGGCATCACCTCTACATGGATAATTATTATAACAGTGTAGAATTTGAGGAGAAGTTACTTGAAAAGAAAATTCAAGTTTGTGGAACAATACGGCAAAATATAGGATTTTCGGAAAAATTAAAATCAATGTGTTTGAGGTTTGTCATCAACGGAAAGGTGACTCTCTGGGCTATAGTCTACCTGCAGCCATCGTTTCTAAGACGTGGTTACAATAAATGACGCCTAAGAGGCCGGCGACAAGCCAAGTAATCCGAATTAGCGCTGCCGGCACCACGCGAATAAATTTGTACGAGACGTGAAGACGGCAAAGTGTTAATTTGTTAATTTCGATAGGCATGGTTCCATTTAAAAAAATATACTTAGTAAATATTATTATAATCTATTTATAGACTAAAAATAAGACCCCAACTACCAATCCGTTCTGTCAAAACCGCACATCAATAGCACTTTCCATTTCCGCAATATCAGCGGTGCAAATTTTAGACGATTCACACTGTACACTTTTTCTTCTTTGTACACGATACACTACACAACCCTGAAATCTTAGAAACAACACTGCCAGAGATACCAGAACGGTTTTCGCTTATAACTTTCGAATCGGTCGGTTCCGGACAAGGGTCCCTTACCGCAAAATGATACGTTTACCCTTCTCCACCGTGCCTGAACAACTGTAACATCAGCACCGACTCACACTGTACAATGATTACACTGTTGTGGATTTTCATGTATGGTTGACCTGTCACCACTTTCCACGCGTAGCAGAGTCTTGCGTTGAGATGTAGTAGCTGACCTGTTTCAGCCTTAATTCCAGTATTCAAACGTTTTTCAAAACTATTCTTGCATTAGCTCATTTCCAGTAGTAGCTGCGAAAATATCTTAACAACGTTTTTCTGCATGTTTCATGCGGTAGCAATCAGTTTAGTTTAACACGAATTGCGCGCTAGAGAAACGGTCATTCCACCCTTCCCGTCTAGATGCGTCACAGAGTCATGAACTTTTACAACCATCAGTAAGCACGTTGGCACTCCCCTATTCGAGTAAAAGCTGAAGTCTTTTGTAAAAAAACACTGCGTATTTGTGCGGAAGTGTTTACTGAGTGTTCTCTCTCTTGGGTCGCCCACACTATTGCCATTATAATAGGAAATTTAACGTCTAAAAATACCACATTTCGTACTCGAGTTAATGAAATGACAGAAACGAACCTTAGATGCGACAAAAAATTCGGTTGAAGCTTTACTGTCGGTATCTCGTAGGGTATTTTGAGTTGAATAGCGTCGTTTTCCACGAGTGTAAAAGCAAGCGCCGTTCCACCACGAGCTCCATTATAGGCCGATAAGTACGGGAAGGGGCGGATGGTGGCCTATCGCAGCATCCGATTTAGCTATCTGCATATTTTATGGCGCTGATAAGCACCGCTGCTTCCCAAGTCTCCCTGAAAACTACTTCGGAGTTCATTTCATTTCGCGGTAAGTCCACCACATAGTACTCACTGGACGTTTAAACGTCCAGTTTTGCATTCTGTTAATCTGACACACTCAGATCAGTCCAGCTCTCTGTACGCATAGGATTAAATAAATCTGAAATAGCTCACGGACATGGAATTTATTCAGGAAAACAAAAGCAAGTTTGTCGAATGTCGAGTACGCGGCTGCTATATACTAATACTGCACAAATCTACAACATGGCAACAGGCGGCAGTTCCTTTCATCTAGCTATTCTTCACTGCTGAGTTTCGAATGCAGCGTACACAACCCTTATGAAATTACAATATCAAAAAGTCAGAAAGATACCTGTCAATAAAATGATTTTTACACAACATAATAGCTACGTGACGCTGCACAAATGATTATCATTACGGAACTGCATGCGACCTCTGACTCTGACAAGGCTGTTTGTTGTGGATCTGTGACGTTTTACAATCAGAGCTTTTAATATTCTTGAAATGGAACAAACGTCAGTTTGGGCACATTCCTAAGAATGTCACATGGTTCAGTTTGTACACGCGTCCACAAGACATTAACTGTGATTGGTGAAGAACAATTACCAAGACACATTTAAATGATTTAATGCCGCCTGTAGCAGCTAGTTTTTGATGTGTAAACATTTATTCACTCGTTGACCCAACTTTCTTGTGTGAAAAAACGTTGTCAGATTTGATTCAATAATAACTACGACATAATAATGTATAAGTAATGTTTGATACCACGACGGATAGATCATGTCTGTACGAGTTTGTCGCGCAGTATTTCTTTTGCCTGTGACATCAACGTACCGGTGTATGTTATGAATCAGAACTGCTTAAAGCTATAAATTGGTGTAGTGTGGAAACTCATTTAGATAAGATATCGATTCAGGTGTCATCGTAAAGAGCCTGCGGAACGGTGCTAGGACCTAAAGTGAAACGATAAAACTATTCCCCAGAATACGCGTGAAAATTACAAAATAATGATTGATGCTTCATATGACTCGTAAACATACTTGAAATTATCGAAAGCGTGTGAACAGTGTCGAAGGTTATCAAGAGCGTCGTCCTGTTGCACATCGCACTGAAAACTGTCATTTTCGAGAGCGAGATTGTGAAAATCGACTCCCCAAGAGAAAGGGTGCTCCTGGCGACTTTTAGTTTCGATTTTGAGCATCTGCCTTGGTGTTAAGCAGAAATATAGTGAAATAACTGCCCTCACAAGAACTTCTGAGCACCGGGAACTCGCTGTTTCAAGCGTCGCCGAGCCCGATAGTGACGTCACAGGGCGCCAAGCTTTTGCACCATGAGGGAGTTACTTCTGCGTCACAATGGAAGAAACTGACAGGGTTTCAAAAAATTGGTCCTTTAATGCTTTTGCGTAGCATGTGTTATACTATTCTGTGTAACCATTTTATTAAAGAGATTGATAATTAAATCACATATTGATAAGAAAACATTTTCATAAAAATTTCACAGCCCGGACCGAACTGCGTCAATTGTTTGTTTGTTGATTCGTTGTACGATTGCACAGTTTCCCCCTTAGAGGACCATTATCATCTTTACACACACACACACACACACACACACACACACACACACACACAGTCCGTAATGGACATGTCGGCCACACGGAGAGCAGCGCATGCTTTGTCACATTGCATGGTTCAGTACTCGCTTGCCCCAGCGTACGAACCTCTTCTATGCAAGGATTCCCTGTCGTAGAATCATACCTTGTCATACGTTGTATGAGACGAAGCAGGGTATGGTCTACACATTTCCAGGAGATCGATAATCCTACTCGACTCCCACTCATAACGTAAAGTCTCTGTATGACCATCTTTATGCAAATGGTTGCGGCATCTCGGCCGTTCAGTACAGAATGTCCAATCAAAACGCTAAATTTCCTTTACTTCACATCTATGGTCACATATTTTTATGTCCTTAGACTACCGGTTTCAGACAGCAATGACCATCTTCAGATCTGTTTTATAAAAACATGTACTGATATACTGGAGCCATAATGGCATTGTAGATGGTTATGTTTAGCATTTGACGATGCCACAATGGTTCCAATATGTTAGGACATGCTTTCATAAAACATCTCTGAAGATGATCATTGCTGACCGAAACCGGTAGTCTAAGAACATAAAAATATGTGACCATAGATGTGAAGTAAAGGAAATTTATTCTACTTTCGGGTCACTATTCAATTCGTGATCATAACGCAGCTTGTGAAATCAGACCATCTTTAGCGGTCTAAATTCCCAAATTGTTATTTTATTGAGCATCCAGTTTCGGTGATATTTACGCTATCTGTAGGTCCCCTGTACGACCTGTAGGAAGATTTCCAGCTCCGATCGAGGCAAAATAGCATTCAATCACTGGCATACATAGATTTTTGAGACCACAATCACTTGAACCATCACCTGCCGACTGTTCAGAAATTTCCTACACAGATCTGCAAAGATACTTATGCATGCCGGCCGGAGTGGCCAAGCGGTTCTAGGCGCTACAGTCTGGAGCCGCGCGACCGCAACGGTCGCAGGTTCGAATCCTGCTTCGGGCATGGATGTGTGTGATATCCTTTGGTTAGTTAGGTTTAAGTAGTTCTAAGTTCTAGGGGACTGATGACCTCAGAAATTAAGTCCCATAGTGCTCAGAGCCATTTGAACCATACTTATGCATGACTAAACAAGAGAGTAAATAAGCCTCCAAAATAACTACGCTGGATCACACAGGACTTTTCATATCTTGTGAACGAACATTTTCGACAGAAAATAAATCAGGCATGAAACAAATCGATCTTTCTACCTACACTACGTGATCAGAAGTATCCGGACACCCCCAAAAACATATGTTTTTCATATTAGGTCCATTTACTGCCACCTACTGCCAAGTACTCCATATCAGCGACCTCAATAGTCATTAGACATCGTGAGAGAACAGAATGGGGCGCTCCGCGAAACTCACGGACTTCGAACGTGGTCAGGTGATAGGGTACCACTCGTGTCATACGTCTGTACGCGAGATTTCCACACTCCTTAAAATCCCTAGGTCCACTGTTTCCGATACGATAGTGAAGTAGAAACGTAAAGCGACCGGTACAGCACAAAAGTGTACAGCCTAACCTTGTCTGCGAATGACAGAGACCGCCGACAGTTGAAGAGGATCGTAATGTGTAATAGACATCTGTCAAGACCATCACACAGGAATTGCAAACTGCATCAGGATCCACTGCAAATACTATGACAGTTAGGCGGGAGGTGCGAAAACTTGGATTTCATGGTCGAGCGGCTGCTAATAAGCCACACATCACGCCAGTAAATGCCAAACGACGCCTCGCTTGGTGTAAAAAGCGTAAACATTGGACGATTGAACTGTGGAAAAACGTTGTGTAGAGTGACGAATCACAGTACACCCTGTGGCGATCCGATGGCAGGATGTGGGTATGGCGAATGCCCGGTGAACGTCATTTGCCAGTGTGTGTAATGCCAACAGTAAAATTCGGAGGGGTTGGTGTTATGGTGCGGTCATGTTTGTCATGGAGAGGGCTTGCACTCCTTGTTGTTATGCGTGGCACTATCACAACACAGGCCTAGAGTAATGTTTTAAGTACCTTCTTGCTTCTCACTGCTGAATAGCAATTCGGGGATGGCAGCTGCATCTTTCAACACGATCGATCACCTGTTCATAATGCACGGCCTGTGGCGGAATAATTACACAACAATAACATCCCTGTAATGGACTGGACTGCACAAAGTCCTGACCTGAATCCTATAGAAAACCTTTGGGATGTTTTGGAACGCCGATTTCGTGCCAGGCCTCACCGACCGACATCGATACCTCCCCTCAGCGCAGCACTCCGTGAAGAATGGGCTGCCATTCCTAAAGAAACCTTCCAGTACGTGATTGGACGTAAGATTGCGAGAGTGGAAGCTGTCATCAAGGCTAAGGGTGGGCCAACACCATATTGAATTCCCGCATTACCGATGGAAGGCAGCACGAACTTGTAAGTCATTTTCAGCTAGGTGTTCGGATACTTTTGATCACATAGTGTACCTGCACCCAGACGGTCATGTTAGTTTGCAGTCATGAAAGTGTACGTTGTATATCAAGGTGGATTTAAATGGTATTTTTTTAAAATTCTCTATAATTCTTCTTGAGCTACACTACAATGTGGCTCCTTTCCACTTAATTTGAGCTCCCTAGGATCATTAGAAAAAGCGCGCCTGAACCTTAAAAAATAGAAAATACAGAAATAAAACGATAGGAAACTTAATGCACGTGGCATGGACTCTAATAATGTCTGGAGTACTGCTGGAGGGAACTGACACCATGAATCCTGCAGGCAGTCCATAAGTCCGTAAGAGTATAAGGGGGTGGAGATCAGTTCTGATCAGTACGTTGTAAGGCATCCGAGGTATGCTAAATAATGCACATGTCTGGGGAGTAGGGTGCCCAGCGGAAGTGTCTGAACTCAGAAGAGCCATTCTGAAGCAATTATGGACGTGTGGGGTGTCGCATTGTTTTACTAGAATTGCCCAAGTCCATCAGAATGTACAATGAACGAATGAAGGTGATCAGAAAGGATGCTTACGTACGTGTTACCTGACAGAGTCGTGTCTAGACGTATCAGGAGTCCCATATCACTCCAACTGCAAACGCTCCACACCACTACAGAGCCTCCACCAGCTTGAACAGTCCACTGCCAACATGCAAGGTCCATGGATTCATGAGAAGTTGTCTCCATACCGTACAAGTCCATCCCCTCGATACAATATGAAATGAGACTCGTCCGACCAGGCAATATGTTGCCAGTCATCAACAGTCCCATGTCGGTGTGGACGGGCCCAGACGAAGCGTAAAGCTTTGAGTCGTGCTGTCATCAAGGGTACACGAGTGAGCCTTCGGCTCCGAAAGCCCATGTTTATGATGTTTCTTCGAATGATTCGCACGTTGACACTTGTTGATGGCCAGTATTGAAATGTGCAGCAATTTGCGGAAGAGTTGCACTTCTGTCTCGTTGAACGATTCTCTTCAGTCGTCGTTGGCCCGTTCGTGCAGGATCTTTTTCCGACCGCAGCGATATCAGCTATTTGGTTTTTTACCGGATTACTGATATTCACGGTACACTCATGAAATGTCGTACGTGAAAAATCCCACTTCATCGCTACCTCGGAGATAATGTGTCCGATTGCTCGTGCGCCGACTATAACAGCACGTTCAAACTCAAATCTTGATAACCTACCATTATATCAGCAGTAACTGATCTAACAACTGCGCCAGACACTTGTTATAGAGGCATTGCCGAACGCAGTGCCGTATTCTGCCTGTTTAATATCTCTGTATTTGAATACGCGTGCCTGTACCAGTTTCTTTGGCGCTTCAGTGTGTGACTTGTTCTTGTGTTAAATTCGCAAGTGATACTGATGCATCCAACGTTTAGTGCTTCCATTCTAGAGACCAGAAAATGGCCTAACGCCGAAGTTCTGCAATAGCAAATGGCATAAAAAAGTCACTTAAATCTATTCTGCCCCGCCGATGTAAAAAAAGTACCGCCAGACGAACATATAGAAAGAGACGTGTGTCTTCGATGTCAACGTCATTAACGACAACCTGGACCTGGATTCGCATCATTGCACGAAGGTCACCTTCTATGACAGACATCTGTCCAGTAATCACGTCGTTAAGGGACCGTGTCGTGGTCTAGTGACATATGCGTAACATCTGCGAACCCTAATTGGAGAGGCGTGTGGTCGCTATAACAATACCTTGTTCTACTGCTATTTGGAGCGACACTGGCGTCGGATATTATAGTAATGTCGCTTTCCGAACTCATGGAACCTGTGGCTACATTGCTGACCTTCGAACATTGATGACCTTCAGTCGGATGGTAGACGGAGAGACGTGATTTTTAGTATCGCGCTGGATTCTCTACTTCCTGCTTATTCGCCTACGCTGGCCGAGTGCCCTCCTTTCCTTTACTATGTTTCATATACAGGGTGTTTCAAAAATGACCGGTATATTTGAAACGGCAATACAAACTAAACGAGCAGCGATAGAAATACACCGTTTGTTGCAATTTGCTTGGGACAACAGTACATTTTCAGGCAGACAAACTCTCGAAATTACAGTAGTTACAATTGTCAGCAACAGATGGCGCTGCGGTCTGGGAAACTCTATAGTACGATATTTTCCACATACCCACCATGCGTAGCAATAATATGGCGTAGTCTCTGAATGAAATTACCCGAAACCTTTGACAACGTGTCTGGCGGAATGGCTTCACATGCAGATGAGATGTACTGCTTCAGCTGCTCAATTGTTTCTGGATTCTGACGGTACACCTGGTCTTTCAAGTGTCCCCACAGAAAGAAGTCACAGGGGTTCATGTCTGGCGAATAGGGAGGCCAATCCACGCCGCCTCCTGTATGTTTCGGATAGCCCAAAGCAATCACACGATCATCGAAATATTCATTCAGGAAATTAAAGATGTCGGCCGTGCGATGTGGCCGGGCACCATCTTGCATAAACCACGAGGTGTTCGCAGTGTCGTCTAAGGCAGTTTGTACAGCCACAAATTCGCGAAGAATGTCCAGATAGCGTGATGCAGTAATCGTTTCGGATCTGAAAAATGGGCCAATGATTCCTTTGGAAGAAATGGCGGCCCAGACCAGTACTTTTTGAGGATGCAGGGACAATGGGACTGCAACATGGGGCTTTTCGGTTCCCCATATGCGCCAGTTCTGTTTATTGACGAATCCGTCCAGGTAAAAATAAGCTTCGTCAGTAAACCAAATGCTGCCCACATGCATATCGCCGTCATCAATCCTGTGCACTATATCGTTAGCGAATGTCTCTCGTGCAGCAATGGTAGCGGCGCTGAGGGGTTGCCACGTTTGAATTTTGTGTGGATAGAGGTGTAAACTCTGGCGCATGAGACGATACGTGGACGTTGGCGTCATTTGGACCGCAGCTGCAACACGGCGAACGGAAACCCGAGGCCGCTGTTGGATCACCTGCTGCACTAGCTGCGCGTTGCCCTCTGTGGTTGCCGTACGCGGTCGCCCTACCTTTCCAGCACGTTCATCCGTCACGTTCCCAGTCCGTTGAAATTTTTCAAACAGGTCCTTTATTGTATCGCTTTTCGGTCCTTTGGTTACATTAAACCTCCGTTGAAAACTTCGTCTTGTTGCAACAACACTGTGTTCTAGGCGGTGGAATTCCAACACCAGAAAAATCCTCTGTTCTAAGGAATAAACCATGTTGTCCACAGCACACTTGCACGTTGTGAACAGCACACGCTTACAGCAGCAAGACGACGTACAGAATGGCGCACCCACAGACTGCGTTGTCTTCTATATCTTTCACATCACTTGCAGCGCCATCTGTTGTTGAAAATTGTAACTACTGTAATTTAGAAAGTTTGTCCGCCTGAAAATGTACTGTTGTCCCAAGTATATTGCAACAAACGGTGTATTTCTATCGCTGCTCGTTTAGTTTGTATTGCCGTTTCAAATATACCGGTCATTTTTGAAACACCCTGTATATTACTACGTCATGTGACTTTCGTTTCGTAAAGGGAACTCTATGGACGGTTTTATATTTTATAGCGTCCTCGGATAACCTTCCAGATGCGTCATGTACTCTACACAGAGTCATGCAGATCAGGCGCAGTGCACGTATTGGTTGCGTCGTGCAGGAGACAGTGCGTGGCATCTCCAGCCCGGCGCCCTGTTTGGTATGCACTGGGCGCCCCGCCAGAGTTCACTCCCGCCCTCCCTCCCCCGCGACACTTGATAAAGAGAACGTGCCAGCCTCAGACCCGCAATGTATAGTCCCCTCGCTGGGGAGCTCAAAGGGGAGACGGCGATTGCGGAATTTATGTTCTCCCATAAGCGCCAGTTTAGCATAATAATGGCCGCATATTCATGTGCACTGGAAAGGTCACGTGAGGTCTTAACGCCGCAGTGTATGGCCGCGGGCAAAGAGAATGCATTGCGGAATCCTGAAGCAGAGATTCCGTAACTACCTGCATTACTGAACTCGTAAAATATATAATTACATCACAAACTGCGTAAATTTTGGTGCATAAACCATGACTCCTACTAAATTTAAGTGAACTGTAGGACGGTGATCTGAACGCGAAGAACTGTTAGAGCGAGATACAGTTGTAGGCAGATAATATAAAATGTCTTCGGACAGCGCAGAGTTAAATGTGAAAACTAACGAAACGAAGTGCTAGTTAAAACGGCATAGAATTCTCGAGCATACCGAGCAGGCAATAAAGCAAGTGAAAGATTAGTTTCAAACAGGAAGAAATCCGCAAAAGTGGAAGGAAGCGGCCAAAGTTCTTTCATGTTTATGATCTAATCCAAAGAAGGTAGGTTAACTATTAGATCCCCAGGTTAATTATTAATTCCAATACAGACATTCATTAGCGGAGAATTTGTGGCAATAATAAAACAATAAGAATTGGAATGATGGTAGGAGGAAACACATTTCCAAAGTTTAGTATATTGTCGCACTCGCAAAAAGGGCGAGGGAAAAAAGACTATCTAGACGGCTCTCTAATTTCCCTTATCTTTGAGGTGCTTAAGCGAAACGTTCGCAGCAGAATCGTTCTTCCATCAGTTTCAAATGCCGCTTCTCTATATTATCTCAATAGTGTTACTCGAAAGAACGTCGTCTTTCTTCCAGAGATTCCCACCTGAGTTCGTGAAACATCTCCAGATCTCCGTAATACTAATATGTTGATGGAAACTACAGATAACGAATCTAGCAGCCCGCCTCTGACTTGCTTCGATGTCTCCATTTCATCTGATGTGGTGGGGATCCCAAACACTCGAGCAGTACTCAAGAATGGGTCGCAGTGGTGTTCTATATGCGGTCCCCTTTACAGATAAAACACGCTTTCTTAAAATTATCCCAATAAACGAAAGTCGGTCATTCTCCTTCCCTACTACCATCCTTACCTGCTCTACGACATTATTACTATACATTTGATCGACACGACTGTGTCAAGCAACACACTACTAATGATGTATTCTAACTTTACCGATTTGTTTCTCCTACTCATTTGCTTAACTTACATTTTTCTACATTTCGAGCTACTAACTACAAATTTTGTCTGAGTCATCTTGTATCCTCCTACAGTCGCTCGATGACGACGCCTTCCCACGCATCTTGGCGTCATCAGCAAACAGCCGCAGATTGCTGCTCACCCGGTCCATCAGATCGTGTGTGAATAAAAAGAACAAGAGCAGTCCTATCACGCTTGAGTGGGGCACTCCTGACGATACCCTTGTCTCTAGCGATCAGTCACCGACGAGGACAACGTACTTTGTACTATTGCCTAAAAAGACTCCCAGCCACTCACCTATCTGCGAACCTATTCAATAAGCTCGTACTCCCGTTAACAGCATGCAGTGTGGCACTGAGTGAAACGCTTCCCGAAAATCTAGAAATACGCAATCTGACTGTTGCCCTTCATCCATGGTTCAGAGGGTGTTATGAGAGGAAGGGGCAAGCTGAGATTCGCATGAGCGATGCTTGCTGAATCCATGCAGCTTGATTGAAGCTTTTGAGTCTCAAAGAATTTTTTTGCGCACGAACTGAGATTATGATCAACAATTCTACAGTAATCTGATGTTGAGGATATTGGTCTGTAATTTTGCGGATCCATACTTACGTATGGGAGTCATCTGCCGCTTTTTTCCAGTCGCTTGGGCTTTGCGCTGGACTATAAATGCAAGCTACGCAAGAGGCCAGTGCCTTGGAGAAATCTGTGCAGTATTAAAACGAGTGCAGTCCGTTACGAGACAGCGTCACACAAGACATCTGAAACAAGAAAGACATAAGAAGCCAGTTCATACATGCGACCTAGAGCTCGTTAAGTTTAATCTGTAGTACGTTCAAATGGCTGTGAGCACCTTTTGGGACTTAACTTCTAAGGTCATCAGTCCCCTAGAACTTACTTAAACTACTTAAACCTAACTCACCTAAGGACATCACGCACATCCATGCCCGAGGCAGGATTCGAACCTGCGACCGTAGCGGTCGTGCGGTTCCAAACTGTAGCGACTAGAGCCGCTCGGCCACCCCGGCCGGCAATCTGTAGTACGCTTGCAAAAGTTAAACATGGGCTCTTGTTATAAGTAAAATTTTTCGAAAGGTAATATACAAAAATACTGAAATAAAATTTTTCGAAAGGTAATGATACAAAAACAGTGAAATTATTTGGTCAGTTAAACAATAGAATTAACTGATGATACCAACAACTAAAATGCTGTAAGGCTTCTGCCGATAGAGATTCACAGGATATGCATTAAGTTATACTGGCCCAGTTAATTTGATAATGATGAGAATGTGAAAGGAAGGAAAGTTCAACGAACTACAAAAACTTCGGAACAGGTCCTAATACCAACTCTGAGTTATTTCAGGGGGTTTCTGAGACACACGGATGTGCTGAAGTAGAGCCCCCCTTCCCTACACTATGCAGTGCGTCAAGTTCGCACTTGTCTCGTGTGCAAAAGTGTATTGCGTAGTTGTGCTGTGTGTTGACAATTATGTTCTATCAGGGATGACTATAAAAAAGCTAAGAAGGCTGAGGGTGGAGACTGAAAGAGACAGTTAACATCGTGAATGCTTCAGAGCATAACTTTCCTAGCAGGCAATCACCATCGGTAGTACCAGAGGCACTAAAACTACATGAGACTCTTTAGAGACATTTGAAGCTAAACTCAAAACATAGACAACATACTGGTAATTAGGAACTCTTCGAAAATCTCTCTCCTTTCCTCGAAAATCGTCTACAGACGATGAAAATGTCTTCCAATAACAGAACCAACAGCTGGGCAGCACTGCAGCGCCTTGAGCTGGTGATGGTGTTAGTTAGAGTGGCGTGCGGAAGGGGGTGCAGGCAGGAAGGAGTAAATGGAGATACGGTAGTGCGGTTATATCTACTGAGAGAACTGCTCCAAAAAAAGTAAAAGCTGTTTAAAACAGTCTTAGATAAATTTGAGGTTATGGTTGATGAGGTCCTGCTACTGGACACGAACCGAAGAAGCAATGTAAATGAATTTAACTACAGATGCACGCCACTTCTCCCCAAGAGGAGTAGGATCTGCAGAACAGCACAATAAGTTGTTCTTGTCTGGAATAATAGTATATACATCACAAAAAAATAATGTAAAATGTATGGTGATCTTCAGGTCTATATACTGTGCCTGAAAACTCTATAAACCTGGCGCGACGAAACATTGCTGTTATTTTTGATATATCACAAATACCGTGCAACACAAGAAAGCTTAGTCTGGTGGCCTCATACTTTTCCGGAGGGGAAAGCTAGAAACTACGTAGGGCTTCAAAAAGTAAATCACAAATATTATTGCACACCAAGACCATTGTGCGACACGAGAAGCTCATCGTCCAAAGAGAGTAGGTCATCTTTCTCCTGCTGAAATATTTCTGCTACAGTGCGGTTAACAGGCGAATCACAGGATGCGAGTGAAATGGCACGGCTGCTGGAAACGTACTGCAGAGTCTGAGTACGCGGGACTGTACAGTTCTTGTGGGTCGAACCTGCCCACAGATTCACATTGAAATTCTGGTAGATGTGGACCAAACGCAATTTCTCATCCAGCCATAGTGAAATGGTGCGGTCAATTTGATAAAGGCCGCACAGATGTGGGTAATGCTGATCTGGAAGGAAGGCCATAGACATCTACCATACACTGATCAACCAGAACATCATGACTACCTACGTAATAGTCGGTATTTGCACCTTTGGTACCGGTAACAACTGCGATACGTCTTAGCACAGAAGCAATGAGGCCTTGGTAAATCGGAGGAGGAAGAGGAGGAGGAGATTAATGTTTAACGTCCCGTCGACAACGAGGTCGTAAGAGACGGAGTACAATCTCGGATTAGGGAAGGAGGGGAAGGAAGTCGGCTGTGCTCTTTCAAAGGGACCATCCCGTCATTTGCCTGAAGCGATTTACGGAAATCACAGAAAATCTAAATCTGGAGTGCCGGACGCGAATTTGGACCATCGCCCTCCCAAATGCGCGTCCAGTGTGCTGACCACTGCACCACCACTCTCGGTAAGTAGCTGGAGGCAGATGGCACCACATCTGCACAACATGTAAATTCTGGGTAGGGTGCGATGAGCTCTGACGCCACGTTCAATCATATCCCAGATGTGTTCCACCGAGTTCAGATATGGTGAGTTAGAAGGCTAGCATATCAGTTGCAACTCGCCAATATGTTTCTCGAACCAATAAATCACCATATTCCTGACCTTGTGACATGACGCATTATCTTGTTGCTACTGCCATCGGGAAACATGATAGTCATGAAGGTGTGCACGGTCTGCAAGCAGTGTGCGATACTCCTTGTCCGTCACGGTGCCTTACACGAGGTCCACTGGACCCATGGGTGCCCACACGAATTTTCCCCAGAGCACAAAGGAGCTGCTGCCAGCTTGTCTCCGCCCCTAAGTACAGGCGTCAAAGGGCGGTTCCCCTCAAAGACGACGGATTAGCGCTCTCCCATTGGCATGATGAAGAAGACGCCGGGAGTCATCAGACCATACAACGCTTTGTCACAGCGCCAACTTCCACTGCCAATGGTCACGCCGACAGTTTCACTCGTATTTGCGGAAGTCGTGGTGTTAACCATGGCACATGCATGAGTTTTCGGCTGCAGAGGCCTATCGTTAGGAGAGTCCGATTCTCCGTGTGTTCAGACGCACTTTTACTCAGTCCAGCCTTAAAAACCTGATCTCAGGTCCGCTACAGTTCGTCGGCTGTCCTGTTTTACCAGTCTGTCCAGCCTACGACGTCTGACATCTATAATGAGGGGTCGTCGCCCAACTCCACTACGTCGCGACGTGATTTCACCAAGTGTTGAAGACATTCACGCAGCATTCCTCGAACACCCAACAAGTTGCGCAACGTCCGAAATGCTTTTACCGCGCCTCTGGGCCATCATAAGCTGCCTTCGGTCAAACTCAGGTAGATCGTGCGCCTTCCCAATTCTACACACGGACAAAGTCTCACTGCTACTGTATGCAGCGTGCTTGTGTCTGACTAGCTTTCATTCCTCGCCATGTGGCGTTGCTATCGCCTGGACGGGTTTATATTGAAAGTAGATCGGTGGTCATAATGTTTAGCTGATCAGTGTAGTTTATGATGTCCAGGTAATCGAGGAACTGATTCACAGCAATCGTAGATTTTTCAACGATGACGTTCATACAAAGTTTCTCGAATGGTTCCGTGACCTAGGGGTCGCCGAGGAACAAGCGATTAGTAGAACGTGCCGAAGGTTCTTTTCAGTTGGTGACTACGGTAAAAAATAGTGTCACTGGTCTGTTACTTTCATGTCTAGTGTAGCACTCAATAAAAGTTACTTGGTCTGCCATTATAGTCTTTTTAAAATCCCTTCGTCGTAAGAGGTGTGTCTAATTCATTTCCCTGTCACTGTTTTACCTACCCTTTCTACCGATTACCAATGCGACATACAACTGTTTAAAGACATATTTGTTAACACATTGCTCCTAGTGAAATTAATCGTCATTGGACTTGGAACAGAGTGATCCTAAAACGTGTGTCGCATAACTTGCATCCTGAAGTATAAAGACAGTATGTAAGCTGATATTATTACTATAAATGTGTCAGACCTGAAGCCGTTCCACCAACTATTGATTATGTGGTTGTTTCAGAATCCACTCTTTCCTGCTTCTAAAAAAGTATTTATGTACTACACTGATTCTCCGTATTATTCGTACATTTTGTTCAATGCGTTCCAGTGTACATATCAAATGATTTTTTAAAAGCAAAAGACAATATGTCCAACGAATGAACAACAGATACTTTAAATAGTTTAATGGCTTAGTTTATAACTTTTCTGGTACCAGACACGATTTTCTTTTATTTATATTTTATACCAAGCTTTTCGGGAGACGATTACCAATTTCAAGTATGTTTCTGTTTGCGTATTATGCTATTTTTACGTAATGCTGTTGATGTATGAGGTGTGCCTTGTTCTGTTGACTTTACTCCAATATAAAAACAACGCGCAATTTTTAGTTTGTGACCGCTCTTTATGCGTAGTTAGCGGCGGAATTCAGAAGAAATTGTACTTACAGTGTTCTTAGGGTCCATTTGTGGATAACGTTACACCTGTTAAACATCACACGCAATTTTCTGTGCACAGTATAAATCGAAAATAACTCACATATACAAACAGTTGCAAAGATGTTTTAGATGTAATCTCAACAATGTTTATTTCTTGTTGCCTATTTTTTTTTGTTCAAAGGCATTTTAGTCTCTCTATGCAGCATTGACGTATGGATGTCTGGGTGACATGGGGTTGCAGGGATTGTGATGTTGATCATTGTATTTTTCCTATAAATTTTGAATGTGCTTATGTTGCTGTGTCTTGTAATATTTAGGTCCAGGTAATCGGTGCTTTTGTCTTGTTTGTGTTCCACTAAAAAATACAATTTTATCATGTAGATTATTCAAGGGAGTTAGTATGTCTTATGTTTTTCACTAACAGCGGTGTGTCACGTACATATCTTCTATAAAATTCCTTTTTCTTTAGGCAGAGTCCATGGCTGCCTATAATTGTTCAAAATTTTTACGTACATGAGAGATATGTACCCCTATAATTGTTCAAAATTTTTACGTACATAAGAGATATGTACCAGATATATCTGGTATGTATAAGATTCCACTGCTAGGCCTTCTGGTTGCTTGTAAATGCTGTTATTAAATGTAAAGGTTGTAACTTAGGGTTAGCTGAAAGAGTTCCATAAATTCAAAAATCCCTGTGTAAGCAAGTTTCTTATGCTTCATGAGGTTCATTTGGATTACTGTTACAGCTTCTTGTATAGGTACGTTTGAGTAAAATCTGGTACTGTCGAGTGATAGAAACTGAGCATCTTGGGGGAGTTTTGTGGCTTTTAGGTCTTCAGCTAGTATCATGCTTTTTTAATAGAATATGTTGTTTCATATATGTAATTTTTCATCAGTATTTATCTTTTCTCATTTCTTTCTTAAGGAACTTAAAGAATACACATTTCCTAATGACAGAAACTGAAATGAAATGCCTTACATGCATGAATCCAAAGGCGCCAAGCCTAAGAGCATAGCCAAAAATACAGAAAGAAGTAATATGAAATACCTCATGGTAAACATTATAAACAGCCCAGCATACAGTCACAGAAACCAAAATACTGATGAAAGCGTATACACATTAATGAACATGCTCTATAAAAAATAGCGTGGTACTAACTGAAGAACTAGAAGCTAAAAAGCTCCCCCAAGATACTCAGTTTTTATCACTTGACATTACCAGCCTTTACTCAAACATACCTATACAAGAAGCTGTAATAGTAATCCGAAAGAACCTCATGAAACATAAGAAACTTGTAAACACAGAGTGTTGAATTTATGGTGCTCTTCCAGCTAACCCTAAGATAAAACTACTTTACTTTTAATGGCAACATTTATAAGTAGCAGATGGACTAGTAGTGGGAGCACGTACGTCTGGTACCATAGCTGCCATATGCATAAATCACTTACAATAAAAACTGTTTTAACAGTCATGAACCCTGCCTAAAGAAAACCATTCTTATAGAAGATATGTACATGACATTCTGCTGTTAATGAGGGGGGATTCCAAAGACATAACAGTCATTCTAAGATCAGTACTAGATAGGGAAACTAAAATATCTTTTAATCAACATACTGAAACAGGTTGTAGTTGCCAGTGATTACATTGTTTCCAATCATTGTGTCTGTGAAGAGAGAGCCAGACACAGAAGAAAAAGAAAAAAAAGCAAATATATATATATATATATATATATATATATATATATATATATATATATATATATATATATATATTTCTAGCATCCCAAACATTGGCAATATATATTTTGAAAAAGAACAAAGTAAAAATTAGGTTTCCTACAGCTAATAAACTACAACAAAAACTAATATATAATATAAAGTGTAATCATGATCCATACTGAGACTTCGGAATACACAAAGGAACATGCCAGGAGTGCTGTTCTACCTAGAATACACGTGACGAAATTTCAACATCAGGTTCACAGAGCACATTAAAGTCTATACACACAACAGACACACATCAGCAATAGCTGCACACGGACATAATACAGAACACCCATTTGGAAACACAGAGCAAAATGTCAAAGTACTCCGCCGACTAAATAAAGAGCATAAAGTGGATGTGTTAGAAGAACTATAGATATATTACTGCAGTAAATAAGAAGATAAAATATTAAACGGAAAACTTGAAAGTGAAGCCAAGAATTTCTTCAGACACTTTGGCCACCTGCTTAGCTCAGTGGTAACATGCTTGCCGCCCATGCTGCGAGCCGGTTTCGATTCCCGGTCGTGTTGGAGGTTTTCTATGCCCGTGGACTGGGTGTTGTGTTGTTCTCATCATCACCAACGCGCAAGTCGTCCAATTGACGTCACCTGAAATAAGACTTGACTTGCATCCGGCGGCCGAACTTCCACGGTCGGGACTCCCGGTCAACAATGCCAGGCGAGCATTTCATTTCATTTCAGATGCTTCGGCAGTATACTTAAATAAAAATACTAGAGCGTAGAAACAGCACCATTATAAAACAGATATAAACAAATTACGAACCAGTTTATTAAGATAAATAACCTTTGTACTCTATGGAAGACAGAAAACATTATGTCTGTCGACAACATCTAAATCATCCTTGTAACTTTTTGCTTATTTAAGTTATTCTCTATGTATACTGTGAACAGAAAATAATATGTGATATTTAATATGTGTGAGGCACTGTAAGTACAAGTTCTTTCAAACTTCGCAAGCAATTACATTTAATGATGGAGGAAAAACTAAAAATTACACGTTGTTTACATATTGCAGTTGGTTCAAATGGCTCTGAGCACTATGGGACTCAACGTCTGAGGTCATTAGTCCCCTAGAACTTAGAACTAGTTAAACCTAACTAACCTAAGGACATCACAAACATCCATGCCCGAGGCAGGATTCGAACCTGCGACCGTAGCGGTCTTGCGGTTCCAGACTGCAGCGCCTTTAACCGCACGGCCACTTCGGCCGGCCACATATTGCAGTAAAGGCAACACAACGAAATAGAACCGCACACAACAAAAAACTGGATAATGCCGAAAATAGAACAGTACGCAAGTTAACGATAGTCCATATGACGAAATCTGAATGTCTTTGTGTATCCTAAAACCTTTTGATCTGACGAAAAGGAAAATTTAACCTTTTGAGAAAGTACTATAATTACAATATGCAGAAATGAGTCGCCGAAGTGTCACAAGAGGTTGGTATTTGTGTGCTTCGGTGACTGCACTGTGCCTATGTGAAACAGTAACCAGTATTAAGACACATCGCTGCATCAGTTCACGAACAGTTTTTGTACATCATTTTAAGTACTTGGAAGTGACATCATTTCCGTACCTGATGAACAAATCCATAAATGGCAGTCCGTAAGTACTATTCTCTCATTTTAATGATTTATAATGGCAGTAAATGCTTCGAAAACAAACAGGGAAAACTGAAATAATTACCATAACGTACTATCGATCCGCAACAGTCGACAAGAACGTCTTATCCGTGGAATACCGTAATGCTCTCTATTGCTTGTTGATAACACTAATTACGACAGTGGACGCAGTTGTACGATCGTCGTTAACTGGGGACAATTTAGATAACCGCCTGTCGCTATCGACCGGACGAAAGTCCCGCAGAGGGGACGTTTGGAGAGTAGGAGGAGGGGGCAGCATAAGGGGGGAAGTCAATAAAACGAGGGATCTGTTAATTGCCGCCTTGCGATGCGACGCCGCTAGCGAGGGGTCCAGCGAAGGGCGGAAAGGGCTCAGACCCAGCAGCTGGAGCTGCTACACCATCCAACATCTGTGCGGAGGAGGCGGAATCCCGTACTCTGAATTCACGGAGGAAAGTGCCTCTACTTGCATGTGGGGCGAAGCACAGCCTCACGGCTACTAGCTGCAAGCTGCACAGGTGTAAACGCTCCTTTAGAACGAGACTATATTAAGCGAATGCACTGGCTCGCCTGTTACCCCGACCTAAATCTCATCGAGCACTTGTGGGATGCATGCCGAGATGTTCTGCACCACATCCACATGCACTAACGACTATCTAGCATTGTCAGCAGCGCTGGTGGAGGAAGGTACCGCCCTACCTTTAGAACTGTTTATCAACCTCGTGGCCGGCATGAGAGCTTGTTGCAGAGAATGCTCTGCCGTCCGTGTTAATCAGATACTCTATCAAAAATAATGTCTTGCCTTTCGTAATATCAAGGAGACCATCATGAATGACTGTGGCTTCAGCTAAATTATTGTCTTTAAATAAAAGTGTCATTTCTGTTCGTCTCATTGCCTATTCTAGATATCTTTTGCATTACCCGTAGCACCTCTTTCTATGTATGGCTCAAGCATCTTGGTAGTGACACATCATGCAAAAGTTACTGTCGCCCTTCTCTGCATCCCAAATCCGGTTTGTATGAGTATCTAACGAGCTGCACATCATCCGATTTCCAAACGAAGTTCAACGATTTCGGCCTTTAATTTGTCAACTGAACTGTGTGTTCCAACGTGTTTGTTTTGGCAGAATGGACCTTCTGTTGTGGCGGAGGTGGTTTATTTTATGCCAAATGAGAGGCTACATTAAATACGACATGCAAAAAATTTATTGACGTGGCAAAAGTCCATCCGAATGTGCGTCACACGGTTCGTCGGCGTTTACACTTCGTGACGCCGCGTGCCGAGCTGTTCATTAAAACTCACTGCGGTTTTACGCAGTAGCAGAGAATCGTGTTCAGTCCGCACCGTTGCACACAGCAAGAAAAAGTTTGTTCTTGATTTGCTCAGCAGTTGTTCGATTAGCCATGTGATGTTTCGTAAATCGAGGTTATCTGGTCTCTGACATAATGTATTACTGTCACTATAACGTAATGAGTAATTGCTTGATTTATTTCTAGTGCAGTAATCCATGTTCCATGGATAGAGAGTATTCGATGATTAATATACTAGACACGAGGCTTTTGTCTAAAAGCGCTTTTTGATACAACTGATAGGATGTGCGAGCGTTACCATCCGCGTTGTCATGCTTAACAGCCTTACTTGACACCTTCCGATATGAATATCCTGTCATCTTAAACCTGACTACTTGTACTACGTACAGGCTGTGACATCATACACAACCCCTAACCTGGCTCATGGGAGATAGGGGCACCTCCGCTACCATCCACTTGAGTAATTCTTGCCTGACGCACTCACGTTGCGGGGGTGGGAATTCTCCACTTCAGTAGCTCGGTGTGAAAAGATGGCTAAGTTCAGCCAGGTATGCAGAGAAGGTATAACGTGGAACCCACGCCTAGGGTTACGGGCGAAGACCAGAGCTACACCTTTGGCGTAGAAGGAGACCTTCGAAATGACGGAGATGGCGGATGAGGCAAACTATCCTCCCTGGGAATAAGAAGAAGAGGGAACTACTGCCTTGTGGAAAATTTTTTGAAATTTGTGGTAAGGGACCAAACTATTGAAGTCATCGGTCCCTAGCTTAAGCACTACTCTTTTTTTTTTTAAAAAAAATAACTTACACTAAGGACTTCACAAAAACCCATGCCCGAGGGAGGACTCTAACCTCCCACAGGGGGAGCCTCGCGGGCCGTGACAAGGCGCCTCAGAACGTGCGGCTACCTCAGGCGGCACTGCCTTGTGGAGAAGAAGGATATTTAAAGGCTAAGGGGGAAAACCCTGAAAGAAGGTATAGAATGTCAGCAGCTCAACAAATATATACTGCTTTCAAACCTAAGCCAGGCCTCGGATGGAAGAATGAAAAACGCAAGACCGACAGTTCTTGTAGTACCGCTCGAAGTAACGACGGGCAAATGTCTGATGCTCATGGAAGATACCGGAAGACACCGGAAGACAAGACCCTCGCAAAAAGGAACGACTGAAAATTGTAACATTCAGATTCCTCACTCTCATCAACAAACTTCCAGGACTAGTAGACCTTATGGACAGGCGTAAGCTCAGGATATTGGGGTTGAGTGAGACAAAGTGGAAAAGCTGTGGGAAGAAATCACTGACAAATGGATATGTGGTATACGGAGTGGTAACAACAGTGAATCCAAAAATGGAGTTGGCCTCGTCCTCCATAAAGATATAGACACACAGACAGACGTCAAATACGTGAGTGACAGGATCATCCAGATAAGACTAACGGCTGGTAATACATAGCATACTGTTTTGCAAGTATATGCACCACAGACCTGATGTACCACGGAAATGAAAGAACATTTCCTTAATGAAACTGAAGAACAAATCACAGAGGAGAACACCATCGTTGTGGGCGATCTGAATGTTCAAGTTGGTACAGAAAGACTAGGACGTGAAAACATTATCGGTTCTCATGGTTATGGGAACAGAAATGAGAAAGGAGAGAACATAATTGATTTCTGCGTGCGTAACAACTTAACCATACAGAACACGTCGTATCAGAAGAGGGAAAGTCATAAAATAACGAGAGACAACTGGGATGGAAAGCTCGAGACTATGATAGACTTCATCATCACGGATAGAAAAGCGGTCAGTATGATACAAATGTTACAGGCATGCCCACTGAGTGCCTAGATAGCGACCAGCGGCTGTTAACTGACCTAAAAGATGTTCAAGTGTCAATATTTAAACAAAAGAGAATGCCAAGTTCAACTTGGCTGTTGAAGGATATGAAAAGAAACTACGAAGCATGAAAAACAGCCAAATTACCCAAAACTGAGAAAGAGGGAGTAGAAGAAGAATGGGTCTTTATTCAAAGAAACCCTTGTTAAAGAAGCTTTACGGAAAAGCGAATGGCTCACTAAAAGAGAAGGAAACACCTTGGTGGAATTATCGGGTGAAGACAGCAGTAAAAGACAGGAGCGTACTGAAAAGAAAATTAGACTAAGAAAAACAGAAAAGAAATGATAGACGAAATGAATTAGCAATTGGACATCTAGCACAGGAATACCGGAGAGAGAAACTAGCTGTAAAAAGACTGATCCAGGAAGAAAAGGACAAATGTTGGGAGGACTTTACTGCGAGGATAGAAGAAGACTGTCAGGAAAGAAGGAAATTTCTATTCAAACAACTGAAGAGTAAACGAAGTGAATATGTAGTATCTTTGCAACGGGCCAGGTGACCGTAACTCAGTACGAACACAGGAATGGATGAGGAACGATGTGAAAAAATAGTTCAACACGCTGCCAAATGGAGATGGGGGCAACAAAACTATCAAACACTGTAAAGTAATTATTGAAGTCCAAAACAACGGACACCCATTAACATGGCGTGAAGTAGAAACAGAATGAAAGATCAAGGGGAATAGAAAGTAGACATGTTTTGATGATCCCAACTCAGACGTGATAAAGGCAGCTATATAGAGAGTTATTAGTGATGTGGGAAGAAAACAAAATCCTAGAAGATTGGAGCAAAGGATTTCAAAAACGGCAGTCGACGAAAATGTGGAAATTACAGAGGCATCATGCTGCTCCGACACACCCTGAAGCTGTTAGAAAAGATAATAGAAATGAGCCTTAGAAAGATAGTAGAACCCTTACATGAGGAAGAACAACATGGATTCAGGGAAGACTGAGGTACTATGGAGCTTATTTTTGCAGTAATAATCCTGACGGGAAAGTACTGGGAGTATGGGAGAAATCCTGTGATTGTGTTTGTGGACATTGAAAAAGCCTATGACAGTGTTCCTCGAAATAAGATGTGGGAATGTTTGGAAGACCTAGGGATGCCAAATAATCTGATAAAGTCAAGATGGTACACCAAACGTGCTACAGCAGTGTCCAGGTATTGGACACTTGTCTTTTTTTCAAACCATTCCGATCGTCCGTTGCCTAACGGGTGATCAGAATGGTTTGAAACAAAGAGAGGTGTCCAACAAGGAAGTGCCCTATCACCAATCCTGCTTGTAATGGTAATGGACAAGGCAAAATATATCAAGAAAATAGACAGCGAACCAAATGCCCCGGTTTTTGCTCATGATTTGATAGTACGGGGAGAGACAGAAGCTGAAACATAGAAGAAACTTACTGATTGGAACAACATATTCAAAAATTTTGACTAAAAATAAATGAAACAAAGACAGTAGAAATGACCATCAATAGGCAAGGAACAACTTCACACATATTTCTAGAAGGAGTCAATGTAGAATTTGTTTCCCATTTCAAGTACCTAGGAAGCATGATCTTTAAAGACAACCCTATTCTCCAGGAAGTACTCAAAAGGACACAGAAAGCATCAGATTTTTACAGCCGAATTAGAAAGATTTTCTAAGACGATAAAATGCCACGAAAAGCAAAAGCGACCTTGTAATATCCCTATTTCGCACCAATCATTACATATGCTTTAGAAACTAGCCCTACTAAACAAAGACCTCAGCACAATTCAGGCAACAGAAATGAGATTCATTAGAACCATGGATCAAACAACTAGAAAAGGCAAAATCAGGAATGAGGTGAACAGAAAAGTAGCTAGCATTGAGGTTCCTGTTACCAGTGTCATAAAGGAACTCAGGCTACAGTGGTACGTGCACATAATGAAAATGAACAACGAAAGACCTGCCAAAAAGTATTTCTATCTGAACCTCATAGGAAGGAGACCACTAGGAAGACCAACAAAACGGTGGATAGAGACTGTCAGATCAGATGTGAGGGAGAAACGACACAAATGAGAAGTTGTCCTGGAACAGAAGATGTATTAAGACAGAAGAAGATGGCGAGCGCTTGTACACCACACCCGGGAAACTGTAGTTACAAACGTGTAGGACCTGTAGAGGGAAGTGAGTACATAATATTTTCGGTAGGAACCCATGTCCGGAAACATACAGTTTCTGTTCTACGAAGATTTCAGCTCCGATGTGTAACCCGTCCAAATCTACTGAGGGAAAGAGAAAAGTCTCAGAGCTGCTTCTCCTGGTATGCTATAGAGAAGACTGGATGACGTGTACTACGTCAGATGGTCACCTGACGTCACGTAAGTTTAATCTGCGAGGCATCCTGTATGCGGAAAGGTCAGAAAACACTAACCTAACATGGACATGAATGTCAAATGTAAACCCGCCTCCACAGCAACAAATCGCCCTGGTAGGCATACTGTATTCGTCAGTGTTACTCAGTGCGTCAGTATTACTCAATTATATTATAGGGTGATTCTGCAGCCCCTACCACTGTCGTTTTATGAAACCGGCAATGTTACAACTGGCCTTTAGAAACCACGCACGAGATTTTCATATTCTCTCTCGCGCTATGCGAAAGCTATTACTCCTACAGAAAAAATGAGTAGAACTTTTTGTAGGAAATTTAATTTAGTTAAATATTGTACTTGAATACTTTTCCGGTGGAGGCCAAGGGTTTCGAGTTATTCAAGAAAAAACGTACAAAATTGACTTCAAACGAACCTCCTCCCCACATTCATCGATCACCAGTAGGAATATCTGGTATGTCGCTCGTGGCACTACCTCCCACAACTGCACAAAAATTTCCAATTTCACGAAACTATTCTCGATAGGCGACCTTTTTTTTGGTCTCTACTGGTTTGTCTATTACGCCAACTGCATAATCCGCTACTTCGTATATATTATTAATCAAACATGCCCGTGAGGGTAATGAACGAAAAAAACATTTTGTTAACGTTACGCTAAAAATAATTATGTTGAGAGTTCGACCTAAACTTAACCCTTACAAGTACAGTAGCTTCGTAGTCAGAACGCCTGACGAATACAACGATCTAATTATTTATTTTATGTTGTTAAAATTCGCAAACTTGTTAGGTAAAATTTACACAAACGTCAGTTTTACAATTACCGTATGGCTACTCAGCTTTATAGTGTTACTGTCATATCTTGGAGTTAGGTGCTGGCACTGGTACAGCGACGTAGGGCCGAAACACAACCACCAATATGCATTCCAGCTGCAGACAGTCGCCGGCCGCGTTGGTCTCGCGGTTCTAGGCGCTCAGTCGGGAACCGCGGGACTGCTACGGTCGCAGGTTCGAATCCTGCCTCGGGCATGGATGTGTGTGATGTCCTTAGGTTAGTTAGGTTTAAGTAGTTCTAAGTTCTAGGGGACTGATGACCACAGATGTTAAGTCCCACAGTGCTCAGAGCCATTTTGCAGACAGTCAACACGGATCTGTGCAACCTGAGCGGCGCTTCACTCGTAATGCTGTTTTATTGAAACAATAGCAACAGTGTTGCTGCTCTTTGAGAGTATCGACAAATTAAAGGAATACCGAGAGATCCTCGTTCCGCAACTGGTTTGAGGAACATGATTGAGAAGTTCCAATTAACTGGCGATCCGGAAATTGTTCCTGGGAGAGTCCGATGGTTAAAAGCGCCACGAATTGTTGAAGATATTACTGCTCCCGTGGAGACTTATGGATGCAATATGCGATCTTCAAGCAGTGCATGAACTGTGTCACGACGGCTTAACATTCTACTGTTCACCGTTCGAAAAGTGCTGCGAACAGTTGTGGAAGGGTATCTCTAGTGCGATTCCAAGGTGTCGTGGATGCAGATGGTCGTCACATGGAGCAACGTTTGTAATCTAGAACGTAAATATGGTAAGCAATTAATAAATGTTACCCTCTCATGTGGAATTTAAAATGTGTTTCTTTCAATGGTCAATTCGTTATTTCTCTTCCTCGTGCCCGTCTAAAAGTTTCCACGAAATATAATTGTCCTACGATCACATGTTTTTCAAACTACGTACAAGCTTTTTTGTACACTTTGCGTATTAGCAATCCTCGAAGAAGACATATCTTCAAGAAATGCCTTACACATAGCGTAGAGATCATCCCCGGAATGATAATTTCACTCTGTAGTGGAGTGTGGATCTGTTTTTAAAATTCATGGTGGACTAAAAATGTGTACCGCATCGGGACTCAAATCGAAGACCGACAGGATAGCTGTTGTTAGGAGAAGCAAAGTTAGAAATTCAAACTCCGGTATGACATTCAGTTGTACCTTACCATAAAGCTTCAAAGCAGCTTATATTGCACCGGAGAATGGAAGAGTAATTATGAATTGGTTTATACTGACTTAATGTGATTTATGAATTCGTAAAATTATTTCTGATCCATCCTGTCTAGAATCTCGAGAGTGATAACAAGTAAAATTTCCTGTCCTGCACTGTTGCAAGATCTTACACTGTCACTGTAAAAAAATTTCGCATCTTTATCGCAAGGGTACTTTTATGTCCCCAGACGTAACAGCTTTCGAAATAAGAAGTAAAGATAGATTAAGCTAATCGTGCCATTGACGTCGAAGTAATAGAGACGGATCAGAAACTAACTATGAAAGGATATCGGTCGCGCCCATCTCAAAAGAAGCATCCCGGCATTTGATTCCTTTTAGTTTTTTTGTTTTTGTTTTGGTTTTGATTCATCAGTCTTCTGAACTGTTTTTTTGCGTCTCGCTCTTAATTCCTCTCCTGTGCCATCCTTTTCATCTCAGAAAAGCAGTTGCAACCTACGTCCTCAATTATTTGCTTAATGTATTCCACTCTCTGTCTTTCTCTACAGCTTCTACCCTTTACAACTTCTTGTAGTGCTATGGAAGTTATTCCAGATGTCCTAATAGATGTCTTGTCATCCTGCTCCTTCTTCTTGTCAGTCTTTTCCTTATATTGCTCTCGTTGTCGATTCTGTGGAAAACCTCTTCATTCCTTATATTACCAGTCCACTTAATTTTCGATATTATCCTGCAGCACCAACTACCAAACGCTTATTTTCTCTTCGGTCCCACAGTCCGTGTTTGACTACTATACAATTCTGTGCTCCAGACGTACAATCTCAGAAATTTTTTCCTCAAATTGAGGCCTGTGTTTGATACTAGTAGTATTTTCTGGGCCAGTAATGCTCTTTCTACCATTGCTAGCCTTCTTTCGATGTCCTCCTTGTTCCATCCGTCACTGGTTATTCTGCTGTCTACGTAGCAGAATTCCTTAACTTCATCTACTCCTTGACCGTCAATCCTTCTGTTAAGTTTCTCGCTGTTCTCATTTCTGCTACTTCCCATTACTTTCGTCTTTCTTAGATTTACTCTCAGTCCATATTATGTACTCATTAGACGAATCATTCCATTCACCAGATCCTGTAACTGGTCTTCAATTTCACTGAGGATAGCAATGTCATAAGCGAGTCTTCTCATTGATATCCTTTCACCCTGAATGTTAATCTCACTTGTAACCTATCTTTTATTTCCGTCATTGACCTTTCGACGTATGAATTTGCCAGTAGGGGCGAAAGACTAAATCCCTGTCTTACGCAATTTACTTAGTTAATTTAAAATGCGAGTGGCAAGATATGCGGTTGAACTCTGAGCCTACTGCTACGAGCACAGTGTCTTGTCAGCTACCTTACGTCGTTCCGTAAACATATCTTGCTATCAGGTATCTTCTTCTTTTTCCTACATGGGGTCAGCATTTTAATGTTAGTCCTAGGAGGTGGACTACCTGTTTCCACATCTAGCTCCCGCGCTCCCCTCCCCCCTCTCACTCCCTTCCATCGCGGTCAGAATTTGTGTAGACTGATTGTCTGCGTCTTACTTTATCCCATGGAAAAATGTGGGAGCATTTTCTAAATGTTTGCTGGGATTGGGTACAGAGGTATTCCCCTAGTTGGATGAGGAAAACCGCCTAAAAATCACATATTGGATGGCCGGCACGTCAGTCCTTTCAGCTAATCCGCCATACGGCTTCGATCCGTAGCCTACGTGTCTCCGCGAATCCCGAAGCGGCGAGCTAACGCGTGCGGCTCTCCGGGCGGATCATCTGCGTGTCAGGAAGCTACGATATGTGTGTTCAAAAACTGAGTGAAACGCCTCTAGTATTGTGCAGCCGCGATTGATCGTCACTTGTCCTTGTAGTATTTCCTAAGTAATCGTGAGTAAATGTTGTAATTTGAGCAAAATGTTCAAGTTCGTTTCGCGTTTAGTGTGTGCGTGTTATTTAATTTTGAAATCGTCAAGAAGTGTGGAACACCCTGTACTAACATTACCACTTTCAGATTAAAATGTCGACCCCGTGCGGGAAAGAGAAGATGGTCCAGAAAGATAGGTGTCATATATTGAAAAATGTACAGCTAAAACTGAAAAGTTATATTAGAATAGTTTCAAATGTCCATAGATGTTGTTCTCTCTCGAAGAATATGTCGAATAGAGTCTCGCACAATTTTGTTGTCGAGAAAAACCAGTTACACAGAAGGCCTCTCCGGAAAGAACAGAAACAGCGTGTGCAACCGCTGCCCCGGGCGTTGTCAAGCGTATTTACCTTAGGTGTCGGCAGCGTCGACCTTGTACAATGGATAGTCATGAAATTTTAACTACCAGGAAGAGCAACTCTGATGTAGAAACAAGAAGGGGGATCGCGAGAAACGGAGTCCTTGATGTTCGAAGACTTACATTTCTCGATCGAGTCGATATTGATAACAGTGAATCACATCTTGCAACAGTTTCCTGTTTTGACCGTGACAGGAAGTCGCCGCCCATAGGGTTTTGCAGCCGTTTACACTCAATCAAAAATCTCTCTAAATCGAGGGAGCAGCAGAAGTATTGGGCTGTGTCCAACCACTCCAGAAGACTTCAGCCGCCTTAAAAACATTGTATATTGCTGGGTGCACTATTTACTGCGCAACAAAGCCCCAGCTGATTCTGCGCAAATAAGCCAAACAATTTGCTTGGGTGGTTAGAAGATTATGGTAGATTGGCTCCCCCCTCCCCACTCAACACCCCCCCCCGGTCTTTTTTCCAGAAATGGCACGTTTCTCCTCGACTCGAACGGAGAAACCATTGTATGGCAGTAATTTCGAGAATATTGATTTAACTTTCGAGTTGGAGCGTTTCCTGAAAAGCCAAAATGCAGACTTTTACAATCTAGATCTCCGTCAAAACGTTAGAATTGGAAAGTGGATATGAATAGAAGTGCTGACACTATCACACAAATTTGTGGCCTTGATTTTTTCAAGGTGACAATTAAAACATTATAAGTATCCATTGTACATCCACTTCAAACACCGGTAATATCTCGACAATAACACAAGAATGATAAGCAGGTACAAGAAATTTAATTTCAATGATACTGGCTAGTAAAGAGCGAGTATTAGCTTAACCCTTCCCCTTCCTCCCCACAGCATCTTTTGGGATGTAAATGTTTTTGGTATCGGTGATGCAGACAGTAACGTCATCCGTGTGAAACCCACGTGACTTTTTAACGCTGTGGAACTCCAAGGACTCCACGAGTGCAGAGCTTTCATCTACCAGAGGCAGCGGAGTAGGGGATGGGGTGTGGTGGAGGGTGGCAGCACAGCTGAAAAAATGCGTTCACTTGTTCGGCGCCGGCGCTGAGCTCGCGAGGATAACGGGATTATCGCGAGCGCTAAAATATTTACTGCGCAAAACCGGCCACGCCGGGATAAGCGAACACCCGCGCTGTCCATTCACTGCACTGCCGGGAGTCTGGGTGCGGCCGCTGCAGATACCTCTATTCCATTCAATCGGCCGCGTTTTATGGCTCTGCTGAAGCGTCAGCTGTGGCCATCGTGCGCCCAACACGCAATTATGCAGTAATTGCTCTTTTACATTTACAATCGATCCGACGCTTTTCTTCACCTTCTCATGTTCACACTCATCCTTATTTTATCGTCAGACATATTAAGTCAGTCTTCCCATAGAGAACCGGCATTACGGAGGAAGATATTTAATTTTTGTTTGTTACTTCTGTCAGTCATTTTGCGGACAATTAGCTCTTTGCTCAAGTTCCATTCTCGCTAGATACGATGTATTGGTGGTACATCTTTTGCAAAACACGGTTATTTCCTATTTCATTTTGATGCTTGAACATCTTTCAACGTAATTACGTTTTTGGTGTGCAACCAATGAATCGTCATTTTAATAATGGTTGGAAGCTGTAGAAGGAGACAAAGGCACGAATATATAAAAGCAGGTTCAAATGGAATTTGGTTGCTGTAGTTACTCAGAAACGAATAGGTTTACGCAGGATTGATTAGCTTCGGCGGCTGTATCAAACCAGTCTCCAGACTGAAGACAACAACAAAAGCAATAACAGTAGCAGTTAACAGCAAGAAATTGCATAATGAGGTGCTATAGCTAAGCAATCCTACATATTTCCAAAACCTTGTTTTAATTGTCACTACGGCCGACATAATCGTCTTGACAGATTCAGAAACTGTCTTGAAGTTTAAGATAATTTGCGTTGATTGTTCCGTCTCTGGTTTCTGTAAAAATTGTAAATAGCCTTTCTCTCCCTGTATGTGAGTCCTGCTACCTTCAGAATTTGAAAGAGAATGTTCCAGTCAACTTGTTCAAATGGTTCAAATGGCTCTGAGCACTATGGGACTTAACATCTGTGGTCATCAGTCCCCTAGAACTTAGAACTACTTAAACCTAACTAACCTAAGGACATCACACACATCCATGCCCGAGGCAGGATTCGAACCTGCGACCGTAGCAGTCCCGCGGTTCCGGACTGAGCGCCTAGAACCGCTAGACCACTGCGGCCGGCAGTCAACTTGTCAAAAGCTTTCTGTAAGTCTACAAATGCTAGATACGTATGTTTGCCTTTCCTTTACCTTCTAAGGTAAGTCGTAGGGTCAGTATTGCCTCACGTGTTTCAACATTTCTACGGAATCCAAACTGATCTTCCCCGAGGTCAGCTTCTATCAGTTTTTACATTCGTCTGTAAGGAATTCGTGTTAGTATTATCCAGCCGTGACTCACTAAACTGATAGTTCGGTTATTTTCACATCTGTCAACACCTGCTTTCTTTGGGATTGTAATTGTAATATTCTTCTTGATGTCTGAGTGTATTAGGCCTGTCTGATATCTCTTACTCACCAGATCATAGAGTTTTGTCAGGACTGGCTCTCCCAAGGCTGTCAGTAGTTCTAATGGAATGTTGCCTACTCCCGGGGCCTTGTTTCGACTTAGGTCTTTCAGTGCTTTATCAAACTCTTAACGCAGTATCATATCTCCCATTTCATCTTCATCTACGTCCTCTACCATTTCCATAATATTGTCGTCAAGTGCATCGCCCTTGTATGGACCCTCTATATACTCCTTCCTCCTTCTTGCTTTCCCTTCTTTGCTTAGAACTGGGTTTACATCTGAGTACTTAACATTCATGGATGTGATTCTATTTTCACCAAAGGTCTCTTTGATTTGCCTGTAGGCAGTGTCTATCTTACCCCTAGTGATATTTGCCTCTACATCCCTACATTTGTCCTCTAGCCATCCCTGATTAGCCATTTTGCACTTTTGTCGATATCATTGTTGAAACGTTTGTATTCCTTTTTGACTGTTTCATTTACTGCATTTTTATATTTTCTCCTTTCATCAATTAAATTCAATATCTCTTTTGTTACCCAAGGATTTCTACCAGCCCTCGTCTTTTTACTTACTTGATCCTCTGCTACCCTCACTATTTCATCTCTCAAAGCTACCCATTCTTCTTCTACTGTATTTCTTTCCCCCGTTGTTGTCAATCGTTCCTTAATGCTCTCTCTGAAACAGTCTACAACCTCTGGTTCTTTCAGTTTATCCAGGTTGCGTCTCCTTAAACTCCCACCTTTTTTTTGCAGTTTCTTCAGTTTTAATCTACAGTTCATAACCAATAGATTGTGCTCAAAATCCACATCTGCCCCTGGAAATGTCTTGGTTCCTAAATCTCTTTCTTACCATTGTATCATCTATCTGAAACCTTCCAGTATCTCCAGGCCTCTTCCACGTAGACAACCTTCTTTCATGATTCTTGAACCAAGTGTTAGCTAAGATTAAGTTATGCTCTGTGTAAAATTCTACCAGGCGGCTTCCTCTTTCATTCCTTACCCTCATCCCGTAATCACCTAGTACTTTTCCTTCTCTTCCTTTTTCTGCTATCGAATTCCAGTTACCCATGACTATTAAATTTTCGTCTCCCTTCACTATCTGAATAATTTCTTGTATCTGATTATACATTTCATCTATTTCTTCGTCATCTGCAGAGCTAGTTGGCATATAAATTTGTACTACTGTGGTAGGCGTGGGCTTCGTGTCTATCTTAGGCACAATAATGCGTTCACTATGCTGTTTATAGTAGCTTACCCGCACTCCTATTTTTTTATTCATTATCAAACCTACTGCTGCATTACCCCTATTTTATTTTCTATTTATAACCCTGTAGTCACCTGACCAGAAGTCTTGTTCCTCCTGCCACCGAACTTCACTAATTCCCACTATATCTAACTTTAACCTATCCATTTCCCTTTTTAAATTTTCTAACCTACCTGCCCGATTAAGGGATCTGACATTCCACGCTCCGATCCGTAGAACGCCAGTTTTCTTTCTTCTGATAACGACATCCTCCTGAGTAGTCCCCGCCCGGAGATCCGAATGGGGGACTATTTTACCTCCGGAATATTTTACCCAAGAGGACGCCATCATCATTTAACCATACAGTAAAGCTGCATGCCCTTGGGAAAAATTACAGCTGTAGTTTCCCCTTGCTTTCAGCCCTTGGCAGTACCAGCACAGCAAGGCCTCTTTGGTTAGTGTTACAAGGCCAGATCAGTCAATTATCCAGACTGTTGCGCCTGCAACTACTGAAAAGGCTGCCCCTCTTCAGGAACCACACATTTGTCTGGCCTCTCAACAGATACCCCTCTGTTGTGGTTGGACCTACGGTACGGCTATCTGTATCGTTGAGGCACGTAAGCCTCCCCACCAACAGCATGGTCCGAGGTTCATTGGCGAGGGGGGGGGGGGGGAGGGGGGCGCTCATATTTACAAGACATGGTTAGTATTTCAGTTACGTCGGTTCAACTTGTGTCCTGTAGCCTAGTAGGCACAGGATCCGCCATGGGCCCTGATGTTCCATCGTGATGGCATCGATGTTTATAAGGCGCGAATGGCGTCCTGTCGTATAGTCATCCATGTTGCAGATATCTTGTTCCAAAGCCCATCTGTGGTGGTTGGCGTTGGGTTACATTGCGGCACCCGTCGTTGCACCATACCCTATATATTTTCGATTGGGGTCAAGTCTGGTGATCTGGCGGGACAGGGCAAAAGGGTGACATCCTCTTCGTTCATAAACAAACAGAACCTGGATTCGTCCGAAAAAAAAAAACTACCTGATGCAATTCCTGTCCGCAATGATGTCGTTCCATAAACCATTGGAATTTAGCATGTTTCTGCACATTCGTCAAATACAGGGGTAGACATGGACAACGCGCACGTAACCCATGCCTTAAATACCTGAGATAGACTGTCAATCCTGATAGTGTACGATGTGTTACATTGTTACACTGTTGCACGAGAGCTGGGGCCTGCAGTGCCATTCGGATGACGCGTCGATCTCCTTGTTGGGTGATCTGGCCCATCTCGTAGTGTTTTACGGCCTTCCGTGAACCATTCTGCACATAACCGTTGCATTGCCGAAACCCTTAGTCCGACATGAGTACAATTTACCGTCATGCCAATAATGTATCCTCTTTCAGAGTCACTGATCTGATGCTATGGTTCGCGCATACGTCACGAGGCGTCTTGCACGTCTGTTCAAGTAACACTGGTCCATTACCTACGGTTTATAGCGACAACTACAGCTGCAGGCACATTTTACCGGCAGGTGGTATTGCGCCGCTATATCGATGTTGACGTTGAACCCGCGGGCAGTCATGCTTCAAATGTTAATCATTTCTGCTTAACATACTAATGTACATGTCCTGTGAATATGAACGTCTTGTCTCTGGTCGTTCAAGGTGTTCTGTTCTCTTTTCTGAACATGTGTATACTATGATTTGAAGATGATCCAGTGTGATCGAACCATGTAATCTAAATAAAAATATGCAACTGAGATGAAACAAGAAATGAGAGTTTTTTTACTTGTCTTGATCTCAAAAGCACAATCACATTCAGTGGATTACTAGTTTCGGTGCCTAAACAACGATTATCAGACCACTAATGGTAAGGAATACGTGTCTAGGTAAACTGCATGCTAGAACTCCATACTCTGGTACTATATTTTGGAAGATTGTTGATTATACCGACGAAGTTGCAGAGTGCAGTTCTATACCATGTTTATTAAGAAGTATATCTGAGTACAAAGTTTACACATCCTCGATATGAACTTTTATTCGTCAATATTAAAAATGGAAAATATAAACGTAAGAAAATTTGGTCAAGCTTATTTAATACTGTGTATCAGAACACACTGTAACTTCGTTGGTATAACCAACAGTGTATTGAAACCAGGCTCATTAATAAGCATGTTCCGAGATATACTATCAGACTATGGTGTACTAGCCTACAACGTACTTAGACACATAGACTGTTGTTTAACAACCGAAACTGCTAATGAACTGTAATGCAATGTATTTTTGTTATCAAGGCAAAAGATTTTATAACAATGTTTTGGAAGTTTTAGAAATGGCTATCCGGAAATGGATGTAGTTGCGTCAGCCGACAATCTCTGTGGGTGTAATACCCATCATAGTTCAAATATGAGACGTGTGACAAGCTGTCGCATCATGCATGAGGTTTAAATTTATTATTTCTGTGGTACTGACTGTATTCGCAATAAATTTCTCAGCAGTAATCACATATGCCGCTAAATGCACCTACAAAATTACGAGTGTAAGTCAATTATTATCATCATTTCAGTTATATTTTTGTTTATTTTGGAAGTACTGTCGTTTTACGTTGATCACGCATGCTTTGTTTATTTGTTGTTATATCTTTGCAATTTTCAAGCTGCTGGGTTAGTTTAATTATCGCTGCCGTGCTGTTAATCATTTCTGCTCCACCGTCTATTTGCACCAAAGAAGAGCAACGTTCAGTGATCCGGTTTTTGGGGTCGGAATTCATCGAAGACTTCCGGTACGGGAATAGTGTTTTGCCACAACGGAGTTCTATGAATAGACTGAAAAATTTCGGAATGGTCACACAAGTGTTACGCACGAAACCATTGAGTGTTCAAGTGAAATGATTCTCTTAGACAGACGCTTAACTATTGACGAAGTGCCACATCGTCTGTAAAATAGTCACGGTTTTGCCTATGAAAACATCCACAACAGACTTGGGTTCCATAAAGTTTGTGTAAGATGGGTCCCAAAACAACTCTCACAGTTGCATGAACAAACGCGCTAGGACATCTGCAGAAAACATTTGGATCGCTATGGTGACGAAGGGGACAACTTCTTAGACAGGATCATTACTGGTGACGAAACATGGATCCATCACTGCGAGCCAGAGAGTAAACGGCAGAGTATGAGACGGAAACATCCTAATTCGCCGTGCAAGAAGTAGTTCAAGGCACAACCGTCCGCAGGAAAACTGATGCTTACGGTTTTTTTTGGGATGCACAAGGTCCAGTACTGGAATATTATGGGGAAAGGTGCACAACAATAAACAGTGTACGTTACAGTGAGATGACCACTGCCACGCTAAAGCCTAAAATTCGAAGCAAACACCGAGGATTGCTGTCAAAAGGTGTTGTGTTGTTGCACGACAATGCCCGTCCGCATACTGCTGCCCACACTGCTGAAACGCTCCAGAAACTCAAATTTGTAGGACTGGATCATCCTCCTTACAATCCCGATCTTTCCCCTTCTATCACTTGTTTGGTCTACTCAAACAGGCCTCGGACGAAGCAATGACAGAAGTGGTGCATTCCTGGCTCGCAGCTCTACCGAGAACCTTCTTTTATGAGGAGATCAGGAAGCTTGTACAACGATGGACCAAGTGCGTTGAAACGAAAGGAGACTATGTCGAAAAATGATGTTCTTGTAAGTTTCCTATTTGATTACAATAAAATTTTTATAGCTACTTTGCGGATAATGATTGACTGACCCTCGTATATCATAGTACCACAAACAGTTTAGGAGTTATGACGACATAAAAACTGAGATCCGCGAAAATCAGCCGTATTGTGGATGAAGTTTAAAGGTATTACTTATTTTCTAGTAACCCTATTCGCAACACATTTAGCTGACGGTATGCACATAAGCCGCTGAATGTAGCCATGGAATTATGTCATTTTACGACACATAGTTAAAGAGATATGACGTCATAAACAGTGAGGTAGTTAGACGATGCCGCATCACATATGAGGTTTTAATACATTTATTCTTTACCCCTAAGACACTCCTACATTGGAGTCAACTTAGGACATCTATGACACCTGGCAGCTCTTTTGACAGCTCTCAACTGCGAAGCGCAAAGGGCTGTAGACGAAAATGACAGCGGTATATAGAGATATAGAGAGTTGTTGTCAGAGAGTTGTTGTCAGAGAGTTGTTGTCAGAGAGTTGTTGTCAGAGAGTTGTTGTCAGAGAGTTGTTGTCAGAGAGTTGTTGTCAGAGAGTTGTTGTCAGAGAGTTGTTGTCAGAGAGTTGTTGTCAGAGAGTTGTTGTCAGAGAGTTGTCTACAAAATAACCTTACAGGAACGCAAAACAGCTGCGCCCAGCGCACAGAAAATGTCAGGAATCATGTTTCTTTATTTGGATATTGTATTTACACATTTATACATTATGGATATTCATTTGTGCATCTATTTCATAATTGCACGTAATACATCGAAATGAATTTTGTTTAGATATTACACTAGATATATAGAAAATATAGATATATAGAAAATCGACAAAAAGGCTACCACAGCGAAGCCGGTTTTGTCAGCTGTTAATTAAAGATCACTTACCGAAGATCACGCTTTTTTGCTGATTCAGAGGTGCATTGATGCCAGGACTGTCGCGTCATACTGGTGCTGGACTTACGTCACACACCAGGAATTTCGAGCCTTCCAGAACCAGATCACGCGCTACTATATTCGTGTGGCCAGTCTCGATGGCAGAAGCGAATTCATTCTAAACACTTACGAGATAGTCTCTGTATCGCAAAAACCTACAGTCGTAAGATTAAGTGAATGTTTGAGAAGTGAGCACTTAGAGCAGCCTCTGGAAACCATTACTACGCCGTACATGAGAGATAAAGTTGCCAAATGTGTCCACGGGAGAGTACAGACCATCCGCTAAGTGCCTGCCCGTGGAGATCGGGCCTCATCTCAAACAAGTTCTTCCCTTTTCCCGAGGGCTCGCCTTACCAAATTCCGCTCTTTCGACAGTGCTCCCACAACAAGTTTCGCTTAGAGCCCGAGTTTTTCAGGAGGCGCTGGCAGATAGGAGTAGCAGAAAGAGGGAGACAGAGAGGCAGAGACTCGTTAACGGCAGCTGTTGTGTCGCATCGCGTTGCCGGGGGCGGAGAGATTCCGCGGGGCAAGAAAGCCCGCCGACGGAGACAAAAGACGTGGTGCCAGCAAACATCTGAGCGAAACACAGCGCAGCGCAGCACTGGCCGGGAGGAGACGAGATAGCGCTATCCGGCGCCCGACATCCGCACTACACAAAGGCCCGCCCCTGCAACTCTCCGCAGCGCTGTGCCACTGGCGCCCACAAGTGTCTTCCCCCGCTCCGTCCTACAGCAATGTCTGTGGTGTCGTAGTACCCCGCAACATTTTCAATGAGACACTGCAATTTTCCACACAGATAAAAGTGTGGTTGGGTGGCCACAATCAGTACCTGCATCATATACACACTGAAGAGCCAAAGAAAATGGTATAGACATGGGTATCCAAATATAGAGATATGTAAACAGCCAGAATACGGCGCTGCTGTAGGCAACACCAGTTAAGACAACAAGTGTCTGGAGCAGTTGTTAGATCGGTTTACTGCTGCTACAATGGCAGGATATGAAAATTTAAGTGAGTCTTAAAGTGGTGTCATAGTCGGCGCACGAGCGGTGGGACAGAGCATCTCCAAGGTAGCGATGAAGTGGGGATTTTCCCGTCCAACCATTTCACGAGTGTACCGTGAATATCAGGAATCCGGTAAAACATATCTCCGACGTCGCTGAGGCCTGAAAAAGATCCTGCAAGAACAGGACCAACGATGACTCAAGAGAATCGTTCAACGTGACAGAAGCGCAATCCTTCCGCAGATTGCAGCAGATTTCAATGCTGGGCGTCAACAAGTGTCAGCGTGCGAAACATTTAACGAAACATCATCGATATAGGCTTTCGGAGTCGAAGGCCCACTCGTTTACCCTTGATGACTGCACGATACAAAGCTATACGTCTCGCCCGGTAATGTCAACACCGACACTGGACTGTTGACGGCTGGAGACATGTTGCCTGGTCGGACGAGTCTTGTTTCATATTGCATCGAGCGGTTGGACGTGTACGGGTACAGAGGCAAACTCGCGAAGCCACGGACCATGTCAGCAGGGGACTGTTCACGGAGGTGGAGGCTCTGTAATTGTATGGGGCGTGCGCAATTGTAGTCTCTGACTCTGACAGGTGACACGTACGTAAGCATCCTGTCTGATCACCTGCATCCATTCATGTTCATTGTGCATTCCGACCGACTCGGGCAATTACAGCAGGACAATGCGACACCCAACACATTCAGAATTTCTACAGAGTGGCTCCAGGAACACTCTTCTGAGTTTAAACACTTCCGCTAGGCAACAGACTCTCCAGAAATGAACATTATTTAACATATTTGGGATACTTTTCAACGTGCTATTCAGAAGAGATCTCCACCCCTTCGTACTCTTACGGATTTATGGACAGCCCTGGAGGATACAAGGTGTCAGTTCCCTCCAGCACTACTTCAGATATTAGTCGAGTCCCTGAGACATAGTGCTACGGTACTTCTGCGTGCTGGCGGCGACCGTACACGATATTAGGCCTGAGTACCTAACTACTGACCATCCATATAACTACATTGATCGTCGTATTCGTTGTGTGAATACTATATCGCACAAGCAGCAAACGTTAAAGACATCTTGTCTCCAGGTAGTGTAGATTAATGAGCATGTGATTAAGTGATTTGCATATTAAAACGCTACAAGCCGCTAAAAAACTTATTATTATGCAACGGGTTTCATCCTTAAAGTCCTTAACTGGCTGACCTTAAACCCTTCTATTACGTATGTCACATGTGTACAATTTTAAAATATATTAAATATTTATTTGTTTGTGTGAATATAGGTAGCCTTGGAGAACTGGATGTCGGCCAGACGAGGACTTTAACGCCATGCAGAAAACTAATTTTTTTTAGCAACTCCTCCTGGTGTACATCAAAACGTCTTCTGCAAAAGAAGTGCAGAACGAAGAAGTTTTTACCTGGTTACCTCAATGCTATCTCGTCCAGCTGTTTGATCTTGTAATGTACGAGGGGCGTTCTATAATCAGTGTAACATATTTTTCTCTCGGTTGAAAAAAATGGGGAACTTGTTGCGGGACATAGTGGAACATTCCCGCCTCAGCCGCTGTAGTTTCATCAAGTTCCGATTAGTGCCGCTGTACGTAGCCTTCAAAATGGTGTCTGCAGCGGAGCTGAGTTCCAAGCAGAAAGCTGTCATTGAGTTTCTTATGGCGGAAAACCAGAACAGCGCAGCTGTTCATAAGCGCCTGCACGTCTACGGGGACCTGAAAGTGAACGTGGGCGTCTGCCATCACCAAAACAAGGTCGTGCAAACCGTTCTCCCGGATGTCTGTCGACCGCACGCCGTCGTCACAAGCGTTTCTTGCAATGCTGGAACGTGCGGACATTCTCATTCGAGATGATCGACAGATCACGATCAGACACTCCGCTGCTCAACCGGACGTCTCCGTTGGCAGTGCTGACACTCATCCAACAGCTGAGGTACTTAAAAGGTGTGAGCTCACTGGGTTCCTCAACGTCTAACCGAAAACCATAAAGAGCAACGAAGGACCACGTGTGAGGAACTGCTTTGGCGTGAAGAGGCTGATCGTGACAACTTTTTGTCAAATATTGTCACAGGCGATGAAATATAGATTCGTGACTTCGAAGCCAAAGTTCAAAGCCGCACGCTCAGCCGGTGAAGTCGTGGCGACGCACTTCTGGGTCGCTGAAGAGGTTATTCTGTTTGATGTCCGCCGCAGTGGTGCAATGATCAACCCTGTAGTGTATTTTACTACCCTCAGGAAACTGAAGAAACGACTTCAGCGTGTTCGTCGCTACAAAAATGCGAACAAACTTTTCCTTCTCCACGAAACGCAAGGCTTCAACACTTCTCCGCAACCGAGAGGAGCTCACAAAACTTCATTGAACTGTTCTTCCTCATTCATCTTGTAGCCTGGATCTCGGCACCTTCCGACTTACATTCGTTTGGTCCAATGAAGGGTGCACTCCGCGGGAAGCAGTAGGTAAATGAGGGGGAGATTACTGATGCAGCGAGGCGTTGGCTCCGACATCGACCGGTAGAGTGGTACGAAGAGGGAATACAGGCCCTCCCAAAAGGTGGCTTAAGGTCGTCGGATTGAACGAAGATTATGTTGAAAAGTAGGGTATTGTAGCGAAAAGAAAGGGGAATAATATGGTTTATCGGAATCCCGAATAAAGCCAACATGCTTTCAAATAATATGTGTTTTACTACTTTTTGAACGCCCCTCGTGTTAAATTTCGCTCTCTGTACGCCCGACATCATATACAAATTTCTGAATGTATTCTCCTTCTCATGCTATATACTTAAGATAAGTGAAATTCCGTTATTTACTACTCTTCCTTTTCTTGCAATTTTAATGGCCAGCAGCGTATCAACATGGACTGTAGAACGAAAACTTATTTGTAGGCTGCTAATGCTTTTAGAGAGGACGTTATGTGGTCAAGTGGCTCGCAATCGTAGGAGAGGAGACTGGTGGGGTGTGCAGTGGGCTGTGTGGCGAACACGTGTCTGGCCAGAGTCCGCAGGGCGTGGTGTGGTGTGGTGCGGCGCGTGCCGCAATGCAACACCGCTCGCCCGCTGCTGGCGCCAGCTCGCAAATCTGCCAGCCGACAGCCCGGCCCCTACTGCGGCACCAGTCTGCGGTCCCAGTATCGGAATCTACGCGAACCGCATTCCGATCCCGATCTTCCTCGGCTTGTATCGCTAGGCGCCTCCGATTCCAGTAATACATTATGACAAAGGTATTTCATGCCGACCGCGAAAGTAGTGGGATAGCTATCTGCACATATACAGATGGCGGTACTAGAGCGTACACAAGGTATAAAAGGACAGTGCATTGCCGGAGCTGTCATTAACTCAGGGGATCCGTGTGTATAGGTTTCCCACGTGATTATGGCCGCATGACGAGATTTAACAAACTGAACGCGGGATGGTAGTTTGAGCTAGACGCAGGGGACATTATATTTCGGAAATCGTTAGGAAATTCAATATTCCGAGCTCCAATGTTTCAAGAGTGTGACACGAATAACTTTCGCCACGGAGAACGCTGTGGCCTACGGCCTTCACGTAACGACCGAGAGCAGCCACGTTTGTGTCGTTGTCAGTGTTAACAGACAAGCAACACAGCCTTAAATAGCCGCAGAAATCGATGTGGGACATACGACGAACGTATCCGTTAGGATAGCGTGGCGAAATGTGGTCTTAATGGGCTATGACAGCTGACAACCGACGCGAGTACCTTTGCTAACAGCACGACATCGCCTGCAGCGCCTCTCGTGGGCACATCACTATGTAGGTTGGGCCGGACACCACTAGAAAACCGTGGCCTGGTCACGTGAGTCCCGTTTGTAGCTGGTAAGAGCTGATGGTAGAATTCGAATGGGGCCAGACGCCACGTAGCCATGGTCCAAAGTTGTCAATAAGACATTGTGCAGGCTGGTGGTGGCTCCGTAACGGTGTGGGCTGTGTTTACATAGAACGGACTGGATCCTCGGGTCCAGCTCACTCGATCATTTACGTAAAATGGTAATGTTCAGCTAATTGGAGACCATTTGCAGCCATTCACGGTCTTCATGTCCCCACGACAATGCGCTATGTTACCGGGCCACAGTTTGATGAACGTTCTGGACAATTCAAGCGAATGATTTTGCCACACATATCACCCGAAACCGGAACCCAATCGAGAGGTCGGTTTGTACACAAAATCCTGCACCGGCAACACTTTCGCATTTATGGACAGCTATAGAGGGACCGTGGCTCAATATTTCTGCAGGGGACTTCCGACGACTTGCTGAGTCCATGCCACGTCGAGTTTCTGCACTACGCCGTGCAAAGGGAGGTCAAATACGATATTAGGAGGTATCCCATGACTTTTGTCACCTCGCAGTATCTCTAGAGTCGCCAGGAGGAACACAAGCCATGTTTTGTTATCTTACAACACAAGCTCAGTATACGTGGCGTATTTTACTGCCATGGTCAGTTTCAGCTTTAGAAGTAAAAGTATTACCAGGTAAAGTGAAGATCTTCCAAGGGCGGCAGCACCGTTATTTTTACATCCGAGAGACAGGGATGTGAATCGTGTTGTTTCCAGGACACTGGATAACGGGCAGTTCAGCTCTAAATTATTTTATTTTGGAGCGCACAGCATAGTTTCATGCTAATTTTCCGCTGTGCAGTGTTTGTTGTTTACTTTTTTATTTATTTATTGGCTTTCGGAAGGTGCCCATACATCCATCTCAGCACAGGAAATGTTATATAACAACGCAGCCGCAGTGGTCCACAACCCCACGACGACTATCGCAGTCAACTTCATCCCTCCGCCGCTCCACGCCGAACCACTCTTTCAGGGTTATTGTGCGGTTTGGCCCCCGTTGGACCCCCCCCCCCCCTAGGGAACGTCTCACACCAGACGAGTGTAAACCCTATGTTTGCGTGGTAGAGCAATGGTGGTGTACGCGTACGTGAACTTGCTTCCGCAGCAACCGCCGACATAGTGTAGCTGAGGCGGAATAAGAGGAACCAGCCCGAATTTGCCGAGGCAGATGGAAAACCGCTTGAAAACCATCTACAGACTGGCCGGCTCGCCGGACCCGACACAAGTCCGCCGGGCGGATTCGTGTCGGGGACCAGGCGCTCCTTCCCAATCCGTAAAGTCGTGCGCTAGACCGCATGACTAACCAGGCGGGCTACATAAGATTAACAAAAGATATAATCGACAGAATAAAAGATTTACACTCAGAGTATACTAAAATGAGTCAACAAGATGCAAAAGGAACACAGAATACAAAGTGGCAATAAACTAAATCTCGTACTGATGGCACAATATGACACGACAAATATTCGTTGGTACACATTTGCGATATTCCCAATTCAGGCCATATTAATAACTATTTATCTAACTCATCAATGAAAGGGTATTTTTATGTCCTGCGAGAAGCACCTGGACAGAACAGCTGAATAGTTTACAAGAAACTCAGTATGTATTAACGTATTTAGATACACCAGTGCTGTTGCCTTGTTTGCACTCTATTTCAATGCCTTTTATACCTCCATCTTCTGGAATTATGTTACAGTTATCGAAATGGAGCATCTGCTTATTCCTATACTATCATCACAGTGCAGATACTAGCTGATGAGACTTGTGGTTACCGCCGGCAGGAGTGGCCGAGCGGTTTTAGGCGCTACAGTCTGGAACCGTGCGACCTCTACGGTCGCAGTTTCGAATCCTGCCTCGGGCATGGATGTGTGTGATGTTAGGTTAGTTACGTTTAACTAGTTCTAAGTTCTAGGGGACTGATGACCTCAGCAGTTAAGTCCCATAGTGCTAAGAGCCATTTGAACCATTTTTGAACTTGTGGTTACCGATACGAAGCCATTAAAGAAAACAACAGCATCCTTTTCTTTACAAAAAAAGAAAGAAAAACGAGACAGAGGAACTGTATTTACAGGCTCTAGCTTAAATAATGAATAAAAAGTCTGCACCAGTCTCCAACATACAGGGCTATTACAAGTGATTGAAGCGATTTCATAAATTCACTGTAGCTCCATTCATTGACAAATGGTCACGACACATTACAGATACGTAGAAAACTCAAAGTTTTGTTCGGCTGAAGCCGCACTTCAGGTTTCTGCCGCCAGAGCCCTCGAGAGAGCAGTGAGACAAAATGGCGACAGGAGCCGAGAAAGCGTATGTCGTGCTTGAAATGCACTCACATCAGTCAGTCATAACAGTGCAACGACACTTCAGGACGAAGTTCAACAAAGCTCCACCAACTGCTAACTCCATTCGGCGATGGTATGCGCGTATCAACGGGTCGGCCTGCAGTGAGCGAAGAAACGGTTGAACGCGTGCGGGCAAGTTTCACGCGTGGCCCGCGGAAGTCGACGAATAAAGCAAGCAGGGAGCTAAAGGTACCACAGCCGACGGTTTGGAAAATCTTACGGAAAAGGCTAAAGCAGACGCCTTACCGTTTACAATTGGTGCAAGCCCTGACACCCGATGACAAAGTCAAACGCTTTGAATTTTCGGCGCGGTTGCAACAGCTCATGGAAGAGGATGCGTTCAGTGCGAAACTTGTTTTCAGTGATGAAGCAACATTTTTTCTTAATGGTGAAGTGAACAGACACAATGTGCGAATCTGGGCGGTAGAGAATCCTCACGCATTCGTGCAGCAAATTCGCAGTTCACCAAAAATTAACGTGTTTTGTGCAATCTCACGGTTTGAAGTTTACGGCCCCTTCTTCTTCTGCGAAAAAAAAAAAAAAAACGTTACAGGACACGTGTAACTGGACATGCTGGAAAATTGGCTCATGCCACAACTGGAGACCGACAGCGCCGACTTCATCTTTCAACAGGATGGTGCTCCACCGCACTTCCATCATGATGTTCGGCATTTCTTAAACAGGAGATTGGAAAACCGATGGATCGGTCGTGGTGGAGATCATGATCAGCAATTCATGTCATGGCCTCCACGCTCTTCCGACTTAACCCCATGCGATTTCTTTCTGTGGGGTTATGTGAAAGATTCAGTGTTTAAACCTCCTCTACCAAGAAACGTGCCAGAACTGCGAGCTCGCATCAACGATGCTTTCGAACTCATTGATGGGGACATGCTGCGCCGAGTGTGGGAGGAACTTGATTATCGGCTTGATGTCTGCCGAATCACTAAAGGGGCACATATCGAACATTTGTGAATGCCTAAAAAAACTTTTTGAGTTCTTGTATGTGTGTGCAAAGCATTGTGAAAATATCTCAAATAATAAAGTTATTGTAGAGCTGTGAAATCGCTTCAATTATTTGTAATAACCCTGTACATTAATCAGTTCTACAAGAAATCATCAAATCGATGACACGGGCAAGCTTTGCTTTTGGTAAGCTGCTAATACTCTCTAAAGTTCTAAAATTGTTTAGTTTGTTCTGTCAGTATCAACTCCCAGAAACGAATCAAGGATACGTGCGTGTCATATTTAACTACGAGTGTGTAAAATGAATGTAACTATTACGCTGAAATTCTATTTCTTGAAATGATTTACATATAAGCTAGAGCAAGGCTACAAACCTATATGATTATTTTTGTAGTACTTTTAGCTCGGTAAGTCCAATGATATAATTCCGTCAAGGGTCAGGCGGATTTTTAGTTCAGATGAGTATGCATACGTAGTTACTGGAAAAATATTGCTCAGTGAACAGCTATTCTGGAAGAAATTGAAATCTTGGTGGGGTCATATCCAAAAGAATACATACAGTTTTAAATCGGATTACGCACTCGTAATCCGGAAAATCAGTTCTGTGTTGGAATTAGGATGTGCAACAGGTAAGGTATGTGGGAGGATTCCAGTAAACCTAGCGGATACTGACAATTGTTAGAGAAGCTTCCACTCACATTCCTTATAATCACTGTACGAATAAATCTTGCTACGTCCTTATAAAAGGTTAGATGTGTCACTGCTTTTCTCCTGTTGTAGCAAGCGTAGGAATAATTTTAAGATATTCTTTCCGTCCAGCTTTGTATGTCTCTCAAGACGCAGATGAAACTGAAGCAATGAATGCGAATATTAGCTAAATCCCAATCTTGTTTATGGAATCTAAACGTAAAAGTATGTATATAATAATAATAATAATAATAATAATAATAATAACAATAATAATAATAATAATTATTATTATTATTATAATTCAAAGTTCTAATAGCATTTCGCAAAATTCCGGTGTCTTCAGTAGACAGGAATACTTACTCAAATATATAGGTCTATTACCATCATTTTTTTTCGAGAGTTTCTACATTGTACAACGGAAAAATTGTTTGAGATCATATAGATGGCAGGCAGAGAGTAAACAACCCCCGGAGTGTGGAACAACATCCGGCGACGAACTTTACCTTTGAAAAGAAACAAGAACATAAAGCGTATGTTCCGCTCTGCCGCGTCTACTGCGTGAAAGTAGCTGTGTGTACATTAAACAGCATAGGTTTGTCCCACTATGATGTTATTCCATTAACATTAGTGCTGATCGTAAAAATAATCCTTTCATACTGTTCACAGATTTCTTTGTATGATCGGAATTTTTAGATGGTATTACAGAACAATTTAAACTTCCTAGTTCTGCTTAAAGCGATCATGAATCTGTTTCCTTTCTGCCAATTCAAGATTTTCTTAAAAATCATCCAACAACGAACACAAAAGATCATTGGTATATCTGTACTTGGCCACTGAAGTTTGTGGCGATTTTACAATACTTAATAAAAGGTGCCAAAACATCGCACCCTACGTGTTTGGAATCAGTTTCGTTTCCCTAACCAGTTCAGCCACATCCGCTGCCTCGCTAGCTTCGTCTTTGCACGCTTGATTACGAAGTTTGTTAGGCAACCCACTATACGCACAACTGCTGCAGGAAGCTGCCCTTGTGCGTCGCAGTGAATGTATGCTGTTACAATGCGATTAAGTGCAATAAATGTTGGCTATGTTAGTATATCTGTTCTCCTATTGTCATTTAACTACAAATGATAATTCTGATTTGTGTGACCTAGAACAGCTTTTCGCGTATTCACGTAGTAGCACTAGTTGGACTTAACGCATGTACGAAATTGTGTTTTAAGGCTAATCTGCCTGCAGTGATAATATAATGCTACAATTTTTCACACAGTTGTGACCCTAGAATATGGTTCTGTCTATTTTTAGAATGGAACACAATGATAAACGTTTTAAATCATTACAGAATATTATCCCAATAACATTCGTGCAACAGTTTAAAATGATACGCTACGCAACAAGTAACTTTAGGATTTTCCATAGTTATATGGAGGAGGTAGACAAAGCAATTTTCTATGGAACACACTCTAAAAACGCACAGTCTTAACGGCTGTGTAGGATAAAAAAAATATTCTTAGTTTATTGTGTTACGCACGCTATCGATTGCGAAGCTAGATATTTTCGTCTTCAAGCTGCTGGACAGAACTTGTTCCGTTTTATAAGACATACTCGAGCCTGCAAACACCAAAGTTACTTTACAGTAACATACTGTATGACCAAAAAACCTGCTGGACAACACTCCCAATCAGAAAAATTGTTAAATTGTTATTCATTAGTACTTCCGGTGTTTCAGTAGTGGACCCCATGAAGAATCCAAGAAGTATCAGCGGATCGTGCATCTCTCTAAGCTTCGTTTCAAAATACGCACAATGGCATTGTTGCAGAGCACACCACTAGGCGACAGGCGTATCAGCATTTAGACAAACCACCCACTCCATATTGTCGCATCGAATTAGTTCACCTCTGCAGACAGACAACCTAATGAACAGATTTATCCAAAGCGGACTGCTATTGATGCACCTTCTTGGGCAGCAGCAGAAGGGGCCTCAAGGAAATGTACACACATATTAACGTTATCTAAGTAAATAATACACCTTCAGCCATCCTTATGTTGTAATTTATTGTATGCTTACCAGTTTCGCTGCTTCAGTGCACCATCTTCAGGCCTTAGCTGTTGCTCGGGTGGTTAACACCATCCGTATAGACGCTGCATCAGTGTCCAGCATCTGTACTTGGTTTTCGCAGACGACCCGTAACCATGATGTTGTCCCTCCAACCATCAACTATCAACCGACGTTTGCCCCATCACAAACGGTGACCATATTGAGCACATGTAATGCAAGTTGAAAACTTGGAGAAATTTTCTATCTACTGATGTGTGGCTGTTTTGGGTATGCACCCATGCAGTCCTCTTCTGACGCCCTGAAGGTACCTGTGAATATATCTGTATTTGTATGAGACAGCACAAGTTTATGGACCTCGATTCATTCATGTGTCCTATCAAGGTCACTGAAAATAAAGCTGTCTAGTTTCTGAAGTAATAACGTGTCCAAATATGGCAAAAAGAATGGTGGGGAAGGCAAATGGTCGACTTCGATTTATTGGGAGACTGTGGTTCATCTGTAATGAGACCGCACAGAGAACACTAGTGCGACCCGTTCGTGACTACTGCTCAAGTGTTTTGGGTCCTTACGAGGTTGGGTTAAAGGAACACATGGAAGGAATTCAGAGGCGGGCCGCTAGATTTGTGACCGGTAGACTCGAACAACACAACAACTCGAAAGTACATCATTACCACCGAGCGAAGTGGCGCAGTGGTTAGAGTATTGTCTTGCATTCGGCAGCACGACGGTTCAAATCTGCGTCCCGTCATCCTGATTTAGGTTTCCTGTGATTTCCCTCAATCGATTCAGGCAAACGCTGGGATGGTTCCTTTGAAAGGGCAGGGCCGACTTCCTCTCCCATCTTTCCCTAACCGGGTTGGACCGAGGACCTCGATGTTTCGTACCCTCCCTCAAATCAACTAACCAAGCATTACGGAGATGCCTCGGGAGCTCAAATGGGCGTCCTTGAAGGGAAGGCGACGTTATTTCTGAGGAACGCTACTGGTAAAATTTAGACAATCGGCATTTGAACTGCAGAACGATCCTACTGTCGCCGACGTACATTCCGTGAAGTGACCACAAATATAAAATAAGAGAAATGTATGGTGGCTTGTGGAGTATGGATGCAGATGTAGATTAAAAGGGTGCTTATGCGAAGCTTAAGAGGGAAAGCTTTATCTTCTCCAATATTCAGTCGTGGCTTTTCGTCGTGGTCTGATGAACTTGTCACACAGGAAGGGGGTAGTGCCGGTAAGTAAACGAAAAAAGACTTACGACCCCTACTGGAAACAAATGAAATACAGCGCTATAAAACTCATGAATTTTTGTAAAATATGCTTCACTATTTGTTTGTGATGGAATTCCTCTACGTGGATTGATATCATAAACTGATTGCCACAACAAACTACCCTGTGAAACCATTGGTCACATGAGCTCTGCAGTTTCAAAAATACTCTTTTGAAGGAGTGCTATTACACAAAGATAAACGTTAGGGAGGCAAGATTTCTGTTGATTACTCTATAATTGTCTTGCAATTATGGTAACCATAATGAAACGAAGCATTAAACATTTATCATGTAAATTCGTGTACAAAAATAGTGACAAACTTATTGTAGAAGAAATAGAAGAAAAAGAAAAATGTAAAACAGTATCCTTGATTGGGTGGGATTCCTTAACGTAAAATTTGTTAAAGGTGCTGAGAACTTCAGTGTATTTATTGTCAGAAAACTTCTGGGTGTTGTACAATGTCCAGAGTGGCTTCTAAACATTTTTTATGTCGCACTTCTAGAATATTTAAGTAGGTTTCACCACGACGACTCATATGTCTTTTCTGTTTATTTAATACATTAACTTCGCCATATGCGACTGGATCACGAGTAAATGACAAACTTCTGATGAAATTTTGAATTACTGTTATGGCCTTTTCCGTCTAAATAATGCAGAGGAAGTTAAAAATACCAATAAACAGACATTTTAGGTACACTTGTGATCGAAAACCTTATATCCACTGCCGACTGAGAGACTGAATGCCATCTGGTGATACTGGAGGCACTTGATGCGTTAGAATAAGTGTATAAACGAATCAGACGCAAATGGGGAATAATTATAGCGATAATCCGAATGGGGCCTCCCGGACAACTGTGCCATACGATCATTTCCATTTTTTCCATAGCGATAATACGGACGCAAATTTCGGAGTCCACTGACATTAGCGGCTTTGACGAGGGACAGAGTGTTGTGACCCGGCACGTGGGGAATGAGGATCTTGACAACGGCAAAGCTGGTGGCTGTTCATATGCTGCTGTCATGAACATCTGCGGAAAGTGGGTGACGAGCGATAAAACGACGAGTAGGCGACAAAATATTGGGTGTCCACTTTTCGTGACACAAAGTAGAAGTCGGAGGCTTGCCAGTTCTGCAAATCTGGGTGAGTGGCAATCTATAGAAAATCTTTCGACAGATTACAAAGCTGGTACTGGGCACAAGTATTTCGGAGCATGTTGTTGAACATCCCTATGCGTTTCCACAGTGATGCAACTATATCGTTAGTTACGATTAAATTGGTCTCGGGATCATCGAAGCTGGACTGTGGATCAATGGAAACGTGCGGACGAATCTCGTCCCTTGTTTCATCAATTCCATGGCCGTGTTAGAATACGCCGTCATTAGGCAAACGGCTGCTCGAAACATGCACTCCGACTCGGACGCATGCTGCTGGGGACTGTGTTATGCAATGGAGGATATTATCTTGGGCCCGCCACGGGACCTGTAGTAGCAGTAGAGGGCTCCGTGATAATTTTGGACTACGTGAACATTACAACATTATTTCGGACTACGTGCACCTCTTCAAGCTCTATGTCTTCACCGACGACGATGACATCTACCGGCAGGATAACTGTTCGTGTTACAAGGCCAGAATCGTGTTCTAGTGGTTTGAGTACTTTGGTAGTGGTCTCACGTGATGTGTGGCCACCAAATTGAATACGATGGAACTTATCTGGCAAACCACTGAGCCCCTGCTCTACGTCCATAAGCCACTAATGCTTAGTTTACGGAAATTACGTTATCTTTGCATGGAAATATGGTGCCACGTATCTCAGAAAACCTACTACAATTTTTTCGACCACTTCCACATGACAGAGCACAGCAATCAGTCGTTGTTTTCTTTCAGGTTTTATAATGCAAATATAGTTTTCGGCTTCTGCCTAGCCGTTATCAATGCACTATTTCATGATATCAATGCATGTCCTAGTACGTCAGTCCCCTGTTGTTCGGCTAGACGAAAGCTCAAACAACAAGGGACTGACGTACTTAGGACAATCACTGATTCCACGAAATAGTATATCGATAATGGCTAGGCACAAGCTGAAATCTAGATTTGCCTAATAAAACCTGAAAAAAAAAGGAAGACTGATCGCTCTGTTTCATATTTGAAAGCCATATCACAGTCGTTGAGTGCACCCACGTTCCTAATAAAAGGTAACTTTATGAAGGTTTTCGATCACTGCTGTACTGCGCTCTAAAGGTGGATATATGTGGTATCAAGCAGGTGGTCACAATGTTTCGTCTCTTTAGTTTATTTTTAGTGCGAATTCAAGATCTTGCAGAAACTTGTTTTAGATACTGGGAACACTAACCACTTCTTTGCAGTATATTTATTTCTTTATGTAATTTTTATGTAATTTCTGTGTGTAACTTTCTCATAAGTGAAATACATCTTTTTCAAACTAAATACTTACACAAAAATTTACAGTATCTTTTTCGTTCAGAGAAAATTATTCAGTAATATTGATTTTCGATAACATGTCAACAGCCATAAAAAGTTTAGCTACTGAGTAATGAAATACCAATTAAAAGAATCCTTAAGGTCCACTGTTGAATTTCTTAATATTTACAGTTGTTGCATATATAATTAATAATATGCAATAATATGAGAGTTACGTAAAATCTGACTTCTGCACATCTTCAGGCCATTATTAAGACACCTGTGAGCAAGCGTTGTAAAAATATTTAATGTACTTCATGTGCCAAGTTTGGTACTAACTTATAAGTAAGAATGTTTCAAACTATAAATTACTCCACTTCTTCGACACCATTTCCCTTAAAAATTGAGAAAGGCATACCTACACATTTATTATTTTATAAATATGTTGTTATCACATGTTCTACGTCCTTGGCGCCCTGCTCACTATGGGTCTACTTAACGCGGAAGATGCCTGTCTTCTGATTCATCTCAGTTCAAAGATTCAAAAGTGTGTGAATTCCTAAGGGACCAAACTGCTGAGGTCATCGGTCCCTGTACTTACACACTACTTAAACTAACTTATGCTAAGAAAAAAAAACGCACCCACGCCTGAGGGAGGACTAACCCCCACTGGTAGAGGCCGCTCAATCGTTTCAATAATGTTTAGATTTTCTGTCACAAGTTGTGTTGTGCAGTCTAAGTTTCTGACTTTCTTCAGAGTGGGGCTGAACTTTATGTACTGGCTGGTTATAATTAAAGTGCAGCTACTCACAGAGGTCCAGCGTAGCCTGTAACTGTTGTATGGCAACGAAACTTGGTGGGTATTCCAATGTGTTAAACCGGAACTTATTAACGCTTGTAAGAAATTATTTCCAATTTTGGGCACCACGAGCAAAGCGGCGAATGCAAGATGTAAGAAAGACATATATAAATGTTTCCGTGCATAACAGATTAAGAACGGAACATTTGCAGGAAAGATCAAACAACTGAGAAAGGCATAGTGCTGATTTTGTTATTAACCAACGCTCACACAGTTTGTTTAATATGAGCACCGGAGACATCGACGAGTAGCCCTACAGTACCAGATTTGCGCCTGGTGGTCAAAATTGGAACTAATTTTTTCTAGCGTAAATCGGTAATTACAGGCCACACTGGGCCTCTGTGAGTAGCTGTACTTTCTTTGTAAAGACCCAGTTTGTACATAAACAATTACTGTTAATAGGAAACTTCCTGTGACTCTTGATGATTTGTGACGAAAGTGCTACCAGTACTGAAGTTTTTCATTGCAGCTTATGTTAGTAAAATAAGAATATTAGCAATGGAAGGTATGAATATGTAGCACGTGTTTCGTTGCTACAGGGCGAGGCTGCGAAAGTAGTACACGTTTCTTCATGACGCTATGTTGTACAACAATATATTACAGAGCGGATGAATGAGGAAATTCTTGAACAATGTGAAATGTAATGCTTGAAAGCAGATGAAAAGAACAATATTAGAAAAAAAAAAACAGATGAAATGTTGGAGAGGTGCACGGCAAAAATTTCTCTGGTTTTAGAATACTCCGATATTTTTGTAGAGTGTTGGACCGTGGTTGAGACACCACTACAAATTAAGCTTGCGCCACGTGCTGAAAATACACGGGACCTGTCACGCCCCACGTGATGAACGCCACCTGCGGAGTAGACGCCCGGATACCGCAATGGAAACAGCGGACCTCCGACGGCTGCAGAACCGCCGGCCACGGCGGGAAACGGCGCAGAAATACGGCCGCCGTCGCTCAGAGGGCGTGTAGCAAATCCCGCGGCGCCTGATGAAAATGTAACAGCCGCCCAACCAGCAGCGGCCTCCGTAAACTGACCCCCGACCCCCGCGCCCCCAGAGGCCAGTAACGAACCAGCAGCCCGGCCGCTGCACCTCAGAGCGCTGTTGCTGCTGCAGCTGCTGCTGACACACTGCCCCCCGAGGCCGTTCCCACTGATTACGTGGCCGCGGTGCAGAAAAAGCCACGGAAACGCCCGACAACTCATTTTGTACTGCCTCTGCCTCTACGTGCGCTTGAAATGTCAGGGTGAACCCAGAAAGTTCGTAACAGTCTATAACAGCAGATAGATTGTAATATATTGTCTCCTTAGAAATAGTCAATTTACAAGGGTCACTCCAAAAGAAATGCCCACTATTTTTGTAAAAATACATTTTTAATTCTGCATGTGTGAAAGTTTTACAGTCTGTAGATACATCCTTAGCGCTTGTTTTCAAACTTAGTTCAACCTGTTCCTGTGAGTGGCTCCGTCACAGCATAAGATGGCTACTACACTTGACGTTCGTCCGAAGCAACGAGCTGTCATAGAATTCCTGTGCTGTGAAAACGAGACAGTGAGAAACATCCACAAGAGGTTGAAAAAGGTGTATGGAGATGCTGCTGTCGATCGCAGAACAGTTAGTCGGTGGGCAAGCAGGTTACCTGATGAAAGCGGACACGGCAGTATTGAGGATTGTCCTCGCAGCGACAGGCCTCGTACTGCACACAATCCAGACAATGTGTAGAGAGTTAACGAATTGGTGACTGCTGACAGACGCATCACAGTGAACGAATTGTCACGCTACGTTGGGATAGGGGAAGAAAGTGTTTGCAGAATACTGAACATGTTGGCGTTAAAAAAGGTTTGTGCCAGGTGGGTTCCCAGGATGTTGACAGTGGCTCACAAAGAAACAAGAAAAACGGTATGCAGCGAACTTTTGGAACAGTATGAGAATGGTGGAGATGAATTTCTTGGAAGAACTGTGACAGGTGATGAAAAATGGCTCCATCATTTTTCACCAGAGGCAATCAATGGAGTGGCATCATGCAAATTCACCCATCGAAAAAAAATTGAAAACCACACCTTCTGCTCGAAAAGTTATGGCTACGGTGTTTTTCGATTCCGAAGGACTCTTGCTTGTGGACATCATGCCAAGTGGAACTACCATGAATTCTGATGCATATGTGACGACACTGAAGAAACTTCAAGCTCGACTGAGTCGTGTTCGACCTTATCGGCAAAAGCAGGATGTTTTGCTGTTGCACGGCAATGCACGGCCACATGTCAGTCAAAAAACCATGGAAGCGATCAAAAAACTTGGAATGACAACACTGAAACACCCGCCTTATAGTCCTGACCTGGCTCCACGTGACTATCATCTCCTTGGGAAACTGAAATACTCTTCGCGGAACAAGGTTTGAAGATGACTCCCTTGTGCACGCTGCCAAACAGTGGCTTCAACAGGTTGGTCCAGAATTTTACCGTGCGGGTATACAGGCGCTGGTTCCAAGATGGCGTAAGGCAGTTGAGAGGGACGTAAATTAAGTGGAGAAATGAAAATATTGTTCCTAAAGCATGTATCTACACACTGTAAAACTTTCAAACATGTAGAATAAAAGATGGATTTTAAAAAAATAGTGTGCATTTCTTTTGGAGTGACCCTCATATAATTCCCATTTTATACAGATGATTTTTTTTTATTTTTATTTTTTTTAGAGTAGTGACGTGTGGCGTAAACCTGTGTTTATATATGTATCTGGCAAAACGCCACTCTCTCTAATCTCTCTAATGTACACTCTAAGACCAAAAAAGAAAACGACGCACCACGGGGGAATTATCCGAATGGGAGGGTAATCGGTACATGTAAGTCAGAAAGAAGTTGGTCCACTTCTGGCCCGTATGCAGGCAGCTATTCGACTTGGCATTAATTGATAAAGTTGTTGGATGTCCTTCTGAGGGATATCGTGCCAAATACTGTCCAAATAACGCGTTAGATCACCCAAATTCCGAACTGGCTGGAGGGCCCTGCCAATAATGTTTCAAACGTTCTCAATTGGGGAGAGATCCGGCGACCTTGGTGGCCAAGGTGGGGTGTGGCAAGCACGAAGATAAGCAGTAGAAACTTTCGCCGTGGGCGAGAAGGTGTTATCTGGCTGAAATGTAAGCCCAGCTTGGCTAGCCGTGAAGGGTAACAAAATGAGTTGTAGGATATCGTCGACGTACCGCGGTGCTATACTGATTCTACGGATCACAACCAAAGGGGTCCTGTTGTGAAACTCAACGGCACTAAATACCTTCACTCCTGAATGTCTGGCTATAAGGTGGGCGACAGTCAGGTATATATCCCACCGGCATCCAGGGCGTCTCCAGAAACTTCGTGCTTGCCAAGTCCTACCTTGACCAATAACAGGCCGGATCTCTCTCCAGCTGAGAACGTTTGGAGTATTATGGGCAAGGCCCTCCAGCCAGCACGGGGTGTAGAGGTATGGAGACATGAATCCATGGATCCTGCATTTCAGTAGGGAACTTTTCAAGCTGGTGGAGGCTCCGTGGCGGCGTGGGGCGTGTTCAGTTGGAGTGATATGGGCCCCTTGATACGTCTAGATACGACTCTCACACGTGACACTTATGTAGGAATTCTGTCTGATCACTTGTATCTATTCATGTCCGTTGTGCATTCCGACGGACTTGGGCAACTCGAGCAGGACAATGTGACATGCTACACGTCCAGAATTGCTACAGAATGGCTCCAGGAACACTCTTCTGAGTTTAAACGCTTCCGCTAGCCAACGAACTCCCCAGAGCTGAACATTATTGATCTAAGATGGGATGCCTTGCAAAGTGCTATTCAGAAGAGATCAACCCGTAAGTATCTTACGGATTTATGGACAGCCCTGCAGGAATCATGGAGTCAGTTCCCTCCAGCACTACTTCAGACAGTCTATGCCACGTCGTGTTTCGGCACTTCTGCCTGCTCGCGGAGGCCCTACGAGATATTAGGCAGGTGTACCAGTTTCTTTGGCTCTTCAGTGTTAAAGCCCTTCGCTAGTCCTTAATAGTCGAGAGATGTTAAAAATCCTATAGACATCAACGGTAGCTTCAAACTCCTTAAATAGGGATACTAAAGTAATGAAATTTCAGCCGAATCAGCCACGTTACATAGCTCATCAAAATTATTTTATTCTTCCAAGTACAGAAATGCCCTGTTTTGTGTACTGTGAGCATACAAGCAACAACGCAGGTAGTGAATAATTCCTGGATTAAGATTTGGCTATCGAAGTATTCGACAAGAAAGGAAAGACTCATAACGAAGGAATTATCCAAATGGGATGGAAATCACTAGATGTAGTATACATGCACTGACAAACAAATGCTTAAAATTTCATAAAAAATGGATGATTTGTTCAAGAGAAAGAGCATCACAAATTGAGCAAGTTAATAAGAAGATGGTCCATGTCTGGCCCTTATGCAAGCCACTATTAGAATTGTCCTGAGGGATATCGTGTCAAATTCTGTCCAATTGGCGCCTTAGAGCGTCAAAACGCCGAGGTGGTTGGAGGGCCCTGCCAATACGTTCTAAATTTTCTCAATTGGTGAAAGATCAGGTGACCTAGCTAGACGAAGAAGAATTTGACAAGCACGAAGCCAAGTAATAGAAACTCTCGCATTATCTTGGTGAAATGGAAGCCAACATGGCTTTCTTTGATGGGCAACAAAACGGATCGTGGAATATCGTCGCCGTACCGCTGTGCTATAAGGGTGCCACAGATGATAACAGAGAGGTCCTGCTATGAAATGCAGAACCACACCAGACTATCACTCCTTGATGTCTGGCCGTATGGAGACAGTCGGGTTGGTATTCCACCGCTGTCTGGGGCGTCTCCAGACACGTTCTCACTGATCATCGGAGCCCAGTTCGTAGCAGGTCTCATCACTGGAGATAGTTCTACTCCAGTCGACGAGATTTAAGGGCTTCCAACCAGCTAGGGATTTTGACGGTCTGACGCGCCAGTCGGACAGAATTTGGCATGATATCTCTCAGGAGGACGTCCAACAACTATTTCAATCAATTCCAAGCAAAATAACTACTTGTATAAGGGCTAGAGGTGGACCAACGCGTTACTGAATTCCTGAACTTGTGAAGCTCTTTCTCTTGGATAAGTCATCCAATTTTTCTGAAATTATAACCATTTCTTTGTCTGTGCGTGTACATCACTTGTGCTTATTTCCATCCCATTCGGATAAATGGGTCAAATGGGACTTAACATCGAAAGTCATCAGTCCCCTAGACTTAGAACTACTTAAACCTAACTAACCTAAGGACATCACACACATCCATGGCCGAGGCAGGATTCGAGCCTGCGACCGTAGCAGGCGCGTGGTTCCGGACTGAAGCGCCTAGAACCGCTCAGCCACAGCGGCCGGCCCCATTCGGATAATTCCTCCGTGGTGTGTCATGTTTTTTATCTTTGCTTTTTTTAGAGTGTATTTTATGGTCTTTGACCGTAGTTATCTACACGAATAAAGATCAATAGGGCTAGTTAATTGAGTGAAAAAGCACAAAGTTACAGCGGCGTCACTGGCTTGACACTAATCTGGACTGCCTTACATCTCCCCAAGGGGTGCTAATATCACAATAATCAGAGAACTTAACGCACCCAAATTTTATCCTTACACTGCAGACGTGTTACGGAGGTATCGCTCATGTATTTGTTAACAGAACAACAACAAAAAGCGTAATGTACACAGCGATATTGATTCTGGCATTGTGGCAAAAGACCAAGAAATGTTTCGTGATCGTTCTTTGGTAGGTTACTTATTGAGGTGAAAACCAGATCCTTATTTGTGAAAGAGGGGCTATGTTCGGACGAATCTTGGCGGTAACTGTGAGTTACTTGAATGATACCGCGGTCGCGGTTCTGAGCTGGACAGGCGTTTCCATCTTGCTGTCTGCCAGAATCGATACGTCAGCTGTCTGCAGAGCAAACTGTTTCACTGCTGACCTAATCGGCGGCGCGGATACCAATTGGATAAATATTGCTTCTCCAGCCCTGACGGCTTCAAACAGTGCCCACTCTGCCTGACACTAGGACGTCCTCCCGCATCATCACACAGTCATCAGGAATCTGTCGTCTTGGTTGAAATGGCTCTGAGCACTATGGGACTTAACATCTGAGGTCATCAGTCCCCTAGAACTTAGAATTACTTAAACCTAACTAACCTAAGGACATCACACACATCCATGCCCGAGGCAGGATTCGAACCTGCGACCGTAGCGGTCGCGCTGTTCCAGACTGTAGCGCCTAGAGCCGCTCGGCCACTATGGCGGGCCTCTGTCAGCTTGATTTTCTCGTCTACGTATCATGTGAACGTATATTGTGCGATGTAACGTGCAATGCGAATCTGTTTCTCAGTATGTTATACGTTTTGTAACGACGTAGTTTGTATGAGTAATTAATTGAGGTTAACCAAGTAAAAGTAGTATTTTTACTGAATGATTTACTAAGGCACACGTAAGGTTGTTGAACACGAAAAACACCGTTATTTATATTTACAAGTAAAAATGATAAATAATATTTACAAGTAAATATAAAGAACGCTATTTTTCGTGTTCACCAACTTTACGTGTGCCTTTGTCAGTACGAAATGAACAGAAATACACTCCTGGAAATTGAAATAAGAACACCGTGAATTCATTGTCCCAGGAAGGGGAAACTTTATTGACACATTCCTGGGGTCAGATACATCACATGATCACACTGACAGAACCACAGGCACATAGACACAGGCAACAGAGCAAGCACAATGTCGGCACTAGTACAGTGTATATCCACCTTTCGCAGCAATGCAGGCTGCTATTCTCCCATGGAGACGATCGTAGAGATGCTGGATGTAGTCCTGTGGAACGGCTTGCCATGCCATTTCCACCTGGCGCCTCAGATGGACCAGCGTTCGTGCTGGACGTGCAGACCGCGTGAGACGACGCTTCATCCAGTCCCAAACATGCTCAATGGGGGACACATCCGGAGATCTTGCTGGCCAGGGTAGTTGACTTACACCTTCTAGAGCACGTTGGGTGGCACGGGATACATGCGGACGTGCATTGTCCTGTTGGAACAGCAAGTTCCCTTGCCGGTCTAGGAATGGTAGAACGATGGGTTCGATGACGGTTTGGATGTACCGTGCACTATTCAGTGTCCCCTCGACGATCACCAGTGGTGTACGGCCAGTGTAGGAGATCGTTCCCCACACCATGATGCCGGGTGTTGGCCCTGTGTGCCTCGGTCGTATGCAGTCCTGATTGTGGCGCTCACCTGCACGGCGCCAAACACGCATACGACCATCATTGTCACCAAGGCAGAAGCGACTCTCCTCGCTGAAGACGACACATCTCCATTCGTCCCTCCATTCACGCCTGTCGCGACACCACTGGAGGCGGGCTGCACGATGTTGGGGCGTGAGCGGAAGACGGCCTAACGGTGTGCGGGACCGTAGCCCAGCTTCATGGAGACGGTTGCGAATGGTCCTCGGCGATACCCCAGGAGCAACAGTGTCCCTAATTTGCTGGGAAGTGGCGGTGCGGTCCCCTACGGCACTGCGTAGGATCCTACGGTCTTGGCGTGCATCCGTGCGTCGCTGCGGTCCGGTCCCAGGTCGACGGGCACGTGCGCCTTCCGCCGACCACTGGCGACAACATCGATGTACTGTGGAGACCTCACGCCCCACGTGTTGAGCAATTCGGCGGTACGTCCGTCCACCCGGCCTCCCGCATGCCCACTATACGCCCTCGCTCAAAGTCCGTCAACTGCACATACGGTTCACGTCCACGCTGTCGCGGCATGCTACCAGTGTTAAAGACTGCGATGGAGCTCCGTATGCCACGGCAAACTGGCTGACACTGACGGCGGCGGTGCACAAATGCTGCGCAGCTAGCGCCATTCGACGGCCAACACCGCGGTTCCTGGTGTGTCCGCTGTGCCGTGCGTGTGATCATTGCTTGTACAGCCCTCTCGCAGTGTCCGGAGCAAGTATGGTTGGTCTGACACACCGGTGTCAATGTGTTCTTTTTTCCATTTCCAGGAGTGTATTTTTCCTTACGCCATATGCACTTGTACACGTCTGGCGTATATTTTTAAGGAAATCTATACTTTTTAGTGCACCTAATGACTTACGAAGTTCTTTTTGTTTTTGCCTCAACCTTTGATGAGTTGTTCTAAAAGACAATAGTGTTTGTATTATTTATTTCTGTTCACATCGAGTGTCAAACGGTAGGTTTTTGTGCATAGTTGGTCTTGATGACCTTATCTATGGAGTTGATAAAATTTCTTTATGTACTTTTACATTGTCCAAATCAGTGCCAGTTAGTGACATATACCCTCACCACTAAATGTGTCCGACTTTACTGAAGAGTATTTTTTACTGTAACAGTCTTCATCGCGTATGAGGGACTTACGCAAAAGTTTATAGGTTTTCTTGTGATGTGAAAATTTGGAAAACACATTATTATGTTTAATAGCAACTTCTCGTTTGTCTTTTCTGTATGTTTTAGTTTTGTTGATGATTCATAAGATTCGAAACCGGTAAACGGTTGTAGTTTTGGCCAGTGCAATCAAGACAGCTGTCAGTAAAACTAATTTACGAAAATAGATCGCGTACTACGATCTGATACTGTCATATTTCATTTACCGAAGAGACCTGTTCCAATTTCAGTTACGGGAAGAAACTAAATGGCTCTGAGCACTATGGGACTTTACTTCTGAGGTCATCAGTCCCCTAGAACTCAGAACTACTTAAACCTAACTAACCTAAGGACATCACACACATCCATGACCGGGGCAGGATTCGAACCTGCGACCGTAGCGGTTGCGCAGTTCCAGACTGTAGCGCCTAGAAGAAACTAAAATTTCATTTTGAGGAAGGTTGCATAGTACCGCACATGTAAGCTCTTTCAAAACTATAATATATTGTGGAGTTCACACTCAATAATACTGTGATACGATGGTTAATAGAATTATAAATCTTGGTGTCATAAGAACATACGTGCGTTTTTATTATATGTTTCCACCCTTTGCATTTTTGGTCGTTTAAATTTCTGGAAAATTGTATCCGACATGAAACTGTAATCTGTAAAAAAGTAATTTTTGTTGCAAGAAGTTTTAATTGGATCGTAAACTATTATAAACTTGAACTTACCCATCAGCTCACCAAGTTTGTCAATGAATCCTTTCTGAAACCTGCCTCTCGCCGCAAACACGTGGACTCAGCTATTCTCGGTTTAAATTCCTCAAGCATCTTCGTGAGATAATAGAAAAAGTATGAAGATAGTACATGTTCCGAAAGAACAGATACCAATGATGACCATGCAGCTTCTCTAGAAAGAAATGATAATTAATCGAAACCCTCAGCTGCCAACAGGTATTGTTGATATACGGTACCTCAATGGGGACAGCTGAAAAAGTGTGCGCCAACCGGGACTCGAACCCTGGATATCTTGCTTACATGGCAGATGCTCTAACCATCTGAACCACCGAGGCCACAGACGATAGCGCCACTGCAGGGACTTATCCCTTGCACGCTTTCCGTGGGACCGACGTTCCCAACTGTCCACAACCTACATTCGTAATGTTCCTAAAGATTGTGGACACGCATTTTCAGCTGTCCCCATTGAGGTATATCAACAAAACCTGTTGGCAGCTGAGGGTTTCGATTAATTGTCATTTCTAATAGAAAAAGGCTTTACTGCTTTTATTTTTGTCTGATCGAACCGATGCTTTGTTTTCAGTTGTGCTGCATATTTGTGCACTAGATTTAAGAATTCGTCAAAGGTATAATCTGACTATTTAACGTTTTAACATGATCGTACAAAACTGTTTCCTGTTCGTCAGTGAAGGCTTTTTTCTTTTTTTAAAAACACTTATTATTTAATGAAACAGGTTTCATGACATCTAAAAAACAGGTTTCATGACATCTCGTTGCTTCCCAGTAAAGTTTTAAGTTTGCCACGTAGTACGTTAAGCGAACATTTCTCACTTTCTTCCCTGATAGTCATTTCAAGAAGTCTGACATTTTCTAAGGCTTCCTTAACGTTATTTTCATCGCATTTACGTCCTGATTTATCAGTCCTTTCCTGTTAAAGAAAAACTCGCAAAAACTGAAGCTTTTATCTTAATCTGTTTTGTCCGGTAAAACACGAAATTGCTTTGTTAGACAACCATATCATACTGTTCTTATCAGTTTAACATTCCCATTATTGCTTGGACTAGATATTGTCAGCCTGTGCTACACGAAATAATATCTGTTGCATCTACAGACACTGTAAAAACGTAATAAATGCACAAAAATGCACAGCGCTCCTAAGTTGAGTTCGTGCATCGAAAAACTCGCTGGGAACACACAACTTGTTCCCACTGTGATACATTATGTTGTTTTGATTGAAAATCACATGAGTCGTGTTGTTCCCCCCATAGTTAACATTGCAGTGGCGCGTCAGGTGCTGCCAATAGCGCTAGAGCTTAGAAACAGCTATTTCCTGATACAATTCGCTATCCAACATTATCCGGCCGTCAGCTAATAGAATTTACTCTACCATCTATTTATGGATCCTAATCTACAAACGGTTTTATTTATGTAATATAGTAGTGAATTTTAAATCGTACTGTCCTCTTCAGTTTCATAATTTTAGAATTGCTTGTCGTTATTGCAAAAGTAAGCGATATGTTCACTCTTTTAAATCACACAATTTCCATAGCAATTTCACTTATTACTCGCAGATATTGTGGTATAACAGCGTTAAGGATGAACAGTGTTTCTGTTGAACGGCAACACTTCTCCATCCAACTATCGGCATCATATAGCTATAACCAATTCGTTGATGCTCGACTAGCTTCTTTCCCCTCTTGGATTCTGCTTTTAATTATGTTTACGTTTTCATTTTTCGTCTATATTCTCATGTTACGTTTCGAATGAGATACCTATGGGCCAGCACCACAGTCTAAGGCAGATTTTGAGTATTTAACAGTTCCTAGTTGATGAACTGTTAATAGTAAAGATGTGTCTTGTTGCTTCTTGTATCAGAAAACATAGAAATTGTTGGAGGAACGTCTGGAAAGTAAATACGTAAGCGAAAGGAAAGAAAATATTTGCTTTCACAAACGGCGACACAGTGTTCTCCGTAATTGCGTACTTTCACATTCCAGGCCATTAGATTTCAGTAGTGATATTTTTTGTGTTGCAAGAACAGGGTTGTCTGCACGTAAATGGGCAAATGGTTACCGATACGTATTTTTGCTTAAGATAAAATTTTTATGGTTTTAGGAAGTGTAACTAGAAAGGTCGACTTGGTGGCCTCCATAAAGCAGGAATGGAAAGTCTGACATAGGCACTGACAATAATTTCATCATCGACTTCCAGTTTTAGTTATTATTACACAGTTGACATTGTCTTGCTAGTTCAGTCGGTATTTCATAATTATATTTGTAATCAGTTCAACATTTAGTTCTTGTCTAATATCGGTGTTCCTTTTATAGTGCAATAATCAATATCCTGTTACAAAGTGGAGGAGCTTCATCTCTGATGATTCGATTCGTCATAACTAATCAGATGTTAAGGTCATCTTTCACTAACGTACAGCAACAAAAGGCAACGCTATCTCTGTGGAAAGTTTAATTAATGTTTCTTTCCGTAAGTTATGTTTTAATATACATTCCATGGTTCAACAGAAGTGCCTGAATGTGGCGCATTTGAGCTCTGCATCATCTGATTAGAAAAAATAAAAATTCCACCCTAAATATTTAAATCATCTTATGGGTTCCAATCCTTGAAATACCATCACTTTTGCTTTAACTGTCTCTATTCTCATTCCGTATTTAGCGGACTCATAAAGAAAATGTAGAAGAAATGGCAGCACTTGCCCTCCGAGAAAAATAAACATCCAGGGGCATACCGAGCACGGCTTCGAGAATGGTCTTGTCACCGGTGTTGCCTTTGTTGACTTGAGAGCGGCCTACAACACGGTAAACATCAGGAAAATTCACCCAAAAGTTTGCAACAACCAAACGTTAAGGCTTAATGAAGATCTCTGCATAGCTGCACGGCAACAGAAGACTGTATGTTAGTTTTCAACACATAAAAGTCGGTGGCGCAAAACAAAAAGCGGCCTTCCCAAGGTAGCGTTCTTGCTCTGACACTATTTAACTAGTGCACGAACGATCAACCACGTAATAAGGCGTGCACCTCATTTGTCCATGTCGACGATCTGGCATTCTGTTCCAAGTATAAGACATCTTAAGACATTGAGAGGCTCTTGATGAAATGGAAAAGCATTACGAAGCCAACAGCCTGAAGCCAAATCCAAGCGAAAGCTTCTGGTACGGATCGAAGTTGATGACATGTGACAGGCCCATAATCTATGGAGAGACGATGCACATATTACACTACAGGGTGCGCTTAATACACAGAACTACCCAATTTGGGGTACTATTAAACTGCGAGTTGTTCACGAAGAGCCATTGCACTTGCCATATGTGAGTTTGATACGTTTGCACCTCTTTTACAGTATGTGGTTCCTTCTTTGAAAGAGCTCAACTGTGTTGAAACGACTGTTTTCAAGTAAGACGTCGCAACACTTCATGCTGCTCGACCAGTGAAAAACGTGCTTCTGCAACCTTCCACGAAAATGTTATCTACACAAGTTTCAGAGATACATAGCCGGCAAGATCACCTGATCTGAACTCTTGTGACTTTGGCTTTGGGGTATCTAAAGAAATGTGTTTACCAGGGACATGTTCGATCTCTACCTGCTCTGAAGGCCAGCATACGGGAAAACATTCCCAGATTCCACCAGAACTTCTGCGAGCAACTGTTGATCACGTCGTTTTGCGGATGCAGCATCTCGTCGACGTCTTCGGTGCTCATACTGAACAACTTATGTCAGCGATTTTCCTCTCCGTAACAAATATGCTGACTACAGATTAAAAGTCTCATGGTTGAGAACTCCTGTCAGTAACAGCTCTACCTCGATATACCACGCCGTTATTAGTGATAGGAATCTGATATTCAAAGGAACATTGTGACAGTGTCAGAATGAAGGTCGTAGCACGAAACAATATCTTAAAAATCTCAAAGGCACAATTTGGGGAGCACGCCCACATGTACTTCCGGTGTCGGTTCCAGCCTTGTGATATCGGCAAGAAATATGCTTCCCCTGTGTGGTACCAATCCCGTCGGTCGAAACAGGTTGATATTGCTCTTCACAAAACTTGGCGCCAGGTGACAGGAATCTTGACAAGAATCCCAGTCGATAAGATCCAGTTTCCGGTCGGAATTGCTCCATCCGATATCAGACGGGTAGTGACAGCGAAACCTGAAAGGAGTTAAGTCAGCACCGACGACAGACACCCACTTCATGGGCATGAACGTGCTGCTCGACCTCTTCGGGGCAGTAGTTCCTCTATCTTAGTGAAATCAAAGACGGAAGAGAGGCTTCAACGCTGGCAGGTACTAGCTAAAAGTCACTGGAACCACCAATAGAGGACCTATCCCCTGCAATCAGCCTGTCACAGCCAATATGGAGATCACTTAATGGTCTTCGCGTGGGCATTACCCGAATTAAAACTATCATATTAAATGGGAACTCTACGATAACCAAGATGGGTCTGAAGTGCACACGATGATCCAATCCATTTCCGTCGCTGCCCTGTTTATGCCGTCTCCTTAGACATCGTGACGGAAGAGGATCTAGCATCACAAATTCCAAAAACAGTGCACCCTGCTAAGGCACTGCTCTTCATTTAAATGGTTGTCATTGACACGCTAAAAAGAACATCTAGGTTCATGTTTACGGTAACCTGAGTGACTGCTCCCGAGTCATGGTAACGAAAAATCACCACCAAAACATCAGTGAACCATCTGCGGTCTGAACCACACCCTCCTCACATCGCAAATTGAAACCTTCATTGCGTTGTCGGTGCATACGATGTCTTGCATGAGTTGAAAAGAGGTGCTATCGTGACTCTCGAGACAACGTTTTTCTACGCTGTCTGGTCCAGCGGTAACGTGTAATTTTATGTCCCAATGAGAAGAATGACCTCATTTGAGGTACAGGATTCTAAATCATTGTATACATTTCTCTCCGCTGCCTTCGCTCGGAAGCAAGTTGAAATGGACCTCTACTCGCTATAGCACTAATTCCTGTTGGGTTTGAAACCTATATCCTTGACAGTCGTCTCCAGTTTCCATGGGTTAGGATCTTTTACACGGCCACTGCTTCTTTTCGCTGTATTAAATGGCTGAAAGTGGCACGCCATTCCTTGTAGACAGGTTGTACAGTCATCGTCGATACACCAATAAATCGGGCATCTTCATTCGCCGTATTGCCATGGGGACATTCTGTCATGTGTCACATCTGCAGTTTGATCCATCTTACTGCGCTGATTTCATATAATCGACTGGCACGTACACACCAGTCCGCTGCCATGATTTAGTGTCAGTGGTCGAGGGTAGGGTTGACCTCCTGGAACCACCTCGGAAGCGAGCAGGCTGCTCTTTTAGTGGGGTGGCTGCTATTCTGTCTGACGAGCTCTGTCAAAAAATGGTTCAAATGGCTCTGAGAACTATGGGACTTAACTGCTGAGGTCATCAGTCCCCTAGAACTTAGAACTACTTAAACCTATCTAACCTAAGGACATGACACACATCCATGCCCGAGGCAGGATTCGAACCTGCGACCGTAGCGGTCGCGCGGTTCTAGACTGTAGCGCCTAGAACAGGTCGCCACTCAGGCCGGCGAGCTCTTTCATCCATCTAGAAATTAAAGACGATGTAATGTTGTAAAACAATCCGATAATCCGCGAAAAACAAATAGCAGTATAATAATACACGTTAGTGTCTATATTTTCGTAAAAATTTCCAAGGAAAATGCTAGAAGTAAACTCGAACTCTGCCGAAAAAGTATAGTTTCACTCCCACTCTCATTTTAACATATTGGGAAATTATGATTAATGTGCAATTAGTCACAGAGATCGAGTATGGGCTGCAATTATCGTATGGCCGCGTAGCTTGATTAGAAATTTTAAACCGATTCATAATGAAAAAAAAGTTGTTCCAGTTTATGGCGCCAGGTGCAGATCTGGTGCTGTGAATGTAAGAAAAACGTATAGAGATGGCTCCGTAAGTACTGGATTAGGAACGTGGGCAGAAAGGTCAAACATGGGTGAGAGGCATAAAGTTGATTTTATTATTACCCGACACTTACATTATGAGTAGCGGAGGCGTCGACGAGACGCTGCATCCGTAAAACTACATGATCAACAGCTGCTCGCAGAAGTTCTGGTGGAATCGGAGCAACGTTTTCCTGTATACTGGCCTTCAGAGCAGGTGAACAGGTAGAGACCGAACGTGTCCCTGATACACACGTTCTTTTAGATATCTCCAGAGCCAAAAGTCACATTGGGTCAGATCAGATGATCTTGCCGGCTATGCATCTGGGAAAACTGCGTACGGATAACACTTTAGTGGAACAATGCAGTAAGCACTTTTTTCACTGGGTGAGCAACATGAAGTGTTGCGCCGTCTTGCTTAAAAACAATGTTATCCACGCAGTTGCGCTCTTCAAAGCAGGAACCGCATGCTGTATAAGGAGGCTTCGATAACTTGCAAACGTAACAAACTCACATATGGCAAGTGCAATGACTCTTCGTAAACAACACACGGTTTAATAGTACCCCAAATTGGGCGTTTCTTAAGTATACCCTGTAGTGTAAAATGGGTCTCGTCACTCCATAGAATATGGGCCTGTCACATGTTATCTACTTCGATCCGTGTCAGAAACCGAAGAGCAAATTCAAAATGTTGCTGCGGGTCGTGAGGTTTCAGTTGCTACACCGTCTGGATCTTGTACAGGTACCAGCGTAAAAGAGACCGCAAAACTTTCCGTATTGTTGACCATGTGGTAGAAAATTCTTGTGACAATGCAGGAGCGCTAGCACTACGCAGGACACGTGCTGCATCGTCAGTTACAGAACAGCAGAGACGTCAATAACTTCCATCCGGACAGGATGCATTCCACTTCCACGTGCTACGTCAAGCTCACCCGTGTTTTAAAATTTTATTACAATCTTCTTTGAACCGATGCAGCACCGAGGCAGCTCATTGTTAAGAAATGCATACACGCGCGTGGCAGTGCGGCGGAGCACTGCATGTTGAGAAACGATATGTGGAAACAACCAGATCTTCAACAAATGCAGGTACTTTATTTTTGTATGCGACTTTTCCGAAAAAAAATAAGTGACCACAAATCCTTTCTCGGGAAACATAGAAAAATTCAAGATGATTTCTTCGACTTCAGCACGAGGCTGCTGTGTTCCTCATATTCTTACGTAGTAGCGGACCATCCCTCGTCAGAAATGGAACGTAGTTTTGTCATCGAACGCTGAACATGAAAGGAAATTATCTTCCCTCTCCACGCACTCTGTGAATTAAGTTCAATCACGGTTGTTTGTCATTACAGAGAACAGTGGTTCCAAAACGGAGGTGATTACCCCATGAGGGATAAAATTTAACTTTATGAGGAGTAAAAGCAAACGTGTTCAACTATATTTCAGTCATGAAACTAAATTATTTTGAATAGATTATTATTATCATCATCACTACTTCATGAAGCTATAATGCTACTCAAAAAAGTTACCAATAACTACATACTTTTTTTTAAATAGTAGCATTAACGTGTGGCACAGTGTGATGTGAGTTATAATTTGTGTAACAAATGAACAACATTTTTCTCACTCAGTACACTTCCTATGAACATACATTCTACTTTGTACTACGCATCAGTGACAGTAAAGTTGAGACGTATAGGTGACCTATGTTTAAATACCTCACGAAAATTGCTGTTCCAAGTTGTATATAGTTCCCACAGTTCATCAATGGCTTTATTATTCGTTTCGCAACAATACACAAACTAATTAACAGCACAACACATCAGTAAGTTTTTAATAGTTACTACACTGCTTTAGGGCCTACACAGTATTATTATTCTTTTTGTTCTTATTTTTAGCAACAGTGGTCAGACACAAACTTTTGGTAGCGAAAACTTTTCCAATCCGAGCAGTTCAGAAGTAAGTTATTTTACAGACAGTATCGCTGCAAGCAGATTAGTCTTAAAACGATATTCTGTATATACATTCAGTCCAACTAGTGCTATTACGTGATGCGATCCTTCAACTCAGGAATGGTGGCACAACGTGTTCGGGACACTTCTTGCTTCGGGTAGCCCCAAAGCAAAAAGTCTGCACATGAAAGGTCAGGTGAGCGAGGCGGCCAGGAAATGTCAAAAAAACGGGAAATTACTCTACCGGAAAATGTCTGTCGCAAGAAATCCATGCAAATTCTGGCCACCATTCCTGAGTTGAAGGGTCGCATCTGAACTGTCATCAGCAATGTCTCAGGGAATACGTTACGCTGAGTTATGGAAAGGTTCCAACGCCGTCTAGATGAATGTGTTGTGCAGAGGGGGCATCATTTGACAGGAGTCATATTCAGAAAGTAATCCACGCCATGGACAATGACTTACACATTAGTACGTGGCATACCTTTAACTATTAATTGACATAAGAGGTAATGAATAAATTACAGTTCCTGCCTGATGGCGTGTTTTTAATATCCTACTATGAACGCTGCCGCACCCTGTGTAATGGAACACATTGATAAACGTAAGTACAGGCAGAACCAGATACTGTGTTTTACTACTGTCTGAATAACTGTAGCATTGAGAGTCCTTTGTAGCTTATATTATCGCTGCAAGCAGATTAGCCTTAAACTATTATTCTGTATATACGTTCAGTCCAACTAGTGCTGTTACGTGAATAAATGAAAAGCAGTTCTAGGCCACCTAAAGCAGATTTATTATCTGTAGTTAAATAACAGGAAAACAGATACACTGACACAGCCAACATTTGTTGCACGTAACCACATTATAACAGCGTCCATTTACAGCGATGCACAAAGGCAGTTTCCCGCAGCAGTCGTGCGTATCGTGGGTTGCCTAACAAACTTCGTAATCTGGCGCGCAGAGACGAAGTTAGCGAGGTAGTGGATGTGGCAGAACTGATTAGCGAAACGAAATTGGTCCCAAACCCATAGGACGTGATCTATTGAGAGTCGTATATCGTGTATTGCAAAATCGCTACAAACTTACATCTCCTAGCACGGAAAGAACAATATGCTTATGTGTTATGGCTCTGAGCACTATGGGACTTAACTTCTGAGGTCATCAGTCCCCTAGAACTTAGAACTACTTAAACCTAACTAACCTAAGGACATCACACACATCCATGCCCGAGGCAGGATTCGAACCTGCGACCGTAGCGACCGCGCGGTTCCAGACTGAAGCGCCTAGAACCGCTCGGCCACACCGGCCGGCCATAGCAATCCGTCCTTTGTTCAAGTCGTTTTGATCAGTATTGTTCTCCTATTGCCATCTACATGGTCTATATTGTCATTCTCCATTTGTCTCCGCGTCACTTATATACATACCTTTCCACGCCAAGTGCCCACAACGCTATTAGGCTGCATTCAGTTTCACAATATGCAGTGATCATAATGTTTCCGTCATCAACGTTTCCGTTTCAAAATGTGAACTTTTCCTCACAATTTTATTTCTAGATTGACAGGAATTAGTACATATGGAGCGTTACGTCGTGTTTTCGTCAACTTGTCATTGCCGCTGCATATATTTTCAAATACTTTGATCACTAGAAATCGAATCCGAGACGTTCAAACCGCTGGGCAAACCTGTGTTGTTAACTGTGTGCGTGTGTGTGTGTGTGTGTGTGTGTGTGTGTGTGTGTGTGTGAGAGAGAGAGAGAGAGAGAGAGAGAGAGAGAGAGAGAGAGAGACCGACCGCCTGTAACTGTCACTTAGCTTACTCCTCTGGAGTAGTATCAACAGCTAGTTTAGCTTGATGTCCTAATACTATGTATCACCTTTAATATTCTTCCATACTCCTGATGCACGAGACAGCATGAAAAGACTGGGGATTAAACTAATGGTATCTGAGGCCTTGCGATACCAAAGAACGTCATTTCCGATAAATGGTATTCTTTTATCAGCGTACATCTCGCTCCGTTTAACGCAAGGAATGACTCTTGAACAAACTCTACTGCAAAACTCGAATATGAGAAAATCGCGTCGTCGTCGCTGTGCCTAAAATGCTGATTTCGTGTTTAAGTAAATATGAACACTTTGTAGATTCACCTCGTTATAAAATTATGAGAGTGTTCTGTTATTTCATCTGCAGTTACACAGGCGAGTTTACTGCACTTTCCGGCGTCTGGTAACAACACCCATAATAGTGCGGCCTCGTAACATGGTTGTAGCTTCACGCATCAACGAAATTTACGATTAGGGCAGTATTTATGTGCCGTGCTATTAAAGCGGTACGGAGGCCCACCATACCCTGCAAAATATAATTATAAAGAAGAGGATACGTGCTTCTTTGAGCGGCATTAATATTTTACTGGTTTTCCGGTATTTGAAAGGAAATCTATTTTTGATGATTTCGGAGCGGCGCTGATACAGGGGGCATTTTAAAGAGTCTGTTAGGGTTGACGAGTGCATTTTTACCCGCAACGTTTCGAATTAACAGTAATAAAATTCACCACTGAGACAGGAGCAGGCATGAAACTTAATTTCTTACACATCACTATAAACAGAATCAAGAAGAAACATAAGGTTGGAACATTCAAAAAACTTATAGCCATAAGAACTGCCATTGCAATCACGCCAGGCACACAAACTCTTATGTCTCAGATACTTACTATGCAGGCTCAATAGAATTCCAATGGATAAACTCAACTACACAAAAGAACTAAACACAATACAAAGGATAGCCAGAGATAATGGGTACAACACACAAATAATAAACAAACTGAACAACAAAATAAAAAAAGTCAATTAAAAAGAACAAACCATTAACAAATCACCAGTCACAAAAGAGAATCAGTAACACAGACATTTGATAAACAAAGGGAACCAAATGCTTTATAAAGGACACAGCATGGTACGCACTAAGGTACAGCAAGAAAACAGTCCACATGGTGTATAATAGCCTGAAGAAGCAAGAACTACGAATATCATTCCACACAAATAACACAGTACCGAAAAATGTAAACACTAAGACAAATTCTCCAAAGCTGTAGCTTAACTTGCAGCTGATTCCAATCAGTCTACATACGACAAACATACGGAAATTTCCAAACGAGATGGAGATGTTCTCAACACCTCAGAGCCTTAAAAAGTAAACAGTACACATTTCACTTTTTTCAGACCACCTCATACAAGAAAATCACAACACTAACAACACTGACACTGATGTAAAAATCCTCAGAGAAAGCAACAGTCTCTATCAAAACCTCACAGTAGAGAACTGTCACATACAATAAACGATGATAGAAAGAAACAGTCTTGAATGAAAATACAGCACTGTGCAAAAAAACACTGAAACACTCAATGAATTATACAAAGACACTTCTCCACCTAAAACGTAATAGTCAAACACCCTCAAATATATCCCTCTGTCTCTGTCTCTCCCTGTGTCTCTTCCTCTGCCTCTCCCTCTCCCTCCCCCTCCATCTGTTTCTCCCTCTGTCTCTCTTTCTCACACACACACACAAGTTCAATCATTGCAGAGAGACCACAGTAGTGCAGCGATAGCGATACTGCACCTCTCAATGAGTACGGAGGCAGAAGTGTCTGTTCAAGTCACGTTTTGTGGAAAACACGTACGAAGTAAACGTCAGAGTGAAATTATGTAAAAAAGTATGTGCAAACAATGTACTCAGTACAGAAAGAGATACGCACTAGAGACAAACAACGGGATGGACAATGTAAGTACAGTAACATAACCACTGCCCACGAAGAAGTAATTAAAAGTGCACAAATATTCTTCATGATTACTTTGCAGATAATACGCTGACAAAACGACAAAAAAGGCCACAAAACCGATCTGTCAAGTTGTGTGATTATACATTCAATAAAATACTTTACATTAACAAAGAAGGGACTATCAAACACGAGAGTAATGCGATCAATCCAAGAAGATGTAACGAGTATGTGATGTAGTATATACAGCTATGAGGTGACGACTGGGTAAGATGTACACACGAGAGGCGTTCAATGAAGAATGTAAAACATTATCAAACAAAGCAAAGTAGGGATTGGATACTAAACTGCGCTGCCCGAGGGGCACACTTCCTGGCTCCTCCTTTTTGGCTTTGTAAGCTTTTCCAAGACATCGAGGGCACCACCTTTTTGCGAGCTACGGAGAATACCGTGTACTATTCTCAATGCTCCCTATAGTATGGCCGGTTTCTGTTAAGTGCATCCCAGAGGCTGTTTTCTTACCTGGCTTCGAATGCTCCTTAAACCTTACATTAAAAGAGCGACCGGTTTTGTAGATATAATATTTATTGTAATTATTGCAATCAACTTTGTATACACCAGAGATATTAACTTTGATACGTGCACTTCTCAACTTACGTTTCACGTGAAGTTTTAGTGCGTAAACTTAGATACCACGTCTAGCATTAGGTTTTCTGAAACAGTTCTCTATTTGCTGGGACGTACTGTCGTGAAATTGCATCTGGATGGTTTTCATTCTTTCTTTAGTAATTCTGTTTTCTGAGTGAGTGTGCGTCTGCCAACCATTTGTTTTTCTTTTTAGCTTGTTGTAGGGGTGCATAACACCATTTATAAAAAACCATTGGCTATTGCAGTTTGCTTTGAAATGCTGAATTCCGTAGGTATTTCATCGTCGACCAAAGGGAAATGATGGAGCCGGTGAATCACTGCAGTGGAAGTGACTTTTATATCACTGTGGCTGTGCATGTGCGTTTTCTAAAAATCGAAAATTTGTTTGTTGTCAATTTTCTTACAAGTGAGGTCTAGGTAGTTAACGAAGTTCTCTTCTTCTACATTCGTAGTAAAAGTTATTTTTGAGTGCACGCTGACTATTGCTTGGGCAAATGCGATAATCTCATTAATGTCACCCTCTATCAGTAATAAAATATCGTCGACATAACGTTTATAGTAAATAGTTTATTATTTTAGGTGTGGAAACTTAGCAAAGAAATTACATTCTAAATCATTCACAAAATTATCTCCTAAAGTGCCAGCCAGACTATTACCCACCCAAGACCATCTTTTTGATGATATTTTTGCAACTGAAGGTGAAAAAATTGTAAGCCAAAGCAAATTCAGTTAGTTCTGTACATCTTGCGGTACTGATCTGGGTTAGCAGATTGCTTCTGATAATTTCAACTATTTCTTTTATTGGGAAATACTGCAAAGGCTTTTTTACAATCGGAGATGCTAGTGTTGCATTATTTTGTATATATAATCCTTGATCGCATTTTCTAGCTCAGAAGTCTCGTTAACCCAAAAACAGATAGTGAACATGTAAACGGATTTGAGTTTGTTGTTAAGAAATTTACTTAGTTTATATGAGAGGGAGTTAAATGAAAACCTTAAATATTTTAAAAAATACTGAACAAATGTGGAACACAGGTGTATCATTTCTCAACGTGGTCTCCCTGTCGTTCAACACACTTCCTCCAGCGCGTAGGTAGTGTATGGATTCTCTGGAAAGAAAAAATCTTTTGGTCGTTTGTGCCATCGGCCGCGCCTCTTCATCGGAGAGAAATTTTTTTCCTCCACCTCTCTTAGTTGCCTGAACGTATGGTAATCACTTGGTGCGAGGTATGATGAATACTGCAAAGTGTTCTGGAGTGAGCTACTGCGGCACACATCTTGCAGATATCCTGTGAATAATGTGCTGTACTGAGCCATGACTTCTGTTCACCTTTGAGGCTGTTTCATCCACCGTCACACGACGATTTTCCATCAGCTGCTGCAGTAGGCTCTGGTCTACCACAGAAGTCACGCCATTTCCGAGCTTTCTACTCCACTCGTACCCTTGCTGCTGTGGTTGACGCGCATCATCATACTGGACCTCGATTCGCCGACGGATTTCAATAGCTTTGTACCTTCACTGCTCAGAAAATGTACGACTGAACGCCGTTCTTCCTTGGTGCCTCTCACAAGCGGAGCAACCATTTTGAACTAATATTGTAGCCGCGTTTCGCATGTCTGTAGTGTGCTGCCACTTGTAGGGCATTCCTTGTACCATTGCTAACAGTACCACCAACTTACAGAACAATCGTGTAAAATGTCGATTTTTAGTTACACTTTCAAAGTTTTCATTTGGCTCTCGCTGTTAGCATGGTGATGACATGTTGTTCGCGATCGGACGAATGGGATTTCTACCTCTGCCAATCTCAAATTCAAATCGAAGTTGGGGAAGTTTAGCATTCATTATTGTAAGGGATTTCTTTTGATAGTCTTTAAGAAGAAATAGAATGCTGTTTATCTTTTTACCCAAATTAGTCTGGAACTTCTTTTCATGTCGGTAAGTACGAGAGGCCCTCTGGCGATAAAATTCTTTCGACTGCTTCTCGCCTATACTGCATTCTGGCGGCTACGCCAACACAGGGCGTTGACTTCTTACTTCAGTCTTTTGTTGCGTGGATTTGGTTTGTTTCTATAGTTATTTTATCATATTACTTTGTTAGCTCTGTAAACTTGTTCTTGCCTATATTTTTGTATTTTTATCTAAAATCACGGAAAAAGTTTCTCATAATCACATATTATCATTTTCGATTGTAACAGTTTTAAAATTTAACTTTATTTCTGTTTTAACTTGTACTGTATTTGTTTTTCACTATAATAACTTAAACACCTTAAGAGCCCACATTTTACCTATTGCATTTTCCATTTTACATAATTTTCCATTTTGTACAATTATAAAACTGACGAATACGAATAAACTTATAGTACCGACATCTAATGACGCTCTGACATACAAGTATTTTGTGGCTACTGAACCTCATGTACAAATGCATGCTTTTGCTGCGATATCCACCAATAAAATACTCTCAGTTTTTAGGCTGCGTGAAGTGGTTAACTGCCCACTAGCAGAGAACTATTCTGCCATTGTCAAGTGATTGACTGTTGTTTGAATGCCTCTATAGTGCATATATAGCATCGTGCCGAGTCCCGCGCCATAAATGGCAATGTTTTGGTTGAGTGACCGCCGCGCCCGCTTCAACTCACCGATCATGGGATCCCAGGCCGTACTCAACTGCAATCCACCGTCGTTATTGAAAGTGTTGTGTCATATTTTAATCTCTGTTGTTTCATGTATTGTAAGCACGGCAGCGGCATTCAGACGACAGTCTACCATCTGACAATGGCAGAAATGATCTTTGCCGAAACCTCATGGGCAGTTAACCACTTGAAGCTGCTTGAAATCCGAGAATATTTTATTACTGTACCTATCCAAAAGATCATTTATGTAGATAGAAAACAACAGCGGACCTACCACACTTCCCTGAACAAACGTACCCTTAACAGGATAAGTGTGCCGGCACTGTGGTTTAGTTTACATTATATTCTTAAAATGTGTAATGAAGCAGAACTAATTTTGTGTGTATTTCTTGACGATGCTACTTTGTGTTCATTATATTAGGACATATACACTCCTGGAAATTGAAATAAGAACACCGTGAATTCATTGTCCCAGGAAGGGGAAACTTTATTGACACATTCCTGGGGTCAGATACATCACATGATCACAATGACAGAACCACAGGCACATAGACACAGGCAACAGAGCATGCACAATGTCGGCACTAGTACAGTGTATATCCACCTTTCGCAGCAATGCAGGCTGCTATTCTCCCATGGAGACGATCGTAGAGATGCTGGATGTAGTCCTGTGGAACGGCTTGCCATGCCATTTCCACCTGGCGCCTCAGTTGGACCAGCGTTCGTGCTAGACGTGCAGACCGCGTGAGACGACGCTTCATCCAGTCCCAAACATGCTCAATGGGGGACAGATCCGGAGATCTTGCTGGCCAGGGTAGTTGACTTACACCTTCTAGAGCACGTTGGGTAGACGGGATACATGCGGACGTGCATTGTCCTGTTGGAACAGCAAGTTCCCTTGCCGGTCTAGGAATGGTAGAACGATGGGTTCGATGACGGTGGGATGTACCGTGCACTATTCAGTGTCCCCTCGACGATCACCAGTGGTGTACGGCCAGTGTAGGAGATCGCTCCCACACCATGATGCCGGGTGTTGGCCCTGTGTGCCTCGGTCGTATGCAGTCCTGATTGTGGCGCTCACCTGCACGGCGCCAAACACGCATACGACCATCATTGGCACCAAGGCAGAAGCGACTCTCATCGCTGAAGACGACAAGTCTCCATTCGTCCCTCCATTCACGCCTGTCGCGACACCACTGGAGGCGGGCTGCACGATGTTGGGGCGTGAGCGGAAGACGGCCTAACGGTGTGCGGGACCGTAGCCCAGCTTCATGGAGACGGTTGCGAATGGTCCTCGCCGATACCCCAGGAGCAACAGTGTCCCTAATTTGCTGGGAAGTGGCGGTGCGGTCCCCTACGGCACTGCGTAGGATCCTACGGTCTTGGCGTGCATCCGTGCGTCGCTGCGGTCCGGTCCCAGGTCGACGGGCACGTGCACCTTCCGCCGACCACTGGCGACAACATCGATGTACTGCGGAGACCTCACGCCCCACGTGTTGAGCAATTCGGCGGTACGTCCACCCGGCCTCCCGCATGCCCACTATACGCCCTCGCTCAAAGTCCGTCAACTGCACATACGGTTCACGTCCACGCTGTCGCGGCATGCTACCAGTGTTAAAGACTGCGATGGAGCTCCGTATGCCACGGCAAACTGGCTGACACTGACGGCGGCGGTGCACAAATGCTGCGCAGCTAGCGCCATTCGACGGCCAACACCGCTGTTCCTGGTGTGTCCGCTGTGCCGTGCGTGTGATCATTGTTTGTACAGCCCTCTCGCAGTGTCCGGAGTAACTATGGTGGGTCTGACACACCGGTGTCAATGTGTTCTTTTTTCCATTTCCAGGAGTGTATTTTGACGCATATTTCCCCATTCATGCTAGGAAAATTTTTCAAAATAAGAAATATAATCTTGTGGATGAAGTTTTATTTGCCCAGATCTAATGAGTTACAAACTAGTTTCGTCAAACTTTAATTGAACTTCAAATATGGAAGAATTTTTTATATTTTCAACGGTTATCATCATTCTAATGGCCAACGTGTATTTAGAAGAGTATTTTTCAAAATACGTGAGTTACATACCACTAACATACAGTTCAGTGCCATTATAGGTGGTGTACTATCATCTATTCTTGAATACATATAAACTGAATATAAATAAAAATCTATTTACTACTTTTAGCAGCGTGTAATTAATGATTTGCACCAATAACTAAACAGCAATAGCTAGACGACAAATGCAAGACTGTAGAAGCATTCACAACTAGGGGAAAGGCAGACGACGCCTATAGACAAATTAGAGAGAACTTCGGAGAAGAGAGATGCAAATATCTGAATATAAACGGCTCAGATGACAAGCCAGTACTAAGCAAAGAAGGAAAAGATGAAAGGTAGAAGGAATATGTAGAAAGCAATAAAAGGAAAATGAACTTGTCGCCAATGTTTTGGAAGGGGAACAAGAAGTAAATGGTGAGATGGATGATATGATATGAAAATCTGATTGACGACAAAGTCAAAACAAAGCCATTGGAGTAGACGACAATCCTTCAGAATTACTAATTTCCATCGGAGAATAGGTCAAAAACTATTTTACACGTTTCTTTTTTTTCTTTGTGTGTGTGTGTGTGTGTGTGTGTGTGTGTGTGTGTGTGTGTGTGCGTGTGCGTGTGTGTGTGTGCGCAAGAGCAAGCTTTTGACAATACGCTCTCTGCAGTTCTGAAGATCGCAGAGATAAAACACATGGAGGTAAATGTTATCTGCAACTTAAACAAAAACTAGAATGCACAGTCGAAGGACATGAAACGGAAGCAGAGTTAGGGAAAGTAGCGGACAGGGTTGTAGCCTATCACCGACATTATCGAACCCGTACATTGAGAAGCAGTAAAGCAGACCAAGGAGAAATTTCATAACGGAAGTAAAGTTCAGGATGAAGAACTAGAAACTAAGGTTTACGGATGATATTGTAATTCAGTCAGAGACAGCACAGGACTTTGAACACAAGTTAAACGAAATGGATGGTATCTTGTAGACAAGCTATAACATGAACATAAAAAAAGCATGCAAGGGGAATGGAATGTACTCGAATGAAATCCGGCGATGGTGAGCGAATTTGACTAAGAAATGAGACACTATCGGTAATTGCATTTAACTGTCAAATCACAATGATAATTTTGACGAGATACAATCTAGGAATCATTTACTGTTTCGAACAAAGAACAATTTTTAATACTCCTATAATTAATTCTACCTATATGTGAAGGAATAATGAACTATCAATTCAGAATTATCCTTAACATCGGTTTGTTGCAGGATTCTCGAACATATTCTCGGTTCGAATATAATGAATTTCCTTGAGACAGAGAAGTTGCTGTCAATGCATCAGCACGGATTTAGAAAGCATCGCTCGTGCGAAACGCAACTCGCCCTTTTTTCACATGATATCTTGCGAACCATGGATGAAGGGTATCAGACGGATGCCATATTCCTTGACTTCCAGAAAGCGTTTGACTCGGTGCCCCACTGCAGACTCCGAACTAAGGTACGAGCATATGGGATTGGTTCCCAAATATGTGAGTGGCTCGAAGACTTCTTAAGTAATAGAACCCAGTACGTTGTCCTCCATGGTGAGTGTTCATCGGAGGTGAGGGTATCATCTGGAGTCCCCCAGGGAAGTGTGGTAGGTCCGCTGTTGTTTTCTATCTACATAAATGATCTTTTGGATAGGGTGGATAGCAATGTGCGGCTGTTTGCTGATGATGCTGTGGTGTACGAGAAGGTGTCGTCGTTGAGTGACATTAGGAGGATACAAGATGAGTTGGACAGGATTTGTGATTGGTGTAAAGAATGACAGCTAACTCTAAATATAGATAAATGTAAATGAATGCAGATGAATAGGAAAACGAATCCCGTAATGTTTAAATACTCCATTAATAGTGTAGCGCTTGACACAGTCACGTCGATTAAATATTAGGGCGTAACATTGCAGAGCGATATGAAGTGGGACAAGCATGTAATGGCAGTTGTGGGGAAGGCGGATAGTCGTCTTCGGTTCATTGGTAGAATTTTGGGAAGAGGGGGTTCATCTGTAAAGCAGACCGCTTAAAAACACTAATACGACCTATCTTGAGTACTGCTCGAGCGTTTGGGATCCCTATCAGGTCGGATTGAGGGAGGACATAGAATCAATTCAGAGGCGGGCTGCTAGATTTGTTACTGGTAGGTTTGATCTTCACGCGAGTGTTACGGAAATGCTTCATGAACTCGGGTGGGAGTCTCTAGAGGAAAGGAGGCGTTCTTTTCATGAATCGCTACTGAGGAAATTTAGAGAACCAGCATTTGAGGCTGACTGCAGTACAATTTTACTGCCGCCAACTTATATTTCGCGGAAAGACCACAAAGAAAAGATAAGAGAGATTAGGGCTCGTACAGACGCATATAGGCAGTCATTTTTCCCTCTTTGGGAGTGGAACAGGGAGAGAAGATGCTAGTTGTGGTACGAGGTACCCTCCGCCACGCACCGTATGGTGGATTGCGGAGTATGTATGTAGATGTAGAATTACTTAGTGGTAGCTCATTTGTATTGCGCAGATACACGGGAAAGAATATCCACATCAGATGTTGTTTTCGTTTCGGTGACGAGTCTGACTGTCTGGGGGGAGGCGTTTGCTAGCTCCGCTGGGAAATTAGCGTCCACAGAAGGCCGGCTTCCAGATTGCGACGACTGCTTGGGAGGCAGCGGACGATCACCGCTACTGCTGCCGGCGGAATAGGTCCGCAGACAGGAGGATTTAGCACGGAGAACCTCTCCAGCGAGACGTAATAACTTCATTTTGTGGAATCGCGCGGAAAAGGAAGGAATCTAAATGGTACAGTTGTCTCTTCACTCGTTAGAAAGCTTTCAGCGAATGCGCAACTCCACCCGCAATTGGACGCACCACGAATATGGCTAATGAAGTCTAGTTAGCCGGGGGAGTCGTTTTACTGGTTTTGGCAAGTTCGCTGCAAACGTGAAAGAGCTCTAACAAACTTCTGATGAGGACGAGAGAGACGTGTCAGTCATTACCATGCTACGGAACTAGCCGTTCCTGCTGTGCTCACTTCAAATATCGATTTGAATCTGACAGCCTTCGAGCAAACGCAGGCTTTTGTGGCGAAAGCTGTAGCGGAGAGTATCAGAGAAGAGTAGCAGACATCAGACACTTCATGATCCACGTATACATTCACAAAATGAGCCTCAAGGTAGAAGTAGCTTACGTATAAGGAACATAAAAGTCAATATTAAGACTTCCATCAGCAATAGAAACTAATTTTTTTCGGCAACATTGTATACCTACTATTACTTTAAACACTGTAGTTTTATGTGACAACTCAAGAGTAGGGTATGTCAGCATTTATATCTACTAATGTTGTAGATAAATCTTTCGAAGTGGCTAGCTATCCTAACCCTTTCACTGCTCCAGACGTAAATATACGCTATTCATTTCAGTGCTCCAGACGTATATATACTATTTGCTATAAAAAATACTTACAGCGGTTCCCTGCTACAGTCGTATAGTTACGTATAACACCGACAATCGGGCCAGAGAGTCGGAGGTAATTGTTGCGCAAGTATGCAGTTTAATTATTGGAATACCAGGAAATACCTGAACGACTATTGAATGCTGAATTCTCTTTTTGCTGAGTTCATTCGTATCGCTATATTACCTAGTTTGTTTACGGCCGTTTCCGCGTTACCGAATAAAATGACGCGACGTTACCGTCCGTTTACAGACGATGAGCTGCTGAGTATTCTAAGCCAAAGTTACGACGAGGACATCATCATGCCCAATCCAGCTGATTATGGGTGGACAGATAATGATGACGACGAGCTGGTAGATAAATATGTCACCACAAATATAAAAAATATTTGTGAACCAACAAACGTTGAACCAGTAAATGCAGATCCAGATTTTGATGTTATCATCGATTCTTTCTCCGATTCCGAAGAAGAGCCTGAGCGTATGCCTGAAAAATCTCCTAAGAGACACAAAACAGTTGATTTTAGATGGAAAGACTCTGATTTTGACCCTAAAGTGTATAATTTCGATAACAGTGGTTTCGGTTGCAAAAAAGTCAATTTGGATTATTTATGTACTGTATACGACTGCTTCCAAGTTTTTTTTGCCAAGACGTTGGAAAAACACGAACAGTAACGAAGTTTACTGTTTCCTTGCTGTAAATTTTCTGATGGCTGAAGTGAGAAAATATGAAATAAACAGTTATTGAACCAATGATCAGTTACTGTCTACTCCAATGTTTGCGCAAATCATGCCAAGAGATAGATATCTTCTGTCACTTAGAATGTTACATTTTGCTGATAACAGTAAGGACCCTGGAGATGACAAAATTTGGAAATTACGTCGAATTGTGGACACTTAAGAAAAGTATTTCCAGGTGCTTTCTATTCTTTTAAAAATTTGTACATTGACGAAAGTTTAGTTCTATTCAAAGGTCGTGTCTTCTTCAAGCAGTACATTCCTTCCAAACACCACTGATTTGGTGTAAAAATTTTTATGTTATGTGATTGTGAAACTGGTTATATTCTTGACTTTATTATTTATGTGGCTGCAGCAACAGACGTAAAAAAAGAAACTGACTTTGGCGTAAGTGTTGGAATACCTGGAAGCATTGTTCTCACTTTACTTGAACGTTACCTTGGTGAAGGTCACACATTATATGTTGACAATTGGTACACCAGCGCAACGTTATTTACCAAGGTCACACATTACATGTTGTCTATTGGTACACCAGCGCAACGTTATTTTCTTATTTGCATGACAGAGTGACTAATGCCTGTGGAACTGTGAGAACAAACCACAAAGGCATGCCTGCTTTATCAAAAAAACTTAGAAAAGGCGAGATCGAGTTTATGTCAACAGATAAACTTCTTGCTCTGAAGTGGCAGGACAAGCGGAAAGTGAGGATGTTTTCAACTCTTCATACAAGCGAAATTACAGCGACTGACAAAATTGACAGAACCACGAATGAACCAAAAACAAAACCAGCTTGCATCGTGAGCTACACTGAAAATACGGGGGCCGTCGACAGGAGCGACATGATGCTAAGTTCAGTAGAATGTGTACGACAAACTGTAAAATGGTATAAAAAAGTATTTTTTAATTTAGTGGATCTGTCTGTGCTCAGTGCGCATGCATTATATAAAACTCAAACGGGACGAAATATTTCAGTATCTGATTTTCAACAGAAACTTATCAAGGAGATCCTAGAGATTCACCACCAACCGCAAACAGAGGGACGTCGTGGAAGGAGATCGGCTGATGGTGACAATCCATTACGCCTAACCGAGCGCCACTTTATTTCGCTAATCCCAGGAACTTCTAATCCCAGGAACTTCAAAGAAGAAGGCTGCCCAGAGAAGGTGTATTGTATGTGCAAAACATGATAAACGAATTGACACAAGATACATTTGTGTAAAATGTAATGTGCCTTTATGTTTGAATTTTTGTTTCGAGAGATATCACACTTTGAAGTATTACTAATGTTATATGTTTTGTATTTTTTTTCTCCTAATAAAGTACCTTTTTTGAACAAAATGAGACTTTCTGAACAAAGATTTAAAAAAGGAAACGATTTACACCGACAATACTGGATTTTGCGTCTCATTTTTATCTCAATAATAACGGTAGACTGCTACAGTCGTATATATTCGCACCGGGCGAAAATAACGCGCACAGGGCTGGAGCCGCTGAGAGTAAATGCGCAGTGAAAGGGCTAAATAATTGTGTGTGTTCTTTCGAATTTTCTTATATTATTTTAGACCATGTAATGCACATGTAAGCCTAAGTCTCAATGATAACAACGCAAAGACGAAGGTAATGAAGAATATTAGGAAAGAGAATAACGATTGTTAAATATCAAAATAGGGAATAACGGAAGAAGTAAAAAAAAAAAAAATTCTATTACTTAGGAATTAAGACATTAGGAATGGCTGAAGTAAAGAAGATACCAAAAAACTGCCAAAAGCGAAGAAAGAAATCTTCAGTTATCAAGTACAAGGGAGAGCTTTCTGTAAGTGTAAATACGGAGCATCACACTATACGGAAGTGAAACGTGGACGATCAGAACTTGGAGAATAAGGGACTGGAAGCATTTGCAATAAATGCTATGCAGGAATGTTAAAAATTAAGTGGGCATGTAAAGCTCTAAATGAGGAAGTAAGAAAAGGAATAAGTGAAGAGGGAAGTGTATGGGAGTCCGTTGCCTGAAGGGACAGGCGAGTGGAACAAGTACTGCGGCGCCAGCAGTGTTTAGCTTGGCTCTGGCAGGAGCCGTTCAGGGAAAAACTGCATTGTTGCGACATGCGAATCAGATTATGGAGCATGTTCGATGTAGTAGCTAGTTACGGATGAATAGATTAGCACCAGGTAGGAAAATATAGTAAACATCACCGAGCCATTTCAAAGACGGATGACTAAAAAATGTAATCCCGGAGAAACTGCAAACAATAAGCAAACCAAACCACAACCCAGTCAAAAGTGCAACTGAGGCGCTACGTCAAAATGTGTTCATAAACAGTCGAAAATTTGACATCCTGAATACGAAAGCAATTTCAGGAAAACTGAATGATGATGATGATGAGCGTTTGGCGTCATTGGCCGGGAGGCCCCTCGCGGGGCAGGTCCGGCCGCCTTGGCGCAGGTCTTATTACATTCGGCGCCACATTGGGCGACCTGCACGCCGGATGGGGATGAAATGATGATGAACACAACACAACACCCAGTCCCTGAGCGGAGAAAATCTCCGACCCAGCCGGGTATCGAACCCGGGCCCGGAGGACGGCAATCCGTCACGCTGACCACTCAGCTACTGGGGCGGACAACTGAATGATATATACAAGAGAAAGATCCTCACAACGTGAGCCTGTCAGTAACGCGCTGGTCCACCTGTAGCCCTTATTAAAGCAGTTATTTGGGTTGGCTTGATTGAAAGAGTAGTTGGATATCCTCCTCAGTGATGTCGTGTCAAATTCTGTCCAACTGGTGCGTTAGATCGACAAATTCTCGTGGTGATTGGAGGGCGCTGCTCACAATGCTCCGAACGTTCTCAATAAGTGAGATGCGACCTTGCCAGCCAAGGGAGGATATGACAAGCACGAAGACAAGCAGTAGACACTCTTGCCGTGTGCGGGCGGGCGTTATCTTGCTGAAATGTAAGTTCACAATGACTTACCATGAGCGGCAACAAAACGGTGCATAGAATATCGTCGACATACCGCTGTACCGTTAGGGCGCTGCAGATGACTACCAAAAGGATCCTGCTATGAAACGCAGTGACATCCCAGACCGTCACTACGTTGTCGGTCCTTATGGGGAGTGATAGACAGGTTAGCATCCCATCGCTGACCAGGCCGTCTCAAGGCACGTCCTCGCAGGTCATCGGGGCTCAGTTCGAAGCGGGACTCATAACTGCAAGTAATTATACTTCATTCAATGAGATTCCAGGCCAAACGTGGCCGACACCACAGCTAACGGGGTTGTTAGAGTACGGAGGTCGATAGTGGTAAGCGCAAGGGGCGCTGTGACCTCAGCTCTTTTTTGTGAATCGTATGTTAATGGTCCTTGTGATCACTGAAGCACCAGTTGAGAGTCGGATCGATGAAAATGCTGTATCCGTGGCTCTTAGTGTCTCTCAGACTATCACTCGGTCCTCACTTTCTGTCGTCTCTCTAGGTCGACCGTTTCCTTTTTGTCGCTGTGTCCACCCATGGTTCACCCATTCGTGCCAACGTCTTCGAATACTGCATCGCTCATATTTAAATGTAGAACGATTCAGTAATTACTCCAACTGGATTCTTTGAGCCCAACTACACGTCCTCTCTCAAATACTGACATCTGCGTATATTGTTCACGCGCCTGTCTGCGAGCCATAGTTACAGTCCACAGAATGAAATTCGCAAGGACTTCATGTCCTAGTATCGACACGTTCCCTGCGCGGTGAAACTGCTCTGCAGCGTCACACGTTAATCCATCCGCCGCGAAAGTTCCCACGACGAGTCTTTTTTTTCGTCTTAGAATGTGAACCTAATCCTAGAAAAGGCCGATACGAGACTACGAGGCAGACACATTGCAAGAATCGTCCACGAAGGAGGCAGCATACAAAATCCTTGCTCCTTCTTTATTCATCAGTATGGATCCCTCACCAGATGGATCTATAGAGAAAACAGGAAGATCCTAAGAAGTTCCTATTTTTCGACACAGTTTCATTCAGTGCGTGCGGAAGCTTCACGGCGATGCTTATCAAACTGCAGCAGCAGTCACTGCAGTAGAGGCGTTGAGCGTCGCCGTATGTGTTACTGTCAAAATCGCGGGAGCGTACGTTGCTAGAAATGTCAACCAATAGATTGCTTTCTCTTATGTATACCTTGCGAAAATACTTGAGGTTAATACAAGAGACATTCGAACTTTCATGTTGTTGTACCAACGACCATTCTTCCCGCGAGTTATTGTTCAGTGGAATAGCGAACTGACAGTGGTAAACAAAGTACCTTCGAAACTTCGTTGCAGATTTAAACTGTGTGCCGGACCAAGACTCAAACTCGGAACTTTTGCCTTTCGCCGTCAAGTGCTCTATCGATTAAGCTGCCCAGATTTACTTCCGCCAGTACCTTTCACCACACAGTATAAGGTGGCTTATGGAGTATGCACTCATGAACCAAAACATTAAGTCATGAAATGTATTCTCAAATTCTGAATACAGTGTGTTGGAAACAAATGAAAATTTGTTCCGCACCGAGGCTAGAACGGACATACCTAAACATCCATGTCCCAGTGTCTGGTACCCATTGTGTTCGCACACATATGTGATTCGCCCAAGCCGGCCGGAGTGGCCGTGCGGTTCTAGGCGCTACAGTCTGAAGCCGAGCGACCGCTACGGTGGCAGGTTAGAATCCTGCCTCGGGCATGGATGTGTGTGATGTCCTTAGGTTAGTTAGGTTTAATTAGTTCTAAGTTCTAGGCGACTGATGACCTCAGAAGTTAAGTCGCATAGTGCTCAGAGCCATTTGAACCATCTGATTCGCCCACAGAGAGAAACTTATTTAGTTTCCTCGCCATGTTACGTCGACTTTGGCGTGAAATATATTAGGCCAATGTCTGTATTTCACAGTGCCTGTAAAGTTCGATGCTATTTTGTTTTTGACATGCATGCATTATGACCACTACCTACCACGAGACCGCCTGGTGGCGTTACGGGTATGTGCCGCGGTGAAGAAAGTGTATAAGCAGATCAGGGACAAATAGGGAATCGTTATAGCTACGATACGGGCCGCGAATATAGAAATTCACTGACAAAAGAGACTGTAACAAAGGTTAGATTTTGTTACGGTCTGGCAGATGGGAACGACCATCTCTTCGCGTGCTACTGTCGTGAGCATCTATGGAAAGAAGTTGAAGGACAGTGAAATCACAATCAGGCGAAAAGTTGTTGGATGTCCTCACCTCATTACAGAATGTGGAGGCTTGCCTGCTCTGCAAAGCAGGATAGGTTGCGATTCGTACATATATGACGACAGCGTGCAACACAGGTGTAGGCACTAGTGTTTCGGAGAATGCTATTTAGCATACATTACTGAACGTGCGGCACCTAAGCAGACACCACTACGTGTCCCCAGTTGTACCAACGATATAATCGATTAAGATTGCAGTGGTCACTAGAGATGGGCAAAACTGTTCTTTTCAGAGATTGGATCAGAACTGTTCACTCCCTGAAATGAATTAGCTCTTTCTCATGACTCACCACTCATTTACAATATAAAATAAATGGAAGGCACATTGCCCTTTAAACTTGGTTTATTCCAGTACTATACCTGTATTTTGATCTTATTTGATCCTATTTTGAAGTAACACAGATAATGAGTAAGAATTTTGTATTGTTTATTGAAATTTCCACGATATGACAGTTTTTGATTATTGATTTATTTTGCACTATCGTGGTTTTTTGGGTGATCGGAAAATGTTGTAACTTGAGATTTACATTAACAATATATTTGGCTATAACGTATTAAAATTTCATTAACCTCATACAAATACATCGCAAGCCATATATTTTTAAAGTGAACGTTTCCTTTCGAAGACGCCTAAAATCGCAAAATCCGTACCAGAATAAGAAAAAAAAATATAAATTTGACTGTAAAACGAAAGTGCTGCATATAGCCTTACGCAGAATAAAACAAGGAAAATATTGGTGTATCACATTTTGCGATACGTTTATCGGTTCGCTCGTAATTAAAGCGTAAATTCGAGTGTCTATAATAAAAATCCTATAGTAAGAGGAGTCATCAGGAACCTAATCTAATCAGTTTAAACAAATAAAAATAAAATAAAAACAATTGATGTATACATAACATAATAATGTAATATACATAGCGGCATTACTACGAAGAACAATATCCAGTGGGGACGAACTCCGATGCAGAGGCGCTGAGTCGAGCAGGTCGAGCCGCGAGCTGTTTTACTGCGTGAGCTGAGACCGCAGAGACCGCAGTGACACCTGAGTCGACTCTAGGGTGGGCGAGCGGTGGGGCGAGCGTTGAGCGGGCGAGTTCCGAGGGAGGGGGTAGCGGTGAACTCACCCGCTCCGAGACAAATAGTTCGTTCCCTTGCGAGCGGGTTTTTGCAAGTAGTTCCTATGTTATCCGCTAGGTGGCTCTCTGTCCTGTTGCTCGCATCAACTGCCCAGAGGGCAGGACGTGCGACTGAAACGATCGCCGACAGAGTGCGATGCGAAGTTACGCTGCGCCAGAACACAAAATCCAATGGGGCACTGCACAATGCAGGCAGCCAAGGTAGAAGCAGGGCAGAGGCCGGCGCTGGCTGTGTTGTGTGGCGTGCACTGTGCTGTGACCAGCAGAGGCGCTGCTGATATGCTCCGTCTCTCTCTCTCTCTCTCTCTCTCTCTCTCTCTCTGCCGTGGGAAACGTTTGGAGCTACCGTTCTTTTTTTCTGAATCACTGATTGTTCACTCCTTTGAAAGATTGAACTCTATGAATTAGTTCAAGAGCGGATCCCCCATCTCTAGTGGTCACAGGATTATCGACGTACGTTGTTCCAAAGATATGATCGATTAAGATTGCACTGGTCTCAGGATTATCGACATCTAATGGTGAATGGATTTAAACGTGCTGTTGGCTGGATGAATCGCTTTTTTTGTTACACCAGGTCGACAGTCTTGCCCGAATATGAAGTGTCCACTAGAACGTCTGACTCCACATGCACAGCACTATGGACCCACGCTGAAGGCTGTAGTATTACGCTGTGGGGGACATGCATCTGGGCCTTAACGGGTATGCAGTAGTAATGGAAGGCACCATGACAGTTGCGGCCTGCATCAACTGGCGCCCTTTCGTGGTTAGTACGAGGGGCATTCAATAAGTAACGGAAAACATTTTTTTCCTGGAAGCAGGTTCGTTTTATTCAGGATTCCAATACACCATATTCTTCCTCACTCTTCTACTACAAAATCATTTTTTCAATGTAATTTCCGTGCAATGTGACGGCCTTATTACTGGGGTGGCCTTTATGGACACGTAGTATCACTCTACTGTCGACGTCGGAGCCAACGTCTTACAGCGTCAATAACGTCCCCATGATCCATGTACTGCCTTCCACGGAGTGCATCGTTCGTTGGGGCAAACAGATGGAAGTTCAAAGGCACGAGATCCGGGTTGCGGGGTGGATGGGGAAGAATGGATTAATAAAGTTTTGTGAGCTCCTCTAGGGTACGCAGCCTCTTGAGAAGCCTTGCGCTGTCATGTAGAAGAAGTTCATTTGCATTTTTGTGGTGACCAATACGCTGAAGCCGTTTCTTCAGTTTCCAGGGGTAGCACAATAGACTTCAGAACTGATCGTTGCAACATGAGGAAAGATATCAAGCAGAATAACACAGTCCCAGAAGACAATCGCCATGACTTCACCGGCTGAGCACGCGGATTTGAACTTTTTCTCTGGAGGAGAGGTGATGTGACGCCACTCCATGGACCACCATTTTGGTTCCGGTTCGAAATGATGAATCCATGTTTCATCGCCTGTGACGATGTTCGACACAAAGTTGTCGCGATCAGAGTCGTAACGAACAAGCAATTCTGCTCAGATGGTACTTCGTTGCTCTTTATGGTCTACTGTTAGGCAGTAACGAACCCAGCGGGCGTGCACCTTTGAGTACCACAACTGACGGACTACTAACAGAGACGTCCAGTTGAGCACCGAGGTGTCTCAATGTGATCTGTCAATCACCTCGGATGGGAGTATCCGCTCGTTTCAGCATTGCAGGAGACACAGCTGCGTGCAGCCGACCAGCGCGAGGGAGATCGGACAGGATTGCGCGAACTTATTGCGATGACAGACCTCATACAACGACTCACCGTGCTTGTGTTCACTGCCTGGTCTCCGTAGACATTCTGCAAGCTCCTATGAGATGCTCTGTTTTTCCGGCGAAAGAAGAGATTTTCCTGATCTGAACGAGACTGAACACATCTGGGACGCTATCGTGCCTCATCTCCGCACCCATAAACCACTGGCCAGCAATTTAAATGAAGTGCGGACTTGTGCGAAGGCATCTGGTGCCACATAACTTCAGAAACCTGCCAAGGACTTGTTGAATATATGCGACGCAGAATCACTGATGTAGTGCGTTCCAAAGTTGAACCAACATGATCATAGGTGCAGATCTGAATGTAGATGTAGAAAGAAAGGAGTGCGTTGCATATGCTTATGAAAGAAGCTCCGCTCAGTGAGGCGGTGAATTTGTTAACAGCACGCGCCCCGTGTTAGCCGGCAGGCTATGTGCGACGCATGGTCACGACGCACGGCGTCGAAAAGCCGCAGTGGCAGCCGCAGCCGGGCAGACCGCAAATGGTGGGATTTATCTGGTGGCGCCCGGCCCCGGCCTCTGCGTTCGGCTGCCGTGTCATCAAACCGCGGCGTCTGCCGCATGGGCAGGCCTCCAATTAACGCCGGACACCCGTCACTCAGCTGTCACGCGCCCACGCGATCGCAAAATGCCACTGTCAACTGTCCACATCGGTTGCAGTAGATGCGCACTATTCTAAACTATCCCCCCCCCCCCCTTTCACAAATGTGTGGAAGTGCTCGCTCCTGCTCATTTATATCAACAGCTATTCATAAATGACTCGCATCTTGTCCTAAATATATACTCTGTAGTTATCTGATTAATTTACCTCCTCAGGTCTGAAAAGGACTTTGTTCGCGGTACCACAGCCGCCATCATAATGAGTAACGGATTAAAGAATTACAAAACTTGAATTATTTACTTTAGAAGCTATTGCGTCATTGATGTTGTGTGGACTTCAGTCAAAGGCTGGGCTGCTGAACTTCTCCGTGCTAGTCTATCCTGTGCAAGCCTTTGCATCTCTGCATAGCTATTGCCACATACGTGCAACATACGACCATTTAAACTTGCTTATTGTGGAGTAACCTTACTAGTCAATTTTTACTCTTCCCCGCCCCCTCTCCTCCATCACAGAGTTCTTTCCATTACCAAAGGCATGATTTTTTGACGCTCTACGATGCGTCCTATCAAAACATCAACAATCTTTTTCTGAAACTGAGCCATAAATTTACTTTCCCTCCATTTTAGTTTGGTACCTCCTGAATAGCTATCTGAACTAACCCTTTAGTCTTCAATAGTCTTCATTTCAAAAGCTTCTATCCCCTTCTTGTACTTGTTATGGTCCACGTGTCATCTCCGCACAAGGCATGCGAGCATGCACGTCGTATTTATTCACCAATACCACACTCTCGATTCTCAATAGATATGTCCACCATGGACGGTAATACACGAACTGTACGAGACAAAGTTGTGACACATGGCTTACGAGATCTGTAAATTTGGACCTGGCCGTGATATGTGCACGGGTAGCCGAAACGGATAAGACGACTACACGCGTAAAGCGCGAAATCTGGGTTTGAGTCCCACTCTGGCACAAATTATCCAATATACAGCTGATGGTGGTTCTCATTCACAAATGTGAATACGTTTCATACACCTGCAGAAAAGCCTTCCTAAAATTTACATTCGGCTTTGTACTTCACTTTTTCAAAAAATTGATTTGCTTGCTATTACCATTCTTCATTTCGTGTATCTCTGCTTCGTCGTTAGTTTGCTGTTCAAATAGCATAACTCATCTATTACTTTTAGCGTCTCATTTCCTTATCTAATTCCCTCCGCATCGCCTGATTTTATTCTACTACAATCTATTACTGTCGTTTTATTCGTGTTGACATTCTTTTTCTTTCAAGACGCTAACCATTCCTTTCAAGTTGTACTACACATGCCTAATATATACGACGAGCCAGAAATCTATCGACATACTTTCAGAGGTTGTTCAGGGATACCTTCTGAGTGTTTTGGTATAGGAGATCCACCACGGTATCGGTGTCTCGTTACATAGTAATAATATTTTCAAAGTAGTGAAGAAGCTTGTAGTACGTAATAACCAAAGCGTATAACAGACAACATACAATAATCCAACAACTCTCACATGCGCCGGCCGGCGTGGCCGAGCGGTTCTAGGCGCTTCAATCTGGAACTACGTGACCGCTACGGTCGCAGGTTCGAATCCTGCCTTGGACATGGATGTGTGTGATGTCCTTAGGTTAGTTAGGTTTAAGTAGTTCTAAGTTCTAGGGGACTGATGACTTCAGAAGTTAAATCCTATAGTGCTCAGAGCCATTTTTTTGAACTCTCACAACAAAAGTGTTTTGATGCAGCTATCGTCGAAGGTGGAATACGTCAGCGTAGATTCGTTGTGAACCCATACACGAGGTTTTATATCGCCCGACTTTTCATCGGTAAACCTATCCACAGTACTGCTGTGTATCAATGTTCGCACCCAACTGCCGGGAAAGAGATCCTAAGACAGAATCGACTAGTGCTGAACGCAAACTTGACGACGACGAGTTAGACAGGGCACGACTGTTGTCGAGAGCAGGTGCCGAGACACAAGACACACAGCGCACACCGTCTACATTTGCACCTTTGTGCTGATAGTTTCAGTGCAGTACAGACACAAAGCGAGACGGTCAACAGTCCCCTAAAACTTACAACTACTTAAACGTAACTAACCTAAGGACATCACACACATCCATGTCCGAGGCAGGATTCGAACCTGCGTCCGTAGCGGTCGCGCGGTTCCAGACTGAAGCGCCTAGAACCGCTCGGCCACACCGGCCGCCTATGTAAGTTCAAAACAGTTTAATTACTTGACTTAATGCACATTAATGCTGCAAATTTTATATTCTCCTTTTTTAAAAATGAATTTGCGTTGACAAATGAAATTGAGCCTTATTCCTGGACCTTCTCCTCATCGCCAGCAGTCGCCGTATTTACTGGGTTATCCGAGCACGACTGAGACATTCAGTGCGACTAATGTGTATAATAAGAGTTCATGCCGTTTGTGTAACATTTTAATAAGTTTAAAAGTATTTGTATACATTAAGTAATTAATGGAACACACTATATCGTGACACAGTATCTCCAGGTTTTCTATATTGATCCTATTGCAATTTTTTATTGTATTCATGTTTTGATACAAAGTGCCTTCTTCTGTAGCAATTATTCTATCCCCTAGAGTACTTTTATGTTGGTTCTCATAGAGATCTTGTTGACAGTAAACTTTTTTTATGTCCCTGTATAATTGAATTCTATAATGCAGTAACGTCAACAGAGTGACACGGTGTGTCTTATCCATCGGTTTATTTTAGACAATTAATAGTAGTTTGTCTTTCGTTCTTTTAATTTTCTTGCACTTCCAGTTCTTCTGTGAATGTCCCTTCATTAATGCCATGGTGTAAAAAAACTGCAGTAAATTTTGAAAACGAGAGAGGAATGGACATAAGTAACAGTAATTTATTTTAGCTCTTCATTTGTGAATTTTGTGTGTAAAAATGTCATGTTTTCCTCTACAACGCTTTATTGACTGATTGTATTTACTTCCCCACATATCACTTTTCAACCTGTGTGATGATTTTCTAGATTATAAGACTTCTTACATGAGTGGCAACGGTACAGCCTACGCTAATTACTACTTCTACTACTACTAGTAGTAGTTTTACTGATCTTAGATCTTTCTGGCAGGGTATTGCAAATGTGTTGGTGTTATAATTTAAGACAAACAAAAACAAAGTAATTGAAATATGAGAACATTCACCGACGTACATGTCTGGAATGACAAAGATGGGATAGCCAGTCGGCTGTGGCCTTAAAGGTGGAGCTATCCCGGTATTTGCCTGAAACAGTTAGGGAGACTACGGGAAACCTAAATCAGGACGACAGGGGGCTTTAGTAAGTACACAACTCAGAAATTCGTTTATGAATTTAACTTGTCATGTGTTGCATTGGTGCACAAAATGTTCATATTTCTTCATGTCTTGTCATTTCAAATTGCGATAACTGTACGTCTCATCTGAAGAGAAACTATGTCTAAGTCTAACGTACAATACCACTTTCCTCTCGAATATAGTGCCGATTTCATTAGCATTTTATTCAATAACGATGCACAATTGATGTTTACGTATACGTTAATTGATTGCAAGACCTCTTTAACAGTGTGTTTCCTCATTTCATTAACAGAATGAGAGAAAGAAATACATCTTCACTTCGTCCGTCGTCCACAGTGCTACCCTTTCTCCTCTTTTGGAACAGGCGATTCCTTACATGTTTCCTGATTTTCACTAGCTACGCTGATTAGCTAAGAATTGTAAGTAGCGAAAAGAACAGACGGTACGACTGTCACTAAGTCACAGAGATTTTACAAATATATTGCGGAGGTTTTACCTCTGAGAAGTCTGTAAAGTTTCTGTTGAGTTAAACTGAAACAGGGACAGCACATCTTGATCTAAAGCCTTTGTGGCATGGTGCCCGATGATCACCTTGTCCTTAGTTCGTGGGACTGGCGACGACAAGTTATAGTCAACTGTGGCCCAGTCGTCACTTGGTGGTTGTCCGCTACATCGCCCAGCAGTGCAGGCTGCTACTACAGTCGCCATGGTAACACGCATGCCGCCAACACTGTAGAACAAATTACAGCAGGACATGTCCGACATGTTGGCATGTCAGTGGTTGAGGCGCCTTTTGCGATCTAAGGGTTAATAGTTTCTGGTTAATCAAAACTCATCCAGTGACAAATGTCCCGTCAATACAGGCAGCAACAAACTGCATCAGACCATCGAAGCGAACAGGTTCACACCAGGTTAGTGCTCTGCTGGCGAGACGACACTTGTTGGCGAAGATGTACGACCATGAGGACAAGATGGTGTTTATGGCTTGCTGTGGTAACATTTCGTGCTCTAATACATGTTCGTCACCCAGTATGACTCTCATCAATAGAATGGTTCGACGCACGTATCACTGCGTCATCGTTTCCTGTGCCAGAAATAATCTATTGACGATTAACGGTAATAACTAAGTTATTTGACAAAGAACTAAAAGACTTGTTGAATGCCGGCCGCTGTGGCCAAGCGGTTGTAGGCGGTTCAGTCTGGAACCACGCGACCGCTACGGTGGCATGTTCGAATCCTGCCTCGGGCATGGATGTGTGTGATGTCCTTAAGTTAGTTAGGTTTAAATAGTTCTAAGTTCTAGGGGACTGATGACCCCAGATGTTAAGCCAATAGTGCTCAGAGCCATTTGAACCATTTTTGACCTGTCGAAAAAGGCCCCGGGAGTAGATAACTTCCCGTTAGAGCTACTGATAGCCTTGGGAGAGCCTTCCATGACAAAACTCTTCCGTCTGGTGAGCAAGATGTACGAGACAGGCGAAATACCCTCAGACTTCAAGAGGAATATAGTAATTCCAGTTCCAAAGAAATCAGGTGTTGACAGCTGTGAAAATTACCGAACCATCAGTTTAATAATTCACGGATGCAAAATACTAACACGAATCATTTACAAAAGAATGGAAAAACTTGTGGAAGGCGACCTCGTAGAGGATCGGTTTGGTGCCTGGAGAAATGAAGGTACACGCGAGGCAATACTGGCCCTACGACTTCTCATAGAACAAAAGTTAAGGAAAGGCAAACCTACGTTTATAGCATTTGTAGATTTAGAGAAAGCTTTTGACAATGTTGACTTGAGTATTATCTTTCAAATTCTAAAGATAGCAGGGGTAAAATACAGCAAAAGGCTATTTACAATTTGTACAGAAACCAGACGGCAGTTGTAAGAGTCGTGGGACATGGAAGGGAAGCAGTGGTTGAGAAGGGAGTGAGACAGGGTTGTAGCCTCTCCCCGATGTTGTTCAATCTGTATATTTAGCAAGCAGAAAAGAAAACAAAACAGAAATTCGGAGTAGGTATTAAAATCCATGGAGAAGGAATAAAAACTTTGAGGTTCGTCGATGACATTGTAATTCTGTCAGAGACAGGACTTGGAAGAACAGTTGAACGGAATAGACAGTGTCTTGAAAGGAGGATATAAGATGAAAATCAACAAAAGCAAAACGAGGATAATGGAATGTAGTCGAATTGAGTCGGGTGATGCTGAGGGAATTAGTTTAGGAAATGCGACACGTAAAGTACTAAATGAGTTTTGCTATTTTGGGAAGCAAAGTAACTGATGATGGTCGAACTAGGGAACATGTAAAATACAGACTGGAAATGGCAAGAAAAGCGTTTCTGAAGAAGAGAAATTCGTTAACGTCGACTACAATTTTAAGTGCCAGGAAGTCCTTTCTGGAAGTATTTGTATGAAGTGTAGCCATGTATATAAGTGTAAGATGGACGATAAATACTTCAGATAAGAAGAGAACAGAAACTTTTGAAATATGGTGCTACAGAAGAATGCTGAAGGTTAGATGGGTAGAACGCGTAACTGATGAGCAAGTTTGGGGAGAAGAGAAATTTGTGGTACAGCGTGACCAAAAGAAGGGATCGGCTGGTAGGAGACATTCTGAGACATCAAGGGATCGCAAATTTGGTACTGGATGGGAGCGTGTGGGTTAAAAGTCGTAGAGGGAGACCAAGAGGTGAATACAGTAAACAGATTCAGAGGGATGTAGGTTGCAGTAGTTACTCGGAGATGAAGAGGCTTGCACAGGATAGAGTAGCATGGAGAGCTGCGTCAAAACAGTCTTCGGACTGAAAACCACAACATCAATAACATGTCTTAATATAACTGCAAATAAAATATTGCGAATGGACGATCCTAATTAGCAGGTTGTCATCGCAGGAACAAGTTAAAGGTAATATCTTATATCACTTGCCTCTTCGTAACACTTGCCTCTTCATAACCTCTGACGATGTCCCCTGCTAGTATAATTCATAGAAAAAAGCTAAAAAATTGGAACACAGATTGAACTCGCTGTAAGTTTCACACAGAGAGATATAGAACGTAGTACATAAAAATCATTGTTCTGTACGAATTTTTAATTTATAGGGAAGAGAGGAACACTTTAAATACTTCATTGAGCTTCATTCCAGGCGGAAAATATCAGTATTTTTAGAATGTGGGTTGCCGTTGTATTACGGCAGTGCAAGCGCACCACTGTATTACAAAAGTGCACAACATGGAGTTAACTTTAGCAGACCTAATTACATTCGAGTGCTATGTTTATGGTATCGGCTAATCTATGAAATTGTAAAGATAATCTTGTTAGATGGCGGGCGGCGTTCGTGACTGAAATATTCAGTGCCAGAATAATCAGCAGTTTATTTTGCTTCATTCTTGCGTGTAGAAAGTGTTTTTATAGCATCTATTAGTGAAACTGTATATGGGAATATAAGTGAAACTTTCGTGTTCAACCTGCCCAACATAATTTATTTGTTTTTAAATTGTAACTTGCTGAACCAACCGAGAGGTAATTCTGAGCTAAGTTTAAATCCAAAAAGAAAGAATTAGCTTCCCAGTTGGCTGTTCAATGGCTGGAGAAGATATTTATATGAAGGTATTTTTACTTAATTTATTGAAACTGAGATACAAACTACACACGAACTCCAAGTCTTGGTCAAATTACCTCGTGCATAGTACTATTTCGGCACGTATCTATGACAGTCATCGTAGAATAGACTTTTATTCATGCTGTGGAAAATCGTTTATCAACTTGTATTAAATGTTGCCACTGACACTTGTGGTATTACAAAAATTGTACATGCCACTGGAAAGTGTTTTGCTGTATGATGACTTCCGTCCGTTGTTAAACATACCGCAGCCCAAATTAGTGCTCCTGTTTCTGTTCCCTCTATTCTGTCCGTCACTGATGTTCTGTGTTAGTTGCACAAGATCAGCATCTGTCTTTTCTTTAATCAAGGACGGGAGAAAAATACAAATTGTGAATCAAATTATTTTTAAGTAATCAACAAGCCTTAGCACCTGTTTGCTCCTAAGCTTCACCTAATACTCCCAAGCAAATCTTAACACTTCCAATCTGTTGTTTACTTTGTTTTGAAATTATTTTTATTTATGTTTTTAATGTTTTCAATATTTACAGATGTATGCGTATTTCTGTTTTAGTTACGTATTGTTCTGTCTGTGAATATAAAGCTGTCAGAGTATCTGTTGCTTGTAACACTACTTAACTACTTAGCTCTAAATTTCAGATTTATTACCAGTTTTTAACGAATAATATAAGTTGTCTCAGCCTTCCATTGCACTATTGGTATTTCGGTGTTTAATATTGGTGTCACTGTAATGACTGAAATCTCAAAGATAAGTTTTGCTTTGCAATAATTTCAGTACGAAATTTGGACGTAAAGTACGAGGGTTGGAACTTTAATAGTGGCAACTGTTTATTTACAGCTCGTATAAAATTGATACGTTTTTCGAAGTTTTACTGACCCTCAAAGTAGTCACCAGCATTGTGTACAACCCGTTGCCAGCGATGTGGAAGTTCTAGGACTTGTAGAGGGGAGAGAGTATATAATATTTTGATTAGGAACTGTTTCCGTTCTATGACGGTTGCAGTTCAAATCTATAACACGCCCCGTCTGCTGAGGAAACGAAAGAAGTCTGAGAGTTGCTTGTCCTGATATGCCATAAAATAGACAGAAAGTCGTGTACTACGTCAGACGGTCACCTGATGTCACTTAACTTTTGCCTATCTGTGAAACCTATCCAATATCTGTGAGTCTCCGATACAGCAAACACGGTTCGGTACACGTTTTCGGAATTCACAGATATGCTCCTTGTGTGTGACGAAGCTCGAAGTAATGGAAGAGCTGCTATTCGGCTGTATCACGAACGTTTTCCGCAACGCAGCAGGCCATCCTATAAATTTTTTGCCCAAGTTATACACCGGCTCTGAGAAACAGGTACACAGGTACCTTCACCGTGGGGTGCAGGACTATGGTGCTCCACTGCATCGTTGCACGCCCGAATTTGAAGATGTACTGCATCGCGTTGAAGAGAACCCGCCTACGAGTACTCGAATAATTGAGAGTGCAGTGGGCGTTAGGCACAGTATCGTCTGGGACGTTCTGTGTGAGCAACAAGTTCATCCGTACCACTTACAAAGGATGCATGCTGCGGGTTCAGCTGTTTCCACATGTTATCTCCTGCACGTGGTTCCTCCTCCGCTGAAACAACACACCCCTGTTTCCATATCAGGTTCTGTTCACAGGTAGCGACTGTTTACTGAATTCGTGAAACAGCCATGTCTGGGCACACGATGATCCTCGTGCTATCCACACTCACGGATTTCAGCATCGGTTTGGCATTAACGTGTGGGCAGGTATTCTGGACGGTCATGTGATTGGAGCCATACCTCCTCGCACTCAATGTATGTGGTCTTGCATACTTTATCTTCCTGCAAAATGTATTGGACCCGTTCTTGGAAGCTGTGTCACTGAACGTCCGTCAGGACCTGTGGTTTCAGCATGATGGTGCACCATCTCACTTCTCACGTGCTGTTCGGAGACAGCTCTAAAAGACAGTACGATGAAAGATGGATAGGGCGAGGTGCTGCAACCACGTGGCCGCCGTGATCGCCGCATTTAACTCCTGTGGGCTACTTCTTATGGGGTCATATGCAAAGTTTAGAGACAGAGTAAGACTTGCTGGTACAAGTTCTGACCGCTGCACTACAAACTGAAGAGAGACCGGGTGGGATGGAGAGTGTGTACCAGAACATGCTTCTTAGGTACGATGTCTGTAACAAGGTACAAATGTGCTTAAGTGATAAATGGATGTTTCTTTATGTTTCCTTTCGATTAGTTACCCAATACCTGTACTGCGTCACGCCTAATTCATTTTCTGAGGGAGAAGTGGATGAGTTGAACATCTGAAATGAAAACATCCTAGAGCGGAAATGGTTATTTTCCGGTCATGTGTTCCTGTACAAAATATTGTGTACTCACTACCCTCTAGAAGTCCTAGGATTTTGTAACGGGAATTTCCAAACAGCCTGCATTGTCTTCCTTGAAGACGTTGTCAGATGGGTGATGATGGTCTTTTAAATAATAAACTGAATAACTACAAAAGTTAACAGTTTTTCTTTCTTTTTCTTTTTTTTAAACCCTCGAGCACGCGTGCGTTTTTTCGTAACACGAGCGCGCGCGCACTTTGTACACATGTAGTCAAAAGCTGTCATTATGCTACCAAGGGAAATATGTATGAGCTAAATCACAGTTTAATTTTAGTTTATTTAAAAGACAATACAAGAAACTTATATTACATTGCTAATTTACTATTTGATCAAACAAATAGTAAACTTTCATATCATTCTATTGCCGCAGATGACATGTCAATCTATTCCAACACTTTTTAAGCACATACTGAACAAAAAAACTCTCTCATTGCTATATAAAAGGATAAAGGTTTTATATATTGAAGAAGTATCAGTTATCACGAAGTTCCTTCCATCTATACAGTTAATTGTCTTGCGCATTTTCGGGAAATGCTCCACACTTCTCACATGTATGCACTGTTTTTACATGTCCGTTGCAAACAAAGCTATGCCATGAGTTACACTCACAGTTTATGTTAAATTACTGTAGCTCACGTGAACCTATGACAACACAACTTCTCACTGTGCTAGCTGAAACAATAATGCAGGAATAGGCAGGGGCTTGCTATTGTAAAACAACAATGGAACTGTGCACGATAACGCTATTTGTGGTTGGCGCACTTTATAAACAGGCACTCCCCATCGAGAGTTAAATTTATTAGTAGGAAACTGTCGTTGGAACAGACACAGAAGAATGTACTAACGTACTTCTTTCACATAATCAGCCAATCGTCATTTCCTGAAGAACAGCTGGGACGCCAGAAGCCGACCCAGTGATCCCACATTAATTCTACCTACTACTCTTTGTATAGGTTAAGAAATTCTGTCTCGCATCAATATGTTGTGTCCGATGCATAATGAAGGTACGTATCGCGTCTGTTAGAGTGTTCACCCGCCTCGTTCTCAAGCTTTCACTTTATTTAGCAGGGATACTGTAGTACCCAGCTTTGCTAAATCTCGCCGATCATCGATTCCCTTCTTTCCTTATACATTAAAATGCATTAAATCGTACTTATGAAATCCTGAAGGTAATCTTTGTTTCAGGGGTGTCATGCTTCATTATTTGCAACAATAGCGTACGAAACCCATGTAATGAAAAGAATCGGGACACCTTAAGCAGGGTTGGCCACAAGATGTCACAAGAGCCCAGTATAAACGTAGACTGTGTGTATTTTGTTGATAGTAGGGAAAGAGTAACATCAGAATGAGTTGGTTAGGAGAGCTTAGTGATTTCGAACTGGGACTACTCATTGGACGTTAACTGAGTAACAAATCCAACAGGGACGTTTCAACCTTTCTAAGGCAGCCCACAGTGGCTGTTGGTGAGGCGACTGTGTAGCAGGAACGTGAGGAACATCCACAGTTAAATGAGGACCAGCCGGACCTCATGTGCTGACTGCCAGGGACTGTCGAGCATTACCAAGTGTGGTTGTAAAAAATCGCATAAACTAGCGGAAGGAATAACGCCTGGTCTAAAGTGCTAGCAACAGCTAAGATAGAACAATGGCTGTGCGTAAGGAGTTAAAAAAATGGGGTGCAATGGTCGAGCAGCTACTCGTAAGTTACAAATGTCTGTAGGCAATGCTAAGCGACACTTGAGATGGTGTACATATAGACATCGTTGAACAGCGGATGACTGGAAAAAATGTTCAAATGTGTGTGAATTCCTAAGGGACCAAACTGCTGAGGTCATCGGTCCCTAGACTTACACACTACTTAAACTAACTTATACTCAGAACAACATACATACCCATGCCGGAGGGAGGAGTCGAACCTCCTGCGGGAGGGGCCGTGCAATCCTTGACATGGTGCCTCTAACCGCGCGGCCACTCCGTGTGATATGGAGTGGTGGATCACGATATACCCTGTGGCAATCCGTTGGAAGGTTTTGTGTCTAACGTTACCTGGCATATGTGTAGCGTCAATGGTGAAGTACGGAATATCCGGTGTTACGGAACGTCAACGTTTTTCGTGATTAGGGTGTGGCCCCGTTATTGCGGTTAAGAAAACGTTAATGCGGAATGATATAAATACCTTTCACAGCATTGTGTACTGCGTACAGTAGAGGAACAATGACTGTATCGGCTTGACAAAGCACTCTGTCAAAAGGAAAGAAGATAGTAGCCTAGCGTCCAATGGACGTCGAGGTACCTTTCATAAAGCAGCATCTGCGCGGCAATGATTTGTTGACAATATCATTCATGAAATGGACTGGGCTGCCAAGAGTCCCGTCGTGAATGCAATGGGACACCTTTAGGGTTAGTTACAACGTCGATTTTACTCAGGGTCCTAGCGTCCAACATCACTTACCTTCTCTTATTTCAGCTCTTGAGGAATAGTGGGCAGCCATTCATCCACAGACATTCAGACACTGGAAGTGTCCCGGACAGAGTTCATAATGGTGAACGTAGACGCAATCGTTATCAATGCCCACTAACTGCTGTCCAGGTGCATTTGATCTGATAGTTTATACAATGCTAAAACCTACTCTCCACTTTCATTAACCTTTTCTCTTGCATTGCAGATCATGACTAGTAATGCATCTCCTGATTTATATTGGGGCCTAAAAGAATTAAAATCTAAGATGGGGATTTTATTTGTGACTACCCTAGCCACACATGCAAAAAGCCAGAAGCACCAAAATTCACCTACGTGTAATTCCATACATATATTTCACGTGTATATAGCCATATGTACACTACCGGAAAATAATCTTAACACCAAGAAGGAATTGTACGACATAAACGAAAGGTGGTAAGCGTGTTTCTGCATCAGAAAGATGATCTCTGTTCAAATTTTGCACTAGTCTCTGACCATGCAAATGACGTTTGCTTTAGATACACGCTTTAACGATCGTGAGCGTTATATCCCTTTGATACTCGACGTTATGAACTGACATTAGCCAACAATGCCAATAATTCGACAAAGGTACCTTTATGAACACCTCACTGACATTAAACGGTGGCGTATAATACGGCTATAAGAAGCTGGATGTTCCTTCTGCGATATTGCAAACATGCAATGCTGCCAACGGTGGTCACGAGAACGTACGGTCGTAAGAAGATCGGGCTCCGGACAGCCACGAGGCACTATCCAGAGGGAAGAGCAACGTGTTCGGAGAATGGCACTGGGTCATCGTACCAATCTTATAAGCAGCTGGCACCACAGTGACACAGTTAACTGTTACAAATCGTAGACTTCAAGAACAGCTCCACACGTGACGTCCTATAGCGTGCAATCTACTCTCCACACCATCGCCATATGGGACATCAGTAGTGTCAAGCGAGAGCTCACTGGAGGACAGGGTGGAGGGCTGTTCTGTTTTCTGATGGAGCTGGTTCTGTCTCGGTACCAGTCATGGCTGTGTGTTGGTTAGAACGAGGTCAGTTAAACACCTGCAACCAACCAGTCTGCCTGCTAGACACACAGCACCTGGAATTAAGGTCTACGGTGATATTTAGTATGACAGCAGGAGCACTCTCGTGGATATCCCCTCGCCCTGAATGAAAATTTGTATGGCAATATGGTAATTCGACCTGCTGTGCTGCCATTGAGAAACAGGGTGTGTTTTCCAACAAGATAACTCTCTCTCACACACCGTTGTCCTAACCCAGCATGCTTTACAGAGTGTCGAAATTTTGCCATGGCCTACTCGATCACCAGATCTGTCTCCAATCGAGTACTTACCGGACATCATCGGACGACAACTGCAGCGTCATCCACAACCAGCATTAACTGTACTGACCGACCAAGTGCAACGGGCATGGAATTCCATCCCACAAACTGACATCCGGCACGTGTACGACACAATGCAAAGACCGTTGCATGCTTGAATTCAACATTCTGGTGATTACACCGGTTATTAACGAATCGGAATTTCAGATTTGCAATGGCTTAGCTCGCGCTCCTGCTTAAATATTTTACCTACAAATTTCATTACTCTAATTATTTTTTATTATTGTAATTTTTTTCTCCGTCAATGTATATACATTGAATAACATCTACGGAATGTAAGTTTTTCTGGATTTTATTTCGTCTTTTTGTTTGTATTTAAGATGTTTGTGTTACTTTCTTAGTTGACATTTCTAGCTTTGTGCAACCATTTGCTTAGCTATTTTTGATGATGTGTGTATATAAGTGAGTTAAAGTGAATATTATCAAGTAGTGTGCGTAAACATAAACCAGGTACATCCAAACAGAACAATAAAATAAGTCTATCAAGGCGAATGAAATCACTCTCCAGAGTTCTGGATGTGAAGAGGGACTCGTACATGCTCCGTATCGGCTATAACGGGCACTGAAAACAGCGAGCGATGACGTCACTGTTATTCCAAACTGTGTGGGAGGGCGCCTATAGAATTAGTGCTCGTTAACGACCTCGCATTTACTCTGAAATGATACGTGGGGATTTTCCGAGTAACTGAAAAGCTGAACGTTACAGTACCATCAATAATTAGCAGACATAATAAAACTGTTTAGCGATGTGGGTCGTTGCAACCCACGCAGAGGAAGAGGTTGCAGCACGAATCCTTACTCTCATTAAGGCTTCTGGCAGTTCGTTGTGCAAGCAGTATAAACCAAAGGCTTCAAATTTCAATGTAACTGAGAAGTATTTGCATCTACGCATAGATTGTACAAACCAGACTGTATGCCAGAGAATACCAACATCAGTGTCAAACAGTTAACCACAATCGAGAAAAGAGAAAGTGACCGTCAAGATATCTTCGTTATCTAGAATTGTATAACGTGTATAGGAAATGAGTACTCTTTGCTTTCACTAGGGAAGCGATTCAAAGATACCGATGAGTAGTGCATTGGACCCAATGTATACAGGCTGTGTTCGGTCTGCCATTGTGAGTAGCGGCTTTAAAACTTTTACAACGTAAAGTAACATCTTCGCTGGTTATTGTGGCTCACTTCAAAGCGGGACTCATCACTGAAGACGATTATACTCCAGTCAATAAGATTCCAAGACCCGACTACGAGCGAAGACGCGTTTGGGAAGACGTGTTTGGAGAAGCGCCGGACAGCGGCGAGATACCAACCTGCCACCCGCCATTAGGCCCGACATACAGGAGTGATTCTCTGGGGTGCCATTTCACACCATAGCAGGATTGCCAACCGGAGCACCCCTACAGCACAGCGGTACGTCGATGATATTCTACGCCCCGTTTTGTTGCTGCTCAATGCAAACCATCCTGGGCTTACATTTCAGCAATACAATGCCTACCCGCACACTAAGAGAGCTTCTACTGTTTGCTGCTATGCTTGTCAAACCATAACTTGGCCAGAAAGATCTCCAGACCTTTCCCAAATTCAGGATGTTTGGAGCATTATGGGTAGAGCTCTTCAACCAGCTAAGGTTTGTGACGATTTAACGTGCCAGTTTGAAATAATTTGTCACGATATAGCTCAGTAGAACGTCCAACTATTCTATAAGTAAATGACAAGCCAAAAAACAGCTTGCATAAGGATAGACCAACGCGTTACTGACTTGCTCAATTTTTGAAACTATTTCACCTAAATAAATCATCCAATTTTTCTGAAACTGCAATGATTTGTTTGTTTTTACATGGCCACCACATCTACCGATTTTGGTCACATTCGAATAAGTCCTTCGCTGTGCGTCGCTCTTTTTTCTTATGTTGTGTGTATGTCCAATAATTATCCAAATTATCAAGATAAATACCCTCTGTACATGTACATACTCTGGATGACCTATGACATTACCAGCGGTGACTACATGTTAAAACATCTGTGTTTTTATGTACGTGTTCTACGTTCGTACTGCCCGAAGAAAACTGGGTGTGCTGCTTAATGTCTGAATTCCTGCGCAAGTGGATCACAAGGAAACTGGAAGTAGAAGTTCTTCCCATATTTCGTTACTAACTCTATACAAAGATCGATCGTTAATTAAAACTTGAGGGCTTTACTCTACAACACACAGAACAATGCAGCACCTTATACATGGAAAACATCGGGAATAAACAGCATACCTAACAGAAAACTCACTTAAAAATAGGAATCCTTTCCCGAAACGCTTCGTGAAAGACATAAACAAAAAGAGTATCGTGGGTGATAGCAGAAACGTTATTTCACTTATGATTTACTGACAAAACCGTTTCTATATTGCCCACTCATCCTCTCTGATCCGGATATCATGCATTTAATCTCTTTGTTGTCGTCGAATAGTGCCGTTGAAGTGTCAGTTGATTTCAGGTTCTTGCGGCTGTGTAAGAGACAGTGAATGCACCAGAGTCAAGCATCAGGTGATTGTTACACTGTACACTGTACAAGCTTTCACTAAATCAGAACATTTAGAGTCAATGAACAGATTCTGCTGCGCTGATGTTAAATAGTAGCTGTAATAAATCTCAGTGAGAAGATGAACAAAATACAGTGAAGGAAAAAAATTCGCAACACCAAAGAGAAGTTGTGTGACATAACGAAAATGGGTACGTTTGTTTCTACATCTCAAAGTTGATGTCTCTTCAGATTTCGCATCAGTCGCATAAGGCTACGGTTACTAGGGATGCGAGTTCTGGCAAAAATGTGTTTTGACAAATTCATCCGAACAAACAAACGCCTGTTTTCCAATGAGAGTGTTTACGTAGGCAGCAACGAACGCATCAGAATATGTACGACGTTGTCAGAACCAGTTGAGCGTTCTAACAAGTTTGATTTTATCGTGCTATGTGCGTCTGTTTTGGGTTTTTTCGTGCGTTGAATTTCGAGTGATTTGGTTTTTTCACCACGTATTACTACAAACTGATCAGTCTTGTACACGAGAACAGGTGCTTGTGGGGTATGAGAGGCAAACATTATCATAACAGAGATATTTCACGACAAAAGTGAGAGGAAGTTGCTACAGAACTCAACACTAGCAATAAGCACAGCATTTCAAGCCCTTTTTGGACGTTTGTGCGGCCAAGAGACCTTGCACAGACGAACGTGCAGGGAGGCGGCGGCCTGCGCGTACAACACCTCGTTTGAAGGACTGTGTTCTATAGGATATTGAGACGAACCCCAGTACAAGCTCCTGGCAAGTAGCCCGCCAACATGGTCTAAGCCAAAGTACGTGTATCCTGCATGACAATCGTTAATACCCCTATCACCTGCAACGAGTGCAAGGGTTATCAGCAGCGCATTTCCCTCTACAGGAACCATTTTGTAGATGGTTTTCGCATCATACGATCAAAATTATGGGGTTTCTTTCATTAGCACTCTTCACCAACCTTTTACAGCACTGGCATCATCAATCTGCATAATCGTCATCTGTGGGCTACAGACAATTCTCAGGGAATGAGTGAGGCGTTTCTTCTGCATCGGCTCAGCATCAATGTGTGGACAGAGATTCTTGGCGACCACATACTTGGGGCGGTTATTATTCCACAAAACTTCGACGGAGGAAAGTACATGGACGTCCTGCGGAATAGTCTGCCTGGACTGCCTGAGAATGTGCTTTTGGCAATACGACAGATTGTGTGGTTTCTGCATGACAAAGCACCATCCCACTTCCTCATTACAGTTCGCCGACACCTCAACAACATCTTCCCCGGGTGTTGGCTAGGACGCGGAGGCCTTGTAAGATGGCCTGCTGGATCACTGAACTTACCTCCTTCCCCCCCCCCCCCCCCCCCCAGCGATATTTATCGTTGGGGCATTTGATAAGCGTTGCGTATGGTGAAGCATTTCTTTATGTACAGACCCGTCAACGGCGTGTTCACGACCCTGTGACGCAATTCGGAGAGAGGCTGAAACGTGCGAAGGAGTACGGCAGAGCATGATGCGATGTGTGAACGCGTGCATTGCATCCCATGCCTGTCAAATAGAAGATCTGTAGTGAAGTGGATGAGGTACAGATCTGTACTGTGTTCCGAGAAGATTTGTTCTCGTCGCACGCACACCGTCCATTTCCGGACACTTGTTCACGGGACCTTTTTTCCTCCGTTTCCTGTCAGGAATCTGTCCCTACACTTTGTCGGTTTTATTAACGTTCACCCTGTATGGGGCTCACAGTTGAAATGAGTGGAAAGAGCTCCGCTACACCCTACAGGCTCTTTGAGCATTAAAATGTATTTCCGTCACGCGAAAGTTAACGGAAAAAAAGGCCGGTATAGAAAGGACGGATAGAAATTGCGCCAGAGCGCCGGCCGTTGCTCGCAGCTGTGCAGGTGTAACAGTTTAATTACGCAGCGACGTCGACGTCGTTACGAGCCGGCCTGCGACAGGGGCGAATGCGACGCCGGCCGTCTGCAGCAGTCGGTGGCTGCGAGAGCGGCAGGTGTGTCAGACAAGGGCCGCAGCTCGCCGGAATGTCCTGCCCTCTAATTGCCCCGCAGCGCCGGCTGCGAGGCGGCGTGCTCGCTGCGTCACTGGTTGCCGACTCTCTCCTGCCCCGTCCTGGTCGATTTAGATCGACACAGGACGCCAACGAAAACGTCAGGTCAGCGAACTCTGAAACGACCATCACTTCACACAAGAGTCGACTGACGGCCGATATCACGTCACATTACCGAGTAGTGTACTGAATGATGAAAATGGAGTCTTGTGGCACTGTCCGCCATTCAAGAAGTTAGGGAATTGTCAATACGTTACATACAGGGTGTTTCAAAAATGACCGGTATATTTGAAACGGCAATACAAACTAAACGAGCAGCGATAGAAATACACCGTTTGTTGCAATATGCTTGGGACAACAGTACATTTTCAGGCAGACAAACTTTCGAAATTACAGTAGTTACAATTGTCAACAACAGATGGCGCTGCGGTCTGGGAAACACTATAGTACGATATTTTCCACATATCCACCATGCGTAGCAATAATATGGCGTAGTCTCTGAATGAAATTACCCGAAACCTTTGACAACGTGTCTGGCGGAATGGCTTCACATGCAGATGAGGTGTACTGCTTCAGCTGTTCAATTGTTTCTGGATTCTGGCGGTACACCTGGTCTTTCACGTGTCCCCACAGAAAGAAGTAACAGGGGTTCATGTTTGGCGAATAGGGAGGCCAATCCACGCCGCCTCCTGTATGTTTCGGATAGCCCAAAGCAATCACACGATCATCGAAATATTCATTCAGGAAATTAAAGACGTCGGCCGTGCGATGTGGCCGGGCACCATCTTGCATAAACCACGAGGTGTTCGCAGTGTCGTCTAAGGCAGTTTGTACCGCCACAAATTCACGAAGAATGTCCAGATAGCGAGATGCAGTAATCGTTTCGGATCTGAAAAATGGGCCAATGATTCCTTTGGAAGAAATGGCGGCCCAGACCAGTACTTTTTGAGGATGCAGGGACGATGGGACTGCAACATGGGGCTTTTCGGTTCCACATATGCGCCGGTTCTGTTTATTGATGAAGCCGTCCAGGTAAAAATAAGCTTCGTCAGTAAACCAAATGCTCCCCACATGCATATCGCCGTCATCAATCCTGTGCACTATATCGTTAGCGAATGTCTCTCGTGCAGCAATGGTAGCGGCGCTGAGGGGTTGCCGCGTTTGAATTTTATATGGATATGGCGCATGAGACGATACGTGGACGTTGGCGTCATTTGGACCGCAGCTGCAACACGGCGAACGGAAACCCGAGGCCGCTGTTGGATCACCTGCTGCACTAGCTGCGCGTTGCCCTCTGTGGTTGCCGTATGCGGTCGCCCTACCTTTCCAGCACGTTCATCCGTCACGTTCCCAGTCCGTTGAAATTTTTCAAACAGATCCTTTATTTTATCGCTTTTCGGTCCTTTGGTTACATTAAACCTCCGTTGAAAACTTCGTCTTGTTGCAACAACACTGTGTTCTAGGCGGTGGAATTCCAACACCAGAAAAATCCTCTGTTCTAAGGAATAAATCATGTTGTCCACAGCACTCTTGCACGTTGTGAACAGCACACGCTTACAGCAGAAAGACGACGTACAGAATGGTGCACCCACAGACTGCGTTGTCTTCTATATCTTTCACACTTGCAGCGCCATCTGTTGTTGAAAATTGTAACTACTGTAATTTCGAAAGTTTGTCCGCCTGAAAATGTACTGTTGTCCCAAGCATATTGCAACAAACGGTGTATTTCTATCGCTGTTCGTTTAGTTTTTATTGCCCTTTCAAATATACCGGTCATTTTTGAAACACCCTGTATGTGGCAACTGTAGCAGATATATTTCTTCAGCTTCAAAACAAAGTTCATACTGTATGCTTTTGGCAATGCTCATATATTAAACTACTCACGCTACACGCAAGTAAAGGAAAAGCGCCATATAAGCAGTAAAATATATCAAACACCAACTTACGTTTGTTCCATAAAATATCTAACAATAATTTAAATAAAAATCAGTTTTTAATATAAAACTTCCTTAAATCGCACTGAAATGCATAAATTAATTTTTTCTAGTTTACAAACTTCTCCACGGGACTAAGTTAAATTACTTTATACTTTTCAGTCCGAGCTAAAAACGTGTTACATTAAGAAATGATATCTACATAAATAATTATTTTGTGCGTTTTAGTCTTGTATGCGAAGTTTCTCAATGAAGGGAGACCAAGAGATGAGTACACTAAGCAGATTCAGAAGGATGTAGGCTGCAGTAGGTACTGGGAGATGAAGAAGCTTGCACAGGATAGAGTAGCATGGAGAGCTGCATCAAACCAGTCTCAGGACTGAAGACCACAGCAACAACAAGAACATAAGAGACATGTGTTAAATTTCAGATGTATTAGTCCCTCTTCTTCTGAATCAACCGATACATTGCTTCCTCGTATGCATATCTCGTGAAGGTAAAAATTAGAGACTTAAAAGGATCGGTTCAGGAGAAAAGGGGGGACATGACAGTGGTGCACAAAGTACCCTCAGACACATACCAGACAAGAAAGCGAGTTAATATTGCATTTTCATCTTGTTGACAGCTGTGTTAAATTTAGGGTCTCTAGCTCGTTGTGAAATGACAATGGTAAACAAGGTACCCTCCTGCGCACACCACCCAACAAAGGGATTTAACAATGCCCCGTCAGCCAGTTCCGAGCTATGTGAATGTTTCAAGACACTAGCTCATAGGGAAGTTAGTTTAAAATTAATTGCAAAATTTGTTCCGAACAGACACTTAGAAAGTGACCTAATAAAAACGTGACGACAGTACGGAGAAATATGTTATAAGGAGGTAGATCACACCGCCATTTTGCCATGTCCTTTTCGGATTGTTTCCTTTACGTTTCATAGTCATGCGCATAAAAAGACCTGAAATAGCCTTCACCCCTTGGCTGTGACTGTTGCACTGTCGAGTCATTAACTGAAAATGACTTTCCGACTGTTTATTTACATTCTCTTATTACGAACAATTCGGGTTTTTCCTTCACTACTAAATAATAATTTTTGTGCATGAGACACTGCTTCTCATTCATACACAGACTCTAGTACAAAAGTTGTTATTTTCTTAGGACACCATTGGTTTGTGTCACGAGAATGCGAGTAACTAAATAAAAATGTGAAAATCACAAAATATACGAACAAGAGCAAACCTATACCACACAAAATGTTTACCTGAAGCCATCTTCCTGGCAGAGGCTATGTCCTAACACCCTTGCACAGTATCTTTGACATGACGTAAAGTTAACGTCTCATTCAGTTCGGTTTCGTCTACGGGTAGTGTTGATGCCTACATTAGATACGTATTTCGAAATGTTTTGACGTGACCCTACGATTCGATCTTTACTAGTTACCCGCCCATACAGTGACTTTTCCTTGGACAGCTGTTGTAAATAAACCTTCTTAGGAAATTGATGTGTGCGTCGAAGCTAAACGACTTTGTTTTTGTTATCAATGAAACCAATCCAGAGTTCTAAGAAACGATGCTGACTTCTTAGTAAATCAGTTTATTCGTTATAAAACAATAAATGACAGGGATTTAAAGTAAGATAGGGTGAGTAAGCTTGGAAAAAGAGCATAGGTGACGATAATGAGTCACATAAATGTGGCTTAATGCAGTCAGCGTAGCAATATTAATTTGCAACAAGCCCAATAACAGAAGAACATCTGGAACACTAACTGTAGTCTTTCAGTGTCTCGGGTTATTTTAAATTAGTTACCTGAAAGTGACACTAAATAATTTCGAAACTACTGACTGATTGATTAGTCTCAGGGAGTTCTTCAGACCTTACACCTTGTTCTCAAGTTTCACATCTATGCCGGCAGATGTCGCACTGTTAGGTAGACGCAACATAGACGTGCAGGTCTGCGTAACGTGCTAACAATAAGTGTCGTTTACCGGACCACGAAACACCGTCACCAATATTGTTGTAAAGAGACTCTTCAGAACGGTTCTCAAAGCTCCACTTTAGGCAGACTATAAAAGCATGATATGTTCGATTTATGGAAACAGATTGTGTGGCACATAGGGAGAAAGATTAAGGTCGTCCCCGGGCATACTCTCGAACATCTGGGAAGAAATTTCGTGTAGATTGGACATCTGGCGTTTGACAAGTGGAAGCCACATGAAACATTTGTAGAAAGAAACTTCATGTTCTGTCGATTTCAGAACTGATATTAAATTATTTCAAGTAGGAAAATCTCTAGCGTTACATAATGCTACTTTTAGGTAACTAATTTAGAGAAAAGTCGAAAACATGCTCAGGAATTTAAAACGGTATGCAGGCTTGTGTGACTGGAGATATTAATGCTACATAGAGGAGACTGGAATGATAGAAGCTGGATGGAAGCACCTGAATATTTCATTTTGAATTTTGCGGGAAATGTTTTTGGTAACTGTGTCACAGTAAGCAAGTTCGGCAAAACTCTAAGTAATACTTGACAGTAATTGCATGTATATTTTAACTTGTGTTGAAAGGAAGTTAATAGGGGGATTTACTATAGTCTTATTAGCGACCACAGTTTCATTTCAACATCTGCTGAACAACATAATTTCGAATTTAGCGAACACGGCAGTATCCTTGTGCTGATCCTAAGAACTTCAATTGGACTATGTTTTTTTCAAATACTTCTGTGTTACCCTCGATTCCTTTGCGTCTTGTCCCTTTCTCACTGGATTTCGTTTCATGGAAAGTGCAAGATGTAACTCCTACCGACTTTGGGCTTAGCATTGTGCTTAGGAAACAGGTGCTGCACCGCTGTGTAGTCAATCCTTAATTTTCTGCGCATTTGATTTACTCAGCTGTAACCTATTTTTCCAGAGACAGGATACTCAATAGGCGTAATAATGAAACATACGCCGTTGAGAAAAAGATATCAACACATATGCGCAGTGAATTTGTGAGAGGGCATTGCAGTCCAGTATGACTTTATTACATTGCTCAGAAGGCGATAAATATAGGTATGGAATCTAGTCATTGAATAAAAAAGATCACATTGCTGATTCTTGGCGGTCATGTTGTCTTCTTTCAAATATTTGAAAGCGGTACACTATTTGCGCTCTATATTTAATGGGTGCATACATGCTTTCATCCCGCATAACAGCGTGTACACTGAGGTTTCTGAACATCTCGCAGCCGAACGCTCTGGACAAAAGGGTTCTGAAAGCCACAGAAGGAGGACAGCTGTAGCTTAAACGCGCTGTATTTCGCTCAGAAATTGGTGTCTCGTTTAAAGAGTGGCTCACAGCTGAGGGATGCTACCAAGTTGTCGATGGCGTACTTGCAACACATGAGGTGGGGAGGGCGGAGATAAAGACATCCCCATTACAAACAAATGGGTCTGTTGCTAAGCTGCAGCCTTCTTGGCAACTAAGGAATACAGAGAAGGCATTCTCAGAAGTTTTGGAAGTAAAATCTTGACTGTAAGCCGCCAGGGAATTGGCACCGTAACGACGGACAGCTTAAGAACCTGCAACGTCGATCATTTATTAGGTGACATTGCAAATTCAGCTCATCAGTGAAAAGCATATGGGAAATTTAGCACCCTGAAGGACAAGAGTGGAGGTAGAAATCATTGTGAGTTCATGCTAAGTTTATTTGGATTCATTATGTGATCATTCTGAAAGTCACACTGGACATCCGTTTTGAAAGTTCCCATATGAGGTTAAGTTATATGATTTGCATGCTGTTTCGCGTAAAGTGCTATCACTTTACATACTAAAGGCATTTCGGGCTGCTTTCTACACAGTTTTTAGACTGTCAAGGGGCTGTGCCTACTCGTCATCACCGATATCGTCCAAATTTATGGTATACCTGTATACGTGGCTTGGCCAGAAATGACGGAAGTAGGAGCTCCACATGACCAAGCGTTTCGAAAAAATAGCGTTTTAGGCGCGGGTAGGGTGAGGTATGAGTCATTTTGTTCTAGTTTTGCAGATAGCCGTTAGCGTAGAGAAAAATTAACAGAGCGGTAATCCAAGAGTCGTAGGGCTGAGTCCACCCGAGAATTTTTTTCTTTTGCCTCTTTTCATATTTTACGTTACTTACACTGCAAATAATTCCAAATTAAACTGAATGTATCGTCTTTATTAATATTTTCATAAAACCGTTAACAGGAAAGGCAAAAGAAAATTTGGGATGGCAAATAAATTTTCAAGAAAGGGCTGTACCTACAGCGTCCACGAAGACACTGTATTCAGTTAGTTTAATTTTGAGCTTCGGACACCACAATAGATTCGTGGTGTAGATGTCGAGGAAATTACTGATGCCCTTGATTTTACTATGAATATCACCCCAGCACGCGTAAATCCTCACCCGTAAAATAATGATAGTAGCTACTTTTATGTACCAAGTTCTCGAGTACGCTTTACAATCCTTTTTTGGCAATTTATTTGCAATCACAAATTTGCTTTGCCTTTCCTTTTTATGCCTATAGTGAAAATATTAATCGATACAATACATTATTGAGCTTTATTGCCGGCCGGTGTGAGTATTCTAGGCGCTTCAGTGTTGAACCGCGTGACCGCTACGGTCGCAGGTTCGAATCCTGCCTCGAACATGGATGTGTGTGATGTCCTTAGGTTAGTTAGGTTTAAGTAGTTCTAAGTTCTAGGGGTTGATGACCATAGATGTTAAGTCCCATTGTGCTCAGAGCCATTTGAACCATTTTTTTAGCTTTATTTCTGTTTATTTGGATTGTATGTATCTTAAAAACTGAAAATGGAAAAAATATTTCCGTGTAGGGGCTCGATCCCACTACCCTCAGATTACCAGTATGTACTCTTTCCACTTCGCTAACCGCTGCCTAAAAATTACGCTGACATAAATAGCCAATGCCTCACCCGACTGGCGGTAAAAATGCTATTCTTCCGAAGCAGTAGACCATCTGGAGCTTCCACTTCTATCATTTTTATTTCTAGCCGTACGCATATGCCATGAATTTGGACAAAACCGTTCAGGACGAGTAGGAGCTGTCTTCTTGTGAGCCTGATCCCTGCATTCATCCCGAAACCTGTTGTCACTTTGTAACATCGTTTTCATTTCCTACTGTGTAATGTTTTTGTCGGTTTTGTACAAGAATATATAAGCATTTGCCTGTGTACCCACCATCTCCCCCCTTCCCCCCCCCCCCCCCCCCACACACACAGAACATGAGTCGAGTTAAGTTGCTGTCATGATTACCCACACCGAGCGAGCGGTTAGCACACTGGACTCGCATTCGGGAGGACGACGGTTTATACCTGCGTTCGGCCATCTCGATTTAGGTTTTTTGTAATTTACATAAATCGCTCTAGGCAAATGCCAGGATGGTTCCTCTGAAAGGTCACTGCCGATTTTCCTTCCCCATCCTTGACGCAATCTGAGCTTGTCCTCTGTCTCTAATGGCCTCGATGTCGACGGGACCTTAAACCCAGTCTTCCTTCCTCCACCATGCCCACAAACGCGTGGATACTTTAAAATATGGAGATAACGGCTAACTGCTGTCAATCAATGGCCACGCGACAACACGCCTACTCGCATGGAGATCGATACTTTTCGTCAACATCACATTAGCCGCCCGCGGCGTCATGCACCGCCGGTATTGTCATGTGGTGAGATAAAATGATTAATCCCCCTCCCCTCTCCTCGACATGTCCAATTTCAGAGTCGTATGTATTCCCAAACTAGGCCCTGACGGTTTTGTATTAATTATTTGTGGGTAACATTAATAACTGTCAATTTTTTTTTGCATTATTAATTTGAATTTACTGCACCTTTGCGCTAGTACTCTGGCTATTCCATTTCATTCCCATTTCCAGTTCTCAGTTTCTCTCTTACACGCTGATTTACCTTTATTTCCCTAGCAGTGCCACCAATACTACCGATAATCCTACGATTTACTACGCCATTTATATAGTGTAACAAAACTATTGAACAGTAGTTTCGCTGGAGCGCATCTCTAGTCTCAGTTCAATGCGCCCATCAAACGCGTGAATATCAACATCAGAAGCTCCCTGAAAGATGATAGGAACAGCAAGAGATGTTTCGTGGTTAGTTCGTTCACCATATTTTACCACATTTCATTTCATATGGTTTGCGTTATGTGAAAGGGCTGTTGTGGGAGAGACGTCGATTGTCAAGAAGATATCGTGGCAAGACAAGTATTCTCGTTGATTATGAAGTAGTCTGAAGTACACCCACAATGTTTCAGCGGATATGATAAACAACGTGAGATGATATCTCGCATGTGTGGCAACTAGGCAACACCACTTTAAACAATTGCCTTTAACGTAAAACTTTGAAGGTTGAGAAAATAAATAAAATTATTATAATCATGTGGGTACATGGATTCTTATCATCGTCAGTAGATCAAGGCAAATTCTACATTTTGTGAACTACTTTCGGAGCAGGATTTCCCATCTGAAACTAATACATTTTCTCTTATGAACAACGTTCTAAATGGCTCTGGCATTTGTCTAGAGAATCATGAAATAATGATCATATCTCTTATTGTACATAACTTACTTATGTTGAAAAAAATTGGGAAGGTATTATGATACAACATAATTATGTTTCTCTCCTCATCACTTTAAAAAACGAGAGAAATAAAAAATAAATAATTTATTACGGACGTTGTAGATGTCATACGAGAGAACTGACAGGTTTTAAGTGCCAATAAGGTTTTTGTTTCAAGTGCTATTAATGCTAAGGCATGTCTTATTTGTGATATAACGAGTACAGAAATATGGCAGTAATGTTTTAACTCTTAGAGCTGTAGCCAACAAAAGCCATTTCTTACATCTTTTAAATTTTTTTACAAGAATTATAAAATTATATTCAATAAGAAAATCTCTCAATACGGTCTTCTTAAGCAACTCCTTTCTTGGGCTCAGGTACTATTTATTGTAGAAATTTCTGTGCTGTTGAGAGAAAAATAATATCATCACCAGATCTTTCTGTTCTGTAACTGATAAACATTGTTGATCTTTCAGCTGTAGTACGGCTTGTGATACATCAGTCATCTTTTGAATTTTGGAAAAAACGACATTTTGTCAATGGAGTGAGTGATTTTGTTAGAATCTGAAGATGTTCATTGTATGGCTGGAACCGGTTATGACTGTGTCATAAGAATGTGATTACGTCTATAAATAAACAAAAAAATCTTTTGAATTCGCTGAGATTTTTCCCTTCTTCTGTTTAAAAGTAAGAATTTTTAACAAACATTTGGGATGAACGGAGCATGAGACATGTTGACCATACTGTGTTTGGAAATATTACACGTCTAGCTTCACAATGTCTCAGGAGTATCTATAAAAACGGTTTTACGCATTAGAATTACTTGGAATGGGTTCACAGCTTCAACCACGTTGTGAATATCTTTCGGAGAAAGACGTTGCTTACCTTTCTTCTCCATTTTTTTTCTAGTCTTGAAATCCAGATTTTCTCCTTCCATTACATAGCTGGTTTGTTGATACAACCAAATCCAAACAAATCCAAATAAACGTGCATCAGTTAAACGGAGGAGACTTTGACGCATGCCACTTGAAACTCCAGAAGGAAGCAATTTTATCTCAAACTACATGCGCCATCTAGTAATGAATATTTGAAACACTTTCCCATGATTTGACACTTGGAATAGGTCTAGGGACCTGGGAACACAAGAGCGTTGAAAATGCTTTTTTGGGAAAAAAATGGTATTGGGTCTACAAATCTGCTTCCCCCTCTTTTTCTCGAATTTCGAGGCTTTATTGTCGAAAACCTACGAAACATTTACGATTTAAAGTACTTGCCTTCGCCGGCCACTACTTTCTCCCACCTTTCCGGCAGCATATGAATCCTGAGGTGGAAGAACTGAGCGGTTTTGAGGAGATATGTGAATAGATCCAATTCTGCACTTGTTCATATTACCGGAATTGCCGGTCAGCCGCGTCGTGTGCCATTGGTCGAAAACTGTCGCAGTCAGAGGGAGCAGAGTCTGGAAAATACGGCGAGTGGGACAGGATTTACAATTTCAACGTCTCCAAGTATGTTTTGACGGGTTTTTCGATTTGGGGTCGAGCACTGTCATGCTGCAAAATCAATTTTTTCACGTCTGTCAACGTACTGTGGCCGTTTGTCATCAAAAACATCGATTACTTTCCATAACGATGTCCTGTGATTGATCCGTCGGTTTGAGCAGCTCCAAAAACATCTCCTCCACCGCCAGACCGCTCTTCGGCATCAAAACCACCGTTCTTGAAGCGCTGAAACCGTTGTCTGCACGTTTTTCACTAAAGGATGACTCATCATAAGTCTTACCCAGTATTTCACGAGCCTTAACCACAGATTTATTCGTGTTAAAATTAAAAATGAAAATTTCCAAGAAATGATGAGAATTGGGGACGTAAGTTGACATTCTTAATGCCTTCATTACTTTACCATTATTGTTACTGTTATTTTTATTATTGTTATTATTATTATTAAAAATGGAAATTATTATTATTGTTATAGTTACGTAATTTTTTGTATGCCTTGGTGCTGGTCAGATGTAAAGATGGCTTAAGGCCCTAATCTGGTTAGGCTAATAACCAATGAATAAATAAATATTAATTCGAGAATAATTTTATGATTCCATCACAAATTGACTAATATTTCGAAGGCGTTTGGTTTACAAATTCTTAAACTTATTGTATGACACTTACGATCTACCACTTGCACCCAACTTCCAGCTACTTTTATCCATTGCAAAACGGTGGAAGCAAAGTTGTAGACCTAATACTTAGAATGTTTCACTCTTCAGCTGTCCCTGAAAGTTTGAATACTTTCCGTGGACACCGTTCAAACAGAAAAAATCAAAACATGGTATTTTATACGAAATATGATTTAGAAGAGATTTCTGAATGTTGCGAAAATTGGGAATTGACCCTAAATAATGAAAACTGTGAGGTCATCCACTTGAGTGCTAAAAGGAATCCGTTAAGCATCGGTTTCACGATAAATCAGTCTAATCTAAAGGCCGTAAATTCAACTAAATACGTTGGAATTACAATTACGAACAACTGGAAAGAACACATAGAAAATGTTTTGGGGAAAGCAAACCACAGATCTACTAAAGAGACTGCCTACAGTACGTTTGTCCGTCCTCTTTTGCAGTACTGCTGCACGATCTGGGATCCTTCCCAGATGGGATTTATGGAGTACATCGAGAAAGTTCAAAGAAGATCAGCACGTTTTGTGTTATCGCGAAGTAGGGGAGAGAGTGTCACGGACATGACACAAGATTTGGGATGGACACCATTAAAACAAAGGCGTTTTCCGTTGCGGCGGAATCTTCTCACGAAATTTCAATCACCAACTTTCTTCTCCGAATGAGAAAATATTTTATTGACGCCGACCTACATAGGGAGAAACGATAATCATAATAACATAAGGGATATCAGAGCTCACACGGAAATATGTATGTTCTTTTTTTCCGCACGTTGTTCGATAGTGGAATAATAGAGAATTATTGTGAAGGTGTTTGGATGAACCCTCTCCCAGACACTTAAGTGTGAATTGCAGAGCACCCATGTAGATGTAGATGTTCGTTGATTACTGATCCATTTCGGTATTACAGAGGGAGATGGCACAGCCCTAGACTAGCGTTACGGAGGGTGGCAGTTGAAGTCCTCAAGCGACTGTCAATAATTAGCTTTTCCATGAAACCTCTTATCTCCAAATCGAATTCCGCAATGTTTCCTTTGCAAGAGCTATTAGATTTCCTTGCCAATCTGAGCTTGTGCCCCTCCTCTACTGACTTGATCGTCGACGACACGTTAAACCTTCATGTTCTTGCTTTCTATTTCAGTATTGTTTGCCAAACTAATTAGACGATATTCTCTGGGGGGAAAAGAATCCTGTATCTTACAAGAGGGGCAGGGGCAGGCTGTACTTGTGGGAAGCACACAGGCTGTTTGTAGTCGCTGCACGCGTTGTTACGTGCCAAACAAGGGAGTGGATGTCGGAGCGAGACGTGAAGTAGAGGCGTGCGTGGGGCGGCAAGCACCTGACAGCCGGGGGGTACCGCTAGCTGCGAGCCGCGAGCCGCGTGGGGCTGCGGCACGAGAGCCCTTCCATACTCCATGCCGCACGCAGGGGCTACGCGGTGTCCTCCCCCAGCTGCCCGGCGTCGCACTCCCAGCACAAAATACACGCTTCCGCCGCCAAGGAATCCTCTCATTCCGCCGGTGATACGTTCAAATTTCGCACGGGGAACGCACTCTGTAAGGGGGGACCACGGTAGTTTTCGTGCATGTCTCGTTTTCTGCAATTTTTTGTGGATTACTTGTGTTTTTCTTCTATAACAGCATATACACGCTGTTTCTAGATTGGCGATACTGGAGGAAATTTTAGTTGCGAGAAGGGTAAATAACTTACATAAATGTTTGATACAGCATTGAATGCGGTATATTTTATTTCCATCTAACATTGACAGTTCCCGATGTTCCGTCTACGTGAATGAGTTATTGCAACAGTCATCATGGAATCGCATAACAGTGCAGACCGTGCTTAATGGTGTTTATCGTTTCATGAAACCGCCTTCCATACCTGCGCTGACGTGACTCGACATTATATTCGGATATGAGATGTTAAGAAACCATCTATATCTACGTGCTTACTCTGCTATTCACAATAAAGTGCCTGGCAGAGGGTTCAATGAACCACCTTCAAGCTGTCTCTACCGTTCCACTCTCTAACGGCACGCGGGAGAAACAGTCACTTAAATTTTTCTGTGTGAGCCGTGATTTCTCTTATGTTATGGTGATGGTCATTTCTCCCTATGTACGTGGGTGCCAACAGAATATTTTCGCAATCGGAGGAGAAAACTGGTGATTGAAATTTCATGAGAAGATCCCGTCGCAACGAAAAACGCCTTTGTTTTAATGATTACCACACCAATTCACGTATCATGTCTGTGACACTATCTCCCATATTTCGCGAAAATACAAAACGAGCTGCCCTTCTTTGTACTTTTTCGATGTCATCCGTCAGTCCCACCTGATGCAGATCATACACCGCACAGCAATACTCCAGAATAGGGTGGACAAGCGTGGTGTAAGCAGTCTCTTTAGTAGACCTGTTCCACCTTCTAAGTGTTAGGCCAATGAATAGCAGTCTTTGGTTTGCTCTACCCACAATATTATCTATGTGATCGTTCCAATTTAGATTATTTGTACAGGGCTATTACAAATGATTGAAGCGATTTCATAAATTCACTGTAGCTCCATTCATTGATATATGGTCACGACACACTACAGATACGTAGAAAAACTCAAAGTTTTGTTCGGCTGAAGCCGCACTTCAGGTTTCTGCCGCCAGAGCGCTCGAGAGCGCAGTGAGACAAAATGGCGACAGGAGCCGAGAAAGCGTATGTCGTGCTTGAAATGCACTCACATCAGTCAGTCATAACAGTGCAACGACACTTCAGGACGAAGTTCAACAAAGATCCACCAACTGCTAACTCCATTCGGCGATGGTATGCGCAGTTTAAAGCTTCTGGATGCCTCTGTAAGGGGAAATCAACAGGTCGGCCTACAGTGAGCGAAGAAACGGTTGAACGCGTGCGGGCAAGTTTCACGCATAGTGATGTGAAAGATTCAGTGTTTAAACCTCCTCTACCAAGAAACGCGCCAGAACTGCGAGCTCGCATCAACAATGCTTTCGAACTCATTGATGGGGACATGCTGCTCCGAGTGTGGGAGGAACTTGATTATCGGCTTGATGTCTGCCGAATCACTAAAGGGGCACATATCGAACATTTGTGAATGCCTAAAAAAACTTTTTGAGTTTTTGTATGTGTGTGCAAAGCATTGTGAAAATATCTCAAATAATAAAGTTATTGTAGAGCTGTGAAATCGCTTCAATCATTTGTAATAACCCTGTAGTCGTAATCCCTAAGTATTTAGTTGAATTTACAGCCTTCAGATTTGTGTGACTTATCGCGTAATCGAAATGTGAATAACTTCACACTTTTCCTTATTCAGGGTTAATCGCCACTTTTCGCACCATAGAGATATCTTATCTAAACCATTTTGCAAGTCGTTTTGATCATCTGATGATTTTAAAAGACGGTAAATGACAGCATCATCTGCAAACAATCCAAGACAGCTACTCAGATTGTCTCCTATGTCGTTAACATAGATCAGGAACGTAATCGAAGATGTACGCTACTAGCCTAAGGCAAATGCTTTTTGCACTTAAGCTGTAGCAATATTTACGGTCCTTTCTTTTTTGCCGAGTGGACTGTAACTGGTCTATCGTACCTGCCTATGCTTGAAATTATCTAATGTCTCAGTTACAACAGGCTATGGGAACAGAATTTATTTTCCAGCTAGATGGCGCGCCGCCCCCATTATCATCGTGAAGTTGTCGCGTATCTCCGTAGGAATGTCACGACTTGTATTGGATGTGGTGGAGCAACATGCTGGCCACCACGGTCACCTAATTTAACCCCAATGGGCTTCTCTGTGTGGGGTTACATTAAATATGGATTGTATGTTCCCCCACTTCCGGGTGACGTCGCCGTCATAGGATTTTGCAGGAAATTGATTAGAGACGCGACATTTGTCATGTCAAGAAAGGTATCCATATTGAAAACTTGTAAATAAAACTTGGAAATTTACTGCATTCAGTGCAGTATTAAACATTTCTGTAAGTTATTTGCCTTTTTCACAATTAAAGGTTTCTTTTGTATAACTAATTTATAAACAGCCTGTATTACAGGCACCTGAAAAACAAAGGTAAGTGGGAGTAAGACGTGCCGCCACCAGACTCTCTTAAAACAGTACTTTTCTAAATACAGCTTACTGGAGATATGTCTTTCTTGAAATTTATCGACTCCTCTGCCCAACCTGAAGTCGAAGTAAATTAACTTAATGTGACAGACAGATGGACACGGACACACACACACACACACACACACACACACACATACATACATACGAACGAACACAACACCAGTGCCTCCACTACCGCAGCGTTCACACACAACACCCTGCTCACCCAACACCCCACTCTACTAATAACCTACTCCACTAATAACCTATATCTACACTCTACAAGCCACCGTACAGTGTGTAGCGGAGGGTCCTTTGTTTATCAGTGTCACTTCTCCCATTCCCTGTTCCAGTGGAGTAGGGTCAGTTAAAAGGAAAAAAAAACCTTGTACCTGTTCTCTGAATTTTCAACGCTACAAAATAAAGGGTGTCCTAAAAAGAACATCCCAGTTTCGGTGGTATGTTACAAAATTTTAATTTAGACCATACATCAAATTGAAGACGAACTAACCAAGTGTTTGTTACAAATTTTCAATATACCAATATACTCACCTTTAGTTATACGGCGCACATCCAACCAAACTTGCAATTCTTTCCATGCCTTGGTTAACAAGCAATTTCTGTCAATTCTGTGTATCAGCTCTGGCGAATCATTACTACTAGCGGAACGTATATACGATCTTTTATCATCTTACGACCAATCCGAAGGTCAGATTATTCGACGTTCAACCACTTCCGTGCAAAGAGATGTCAGTGGGGAAAGGCTCCATCTTCTCGCCAAATAAAGTCTTCAGGCGCACCTTCTAATTCTTTTGCAACGTATCCAACGTATCCAGACAACCCATTTCTGTTAAGTAGCTTCAGTGGAAAAAAGACGATCCGTACACTTTACGTCGGGACAAAGCGCAGAAAATATTTAATTTTGGGGCCTCTCCTTGGTATTGTACAGGTCCATGAGCATGTTGTGACACCGTGGTACGGAAACTACTGGTATTAGCCACCCCCCTTAGGTGAAAAGTTGCCTCACTTAGATGAAAAATTGCATTATCCTTCTGCTGCAACTTACACAATTGCAAAGTTATAACATACGCTATAGTCATCTAGACTGAAAACATGTATCACCTGTAACCGGTATGGGTTCCTCAAAACTTCCTTGCTGTCGTCATTGGTCTGAACTTCAAGACTTGCTTTCCGAACGAACTTCTTAGGACTACGAAGGAAAGACACTTTTGGTCGTTTCGAACTGACTGTACGTTCAGAGGATGTTTTTGTCACGTGGGGGATCACAATTAAACTTTATACTAAACGGGCGTTGAACTTAAATTAAAGAATCACTCTTAGAAAACAGCAGAACACAAAACGCTTTACATTTAGGAATAGTGATTTCCATAGATGGCGCTACAATCTGGGAAACAACAAAGCAATATTTGTGTATATGCTTATTTAAAACTCTTGGAGTTACTCTTAAATTGCGACATTGAACCAACACTCTCGAAGACTTAAGGTTGATGATATTAAAATTTATAACCGGGACGTTATTTTGTGGACATCTTCTATAACAAAATACGTAACTGGACGTAGTAGACGCGTAAAGCAGCCGAGTGAAGTCTACTTTAATTCTCAAGAATCTTCTCTTGCTGAAAATTCTGTTGTAAAAGTGTTTGGACACCAGTGCGACAGCATAAGTGTCCATTTCCAGGAGTGCAGATTAGTAGTACGGACGACTGCCATGAATACTGGTACTACAGAACATTATCAGTGTCATTGCTGATGAAGATGGAAAAAAGAAGAAAATGAAAATCGGTGCTACCATATAATCCGGTCCTGTATGGAACCACCTAAGGGGTTGTTCAGCTTAACTGTTCAACATGACGGTTGCCTTGAACAGATCACCGTCAACAAATTATTGTATTGCGTATTACTTATCGGAGTGGTTTGATATTTAACCTAGAACATTGGTAAAGAAGAAACTTTACACGTTCTTCACATCCACCAGCCCTAAAGATAGCGATGGAAATTTTCCCACTTTCACGGTTCGAGTAAAGACTGTCATATCGATTAACCTTTTCGTTGCTACACGGATGACATTCGCTTTCGACCCAAAAATCATCTGCAGGAAAAAATAAATTTGCTGTTCCTCTGCTGGCGCGTGAGTGGTTCCAGTATTATTTTATGCAGTCATGACTGGTGCAGTGATACAGGAGTTGGCACACTGGACTTATATCCAGGAGAAGCCAGCTTGAAATCCTCGTCGTGAAGTCACGCTTTAGCTTCTGCATTGTTTCCTACAGCAAAATCAGCGTAGCGGTGGTTCCTTTGAACAGGCTGCTACACACGTTTCCTTTCCATTTTGTATTATCAATCGCAAATAATGGGTCGGTCACCAAATGATACAAATATGCATGAACAAGGTTTCTTCAGTTCTACTTATTCGTGATCGTAGAAGCATTTGTACGACCCTACAAGAATAAGCAGACAGACAAAATCAGCTATAGTGGAAATTCATATTTCAGTCACGCACCTGAAAACGAGTTCTTCGATAAGAGTGTGAACGAAAGACGAACAACGCTTACATGCTGTTTGTGGAAGTGGAATACAATCAAAGAAGAACACCGGCAGACGACCCTCGTGTTATGTTACAAAGAGCGGGCCAAATCCAATAGAGATCGGATAGCGTACGTAGATCATCGCATGCCTGGTCCAATGTGTTTCACATTACTTGGAATGTACAGTATAGCAGGTTAAATAAGACGTCTCTCAATACGAAGCGCAGGAAGTCTCGACTGAGTCTCAAATATCAAAGACACGTACTTGTTGAAGGGCCTGTGGTTTTTCATTCCGTTACGTTTCACATTGGTTGACTAGAACACAAGCTTAGCTCGTTCGCGTTTCCGCAAATATTACATAATCAATGAACGATTTATTTCATTCAGGGTTAGATGAAAGCAGTACAAGTCAGTAAGGAAGCGACTAGGACTTTTCCATACATTGTTTTTTTTTTGCATTCACTCATACCATCAAGAATATAAACGGAATGATGAGTAGTTTCTACTGGAAATGTTCTTTCTCCACAAACACCCAAGGCCGAAGGAAACACTGGAACCAATGTAGACCTTCCAAAAACATATGCACAGTACAGTTCAAGAGGCTGTCGAACTACACGGCCTGTTGGACAGCATCAACACGATGACGAAAGGTACACTGCCGGAAAAGCCTGACCCTCTTAGAAATTATCCTTAAGCGAACAAATTTATGACGATGCAGTTAAGAAATGGGATGCCCTAGCTTGGTTCGAACCACAGCAAAAAATTGTCAACTTTATTTCGGGAACACATTACTTCGACTGTGTGGAGGATTTACTGCGAACTAAAATATTATCTTTGATGATTAATTTTCACCAGTCCCTGTATCTATTACATTCTATGATGGGTAAAATTAATGACTTCGGGACTTAGTAACTCACTCACTTAGCGCCCACTGCTTCGCTCGCGTAAACTATGTGACCCGCACAGATTTTCTTAAACATTTTTGTCTACTGGAATTTTTAGGTTGTTCACGAACTACAATACCTTCTAAACCTTTCAAGCAAATTAAGGTCATAGAAGCAGTCTCTTCCAAATGTACTTCTGACCAAAAAGCTATTCTGGTAGCTGGAGTCCAAGGTTTTAGTTGATTATCCCTTTTGCACTCCTTTGGCTATATTGCCGCAGATACTTTCGCTCGTAACACGTATTTCTTTATATACGAGACGTGAAATACAAGTTTTAATACATTTAGCTTCAAAAATTTTTTAATTATCAAAACGTTTCCTTAAAAAGTTGCATCCCTATTTCACCCCCTAAGGATTTGAATTTCCAAAAGCAGTGAAACACAAATTTTTTTATTTATGACGGAGAAGTCAAATATAAATTTTAATAGATGTAGCTTTAAAATGCTTTAGTAGATCTTTAATAACGATTGATTTTCAAAAACAGTTCCACTCACTATTTCACCCTCTTTGTGGTTGAATTTCCAAAAAAACCGAAGTATATATTTTTTATTTCTGACCAAGAAACCAAATACCAATTTTCGTACTTAAACTTCACAGTTGCCATAATAACGACATATTTTTCACAAAGCCTTTCATCCCCCTATTTCGTCCCCTTGGGGCTGGAATACCGAAAAATCTGTTCTTAAACGACACCTACAGTATAAGATCAACACCATCCGCAAATTTCAAGTTTTTATCCGTAGTTGTTTGGGCTGGCCGATGATAAGTCAGTCTGGACATTGCCATTTACATGTAGAGATTTGAAGTGGTCATAAGTACTAGAAGTAGGATTTGCATTTAGATTTGATATTTTGCCTAATTATGTAATGTTTCAGTAACCTTGTGCCTCCAAAAGGAATAAAAAATGGAACCAAATTTTAACCTTCTGGAAGCTTTTGTATGTTCAGCAACATAGAGATTTCACTTCTCTACAATCGCACCGGTTTCTAAGAGAGCTACAGAGCAGTGCTGATCACAGTGGCGTGAACTTCCGTTCCAAATGCAATGAAGTTTTTTCGAGCTTCATTATATCCTCCAGCCGTGAGGGCACTCAGCAGAGAGTTAAGGATTTCTTTATCCGTGAGACCACGACATCTGTCACTGCTGTGGAAGTAACACATGCGAAAGAGAGAGAGAGAGAGAGAGAGAGAGAGAGAGAGAGAATGGTTCCGTTAATTACCCAGAGCGTCGTCGTTCTTGCAACGAGCGGTCGGCAGCTGCTTTGGCACGGAGTCTCTTGTACAGGGATGAGCAGTCCCTACGAAGCACTCCTGGAAAGACAGAAACACGACCATAAGAGAACGATTACTTGTAGCTTGCGGTGAATAAAACTAACAAAAACTTTCCCAGTAAAGTACGTTAGCTTTTCAAGACAAATCGCTTAGGAAATGCGTGATGATATTTGTGTCCCGTCTCCAAGTAATGTCACTGATTCTCAATTCACATTCTGGTTGGTATTTAACTTCATCATAAATATGGCAAAACTTCATGACATCTGTCAAAAAGATAGAGGACCATGCCGACTGTATCTTCAACTTGATCTTTCAAATGTCTCGTATAAAATGCATAGCACAGTACTACTTTTTAATTTCCCATTTATTCCACCAGGTTTCGGTCTTGAACCATCACCCAAGCAAAAAAAAAAAAAAAAAAAAAAAAAAAAAGCGGGCATGTCATACGTGGTACAACGCAACAACACAAATTACCATCTTAATTGCAATCACAAATATCGTGCGCGACATAATATCGAAGCGTCTTAAACAAATGCCGCGCTCATTCACTGGCAATTTGTCATTGTCCACTGAATGGGCCTCAGCTTTTTATAGGGTCAGTTGGTCTCTTCCCACTGAATGGGCTATAGCATTTTGCGGGATACAGCGATATTACGTTATGCACAATATTTGTAACTGCAGTAAAGACGGTACTGTTCTGTTCTATCATACTCTCATATGAGATGTGAGGGTTTTTTTTACATTTATTTTTCCCTCGACGGAAACCTGTCGGAATAAATAGTAAATTAAAAAATAACACAGTGCCAAGCTTATATATTTCAGCTGTTGACTGTCACCTAAAAGAAGTCTTTGTTTTAATGTGTTCAGACACATTTTCAATGTTCAGAGGTGAGATGATACAAAGTATTCTTCTAAATGACCATGAGTTACCGCACGTAAGGGGTATTTCAGTAAAACCACATACTCACATCTGAAGAAAGGAAGGGTACTTACCATCCCGTCGACGATGACGTCGCTAGACACATGACACCAGCTCTGATAGGATAAGGATACGGAAGCATTTCAAAGGAATCATCCAGGTCTTCGCCTTATTCGATTACGGGAAACATCAGTACGGATCGCTGGGCGATGATCTGACTGCCGGACTGGTTCCACCTTTTACGTTTCTCAGCGTTAGCAATCAGCTGTAAATGTGAAACGGAGAACTTTCGTTATTGATATCATCCCTATTCTGTTCCGAGCATCTGGAGCCTTTACAAAACATCCATCCCTTTTATTGTAACAGTTCTAAACATATATTTTTTTAAATTCTTGCCGAGAAATATCTCTCTTTCACGATTTACGTGTGTACAGCACGTTGGAAAAATTTTCTGAATACCATTATATTGCTGAAGCTGCTCATTTCTCTTTTTCGACCACATTCAAGCTATCCTGTAGTCTTGCATGCGTACCTTTTACTAGAGCAAAATCAGCAGTGGATTTCTTTTGTTTTTTTGCAGTAGTGTATATGTTATACTAGCTGCATCACGCTGTTTTACCCGCGGATAGACAATTATTGATAAAGAAATATTAATGCTGAAACTCACTATCCAAGCGTATGTACCATCAGAAAAGTTATTTCTTAGAGGTTCTGAGGCGCCAGCAGACCGCGCGGCATCCGAGAAAAAAACAAACTTTAAGACCATGGGAGAAGTTGACAGAATATACGTCGCTCACAACTCACTCGTTTACATAAGGAAAGAAAAACTAAATTCTACCCTAAACTTAATATATTAACCTCATATTTAAGTTGCACGGACGACATTCTAGTTACGTTATCCATCTCACGAGAACAGTAGTCACGTTGACCATCCTACGGGAACTGTGACTTCCTTTGTGAATAAAAGGTATTATGTGTGTTAATTCAGCGCATAGGCTATTTCAGTTCCAAAGTTCATCCAAATCCGTTCAGCCGCTTCAGCGTGAAGGAGTAACAAACATACTAACACCACGAAGAAAGAAAATAAACAATTTATAGTTTCGGTGAAGCGCAAATTTTATAATATTTGTACTTGCAACAATGTCATCTGGCCTCACGTTTGTGCCTGTTACCAGCGGATACACTCGCATATCATAATCAAATTCATCCTCACTAGAAATGTGTCTCGTACTACGTGTAAAAGCATGACATCTCTCTGTGTAACAACATTTAAATGGTACCAACGTTGAGAGTCAGCAAGCGTCTCAGAAGCTATGAGATACACCTAAAGCTTAGCGGCTAAAATACAATGGGCTTGTATGAAAGAATGGATTAAACGCTTTGAAGATTGCATAAACGCTGTATTTATTACGTTGAATCGTATTATGCAGGAGACATTAAACAATAAAAGCATTTTCATAAATACAATATAGTTCAAAAGTCAAAGATTAAATAGATTTTTTTTAGAAAGTAATTACTGTTCCACATTGCGCGTTATATTCTTCAGGTCAATAAACATCTTGCACTACTCATTTTTTCTAATAGTATGTGTGTTAATTCAGGGTATAAGATAATTCCATTCCTAATTTCTTCAAAACCTGTCCATCCGTTTCAGCCTGAAGGGGTAACAAACATACACACACAATAATATATATGAGATGATAACACGTGTCATTTTTAATTTGTGCGCTAAACTACAAGTGCCTTTCACGCCCGGGACTATAACACAATTGAAGCTCTGGAACAAACCTTGGGGTACGGGCTATGGAAAGCTGGAGAGTACAAATAAGAATGAGTAGACTCTCTGGACCGCTCCTTAACACGTTGCCGCAAAGTACCACAAGCAAAAGGCCAGTGTTTTGGTTAGAGACATAGTGTTGTGATACAGTTCAAATGAATTCTCCTCTCTTTGCGTGTATAATAGATCTAGTGTGACCACTCCATCTATTCCTCACAATCTGCTTCAGAAGAAAGGCTCTATATTCGTCATAACTTAAAGTTTCGTGTAATAAAAGTTAATTCCGTTGGATATCTCCATGAAACTATGCATACATGAAAGTACAACAGATGTCTTACTGAAATTGTAACAGCCACCAACTACTGTTCTTATATCTTCTTATTCAATGTAAGACCCTTAGCAGTTTCAAACCAAAAGATTTATCTTCTGTATTCGTTGTACAGCATGTGTTTAGTATGAGAAGTCGACTGCTTCCTGCTCCACTCGTTTTTTGAATTGATGTTGTTCTGCATCAAAGGTGACTATTTTATCAAGCCTAATGACGGACTATAATCTACATACAGAATACGTAAGGCGACAAAAGTGGAGTGGAAAACCGTTTTAGTTTATAATTCTTTGCAATATGTAGCTTTTCCATGCTAAATAATTAATCTGACCTAGGAGAAAGAGCAAAATGTACAAATGTACTTACAAGACATCTTCAAGCGTAGTATAAAACTACTCTGTTATCGCTGTTGGGAAACAGCTTTTATACAACAGAATGCTACCATCAACGCATCTGGTTTTCACATGATCACTGTTGTAGTGCTTTACGCTTTTGTTTTCTGTTTAGAATTTGTAGAAGCCAGCGGTTGATGTCGGAAAGCGCACGGAAACACACTTCCGAATTAGAAAACAATTATCACAAGGACTTTTTAAAGCTTCAGTCGAAGTACCGAAGTTACCTTTTGGAACGGCTTTTTATTACGTTTGCCTAGGCAGAGCTTGTCCTCCTGAGATTTACCCTTTGCAACGTAAAACGTGGAGTTAAGGCGCGGAACGAAGGAAACTGGCAACGTCCTAAGCAAGGAAATTAAAGCAGTTGAGGGAACTTCTGGCGAGAAGAGCCGGCTAATAAATTCTCGTAATCCTCGTGCTGACGCCGCCAGAAAGGCGCGGAATTAATTTAATCTGCGGCACGCTCTGGCTACCTCATTCCCTGCACGTAGGGCAGATAAATTCCTCGGTAGCAGGTGCCTGCAACTTAAGTGTAATGGCACCGGAGAAGCTCATTCTTGGAGATATTCAAGGCGGAGGCACGGCATCGTTAGGGGCTATGAGCTCAACATTTAGTGAAGGAGTGGTGGAAGTAACACAGAAAGTTGCCAAATTGATAACGCAAAGTTCGTCTAAGGTAATGAGGGACACTTGTTACAAAGCCAGCACAACATTGACAATTAACATCTTTCGTAAGAGTACGTCAGCATTTCGCTGAAAGCAAGTAAAGAACCAATGCCAGGATAATGAAAAGTGAAGGGAGACAGTTTCACAGAAAACTGATTGCAAAAATACGTTCGCAATATACATGAGTACCACTAGCACATCATCACATTTGTAACGTGGTGGTTCGGTGGTTAAGACACTTTAACATATTCTGAAGGACAGGAGTTCAAACAACCGTCCAGTTCGAAGTTTTCGCAGTTTCTCTCATTCGCTGAAGGTACAGAGGTGGTATTCTGAATCGAATACGTTTAGAAATAACCTCCACAATTTCAATTCTGCATTGAGCTGAGGTCATTTTAGCTGATATTTTGATAGTTTCCACATCTGTATTCGTCAGGTGCATAACTCGTTTGCTCGTTGTCTGGACTCTATCCAAAAAGAGAATCAGATTTTTTCGCTCGCTGCTTCTCTGTTTCATAGCTTGTTTGTCGACGAAACAGTAAACAACTTATACTTGGGACACACAGAGCATATTTATGTTAGCTGTCAGAATTTCGTGTAAGATGGCATTAAGTCACCTGCAAACTCAAGAATCTAAAGATTATCATTTTCAACCAAAAAAGCTTGAAGAAACTGTCTTCGAATATTACTCTCAACGATGTTCGATGTTCACTGCATATTTACTACGGGTTGCCACTGGAAACACACAGTAAGTTTTCTAACCATTACTTTCGGTATAGCTCAGACTAGTCATACGTATTTGCAATCTTAGATAGTGGAGGAAGACGAAAAGGCATACACATTTTTTATTCAGAGCTGTTCACGAAAATTCAGCTATAACTTCAGACTAAAAAATGAACTTACTACCCTGTTACTGCAGAAAGGGCAGAAATAATGAGCTGAACGGTTACGAAGGAAGACGAAAATCTGACGTTTCGTCGACAGCGTGGTCATTAGAGACGGAGCACAAGCTCGAATTAAGAAAAGATGTGGAAGAAAAACGGCCATGTCCTTTTCAAAGGAACCATCTAGCATTTACTTGGAACAGTTTAAGGATATTATGGAAAACTCAAATCTGAGTGGATGGTACTTTGATCCGTTGTCCTTACGTATGCAACTCCATTGAGCTAACCGCTGCGGCTGATCGCTCGGTGGATGGCCAGGCAGGGATATTGTCTTACTAGGGGAGTGCGCCTACTCCTCATCCCCGATTTCGTCCAAATTTGTGGTATATGTAGGGTGTAGGCATAAATGAAAGTGATAGAAGTGGGAGCTCCAGATGACGAAGAGTTTAGGAAAAAAAAAAAAAACATTTTTGGCATGGGCGTGGTGAGGCATGAGCCATTTGTGTTAGCGTAATTTCTAGGCAGGTCCAGTTGTTGGTCCAGCAGGAAGAGTACAGAACAGCAATCTCAGAATCACAAGGTGAAGTCCCTATGTGTGAACTACTTTTAGTTTCTGTTTTTACTTTACTTACACTGCAGATAAACCGAAATAATGCTCCACACATTGCATTTATTGATGTTCTCATAAAAGCCTTTAACAGGAATATTTAGCCTAATGTGATGAAGTCATAAGCGCAGGAGAACATTTATTCAGAAGGACAAATTCACAATTATTAAATAAGATTTTTCAAGATGAAGAATTATTTCCATCGTGCAGTGTTAAAGTGGCTGCCCCACGAATGCACTCTGCTATTGTAAACGAGCCATGTATACTTTTATCATCAGGGATCAAAAACCTTCAAAACCGCTCTTATCTCATCGCGAGAGAAAAAGAAATCACAACCCGAGAAGACTGCATCAAAATACATTCCGTTGCACACCACCAGCAACCCTCACAACTATTTGGCTAAATGATGCGTTGCATGTGGTTTTCTGGCAAATTGTGCTATGCGATAGATCCTTTTATCAGGGTAAACCAACTATGTAAACAACAGTGTAATTGTAAAAAATTGGGCCTTCATAATGTCTGCAAGATGCTGATAGAATTGGTGCTTCCCCGTTTCACCGATGAATATCAATGAAGCACGTGTAAATCACTCTCAGTAATGTAATAAAAGTATCTAATTTTATGTCCGAAGTTCTCGCATACACCTTGAAATCGCTTAATGCAAATTTATTTGTAATCACAAATTTTCCTTTGCTTCTCTTTTCCTTTTGATGCCATTAATGAAAATATGAAACACAATAAATTGAGCACTATTTCGCTTTATTTGCAGTGTAAGTAACATATATGAAGTAAAAAGTTTCCGCACTGAGACTCGACACTACGACCCTCGGTTACCACTCTGTACTCATTCCGCTGCGCAAACCGCTTCCGGGAAACTACGCGAACATGCCTCGCGCTACTAGCACTAAAAACGCTATTTTTTTGGTAAGGGTTTGGCCATCTGGAACTCCCACTTCTGTGATTTTCATTTCTGGACGAAACCGGTGATGATCAGTGGGCGCGGTCATCTTGTTCGCACTGCGCGAAATCAGTCGATCTCTATTCGCTAAATACATACAATTTGCCGCCCAAGCTTCTTTAGATAATGGATTAGTTGAATGACACAGGATACTAAATATGATAATTAGGTAGGATGTACCAATAATTTTTGCTATAAATCTTGTGGTGACTTCTGCTAGCCTCTCTTCACCTTATGCATTTTTTATCCAGTTGACTTAGACAAGATGCGTAAAATACGCCAGTTATTGTTTTACCGTTTGAATGGAAATCAATAACATTAAGAGATGAAATATTCTTTGCCTTTTCTGATCAAGGCCCACTGCACTGAAACCTACGACGCTTCTGACGAAATTGGGAACACATGTCTCGTCCGCACTAAAAATTCAGCAGCAGAAATCAGCCGGATTCTTTTGGAATCGCTACGAACAATACTGAGAGAGTGATAACGTTTGTCACAAGTCAGATTTGAAAAAAATGGAGACTTCCGTAACACAAAAATATCTCGTGGTTAACTACTCACGTAAAGTGTACTTTAACTCTTATTGTTTATTCCTGGTGAAATAATGTCATTTTTCAAATATCTTCTGGATGGTGGAATCATTTTAACCTCTGTAGCGTGACAGTTTTATTAGTTTAACGCACTGTGCTAATCTGCATCTGCATACATAATCCGCAAGCCACCGTGCGGTGCATGGTGAAGGGTAACTTGTACCGCTATTAGTCATTCCCTTTGCTGTTCCAGTCGCAAATGGAGCCACAGGAAAACTACTGTCTTTATGTCTCCATAAGAGCCCTAATTTCTCGTATCTTATCTTGGTTGTCCTTGCGCAAAATGTATGTTGGGGCAGTAGAATCGTTCTGCAGTCAGCTTCAAATGCCGGTTCCCAAAATTTTCTCAATAGTGTTCCTAGAAAACAACGTCACTTGCCATGCAAGGACTCCCATCTGAGTTCTGGAGGTATCTTCATAATGCTTCCAAGTCGTGCGAACGTACCGGTAGCAAATGTAGCAGCCCGCCTCCGAATTTCTTTTCTTCCTTTAATCCGACCTGGCGTCGATCCCAAACACTTGAGCAGTACTCACGAATACGTCACACGAGCGTCCTATAAGCGGTCTCATTTACACATGAACCACACTTTGTTAAAATTCTCCCAGTAAACCGAACTCGACCATGCTCCTTCCCATCACAATCTTTAAATGCTCGTTTCATTTCATACCGCTTTGCAGCGTTACGCTCAGGTATTTAAACGACGTGGCTGTGTCAAGCAGCACCCTAATAATGCTGTATGTTACAGCACTGTTTTTCCTAATCATCCGCATTAACTTACATTTCTCTACATTCAGAGCTACCTGCCACTCATCATACCATTTTTAACATGTTGGTGATGTTTGTGTCACATTTTGAAAATGCTGTTTCGTCTTATGTTAAAAATGGGCTAAGGCGCAAACTGGCCAATGATGCAATTTACACTGAGGTGTCTAAAGCCATGGGATACCTCCTAATACCGTGTTGGACCTCCTTTTCGCCGGCTTATTGCAACAACTCTGCTTGGACTCAACAAATCATTGGAAGAAATGTTGAGCCATGCTGCCCTCTATAGTCGTTCAGAACTGTGAAAGCGTTGCCGGTGCACGATTTAGTGCACAAACTGCCGTCTCGATTACGTCCTAAAAATTTTCGACGAGATTCATGTCGGGCGATCTGGGTTACCAAGCCCGCATCTCGTGGTCGTGCGGTAGCGTTCTCGCTTCCCACGCCCGGGTTCCCGGGTTCGATTCCCGGCGGGGTCAGGGATTTTCTCTGCCTCGTGATGGCTGGGTGTTGTGTGCTGTCCTTAGGTTAGTTAGGTTTAAGTAGTTCTAAGTTCTAGGGGACTTATGACCACAGCAGTTGAGTCCCATAGTGCTCAGAGCCATTTTTTGGGTTACCAAATCATTCCACTCGAATTGTCTAGAACGTTCTTCAGACAAATCGCGAACAATTGTGGCCCAGTGACATTGTCATCCCCAAAAAATTCCATCGATGTTTGGGCATATGACGTCCATGAACGGCTGCAAATGGTCTGCACGTAGCGGAACATAATCAGAGGACCCAATCAATTCCGTGTAAACACAGCTCACACCATTACGGAGACACCACCAGCTTGCACAGTGCCTTGTTGCCAATTTGGGTCCATGGCTCCGTGGGTTCTGCTCCACACTCTAACCGTATCATCAGCTCTTACCAGCTGAAGCCGGCACTCATCTGACCAGGCAAGGGTTTTCCAGTCGTCTAGGGTCCGACCAACGGGCACGAGCGCAGGAAATGCGCTGCAGGCGATGTCGTCCTATTAGCAAAAGCACTCGCGTCGGTCATCTGCTGCCATAGCCCATTAACACAAAATTCCGCCACACTGTCAGAACGCGTATTTTCCACGTGCGTCCGACATTGATTTCTGCTATTATTTTCAACCAGTGTTGCTTGACTATTAGCGCTGACACCGTTGCTTTCAGTCGTTAAGTAAAGGCCATCGGTGACTGCGTTGTAATGTCTGAAAACTGATATTTTCAGCACACTCTTGACACTGTGGATCTCGGAATAGCGAATTCCCTAACGATTTCCGAAATGGAATGTCCCATGCATCTAGATCCAATTACCATTCTGCGTTGAAAGTCTGTTCATTCCCGTCATGCTGTCATAATGGCGTAGGACATCTTTTCACATGTGTCACGTGAGTACATGCGACAGCTCCGAAAATGCACTACACTTTTTTACCTAGCGGACTCGAAATTACCACCATCTCGCTATCCCATCACTCGTCACCTCGGTGTATGTGCATGGTGCATTAAAGGAATAAAACTAACGGCATATGGTGGTTAAAATGGTTCCATCATATTCACCTCTACTTTAAGAGCCATTTTTAGCTGTTGAAAACGAAGAAGCAGGGCCCTCATAAACCTCCATAATCTCTGGACGAATTTCTGTTGGCGATAAACGTGCGCTACTCTGTGAAAGGTCAAGATGGAGTTTGTTGCAGAGCGAGATAAGCAGGCGGAGGCTGTTTACCTTAACGTCCCACAGGACTTGGGCGGGAGTTGGCGCGGGCCCGGATACAGGTAGCGCTGCCGGCGCCCACGGCAAGTTGGCGCCAACTCGGCAGCGGCGGACGGCCTGAGTGGATGGCCGCAATTACTGGGGCCGGCCGCTAACACGGCGCCTCAGCAACGACTTCATCTGCATGGCAAACACGCCTGCGCCGCCCGCCCCGTCGCAGTCTGCAGCGCACGGTGTACGGCGCGCCTGTGTCCTCCAACGATGCACACTTTTAGTGCCTAGGCTCGCGTTTTGTGTTCGGATTTTCACGCTGGTTCTTAAATGTGGGTTTCAGACGCCCTCGTTTTTCTGTGGTACTTTAATAAGGCGATTATCAATTTGAGATGTGTTTCACACGTCAAATGTCTAGGGGTGATAGATCACGATTGTGAAGTTATCTGGACACGTTTAACACGGCTAGGAGAAACATAGTTAATTGCTGGGTGTTATTACAGGCCACCAGCTTCCACCGTGACAGTTCTAGAATCATTCAAAGGGAGTCTACACTCTGTATCGCAGAAGTACCCGGATCATGCTATATTAGTCGGAGGCGACTTCAACCCACCTCGTATAGAGTGGGGTGTATGTAAGAAGGGTAGAAGGACGGATCCTCAAAATTACAGACCAATATCCTTAACATCGGTTTGTTGCAGGATTCTCGAACATATGATCAGTTCGAATATAATGAATTTCCTTGAGACTGGTAAGTTGCTGTCCATGCATCAGCACGGCTTTAGAAAGCATCGCTCCTGCGAAACGCAACTCGCCCTTTTTTCACATGATATCTTGCGAACTATGGATGAAGGGTGTCAGACGGATGCCATTTTCCTTGACTTCCGGAAAGCGTTTGACTCGGTGCCCCACTGCAGACTCCTAACTAAGGTACGAGCATATAGGATTGGTTCCCAAATACGTGAATGGCTCGAAGACTTCTTAAGTAATAGAACCCAGTACGTTGTCCTCCATGGTGAGTGTTCATCGGAGGTGAGGGTATCATCTGGAGTGCCCCAGGGAAGTGTGGTAGGTCCACTGTTGTTTTCTATCTACATAAATGATCTTATGGATAAGGTGGATAGCAATGTGCGGCTGTTTGAAGATGATGCTGTGGTGTACGGGAAGATGTCGTCGTTGAGTGACTGTAGGATGTTACAAGATGACTTGGACAGGATTTGTGATTGGTGTAAATAATGTCAGCTAACTCTAAATATAGATAAATGTAAATTAATGCGGATGAATAGGAAAAAGAATCCCGGAATGTTTGAATACTCCATTAGTAGTGTAGCGCTTGACACAGTCACGTCGATTAAATATTAGGGCGTAACATTGCAGAGCGGTATGAAGTGGGACAAGCGTGTAATGCCAGTTGTGGGGAAGGCGGATAGTCGTCTTCGGTTCATTGGTAGAATTTTGTTAAGATGTGGTTCATCTGTAAAGGAGACCGCTTATAAAACACTAATATGACCTATTCTTGAGTACTGCTCGAGCGTTTGGGATCCCGATCAGGTCGGATTGAGGGAGGACATAGAATCAATTCAGAGGCGGGCTGCTAGATTTGTTACTGGTAGGTTTGATCATCACGCGAGTGTTACGGAAATGCTTCAGGAACTCGGGTGGGAGTCTCTGGAGGAAAGGGGGCGTTCTTTTCATGAATTGCTACTGAGGAAATTTAGAGAACCAGCATTTGAGGCTGACTGCAGTACAGTTTTACTGCTGCCAACTTATATTTCGCGGGAAGACCACAAAGATAAGAGAGATTAGGGCTCGTACAGAGGCATATAGGCAGTCATTTTTGCCTCGTTCTGTTTGGGAGTGGAACAGGGAGAGAAGATGCTAGTTGTGGTACGAGGTACCCTCCGCCACGCACCGTATGGTGGATTGCGGAGTATGTATGTAGATGTAGAACTTACGTTACGCACAAAATGTTCGCTGATGCATCCAACGAAGCTAGACTTCTTTTAAAATATTTTATGCCTCTGATAGGTGGAAGGGCGTAGGCACTTTGTGGCGTTTTCACGCAATGTATACTGCTTATGAACCAGTCGCCTGCTGTGCATGAAAGGAGGCATTCCAAGCTTCTGAAATATCTTTGTCGCTTACAGACATTCTCATGTAAACGTACCTCCATCCTGATTCCAGGAGCTTTGGACGGCGGCTGGTCGATGAAATGTAATAGTACTAAACCTACAGTCTTTATATTGATATTGTTTTATTAGGCAACTAGTTCGACGTTCCAGTCACGTCATTTTCTGGCTTGTTACATGAACGACACCAAATACCAGTAGTGGATGCACAAAACAAGGCACCAAAAAAATGTTCAAATGTGTGTGAAATCTTATGGGACGTAACTGGTAAGGTCATCAATCCCTAAGCTTACACACTACTTAACCTAAATTATCCTAAGGACAAACACACACACCCATGCCCGAGGGAGGACTCGACCCTCCGCCAGGACCAGCCGCATAGTCCATGACTGCAGCGCCTCAGACGGCTCGGCTAATACCGCGCAGCAAGGCACCAATACTTGTATCTGGATCCGTAGATATCCGAACTTCTTGAACATGTGTGCTCTTCACAAGCTCATGAAATTCGGATATCTACGGAACCAGATACACGTATTGGCGGCGTGTCATACATGGACGAGTGCTACTTGGTGTCATTCATGCAACAGGTCTGAACATGACACGATGGGAACGTCGGAACTGATTGCCTAATAAAACGATACCAACATAAAGGCTGTTTGCACAGTATTATTACACTCGTTCTTAAGCTTTTCTTGTCGAAAATTACACTGTCCGGTCACATTTATGTGATCATCTGTCAAACAGGAATAATTGTGTTCTGCAACGGGGACTGCTTTGAACGTGGAACAAGAGAGTCAGTGAGGTTCTGGAAGGTAGAGACAGGGATGTGGAGCAAAGCCGACTCCTGTGCCGCGCCCAGTTGCTCTGGGTCCCTCGGTTGAGGATCCATGGCACGAGCAGCCCGATCGAGGTGGTCCCACAGATTCCCGATTGGGTATAAATCCTGGGAGTTTGGTTTCAATGGGAATACGATAAACTGATATTCATCTTTGAGATATGAATGAAGACGTTATAGATTCGTAACGTCTTCCTCTGCATTTCATTTAACATTTCTTCCCTAGTGGATTTTATTGTCCGTCTATGTTATTTGTGAACCGTTCCGGTTCTACACAGCCATCTTCAAATTTGACTACGTTGGTTATAAGACTTACTTGTCCGACATTGTTGTATTACCATGAGAATTTTCTGATGAATTAGACGAGTTGCTCTTGAGACTTTTCTACGAAAAATGCAATATGTCACTTTTTGCAAAATATTTGTGCCTAAATAAACTCGTGACGAATCGTGCAGTTCTCTTCCATTAATCCAGCTTTTTAAATCGCCTCGACTAACGAACAATACCCAAGAATCTGTTGTTTGAGGATATTATTAATCACCTCTTTCGTGCGCAAATTACGCTTCCCCATGTAGGAAGATTAGCGATTAACTTACATCGATACGATCTCATTACAGACGAAGTACAAGTTCGGGTCGTTGTAGGATGGGGAATGGATTCGGCTGTTCCCTTTCAAAGAAACCATCCTGGCCTTTGCCTTAAGCAATTTAGTGAACTCATCTAAAAACCAAATCTTGGTGGACGAAAGAGAATTTGAATCATCCTTCTCCCGAATTCGAATCCAATTTCTTACCACCGCGACACATTGCCCAGTAATGATTCTGAAATACTGAACCGTTCTTACTACTGCGACACATCGCTCGATAATATAAGAAGTTCTGTACTCAAATACCGAACCGCTCGGGTGAATGATACAAACATAGAGTAAGTCAACATTCAACTTAAGACACAAAGTGAATATACGCGTTGGATACGGGGCTGTGTGAATCACCGGGAACTCTTAGAATGCGCGTGGCAATGAGAAACTCCCTGTCGTTTATACCGCCAGCAAGAGCCAAGTGTATGATTTTTTAAATTAGCATATTTGATGAAGATGGTGGCTCATAATTTGTAAGGATTTTTAGAACGTCATTTTCACTAATGTAAGTGGTACACTCAACAAACATTTTACCAGGTTCGATCAGCATAGCATCATCAGGTCTCCTGTACAACAACATAAATAATGAAACTATATCACTATAGTTTCTTAAAAAAATAAACGAAATTCGATGTACGTACTTGCAGCTAAAACTGACACAAAAATGTTAATCCAGAGTAAGTGTTCTAGGAATACCGTATTATCAAAACAAACACCAAACACACAGCGTACGCATTTCAGGGACATGGTGCATGGGGGCTTTCTTTTATATATAAGGAATGCAAATATTTTTTTTGTGGCTGTCTGTCCGATTACGCAAGTCTCGTAAACGGCTGGCCCTGACTAGTTTTAGTACGCAATCTGACTGCTTAGAATGACAACAAAGAATGTAAGAAAATTTTCGTTAACACAGTTAATTAATTAAGTCCCCAGCAACTGTAAAACCTACGAAACCAACAAAGCACAAGTGTAGCTGTTCTGTATGTGGTAGTATGACTCAACGCACATCTGGCACGGTTCTTCTTCAACAAGACAAGAATTTTTAAATACCAGTTATACTGACGTGATAAAAGAAAATTAGAAATAGTATAATTGCGCAAGAAAATCAGAATTACACTCTAATACAAGAACACACGCCAGATGCTTTGTTGACTGAACCTGTAATGACACATTATTCAGGTCACTGAAAGAATAAAAGAAAATACCTCCATATATATTGACGAAATGCACTCTGACCATTACAATATCTCCATTAGAACAACGTCTGCTATCTCTCTCATCAAACCACTGCATAAAACATGGAACAACACTCTCCACTACCACATCTCACACTGACTTCACGACAAGCAGTGTCCACCACAACTTCTCGGTAAGCACTGCTTGCCGCTACGTCTCAATAAGCACTGCCAGTGGAGGCGGCGGAACAATACTCTCTGGCGCGATCTTTGGCGCTGTGGCTCAGTGTAGCCACCTTTCATATGCCCTTCCACCACGGGCTAGAATTTAATGGTATTTTTGCCAGCATTGGTGGTGAAAATACCACCAAATTCGTCAAAAAAATACAGACAAAAATAAAAGATAATATTAATACGTAAATATCATATAACTAGATAAAATTTTGGCTTTGCACTGACCTTTCAATAGCCTAATATATAAAATACACTAAGCAATACAAATGCTTTCATACATGTGACTTTACATAATAGTTTACACAAGTATTATGTGGTTAAACAGTTCAATCAATAGCGTCAGCAATGACGAATATGTACAGGTTAGAGTCTCATAACTTTTCACAAACAGTAATACACAAAAAATCAGTTTATACAAATATTCACATAAAATGTTTTCACAACAAGTGGTTGACAGTTCCAGCAGTAGCACCCAGCAATGTTGAGTAGGCGCAGACACCATCAGGTGACATCATTTCAGTAGAAGCAGTCCATCAGTGGCACCCAGCATTGTGGAACAGGTGCAGACTCCAACAGGTGACATCATTTCAGTAGAAGCAGTCCATCAGTGGCACCCAGCATTGTGAAACAGGTGCAGACTCCAACAGGTGACATCATTTCAGTAGAAGCAGTCCATCAGTGGCACCCAGCAATGTTGAGTAGGTGCAGACTCCAACAGGTGACATCATTTCACTAGAAACAGTTCATCAGTGGCACCCAGCATTGTGGAACAGGTGCAGACTCCATCAGGTGACATCATTTCAGTAGAAGCAGTTCATCAGTGGCACCCAGCATTGTGGAACAGGTGCAGACTCCATCAGGTGACATCATTTCAGTAGAAGCAGTCCATCAGTGGCACCCAGCATTGTGGAACAGGTGCAGACTCCAACAGGTGACATCATTTCAGTAGAAGCAGTCCATCAATGGCACCCAGCAATGTTGAGTAGGTGCAGACAGCAGTCCATAATATTCACTATCACTAATCACACTGTTCATCAGTTTATAAGCAGAAAGTAAACATGTCCTATTGGCACCAATCATGTAGAAAAAGTACAAGTAACAGTCCATAATATTTACTATCACTGATCACACTGTTCATCAGCAGAAATTAAACATGTCCTAGTGGCACCAATCATGTAGAAAAAGTACAAGTAACAGTCCATAATATTTACTATCACTGATCACACTGTTCATCAGCAGAAATTAAACATGTCCTAATGGCACCAATCATGTAGAAAAAGTACAAGTAACAGTCCATAATATTTACTATCACTGATCACACTGTTTATCAGCAGAAATTAAACATTTGTAAGTGTCACACATCATGTTGAAAAGTGCAGGTAACAGTTCATAATATTCACCATCACTACTCAGACAGTTCAAGCATGAACAATAGTTTGAATACACATACAAATGCTTTTACACTAAACATACAAATCATAACAAACACACAAATGATATCAGATAATTGTCATATTGCTATTACAAATACACAAACATCAGTAAACCTATAATATTTATGGGTGTCAGTGCAAGCCACTACAAACAAGTAAAATAATATTTAAGAGATAGGTGGGTAGGATTAGGAAAGGAAAACACACAAAACACACTCACTCATCTTTCATCCACATTAAGTACTACCGTGTAATTGAATAGTGTTAACTGTGTAAATCCACTTCTGTCAAAATTTCATGTTCATCATGTGTATCAAGTAGTAGTGACAGCAATGTATAACGGTCAATAACAGTTAAGTCAACGTCATAGTCATCATGTCAAGACCAATGTTTGCCAAGCCCGATCAAAATGTATGATTGCTGAACAACTGTCAGTGTGCCAAGATATGCAACTTCCTCTCTCCAAAAAAAAAGTACATACTGCTTAGTGATTTACCAAAGTGTGTGTAGACAATCTTCCTTCCATTTTAGTGTTCTAGTCTGCTATCTTCATCCTCCTTGTTCCATATAGACCAACAACAACAAAAAATATGCACCTCACTTATTTTACCTCTTATACACCAAAACTCCAATCTACTTCATATAATCTCAATACCTCCATAATACCTCTTCAATACGTCGATACATATAAACCTTATTGCCAGTATCATTTCACTTCCATAACAACTCTTTCCTCTAGTCAGTCTCCTCGATCAAGTACAGATAAAATCCTAATGCAAACCTCATCATCCCATACAATCCGAAGACACACTGCCAACACACAACCTCTGTGTAATCCATCTGACCAAAATCTTCTACTCATTATGAATTATAAACAAAGAATGCATACATGACCTCTAACAGACTTAGTTCGAATAACTCTCAGTAATTAAGTACGATTACGGAGTGTGAATGATCCTAATATTTCACAGTGTGTACACTACTTCAAGAATTATGGCAAACAGAAGCAAACATGTGGAGTATTTCTTGTGTCAAGTGTCACTTCCTATTTCAGTTGCTCACGAAAAATGCAGTGTAATAACTGTCAATGGTCTAAACCTAGTTTTGGTATGTCATATCGTTAGCTTCCTTCCTATTAGCATAAATTTATACAGCTTCCATAAAACCTCCAGCTCATGTGACTTCTATGATGTTTCTTGTACTAAAGTCGCTCGTCGAATTACTGCAGTTCATTTTCTTATGTTAAAATATAAAGCACAGAGCGTAAGCAAAACAAGCAATAGCGAGTAAATATACCAGTAGTGAACAGAATGTCAACAAGTGGATGCAGCACAATTCTTACAATGAGGCTCTGCCAAGCGAACAATCTGTAACTAGTACCATAGTGTAACCTAAACTCTATGTTCATACACAGTATATCAGCATTTCTATATACCAAATTAAAGTATAGTTATGACAACAAGCAGAAATGTGTAAATATGCAATCCATACGCATAGCAGTAAACATATATCTTACGTACTAAACAGGTCATTAGCATTGTATCAGCGTAAGCAAATAAATGTTCATATGTAATCTTAATAAGTAAACATGAAGGCGCAAGCAGATAAATCACAAAGTATAACTTACATACCTAACCACATCAGCACAATTAATCAGGTGACAATTATAATTTAAATAAATAAGCACAGCAGGCACATAATAAAAAAATATGACATCAGTGAAAAAGCAGTGCAGTCAAGTTACAACACAAGTTACAACCCAGTTCATTAATAATCATTGTCAAAATCAGTTAACGTTCGCAAGCACGTCGCTTCACAAGTAAATTCATAGAACATGAAATTAGTACAAAGTATGAATCACGTAATCGCGAGCAGCAAATTACGTCTAAAGTACGTGCCTAAGTGGAAATATGTTACCTGAAAATGAACTCAATTAACAGTTACCTTTTTTTTTAGTTTATTAGTTTCTTCTTGGAAATTACATTCTTCCTGAAAATTTCACGATAGCAAGTCGTCTTAACGTTGGACACGCACAGAATTTACCTGAAGTTCTTAAATATTTTATAGAACCGTATCCTGAAAAATACTGAATGTTAATAACATAATTCATCAAGTCACTATAGCTTTATACTGATTTTATTCGGAGAAAGACTGTGTATTTGTTTACGGCTGTCAATGCATTCGCACTGAGCGCTCGATCAGCTGTAGGCGCGTGACGTAGAAAGCAATTGTTTGCGGTCAACGACTGTCCTGTGCGGCGCGCAGACTTGACTGTTGCTTTGAGTATATGCCGCCGCCAAAACACAGCGCGGTATCCTTGTACTCTCCGCATGTTTACATGTAGCTGTTAGTTTCTCACAAGTATGTCATTCTACAAAAAATTTTCAAAAGTATATCATTCCACAAAAATTTTAACGTTAGATATCTGATGTATTCCCTTAGAGCATCGTGATTTAAGAGTTTCTACTTCTACAGTATTATCATGAATAATTTTGCGAATTCTATATGGGCCGTTATAAAGCAGAAAAAATTTGCGACACAAGCCTTTTCCTTTGTGAGACAAACGATGGGACTTAATTAACACTTTTTTACCAACTGACAAGATTTTTAAACGACCAGGACGCTTAGCTGATTTCTCTCTTCTAGCAGCCGCAGATGCAATATTTTGTGGAGCCAGGTTGACAACTTCAGAATGCCGCAGTTTCCGTGAAGGCGGAAAAGGAACGATTTCAGGAATGTGATTTGTCGGTGCTTTGTTTTTTAATATCAGTATAGGCGGTAAAGAAGTTGAGTCATTAGGAAGTTCATTCAGAATGTTTTGAAAAATATGAAGATACTGATCCCACGTTCTGTGATTCTGATGACAGTAAAGACGACACAATTTATTGATTTCCTTCATCCATCTCTCTGAAGCGTTAGATTGAGGGTGAAAAAGTGAAATGAAAATTGGTTTAATTTTACGATGCTGTAGAGTACGAAGCCAAATTTTAGAACGAAACTGTGATCCATTATCTGATATAACCTTATCAACATGACCAACTTCTTTAAGAAAATGGTTAATGAAAGCATTAGATACTGAACGAGCTGTTGCTTTGCGTAACGGTGTAAAACACACATATTTTGATGTCAACTCCACTGCTACGAAAATGTACGCAAAACCATTAGTAGATCGAACCACTGGACCGAACAAATCAACTGCAGCCATGTCCTTTAATTTCGCTGGAATGATAGGAAACAACGGTGCTCTGTGAGAAATTGTTGGCGGCTTAGCCTTTTGACATAATTTGCATTTGGCCAGAACAGATCGAATACGTTTTTCCATATTATTGAAGTAGCAATTTTCTCGTAATTTATGAAAGCATTTTCTGGGACCAAAGTGTGCATAACTGAAATGCGTATACCAAATCAGCTTATTAACCCACTCATCAGGAATACAAACTAACCAAACAGAGTTGTCGACCGATTTTCGTTTAAAAAGAACTTCCCAGATAGTTCGCAAAAACGAGGTGTGGCCAAATTGTCCAATCTAACAAAGCGTCTAAGAAAATTACAGACACCAAGGAAACTACGAACATCACGTTTTGTGGTAGGAACAGCATAATTACGAATAGCGTCTAATTTTTCTGGATCAGGAAGAATACCTTCTGTAGAAATAATGTGACCGAGAAATTTCACCTGAGAACGACCAAATTCAGATTTTTCTAAGTTCACTGTAATGCCAACTCCTGCAAAAATACGTAATAATGAATCCAAAATTTTGTTGTGTTCACTCCAAGAACGTTTAGCAATAAGAATGTCGTCAACATGAAGTAATATTGTCACGAAAATAAACAGGTAAAATTTCATTTAAACTACGAATGAATGCTGCTGAATATACAGTAAGTCCAAACGGTAATTTCTGAAGTCACTTTTGGGTAAAATAGTCATATCCGGTTATTGTTTACACGCTTTCTAGATAGATTGATAGCTGAAGAGTTGTTTCGATAGATGCAAAGAATAGTAAAAGAGTAGGCAGCGGTACAGAAAACTAAAAGAGAAATAGCACCACTACAGCTCGGGGCCCTATGCTCGCTACGGCACATATTCACTTAGAGTAGTGAATCCCCTGAGGACATTAATAGCTGCACATAAATTTCAGTTTGTGACTTAGTGGCAAATTTAGCGGAAGTGCGTACATAAATTGATCTAACCATGCACATGGATGTATGTCATTCTTAGAATTGCGGAAGATCTTAAATTTGCGAACAGTCAAAAAGTGTTTATAGTCAAAGTTTTCGCCTCGTGGCGACAAAGACCTACCGCGTCTGTCCCAGTCCCAATGTCGATTATTGTCAAGTTCGCGCGCCTGGCGCTCTCTTGTTGCATCCCGTAAATGAAACAAATTATTTTCTTCAAACCCCTCTGGTATCTGTGATTCTAAATTTCTTGTGCCGTCTTTTCCTACGATTTCGCCTTCAATCTGTTTGACTTGCTTTTTTAATGCCTCAAATTCCCTTTTCACGCGTTCATTAAATTTTCCCTGATTTTCAACATGTTTATTTATGTTCTGGTATTCTTCGGTTTCTGCAAATGGCAATGGTGCTGTATCATCTGAATCTCTGTCCCCACTTAAATTAAGATTTGTCAATTTGTCTGAAATCTCCTCAACTCTTTCCGATAAATCACCAATTTGTTCTTTCTGTTTATTTACGTCTTTCGTAAGTGTCGCGACTCGCGTTTCAGTATTAACGCATTTAGTAGTTAACTGTTCATACTGTTGTGTTAGATTATTTATTCTGTCATTTGGTACGGATTTCTCGATTCTCTCAAATATTTCCTCCTTATCGTGTGCACGTTGTAAATTTAACTCTGAAAATTTTTGTACTATCACGCGATCTCTTTCTTCCTGTTCTCTATCCTGTTCCCTTTGTCTAATCTCTACTGCAATTAATCTATTATTGTGAGAATTCAAAATCGGTTGTACTTCTTCTCTAATTTCTTTCTTTAATTCATCTTTCATGTTTTTGAAACATGTCCCTATTCGTGAGTCTAACCGTGTTTCCATTGTTCCCATCTCAGTTTTAATTGTTCCTATTTGTGATCCCAGTGAGTCTAGCCGTGTTTCCATTGTTCCCATATCAGTTTCTAATCGTGTTGCCAAAGTTCCCATCTCTGTTTTTAATTCAGATCCGAACTGTGATCCCAGTGAGTCTAACCGGTTTCCATTGTTCCCATCTCAGTTCTAATTGTTCCTATATCAGTTTTAATTTCAGATCGCAAAGTTCCCATCTCTGTTTTAAACTTAGATTCCAACTGTGATCTCAGATTTAATATTGCACCAATCAACTGCTCCATATTAGCCGGTTCGAAATTCTTTTCGCCCCTAACATTTCCCGCAAAACTAACTTCCTTCTGCATAGCCATAAAGCTATCTGTGTTCGATACTATTTCAGAATCTTCTATCGTTGATCTCGTATTCTGTGAATTTTCTGATTGAGAAAAATTTTTAAATGGTTCCGGACTATTTTCCCGACTTATTAAATTGTTTTCCACTTCATTATTCATCACACTGTTCTCCTGTGTTGGCGAGTTCGCCATGTTAACAATTTCGTCATTCTCACTATCCATTATTTTTGCCTTTTTCATCGATCGCGTAATCATTTACAAAACATACAAAACTCGTCACTGTACGAAAATTACACACAATGACTCTTTATCTCCAACAATACCATTCACACGAAATGTTTCCTTCAAACACGATTAACGAACAATTGAAATAATTGCACTAAATTGTCAAACGCGTAGACAAGACAACAAATTTAAATTTTGAAAAATACCATTAGAAGAATGCCGATTACCAAAACTACACATGCAAAATAGACTACAATTGCTAAACTACAAATTACTACTACAATACTACTGTCTACTATTTTTGCAATCAGAAGAATTCCAAGGGACGATCCGAGGCAGCGGTCGCCGCGTGCATGGGGGCTTTATTTTATATATAAGGAATGCAAATATTTTTTTTGTGGCTGTCTGTCCGATTACGCAAGTCTCGTAAACGGCTGGCCCTGACTAGTTTTAGTACGCAATCTGACTGCTTAGAATGACAACAAAGAATGTAAGAAAATTTTCGTTAACACAGTTAATTAATTAAGTCCCCAACAACTATAAAACCTACGAAACCAACAAAGCACAAGTGTAGCTGTTCTGTATGTGGTAGTATGACTCAACGCACATCTGGCACGGTTCTTCTTCAACAAGACAAGAATTTTTAAATACCAATTATACTGACGTGATAAAAGAAAATTAGAAATAGTATAATTGCGCAAGAAAATCAGAATTACACTCTAATACAAGAACACACGCCAGATGCTTTGTTGACTGAACCTGTAATGACACATTATTCAGGTCACTGAAAGAATAAAAGAAAATACCTCCATATATATTGACGAAATGCACTCTGACCATTACAATATCTCCATTAGAACAACATCTGCTATCTCTCTCATCAAACCACTGCATAAAACATGAAACAACACTCTCCACTACCACATCTCACTCTGACTTCACGACAAGCAGTGTCCACCACAACTTCTCGGTAAGCACTGCTTGCCGCTACGTCTCAATAAGCACTGCCAGTGGAGGCGGCGGAACAATACTCTCTGGCGCGATCTTTGGCGCTGTGGCTCAGTGTAGCCACCTTTCAATAGCTGTCCATGACTTATGAGCACTCTGCGTATAGACAAAGTGAACAGTTAATTTACATTTCTTCCATCGCTACAAATATACACTTTCCTGGTATATTACCTGTGCTAGACCTCACAAGCGATTTAGGTGATGAAATATCTAAACATACTGCTCGTGTTTGAAACCGGGTTCAGATACCTGTGTTGTGTTAACACGAACGACAACAACGCTGCAACGTGCACTTAGTTGCTGATATTATGTGTTCGATGACTAACGATCTTACAACTGACTCGCATAAGCAGTATTCTCTTTTCTGTTACTATTTTCAAAGTGTTTCTATACCAATTGTGTAGATGACTACCTGCCCTCAGTATTATGTTTACCCACTGTAGCTCATGCACTTTAACGAGCACGTGAAAATGGCATAACAGCAAAAACTGGTCAATAGCGGAAAATGAACAATGGTTACCGTTGAAAACGGAAAAAGTCTCATTTCAGTCCACTTAAATGAACCCGCCTTCATGCTTACACAAGGGCACTTCACACTGAGTTATTGAGCGGCCATGAATAATAATCCAGTTATCTCTCGGCTGGAGCCACACAGTTTCTCCGGTTTTGACAGCCTCTCTGACAAAGGGCGACAGAACGGTGTACATGATATAGCGCGCGAGCGACTTAGAACGAAGTGAATGACCTGGGCAGAAGTCAGTCAAATCCCATGATCGGCAATTGCAGAACACGGTGTGCACACCTCACAGTTTGTCACAGCTGGTGACGCGGCCTGCAATTGATGAATAAGTGGGTGGACATCCTGTCATTACACTTGAACACGTGCTGTAGGAGCGCCCGCCGTCTGCGCATGCGCGCGGCTCATCTCACGACAAGCAGCTGCAGCTGTGGTCAGACGTCTTCTAGCCGCGGAGCCCCCCGTCGCCCCGCGCAGCGGAACACTCGCGCGGCTTCCAGGTGCTCCGCTTGTTCTCTCCTTCCAAGTAATAAAAAACAATAGTGACACCAAGCTGTTAGTACTACTATAAGCTCTAGTGCAGTGTTTCCCAAACTGGAAGTAATTACTCTCTGTAGCGTAGAATGTAATCTTAGCGTAGAATGTAATCTTCTTATTGTTAAGACCTAAAAGGTTGAACTGCGTTTCGGGCACGAAACTAAATTATTTTTAAAAGATTGTTACTGGTGCCACTATTTCGTATGACTGTAATGCTGTTTAGCAAAGTTACTAATAATGACATTCTTTTTCAAATAGCAGCATTAATGCGTGACACAATGTGGTGGAGATTACAACTCGTTAAAAGAATATATGAACAACGGCTTCCTCACGTAGCCCACCCGCTACACACATGTATCTATGACAGAAAAATTGAGACGTCACATATGCTGAAGCATCTCAACCAAACAGCTTCTGAGTTTGTGGCTCCTCCTCCTTTTAGTAGTCTTTCGTAGATGCTAAATGTTAGTTTATCAAGTTGGCGGGTGACGATGTCTTCGATCTTCAGGGCCATGTTTAGTATATTTTTATTTACAGCTGGAAGGACGAATCACAAACTTCATTAAAATCTCTTGTAAGGGTAATAGCGGACGTAACGTAGCTTGACATATTCGTACATTGTTTATTTACAAGCCCTTCAAATGGTTCAAATGGCTCTGAGCACTACGCTACTTAACTTCTGAGGTCATCAGTCCCCTAGAACCTAGAACTACTCAAACCTAACTAACGTAAGGACATCTCACACATCCATGCCCGAGGCAGGATTCTAACCTGCGACCGTAGCGGTCGCGCGGTTCCAGACTGAAGCGCCTAGAACCGCTCGGCCACAGCGGTCGGCTCACAAGCCCTTTTATTAAGTAAGCTGAGTCTAATTCAGTGAACAAACACTATTTGTTTCTAATTAGAATTAATTTCAAGCATTCACAATTGAAAATAAATGTCTTAACACCTTATATTCGTCGTAATTAAGTTTACACGTGAGATTACACGCTGAAAGTCGGAGAGGTTGCTGCAATGTAGTCAGTGAAATTCTTCAAATAAATGACAGACGATCGCTCTGTGCTGCGATCGAAAGTTAACTTTTTCATGAAAATTGTTTAGCTGCTTTTGAATTGAGATTGACTTCAAAATTATACTAAGTGCACTCTAGTATTTTAAACCAATCAGCCTCAGATTAATATCGTAACACTTCAATAATTGCACACATTAAAATCCACAAATAACGGAGCTCAACCAGAGATTACTTTTGATTCTATTTTATTTGTAACTTGTACGAAACGAAACTTGCACAAATACCACTTTTAGATAACTAACATAAATGTAAACAAGAGGCCGGCCGGGGTGGCCGAGCGGTTCTAGGCGCTACAGTCTGGAACCGTGCGACTTCTACGGTCGCAGGTTCGAATCCTGCCTCGGGCATGGATGTGTGTGATGTCCTTAGGTTAGTTAGGTTTAAGTAGTTCTAAGTTCTAGGGGACTGATGACAGAAGTTAAGTCCCATAGTGCTCAGACCCATTTGAACATTTTTTTGTAAACGAGATTCTAACAGAGAGAGCTAACGGAGCAGAAGATATCGCTACGGTCTAAAACATATACTTATACCACTAAAAACAAAACATTGATCAACACCTGCTTGTTATTCTGAAGCCTGTAGCTTAGCTTAAAAATCTAAATTACATTCTTATATTAATAAACTTATAAATTTGAAACGAAAATTGACGTAATAACTCATCTAAATAACTCAAATTAAATAAAAATAAATATTTCCATTACTATACTACGAAAGTGTGGCTTCAAGTTGTATGAAGTTCCCCAATAGATTGGATATTGCTTCATTATTCGCTATGCAACAATAAACGAACTAACTGGCAGCACAAGAGAATGCTAACTACGCAACGGCGCTACAGTGTTGTAGGGCCTAAACATTATTATATTGTTATTATTAGTGGAAGTGGTAACAAAGGATTAGCAGCCTGAAGTTTCCTAATTTTCGCGAGTTCAGAAGTAAGGAGCTCAACAACCAAGCGATTTACAAAGAGTAAGTCTAAGTATATTGCACAGATTTTAATTTAGTTTTTTTCTAAATGGGAGTGCAGGTTGTGAGAGTACTATACTTGTCATGAAGAACTTCTTGGTACAGTCTGGTAAGTATGATCGTGGACGGGTTAATCATTAGAAAAATGTATTTGATAACAAACTAAAACATATACATACATCATATATGAACAAAAGAAAATTTCAATTAAAATTAATAATACACCGCGTCACTCGTAGCGTCGACAACTGCTTGGCATCTGAGTAACATAACTGAGATCAAGTTTTCCATGAATTCACGCGAAAAACTTCTCCAAATGCGTCTAATTTGCATTGACATCTGTTTCCTTGCAACTTGTTTTTGACGTAAGATCACACATTTTGAATAGTATTAGTGCCAGGCGACTGACAGCGCTATCCATACTTGTACACGGTTCTCCTTTTTCCAGTCACTGCAAAGCCTGCTGCGGTGCTTCAGTCAATGTCCTGCAGTATCTAATCTTCATTTTTGTCGATGAACCAACGTTTGGCAGTCGGCATCAAACGTCTTTGATAAACTAGAGGCGTAAGCTGCACTCATGTCTCTTCTTGTTAATCTCACTCAAGAATTCAAAGAAAACTGATGCTTTATGGACGTTGCATGAAGGACAAAGGTTCCCTCTGTTGGGTTTTGAAAGAACCATCTGTGTGTAATGCAGACCATACACGTACTTAACAGACGGTAACATAGATGATTCAGACTTTGCTTTTGGCTATGTTTCGGATTCTCACATCAAATAAGCACTTCGGACAATGGAGGTTTATAGTGGGAGGCCAAGATTTATGCGTTGCGCCATCGAAATGTAGTGCTAGTGGTGAAACTAGACATTCAGGAAACACTGCAAGTTCCTATAAAATATCCCGTAATGACGATGACACACATGACAAGCTGTGTCGTAAAAGAGTCCAGTACGATAAACGATCTGACATGGGAAAAGGACAGTTCGATGACAAAAGGCTTACTTTACAATCTTCCACTTTCATTCGTCATGCAAATCAAGACACTCTTTAATGTTTTGTCTGTTGTATTAAAACTAACGATAATTATGTTTTGTGATGTCTAATTCTGTTGAAGCACTGCGTCACAAAGCTTCTCAACAACCACTTTTGTGTAGGAGATAAACTTTCGAAAGGCGATTTTTTAGGCACATCGTATGAAAATTATAGATAATCATTTATTCTGTGCGGAGTACTAAGCTTAAATAGTCCTCTTTTTATGTAAATTGAAAGTACAGGGCAGGAGAAAGGAAACGAAAGGGAAGGGATCATTGATGCCTGATGCATTGGGCCATTACTCGGAATCAGCGTCGACGAGTGAAAACGTGTACCCTACGGGGATTCGAACCCGGGATGACCTGCTTAGGAGGAAAATGCGTTAACCAGTGCGCCATCCCGCGCACGTGCACGGACTATCTCTGCACGCCTCGCAGTCGATGCACACTCCCACCGAGAGCCACCTATCTGCAGTACCTGTCCATTTCCTCCAGGCTCGCTACTCTGAGATTCCCGCAGGAGCTCGGACGTACTTGTGCATCCGCACTGAAGAAGGCGGATCCACTTCCCATCTAGGCGAATTAGTTGTATCAATGACGTTGTTCATTCATACAAATAGTCTTCATTGCTTCCACGAATTCATATTACGGGTCAGAATTAACACTACTGATCCAAGGTACGACCTACACTACTGGCCATTAAAGTTGCTATACCAAGAAGAAATGCAGATGACAAACGGAAATTCATTGGACAAATATATTATACTAGAACTGACATCTGATTACATTTTCACGCAATTTGGGTGCATTGGTCATGCGAAATCAATACCCAGAACAACCACCTCTGGCCGTAATAACGGCCTTGACACGCCTGGGCATTGAGTCAAACACAGCTTGGATGTCGTGTACAGGTACAGCTGCCCATGCAGCTTCAACACGATACCACAGTTCATCAAGAGTAATGACTGGCGTATTGTGACGAGCCAGCTGCTCGGCCACCATTGACCAGACGTTTTCAATTGGTGAGAGATCTGGAGAATGTGCTGGCCACGGCAGCAATCTAACATTTTCTGTATCCAGAAAGGCCCATACAGGACCTCCGACATGCGGTCGTGCATTATCCTGCTGGAATGTAGGGTTTCGCAGAGATAGGATGAAGGGTAGAGCCACGGGTCGTAACACATCTGAAATGTAACGTCCACTGTTCAAAGTGCCGTCAATGCGAACAATAGGTGACCGAGACGTGTAAGCAATGGTTCCCCATACCATCACGCCGGGTGATACGCCAATCTGGCAATGACGAATACACGCTTCCAATGTGCGTTCACCGCGATGTCGCCAAACGCGGATGCGAGCATCATGATGCTGTAAGTGAACCTGGATTCAACCGAAAAAAGTCGTTTTGCCATTTGTGCACCCAGGTTCGTCGTTGAATACACCATTGCAGGCACTCCTGTCTGTGATGCAGCATCAAGGGTAACCGCAGCCATGGTCTCCGAGCTGATAGTCCATGCTGCTGCAAACTTCGTCGAACTGTTCGTCCAGATGGTTGTTGTCTTGCAAATGTCTCCATCTGTTGACTCAGGGATCGAGACGTGGCTGCACGATCCGTTACAGCCATGCGGATAAGATGCCTGTCATCTCGACTGCTAGTGATACGAGGCCGTTGGGATCCAGCACGGCGTTCCGTATTACCCTCCTGAACCCACCGATTCCATATTCTGCTAACAGTCATTGTATCTCGACCAACACGAGCAGCAATATCGCGATACGATAAACCGCAATAGCGATAGGCTACAATCCGACCTTTATCAAAGTCGGAAACGTGATGGTACGCATTTCTCCTCCTTACACGAGGCATCACAACAACGTTTCACCAGGCAACGCCGGCCAACTGCTGTTTGTGTATGAGAAATCGGTTGGAAACTTTCCTCATGTCAGCACGTTGTAGGTGTCGCCACCGGCGCCAACCTTGTGTGAATGCTCTGAAAAGCTAATCATGTGCATATCACAGCATCTTTTTCCTGTCGGTTAAATTTCGCGTCTGTAGCACGTCATCTTCGTGGTGCAGAAATTTTAATGGCTAGTAGTGTACATATATTTTGTTCTACGCATTGTGACGAAGAAAAATGACTAAAACGAAATATAGAAATAAAGTAAAGAACTGAAATTTTGAGTTGTTGAAGTAGATATTAGAACAACTGCAGCGACTACGTTTAAGAAATACTACAATCTGTTAAAGAATAGTAGGAAATGGTTTTTATTGTGTCTTCTCGTCTATGCCTATTTCAGACCCCTCTGTTGTTTGCAACACCGATATAAACATGATAGCCGCAACTCAACACAGGCGTGTGTAAGTCCGTAACAAATACTTATCTACATTATAGTTTCATGTAAACTGGCTTTTACTGTTGGAAAAGATCACTATGGAAGAGGTGGGGAAACGATTAGAGGCATGAATAAATGCCTGCGAAGTTAGATGATGCTTAGTTATGCAAGGTAACAAAAAGAACATAAAATTGTTCGATTAATGGGTAATGTTTTAGAGGTTGTATGGTTGGTCATTGGTTCATGGATATTTCAGATGATTGTCTAGTCTATTTAGTATATGTCTTCACTGGTTTGGAAAGATACGGAAATGAAACAAAGGGACATGGTGAACGACAATATTAGTATGTAGACTACCCTTATCGAGTGACATTGACTTGCCCCTAGCATTCAACGAATGGATCGTCATCAGATATATAACCTGCCCTCACCCCTTAACCCAGCTATTTGGGTACATTCACTAACCGTACTCCACTATGTCCTATTTCTTTACTGACTAAATGTTGATGGTGAAGATTTATTCCTCCACTAGTATTTAAACCGACCATCTTCTGGTCGGGTGGACATGGCCACACAGGAAAGCATTATTTGAATGTAGAAATTGAAATACGTGAATTAGTGTTTATCAGAAGCTTCTTAGTGTCCAGACACACACACACACACACACACACACACACACACACACACACACACAAGCAGTATGAGAACAAAAACACCGGGATTAACAATGGCTTAAGATGCAATAATGCCTATTGTGTATGCATGGCAAGCTTCAGGTCATCTGTCACCTTCATAACACAGATATTGTACTGTTATCTTTAAAATCTGATTGGTATTCGTGCAGTAGGCTGTTTGTAGGGCATCGATTCTGCGAGGACGGTGTCCATAGTCTTCAATTATGCGAAGTGAGGCCGTAGTCACTCACTGATTGATTGCGTCCACGAGAGTCAGCAAGGTTCGGGTATAGTGATTGCATTGTTCCACTTGTGTTCCAAATAGTCCGAGACATTATTTTTGCGAGATTAAGACTGGATGAGCCGGCCGCGGTGGTCTCGCGGTTCTAGGCGCTCAGTCCGGAACCGTGCGACTGCTATGGTCGCAGGTTCGAATCCTGCCTCGGGCATGGATGTGTGTGATGTCCTTAGGTTAGTTAGGTTTAAGTAGTTCTAAGTTCTAGGGGACTGATGACCACAGCTGTTAAGTCCCATAGTGCTCAGAGCCATTTGAACCAAGACTGGATGGTTTAGTGGACCAGTCGAGGTGCTATAGGGTACCTGAGTGTTGGTCAAACGAGGAAAATATGCGTGCAGCACTGTGAACAAAGTGTTGTTATCTTGGAAGACTGGTGTGTCCACAGGGTACTCGTCATGGTGACATTGAAGTAAACTTGTAGTTCACATTCACGGTAGCCTGAATGATCGGGTGCAATTCACGCTTCGAAAGGCACCTTCAAAACACAAAAGAACTGCTTACGGCCTTAACTTCACCTTGCACCCATCGTAATCCTCATTCGGCCATTGTCGCATTCGACGCCCTGCGCCATATGGAAAGAGGAAAAACCGCGACTGGTCGAATTACACTACACACCTGTAGCCACCTACTGTTCAGTATCTGTGTTTTCAGCCCCCACTGTACATGTGCAACTTTACGTGCAGCTGTCAGAAACGGCCTTTTGCGAAGTACCGACTCCATATGTCCATTACATACACATCCCTTCTCGTTTGAGACGGTGTGTAATCTATCCCACAAATTGTTTTGTTTCCCTCGCGCGATATTTTGCTCGCCACCAGGTGGCAGGGGTTGAGCTCCGAAATCATGAAGGGTCCAGATACGGACCATCCTGGGGGGAGGTGGGAGGGGGTGGAGGGGGAGTACAGTATTGAACGGGCAAGCGACTATCACGGTTGGGAGACCGAGGGCCTGCTGTGCTGCGCTCGACTGTTGATTTATGGACGGGCACTAGGTGGAGTGGCGCGGAAGAGTGCTCTAATGGTTGTGGCAGACAGCAGTCGAGATCGAGCAATGTGTATGGAAGAAAATGTAACGGCAGCTGTTTGGGCAATGTGATGTCTGGAATGTATATCAGTGGAAGGGTACTTTTCTCAGTGTGAAGTTATATTTACCGGTCTTGCACGTTGCATCGAGTTGAGCTGGTCTTTGTAACCGCACTGTGCTGTGGCAATCTGTCGCTCGCAAAATGAGGTGTATTGTGGATGCTACTCGCCCTTAGTTGGTTTCACACTGGAAAGTGTTTTTCCTAGTGGATAGTTATTGTATGAGGTTGGATGAAGGCAAACTTCACTACGCAATTATAAGGGCGAACTTCTGCCAGTCTATGAAATAAATTCTGTTCGTTGCCCGTGGTTTGATTGTTTGAATGGGTTCTCGTCCTGTGTCCAACTGCAATGATCTGTATTAGTTTTACTTCAATATCTCTTCTTGTATGTGACGTTTATTAGCCTGTGTGCTGACTCAATTTAAGAGAACAGCATCTTGCTATAAATATTTTGTTTTTGAAGTTTGTTTGGATTGCCTTTTAGAGATTTTGATTTTACAAAGTGATTTTAAATTGTGCTTTGCTTTATTGAAAGAGACTGTCAAATAATTACTGCAAGTGGTAATCATCGGCTCATTAATTCACGGCTGTGATCGTAGGTCCTGGGCTATTATCGCTATTGTTCGAGTTTTTTAAAAGCAAATGAACGGCTGAGTAGTTATTGTGGCACCATTTAGTGCATGCTGTGTATTTTAATTAGAGCTTTGTTTTAACGAAACGTGAAGCTCCTTGTTCTACACAATATATTCTTTAATTAACAACTGCTGGATTTTAGGTTCAACATTTGTTCATGCCGATTCCTGCGCTCGGAGGTTTTTTAATCGTTGATAGTATGGGCTTTAAAGTAATTGTGTTTTAGTTGTTATATGTATGTTCATTTCTAGTTTTAGAAGTCATCCATTCAACTCTGTAACCAGACTGTTCATGTTACTGCAGGCGGTCACTGTCCGTATGATATGGGATATGGGGCGTTTCAAAAAATAGTGTGTGTGAAATCTTATGGGACGTAACTGCTAAGGCCATCAGTCCCTAAGCTTACACATTAGTTAACCTAAATTATCCTAAGGACAAACGCACACACCCATGCCCGAGGGAGGACTCGAACCTCCGCCGGGACCAGCCGACATGGGGCGTGTTATACCCGTCTCCTATAACAGGTAGATGAACATTTTTGTAATTATTGATCTTTTCAGTTACAGCCTTTGTAATAAAGTGTTGTGAATTGTAAACTTTGTTGCCTTTGGATTATGGTCCTTGCACGTAACTTGTACTTCCTCTTGTGTTTACGATTACCCTTCTGCTGTATTGTAAGAGTTTGAAGTTTTATGCTAAACTGAGAGAAATATACAGCTTAGTAGTCGCAAAGAAGTCTTAAAATTTTATTATTCAGCCAGGAGCGAGGGAGGAGGCAGAGTTCAGCAATATTCTCTCGGAAACTGGCTGAGAAGGACCTGTAGTCACGAAGCAAATTCCTACAACCGTCACCGACAAGACGTGATACCTTTCTCCCGTTCCTGTCAGTTATGATCTTCTTACGGCTGCTTTTGTTACATCGTGTTGCATGGCACTCTTTGTACTCACGTCTTATAGTTCGCGTCCATACGCCAAAAATTTTTGGCAACTGCATTCATAGGAAAGTACAAACATGGAATTTACTTTGTGTGTTTCTATTAAATTTCGATGTCTACCCACCTTAGGCCGCTGATTCCACACCACCAGCTGGTAAATACACACCACTCCATTTCCACGAATTACGTCCGCGGTGGAGGGTCGCATGACCGACTGGTAGCGGTTCGGTACCGCCAACAGCCCTCCAAAGTGACCAGACTGCACTTTTAAGGGGCTCCGGAAAGGCTCAATATCATGAAAAGTTCAATTTTTACTTTTTTGCGTTTTCTGAATCTGCAGACTATTACCTTTTAATAGATGTATAATTTATTCAATTCCGAAGACTACAACTATTTTTAAATTTTTTTTGAAATGTGTTCTACATGGGCGTGACCCACTGTGGCGCTGTTAAACTGCTGTCAAATGGTGTTATTATTAACGATTGCTAACTGGTGAAGTGTACACTCATAAGCATAGTCTGCCTCATGCAATAATGGAGGTGATAAAACCTATTTTCAGAGACTTAGCAGCACCTGAACTGTTGAAAAAGTGTATTCACGGAAAAACTCAAAGCCCCAATGAAAGTGTAAATAGTGTTATATGGTCGAGAATCCCCAAGACTGTATTTGTTGGAATAGAAACACTTCACTTTGGTGTGTATGATGCTGTTGCGACTTTCAATGATGGCAACATTGTAAGGTGCAAGGTATTTAGAAATATGGGAATGAAGATAGATTCTAACATGGTACGAGCGATGCTTGCTTTAGACAACGAACGCCTTCGGGCTGCAGACAGGGCTGTAAAGAGTCTAGAAATACAAGCTAGAGTAAACAGGAGGAGGAACAAGAGGAAGCTGGAGGAGGAGTTTGCAGAGGATGAAGATAATCCATCCTATGGACCTGGAATGCACTAAAAAGTTAATCCAATCTTTGTCGCTCGATTCCCAAAACTTTTATTTTCTCATACTAATTACATGTTTTCTAAGGATCTTCCAAACATATGTTTCAAACTTTCAGTAAATGTTACACAGTACCTTCTGCATAATTTAACACAGCCTTTTTCCAAAAAACTGTATATTTTTGAATAGATAAATAAAAAATTGCAAAAAAATGTTGTGAATTTCCATTACAATTGAAAAAAAAATCATCTTTAATAACTGAACTAAAATTTTGTAAAATCCCTGTGTTAAGTTGTAGCCCATATTCCAATAAATAATCTGCAAAAATTTCAACTTCCTACCTCAAATACTTTGTGAGGAAAGATGTAATTTATAAGCGTTATTTTAACATTGCAAGTATAGGGCGTTCCGGAGCCCCTTAAGAGGGATACTAGTATTTGTCCCGGCGAGTCTGTAAGCGACGCAGAGGAGACAGGTGAAGCGATACCACTTTAAACTGGTTCCCGCAAGAAGAGCGTGGATTTAAAGTTATTTCCAGAATAGTCACTTGTGAGTGCAGTTAGACGAATTCCAGAGTCAACCCTATTAAGTTCATCGTCGGGTGTCTACTGTGCTGCAACGTCAGAGACGCTGAAGTCGGCGGTAGCACTCAACGGAAGCACTCACTCTTGACTTCACCGATGCTCTACTCTGAACAGTAAACAGTAACGAAACAGATGAAATGATTCATTTTCCTCATAATCACTACGTTAGTTTTATGAGACACAGGAATATTTGTACATGGCGGACGGTGCCTCGTGTCCATATAAGCGAGTTTTTTTCCAAATTCTTACGAGTATGCAGTAGAGGTAGAGAAAAAATTTGTGCATGCTGCGGACGTGTTCTAATCTCTCATATCTTTTCTCATTATTCCACCGCGTAATATAAAAGATGCAATTTGTTTAGAGTTCCATTTCACCCATAATTTTTTTCGTTTTTTTCTGATAATTCATATCGCATTATCAACGTTACTTGCATTCACATTTATATTTATAGATATTGTTTGTAACAGTTACAGGGCGAGAAACTCTGTTCTACACCGGAAGGTTTACACAGAGGTAGAGAAAAGTTCAGACTCTGGCCTAGACGTAATTGTGACGATGAAGTTATGAGCACACAGATATACCAAGAGCTTGCAATTGCTGGCTGCTGAGTGAGATTCCTCAAGTAAGAGGGAGAGGAAAAGCACAAAGATTTAAAGGGAAAGGACATCATTGGCCGGAGACGGACTATCAGACCCGAAGGCCGTTCTGAAAGCGGCAATTGTGTGTCCCCGTTTTTATTCGCTTAAACCTGCCTGTACGACAACAGTTCCGATCGTGAGTTGTGAGACATGGTAAGTAGACTCAGGAATGGAGCGACTGAGGGAAGAAAACAGCGAGGAGGTTCATTGCCGCTGGGGTCCTCTGTTTTGTTCAACTGTTTGGCTCCTGTATTGTGGTAAGATGATGAAAGCAAGTTGCGTGTGGGGAGTTCGGTATGACACCATGAATTGATGTCATTCTATGTTAAAAGCTGTGTAGGTTTGCATACACTAGGAGAGAAGCTCTAGAGATTTACCTTACGATTATTTCTTTGTTTCGACCAGTCGAACATAGAATGATGGTGTGTCGTACTGCAGTGGAGGAAAAGTACAGTGGTCAAATTGTTACTGCTGAGCGGAAACAAAAAAAAAGGTGCAATATAGTAACGCATTGCCGTTGACAACGTTAAATATGAAGTTTTAATCCTCGTACGGAATGTTCAAATAGAAGAATAAGTTAAACAACATTTCTGAGCGACCAGAGGAAACCACAAGTAGGTGATTTACCTTGTACTAACGTGCGTAAAATTGTTATAGAAGAAGGTTTTGTAACGACGCCACGTATTATACTGAGGTGCTGGGGAAAATGAAATTACCTGGCGTGGACAGTGTGAGCAACGAAAGCGGGCCCACAATACCCTGGCAGCCATGGTGTATTTGGGCGCCACTGCTGCTGAATAAGAAACACAAAAATCTGTAGCGAACAGGACGGTCAGGTACCGTCGTCCGCTCTGTTTACGTGAGCTGTCAATTACTTCGCAATCCAGCCGCTAGAGGCGCTGGGTTTTGGTTTGTTCTGTGTATTCGGTGCGACATTCCATGAACGGTACTTAGAACGTTAGTTTATTAGCAACGATAGACAGTTCTTGTCAAACTCTATTCTAGCGCTAGCTAATCTCAACTATTATGAAGTACCTTTGGTGAATATATATTGGTAATTTATTCCTGGTACACAGGAGTTTACATTTCGTGCAATCGGCTGAGTCTTACGAATGTAAATTATAATTGTTCGAACAGAGAACATCAAATTGAGCGAACAGATTTAATTATGTTCTATCAATCGTTCAACGTATTATCCTACCGCGTTATTACAGCGCTTGGCCTCGTGTGGCGGTTATCGGAAACACACGATGACATTACAGTAAATAAGTACAGCGGTGACTAAGGAAAGCGCATTGCACTGTGAAAGATTTCAAAAGAGTCGTGCGTATACTGCCAAGTGTTCCAACGTGTCCTCAAATGATGTGTGTGGATTCCTAAAGGACCAAACTGCTGAGGTCATCGGTCCCTAGACTTACTCACTACTTTAACTTATGCTAGGAACAACATACACACACCCATGCCCGAGGGTGGACCTGAACCTCCGGCGGAAGGGGCCGCATAATCCGTGACATGACGCCTCAAACCGCGCGGTCACTCCGCGCTGCAGCGTGTCCTAGTAAAATATCGCGATGCAGTCTCACGATAAGCCTATCGAAGCGCCCTTAGTCTCAGGTGCTATAATATTGTGCCCATCTATTATTCTTGATTGACTTACGACGTACCTCACACAAAGCCAGGTCAAAATTTAGTTCTCTTTAACTCTGAATTGACCATGAATTGAAATATTTAAGAGATAGTGAGGGAACAAACGTCTCACTGCCTGTAATATTTATCTCAAGAATATACTCAACGTACCTTATTGCACTTTATTGGCTATCATTTGTAGCATGAAGATTATTTATGTGGAGACCTAAAATTAATAGCCTATTAACTTTTTTTTCATTTTCCACTCATAGGAGTGGAGTGAGCTGTTCTAGATCCGATCCATTAGCGATTATTGCTGGTTGAAATACGCATCCCCTTAAAACCACTATGTATCATTAGATTTACGGGCCTTTTAATCTGACTACGAGTCTGAATGAGAAGTGATTTGCAGTAAAACATTTTATTCTGGTGTGAAAATAATTTCGTGAAATAGTGCGGAAAGTTTATTCTTTGGAAAGTCTAAAAACTCATGGAAAATTGAAACTTCGAGGTCGCGTGCTGGAAGGATCATTAGTTGCTACTCAGCCTGATAAAAAGGGCCATTAATCTAATAAACTACTGCGCTTTTATATTATATTAATTAGTTAATTAATGATGGGCCCCTGATACGGGCGTTATCACTTGAGCCAAGGACTTTCATAGTTTATGGAGTGAGGTATCAGATGGACAGTTATTATTTCATTATTTAATCACCTCGCTACAGGGAGAACGCCACAACGTATATGCATACGATATTGAAGAAGGGGAACAGAAACTATGAGCAGAAAATATGTTTATGACGAGTTTTGGTGCTTTCAGGATCCGCCCAGACAGCCGAGAGCGTTAACGCGCCACTCCCCGGGCTACAGGAGGTGAGCCTGGCCTAGATTTACTCTGGACACAGACGGATGGGGCACACAAATTCCGGCATCAGAAAGGTCATCCGGCACCAGCTGTCCATACCACTGCCACAGCCCATATAACGATGACGAACTCGTACTGTCCCAGCAGTCTGGGGCGGAAAGGAAACTGTTTTGATGTGCCAGGTGTCAAACGATTGTCAACAAGCATGAGGACAGGCGTCAAGGAATCTTCAGTTTGGAGGCAGCAAGGTGCGTCCATGACAAAGAATGCCGGGGAGACCAGGAAGCAGGTTCCTGAGGGATGCTGACAGTACCTGCCTCCATGGTGACTTTATGGTGACGGCCATGACGAATTGCTGGCGAGAGGTCATGTAATAGCGAAACCATTGCACTGCACTTGGCGAGAAATTTAAGCTGCTAAGTTATGCGGAGATGAAGAGGCTTGCACAGGGTACATTAATGTGGAGAGTTGAATCAACTCAGTCTTCGGACTGAAGACCATAGCAGCACAAACCGGTAACTCGTATCCATATTAATAACAACGACAATCGCAGGGAAATGATGTGTTTGCAGTTATTATACGTTAGTCCAGGACGAAAAACTAAGGAAATGACGTGATCTGAATTGTCAGTAAGTAACAGAAGGATTGTATGTTTAGTTGTATGAGGTGTGGAAGAGAAATACTGAGAACACTGCGAGTGATCTGTCAACGTTGTGTTGTTCTACTTGTGTTCATCCATTCCAGATGCTCAGTCCGACTTTCAGTTTCGTACAGCCATCATGTGGTTTTTGAGAGCTCCATCAGTGAAGTGTTTCGTTGTCTGTTGTGAACATGGAACAGCGGACTTTAGAGCAACATTATGCCATCAAGTTTTGTGTTAAACGTGGGGAATCCGTGAGTGTGACCTTTGAAAGATTTCTTAACAAGAGCACAAGTTTTTCACTGGCAAAAATCATTTCTGGAAGGCCGAGCACAAGTTAAAGGTGAACTCATTCAGCGAGACCTTCAATTTCAAAATTGACGGAAACGTCGAATGTGTGTGTGTAATCCAGTGAGATCAGACAGACGTTTCACAATAAGAATAATGGTTGAAGAGATAGACACTTTCACCATACATCAAATTTTGACCTAAATTTTGCACATGTGAAAGATTTTTGCCAACATGGTACCGAAAAACCTCCCAACTTGGGAAAAGGACAATCGAAGAAGACCTTCCTGAGAGTATCGCCAATGACCACCAATGGTTGAGTCGTACGAGCACAGGTGATGAATCCCGCGAAAGAAAGCGATAAAGTGAGGTTCGGCTCACCAAGACATCTCCTCGACCAAAGAAAGCTCGAATGAGCAAATCAAAGATGCTGATTTGCTTTTTTGACAGGAGGGGTATCGTGCGTAAGGAATTTGCTCCTCCAGGAGGAATTGTCAACTATGTGTTTCATAAAGATGACCTTGAGAGGTTAAGAAACAAGGTGAATCGAGTGATACACTACAGACAAGTTGTCGCAGCGTCATGACAACGCCCCACATCACACGGCCACTTCCACCACGAACTTTTTGACCTCAAAAGGCATTCCTGTTGATCCACAGCCCTCCTATTCACCTGGTCTGAGTCCTTATGAATTTTTTCTTTTCCCAGAATGAAAAATGTTTTAAAAGGGCTTCATTTTGGTACTCTGAAGAACGTTCAAAATAATTTGACCGACATGTTAAAAGCCCTGCGTTTCAGCGCTGCTACTAAGACAGGGAGCAACGACTCCGCTAGTGTGTAGTTGCCGAAGGGATCTACTTTGAAGTGGACAGTATTGCTGTCTGGAAAAAAAAACCTCTGGCAGATAAAAATCTGTCTTATTACTTTCTTACACACCTCGTACATCTAAGTTTGGTCACTTTTGACTGATATCTACTGAATATACCTGAGGCGGTATCTTGCTAGTACGATGAAAATATATACGAAATATGAACGTCACACCTCGACCCAATTACGAGGCGAAAGTTAATGACATTAAACAATTACTCTCTCATACATTGTTAAAAGCTCTGTACAAATATTTTGCTTTCTGCTACGCTCGGAAAGAATTAGGTCGTCTTTTCGTTTTCTGGTATTACCTTCCTTCAAGTCTTGTATATCTCTTTGCCAGCGAGATCATTAGCGACAGATTTCTCTTCCACGAACGGAGAAGAATTCTGAGGAGACTGAGTGCTGGCGCTCTTTAGGGAATGAACCCAACCTTTTTCTGAAATGATGTACCGACCCTGCGGGAGACATTGCTGAAGAATGGAAAATTCTATGATTCTGTACGTACTACTTTATAACCGCGTTAGTTCTGTTTTAAGACGTGTGACAATCCTATGAGACTAAATAATAGCGGGATGAGGGGGAAACCAATACCGGTTTTTGAATAGCTCTGTATGTGAGAGAAGATTTCTCGATCAACCTGTCTCTTCAGGAGTTTTTCAATGGTTTGGTAACATCGATCTGTATTTTGTTCTAATCTCGTCATGCCTGCATATTTGTTACATCTTACATTCACGACAATATGTTTTACGTGTTGTGTTCTTCATGTCCTGTAGTGCAGTGAACGAACCACAGACATCGTTTGTCGCGTCGAATAAAATTCAGTCTCGGTCGTTTTAAAAATATTTACATAGTTCGAGACATCGACAGCACTCTTTGCGTTAGTGGAGAATAAGACGAAGGAGAAGGAGAACGAAAACAACAACATATGAAGCATATGATATTACTATGGCCCGAAAAGACAGACAGCACTGATCGGATATCAAATGTTATAGGGTGTAAAGGGTGTCACTGTGTTATCACTCTTTTGATAACAACGGTATACATAGCTCTCAAGAGGTCTAGAATCCCCATATTATCAGCCACGGCAAGATCTGTGTCCTGCGAGTAGGTAAGAGTTTTTCTCTTTTCTTTTGGTTGGGGGATGGGGGCCCCAAAGGAGACCGGAAACACGAGGCCAAATACGAGAGGCGCGATCCCTAGGGAGCAGAGCTGAAACGAAGAATCGAACTGTAAGACGACGGACCCCAACTACCCAATACGTCAGAAGACAAGTTGGACACAAAGTGTAGTGTATTTTTACAACCTTATTTAGTTGATAATAATACTATTTTGTTGTAACTGCATTAATTAAGCGTAGTGCGTACATACTAAGTTATAAGAACTGTACCTCTTTTGTTAAAAATGGATGTTGTACATACAGTAAATAATAGTCAAAACTGACATTTGTTATCAGCAGTACGTATAAATTATAGTTGTCCGCCCCCGGTAGCTGAATGGTCAGCGTGACGGATTGTCAATCCTCTGGGCCGGGGTTCGATTCCCGGCTGGGTCGATGAATTTTCTCCGCCCAGGGTCTGGGTGTTGTGCTGTACTCATCATCATCCTATCATCGTCATCGACTGCAGGTCGCCGAAGTGGCGTCAAATTGAAAGACCGGCACCCGGCGAACGGTCTGCGCGACGGGGGCCTTAGCCATACGATTAAATAAAAATAAATAAATAAATGAAATAAATTATAGTTGAGAGTTCAGTCACGAATCAAAAGCTACTACATGAAAGAAAACAAAAAAGATTTCTTTCGTCGCCTGTTCTTTCAAATACGTCTGAATTGCACAGTTCCCTGGCTACTTACTTTCCAGCAGACTTTCTGTTGTGTTATGTTTCAAATTCTTCTAACTTTACTTCGCCCGATTTATTCACGGGCTATGTTGCACTTCCATATGATGTTCCGGCCCGTACTGTTTCCGAAATATTATCTTCCTTACATATCAAAATACGAGATTTTAGTCGCTGAAGAAAACTGTCTCTCGTCCAAACCAGTCAGCTCGTAACATCACCCTCCCTCAAACCGATGTACGCAGGATGGTCAGAAACAGTCTGAAAGCTTGCGTGGGCGATGTAGGATAGATTGTACTGAGAAGCTGTTTTTAAGAAAAAATTCGAAACGTTGATCCGTTACCGATTTAATTAGCATTGAGCTTAGCCAATCAGATCGTTGGGCGCGCAAATTCAAGCACTTGCATGCGCAAAAATATGGTAATACACAGATTCTTCAAATGCCCATTACCAATTAAAATGTGCCTTTTTCCGGTCTGAGGAAACCAAACAATGAACGTTTGGCGGCACAGTCTGTGGCAGGCTGCTTGAATTTAAGCGCGGAAGTACCTGATTGATAATTTTAATCATAATTAAATCGGTGACGGGGTGACGTATCAAATTTTTTTCGTAACAATGATTTCACTGCATAATCTCCTTGCAAGAACCTTACAAGACTGTTTCTGTCCACCCTGTACATGCTTTGTTTCTCACATTCCATTCACATATTCTAATGTTTTCCAGTTCAGATATTTAGCAGTGCCTTGTCGCCGTTCACATTATTCTAATTGACACTTGTCTTTTCATCATTTGACATAAAAGTTAGGGCTCATGTTCCGTTCGGGAGCTCTTCTAACTAAGGAACTACCTTTTTGCTCTGGTCACTTTGATCACTTAGCAATAAAGGTTTTGACAAACTGCCTATTGGCTTCTGTCTCGGGTTCTTCGGCCGACGTTCATCTAATGATTTTTTATAGTTTTATAGTTTGGTTACTAAAATTAAAAATGCGAGTTTAAAACATATTCTCAGCGCATCAGTAAAAGCCGGCTGGGGTGGCCGAGCGGTTAAAGGCGCTACAGTCTGGAACCGCACGACCGCTACGGTCGCCGGTTCGAATCCTGCCTCGGGCATGGATGTGTGTAATGTCCATAGGTTAGTTAGGTTTAAGTAGTTCTAAGTTCTAGGGGACTTATGACCACAGCAGTTGAGTCCCATAGTGCTCAGAGCCATTTGAACCATTTTTTTGCATCAATAGAAACACGAACTTAACCTGTCTTGATGCGCTCTTTTTAATAGAGCAAACAGATTATTACATTTCGCTACTTTAATTAAATAAAGAAATCAGGAGTAAATAGATCTCATAGCTAAATCTGTGGGATGTACGAAGAGAGGAGTATTGTGGGATTAACCAGAGCTGTCGTCACATTACGTGTATATGTACCAGTTGTTGAGTTCTGGCTTCACTGCCTTTTCAAATGAAATCCAAATCTATCATCACCTCGAAACTGCTTGCAAGGACGTCATATTCCGCTTATGGCTATAGGAGTTTTATTATGATATTTCGATTTTGGCTTTACACCACTGTAAAGCATAACGTTTAAGTTCCTATGGCTGTGGCCTAGGGATAACGTCTTTAATTGACAATCAAAACGTCCTCGGTTCCAGATTGGAAACCTGCCACTACTTACATTTTGATTAATAATCAACACTGTCGGCCGAAGACTTCCGGCATAAGAAGTCACTCTCATTCTACCAATGGCCTTGTCAAGGAGGGCGGAGGAGCGGCCAAAGCTTCAGGGCACTCTCTTCTCCCGGGGATGGGAAATTGCTCTTAAAAGCGGAAGAATCAGCAATGAACAACGGCGTGAGGATGCAGAAGGAAATGAAAACCACGGCATTAGAGACACGCAGCGTGTAACCACAGGACATGCGGCCTGTAATTGAAAAAGTATAATGATGATCTCTCCATTGGCATAAGTTTTAGGAACAGTCCCACATCCGGATCTCAAGGAGCGGAGTGCCAAAAGGGAAGTGACCAAGAGAAAAACGATTGAATAATCCACGAAAGGATAACATTCTACGAATCAGAAGTTTTAACGTGGTAGGGAGGTTAGAAAATATAAAAAGGGAAATACAAAGGCTCAATCTAGATGTAGTAGGGGTAAGTAAAATGAAATGGGAAGAAGACAAGGATTTCTGGTCGGATGAGTATAAAGTAATGACAAAGCAGCGATAATGGTGTAGAGGGACTAGGATTCGTTATCAATAGGAAGGTAGGGCAGAGCTTGTGTTGCTGTGAGAAGTTTAGTGACAGGGTAGTTTTTATCAGAATCAACAGCAAACCTACACTGACAGCGACAGTCCAAGTATAAATACCGACGGAGCAAGCTGAAGATGAAGAGATAAAGAAAGTATATGAGGATATTGAAAGGGTAATACCACACGTATGAGGGAAATGAGAATCTGATAGTCATGGGGGACTGGAATGCCGTTGTAGGGGAAAATGTAGAAGAAAGGATTATAGGAGAATATGGGTATGGGACAAGGAATGAGAGAAGAGAAAGACTAATTGAATTCTTCAATGAATTTCAGCTAGTAATAGCGTATACGCTGTTCAAGAATCACGAGAGAAGGAGGTATATTTGGAAATACCCTGGTGATTACATCATGATCAGACAGACATTCCAAAATCAGATACTGGATTGTAAGGCGTACCCAGGGGAAGATATAGACTCAGATCACAATATAGTAGTGATGAAGAGTAGGCTGAAGTTCAAGCCATCAGTTAGGAAGAGTCAGTACGCAAAGAAGTGGGATACGCAAGTACAAAGGAATGACGAGATAAGCATAAAGTTCTCGAAGGCTACTTATACAGCAATAAGGAGTAGCTCAGTAGGCAGGTCAGTTAAAGAGGAATAGACATCTCTCAAAAGGGCCATCACAGAAGTTTGAAAGATAAACATGGGTACAAAGAACGTACCTGCGAAGAAACCACGGGTAATAGAAGAAATACTTCAGTTAATCGATGGCAGAAAGAAGTACAAAAATGTTCAGGGAAATTCAGGAATACAGAAATACAAATTGCTGAGGAATGAAGTAAATAGGAGACGAAATAGCTGCATGAAAAATGTGAAGAAATCAAAAAAGAAATGGTTGCCGGAAGGACTGACTCAGACTATTGGAAAGTCAAAATAACCTTCGGTGAAATTAAAAGCAAGGGTGGTAACATTAATAGTGCACTGTGAATTCCACTGTTAAATGCAGAGAAGAGAGCGGATAGGTGGAAAGACTACATTGAAGGCCTGTGTCAGGGGGAAGATTTGTTCTATATTATAGAAGAAGAAACAGGAGTTGATTTAGAGCAGATAAAGGATCCAGTATTAGAATCAGAATTTAAGAGAGCTTTGGGATACTTAAGATAAAATAAGGCAGAAGGGATGGATAACATTCCATCAGAATTTCTAAACTCGTTGGGGAAAGTGGCAACGAACGATTATTCTTTCCGGTGTGGAACATATACAATCTAAGTTTCGAAAAAGTATCGTCCACACAGTTCTGAAGACTGCAAGAGCTGAGCCAAGCGCGAGAATTATCGCACAATCAGCTTAACAGCTCAAGTGTCCGAGTTGCTGACGCAAGAGTGGAAAAGTAAATTGAGCATGTATTATATGACGATCAGTTTGATTTTAGGGAAGGTAAAGATACCAGAGAGGCAATTTTGACGTCGTGGTTGATAATGGAATCAAGAGTAAAGAAAAAGCAAGACACATTCACAGGATCTGTTGACCTGGAGAAAACGTTGCACAATGTAAAATGGTGTAAGATGTCCCAAATTCTGAGAAAAATGGGGATAAGCTACTGGGAGAGATAGGTAACAGAATTTGTACAAGAGCCAAGAGGGAATAATGAGAGTGGACAGTCAAAATTCTGTGCAAAAAAGGAGGGATAAACTATAGGGAGAGACAGGTAATATACAATAAGTACAAGAGCCAAGAGGAAATAATGAGAGTGGCCGACTAAGAACAAAGTGCTCGGATTAAAAAGAGAGTGAGACAGGGATGGAGTCTTTCGCCATTACAGTTCAGTCTGTACATCGAAGAAGCAATGATGGAAACAAAAGAAAGGTTCAGGATTCGAATTAAAATTCAGGGTGAAAGGATATCAATGATAAGATTCGCTGATGACATTGCTATCCTCAGCCAAGAGGAAGAAGAATTACATGATCTGCTGAATGGAATTAACAGTCTCATGAGTACAAAATATGGATTGAGAGTAATTTGAAAAGTAACAGAAATGAGAACAGCGAGAATCTTAACATCATAATCGATAATCACGAAGTAGATGAAGTTAAGGAATTCAGCAACCTAGGCAGCAAAATAACCAGTGAAAAGTCTACTAGTATCAAACATAGGTCTTAATTTGAGGAAGAAATTTCTGAGAATATATGGTTGGAGTATAGCATTGTATGGTAGAGAAACATGAACTGCGGGAAAGCCTGAACAAAAGAGAATCGAAGCATTTGAGATGTGGTGCTACAGACGAACGTTGAAAATTAGGTGGACTGATAAAGTAAGGAATGAGGAGGTTCTTTGCGGAATCGGGGAGGAGAGGTATATGTGGAACACGTTAACATCTGTTAGGGAAAGACTTCTATGATACTAGAGGATGCTGTAGAGGACAAAAACTGTAGAGGAAGATAGAGATTTTAAAAAAGCATCATAGTATCATATTCATTTCGTTTGGTATGTCGGCTGCCGACGAAGCTATACCCTTTTGTGCGTAGTCAGGTTTTAATGAAGATATTCATTTTATGCCGCGCGGTATTAACCGAGCGGTCTTAGGCGCTGCAGTCATGGGCTGTGCAGCTGGTCCCGGCGGAGGTTAGAGTCCTCCCTTGGGCATGGGTGTGCGTGTTTGTCCTTAGGATAATTTAGGTTGTGTGTAAGCTTAGGGACTGATGACATTAGCAGTTAAGTCCCATAAGATTTCACACAATTTTTTTTATTCATTTTATGAACAGAACAGAAGCCAGAACTTTCAGAGTTTCTGTTGGAAAAACAGCAGCTGCAAACTCTCAATAAGTTCTTCCCGTTAAACCGAATACTTCGTTTTTTGATGTACGCAGATTTTCTGTAGCGACATTAAATAAAGCTAATCGCAATGAAATCAACACTTCCATTCCTCATGCTCTAGTACCATGCAATCGATAAATCGAGGTTAAAAGGTTTACAGGCCAGCTGAATACAAATGGAAACGCTAACCAACGATCAGTGCGTTACCGCACGCGGCCAAGGTGGCAAACTACAAACCTGACGGCAAAAAAATTTCAGTTACTATAAAAAGTTCGTACTATAGAAGCATGTGTTACATATCTAACAAGGGGAACCCTCCCATGGGTGGCTCTATGATACGGTCAAAGCTTGCAGGACAGTACGATGAAAATAACGGGCCCAACTCGCATTTCCGAGAAAATCACGGTCAAAGTTTCGTCGCGTCTTCATCAGGCTACCCGCGTGGTGGAAACCAAGTACCATGATAGCGCAGTGGCTAAGAGCACACTTTCTAAATTTTGTGCTACGTAAAATCCAATCTGATGTCTTTTTTCCTTCGTTCTCGTGAAAGAATGTGACATCGGTATTTTATGACATCTAGAAATAACGATTTCAGATCTTATTAAAATGGGTTTTATCACGGGTTAATACCTTTTAGAAAACTACTACCAATAGTTTTCGTTTCTCTCGAAGAAGTTCGTGGCAAATTTGGTCCTCGAGTCCATCATGACGTTAACTGTTTTATGGAACAACCTCAGAATGTGCACGCAACGGCCACAAAATCTGATAAGGTCACGGAAGAAAGCTATCATGCGTTGCTGGACAAAGTATTGCAACCTTGCGTGGAAATGGGTTTCAGTATATTATTAACTTGTAGGGGTGAGAAAATGATAATGGGCTTTTTGTCCTTTTTGTCCGAAGAAGCGTATATTGTTACGTAAACTATACAGCCAGTTGGAAAACTGTTTTCCTTAAGATATTTAGACAAAAACATGTGACTGTAGTACACGTGCCTTAGGATGTGGCTCTGGTGCTCCGAATTTTTATGTTTTGAATGTTTCTATGAATGTACCTGTTTTCCCGAAGGATAAAATTTAAAAACAAAGCAAAAACTGAAATAGTGTAATATTAACGTTTTTTATTTCAAGTACTATTAATTGTATAAGATTATATGAGGTTTGTGATCACACAATCTATTTGTAATAACATTTGAAAAGCTGATTTCTATTGTCAGTAATTTCATTGCGTTTTATAATTTCGCAGAAAATATTGAGGTGACATACTTCTGCGGCAACAAAAGAAAAACAAAACATAAGAGCGGATTTTTATCACAAGGCGTGAAATTTCGGAACTCTGCTCTTAGTCACTGGGCTACCGGACTGAGCTTATGATAGGCGAGAGGACTGATAAGATCGAAAATTTTTCTCGAAAACTAGCCGAAATAGACGTCCCACTATTTTCAATCTTATGAAATAAAGTATGAAATACGATCGTGGAACGAACGCGGTGACCCGTTGGGTGCATGCTTCGGTTGTAAGTACGGCACTCAACTGTCAAAATGCTCTATCTCGTCTTACACCTGCTCTGTCCATTCGACCTTGGACCACGTCTACCATCTTCTAAGTAACCTCGGCAAAAGCAGGCCGAAAGTGAGCACAGCACGTCAAAACACGACAAGAAAAATGACATTGCTCTGAAAATTAACAAATTTTTGTACTACAGTTAAATCAGAGGTGTTTATGGAATTACTTTCATAGCAGTGGAGGATAGCTTATTAACATCTCGTGGCGTGACTCCCGTACATTGAAGGATGGTTACCCGTGGCTGCAGGCCACAGGATGAGCACGTGTGGTGGCAGGAGGTTTGTAGTGTGTCGGCTTTAAATGTCCTAAACAGATTTGCTTGACTGAGTCTCTCCATTAGACGCGTGTCTCTAAATCAGACGTGTTCAGAACATACTGCTTAGCCTCAGTCCGCAGAAGGAATGGTCAGGTCTGTCCGAGAAGTACTCTTGCCTCATCCTCGCCATTGTTCACCTCTCTGGGGCCTCTGTCATATTAAGTTGTCAAATTGTGCTTTAATTCCATCAGCCGGCCGTAGTGGCCGAACGGTTCTAGGCGCTACAGTCTGGAACCGCGCGACCGCTACGGTCGCAGGTTCGAATCTTGCCTCGGGCATGGATGTGTGTGATGTCCTTAGGTTAGTTAGGTTTAAGTAGTTCTAAGTTCTAGGGGACTGATGACCACAGCAGTTAAGTCCCATAGTGCTCAGAGCCATTTGAACCATTTAATTCCATCAGTTCAAATACTTATTACATGATACTGGGTGGTTTATATTTTCAATTGCTCTTGTCTCTTAGATTTCCTTCGACGTGACTGGCAGTGGCACTTAAACTGAGATGTTTAAAATGCGATGATTAAAATCATTTGATTCTATTCTCAACCACGACTCGGACATTTTGGGGGCACATTTCTTTAACAATCCTCTTAAAGAGAGCGTTCCTAATCTTACTGGTTGTATGTTGTATGTTAACTGGGGACTGCGTTCCTTCCCGCAATCCATTTCACCCTTCCGCCGCTCCACACCGAACCCAGGGTTATTGTGCGGTTCGGCCCCCAGTGGACTCCCCAGGTAACGTCTCACACCAGACGAGTGTAACCCCTATGTTTGCGTGGTAGAGTAATGGTGGTGTACGCGTACGTGGAGAACTTGTTTGCGCAGCAGTCGTCGACATACTGTAGCTGAGGCGGAATAAGGGGAACAGCCCGAATTCGCCGGGGCAGATGGAAAACCGCCTAAAAACCATCCACAGGCTGGTCGGCTCGCCGGACCTCGACACGAGTCCGGCGGGCGGATTCGTGCCGGGGACCAGGCGCGCTCCTTCCCGCTCCGGAAAGCCGTGCGTTAGAGCGCTCGGCTAATCGGGCGGGCTACCTTAACTGATTAGTCTATTCGCGATTCATCTTCTACGTTTAATCCTTACGAGAAGCATCAACTGTCTCATAATTTTCATTTATCTCAACAAAATGTGAGATTTTTTACATTATCAATCACAATATTCGCTCGATTTTTCAATCCACGTTCTCGCAACTGCGCCACAGGCTCTATGTTTAGCAATATGTGGATTCATACAACCTGCTCTTTCCCCCAGACTTACGACTCGTTTGAAACACATCTTACAGAAATTGAGAGCTGTGCCTAAGGGCAATAAGGAGGCCGTCTTCTAAACAAAATTATGTTGTTGTGTTTTTCTTACCTCGGGTCAAACAAATTTTATGGTAACAGCTTTTCATCAAAACACACACACACACACACACACACACACACACACACACACACACACACACACACACACCATATTATCACACATACATAAATTCTTGTACGGAGTAGAATGAGTTGTCAATCAGTTCGTGTTTGAAGTTAGTGGTCAAAGATCTTTTTGACTCAATACATCACTCCTTTATGTCGCATACTAAAGGTGAGTGATGGATACAAAGCTTATAACGCTTAGTTCGCAAATATAAAATTGAAAATATTCCCAGTATAGCATAAAAATTATTCTAAAACATACCCTTATCAAAGCGAAAAGTAGTAACGAATTACGCAAGCGCTGACGAGTGTAAGATAGGCGTGCATCAAGCCGGTTAGACGTCACCGACGGGCGCCATCCACGATTGGCAAACCAGTCCCTGGTGGTCGCAGGTGTGAACAAAAAATCCTATTGGAGACCTTTTCTGTGAAGTCACTACTTGAACAAATGCAAACCAAACACAAAGGAGTCCCAAAAAAGAATAAAATAAGGCCTAGAGAAAACAGACATACAAATTAAAATGTATGTCTACTTGATTCATATCGGCTTGTTTATTTAACTTTTTTTTTGAATAATTGTAAAATCTTCAAATGTATCCAAATGAGTTTTTCGTGAAATATAATGAAGTATCAAGATTTTTATCTATGTTTCATACTTAAAGTCCGCATTTGTTTCAAATGAGAATCAAAAGTTGTTTTGTTACCACCTATGCTATTATGTTCTATAGCAGACATTAACAGACCTGCGCATTTGACCAACGTAAAATTCTGGCGTTCTACACATTTTACATTACATATATCTGACTACCCCGTCTGCTCTTGAATTTTTAGGTCCTAGGCAGTTTCTATTCTTAAGAAATCATTCTCAGACCATTTTCATACTATTTACATCTGCGACACACCAATGTGTCTGTTAACTGGCGTCATGATACACAGCGTTTCTACTACAGAGATCTGATGCTGTATTCTGCAACATAAAGGAGGTCACACCACGCTAGCAATACTCTGGCGCAGTTGTCAAGGGACGTCCGTAGTAGGGGGTAACACATTTCGCAGTCCCTTTCAAAAGCACACGTTGAAAGGAAACACACTCGTTAGGACAAATGAAATTTTAAAACTTTCAGCGCGACAGTTCTATAATCGTAGTTGGCTGGTTTCCAGTTTTCGGTTGAATATACAGCTCCAGAGTGAAACAACAGGACACAAGAGCTTTACAAACTTGTGCTACGTAGCCACAGGCATGTGCTGCTGTTGTGGCGTCGACATGCAGAGCACTGACAACAGATGTTGTACTGCTGTGGGCAGCAGTAGGGCTACCGCAGCGGTAGAGGAAGTTAACTGCCCGTTAAGGGTGTTTTGTCCAGACTCTCGCAGGGCAGCACAGTTGGCGGGAAACCTTTTACGTAGTGATGTTAATTATCCCCGTTGTACGAATATTAGAAAAGTGATCCCACGAATTCTTTTCGGTTCACATGTTGTAATTCAAACCGCTGGTGAGGCAATGACGGAGAAATGTGTAACTAACAGGAAATTTTGATTAATGTCTAAAAAGTTTTATTAGAATAATAAAAAAGGAGAAGTTAATAAAGAAAAATTAAGAGTTATAAACGATTTAAAGCAGATTTCACTCCTAATTGTGTGTAAATGTGTCATGCAGAGGCGAAACAGAAGAAGAGGAATAATTTCTAAAGATAGAACTCTATTTGAATGCAGTATTATAAAAAAGATGGCACTATGTTACTGGGCACGTGATCCTGATCATGTGGTCTAAACTGGCCAATGATGACGAATGAAACATTTTATTTAAGCAAAAAATGGCCTCAACTGAAACATGTTTTTTAAGGGATGTTTGATGATTGTACAATCAGAATAAAGAAAACAAAGATAAAATTTTTAAGAATAAAACCAATACGAATAGCAAGAAGGAGGCATTAAAAAGTTTCTGAACAAGAAAACGGGTGTAAATGGGAGAAACTGAAATATATTAGCTTGCTACGAAGCAGACACAAAGAACATCAGTGAAATGAGCAAGCAAACGCGGAGAGTGAGACATACGAGGACTGTATTTACGACGAAAGAGAACATCACTCTTATTTATTACTATAGAATTGAGCAAAATAATATGAAAATATACGGTTGGAGCTCACTATCGGAGAGAAGTGAGTCTGAACAACGAGGAAATCTGAGAGATGAAGGAAACGTTCGAGGGGTGGCTAAGAATTACGTGGATAAAGTAATCAATAGACATTATGAAATATGAGAAAGCCTGTGACAAAACCTACCAAGAAGAAGGATAGGCCTATGGACATATATTAAACCATCTGACCATCTGGCTGTGGCAAACACGACGATGGAGGATGCCACTGAAAATAATTCCTTGAGGAAGAAAGCATTGGAACGTGAAGGGTACATTAATGATTTTGGATATAGCTGAAGTACGAAGATTTTTGTACTCTTTAGAACGGGTTTTACCAACAGTTATTGGCTGAAAAGGTCACTGGTCTTGATGGGATCAAAGGTGGTGGCTGTATGTCTTGCTGCTTTCTAAAGGTTGCTTGTCTTAAATCGTCCGATCGTATGCGAATTCCGCGACTGAAGTAATTTTGACGAAATTCAGCCTAGGATTGTAGCATTCGGTTGTATGGCCTCTCCCGATTACAGCGCAAAGAAATAAGACTCGTAGGTCGTTGGAGATGATAACTAACACTATTGCTGGAAAGGTTTCTGGTGTTCTTGATAACATACTGGCGAATGTCCATGGTAAAACGGTTATTACCGTAGCCGAAGTACCTCTGTACTACAACTGATAGTTGACACAAAATCAATGTATACAATCGCTTTTTCTTTTCTATTTGTATGAAGCCAAACGTAAAATAAAAATGGTTCAAATGGCTCTGAGCACTATGGGACTCAACTGCTGTGGTCATTAGTCCCCGAGAACTTAGAACTACTTAAACCTAACTAACCTAAGGACAGCACACAACACCCAGCCATCACGAGGCAGAGAAAATCCCTGACCCCGCCGGGAATCGAACCCGGGAACCCGGGCGTGGGAAGCGAGAACGCTACCGCACGACCACGAGATGCGGGCTGAAGTCAAACGTAGAAAATAAAAACAAAACGTCGAAAAAAAATTTAATATTGACATGTAATTATTCCAGCATTATGTGTTACTATGAGTGCAAGAACTTATTATTTTTATGTTTATTTTTATTTTTATTTTTATTTTTATTATTATTATTATGTTATTGTCTTGTGACAACTAAGATATAAACATAAAAAAGCCTGAGCTTGTAGTTGGGACAGGCTACATTCCTGTTAAGGGAGCCCCCCTTTAATTATCATACTCTTACCATTTTGGTCAGCTACTTGGTACGTTTTGTAGGCCTACTAGATAAAATATGAAAATCTGTCTTTATTTTATGTGTAGCCCTTCAGCGCCAAACATCCAAATACATTTTTACAGATTCCGGAAGTTGATAAAAAATTTACACATTACTTCTACTCGTTAAGTTTTACACAAAGAGCATCATTGTTCACGTGTTATATGCGAACGTCTGTAGCGACAGTATGTCTGGAAAGTGCGTAAAAATCACTATGATCCTATGCTATTAGCAGAGTGTCACACAGCTTGGCAGCAGAAGACCCATCTATAAAAATTTGTAAAAACCGCTGCCATAATTTCAGATCTTCTGAATCCCCCAAAACAGAGATGGTGTACGTCCTCTTTTTCTCCATTAGAACGGAAAGGTGTCACCACAACGTTTGCGAAGACTCTGGTTGTTAAACCTGAGTCTAGCTGCACGCTTTCATTCTATTCACACCAGGACAACTGCTGTGCAGGACTATGCATCAACGGAAGATTAAGACGATGAAGATAAGGATGCTTTTTATGAACAGGTGCAGAATGTTTTTGATGAACTACCCAGTCATTATTTTGCACGTCCTATGGGTGATACGAGTGAATTAATAAGCAATAACTGTAATGGCTTTTAGCATGTTGTTGGATCATTTGCTACAGCACAGCGCAAGTATGGTAATAGTGAACTTTTCAGATTATCCTATAGTGGTTCTATAGTGATTCTGTGAGTACATGCGCTGAAGAGAATTGAAGGAGAAGAACGCAGAGAAAGACTGATGGATTCGAGGCCGAACTTGTTATATGATAGGTGAAAGAAAGGTGGTAAAGCAACAGCGTGAGCAAGCTAAAGATCAAGAAGATCAGGCAGCTAGACGAAAATATGCAGAATTAGACCGCCGAGTCAAAAGCGGTTCTAGAGCTAGAGAACAGAATAGTTTAAATAGTAAGATGGACAGGTGCAAAATCCTGCCACTCTGAACGACACCAGGACATTATACCGCATCGTTTGAGAACTTATTGGAGGGCATTCTTTTTCAAACTGCCACATAAAGGATAAAAGTGGCATACTTCTGCTCATAAAAGATGAACAAGCTGCCCAATGACTAGAATACTCCAAAGAAACCTTAAACGAGGCTAATCAAGTAACGCTCACTGAGCCAAAAATTCCAGAGGCAATAGTAAAAACAGGTGATATCACACAAGGAGAGGTATGCGCAACAATCACAGCGTTTAATAAATCGGCTGGTTTCAATGAATTCTCAAATGAATTTTCGAAATTAGAGGTCCGGACTTTTAGTTCATCACCATCATTGTTATACTAGTGAGGAAAGGAAATCCAACCGACAGTAATTGTATGTTAGTATATCTAACAACGCGAAATCATGATCTGGGTTTTCCACGTTTTATGGAACTTGATAATAAGATGAAAACGCTCCATTTGGATAAATGATGGATCATAATCTCCAGATTGATCTGTGATATAGTTGTACTGTAGCTCACAATAGATAACCTGGACTACTTTGACTTTGGAAATATGGAGTGAATTGTTACAAAGTTCTTGTCTTCGTATATTGTGACCTGATCGCATCCTCGGTTCTGGTCTTCTATAGTGCTCATGAATAATACGTGTCTGTAATTCATATTTGAGATTTTTACTTACAAGAGGCGTTCAATAAATAATTTAATACATTTTTTCGTCCAATTTCGGATGAAAAGTGCGGAATTTGTTGCTGGACATCGTGATATATTCCTGCTTCAGCTTCAATAGTTTAATGGTTCTGATAGGTGATGACGCTATACGTAGCCTACAAAATGGCGTCTGCAACAGAGGTGCGTTCCAAGCAGAGAGCTGTCACTGAGTTTCTTATGGCGGAAAAATAGGGCATCGCAAATATTCATAGGTGCTTGGAGAATGTCTACAGAGACCTGGCAGTGAACAAAATCACGGTGGGTCTTTGGACGAAGCATCCTTCATCATCGCCACTTGGTCGCGCAAACCTGTCGGATCTCCCACATGACGGCCGGACACACACAGCTGTGACTCATGCGATGTTGTAACGTGCGGACACTCATTCGGGGAGATCCACGGATCACTCTCAAACACCTCGCAGCACAACTGTCCGTCTCTTTTGGTATTGCTGAAAGACCACCATTTGGCATACTCAATGGTGTGTGCCCGATCGTTTTCCTCGCCGCTTGACAGAAGACCATAAAAAGCGACGAAAGACCATCACTGTGGAAGTGCTTGCGCGTTACGAGGTTGATGGTGACAATTTTTTGTCGAAGATCGTCACAGGGGAGGGCGATGAGGAGGGATGCACTCTGCGGGAGCCAGACGTCGACCAGTAGAGTAGTGCCATGCGGGCATACCGGGCCTCCCAGTAAGGGCGTGTAGGGCCGTTGCAGTGAACGGAGATTATTATAAAAAATACGCTTCTGCAGTGGCCAAAAGAGTTGGGAATGAGATGATACAAAGTAATTCTGAAGAAAACCAACCTGCTAATTTGTTGCATTACTTATTGAACCCCCCCCCCCCCCCGCCCCACCGCTTCTCGTATGCATACACATCTCAGGATGAGTGTAGAGGAGTACTTAATAATACCACTTTCTTTACTTCCCATTTATGCGTAATGCGTTACACGCATTTAACTATGGCTCAACTGTAAGTTACTGCGCATCGACTCTCTGAAGAACTTCCTGCATTTCGCTACGGTATTCTGGAGGTGTAACCTTTTTACAGACAACAGCATCGTCTGCGAATAGCCACATGTAGCAGCCAATGTTTGCTACTAGGTCATTAATACAAGGTTATTCATAAGCATGTCCTGGGTCTCAGAAGACGATTGCACTAAAAGAACAAGACGTAAAGGAAAAGAACACTTAGAGCAGCTCTCAAAGTTTCTATTACTAATATGCTCCGTAGCGTTACAAGACATGCGTGTCAGAACAAAGAGATAAACCATTCGCTCCGTAATGTCGCATCGAAATAGTTAGCGCTACCCAATGAATAGATTTCCAAAGCGCGTCTCTGTCGCGTCTTCATGGGCAATTAATGTCAGCGAATTCATTGAATCGCACGTACGTGTTGACATTTACCTCAAACTGTGTTCTTTTTGAACATCTGTAACGTAACTTGAAAACATGAAGAGATGGTCCATTCACTGATACGTTGTATTTTTTCATGTTTTATAATTCTTGCACAGTCTTTCTTGTGAAATGCAGGAGCTATCTATAAACAAACCTATACATATGGTGTGCCGCCTAGTGGCACATCTGTGGCACTATAAGATTTTTGGTTGCAACGGTGGCGCAACCTGTGGACCGTGCTGGGGAGGTGGGAGCCCGGAGCAAGCCAGTGGGTGATGGTTCGAGATAGTTCGGAAAACGCTTATGATGTGGGACATGAGTTGCCGAGTTGGCAACGGGAAAAATGTGCCGTATTCGGCCCGGTATACGATCTGGCGTCTTTGTCGCAGTCCTTTGTTGGGTGTCAGCATTCCTAGTTACTATTGACGGATGTGGAAATGACTGCGGGACGACAGCTGATTCACTCACAGCTTAACTTCCTTGAGTGGAGTTATAATCGTATATAGCCTACGGAAATACCAGGAACTGTGAAACCAAACAGTATGCTTCTTTTAAAGCGTTGACCGGGCTAAGTAATTGTGCATTGCTCTCCGCCCACTTAGTAGCTGCAGAAGTGGTATTTGAGATGTGTGACTAATTCGGCAGTTACTTTAAAAGACTCCTATTCTGCTCACAGGCAGCGCCTCCGTTTAATCCTTCTGCGGTTTGTGTAATTATTAGTATTGGCACTTTTATTTTGCTTACGTTGTTGTAAGTACAAGCGAAATTACGTCAAGTGACCAAGACTAGTTTATCATTTATTTATAAGTAAGTGAGATAAGGCTCAGTGAGTTTACCGGCAACTACTACTAAAGCGCTTTTGTAATAGAGTTGGCTGGTGATTCTTCGAACTGTTTAACTTACCTGCTTAGTGTCTGATGCCCAATATATATTGTAGGCTATGGTAATTTACGAGAAGTTAAGTGGACTTTGCCTTTTAATATACGAACGACTGTCTTCCCTCGTTGTCAACTGCTACACTTTGTGACCCTTTCAGGGTAAACATAATAAATCTAGTCCAGATTAGTACAGTAAAATTATAAAGGTTATTGGTGCACACTAAATTTTTAGCGAATTTGTGGTAAGTTCCTATGGGAGCAAACTGCTGAGGTCTCGTTCCCTAGGCTTACACACTTCTTAATCTATAAAAAACACACACACACACACACACACACACACACACACACACACACACACACACAGCCGGCCGAAGTGGCCGTGCGGTTAAAGGCGCTGCAGCCTGGAACCGCAAGACCGCTACGGTCGCAGGTTCGAATCCTGCCTCGGGCATGGATGTTTTTTATGTCCTTGGTTAGTAAGGTTTCACTAGTTCTAAGTTCTAGGGGACTAATGACCTCAGCAGTTGAGTCCCATAGTGCTCAGAGTCATTTTTGAACCAAACACACACACACACACACACACACACACACACACACACACACACACACACGAAGGAGACTCGACTCCGACTGGTGGAACCGCGCAAACCATGGCAAGGCTCCCGAGACCACGGGCTACCCTGCCGTCATGGTGGGCACTAGCTCAGATTTCTTTTCAGATTATCTGACCTCTTGTATTGTATACACCATTACGTAGCCGTGTCAGTTGTGCAGTGAACAGTGTGGCCTATGATGCATAGTAATATTACGTGGCACTGTAACGATTGACCAGATGCACGCTCTACTGGAGGAATAAACAATCTGGTTCCTGGAATTTATTTCTGAATCAATCGTATATTGTAACCGACAAATACAGTTGGATTACCTACGTATTAGCACAGTTAGTTCAACTGCTATTTGAACTTAGTCATTTATTGAATGATGATGTACTATGTTTGCTTTAAACCTAAATCGCTAAGTTACAATTTCTTTTAATTTAAATTCAAGTTACTATTTCATATTGTAGTTCATTCTTAAAGACTTGTGTGTTTGGACTGTAGTAAAGCAGTAGCCTGACATGTGGTCACATATAAATTCAGTATAAGTTCATGGTCGTTGAAGAAAATCTGTTATCATATTTCAGTTTTCGTAAAGTTCTCTCTTAGCGAGGTAAATCTAGGTTTTAGTTTCCTAATATCGTATCCTAACGAGTTGTAAAGTTGACTGGTCAAGCTTGACTCTTCACTGTAAAACACTTATTTCCTGTTTTAATGTATGGGTTCTTTTGTTTACGCCGCTCTAGATTTTATGGACGAACTGAGCAAGCTGATAACGTGGAAGTTTTCTAGGTATGGCATCGCGTCATACTGTAAGAAACTATCACTGATGACACCAATGCTTCAGCCACTGTTACAGAAACAATATCCTTCTTCTGGGTCGACTATTGAACAAATAGACCAAGAAGAAGGCCAGTGTAACTGTGGCCGAAACGTTGATTTCGTCAATGATAGTTTTTTTACAGTATGACGCGATACCATACCCAGGAAACTTTCGCGTTAACAGGCTCTGGCCACGGAAGACCAAGCAATTATATGGGCTAACTGTATTTTACAATATATATTTCATTTACCAATGTTTATTTTTATAGTGGAGGTTTTAGTTCCCCAAAAATATCACGAATCATGATCTGAAAATATGGTTCACAACTCTACAGCAGACTGACACTGGCCTGTAATTACGTGGATCCGTTCGACAACCGTGCTTTAAAAAGCGGAAAAGATATGCACATTTCCCCAATCTCTTGGTATCCATCGTGGCTCCAATGATTGTAGTAAATTTATGCTAGAGGGAGAACAAATTATTTCGCATAATGTCTGTAAACACTCACAAGCATCTCATCTGCCCCAGATGCATTTCCATTGTGGATCGAGTTTAATAGTATTAGTATTCTTCGAACACTTCTGTCTGTTCTGCTGTCACGGCGTTCAAATGATAGCTGTAATTGAAATTTCAGCTTGTATCTCTCTTACTGCACCAACCTATTTGACTAAGCGAAGAACGACTTCATTATTCTCAATATGTGCCAACACCCACAAGAAGATAACATTTTTCATCGTTATCAACAGTACAATGATCCTTTAGGCTAGGACTAAAGTTTTTCAGAATTGTTGAAATAGTAAATCACTGAGTATAATCAATTGAGTAGATTTTATCGGAGAGGAAAAAAGGTTACCCGTCTAGTACGGTCACGAGTTCATGATGCTTGCCTCGGCAATTTTAAGTAAATCGTTCCGCAGACTTTGAATGAAGAGGGTGCTTACAACAAATACCGCGCTTTTAGTGCCATCAGTGCGGGTATGGATTGCTTCGGGAACGTGTCTTAAAAAATTGAACCCAAATTTTACTGTTTAAGCGGGTATCATGCTAGAAATAAGTAAAAGTAATTACCTTCACCTGAAATAATTTTAATTCGCATGCAAATACGTTGAATAGATAAGCAGACTTAGTAAGGTTCCAGCACGGACGGAGCGCTCGATACGGCCTAGAGATCTCCAGAATCTAGTCCAAGGTGACGTCCGGACCGGTGAAAGTGCTGAAAACTAGAAGACTTCGAAATAAAATATGAAAATACCGCGCTAAACAGTACTGTACAGTATGTATCGATGCGACAATCTATGCTAGTTTGACACGATCGCAACTATAGTGTAGAGTACAAAGCAATAAATGGTAGTAGTGACAGTGATACCGGAAGCACACTGCGCTAGACACCGTAAGGAGACGTAGATGTAGAAAATGAGCGTTTGATTCAGACTCAGAATGCGTATCCCAAATTCCAGTCAGTCTGCGGATCTCAGCATTACAACGGGTACCCCATAACTCGTCCCAATGGAAGAAGAGTTCTAGTAATTCTGAATAATTCCGATTAAGCACTTTATGGCCAAATTTGAAGCATTCGGTTCTAAGTCATTTGGATCATCTCCTAAGACACTTTCAGTACTTCGTAATGGTGTTTATTAAGAGTAAATAGATAACCACAACAGGTGGCGTGAGAAGATTTATTGATCTCCTAATGGTTCACAATTAGTACCGTGACTCTAAAGTTACGCCCTCAGGTGCTAAACAGTTGACTGTTATAGATCTGAAAGCCGTTCCTGGAATATTAACTGCATCAAATAACCTGCCGTGGTAGATTTGCAACAGCCACCCTCTTAATAAATGATATAAAACTGGCCGGCCAAGCGTTAGCACTTCGCAGACATTTGACGTCACCAAAATCTCATATTCTGAGCAGCATATTTTATGTACTACGCCCTAGTTAACTTTCGGCACGTAAGTACGAGAAATGGCAGTGAAAATCTGATGAAGCTTTGCAAAGATATGTTGGGCAGCGTCTCTGGTATGCCTGTCGTCCGCATCAAGTCGCCCTTTTAAGTTCTGAGCACGTAGTGAACATGTAATGATACCTAGAATAGTAGCGTCTCCCAGCAGGTATGGGTGCCCGCTTGCAGGTTTCGCCTGATCTCATGCGTTTCCCTCTTCCTGACAATTCTCGGCCCCACACTGCAGCACCAATGAGGACGCCCCTGCAGCGTTTACGATGGGAAGTGTTTTATCACCCACCATACAGCTCGGACATGGCTCTCATGGTTCATCTCTGCTCCTATGGACTGCTGGCTATGAAGACAAAATTTTGGCACAGTCAACGACCTGTAGACCACCGTTGAGAAGTGACTGGCGGCTGTCTTCTGTAACGAGGGTATTGGAAAGTTGGTACAACGCTACGACAGATGTATAGCTCGGAGTGGTGACTGTGTAGAGAAGTAGCTGGAAGGTGCAGCAAACTGTTGCAAATAAAACACTTTTGGTTTTCACTGAGGTTTCCATTTCGCTACCAACGGGATCTTATTTTCCGAATAGCTCTCGTAGTTGTAGATGTGGGCCAACAGCCTCAAGAGGCAATTGGTACCAGTCGAGCACAGCTGTTTCAACCATATGATTTTGTAGCTAATGTTTCCAACTCATATCACGTAAGCCATTATCTGAACATAAGAGCCGGCCGGAGTGGCCAAACGGTTCTAGGCGCTTCAGTCTGGAACCGCACGACCGCTACGGTCGCAGGTTCGAATCCTGCCTCGGGCATGGATGTGTGTGATGTCCTTAGGTTAGTTAGGTTTAAGTAGTTCTAAGTTCTAGGGGACTGATGACCTCAGCTGTTAAGTCCCATAGTGCTCAGAGCCATTTGAACCATTTTTTTGAACACAAGAGTTGCTGTTGTGAATTGCGCCCGTAAGCTATCGACTGATAAGCTTACCCATAAGATAAAGCCATCGTGTACACGTTGCAGAAATGTTACGTTCTCCGTGATTATACTGTGCAGGTAGGTAACACAATTGTTATACAGGGGGGGGGGTGGGGGAGGCGGGGGGGGGGTGGGGGGGAAGAGACCAAAACTGAACTTTGCAACAACTCGTTGCAACATTCTCTCCGTTCTTCATTCTGTAACATGTCCTTCATGACAAGAAGCAGGGGTTCTGAATAACTGTGGTATATGTTGTTCGGCTGGTCCCGGCGGAGGTTCGAGTCCACCCTCGGGCATGGGTGTGTGTGTTTGTCCTTAAGATAATTTAGGTTAAGTAGTGTGTAGGCTTGCACAGGATAGAGTAGCATGGAGAGCTGCATCAAACCAGTCTCGGGACTGAAGACCACAACAACAACAACAACAACAGTGTGTAGGCTTAGGGACTGATGACCTTAGCAGTTAAGTCCCATAAGATTTCACACACGGTTTCTTTTTTGTACATTTTTACCCAGTTTTTAGAGGCTAACACTGCAGGTGCGCTGTCATCATCATACGGACTTCTTAGGCCTTTAAACACAAACAGAAGGTTTCCGTTTATGCTGAGTATTATGTCGCTGTCCAAATGGATGAGGAAAGTGTCAATAACTTTACCAATTTGAAAACTCACATGATCACACTGAAAAAGCCTTGTTTTTAAGTTAGCATTCAACTGTGTGTTTGTTCATCCACACCAATATTCTGTTGTTGAATTATCCTAACAACCTTCACCATCAATTGCTGTTATGTCTTCGTACGAGTCAATTGTATAACGACTGGAATTCACGAGATCCAGTGATTTATGGCACTGTACGACAAATTCGTTTATTTGGATAAAAGTGTATGGGGCCTAAAGATGGCACAATTAAATGCCGAAACTGGTTGCTTTCAGAATGAAATAAAGTATCTTAAAGTATATGACTGTTGGTGGAGTTTATTGATACTGAAAATCAGTTAAGGAAGCTGATGTAAGCAAGTAGATAAAGCTGTGTCCGATACTCTTTTCTGACGAGTAAGCGTCCTCTAGTGTGAACAGAGCTTTTGTGTTTGAGCTTAATGAGCATCAAGGTATGAATGTAATTGATTAGTGGTCATTCATAGCTGATACTGGGAGTGTGGAGGATAAAGATTTCACAGTAACAATATTGCTGCTTACTGCCTGCCTGCCAGGCCGACAGCTGTGTCTCCTGTCGCTTGTTGACAGGTGCGCTGGTAGAGTGAACTAAGCGATCCCGTGTCTTCGATGGCCTTGGTCCTGACCTCACTCAGTTGATGTGCTAGTTAAGTTGCTTGAGGCACCGTACGTGACCGCGTCACTGGCGACGCAAGCGCAGGCCTTGCTGGCAGTAACTTGTAGTGGGAAAAACGGCGTAATGTCTCGAGCTGGAGGAGGAGGGTTAGAATTTAACGTCCTGCCGAAGATGTGGTCAATGGAGACGAAGCTCTAATTTGGATTCGGGGAAAGAACGGAAAAAGAAATCGACCATTTCAAAGCAACCGTCCAACTGACCTTTAGCGATGTAGGGAAACCGTGGGAAGCGTAAATCAGGACAGGCTGTGGCATTATGACACAGCTACATTCACAGCTATGGCTGTGCGTGCCAGAATAGATAGGTTATCCACTCCACTACTACGACAAAAGTCGAGCCATCTGGATCCAGTATACCATTCTTTGAGCTACGGCATATTGTAGGAGCTCCTTTAATAATTCGCTGCAGTTTGCATAACTTCAAGTGAAAATAGTTACTAAATAACTTATTAAAAAGCCAGGCTGATCGTACTTTAATCCTGACACTGATGTTTCCTATTTGCAACATTATTCATTAAAAAGAACTTTTGCAAGATGCATAAATGACTGAAATTTACGTGAAGAATGTCGGCGGAGGTGACCGATCTCAGACGGAAATGCTGCCTGAACAGGCAAATGAGAAACTACTAGGTGTGGTCATGAAGCAGTCTAGCTCCGTACACGTGATGTTAGCACGTATCTCGTTATCAAACGAAAAACTTATAGTTTTGTGGTTAAAAGTGTCTCGTGGAACGTTTGATGTGATATTAAACAACTCTCCAGAAAACGCAGTGATTGTAGGTATAATAGTTGCGGTGCTCGATATACTGATTAGATATCGCTATCGTAACATTGACTTTTGGAATTCCAGAAGCTCTTACGGGGCATTGATTCTGTCATATCGCCAAGTACGTTCTCCTTATTTAAAACAGTATCTACATGTAAGGTGCAGCTTCTCATAAATTACGAAAAAAAAGGAAAAAAGCTGAACAAGTTTGTAATGACAGTAGTAGCGATCTCCGTTACCTCACCCCTCACATTTGCCTGGAGTGGTTTAGGGTAATCACGGTAAACCTACACATGGATGGCTGGACTGGGAATTGAATCTTCATCCTCCCGAACGAGAGTCCAGGGTGTTAACCTCTGCTCCACCTCGTTTGGTGATCATCATCTAATAGTTCCTCAACTTTCTTTCCCATTCCGTGGTACACAAGGGTATTCCTCCAGCAGCTGTGGAACGCCGCACAAGCCAGCGATGTGAGGAGACGGCGGCGTCACGAGCGCCCCTGCGGCGACCTCGCGGATGCGCGTCCTCGGCTGCCGAGCGCGCCGGGGCGGCCTTGTAGCTGCAGGCTGCTAGCAACTGGAGTGCACGACACGGCACGCCAGGTGTTGCAGCGGCACAAGTTACAACGCAGCGCTCAAGGCGGCGGCGCCACTGCCAAACTGCGCGACATTCAACTCCGCGGCGTCAAATTCAAAACACTACGTGTATTAAGCACCGTACAGCGTGCTCCCGTATCTCTGTGTCCGTACAATGTACTGTATAATTCAGGAAACTAACTAAGCTTCGCTTTCTGTGTCCGACCACTTTCTCCTACTCCTATTCTTTATCTGCCCGTTACGATCCCACGTCTTTTCAAACGCCTAGAACACCTTCACTTCTTGTACTTGACATTATTGGCCGGATTATGTAGGGTACCTCAAACCTTTTGGGTCAAACTGACAGTGAGTCAACAACCGATTATTTTGAGATAGCCAATGATCGGAAATGCATATTTATTGTGTTTGTACATAGCCCACTGCGATGGTAATACCCCCTAGCATCTGAACAATACACACACTCATCGCTGTTAAGAGAGGGGGGGCGAGGGGAGGGGTCCTGTCCCATTGCAACCGGTATCGTCGGATCTCACATCTCTGGACTTTTTCCTCTGAGGTTGAGTAAAGACGTTGGTATATGAAACCCCGCAGAAAAGAATGAAGCTCTGATTGTTAGGTTCCAAAGTAACTGTTTCTTGGTACAACAGACGCCAGGGATCTTTGAGCGAGTACATCAGAACTTGATGCACCGTTGCTACGCCGCGCGGGGTAGCCGTGCGTTCTGAGGCGTCTTGTCACGGTTCGCGCGGCTCACCTCGTCAGAGGTTCAAGTCCTCCCTCGGGCATGGGTGTGTGTGTTGTCCTTAGAGTAAGTTAGGTTAAGTAGTGCGTAAGCCTAGGGACTGATGACCTCAGCAGTTTGGTCCCACAGTCCTTACCACAATTTTCCAAAATTCCATTGCCACGATTGCATTGAGACTTTTGCTCCTCACTTTGAACAATTACTTTGGGCTATGTAGTTGTTATGAGGTGTAAGCTGTTCATGTCCACAACACAATGAATATGCATTTGTGTCTATTGGTTCCCTATCTCAATACAATGTATTTTTCTTCTCTTTTTTGTTTGAATCATCAGTCCTCTGATTGGTTTGATGCTGCCGTCACGAATTCCTCTTCTCTGCCAACGTGTTCATCTCAGAGTAGCATTTGCAACCTATGACTTCAATTATTTGCTGGATGTATGCCAATCTCTGTCTTCCAGCATGATATATTCACTCTGCAGCGGAGTGTGCGCTGATATGAAACTTCCTGGTAGATTAAACTGTGTGCCCGACCGAGACTGGAACTCGGGACCTTTGCCTTTCGCGGGCAAGTGCTCTACCATCTGAGCTACCGAAGCACGACTCACGCCCGGTACTCACAGCTTTACTTCTGCCAGTATCTCGTCTCCTACCTTCCAAACTTTACAGAAGCTCTCCTCTTACTGTACAGTTTTACTGTACAGTTTTTTTTCCTCTTCTCTGATGTCTTAACATATGTACTATCATCCTGACACTTCTCCTTGTCAGTGTTTTCCACATATTCCTTTCCTCTCTGATTCTGCGCTGAACCTCTTCACTCCTTATATCTTATCACCAGGCCTTAACTTATTACCAGGTCTTTTCCAAGTATACCTCCTCCTCTTGTAATTCTTGAACCAGAGCATTCGCTATTACCACCTGAAATTTATTTCAGACATCAATTAATCTTTCTACACTCTCATTCCTTGTCCCAAGCCAATATTCTCCTGTAAACTTTTCCTATATTCCTTCACCTAAAACCGCATTCCAGTCCCCCGCGGCTATTAGATTTTCATCTCCCTTTACGTACTGTATTGTCTGCCCTATATCCTCACACACTTTCTCTATCTCTTCATCTTCAGCTTGTGACATCGGCATGCACACGTGAGCTATCGTTGTCGGTGCTGGTTTGCTGTCGATTCCGATAAGAACAACCCTATCGCTGAACTATTCACAGTAACACACTCTGTCCTACCTTCCTATTCATAATGAATCCTACGGCCGGTATACCATTTTCTGCTGCTGTTGATATCACCACATATTCATCTGACCAGAAATGTTTGTCTTCTTTCCATTTCACTTCCCTGACACTGCTATATCGAAATTCAGCCTTTACATTTCTCTTTTTAGATTTTCTAGTTTCCCTAACACGTTCAAGCTTCTGACATTCCACGTCCCGATTCACAGAACGTTGTCTTTTCGTTGGTAATTCAATCTTTTTCTCATGGTCACCTGCCAGTTGGCCGTCCGTTCCCGGAGATCCGAATGGGGGACTATTCCGGAATCTTTTGCCAGTGGAGGTATCATCATGACACTTTTTCAATTACAAGCCACATGTCCTGTGGGTACACGTTATGTGTCTTTAAAGCAGTGGTTTCCATTACCTTCTGCATCCTCATGGCGTTGATAATTGCTGATTCTTTCTCCTTTAACGGCAGTTTTCCACTCCAAGACAGTGCCCTGAACCTCTGTCCGCTTCTCCGCCTCTTTGACAAGGGCGTCTTCTTATGTCGGAAGTCTTCGGCCGCCAATGCTGATTATTAATCATAGTTTAAGTGGTGACGGGTTTCGAACACGGGACAGATGACATTTTGATTATTAATCAAAGACGCTACCCCTAGACCACGATGCATTGATCAGTTATCGTCCCACTATCACCTGTTTCAATTTGACCCAAAATGTTTGAGACAACTTGTAAACGCATTATGTAACAGATCAGCGTGTATGTCAGGGGACCAGATGGTAACCCGATTTTCGTCAGGCCCCCCTGATCGCGTCTGGTGTGATGAAGCCGATGCCTGTGATAAAGCAAGTTTTCATTTTTAGCAACGGTGCTAGGAGGAGGAGTGAACTCCACTAGAAGGAGAAAACACGCAGCGAGAAATTTGGCGTGCGAGGTAGCCATGTGCAAGTGTCTGCAGCCAAACCTATTAATCCACGTGGCAATTTGGTAGGGCCCAGAACGTCCGAAATAAAGTCTGTTATTGAAATAGGGAATGCATCCAGGTGACATCTTTGACAAGCGGTTGTCGGAGATGGTACCTGGCTGCACTCCCGTAAGTCATTTTAATGTTCTATGCGCTTTAGGTAGGCGGGTTTCACATAAAGCCTGTTCTTTCTCCTCCAGAGTAACTTGTTACATACAGCATGTATAATACACCTGCAATGTGACAGTTTTTCAAGGAAAATATCTGCCAAAAACACACTATTCGAAAACGTCAACGCTTTCGCTTGTGGGACGTTTTGTCCTGTCCAGTAATGTAACAACTGTATCCTCGACTTTCCAGCCAGACCTCTTACTTGTTGGCAGTGCGTCTCGCGTAGTAAAGCATTTGGAGCCACCTTCCGACTGCTATGGGACCATGATATCCGTATTTCCTCTTGAACAATAATCACCTGGCTGCTCTTTTGTAAATAATTTATTTAACCACCGGTTTCGTACTTTAGAAGCCACATCATCAGGCTGGGTATGTTAAATCACGTAGACGGGACCGTAAATTCCTTCTCTGCGGATAAATGACGCAATTAGCCATTCCTCAGATAAGCGGAAAGCACGGCTCCATGATTCCTCAAGCTTGCCATGAATCCGGGAAGGACGACAGTAGGCCGGACGTAAGCAGTTAATCGCTATGTCGATGGCCACAGTCCTTCCAAAGTGCCATAAATACAACAGACAGTGATACATGAAGGTGCAAGTGAGAGAGTGCCCATAGTGTGTCCACATTTCCCTCTAAACGCACAGGGAACCACCTGAAGTGGGTTTCTTTGCGTGTATTCGACACGAACCAGCTACGACCGTTCCCTAACGCTGGTAATCAAAAGCAATGTAACATTATTTCGCTAGATGGTATGTGAGACCAAATACGTAACTCGAAACTTCCCTTAATGTTCAGTGTCAGAGAAATAACAACATTAAGAAAGCGATCCTGGAAAGTGTGAATAGAAAATGGATTTCCTTAACTGTGCCCTGGATTCATCCTCAGACTCTTTTCCACAACAAGTATGGTAAACAACGGGTCGGGTTACTGTCGTAGCTTGAGCGCAGTAAAGAGAGCGGCGGCGGGCTGATGTACCGCTCCAGGGTGAATCACTGCCTCACAGCGCGTGAATTGGCCACTCACGGCCTCCTGTCGCCCAGTTAGCTTCCTACTACTGTACACAGCGCTTCTGACGGGCGTACCGTTTAAGGAAACCCGTTGCTGTGTACGATCACAGACTATACGTAAGCTTTAACCCACTGCTACTAGACACCTTGTACAGTTAAGCCAGATGGGTGGCGCTTGTGCCTGACTAAATCTGTGAAACATACACTCTGCTGTAGTTTGGTCGGTGCGCACCGGTACTACGTACCGGCATGAAATGAATTTCCTCTTCCCGTAACACGAAAATATATGCTCCGGTACGTCTTACATCTACATCTACATTTATACTCCGCAAGCCACCCAACGGTGTGTGGCGGAGGGCACTTTACGTGCCACTGTCATTACCTCCCTTTCCTGTTCCAGTCGCGTATGGTTCGCGGGAAGAACGACTGTCTGAAAGCCTCTGTGCGCGCTCTAATCTCTCTAATTTTACATTCGTGATCTCCTCGGGAGGTATAAGTAGGGGGAAGCAATATATTCGATACCTCATCCAGAAACGCACCCTCTCGAAACCTGGCGAGCAAGCTACACCGCGATGCAGAGCGCCTCTCTTGCAGAGTCTGCCACTTGAGTTTGTTAAACATCTCCGTAACGCTATCACGGTTACCAAATAACCCTGTGACGAAACGCGCCGCTCTTCTTTGGATCTTCTCTATCTCCTCCGTCAACCCGATCTGGTGCGGATCGCACACTGATGAGCAATACTCAAGTATAGGTCGACACTAGGCCGGACGTGTACGTAGTACGAGAAATTGTAAGATATTAAATTTCCGATTCAACGTGAGAATATATTTGTTAATAACGATAAAGCGTTATTAAACTGGCCGTAGTTAGTTACGGGCTCTTACAAAAGCACTTCATACAGCTTGCAAAAGATCCTAAAAGAGATGGCAAAGAAAGAGGCGAGTACAATGTTTGTATGCAAAGTTATGAATAGTAATGAATTCATTAAAAAGTCAGGTCTATTGTATGATGCTCTAACAGAGCTTTCCGACTTATCCTTGCGTCTACATGAAAGAGAGATCACACTATCAGCTGTTGGCAGGGCGATTAAGTGCACAGCCCGCGCTGTAGATTCAATGACAAACTGTCCGGATCCATGTTTAGAATAAGACATTAGCACTATGAAATCTTATTTAGTCATAGACATAAATCTACAGAGTAACAGTAAAGTGAAAGAAATTCAACGCGGACAATTTTTGAGAAGTCGGGCAGAAAATCTCAAGCAGCGATTAGTGCAAAATGTAAGCAAAGTTTCACACCTTACTTCTTTAAAAGCCAAACCCGATGAACAATTTGAAATGCTATATGAAGACTTGAAAATTATGGCCACAGTCCACTGGCCTGAAGAAACATACGTTGCTAAAGATGAAAGAAATACAAGTAATCTGTGTGAGTTTTACCAGTTAACACAAAAGGGGAAATACATAAATGGATACAGTGAATATATAGACACTAATATGATGCCTCTTGATTTGAAACCATTAATGCGCATACAGTTGAATGAAGTGTTAACAAAGAGAAGAAAGTCGTCATATGCAACATGCAAGTAATCCTGTTTCTGTAAAATGTGTGGGAGCACCACTTGACGCTTGACGCCTGCTCCCACTAATACTAGTCCTCTCCACGTCTTCATTAGCATACACAAAGTACGAAACTAACGAACTGTTTGAAAATTATAATCTTTCTTTCTTTCCTCTCAAGGAAATTAAATAGCTAAAGCATTCAAAAAAGGAGGCAAATCACGAAAGCATTTTTCTTTTCACTCTTTCACTGAGTAATCAGTGCCGCTTGTTTGAGATATGACCTACTGTAAGTCCAAATTCTTCTCTACCAACATCGCACCAATATGGGCGATGAGCAGACGGGTTTCTAACTATAAATATTTTTGAGAAGAAAAAGAATCGAAATTGTACTGACAAGCAGAATGGGGTTTTCAGGATCCGAACCCCTGTACATCCTTGTTCTTTTCAACCAAACGCCAGGCGAGCTGTGCATCGGACGGAGGGGATTGCAAATGGAGATACACTGATGAGCCTGAACATTATCACTATTTGTTGAAAACCTTCTGAGTGTATTGCTGTGCCATATTATAAAATGCTTAAAATACTAAAAATAGCCGACGATCCCTATAGTATTTTACGGCCAGTAAAAATTCTACGAACTGTGAACTCAATGATCTTCTGATACCATTAGAAACGCAATACACTGAAGAACCAACAGCCTAGCTAATTAGCCCACGCACTGGGGAAAGCGGCTGCATCACAGCCACAACATCAGATTAATATCTTAGAATATTAAGTACTTTTTAAAGTGGAGCGGTAGTAACACAGAAAGATTTTAATGGGGTTGATGCCGGCCGCGGTTTCTGTTATTTACATTAAGACCACTGCCCTCCGCGAAATTAAATGCCACCTGGTGGCGTTGCGGGCACTTGACACGATAAGAATAGTTCTTTCAGTATTGATTGGCACTCCCCCTATAAGTTTTGCAAATGAAATATGTGTCGTTGTATGCGATAAGATAGATTATAGTACTCTCTGTCATCACCGGATGGTGTTGATGCTTCCCATAGGTGGTGCATTGCAGCAGTACTTGTTCCCGCCTGCGTGTACGCTGGTGGATATCGAAAAGATAACATGGAAGCAGACTAGCATGTGCAATGCTGAAGAGCGTGATTTCTCTAGGGAGAAGGAGTTATAACACCCCCTGCTTCCCGGGATTTGCGAAATTACAAGTTGAAAACGACCGTGAATTATGAATTTTGACCCGCGTCGTGATAAGGCATCCTAATCCGAAGTAAATAATGATTATTCCGCGGGAAACAGGAGACGTTATAACTTGATCGTTATCGAATGAGTAATTTCATTCAATCACGATCGGTAAACGAAATAATGGAAATAATTTAGAAATAAATTTTGCCTGTGGAAATTTTGCCGAAAGAAATGATTAAGTTGTAAAAGCAATTAAAAAATCGGTCGCCAGCTCAACTGATGAGCGACAGTACTGTTAAGTACGTGAATAATTGTTTACCTGTTTGTAGCGCAGCAGGTGGAACGGGAACTTTTACGTAAGTGCTGTGTCAGGCTCAGTAGTCATATAAAACAATGTCATAACAATTTAACTACACTTATTTTGTTCATAATTTGTCAGCTAAGTGCAATGCTGACAGCACAGATAATTATCTATCGAGATTTTGAATAATGGACTGTCATTCTGTCTTTAAAATTAGGTACTTTGCACAGTTTAATCTACTGATAATGAAATATATTGCCAATAATTGATTAACTATGTTTTGACTGATACTAATTCAATAATTGGGGGATTGTCAGGTGGAATAAGCTTTATAGTTTCATGAAATATCCTTGAATTAACTTCAGCTGAATATGCATTGAAATAAATCTTAATAATCAAATTACTTCAGTCTATTATTAAGTTACTACGGTTGCTTATTAAGTGCAACAATTAACTACGATAACCAGTCTGAAATTTACTCTTCACCTTCTATGCAAATAATTTGATAATTAACATATTTTTTCTTGATAAAGGCGTGACACACTCGGTTCAATAAGGTAAAGATTGGAAGGAATCTACTTGGTGTTATTGTCGGGTGGAATGTAACTGCAACACTTCGATTATAAAGTGCTTGTTATTAATTGTTCAACTTCAAAGAAAAGCACAGTCACTGGCATGTCTTCTACAATTTTATCCTACGAAAATTAGGTAGATCTCACTTCCCTCGTTGTCGGTGGATCGACGGAAGTCCACGGCAGCGACACGATGTGGCATCGGGCTTTTACTGTTGCGACTTGGGCCCACAGTGCGCTTCACATTTAACTCCTCGTTTCTTCAGCACTATGCCCATTAATCCACAATAACTTTCCCGGCCATGCTTCCAGATATGCCCACCATTACTTTCCTGTCGTACTTAGATCCTAGATGTAACACAGCTAGGACTAGCAGCACTCGACTGTTCTTCCTACTCCGAGCACGGCGTCACTGCTACTAGTACCCCCTGGCGCGCTCCCGCGCCCAGAGGCGCGACAAAACAATCTCTCTGACTTCAGTGTTAACTAAATATGCCCTGACTTGCCAGTCCTAAATATTACATAATTTAAACATAGTATTTCCAATACATATTTACACTAGACAATACATCGTATACAAACAGTTTCATGTGTTAAGTAAGCGAAAAAATTCATAGCAAGGACTGCGTTGTAGCGTTACAGAGTGACTACTTCAGACATCCATGAGAGGTTAGTACCCATATGTGGGGATACAGCAACAAGTCACAGATCTGTGTTTTGTTGGGGATCAGAGTTTAGAGATGGCGGGGACTGCGCTGAAAAATACGAAAGCACTGGGCGTCCAACCACTGCACGCAAACCAAACAACGCCCATCGTGTCAATGACTTGATAATGGGGCACGGACGAATAAAGTTTGATGAACCAGAGAAGGCAACAGGCCTATCACAGGAGCCTTCCACACCATCACCTACGAGGATTTGAAGATGAAGAAGGTGTGTGCATAGTGGGTGCGCCCTGCATTCAGCAATGAGCAGAGAGAGAATCATGTGGAGATATGTCAACAGTTGGTGCAACTGTACAGTGGAGTCCCGTGGAGTTCTTTGAGCGTGTGGTCACCGCCGACGAGCCGGCCGCGGTGGTCTAGCGGTTCTAGGCGCTCAGTCCGGAACCGCGCGACTGCTACGGTCGCAGGTTCGAATCCTGCCTCGGGCATGGATGTGTGTGATGTCCTTAGGTGAGTTAGGTTTAAGTAGTTCTAAGTTCTAGGGGACTGATGACCACAGATGTTAAGTCCCATAGTGCTCAGAGCCATTTGAACCAAGCCATTTTCACCGCCGACGAGTCATGGCTGGTCTATTAGACTCAAGTAAAGAAATGCCGGAGTAGAAGTATAGTGGGAGCCCTCGACCCAACAAGCCAGGGCAGGGACTGTTCGCGCAGAAACAAATGGCGACTGTTTTCTGCGATCAGGAAGGGATACTGCTGGTGGATTGGTTCCCTCTCGGTATGACCCTTGGCAGTGATCCGTTCTGTAGTTCATGGCACTGACTCCGTCGAAGCATTAAACAAAGTCGCCACGGAAATTGGTATCATGGCTTTCTGCTCCAATATGAGAAAACGTGGCCACTTGTCAGTCACCAGACCACTGCTACCGTGTGAGAACTAGGGTTTACTGAGCTGCCACATCCTCCGTATACGCTGTTCCCTATTCGATTCAATGAAAGATTTCATGGGGGTAAGAAGTTCACTATCAGTGACGAACTTCATGCAGTTGTCTACCAGTGGCCGCGGGATACCCCTTAAGAATAGTTTGATGACCAAAATGCGGATGCTGCCAGACCGATGGAAAAATTGAATAGACATTGACGGGGAGTAATTGTAATGTAATATGTTTTCGTTTGTTCAGTATATGGCCCCTGTGACCACAAAAATATTGTAGTGCTAATCATAAGCGGAACAGATGAATCATTCTGGCAGCAGTACGGTCCACGAATAGAGACATCTCCTGACATAAAAGACTTTGCCAAAGGGTAAATTGTTATGGTTCTTCCATGGAAATCAGCATTTTGAAAATGGGAAGACTGGGTGGTCGTTTCCCAATTACTCTCGTGAACATCTATGGAAAGTGGCTGAAAGATGGTAAAACTACGAGAAGGCATTGAACGTCCACGCTACATCACAAACGTGGCTGTCGAAGGTTCAAATGGCTCTGAGCACTATGGGACTTAACTTCTAAGGTCATCAGTCCCCTAGAACTTAGAACTACTTAAACCTAACTAACCTAAGGACATCACACACATCCATGCCCGAGGCAGGATTCGAACCTGCGACCGTAGCGGTCACGCGGTTCCAGACTGTAGCGCCTTTAACCGCTTGGCCACACCGGCCGGCGGCTGTCGAAGGCTTGCTCACTCTAAAGCAGGATAGCTGACGATCTGCAGCAATTCTGTCAGAGTAAATGCTGATGGACCCACAAGTGTTTTGACGTGTCGTCATACGCCGTCATCCACGTGAACCGCTGAGCGAAACACGCACCGCGCCACGTACGCAGGTCGCGGGTGAGGGGAGCGGCAGTGTTAAGCTATGAGACACACGCATGTGGGCTTCACGTGGGACCTGTGGAACGTTATTGCGGAACCTACACACTTTATGTCTTTCCCGATGACGATGACGATGGTACCTTCCTGGATGTTGTTGTCGAGGTCTTCAATCCAGAGACTGGTTTGATGCAGCCCTCCATGCTACTCTATCCTGCGCATGCTTCTTCGCCTTCTTACAAAAGGGTCAGAATTGTACTGCAGTAGTTTTAGGAATATGGTAATGATGTCACGTTAATGTCTTAGCCAAGAAATTCGTCTGAAATGAATCCGATGGAGTACATCTGCATTTCTATTGGGCGCCAGCTACGCACCCAAAAATCACGAGCCCGTAATTTGCTGAAATTGCGTGACCTGTACGTAGACATTTGGAGCCACATACATCTGGAAATCTGCAAAGCAGTTGTCGAATCAATGCCGCGCACAACTGCCGCTTTATTGCGTTCCAAAGATGGGCCTACGCGCTATTAAGCTAGTGGGGATAATATACTGCGGTATCTGCATTACAAACCAATGAAGATCCCCCGAAAACGCTGAGCGGAATTGGTGGATTTCCAATTTATTTCTAGGCCAATACATACCAGACAGACATATGAAGATCTAGTATGCGTCTAATTACATTTTAACAAGGGCAAAAATTACAGCCGATGAGTTGCTTGTTGTGAGTCTTGCACCTACCCGCACTTTATGTTTAGAGTGTTCAAGTTTTGATTCGTTATGGAATCAGACTCTCTTCATCGAGAAGCAGAGGAACTGGTAGGCAGATTTGGGACATTCATCCTGTTCTCCAGATCAGGCATTCTCCGGCTTCAACCTATTCCAAAATCTAATTACGTTTATGTCTGATGATGTTTGGTTTGCGGGGCGCTCAGCGCCCGTACAAATTCCCAATATTTACTCACTCCAAGCTCGCCACTTTCATAAATGATGATGAAATGATGAGGACAACACAAACACGTCACGTTTGTGTCTGAAAAGCCAGTGACAGGTTTATGGCATCCTAGATTTGTTGTATGATAGATCTTCAAGAACTGCAGTTCACGGATGGAATGCTTTCCGTGGAAAAACTACAAAAGAGCTTTACTACACCAACGTCTACGTACATACTCCGCAACCCAACATATGGTTCATGACTGAGGATACCTTTTACAACTATTAGTCCTTTCTTTACTGTTCCACTCGCAAATCTAGCGAGGGGAAAAAAAACTATCTACACGCCAAGGTATGAGCCATAATTTCTCTTATTTTCGCGGTCCTCAAATGAAATGTACATTAGCGGCAGTAGAATCGTTCTACACTCAGCTGCAAACGCGGTTTCTCTAAATTTTCTCAGCAACATTTCGCGAAAAGGACGTCTTCCCTCCAGAGATAGTTGTTTCAATTTAGGAAATATCTCTGAAATACCCCGCGTGTTGATCGAACCTACCCGTAACAAATCTAGCAGCACGCCTCTGAATTGCTTCTATTTCTTCCACTAATCTGACTATCTTTCATGAGGCTACTTCGAAGAAAATTTGCATTTTTCGTTTAAAAGCACAGTTTGCATTGACGGGCGGAGGTATTTTATCTTGTCATGTACGACAGGACTTCCGTCGAGGAGTTACCCAAACGAATCAAAGCATTGTTGGAGTAGTTGTTTCGGTGCGGTTTGTGTTTCAGTCATCAACTGTAAGGCGGGTGTGATGTCGTTTTCATTTCCTTTCGCTTGGCAGCTAGCAACTTCGGTTCTGTGTAACTGCTACATCACACATCAGCGTTTCTGCGTGCTTGCAATAAGACAACATACATTCAAATTCAATTCTGCAAAATGAACAGGGATAGGGAAACGGCTCATAGGTTGGTATGATTGTATGTTTGAAAATGTGTGAACGTTCACAATAATCAACGAGTTTGCAAGAATCGGTAGAAAACTGGCAACTCAAAGGAAGCAATGTTTCATAATGACGATACCCATGCTTCACTTTTCAGAAATTCGACATATATTTTGTTGACGTTCGCGCCCCTTTGAAAGAGGACATATTTTTACGTATATATTTTGCGTGGTGAAATTAATATGACATGTATAACTGTTTTGTTATTTGGGGAGCAAAATAACTGATGATGGTCGAAGTAGAGAGGATATAAAATGTAGACTGGCAATCGCAAGGAAAGCGTTTCTGAAGAAGAGAAATTTGTTAACATCGAATATAGATTTAAGTGTCAGGAAGTCGTTTCTGAAAGTATTTGTATGGAGTGTAGCCATGTATGGAAGTGAAACATGGACGATAAATAGTTTGGACAAGAAGAGAATAGAAGCTTCCGAAATGTGGTGCTACAGAAGAATGTTGAAGATTAGGTGGGTAGATCACGTAACTAATGAGGAGGTATTGAATAGGATTGGGGAGAAGAGAAGTTTATGGCACAACTTGACTAGAAGAAGGGATCGGTTGGTAGGCCATGTTCTGAGGCATCAAGGGATCACAAATTTAGCATTGGAGGGCAGCGTGGAGTGTAAAAATCGTAGAGGGAGACCAAGAGATGGATACACTAAGCAGATTCAGAAGGATGTAGGCTGCAGTAGGTACTGGGAGACGAAGGAGCTTGCACAGGATAGAGTAGCATGGAGAGCTGCATCAAACTAGTCTCAGGACTGAAGGCCATAGCAACTACAACTGTAACCGTTTCTAAAAGCTAAAGTTTTCTAGTCACTAACACGGAAACATATAAGTTGTGGCAGTGAAAACGAAACAGGTGAAAGTGCGTACCTCTTGATGAAGTACACACATTTAAACGCATTGTGAGGCGTTAGAAGAGTTACAATCAAAGACTAATTACGGTTTCCACTTCTGCTTTATTGCCAGTTGTGATAACGTCTCTGCATCGGTCAGCGTTTCAAATCTTCAATGAATAATTGTTCGTTACGCTTTTAGGAAGTTTGGTGCTTTCTCGATAATTTTCGGTGCAATAATATTGTCAATTGTGAGTGGAATTCCACGAAGCATGGTTTCGAGAACTGGTTTAGACTGCGAAAGATTACCATTCCGCTGTTTTCTCTCTGTCCGCTCTTTTACTACAGTTGTCTATAATTCTGATGATAAAAAAATATCTAACGAGAAGGATTAATTGAGATTCCAGGTTATATAGTACCATCTTAAAAACACAGTTAACAGAGATCTGCATTGGTCCAATAGAAATGAAATCTGAAGAAATTATCTTTCTTTGTTTATAACCTCCTGTCAACTTTCGAGCACTGGGCAAAACGTGAGTGAGCACCAAAAAGTCAGTATCCTCTTACGTAGAAAGGATTTTACAGACGTGCACTGGTGGATTTGCTTTTCTCTCAAACTCTTTACCTAGTGCGTAAATTTCCGTGGGACTCATTATGTTAACACGCTGCCCTTGTTTACTGATTACTGCTAATGTCTGCCCTCTGAAAAGGAAGACCTGTCACGAACACCAGTAGCTAACTGTACTGCACGCCTGGTGTAACAGCATTCGAAGCAACAGCAAGTTCTCGTCGCTGCAAATGGGATGCTAACTGATGCGAACGAGCCGTGGCAGAGAATTACGGTCTGGGCGTTAACTGGTGGACACCAAGACGGAGTGCCTAGCTTCTCCGCCAGTTTCACACTCCCGCAAAGGTGGCTGGATGAGATGGAGAGTTATCATGAAGTTCAGATTTATGGCTTCCAACAAGTCTAAAAATGGCTGATTACGCATCATGAAGTACGCTCTCACACTGTATATAATCGCCTATGTAACACGTTTCATCTTCATTCACGTCACAGGTTAGTCGCAATTACAGGTTCCAGTTCATGGTAAGCGTACTACAAGCGAAAGTAAATGATCCGGTTTAGAGTGCCAGCCTAGTCCGCAGTTTAATCTAAATACGCTTCCCCGCCGGCCGGTGTGCCCGAGCGGTTCTAGGCGCTCCTGTCTGGAACCGCGCGAGCGCTATGGTCGCATGTTCGAATCTTGCCTCGGGTATAGATGTGTGTGATGGTCCTTAGGTTAGTTAGGTTTAAGCAGTTCTAAGTTCTAGGGGACTGATGACCTCAGATGTTAAGTCCCTTAGTGCTTGCCGACCAGGAGGGCAACTATATCAGAAAGCTGACCAGCACACCTGAACTCAAGAGGTGGGAAGCTCTGCTACGTAAGTAGATGTTTGGACAAACCGAGCTTTTCATTCATGGCTACATTACAAGAGCTACGTCTGCTAGGCTGATATCCGGCTGTAAAAGCTTATGCAGAAGTTCTTGATGTATTTGACATACATCATAAATGGGAGCAAGTATTAATCCAGCATGCACCACCATGAATTCAAACCGATTTAAACACCCATAATAAACCATCAGGGTTGAAAACAGGAGATAGAATCCACACGTGGCATGGTGTATGCAGGGACTTCCTTTCAAAACGGAAAAGGGCCCAAACTATAGTACAGTTGCGGGCAACACAGCGGGGAGACCCTCCAACACACTTATCGTCATTTTATGGCAACGCCAAGGGTTTGTTGATATTGACCGCAGTTGCTGTTGACTGGACTGAGAAACTGAATTTAACATTGTAAGCTATTATTCTGTATGTATAAAGTGTTTTCGCTCTATGCTCTATTTTCCATTACTACGATCGTTTTGTATCTGTATAATACTGCCTTGTTTTTGGCCATACGCTGCATAAATAAACAAGGTCAACCGTAAGTGAAACCTTTAACGCTGTAACTATCATACCAAAATTCCAATTCAAGCACTCTCAAAAAATGCGACGAAATATGCTGTACACTGAAGCGCCAAGGAAACTGGTATACGCATGCGTATTAATATGGAGAGATTGTAAACAGGCAGAATACGGCGCTGCAGTCAACAACGCTTATATAAGACAACAAGTGTCTGGCGCAGTTGTTAGATCGGTTACTGCTACTACAAAGGCAGATTATAAAGATTTAAGTGAGTCTGAACGTAGTGTTATAGTCTGCGCACGAGGGATGAGGCACAGCATCTCCGAGTTAGCGATGAAGTGACAATTTTCTCGTACGACCATTTCACGAGTGGACCTTGAGTATCACGAATCCGGTAAAACACCAAATCTCCGACATCGCTGCGGCCGGAAAAAGATCCTAAGAGAACGAGACGAACGACGACTGACAAGAATCGTTCAACGCGACAGAAGCGCAACCCTTCCGCAAATAGCTGCAGACTTTAAAGCTGGGCCATCAACATGTGTCAGCGTGCGAACCATTCAACGAAACATCTTTGATACGGGCTTTCGGGACCGAAGGCCCACTCCTGAACCCTGATGACTGCACAACACAAAACTTTTCGCCTCGCCTGGGTCCGTCAACACCGAAATTGGACTGTTGATGGCTAGAAACTTGTTGCCTGATCGGACAAGTCTTGTTTCAAATTGTATCGAGCGGATGGACATGTACGGGTATGGAGACAACCTCATGGACTCTGCATGTCAACAGGGGACTGTTCAAGCTGGTGGAGGCTCTGTAATGGTGTGGGACGTATGCATTGGAGTGATATGTGAACCCTGATACTTCTAGATACGACCGTGACAGGTGACACGTAGGTGAGCATCCTGTCTGATCACCTGCTTACATTCATGTCCATTGTGCATTCGATGCACTTGGGAAATCGAGCAGGACAATGCGACACCTCACACGTCCACAATTGCTACAGAGTGGCTCCAGGAACACTCTTCTCTGTTTAAGCACTTCCTCTGGCTTCCCAACTCCCCAGACATGAACATTATTGAACGTACCTGGGATGCCTTGCAATGTGCTCTTTAGAAGAGATCTCCACCTAGGTTCGAAAAGAATTGTCCCCCCCCCCCCCCCCCCCCCGATAACTGAGTGTTCAGCGTGCCGGATTGCCATCCTCTGGGCCCGGGTTCGATTCCATGCTGGGTCGGTAATTTTCTCCGCTCAGGGACCGGGTGTTGTCTTCATCATCATTTCATCCCCATCTGGCGCGAAGGTCGCCCTATGTGGCGTAAAATGTAATTAGACCTGCACCAATTAGACCTGCCCCGTAAGGGGCCTCCCGGCCAATGACGCCAAACCCTAATTTCCATTTTCAATAAAGAATCGATTCTGTTTGTAAATGTTCTTGTGGCAGGGAAAATAAAATACCACTGCTACAATTAATTTCCTGTCCCACTGAAAAGCTGGATTTTGTAAGTATTTGAATTCGCTGTAACTTAATGCCTCGAAACCTAATGAAGTACTTGTCAGGTCTTATATAGAATTCTCTACGTTTACCCAGAATTTACCTTTGTTTCTTCGTACAGAAAACTATCTCCTACATTTAGAAAAGCGTTGAAACACGAAGTTCTAGCTGCAATAAAACTATGTAATCGGTGACGAACAGTATGCATTTCGAAAACATATACCCATATGAAGTTCTTAAAACACGGTATTCCGAAAGCGTTGGATAAGTTTAACCAGATGCGTTGAACGTTGCGAGATTTTCGAAAGGTTTTGGATTTAGTAATACACCGTAAGAGACAGTAGTGAGCTTAGTGGTCAAGGACTTCTCGGTAAACACACTACACTTGTCACTCACGGGAAAGTAGTCGGTGAAACACAAGTGACTTAAATGTGTCAGAGGGAGGACTGACAAGGGAAAAGGAGACATGTTAACAGGACGACGTAGGGAATAATTAGTGCCAAAAAAGGCTTTGAGAAGATGAAGCTGTTACCTTAGAGGAAGCAAGTGTTGGCAGAAACTATGTAATAATAGCCATTTAACTCTTGGAGGAATAACAGTCTGGTGCAAAGAATGGCGGTTAACCATAGGGAAGTGTAAGGCTGCGCGCTTTACGAGACGTAATAAACGTAGTAGCCTTTGTTCGCGTGGTAAATGAGCCACAACCAGAGTCAGTCATGTGATACAAATACATTGTTGCAACAATTCGTGACAGACCATCATACTGGCACACAAAACAAATGATACGCTTCTACTCATTGTCATGATAAAAATATCTCAACTCGGCTGCTTGGAGTCTACTATGAAATCATAGCCCAGCTTGCTCTACCTAGTCTACAGGAATTGCTGTAATTTTAAAATATTTTAAGCATGGTGTCTTTACGTGATTTTCCTCTTACCTTTCTTTTCAATCTTTTTGCAGTAATCACTTCGTCGAGATATGATATGTCATAGCCGAAGGACCTGAATGTGGTAGCTTGCTCAATAGTTTTGTTTACTAAAATGGATTATCATCTAGGTTGGGAGCTTTGGTATGCCACAGACTTGGTTTTATTTGTCGATGTGCTTAAAATGTGGTGCCTTGCTCTTTAATACGGTTCACATAGCATACCTTGTAAAGCGTAAGTTATCTTCGTTATCTGCAACTGGAATCTGGTCATCTTTGCTGCCAGCACTGATTTAAAAAAATCTAGAAGCGTATACGTAGCTTCTTCTGGTAGGTACTTCAAAATTTCTATATTTATATTGCTCATTCCAGAAGCTTTTCGGTTTTCGCGGCTTTGAAAGGCCTGTTGGGGAGCATTGATAAAATGTTTTCCTTTGAAGCTGCACTCTTTATTAAATTTCATAATCAGTTTTGTTTCTATTCCTTAGAAACTTCGTACGAATGTAAATTAAAGAGTGCAACACCCTTATCTAACCCCTTTATTAATATTTCCTTGGGCGATATTTCAAGATTCTAGCTTTACAGTAATACGTGTTCCTGTATATAGGGTGAAACGCCTAAAACTTGCACCGCAAGTATTGAGGAAATGGAAAGTACTACTGATGCGCGGTTTTCAAAGAATGGATTAGTAGTCAGGAGCTCGTATTTTTAGTTAATCAACAGATTGTAATAATACTTAGAAAGTGTACTTTTTTGTTTGTTGACGTCAATAGGCAGTGTGCCATTTAAAAAGTGTATATTTACACTAAAAATACTCTTTCTACGTATTATTACAATTTGTTTATTGTCTAACAATAAGAGATCTTGACTACCAATTCATTCTGTGAAAGCCACACATTTATAGCACTTCTCAGCAAATTTGCGGTGTAAGTTTTAGGTACTTCACTCTGTATACATTTCGTGTAACTTCAATCAGATTTAGTGGTATTCCTCTTTAATTCGTAATATTCCAGAGACTTCATCTGTGCGCGTTATCAAAAGTTTTATTATAGTCCATAAAGACTGTATGTTTTTAAATTGTATTCTCTTTTTTTTCTAAGATTTGTTTTAATACGCAAATGTTATCTGAGGAGGATCATCCTTTCCCAAAACATGTTTGTTCTTCTAGTAATACACTGTCTACGATTTTTCTCGTTCGATATGCAGATAGCTTCGCATATATTTTATGTACCATATTCAAGAGACTTGTTCCTCTATAATTTCGACAGTTAGTCCTTGACCATTTCATTAGTATTTTTCTTTGCTGCCAGTACTGATTTATAAAATGTAAAATCTTAGCTTCTTCTGGTAGGTGCCTCAAAATTTCTGCATTTAGATTGTCCATTCCAGAAGCTTTCGATTTCTTCCGATCATAGATTTTTGCAGAACTTCACCGGCTCTTTTCTATTTAGAATATCTAAACCTGCCACATCCTTTTCATCTTTGTTTAGGTCTTTCATTATACTGAATGCAGTAGATTTTCGGCTGCGAACACGTCTTTGTTCACGAGAGACACATTTTTCCCAGCTTTCGTTTTGTGCAGCTATTAGTACCTTCTTTGTTTTCTTTGTGTTTTGTAGTCCTCCAATGTCTGAAGAGTTTCCGCTATGACCCTTTGTAAGTATACCATCTTTCTCCGTTGAACAGCATACATTCCAAATAGTAAGTAACTTTTTAGTTTTATGTTCGTTTCTTTTCCCCACGCTTTCGAGGGCCACCCTTTCAATCAATTGAGTTAGTTTCTGCCATTCTAATGTGATGACAGTACTCATACGTTCCCTTACCATGTATAATCTTGCACGTGATTGATATAAATTTCTGATCCTAGTATCTTCTAATAAGTTAGTTTTTCATACTGTTTCCTGTGTAGCTTTGTTTTTGTGTAATTTTCTTCCCCATTTAGTTTTAAGTGTTACTTTGCACCATACAAGGAAATGGTCAGAGTTTATATCCATACCTCTCGTCACGCTCAAGTCTTAGAATATTTTTTCCTTATCTTCATTATTGACCTACAACCGTGAAACGCGCAGATACATTTGTGAACCTCTATGTTTAAGAAAGGTATATTCCACTCGGAAGTTAACAAAGACTCGTAATATTTTTCGTTTCTGACTAATTGCTCCTTCTTCATTTATTGCGATTGGGTTCTTGGAATGGGCTCATGTAGCATTAATATCGCCTGCTATTGCACTATAGCCTTCCTTCCTTCTGCAGGAGCATACATTGAAGCAATACTAATACATCCTTTTTTATTTTAAATCCGCATGTTACAGCACTTTCTTTTACCCAGTTGTTGAACTATAAAATGTTTTTCTGCTCCTCCGTTTCTTATTAACTAGAATAGCTGCTCCTGCTGCTGCTCCGTTCTCACCGGAAAAAATTAATGTGTAATTTCTCAAATCACATGTTCCTTTCTACTTTCCTTAGTTTTCGACAGCGTAGCCAAGTCCTTCTTACCGTTTTTAGCTTCTCTTAGTAATTCATGTTCTTTATACATTCCAAGTTTTTATATTTTAATGTTTTTATTCAGCAAATCGATTGTCCTCCAACTTTGCGGATATCGTTACCATTCATTCGCTTGGTTTCTGGGGATATTCGGAAGTTTACCAGTAATTTCAAAGATCACGTGCGCTATTTCGTTTTTTATGTGTTTATAATTATAGAGTTTTTAGTGTGGCACGTTTCAGTTACTATAATCCCCATACGTAGGCTACTATAAGCACTGTGAATGAATAATGAGATATTGTTTTGCTCTACCTATGAGTGGGGCGGGACGTATCCTCGGTATAAGTGAGAGTAAGCAATCCAATTATTTATTAACTTTCTTAACTTATTAAATTGGCCAACTCTTTGGGGTGTAATTTCATCATTAGGGATAAATGGCAATACAGAAACATTTGAAATAAATACACACAGCTTTTAAAGTAGCTGTATTCTGCAGGGGAATGTGATTTGACCTACTCCATTAATCTGAAACGGCACATGCCAAGACAAAATACAACTACTTCAAGATTTATTTGCAATTATGTTACAATTTGTAATGGTATACAAGAACCAAATATTGCGTAAATATTGCGTAAATTCCCCGCGAGCACGCAGAAGTGCCACAAGACGATCTAGCATGGACTCGACTAATGTCTGAAGTAGTGCTGCAGGGAATTGAGATCATGATTCCTGCAGGGCTGTCCACAATTCCGTAAGAGTTCTCTTCTGAACAGCATGTTGCAAGGCATCCCAGATATGCTTAATAATGTTCACGTCTGGGGAGTTTAATGGCCAGCGGAAGTGTTCAAACTCAGAAGAGTTTTCTTGGAGCCACTCCGTAGCAATTCTGCATGTGTGGTGTGTCGCATCGTCCTGCTCGAACTGCCCAAGTCCGTCGGAATGCACAATGGACATGAATAGATGGAGGTGATCAGACAGGATGCTTACATACGTGTCACCTGTCAGATTCGTATCTATACGGATCAGGCGTCCCATATCATTCCAACTGCACACGCCCCACACCATTACAGAGCCTCCATCAGCTTCAACAGTCCTCTGCTGATATGCATCGTTCATGGACTCATGAGGTTGTCTTCACCCCCGTACACGTCTATCCGCTCGATACAATTTGAAACGAGACTCGTCCGACCAGGCAACATGTTTCCAGTCATCAACAGTCCAGCGTCGGTGCTTACGGGACCAAGGCGAAGCGTAAAGCTTTGCATCGTGCAGTCGTCAAGGGCACACAAGTGGGCCTTCGTCTCCGGAAGCCCATATCGATGATGTTTCGTTGAATGTTTTGCACGCTGACTCTTGTTGATGGCCCAGCATTGACATTTGCAGCAATTTGCGGAAGCGTTGCACTTCAGTCACGTTGAACGATTCTTGCCAGTGGTCGTTCGTCTCTTTCTCTTAGGATCTTTTTGTGGCCGCAGCGATGTCAGATATTTGATGTTTTACCGGATTCGTGATATTCAAGGTACACTCGTGAAATGGTCGTACGGGAAAATCCTGACATTATCGCTACCTCGCCATTATAGCAGCAGTAACCGATCTAACAACTGCGCCAAACACTTGTTGTCTTATATAGGCGTTGTTGACGGCAGCACCGTACTCTGCCTTTTTACATATCTCTGTATTTGAATACGCATGCCTATACCAGTCTCTTTGGCGCTTCAGTGTATTTGGCTGACCATGAGGTTGTAACTCGAAACAGGTTGCGTATTAAATAATTTAAACAAATTAACAAAAAAATTTGACTGGTAGCGGTCTCAGAAAAACACGTTCATAAACCTTGGCTAAAAGCTTTTTTTGTTTTATTTTCTACTTTGAAGACAAATGTGTATGCTATTGGCTACTTGTCTGGTTAAGTACATAAAGGCTGTTATCAGTGCTATTTAATCTGTAATGTATACAGATGTGACAATGTGCCGTTTCATCAGTCTGTTCACAAAGCTTCAGCCGTGACTCTCGCGTTGATTTGCAGAGCAGAGACACGGATGTGTGGACCACCAGCGAGTGAGAGCCGCGGCAGCAGGTGTGGCTCCGTGTGGGAGCGACACCCGACACCAGCCACGTGCAGCTTTGCCGTTTTTCTGTGTCTGACGCCGCCAGCGCCTGGGCCCGAGCTGTCACCGGCCGCCGACTGCCGCTGCCGCTGCCGCTGCTGTCTGCCGGCGCCGTTTAACGCTCCCGGGGGTGGCGGAGCCCACGTCCAGTGAACTAACCACCATCCAGCTTCCTTTCGTCTCGTCTTACAAAAGAATGGGCGTTGATGTAATGGCGGTCGGATGTCACTGTGCTGCTTGTCTGGCATTATCGTGGCTCGCATAACACTGATAGTTTGACCACATATACTACACACACACACACACACACACACACACACACACGCTTCGCATTCAGGAAACTGTTGGAGACTCACGTACAGGGATTGGACAGAACAATCTAGTGTGGTATCCGATAGCTTGTCGCTTTCAGGTAAGCGTTAGTTCTTCAGGCTGTCAATACGTATAAATGCTAAATGATGTTCAATAGAGCATTGGTAAAAAAAACTGTACCTAATCCTCAGAGATGATAAACGGTGACATGGTACCTTTAACTACATCGACGAAATAAAATAGCAACACCAAGAAGGTGTCGTGCAACATAAACGAAAATTCATAGGAGTTTGTCTGCACCTGAAAGATCTATTCAGATTTCTCGCCAATCGCATAAGACTGACGCTAGTAGCGCCACTATGAGGATGGAAACATGTTTGCTTTAAATACGCGCTGTAGCTGTTGAGACCCGACATGGTGAGTTGATGGCGACAAAGACGCCGTTACCAACACATCAGTGAGTTTGAACCAGGTCGTATAATAGGGCTACGAGAAGCTGGTTATTCCTTCTGCGATTTTGCGGAAATACTTGGCAGGAATGTGGCCACTGTAAATGACTGCTGGTAGCGGTGGTCACAAGAATATACGGTCGCAAGAAGACCGGACTTCTGCTGACCACGTGGCATTTGTGGTATCAACGTTCGATACCACACTTGTTAGGAGTTGCAGATATCGACCGCAGTCCGTTATAGATATCGCTGCACCCGCGTGTCGTGACTAGCGCCGCTCCACGGCTTGTGATAAGTATCTAGTGAGCTTTCGTCCACTCTTGCTCGGGACGTCAACTAGGAATGTAGTATAGCCTTCAGCTGATAGGAAGCAACCTATAACAAGGCGCTAAATCAAGTATGGCATAAGTAATGTCTCTCTAGAGATCTGTGATTATATGTATGCATCATATGAAGATGCCTGTAACACAAAAGTACAATATATACTATTTTTTACCTACGACTACTAATTATTTCAGTCGTTGCAGACACAGACTATGCAGCCAGCTCGTTACTGACTTCACTGTCAAACCTCCAATGCATGTTTCTATTTAGCATTGGCCACCTGTCATCATGACAACTGACGACGAGAATAATAACAGCATTACCGAGAGGGAAGTCCATCGTGTGTGGTGTACGGCTCTGGCGCTTCGTAGCAGCGTCTGTGGCATTAATTTGAGCAACAGTCGGCATCACAGTGACAACGAACTGCTACAAATCGATTATTTAAAGAACAACTGCGAGTCAGAGGCCGTGTAGCGTGCATTCCACTGATACCAAAACCACCGCCATTTTCGAGATAAGCGGTGTCAAACGAGAGCTCACTGGAGTTCAGGGTGGAGGTGTTTTGTATTTTCTGATGAATGCTGGTTCTGCCTCGATGCTAGTGGTGGCCGTGTATTAGTTAGAAGGAAGCCAGTTGAGAACCTGCAGTCAATCTATCTGCATGCAAGACACAGAGTACCCACACCTGGTGTTATGATTTGGAGTGAGATTTCGTATGACACCAGGAGAACTCTCCTGACTGTGCCACGAACGCTGACTGCAAATCTATATGTCAAACTGATGATTCGACCTGTTGTGCTGCCATTCATGAACAGCATTCCAGGGTGGTTTCCAACAGGACAACGCTGGCACACGTACCACTGTCGTAACAGTCTAAATACTCTACTGGGTGTTACCTTAATGTGCTCGATCACCCCATCTGTCTGTGGTCGAGCAAACATGGGACATAATCGGACGGCAACTCAGCGTCATCCACACCGCACCTATATGAACCGACCAAGTGCAACACGCATGAAACTCCATCCTCCAAACTGATATCCGCCACCTGTGCAACACAATGCATGCACGTTTGTATGCTTGCATACAACATTTTGGCGGTTACACCGGTTATTGATGTACTTACGATTCACATTTGTAACGGTTTATCTCACTCTTCTATTAACCTGTTACATTGCTGTGTTAATCACTTATGTTACCTAGATAAATGTATTGCACAAATTTCATTACTCTACATTAATTATTTTTATTTTAGCGATTTTTTTCCATCAGTGTATTTTTAAAACACCTCTCGTAATATTTCGTAATTTTCAATCAGGCGATTTTAGAGATAGGAAATAAAAGTGTTATTTCTACGATGGGTAATCATTAAGTTTTGTCACCTAGAAAATAGAGTTATGCGTTTTTGTCTCACAAGTACACGTTTGCAAACCACGTACGCGTTGAAATCCACATGTCACAGTACCGCAGCACGCCGATAAAGAAGCCAAACCAAACTGCCGCACACCATTGATGACGTGGACGTAGGATGTACTACTCTGTTTCGACTTCTTTTGCAACGTATTACGCTACTAACGCATGGGGACTAGTTAAAATATGATGAATACATTTTATAATCTTGCATAATCCAGCTTAGTGAGTGGGAAGATCGGGGGGCGTTATCATATCAAAAGTAAAATTTCACACCTCCTTGGGAATGTTTTGCCGTTATACAGCGTGTAACAGGTGTAAGGGCAGGTATTTTTTATATGTGGTACCTCAATGTGTACAAATGTCAGTGCGTTGGTTCTTTCTTCTTTCCGTCAAAGAGTCTCCCCATAAACTCTTCACAAACGTAAAGACCTGATGTCCTCTGTACGGCCACAACTGCACCACTACTTGGATTACGCCAGTCAGTATAGACTAACTACGGGTGCAAAACCCACACGTCCACACTTCAACACATGGCCTACTGCCCAGGGTAAAATAGTACTAACTGACTTGTATCCGCTATAATTATTAATGTGCAAATTACGGAAATGCTGATCTTATGTTGTTCTATACACCGTCCTCAGTTACCAATAGAAATACCTGCACACTCTTACCCGTTTCATAAAACTTATCTGTTCCCTTTTCTTTGCACTGTAATAATAATTATGAGACAGCTACACTGCTGAAATTATATCAGAAGAAAGTTAGGTCTGTAATTTAATGTGCTTGTCTCATCCAAAGCTTACCAATCGATGATTTAGATGGGTCAGTGGTAAGAGCAATGGACTGATTCTTGGGAGGAACTGTTTTCAAATGCCCCTCCGGCCAAGCGGGTTTTCTGTCATTTCCCTGAGCCAGTTAAGGCGAACAGCGGAATGGGTCCTTTGAAAACTCGACGACCTGTTTGTTACTCCATTCTTTTTTAAATCGAATCTTGTGCTACATGTCTCACGACTTTGGCGCCGATGAGAACATAAATTTTAGAATTCTTTGTATCCTTATAACTGACCCGCTAAAAGGAGTTGACGAAGCATTCTACTGCAATATTTTTGAGAGTCATGTTCAGTTTCGTATATCTCTGGGAATGACAAAAGTGTTATAGTTTATCATTTTCATTTACAGTCTAGAAGTAAGCTGTTTAAATATTTCAAGGTTAAGGTTATAGAAGGTGGCTAACTGATAAAGTATCAGCATTTAAATTCGAAGTTCGGTATTAGAATTTTACTAGCCATCCTCACTTTGGTTTTTCGTGTGTTTTCCAAATTATTGCAGCCAAGGCCGAGTACTTCCTATAGTTAGTATTTACTCATTTCTATCTCTTATACATCAAATACAAATTGACAATTTACACATTACATTTTTAAAACAAAGAGTTACGAAACAAAATGTCTCTCTGATAAGCAGTTGACCCGAATAAGTGACTAAACAAATAACAAATGCCATTTGTCAATGGCCAATTTTTTCTTCATATTCGCGACCCCGAATTACTTGTCCCAGAGCAAAGCTGAAAGAGACTTTCTTTCTACCATAGGTACATTTTGCCAATTTTCACGATAGTACTAAATATGTTGCTTCAATATTTTCTTTCTTATGTATGTGGATAGTTTTGTTTTTACAGACGTCCCGGTTTTATCACTATCTACATGAATGTCGCTACTTCCAAGATATGTAAATAAGACAGAATAAGAACTAGCGTTTTAAAAATTTGCTACCAGTGGCTGCTACCCGTTATATTTCCTGAGGCACTTATAAATACTTCTTCTGAGTTTCAGCTGGAACATGAGTTTTCCCAAAACATTACACCATATCTCAACAACGATTCCACTTGTGCAGAGAACGCACTTATTATTTGCTGTGTCATTATCCAGTAGGAATAAATCAAAGTACTTAATTGTTTGCTTATTTAATTTATATGCATTTTCTATACCCTATGTCTAAGAAATTTTGTTACATTTATTGCTCCTGCCTTGTATCAAATAGGAGTAAGGCAAGTGTTTAACGGAAATTCTTTTGCGCACAGTGCAGAAACATCGCAACTGTGTTTCTTGGTAAGTCTGTTCTTGGAGATCCACTCTCTGAAGATACATTCTACCCAGAAAAATACATGACTTAATGTTGTCTTGTAGTACTTATTAATGAATAAGAGTTGTAAGACACTACCATGCCACGCATTTCTCCAAGTATGTACAAGGGTTTGAAGCAAAAATCTTCATATCGACATATGCCCTATTCCGAACGATTTCCGAGGTAGAACACATGTAATGCACGAGGGCGTGCTGAAAAATAATGCTTCAGAATCTTTTATTCTGTTCCCAATATCGGTTGAGGTATTACATATCGTGCTTCTTATTCGGTCGACTTTCCCACTTCGCTGACGTAGGTTGCAACCATCTACCGATACAGGTCTCAGAGTTGTGGCGTGTGACATTACGGGGTCTAACGTAATTATGCCGGTGTTTGAGAGACCCTCAGAAAACTGAAAGCACCAATTCGAAGAGTTCGTCCACGCATGGAGCGCCCTCTTCTTCAGCAAGACAATGCTAGACCACATTCGAGCCCTGCGACATCTGCAGCAATTCGATCTCTTGGGTTTACTGTCATGGATTGTCATCTATGCAGTTCCGACTTAGCCCCATCCTATTTTCACCTGTTTTCAGAACTTAAGAAACACCTTCGAGAACTTCACTTTCATAGTGAAGAAGTGGTGCAAGCAGAACTGAGGCTGTGGCTCCGACAACAAAGTCAGACATTCTACAGCGACGATATCAACAAACTGGTCTCTTGTTGGCGGAAAATTAATGTGTTCGTTGCCAGGGTGGTTTTGTTCGGAAATAAATGTGTAGACATGAAGAATAAAGATGTAGAATAATTACAAAGTTTGTTATATTTAAAAAGCTTTAACAGTTTTCGCATAAAAATGCGGAGGCATTACTTTTCAGAACGCCATCGTACATTATTATTTATTCTTTGTATTATACAATTCAGTGTCAAGTTTACATATGTACAACAGTTAGCAAACTTTTTAACATATTCACCTCTAAGCATCATCGTACATTTCACATTACAACTCTCCTTCAGTTTGCAGTAAATATTCAAATATCAGATGTCAGTTTCAACGCACTTATGTAGTCTTGAGAGAAAAAAATGGCTCTGAACACTATGGGACTTAACTGCTGATGTCATCAGTCCCCTAGAACTTAGAAATACTTAAACCTAACTAACCTAAGGACATCACACACATCCATGCCCGAAGCAGGATTCGAACATGCGACCGTAGCGGTCGCGCGGTTCCAGACTGAAGCGCCTAGAATCGCTCGGCCAACCGGCCGGATAGTCTTGGAAGAAAATGTTGTGTTGTTCATGTGAGTGTCTCTGCATGCTCCGTAATGAGGGCAGCAGCATCCATGATATGATCAAGCAGGTGATCTCGTTATTCACCTTTCGTTTGTACACCTCAGACTTCATCCTACCCATAAACAAAAATCTAATGGCGTAACGTCTGGCGATCTCGGTGTCCAGTTAATTGTACTAACACGATCAATCCAGGATTTGGGTTGAGATATTTCTTCACACGTCTGGTAAAATTCAGAGGGGGAACCGTCATGCTGGAAGTACATTGCAATACGGCTGGCCAAAGGAACGTCCTTCAGGTGTTAAATAAAAGAATCTTCCACAAAATGCAAATTATTCTCTCCAGCCATTCGCTGTTCTAAGATGACTGGGCCTATCAACATGTTACCAATCATTCCGTACCAAACACTGGTCGAAAAACAAACTTCAAACGTAGTGCCCACTGTAATGTGTGGATCTTCCTGCGACCATAGATGATTATTACGTATGTGGTTGATCCCATTCGGATAAATGTGGCTTCATCAGTAAACGGTATTAGTGGAAGAAAATAACGATTGTCATTCAACCAGTAGCAAAATTCAAATCGTGTAGCACTGTCGCCAATGTGAAGATTGTGGAGACTGTGGAGACGCTGTACGTGAAATAGGTACGACTTCTCCGCATGCGACATTCGCCATTCACGCGGTCGTGGGACGTTGATACCTGCAGGAAGTAGTCGTCTGATTGTTGTAAAACTACATTGAACCATTTCAGGAATGGGTTATTGAACTATACGTTCTGAAGATCTCTCATCTCCCTGAATATTAACCACTCCTCCAGAGACATACCTTATGTGCTGTTAACTGTCCTGCAAAAACTGATAAAGCGTAGTCCGACGATTAACGGTGAAATTATTTCCGTGTTCAGCTTTACTGTGGCCCATCCTACTGTGATCAGTACTTGGATAATGGTATACATCGCCTTGTAGATGTCATTCGATAGTTTCACTTTTAATTGCCTGAGCGAACGTGGTTCCCGACTTTTCTGTTTGTCCGGGCTGTTCGCTTGACCGCTTTTACAACAGCAAAACAAATTTAATTCTTCATGAACGTGATGCTATCAATGCTGTTACTATAAAGACGATTGTGAAACATATTTGGTGAGGATACTAGACGTTTATTCCAAACGTGTTAAAATAAGAACTAACACATGACATTAATTTTGTACTACTAAAAATATATCATCACCCGTTAACTGTCATATTATTGGAGGAAGAACTTTTTGATGTAACAATAGCGACTGCACCTTCGTAAAATAAATATTTATTTACAGTCTTGTAAAATTACTATCGAACATTATGACCAATTACAATGGCAAGATTAAGCTGTGAATAGCAGCAGATCCTGAAGAAGATACCAGCAGAGGCGTCGAAACGTCGATCGTGTAGAAGAAAAGCCGTGACCTAACATCGTAGAAGAGTTCAAAATAATTTTAATTTCATTCTCCACTTCTTCTACAAGTTTCCCAGTTATTAGTATGTTCGTATTTTCTGTCAATTTAATACGTTACTGGGATTAGATGGATGATAAATCTTTTAACCGCAGGAACAAAACAGTGTCAAGCAAAGAATCTTTGAGATACAATGCTTAGCATCCAGGTAATTTTAAACAACGGACAAGTTTATACTATTTCCCTCTTAGTACTCTACTTTCATTGTCTGTTGTCGGCACTGTATATAATCTATAAAATCGGAGGGATTTGTGAGGTTAAAAATATTTTTGAAGCATTGGCAATTAATATCTCGAAAGTATTGATGAAACAGTTTCGGTTGAAGCTACGCAAGAAGAATATATGCCGCTCAGAGGCATGATTAAGTATTTATCCGTTTCTGCTGTACAATGCATCTTATGCTGTAGACATATTTCTACCGATTGAAGTAAACTCTTCTACGATGTTAGGTCACGGCTTTTCTTCTACACGATCGACGTTTCGACGCCTCTGCTGGTATCTTCTTCAGGATCTGCTGCTGTTCACAGCTTAATCTTGCCACTGTAATTGGTCATAATGTTCGATAGTAGTTTTTCAAGACTGTAAATAAATATTTATTTTACGAAGGTGCAGTCGCTATTGTTACATCAACAAGTTCTTCCTCCAATAATATGACAGTTAACGGGTGATGATATATTTTTAGTAGTACAAAATTAATGTCATGTGTTATTTCTTATTTTAACACGTTTGGAATAAACGTCTACTATCCTCACCAAATATGTTTCACAATCGTCTTTATAGTAACAGCATTGATAGCATCACGTTCATGAAGAATTAAATTTGTTTTGCTATTGTAAAAGCGGTCAAGCGAACAGCCCGGACAAACAGAAAAGTCGGGAACCACGTTCGCTCAGGCAATTAAAAGTGAAACTATCGAATGACATCTACAAGGCGATGTATACCATTATCCAAGTACTGATCACAGTAGGATGGGCCACAGTAAAGCTGAACACGGAAATAATTTCACCGTTAATCGTCGGACTACGCTTTATCAGTTTAAATATGAAACGTCACAGTGTGATTACAGCTATGTTGTCTCCACAGTTTTGTGATCATCGGTCTGTGATACGTCTGTTGTGCTGGCCATGCGAGAATCACGTTTGTCGTTAATTGATAGCTATCGCAGCTAAACAAGTAAATAATCAGCTAACTGGAAGGGAGATTTATGTTCATTCCGGATAACTGAGTTGTGTATCAAAGTTACGCGTAATTACTGCATGCAGATTGGGATTATACTATATGTGTGGAGTAATATGTGTGTGCCTTTGTTTGATCTAGATGCTTGAACAAGACTCGAGACAGATGTGCATTTTGTGAATTTTACTCTCTGGCCTTCTCAGCTTCAGGCGAACGATCGTGTATTCAAGGTAGCATTAGCCACCTTGACCCCTTTTCCCGGTTGCTTAACCTCCGAGTTCAGGGTTAAACAATTTACTGATTATGTAGTCGTAAAAGGAAGTCTTCTAGGAGCAAAAGTGTTTTCTGTTTCAACTATATAGACGCCGAGATAACGACATAACTTTGTAAAAGTATCACTAGAAGATTATTTCAGGAAAAGTTACCATATTATGGACGATCCGGAAATTATTACTTTCACAACTAACATACCGTTACCCAATAGTCCAACTTCGGACGACGCCGTTGGTGAAACACTGAATACAGAGATTCAGTTGTCGAAATATTTATCGGCTGTTTACCGTAACGTTCGTTTGCCATGCTACAGCAACCGGAGAAACATTTCTGACTGGTATTTCGTGTACCTGACGCCATGTTGTAAAACTAACAGCCTGGAGCACACGTCTATAGATACAGAGTCGGAATTGTCTGAGACCTGCAGTTTATGACGGCAATCGTATCCGTTATTTAAATTTCCTGCAGGGAAAAATGTCGGTGTGAGAAATCGGTGCCCCAAGCGCCATTCACACTAGTGTCCCTGTATGCCACGATAATAGTTCGGCACCAGATATTCAATACTCGTAGTCCTGGCATATAGCTTATATCAATAATAATAATAATAATAATAATAATAATAATAATAATAATAATAATCCCCGTGGAGGCCCGGGAGAAGAATAGGCCTCCGGTATGTTCTGCCAGTCGTAAAAGGCGACGAAAAGAACAAACCACTAATAGGGCTAACCCCCCTTTTAGTGTGATTACTTGGTTCAGGACAGAACTAAAGAAGCCTCGGACAAGTGCCGTCATGGTCGGGGACGACGCTTGAACCCTATGCCCGCCCACAATGGTAACGCCACTGCTAGCCAACTGGAAAAGGATTTAAATCCGAATAGAGGTGTTTTGCAGGATATGCTTCCTGCAACCACCCTAGAAGGAAAACAAAGACAGAGGATGAGATGGTCAGAGGAAGTTAATCGACACCTCATGTTCTGTTATTACCAAGCAACAAACCTAGGAACCAACACAACTGGATACAGATACACAGATCACAAGTATACACAACATTTATTACCAGATACCCGGAATTAAAATTTTTAACAGAACAACGACTAGCTGATCAGATCCGTGTAATAATCAAAAATAACAGGATACCCCAGTCAGAATTAGAAAACATCAAACAACAAGTACAACAAATACTGGAACAAAATAATGTGCAATTTCAGCTGACATATATAGAATACAAAGACACAAATACAGACATTAGACCATCCTTGCATAGACCGCCAAATAACCCACAAGTCGAAACAACAATAAAAACTATCAACACAATCATACACAACAAAATAAATGAAAACACAACTATGGAAGAGTTACAACTACTGGTTTATATAGGAGCACTCACTACACTAAATATACACACTAGGCAGAGATCAGAACAAACCAACACACAGAAGAAACCCACAAAACCAGCATGGCAACACAGGTTACAGATCAGAATAGAAAAACTGAGAAAAGACATCGGACAGTTAACACAATTTATAAGAAATGAAATATCAGACAAAAAACGAAAAAGGTTAGGTAAAATCTCACAACAAGAAGCAATAGAGCAATTAGATGAAAAAAAGCAGAAATTGCAAGCATTGGCCAAACGACTTAGAAGATACAAAAAAAGTGAAGGAAACAAAACCAAACATTCAACACAAACCAAAAGAGATTTTGCCAAACAATGGATAACACACACATTAAAATAGACAATCCACCAAACATAACAGACATGGAACACTTCTGGAGCAGCATATGGTCAAACCCGGTACAACATAACAGACATGCACGGTGGATACAAGCAGAAACAGACACATACAAGATGATACCACAAATGCCTGAAGTGATAATTTTGCAACATGAAGTCACCCGAGCAATTAATTCTACACACAATTGGAAAGCCCCTGGAAATGATAAAATAGCAAATTACTGGCTAAAGAAGTTCACCTCAACACATTCACATCTAACTAAATTATTTAACAGTTACATTGCAGACCCATACACATTCCCTGATACACTTGCACATGGAATAACCTATCTGAAACCTAAAGATCAAGCAGACACAGCAAACCCAGCTAAATATCGCCCCATAACATGCCTACCAACAATGTACAAAATATTAACTTCAGTCATCACACAGAAATTAATGACACATACAACACAGAACAAAATTATAAATGAAGAACAAAAAGGCTGCTGCAAAGGAGCACGAGGATGTAAAGAGCAACTGATAATAGATACAGAGGTGACATATCAAGCTAAAACTAAACAAAGGTCCCTACACTACGCATACATTGATTACCAAAAAGCCTTTGATAGTGTACCCCACTCATGGTTACTACAGATTTTGGAAATATACAAAGTAGATCCTAAATTGATACAGTTTCTAAACACAGTAATGAAAAATTGGTAAACCACACTTAATATCCAAACAAATTCAGATAACATCACATCACAGCCAATACAGATTAAGCGTGGAATATACCAAGGAGACTCATTAAGTCCTTTCTGGTTCTGTCTTGCTCTGAACCCACTATCCAACATGCTAAATAATACAAATTATGGATACAATATTACTGGAACATACCCACACAAAATCACACATTTGCTATACATGGATGATCTAAAACTACTGGCAGCAACAAATCAACAACTCAACCAATTACTAAAGATAACAGAAGTATTCAGGAATGATATAAATATGTCTTTTGGAACAGACAAATGTAAGAAAAATAGCATAGTCAAGGGCAAACACACTAAACAAGAAGATTACATATTGGATAACCACAGCGACTGCATAGAAGCGATGGAAAAAACAGATGCCTATAAATACCTAGGATACAGACAAAAAATAGGAATAGATAATACAAATATTAAAGAAGAACTAAAAGAAAAATATAAACAAAGACTAACAAAAATACTGAAAACAGAATTGACAGCAAGAAACAAGACAAAAGCTATAAATACTTATGCTATACCAGTATTGACCTACTCATTTGGAGTAGTGAAATGGAGTGACACAGACCTAGAAGCACTCAATACACTTACACGATCACAATGCCACAAATATAGAATACATCACATACATTCAGCAACAGAAAGATTCACATTAAGCAGAAAGGAAGGTGGAAGGGGATTTATAGATATAAAAAACCTACATTATGGACAGGTAGACAATTTAAGAAAATTCTTTCTAGAACGAGCAGAAACTAGCAAAATACACAAAGCAATCACTCATATAAATACATCAGCTACACCATTGCAATTTCATAACCACTTCTACAACCCTTTAGATCACATAACATCAACAGATACAAAGAAAGTAGATTGGAAAAAGAAAACACTACACGGCAAGCACCCGTATCATCTAACACAGCCACACATCTATCAAGACGCATCCAACACATGGCTAAGAAACGGCAATATATACAGTGAGACGGAAGGATTCATGATCGCAATACAGGATCAAACAATAAACACCAGATATTACAGCAAGCATATTATTAAAGATCCCAATACCACAACAGATAAATGCAGACTTTGCAAACAACAAATAGAAACAGTAGATCACATAACAAGCGGATGTACAATACTAGCAAATACAGAATACCCCAGAAGACATGACAATGTAGCAAAAATAATACATCAACAACTTGCCATAAAACATAAACTAATAAAACAACACGTTCCCACATACAAGTATGCACCACAAAATGTACTGGAGAATGATGAATACAAATTATACTGGAACAGAACGATTATAACAGATAAAACAACAACACATAACAAACCTGACATCATACTCACCAATAAAAAGAAGAAATTAACACAACTAATTGAAATATACATACCCAACACAACAAATATACAGAAGAAAACAGGAGAAAAAATTGAAAAATACATCCAACTGGCTGAGGAAGTCAAGGACATGTGGCATCAGGATAAAGTCGACATTATCCCAATTATACTATCAACTACAGGAGTCATACCTGACAATATTCACCAGTACATCAATGCAATACAGCTACATCCAAACATATATATACAACTACAAAAATCTGTAATTATTGATACATGTTCAATGACCCGAAAGTTCCTAAATGCAATATAACATATACCATACAGTTACAAGGAAGTCACGCTTGACCGAGGTCCGCGTCACGTTCCATTTTTAACCAGACTTAAGTCTGAGGAAAAAAAAGATGATAATAATAATAATAACAACAGACAAAACAGAGGAACAGACAAATGTAAAAAAAAACCAGCAAAGTCAAGGGAAAACACACTAAACAAGAAGATTACATATTGGATAACCACAGCGACTGCATTGAAGCGATGGAAAAAACAGATGCCTATAAATACCTAGGATACAGACAAAAAATAGGAAGAGGTAATACAAATGTTAAAGATAAACTAAAAGAAAAATATAGACAAAGAGTAACAAAAATACTGAAAACAATTGACAGCAAGAAACAAGACAAAAGCTATAAATACTTATGCTATACCAATATTGACCTACTCATTTGGAGTAGTGAAATGGAGTGACACAGACCTAGAAGCACTCAATACACGTACACGACCACAATGCCACAAATATAGAATACATCACGTACATTCAGCAACAGAAAGATCCACTTTAAGTAGAAAGGAAGGAGGAAGGGGATTTATCGACATAAAAAACCTACATTATGGACAGGTAGACAATTTAAGAAAATTGTTTATAGAACGAGCAGAAACTAGCAAAATACACAAAGCAATCACTCACATAAATACATCGGCTACACCATTGCAATTTCATAACCTCTTCTGCAACCCTTTAGACCACATAACATCAACAGATACGAAGAAAGTAAATTGGAAAAAGAAAACACTACATGGCAAGCACCCGTAGCATCTAACACAGCCACACATCTATCAAGACGCATCCAAGACATGACTAAGAAAAGGCAATACATCCAGTGAGACGGAAGGATTCATGATTGCAATACAGGATCAAACAATAAACACCAGATATTACAGCAAGCATATTATTAAAGATCCCAATATCACAACAGATAAATGCTGACTTTGCAAACAACAGATAGAAACAGTAGATCACATCACAAGCGGATGTACAATACTAGCAAATACAGAATACACCAGAAGAAATGACAATGTAGCAAAAATAATACATCAACAACTTGCCATACAACATAAACTAATAAAACGACACGTTCCAACATACAAGTATGCACCACAAAATTTACTGGAGAATGATTAATACAAATTATACTCTGACAGAACCAGTATAACAGATAAAACAACAACACATAACAAACCTGACATCATACTCACCAATAAAAAGAAGAAATTAACACAACTAATCGAAATCCATACCCAATACAACAAATATACAGAAGATAACAGGAGAAAAAATTGAAAAATACATCCAACTGGCTGAGGAAGTCAAGGACATGTGGCATCAGGACAAAGTTGACATTATACCAATTATACTATCAACTACAGGAGTCATACCACACAATATCCATCAGTACATCAACGCAATACAGCTACGTCCAAACGTATATATACAACTACAGAATTATTGATACATGTTCAATTACCCAAAAGTTCCTAAATGCAATGTAATATATACCGTACAGTTAAAAGGAAGTCACGCTCGATCAAGGTCCACGTCACTTTCCATTTTTAACCAGACATAACGTCTGAGAAAGGAAAGAAATAATAATAATACTGGTGTGATAAATATACCCAATCACCATGATACGATTGCCATCCAATGAGGACGAAGATCATCTCTGGACTACAAGGCCACTACAGAATGTTTCCAAGTCGATCCTGCAAGTTTTCTCATGTCACCTACCCATTTTCCATCGTATCCTCTCGGTTTTATCTTCTGGAGCCCAGTGGCCAATGTCTTCTGTCCATGTACCATACAGCTAGCTGGCTGCATATACCGCACGCTACTGTTTCCTTTTTCATTAGTCATAATTACTTCTTCTATCGTAATTACATCTACTTCAGCTAGTTTCTTGATCCCTTTGTTTTCCTGTCTCTCTTATTAATTTCCAAAATGCAATTCCATTGTTCACTGAAAACTCCTTAGTTTTGTAATGATTGTCACACAAAAAGTAAATTGATTCAAGGACTTCATTCTTAAATTGTGCCATTTTCCTGAAAAACAGAAAATGTTCAGATATTTTTTTTTAATTCCCAGTATTAAGATCAGAAAATAGCCTTTAGGGGTGCTGCGAATTGTTTTAGTGATATAGAAGCGACTTGCGTGACGCTTCTGATATGAATATCTCAATGAAATGATGAAATGTAATGTAAGCGGTTGCGCTGCATAAACCTTAAGTTTGCTGACATACTCTGACGGAAAAAATCGCAGCACCAAGAAGGTGTTAAGCGACATAAAAAAGTCGGTAGGATTGCTTTCTGAAAAGTAATTCATATTCAGATTTCTTGCCAATCGTACAATAATGGCGCTAATAGCACCACTACGAGGATGCAAACCAGGTTGGCCTTAAATACACGTTGTAGCAGCCGCGAGGGTTACTCACCTTTGAGACTGGACATCGTGAGTTGCCGTTAGTTCAAAATGGTTCAAATGGCTCTGAGCACTATGGGACTCAACATCTGAGGTCATCAGTCCCCTAGAACTTAGAACTACTCAAACGTAACTAACCTAAGGACAGCACACACATCCATGCCCTAGGCAGGATTCGACCCTGAGACCGTAGCGGTCGCGCAGTTCCAGACTAAAGCGCCTAGAACCCCTCGGCGACACCGGCCGGCTGCTGTTAGTCAAGAACGCCTTGAAGTCGACAAAGATGACATTGTTCACAGCTTCCGCGTGGAGTAGCCGTGCGGTCTAGGGAGTCTTGTCACGGTCCGTGCGGCTCCAACAGTCGGAGGTTCGAGTCCTTCCTCGGGCATGGGTGTGTGTGTCGACCGTAGAGTAAGATAGTTTAAGTTAGACTAAGTAGTGTGTAGGCTCAGGAACCGATGAGCTCAGCAGTTTGGTCCCATAAGATCTTACCACAAATTTCCAAATGTTAACAGCTCACTGACTTTGAACGAGGAGCTGGATGTTCCTTCTGTGATACTACAGAAGGACTTGGCAGGAATGTAGCCACTGTATAAGACTGCTGGCAGCGATGGTCACAAGAATGTGAGGTCGCAAGAAAAACGGTCTCCGCACGGCCGAGTGACACAACAGAGAGGGAAGACCATCTTATTCGGCGCACGGGTTTGGCGTGTCGTACTACATCTGCAGCAGTAATGTGAGTAGCAGTTGGCACCACAGTGTAAACGAACTGTTACAAATCGGGTACTTCAAAGGACAATTCCGCGCCAGCCGCCCTGTAGCGTGCATTCCACTGTATGCAAAGCCCTTGCCATTTGCGACTTCAGTGGTGTCAAGCGATAGCTCAGTAGTGGGCAGGGCAGAGATTTGTTGTGTTTTATGATGAATACTGGTTCAACCTCAGTAATAGTGACGGCCGTATATTAGCTAAGAGGAGGCCAGGTGAGGACATGCAATCAGTCTGTTTGCATGCTATACACACTAGATCTACACCTGGAGTTATGGTCTGGTGTGCGGTTTTGTATGACAGAAGGAGCACTCTCGTGGTTATCCCACGCACCCTGATTGTAAATTTGTACATCAGTCTGATGATTCAACTTCTTGTGCTTCAGAATGGTTCAAATGGCTCTGAGTACTATGGAACTCAACATCTGAAGTCATCAGTCCCCTAGAACTTAGAACTACTTAAACCTAACTAACCTAAGGACATCACGCACATCCGTGCCCGAGGCAGGATTCGAACCTGCGACCGTAGCAGTCGCGCGGTTCCGGACTGACGGGCCTAGAACCGCTCGACCACAGCGGCCGGCCGTTCTGCTTCATTCATGAACATCATTCTATTAGTTGTTCTCTAACACGATAACGCCCGTCCATATACCACTGTTCTAACTGAACATATTCTGAAGAGTGTCGATTTGTTGTCTTGACCTACTCGATCATCAGATCTGTCTCCAGTCGCGCACATACAGGACATCATTGAACGTCAGCTTCAGAGTCATCCACAAGCAGCTTTAACCGTCCCTGTGTTGACCGCCCAAGTGCAACAGACGTGGAACTCCATCCCACAAACTGACATCCGGCACCTGTACAACACAATAAATGCACGTTTACTTGTTTGCATACAGCATTCTGCCGCCAACATCGGTTATAAATGTTTTCAATGGCTTATCTCGTGCTTCTATTAACATATTATCTTGGCAATGTTAATCATTTTTACCTAGACAAAAGAATTCCGCCGGCCGATGTGCCCGAGCGGTTCTAGGCGCTTCAGTTTGGTACCGCGCGACCGCTATGGTCGCAGGTTAGAATCCTGCCTCGGGCATGGATGTGTGTTACGTCCTTAGATTAGTTGGGTTTAAGTAGTTCTAAGTTCTAGGGGACTGATGACCTCCGATGTTAAGTCCCATAGTGCTCAGAGCCATTAGAACAAAAGTATTCCCGAAATTTCATTGCACTACATTAATTATTTTTTGATATTGCGATATTTTCCTTCAGTGTATGTTCAAATAGAGACTCAAAATTTTTGTGATAAATTCTTTAAATTCGTGCTTCCAGCATCTCGACAAAGTTGACATCGTCGAAGAAATGATTGCATATCAGTAGCTTGCAATGGGACCATCAGAATTAATTACGGACTTTGGTGAGTATTACGCAGTTATGTTGTAGGGGGACCTGTCCTGTGTACCTGGCTGGGAGCTTTTCGTGCGACGGCTCCTAGTTTTCGAGAAAATCGATGTTGAAGTTTTATGCGTACCTCTTGTATCCAGTAACGTTGCATGTTGGGACCAGGCGAGCGTAGAGCACAAGCTGAGGTTCATTGCTACGACGCTGGTGGAACTGGGTCAGATGCTGCTCATTTGTCTTTTTTTAAATATCATCGTATGGAATTTTCTTAAACTGTATATGTAAGGCAAAATTATTAGAAAATAATCATTTTCGCCGTGGTACACTACTGGCCATTAAAATTGCTACACCATGAAGAAATGCAGATGATAAACGGGTATTAAGTGGACAAATATATTATACTAGAACTAACATGTGATTACATTTTCACGCAATTTGGGTGTATAGATCCTGCGAAATCAGTACCCAGAACAACCAGCTCTGACCGTAATACGATATCACAGTTCATCAACAGTAGTGACTGGCGTATTCTGACGAGCCAGTTGATCGGCCACCATCGACCAACCGTTTTCAATTGGTGACAGATATGGAGAATGTGCTGGCCAAGGCAGCAGACGAACATTTTCTGTATCCAGAAAGGCCCGTACAGGACCTGCAACAAGCGGTCGTGCATTATCCTGCTGAAACGTAGGGTTTCGCAGGGATCGAATGAAGGGTAGAGCCACGGGTCGTAACACATCTGAAATGTAACATCCGCTGTTCAAAGTGCCGTCAATGCGAACAAGAGGTGACCGAGACGTGTAACTAATCGCACCCTATATCATCACGCCGGGTGATACGCCAGTATGGCGATGACGAATACACGCATCCAATGTGCGTTCACCGCGATGTCGCCAACCACGGATGCGACCATCATGATGCTGTAAATAGAACCTGGATTCATCCGAAAAAATGATGTTTTGCCATTCGTGCACCCAGGTTCGTCGTTGAGTACACCATCGCAGGCGCCACTGTCTGTGATGCAGCGTCAAGGGTAACCGCAGCCATGGTCTCCGAGCTGATACTCCATGCTTCTGCAAACGTCGACGAACTGTTCGTGCAGATGGTTTTGTCTTGCAAACGTCCCCATCAGTTGACTCAACGATCGAGACGTGGCTGCACGATCCGTTACAGCCATGCGGATAAGATGCCTGATACCTCGACTGCTAGTCATACGAGGCCATTGTGATCCAGCACGGCGTTCCATATTACCCTCCCGAACCCACCGATTCCATATTCTGCTAAAAGTCATTGGATCTCGAGCAACGCGAGCAGCAGTGTCGCGATACGATAAACCGCAATCGCGATAGTATACAATCCGATCTTTATCAAAGTCGGAAACGTGATGGTACGCATTTCTCCTCCTTACACGAGGCATCACAACAACGTTTCACCAGACAACGCCGGTCAACTGCTGCTTGTGTATAAGAAATCGGTTGGAAACTTTCCTCACGTCAGCACGTTGTAGGTGTCACCACCGGCGCCAACCTTAAGTGAATGCTCTGAAAAGCTAGTCATTTGCATATCACAGCATCTTCTTCCTGTCGATTAAATTTCGCGTCTGTAGCACGTCATCTTCGTGGTGTAGCAATTTTAATGGCCAATAGTGTAATTTCGTTAAGAAATCAATCTTTACTAGAAACTTTCTACAAATGTGTACTCCGTTACAGAATACAATACAGAATCGTTTTAGTCTCAATCGTTTGCATCGCTTTCTGTGCCAGAACAGTATTCCGGTTGATATTTGTCGTAGAAGCAACCGAAGCAGGCACATTTAACGGAAGCTACTGCCTTCCATACACACGGAATTTTCAGAAGCGCTACCGGAAAGTTCAGTTTGTTTGGATTCATAACTATTGTTATCTCATCCAGCAACTTCGATGCGAAGCAGGTGGTCTTAGTTGGTGTTGAATTATGGAATGTATTTTTATGAAATCTTTCCTCGATGCGATTTTCCTATTTGTCCTTAGCAAGCAGGGAGTATTTTGAATTCTTCTAGTGAATGTTTTAGCCTAACTGTAAGGTAAATATCACATGGTTGGAAAAGGGGAGTACATTTGGGTGTGATAATTTTTACGCTTCAGGTGCATGGTTTTCTTTCACATACAAAAATTCCATCGTGAGCTGGCCGAAGTGGCCGAGCGATTCTAGGCGCTTCAGTCTGGAACCGCGCGACCGCTACGGTCGCATGTTCGAATCCTGCTTCGGGCATGGATGAGTGATGTCCTTAGGTTAGTTAGGTTTAAGTAGTTCTAAGTTCTAGGGGACTGATGACCTCAGAAGTCCCATAGTGCTCAGAGCCATTTGAACCAATTCCATAGTGAAGTGTCTGATTGGCATGCCCTCCGCACGAATGAGTAATACAAACAAATTTTTCTTGCCTCACTTGCGAAAGAATGATACATTTTAACAACTGGTCGTAAAGCATTTTTTTGTAATTCCCTGATTTCATGGAGGTCTCAGTTACGTTATCTTTAACTTATAGCTCAGCCCGTCAACTTTTCTTGATCTGTCCGATCAAATGGTTCGCGAATAGCTACCAAACGTAAGAGAATATCCTTCCTGATGCAGTCATAGCATAGTGTGTGTGAATCACTAATCTTGTTCAAATCTGTTTTCGTTGTTCCGCCAGGGGTTTATTGTACGTCTATTGGCACTTTCAACCACTGCTGTCGGTATTAACTGCATATTCGAGGTCAAAATTAGGGATGAGTGCTTTCGTCTGTATCGGAATCCTTCCGTTTTTAAATTACTTATTTTATAATTCTGATTTCTCAAATTACTCATGAAAATAATTGTTAACATTGTCGGCTCAATCAGAAACACTGTCACTCTCCTCTCTGAATGGTGCACCATATAATTTTGTTACTATTTGATTTTTTTCCCCTCTTTGCTGTTAAAGTTTCAGCAAGAGGGATTTATGTTTTGTTTTGTTTTGTTTCGCCGTCGAAATCAAAAAGCAAGGCACCAAAACATCACTTCGTTTGTGACGTTAGTCTTCCCTCATCTTACTGTGGCTCACATTAATACAAGTGGCAACCTACAGAAACTGTATTGGTGGATGAAACAGCGAACAGTGAGACAACTACTCGCTGAGTGTGACCCATGCAACTCAGTCCAGTTACAGCGTAATTACAACTACTTTATTTTGTATTGCCTGGAACAACTCCCCACCTATAAAATAGCTCTCTGAAAGCCAGAGTCTGCGAAATGTACGCTATGTGCTAGTTCCATTTTTCCCCACTTTATATCCTGTACACACATGATGCGCGGAAAAAAGAGTGGCAGTATGCTTGAAATTCTCAAAGTATACCATTATCACGATTGTGACAAACATGTGGGAAGAGATGCTATGTGTCAGACGTTTCCTAGAATGGCTGGACATACCGTTTTAAGAGTAAACATTTCTGCAATGCTAAGAATCTTTCTACAACTCCGACTAGAGTTTACTGAGTATTTCCAGGCAATATCCTTGACGAATAACGTGCAGCTTCTCTGTACTTCTCTACATTCTCCCTTAAACATGACAGATTCCAGACTGACGACTAACAAACATAGATTGGACAACAATTTTGAGGGTATTTTAGTATCTTCGTGGATGAAGTTCACTTACCTCCTACTCCTCCAATGCATTTTATAATGGGATCTCCCTTCCCCATCGCTTTATTTATGTAATAGTTCTACGTTAGCCCGCTCCTGTTTAGCACTACCTTATTTTTGCTGGTTTTGACTTACTTCAGTGATTGTTCGACGGAAGTGTAAAAACATTGGTCGTATCGCCTATTTACTCGGATTATATTACATTCAATTAGGGTGGAATTGAAATGCTAATCTTTGTATCATTCTTTATAATGCTGTCTTTCTGCATCTCACACGAAATTCTAAAGATGTAGACTGCGAACAACTTCAGAGAAAGACCAAAGTTCTTAATAGGTCGTGAAGAGTTATTGGCCGACGACATTTTGCTAAGGCTTATCGCCGGCCTTTGTTTTCGACTCTTACGTTACATCGCAACTGAGAACTGAGTTGCGTTTGCTAACACATTCTCAGTATAGTCACATACTTGGCTTGATAAAGTTTTAAGCACTAACTGTTTGCTTCTAGACAGCAGCGCGAAAATGAATGTGAACGCTAATGGACGCGAGAACAATTGCATCCGCTTGAGGTTTGCTATCAACAACTCTCTGGCTTTACTAAAGGAAACTTACAAGCTGAGTATTGATTTAGATATTTACAAAGCCTGTACTGAGGTATTAATTCTTGAGGATAAGATTTTCGGATAAAAAAGTAATCTTAAGCAATGGGAACATGTACTATTTAATTTTATAACTAACGTCAGTGACATATGTCTGTAGTTCCTCGCATTTACTCTCAAATTTTGAAATATGAAACGACCTGCACCTGTTAACAGCTCTCTTGTTGGCCCAGAGCCCCTCTACAACTTGGTACTGGAACGAGAGCCGTAATCGGTATAATATACCCTTAAGATTTAAATTGATTTACGATTCCATTATCACTATCTCTCAACAGTTACTTCTGCGACAGTGTCACATTCGGAAGAATGAACTGTAGTCCGAAGTTCTTCGGCGTAACTTTAGAGGACTGACCGACTGACTTAGTTTCATCTTCAGTTTCACTACTAGTATAATCAACGAGCAGCTAGATAAATGCAGAATTGGTAAACATTTTGATGCAATCAGAAGATAACATTCTACCTCAGATTTCACTCTACAGCACACGAATAGCTTTCCTTACGTTCCTTTTAAAATCTTTCAGCACATTTTTGTAAGCCTTTCGCTCCATCTGCAGGGCTGCAGTGCAGTTCTTGATTTTATTCGTGATTGGATGCAACGTCTCTGCTGTAATAAACCTGAAGGCTAAAATCTAGTCTAAAAACATCCGTAATGCAAGACAGTAGTTATTATTCATTTCGATAGTACATGCCTTCATTGTCAATAATATCTAAACTCGCGAATCTGCACTTCACGGAAAGCAGTTACAGGCGATCGTCAGTATAAAGTTAGCGCAATAGTGTCTTCATTGCCTGTAGGTAAAAACGGTACAACACATCCGTATGAAAGTCAATAAAAGTTTCGTCGCCATTTCCCTTACACACGACGTCCTCTTTAAAAGTAGCCCATCATCAAACATACTTCTGCAAAAATAGATTATACTATAGTGACTTGAAAGTTAGTTGTGTCACAGTGACAAGCAAAAGACATCGGAATGTCAACACACATGCTGATTCAGTTTTTCTAAAATACCTTTACTGAAGGGCTACGTTTTTGAGCACGATATATTTACGGAACCATGATCATTTTATTGACTTTTTAATCGTTGTGTTTTAACATTTTTCACTTCTGTAAGATAACGAGACTGCTGTGGGTTCTTTGCCTGGACGAACTTTTGTTTACACTTTCCATGGAATTCAAATTCCTGTGTTAAGTTGTTTTTGATGAAGGGATGAACCTTAGAAATACAACGAAATAAGTGATTGTGACCCTACATTTTAGGTTCCAAATATTTAACAGTTATCTTATGAGCTTGCTGTTCAACTGTGATGGATGGCTCTGTCCTCTCTACCACAGTTCTGGATGGGACGTAAGACATTACCTCCCTACTGTAGAAAGTTTTTTGACAGCTTCTGTAACACGTCCTTCGACTTGCCTTCTGATTAATAATTCTTTTCACTACGTTGACTGAATCGAAAAGTAATAATCTTTTCACTACGTTGACTGAATCGAAAAGTCGACATTTTGCTTTAAGAAACGCAGTACGTAATTTTGGATGTTGGGTGCCCATCAGAAACAAATAAAAACAAATAAAAATATACGACCTGTCAGGTGCCATGGGCAGCAGACTATTATGTGATGCAACGATGCAGTTATGTGTAGCAAAGAATCGTTTTATAACGTTAGGGAAAACCTTAGATAAAATATTCATTTCATGTAACGGTAGCTCGCCGTAAATGTGGATGAGTGCAAGGAAATGAGCATGTATATGAGACAGAGTTTGCTACTGAGCTAACTATTTTACTGCTATGTCACTGGACTCGATAAAATATCTAGATATGTTGTTATCAAGAGATGCAAATTGGGACGAATGCATAAAATAAGTAGTAGGAACAGAAAATAAACGCCCTCTTTTATTAAAAGAATAGAGGAAAAATATAGTTCAGATGCAAAAGAATCTACGTATGAGAAGCTTCAGGACATTTTTTGATAACTGCCAGAGTATCAGAAGCAGGACTACAGGAAGCGTTGAAAGGATATCAGTGTCGTTTGGCGGTTCAGCTAGAGGAAGTGTTAAGGAGATGCTCGTGGATTGTGAGAGGGAATATTTAAAATATTAGTTAGCAAGTTTAAAAAACGATTGTATTGGAGATAGACTGAAAAATGATTCTACTGCCTCCACTACATATCACGTGGAACGACCATAAAACAAGGGAGGGTTGATATAGATTTACACAGACTGGTTTTTACAGCACTCCTCTCGTAGCTTTTAAGGGAATGGGAGTAACAAATAATTGTATGAAATACTGTGGCTTCCAGAGTATTTACATACACGTAAAAGGACGCTGTGTGTGTCATGTGTGTACTTGAGCGGAAAAGTGGGACAAAAACACGTATTGCGACAGACAAGGCCGAAACCAAGTTCAGCTGGCGTAGCGGCATTGACACTGTGGCAAGTTGCCCGGTCGGAACTTGGAAACAAGGTCACTCACACTCTTCGCCGTCCTCACACGGCGGATCTGCTGGCGCTCTTGTGAATAAGGTCCGAACCGGGCGACGGAAGCCCGTGTGGCAGCCAGCGAACAAATGCTGTCGTCTGCCCACTGAAGTCACTATACTCCGCTGCTTTTGTTAATACACTCTTGTAACACCTGAAAGCCGTCTTTCATAAAGGTCTTTCATGTTATGTAACACCAAGCGAGTTGTACAGCACTCATATGACTCAAACCATTTGGTTTCGTCTGCTCGAATAGCCTTATCTTCGGTTCAGTAGTACAAGGTATGCACTAGCCAGTATTTTGAACGTGGAGTCTAGCTGGCCAGTAATATTGCTTGGCGCCGAGTGTAGAGTTCGGTTGGGCAGCGTGGATGGGCAGGTAAAGTTCTTTTTAATTTTCGCCTGAAGCTGTGGACATCGTTCTGCCTGCCGACGTCTTGTAAATTTATGACATTTGTCTTGTGATAGTGAGACGGGCATTTTAATGTATATTGTCCGGGACTGGTGGTAAGACTAATGCTTGCTCATATTGCACTGGCATAATTTTACATTACATAATATTTCAGGTTCATTTACTGGACGTGCTTTGCAGCTGTGTATTCGCGTAAGTGATGGTAGCTCTTGGTTCGATTAGCGTCTTTGGTAGAACATTGTGTCATCCGAGTACACGAGTACATCAGTCGCTTTGCACATTACTTTCCAACTCTGTAAATAATATTTTGGGGATTATCAAGAATATGTAGTGTTTCTATACGGTTACTTATTGCAGCGAAGATTACTTCAAGAAATTACTTTCAAATAAGTTATTTTCCATTAGCAGTTTTATCTGCATTGCACGTATCTTTCCTAAAAGGAGTGATAAACACTAATAGCTGGCATTAGAACAGTTGAAAATGTCGGTTGCTATTTATCTTGATTTAACTTAAGTTAATAGTCCTTTAGAGATTAAATGTTTTGTAGATCATTTGAATGATTCTTTCACGGAAATGCTGTGCAACGAGTCAGTGTACAGGATGTCTCCGAACGATTACTACTAGTTTGTAAGGGGAATAGAAGGAATTGTCCTGGACAAATGATTTTACGCTAAATTTAAAACTTCCGTGCTACCTGTCACACACTAAATGTTATTAGGTAAACGATCAAAACTTCTTGTTTCTATATATTGAACTCGCGTGTGAATCACTGAGAATTTTAATTTTTCCAGGAAAACGATCAAAACGTATTGTTTCTATATGTTGAACTCGCGTATGAGTCACTGAGAATTTTAATTTTTCCTTTGTGCTTATGTCCACTACCTCCTATTTCACTAATATTATTCAAATTACGTAGTTGTTCATTCATAGGTCAAATTTCATTATTTTCAGGGCATTAAAACCGGAGACGTAATATGCTGATATTATACGGTAACTGAAGCTTTCATACCACGGTTAAGTTCGCTGCCAATCTGATTTCTCAAATCATACTCTGTTAACCTGACTTACATTAGCCTCCTGAGACATATAAAGCTATGCACTATTGAAAGTAATGATTTGGACGAAAGTACGGGTGCTTGAAAGTAACGGTGATTACATGTGACAATTCGAAACTGTGTGCTAGACCGGGATTCGAATCCTGCCATTCGTGGGCAGGGTGCTATCATATACATCATATAAGAGTGCCTTACGGGCCTCCTGAAACCTTCACCTTGCCACGGACTTTTCTCTGTTTCCTTCTTTTCATAATGGGCTGTTATTCACAGGTCCCTGTTCGAATTCCCGCCTCGCACGCACTACACCAGTACAATCAATGTAATACAGTGTGAGAGAATTCATTCTTAACCGCTAAGTTGCTTCGGCTATTTCTTTATTACTGCTAAAGCAAAACTGTTCTTTCTCTGTATAACTTCATCATCTCGATGCGCACAGGCCGTCAGTGTGACAAAGACATCCATAAATTAAAATGGATTAAATATGTTCTAAGAAGTACACGAAATATCTACTCAGATTTAAATTATGGCAATGATGAATGTATTAGGATGATATATCTGTTTCGCGATGTACAAGGCCATTGTTCTTGGTGTATAGTTGGAAAGATGCTAGTGCTCGCAGGAAATACTCGTATGTCACATTCAAGTGAAGGGCAAACATCGGGGAGAGAGGGGGTGTGAGAAGAAAAGCTGATAGAGGTAAGGTTAGTTCATCGTGCCGCCACTATCACGTCTGTTAGAGACGGATTCGACAAAGGCACGGGAATCAACTTACAATGGTGTAAAGTACATCAGGGAAATCTCAGAAAACTATTTCTGGATGGTCGGAAGGAAACCATCTCTCTCTTCCCGGGTCTGAGCCAAGACTTTATACCAATGTTCTTTCTCGAAACTGTGCACACTTGTCAATAAAGAATGATCCGCGTTACTAGCTTGTAGAAGAAATACATTCTTCAGTTGTCGGTCGCTGTTTATTATTTCAATATAACTGGTTTAATGTTCCATCGCCCAACTTCAGCTCGAGTAAGAAATGAGATAGTATTAGGAGACCAGTTGTCGTTGACTAAGTTTTACAAAGCTAACAGGAAATACATCTGTTCACTAAAAAGATTGTGTTGCATACCATATTCGTACTTGCAAAGTAAACTAAACACTAAACTATGTTATACAGTAGAAACACTACCAGTTTCACTTCCATATATATGTATTACATTACAATGCAGAAGCATTTTGAATTAACATAATTCACATTTATTGTTCTGACTCAGCTACGCATTTTTAATTAGATTACATGTTTAGATCGCTCTGAATATCTTAAGATTAAAGTAGCTGTGTCAGCAACCCGTCTTGTCTACTCAGAACCGCAAATCAGAGTATTGGACTCTGTCGTTGCGAGTAGACAAGACTAGTTGCTGATGCAACTACTTCGATCTGAAGATGATCCAGACTCATCGAAACATGTAATCTAATTAACATGTGCATCTGAGACGAAACAATAAATCTGAATTGTCTTACGTGTCTAAACAGTTGCTGAATCTCTCAAGACGATTATGCCGACTGTAACGAGAAGCGAAAAAAGTCTGTGGCGTTAAGAACGTGCTCTGTATTGTTTTGTGTATTAATTATTTCAAGTGTAATTTGGTGGCAACCAAAATGCTTTTGATTTGTAAGATAAAGGGATTACATACAACTTCGTTTTCAGTAAATGACAATGAATTCTAGTATTTCTGTAAGACAGGTTACTCTGTAACTACGAATATTTTTGTTTCGGTGAACAGATAGTTTTTTTTCTTTTAATAATTGTAACCCAGGATTAGAACTCGGTATTAACAGACACGAAGATGTGTGACTGTGTGTGAAACTAGAAACCTTGAAATAACCAACAGCGACAGAGACTGAAACAGGAAGGTTTTTAAAAACGTCTTTAATACTTTGATAGGCTGCTGAGCGGCTAATCCAGCGACCGAACATTAACTGTTTTAAATGACGCTAGGTATTAATACGCTAATGTGTCGTGTAGGAAAATGAAAGTTTTTGCAGGATGCAACGTTTACGCCAAATTACGTATTTACTGGGACAAACGTAACCGGGGTAATCAGTAGCTACCGCATAAATCCTCTATGTGCGTTAAACGCTCAAGCACAAACAATAACAAAAGAAGAGAAACATATAAAATATGCGTTCATATGTAAAAATATGCGCCTTGACGGCAATTAAAGATCATTCAGTGCAGATGCACTCTTCGTCCGACTTCTTCCGGGAATTAGCGTGAGTCTGTGAGCAATGAAGGTACTAGACAGGAGGCCCTAAGTATGCAGTACACGACAAGTCGAGAATTTGGGCTGGTCACATTCGGACAGCCGAATATCCGAAAGAACATAAACCACACACATGGCGTGTTCGGAAATTCCCATTACAGAGTTTTAGCACTTGTAAAGGGGAGTGTGTACTTAATACATTGAATAGTAATCCATGTCCAAAAACTTAACATTTCTGTTCTACAACGGTTTCCATTCATTCAGATATGTAACGCTTCGAAGTCTGCTGAGGGGACGAGAAAAGGTAAGAGTTGCTTGTCCTGCTTACCCGATCTTCCTACAAAAACGTAATGGACCCGTTCTTGGAGGCTGTGTCACTGAATGCCCGTCAGGAAACGTGGTTGCAGGATAATGGTGCACCACTTCACTTCTCAGATGCGATTTGGAGACATCTCGGGAGGCTATATGGTGAAAGACGGATAGGCCGAAGTGGTCCAACCGCTTCGCCGCCGCGATCGCAGGATTGAACTGTGGACTACTGCTTGTTGTGTCGTATGCAAAGTTTAATTTATGAGACTCCTGTATAGACAGAGGAAGATCAGCTGGCACGAATTCTGGCCCTGCACTAAAAACTGAAGAGACCTCAGGTGGGATGGCAGATGTATACCAGAACAAGTTTCGTAGGTACGTCTGTAATAACGTTGGTGGTCGCCATATCGAGCCGCTATTGTAATGTATCAGTACTGTTCTTGTACATAGTATGCTGAGTTACTTTTTGTTTCGGAAAAATGTAAACACGTATGTTTAAGTGTTAATACAAACAAATGTGCTTAAATGATAAATGGGTGTCTCGTTAAGTTTCCTTTCGAATTGTTACCTAATAACTGTCGAGCGTCACGCATAATTCATTTTCTCAAGCAGAAGTGAATGAGCTAAACATACGGATTGAAACGGTCGTGGACATGGGTTCATGTTCAGAATGTTGTGTACTCAGCTGGCCGGTGTGGCCGAGCGGTTCTAGGCGCTACAGTCTGGAACCGCGCGACCGCTACGGTCGCAGGTTCGAATCCTGCCTCAGGCATGGATGTGTGTGATGTCCTTAGGTTAGTTAGGTTTAAGTAGTTCTAAGTTCTAGGGGACTGATGACCTCAGAAGTTAAGCCCCATAGTGCTCAGAGCCATTTGAACCATTTTTTTTTGTTATGTACTCACTCTTCTCTACAAGTCCTAGAAGTTTCTAACGGGAATTTTCGAACGCCCTGTATGAAAGTAGATATTTCTTATTAGATGACAATGCAATCAAAAGTTAGATTCATAGCGCTGCTGGCAGATGACGTGGTAATGAAGATGATGTGACAGCACAGCATGGCATTCAATCTTTTACACAACGACACAAGCTCAGCACAATAGGCTGTGGGGTGGTAGGACTGGACCAAGGGACACATCAGGCAATCACCATCGACAGTTGCACAGAATATTTATTTGGTACATTTAAACAAGACAAATAACAAATAAAATCATCAACACATTTTTAAAATTATCATTTAGGTGGGAGCAAGTTACTTCAAAATATAAACATTCGTAAACCACGGCACTTATAGCCTATTACACATTTAGCGAAATGAGTTAAAAATTATTTACTCAAAAACTATGATTAACCTGAAGAACAATTTACTAAACTTTAACAAGGAAATGTAGTTTTTCGTTACTGCTGTGATTGGCATTACCAACAGTAATTCAGAGTACAGGCAACAACAAATCAGATACCATGGCACACAACCACGTTACTTAAATGGCAGGCATCCTATAATGTAGGACATAAAACATAAAATTTCATGTGACCAAGCAACTTCGTGGGATTCAACAAACTACTCCCAGAAGCGGACGCCCGCTCACTCAGCTGTTTCCAATACAGGCTCGGCATGGACCCCAAAACGGGAGCAGCGACGGTCACGAATAGGCACAAAAAATCCCAGAACTAGTGGGTATCTACAACAGACTGACCTCTGCCTTAAGTAACTAGAAACAACAATTCTTTACAGCACATCATCTGTAGAATTAATCAACCTATTAACGAACATCAGCTAAGCAGTACAAATCTATTATTTTATGTGCATAAGGCCGATTATACATGAAGCCACGAGCGAACTAGATACACGGCCAGCTGGCAAGCGCGGGCAAAGGGAGCGGAAAATACACAACAGCACAAGCAGGACGCAACCAGGACCCCGCACCCGCCACCAGGACAAACAGCAGAAGTCCCGATAAAACGAAATCAAAAGCAAGTAACTAGCGTGCAGGCTAACGGCATACCGAGACCGCCTTCTCCCCCCCCCCCCCCCCAACACACAAGGCGACTTAGCAAATAGCCACACTTAAATTTGTGATAAAACCAGAATTAATTACAATATGTACATACTGTCGTTGAAGGAATTCTTGTACTTTCAATAATAGAATCAGTTTCAAACCATTAGAACACACAATAACAACTGGCCCCTTAGTAACTTTATGAAACTACTCATTTAGAATGAGATACGTGTCTCTCAGGCACACTATTACTTCATATAGAGACGTAACAATAATGTTATTGCAATTCACGACAAAATATATCCAGGGAAAATTTTATCCATGTATATCTATAGCAACTGGCCAGTTTAACACCGTCGTGTTACATAAATACAATAACCAGGCGACTGACAGTAGCAATCTACAAACAAAAGGTGTCAGCACTCGAGGCCCTAGTAAATGTTAATCATCATATCACATACAGCTCTCACTAGAACTCTTGCATACTAAGCAAGTTGAAATTAACTCATTCGGGGACACACTCAGTAGGAGTAGTACCGGCCGGCCAAGAAAATGAAGTCAACAGCACTGAACCCAACAGTCGATTCCGGCTACAATTTACAGTAAAAGCAAGGTCCTTACCCTCTTGCTTGTTCGACGAAGCCAGCCACGGTAGATCCCGGTTCCAGAAGACATGCAGGAAGCGAAATACACCAACGGGTTCCCAGTAACGTGACTGCTTCCACGCCGGCGATATTTCCTACGGCGCAGTCACCAGAGTAAACAGCCACTTTTCGATGTGCTCTTCCGGCTGCCGCGCACGGCACCTGTACTGTCCTCCAGACTTGGCAAACGGCGTTACTGCTAGGCGTCCCAAAGCAAAATTCCACGCTGTTTGCTAGAGCTTACCGCTCGCTCCCCGATCGGCCTGGTAGGTGGCGCCACCGCGCGCTCTGCGCACACCATGGGAAAGATGACTTAATCCGGCGACGGGAATATCGCTGATTGAGCCACACGGCTCAGAAACCACAAAAGTGGAACAGAGCCGAGTGTTGGATCAATCTAGCAACAATACGAGGCACAAACGGAAAAATACACTGGCGTATGAGACTTTGACTACGGGTAAATGGTTATGGCCCGGAGCCAGGATATGATTATCCCAGAAAGGGCGAAAGTGAACGGCTTTTTTGCGTATAGCTGTCGTGAGCAGCTACGGAAAGAAGTTTTGAAGGTGAAATCACGAGAAGACGTCAATGTGTTGTAAGTCCACGCCTCATCACATAACTTGGAGATCGAAGGCTTGCCCAATCTGTAAAGCAGGAGATGTGGCGATCTGTGGTACATCTGACGACAGAGGAAAATACTGTGTGCAGGCGCAAGTGTTTGGCAGCACACCGCTCAGCGGGCACTGCTTGAAGTGGGACTACGAAGCATACGGCGCCCACTTGTTCCTATGTTGACACGACGACATCGTCGGGATCATCGAAGTAGGACCGTAGATCAATGGAAACCGTCACCTGGGTGAATCATATTTCTTGCTACACCGGATCGATGGTCTCATCCAGATACGCCTTCATCCAAGGAAATGACTGCTCGACTGTTCCACTGACGCTGGCGGGTGCGGCAGCATTTTGGTTTGGCAGACGTTCACCCGACCTACGTTGGGCTTGTTGCAGTAATCGTAGTCACTACGACAGCTGTGGTTTACGTGACTATTATTGCGGACCACGTACATCCTTTACATTTACATCTATTCTCTGCAGACCACTGTGAAATGCATGGCAGAAGGATCGTCCCATTGTACCAGTTAGGATTTTTCCCCGTTCCATTCACGTATTAAGAGCGGGAAGAGTGAGTGTTTAAATGTCTTCGTGCGTGAAGTACTTAATCTGATCCTATCCTTACGGTCCCTACAGGAGCGATACATATGGGGTATTAGTATATTCCAAGAGCCAGCCTTTAAAGCCAATTCTTGATACTCTAATAGACTATATCGTGACGCAGAACGCTTTTCTTGCAGTGTCTGCCATTGGTGTTCGCTGAGCATCTATGTAACGCTTTCGCGCTTACTATATGGAAGAGTAACGGAAAGTGCTGCATTACTTTGGATCTTCTCTGTTCCCTCCAACTGTCTCACCTGATATGGATCCCATACTGACAAACAATACTCAGCTACTGGTCAAACGAGTGTTTGTGAACTATTCCCTTTGTTGATGGACTACATTTCCTGAGGATTCTTCCAGTGAATCTCAGTCTGGCATCTGTCTTACTCGCGATGAATTTTATGTGGTAGTTCCACTTCAAATCGTTCCGTGGATATACTCCTAGATATTTTACGCATGTGACTGCTTCCGCTGATTGTTTTACAATTGCATAATCACACAGTGAACTGTCTTTCTGCCTGTGCGTTTGTTTACATCGAGGGCCAATTCGAAGTGCCGATGCTCTGCAGGTGTACCCAGCACAAATTTCTCTGTTCAGTCACATATTTTGCTAGACAGCCCTACGTGATCGTACTTTTGATAATAAGCATAGCTGTGCTACATGTAGCGAAACAAGCGCTGTATCATTTGAAAGATACAGAGACGAGCCAGTGCGCTGGAACTTACCCCAGTTCACTGCTAGCAGCACCACGTCACCACAACGCGTCTGAGAGTAGCACACATGTATTGCACCGTAATTTAAGAATGGAATTAAAAGTTAAAGTTGCTTTTCCAAACTTTGTCAGCATGTGCTTTAGTATATTAATGTTTAAACTGTCAAATCTCAGATTGATCACATGAATATTTTTCCCTAAATACATCGTTTTATGAAAAAATAAGTGACGCTAAATGATAAAGCTAGGAACCCAGAAACTGTTCATAATGTGCAGAACCGTTAAAATTAACTGGTACAAGGCTCAACGTGATTAAAGCAATATTTTGATCAGAATCCACGTTTTCAAGAAAAATTGAAAGCACTAGGTATTAGAGTTAGAAATACGAAAATTTGTGCCGGCCGAAGTGGCCGAGCGCTTCTAGGCGCTACAGTCTGGAACCGCGCGACCGCTACGGTCGAAGGTTCGAATCCTGCCTCGGGCATGGATGTGTGTGATGTCCTTAGGTTAGTTAGGTTTAAGTAGTTCTAAGTTCTAGGGGACTTATGACCTCAGAAGTTAAGTCCCATAGTGCTCAGAGCCATTTGAACCATTTTTTTTGAAAATTTGTATGAAGCTTAAGTTTAGTATAAGAACACTAAATATGTAACCCCTCTAACCTACCTCTAATAGTTCTCGAGTAATTTGCTGAAAACTAAATTTGGCACTAAAACGTTCTTATTTGTAGTAGATTAAATATCTATTATATTGATGCTAGAAAGTTTTGGTTACAGCACATGATGAAACCTATTAAATAATAAAGCTATAAAAAGTTTCAAGGCCTGGATGTAAATAGTAACAGATACGAATTCTCTTGAAGTTGTAATTCAGAGGTCATGTTCTATTGTCAGTTCCTTTCGGAAAATTCGAGACGTCAAAGTTTAAATGCTTTTTCTCTGATTTTAACCAACTTAAGTACAGTCATACAAAAATTAAAGAGATTCTAAATTAATACAAAAACTTGTTATAAAATATTGTGTGTACGAGAAAGCCGCCGTTTATAGGCTGCTTCCGTAGACATAGAGCGGATAACATCAGATGTTCTCTTGGCCGTCCGCTGCGCCCGTATATAAATACGGCCTGAGAGGTAAGACTCTTCTTCACTTCGCACCCAGCCACCATACCATCCACGTCAGTCAAACGCCGGAGTACGCGATGTCTCGGATGACAACACATACAGACTGCAACTAAACCAATGTTTTCCCTTCAAATAGGAAGTGAAATCGTGAGGAGTGTACACCGTCCTGGATCGCTTAGATTTCACGGAAGTAAGTGTTAGTGTGCCGCCCGTAATGTTAAAAAATCCGCGTGACAAGAGGTGACAGTTATTTTCCACATTTGTGGCGAGCAATCATTTTGATTATCAGAAGTCAGGGCGAAAGACAATTTAATAGGAACTTACCGTAGAGGTCGCCTCTGAACTGCTCATAGTGCTGTGGACTTGCAGACAGGGAACTATGGTCACTATCTTATCCATCGCTTTCTGGCTGACCACAGCTGTAGATTCCGGGCTCCCGTAAAAGACGGCGAACAATATTATAAATATTTCCTATTATTACATAATATTATCAATATTATAATTAACCCGCCGCCCCACATACAGAGTCAAATGCCGTTCGGAAATCTGGAAATACTGCATCTGCCTCGCAGACTGGACCCACGGCTTTCAGTATACCATGTGAGAAAAATGCGATTTGTGTTTCACGTGATATATGTTTTCGGAACCATCCTGGTTAGAACGATTGAGGTCATTCCATTAGAAGATTCTACAGCAAATCGGTATCAAGGGTTTTTGTTCGACGGATCTACCAGAAGGACCAACACAGCTGCATATTCACTGTAACCTGATAGGAATTCCATCGGGCCCTAGAGCTTTGTTACATTTTAACAATTTTATCTGTTTCTCAACATCACTGACAGGAATACTTATTTCACTCATATTTTCAGTGCTACGAGGATGAAACTGGGACAATTCTCCTGTGTTTTTCTTTGTAAAGGACCGTTTGGAAAGGGAGTTGAGAATTTCTGTTTTTGCTTTAATGCCATCAATTTTTATGCCTGAGGTATTCCCCGACGGCAATGGCATCTTCCTGCAGCGTGTTGCAAGTCCAGAGTCGTGCTACAGTTGTTTGGAGAGTATGAGTTCACATTAATGCCTTGATCACCAAATTCACCAGTTGTGAATCCGATGGAACACATCTGGTGCGTGGTCTGGCGCCAGCTCCGCGGCCAAAAACCACAGGCCAAATTTATAGTGATTGCGTGACCTGTGCGTAGACATACGGTGCCACACGCTTCCAGTAACATTTCAGTGACTTGTCAACCAGAATCGCTGCTATATTACGTTCCGAAAATGGAGCAATGCGGTTTTATGCCGATGGTCATAATGTTTTGGCTAATCACTGCAAGTGACAGACCGGAAATTGCGAATTAAGCCAAAAACAGCGTATATTTCTTTTTTAACCCTTTGAATGTCAAGATAACGATCTATCATCGTCCCCCTACCGAAGCCAATACTGTTAGGCTTCCGGTTCATCGGTACTCTGTGTTATCTCGCTTAGCTTATAGAATTCGCCACTAAATGGTGTTGGCATGCCGATTATAGATATTCGACTCTTCGATGTATGTGTAGGTCGATAATTATCATCGACTGAGCGTCGTTTCAGGGAAATATCGGCATTCGATGCATCTGCTACTGCGTTGTTCCTTTGTTGGCATATTTCGCAGTACTTCCTTATACCCTGTCCTGTATTCTTGTTTTTATACAGTACCATTATTGAATGTTGTTTCTCTGTTTTTTTAGTTGATTACAGTTTATTTTTTTCACTTTTGTGATTTCTTTGTACCAGTGATTCAGAGTGTCTTAGCGAAAGCAGCAACGTTTCAGAAAGTGACAGTGATGTTCTCGGTGATACTGTAAACGGCGTGAAGACGAAACGGAAGAAGCACAGTACACTGAAGCAATTGCACAGAGTACTGTAACGTTGTCTTCAAATAAATAATTATTATCTTTCTAAATGATAATAAAAAATTTCATTTCCCTTATGTCATTTTACACAAAAATGTGTGTGGATTCTGTGGATAGCAGTGAGCCTTCTTAAATTACAGTGTTTATAAAATTTTTAAACATTTTTTAAAAGTTTGGTCTGTCAACTTAAAGTGAAAAATTAGGACAATCTCTTTAAGCTCTTATAGACATACATTTTTGGATAAGTAGCATTTTTCCATATTTTTACATTGCATACAGCAAGATTTATGACAATTTAGGTAGAACGCTGCATAACAGTACAAATACACATGATATTTTTAGCATACGAGACTCAAAAATGGCTGATTGCAAAAGCGTTAACACTCAGTTCATCCACACGGTAGAAGTGAGATGTTTGTAATACTAGCCGACACCTTTTCATTACATTCCATATGCCTGAAAGTAATGAGACTGTCTTGTAAACGTTTCAGGCACAAACGCAGCAGCCGCTGTTTGTGTACGGTCCGCGTGTGTGCGAGAGGGCATTGCGTATATGAGGCCGGCACGCGCCTGCGGGGAGGACAGAGCAACTTACCAGCCGACACGACCCGACTTCGCTAATGAAAGCGAGTGCTTCTCTCCACACAGACCTCTTGCCGCCGCATCGCGCTCTCCCACTGCTCCACAGAGGGGCCGCCGAATAGTTGTCAACCTATGGAGGCAGACTGCCCTTTCTTTTGAGTCACCGGTTTGACGTGCCCCCGCCTGCCCCCCTCCCCCCCTCACGTATTCCACTCCTGAGCCTATCTTCTCATCTCAGAGAAGCATTTCTACCCTAGGTTCTCAGTTATTTGCTGCATGAATTCAGTCTCTGTCTTCCCCTACAATTTCAACAATCTAGAGCTCCCTCTAACATCCTGGAAGTTATTCCCTGATGTCTTAGCTGATGTCCTATTTGTCCCTTCTTCTCAGTGTTGCCCATATATTCTTTTACTCGCCAGTTGTCCAGAGCACCTCCTCATTCTTTACCTTATCAGTTCACCTAATTTTCGACATTCTTCTGTAGCGCCATATCTCGAAATGCTTTGATTCTCTTCTGTTCCTGTTTACTCACAGCCCATGTTTCTTGACCATACAATGCTGTGCTCCAAAAGAATATTCTTAGAAATTCCTTCCTCAAATTGAGGCCTATATTTGATACTAGTAGACTTCTCTTGACCAGAAATGCCTTTTTGCCAGTGCTAGTCTGCTTTTTATGTCCTCCTCGCTCCGTCCATCGTGCGATATTTTCTCGGTAGCAGAATTCCGTAACTTCATCTACTTCCTGATTATCGGTTGTGATGTTAGTTTCTCGCTGTTATTTTTCCTACTTCTCGTTACTTTCGTCTTTCTTCGATTTACTCCCAGTCTATATTCTGTACTCTTTGGACTGTCCATTCTGTTCAAGACGTTCTGTAATTCTTCTTCCCTTTCAATGGGAATAGCAATGTCATCAGCGAATATTATGACTGATATCCTTACACCTTGAATGTTAATCCCAATCCGGAGCCTTTCTTTTACTTCCGTTACTGCGTCTTCGATCCATACATTAAACAGTAGAGGCGAAAGACGACATCTCTGTCTTACACTCTTTCTGATCCGTGTGCTTAGTTCTTGGCCTTCCATTTTTATTATTCGCTCTTGTACATATTTTATATTACCCGTCTTTCCCTCTAGCTTACCCACATTTTTCTCAGCATTTCGAACATCTTGCTCCACTTTACATTGTCAACGCTTTTTCCAGGTCGACAAATGCTACGAATGTGTCTTGATTCTTCTTTATTCTTCCTTCCATTATCAACCGCGACTTGAGAACTGTCTCTTTCGAGCCTTACGTTTCCTAAAACCAAACTGATCGTCACCTAATAGATCCTCGAGTTTCTCTTCCATTCTGCTTATAGTACGTCTGCTATGATAACTAAAAACTCACTGAATTCCTCTTTCTATCAAAACATGTAATTCAGCATTATCCTCATTGAGCCCCTCTGTCCAATGACATTCTACCTTTTCAGAAAAGAAAAGGTTTCTGGAGAACAGACTTCACATCAAAGATAACCCATTTCTTTGTTGAAATTAGTATTCCCTACGACTTGAGGTTAAGAATCAGGAAGACATAGGGTGGGTTCAACTTTGGGGACTCAGTACAATTTTTTCCAGTTACAGCTCATACACGTTTGGCAACGAAACCGTCTTCTTGCAAACAGGAGCAGTCTCAGTGGAAGGAAAAGAGGTCACGACTTAATATAACGTTGATAACGACGTCATTAGTGACAGATCCATTCTGATGTGAGAGCGTTTTCCTGCAACATAATGTAGTCACTCTTGATTCGGCTTACCATGCAAATGTTGCATAGACATAACAAGAGAAAGTCACTCTTTTTTACTTTCCCAAACTAACAGCAGTGATAGATAACCTTTGAAAGAACTCTTTCACAGTCCATTTTCTTTCCGGCAAGGCATAATACGAGAAGCCTTAAAATTCATGCTAGAACATTTTTGGAATTTTTGAAATGTGATACACAGGTGGCGTGGTCTGAAGAAAATAAACATTACTGAGGAGACTAGGGCTAGTTGTTGCAATTCTTTCAATAATTTTTGTAGAGTAATATATAGAGCTACTTTAATGGGACGTGTCCTACAGTGTAGCATGATTGTTGTAGATTGATCAGATTGGAACTGGTAAACCCAGAAAATTATGCAGGACAAGTTAGTGTTAAGATTGGCATAACACAGGATTACAGTTTACCGCTACCGTACGCGGTGAAAGAGGCTATGAGGAAGTAAAGAAAAATTTTAGATCGGGAATACAAATTTACAGAGTAGCAGTAAGAGATATTAGCCAAAGCAAGTCAGATGTAATAGATATTGAATAGTATGGACAGTATAAGTAACAAAATAACTTAAGTTTTATGAATAAAGAAAGGTATAACGAAAGTGATTGTGAGTAGTAAAAAGAGGAATAGCAACTTGCTGAACTTCAGAAGTGGGGAAGATAGCACAAGGAGTCAAGAATGCGATATCTATAACACAAAATTAAAAACCATTATGGAAGCAAGAGATATATCTGAGTTTGACTGACACAGGTGCAGACAGCTCCCTTTAACAGAAGAACACCACTAGCATTAAATATCTAGATGCGAATTAGCAAGATGTTTCTCGAACCTTACCTCAGAAGCATAGTGTTAATGGAAGTGCGGCAAAACCAGAGAAGGATTAGCAGGAAGCGTCTGATTTGTATTTTTCCAGCAGAGTGTTGTAAGGACAGGTTAATTGGCCATTAAGACAGCAATCACTAACTTGACACTGACAGTGACAGTGACAGGAGAGGGGACCATTAGAAAGGGCACACACAGCTACCTGGATATAGCGGGTGGTTATAATTAAAGAGCACTACTCATAGAGCTCCAGTGTGGGCCGTAATTATCGTGTAGCAGCGAATTTCGTATGTATGGTAATGCGTTAATGTGGAAACGATTTATGCAAAAAAAGTCACCAGGTGCAAGTCTAGTGCTGTAAACCATCTCCTCGACGTTTCAAGTGCTCATATTGAGCAAATTGTGTGGCAGTTAATAATAAAATCAACATTATGCCTCTCTCATTTGTTTAACTTTCTTGCCACGTCCTGTTCATAATTCATTACATCTGTATTACATACATTATCTGTATTACATTACATACATTTCTGTATGTCTTTCTAGCATTTGCATGGCGAGATTTGCACCTTGTGGCCAAAATTGGAACTATTTTCTTTTCCAGCGTAGGTCGGATCCGCATCAATGCATTGGTTTCGCTGCCATACGATAATTACAGTGTCCAATCTACTTCTCTGAGTAGATGCACTTTAATTATAACCACCCGGAATAAAATATTTCATCGAAAGGGTTATGGGTTATGTACAGTAAGTATACAGAGATATAAACATTGTCAAATTGTAGAACCGATTAGATTCTTTTGTTAGTGTTAGTTTTATCATGCAAACAATTTGCTGTAGCGAGTGACGAGTACCCGGAAGTACCATATGGAGTAACTTACATACCAACAAAGATCTGGGTATTGGATTTTCTTCCTGTTTTAATTTTTGAGTCTGCAAACGGCAGTGTAATAAACGAACCTCAATGGGGAGATGAGGTCAGCTGTTACTGAGTAGACAGTTATTGTTCACCATCTGCCACAGCCAGTTGCCGACTAAAATATCTCGGCTTTTGTCACAGAGTGAATACGATTGTAATCTGATCAGCGTTTTAAAATCAGACGCTAGTTTTGTGTTTTCCCACCGTCTGACATGTTGAGTACCAGTTGCTGTCCACGTCCAGCCACACTTCAGATGCGCTGCACACAAGTGCAGTGGCGACATCTCCGTCAGCCTAATACTGAAACTTGCCTTTTTTTCGTGTTTCAAGTTATAATGTCTGAATTTTGATTAGTGCTGTTCACGAATTAAATTTACCTCGACATCTATACCCTTAAAACCCCTCTGAAGTGGATCGCAGAAGGTAGGTGATACCACTTAGTAAGGTTTCTTCCCGTTCCACTCACGTATTTTGTGTAAGGGAGCTTTTCTGCTAAGTATCACTCAACCATACACAGGCCGTTCACAGGGAGCACTACTTTCATATGAAACTTTTTTTTATTATCTGTCTTGGGCAAGCAGGTTAATCAGAAGTGTATTCGGTATTTTGGCAATCAAGTGGCGAATCTATATTCGCATCATTACAGTTGAGTTGGACTCGTCGAAGCTAATTATGACCCTACATAACCAGTCGCACTAATTAATCTTTGACCAGTGGGGACGCTCATATGGCATGCTGCATTGTTCTACAGGACGTGTGAATTCTGAAGCTGGTGACAGGCGATTATGCATTATATTCGCACCACAGGATAAATAAATTGAAGAACTGTATGAGAAGCCTCTGTGTAAAGAAAATTTCTGTAGTGATGCTGGAGATAGCAGTTAGCAAGCTGTTGTTATTACATGTAGCTATAAGGGATTCTAAAGTTGTTAATAGTGAAGAGATCTCGATGCAAATTGAAATTATTAATACATATTGTTATTTAGTGGTTACATCTTGTGACATAACAACAAACAGGATTCGATAGCAGCTAAGTAGCCCAATTTGTTCAGCGATCAATTAATATTAACCCTGCGTGCGCTGTGGTCAAAAAATAACGAATTTTCGATGAGAAGGTTCAGTATCTACAGTTATTGATACCGACACATCTGAACCATCACATCATGTAGATTTTACAAACAATGGTACAACTGAACATAACATATTATGCAGAAACTGATTCGGTAACAAATCTCAGTTCCTTGTAAATGGTTTGCATTTCTCCGCCACAAAACGCATGATAAATAAAGTGGCTTAGTCTACAAAGTATTTTTGGCTATTCTCACCCTAGCGAAATTGATAATTTTTCGCCAGATGTTGTTGGACACATAGTACGCCTCAACCACGAACTATTCGGAAGGACTGCTGAAAGACAGACCCATTGGCTCGAGACTGGATATAGACCCTCCCCCCAACTCCCTTTCCCAAATACCTGAAACTGACTCTGGCGTATAAAATAGCAAGAGGAAGAGCATGGCCAGGAATTCTGTGTCACAACTAGAGGTGCCATGTAGCGTAAGACAGGCAGCGACGCAGATGTCGCAACCGCACAAATCTACTCATCAACTGGAAACCACAGCATTACTGTGGTGACAACTAGTCTGTATTATTTGATATGTCCTGTGCCCTTGGTAGTGCGGAATGAAATTTTCTTGCCGCCGACAGTGCTAGCAAGACCTCGCCGTGTGTTTGTGAGCTGGCAGAGTAATCTTTGCGACTCAGCACGGAGTGCAATCAGCGCCGGCTCCGGAGCGGCAGAGGCGGAGGACACAGTGATTACTGCCGGCCCGCACTTCCGCCCGCCAGCAGCTCTCATTAACGGCTGCTTTTCTCGATGCGTGTTGCTGCTCCCATTGTTCACCGACGGATACAGCACGGATTCACGGTTGTGTCTAGGCGCTTGTCTGGAGCCCATCATAAGCAAATTTCCACAAAAGGTCGTACGAGGATAGTACAATATTCGTTAGACTTTTAGTTCGCCCACATCATGGAGAAATGAAGTTTTTGGCGCAAAAACTTATTTTCGTCCAAACCAGTTTCGGATGAGCCGGTTGCTATTTCGGAAACCAGTTAAGTGAACATACAGAAGTGGGGTACAGTAATTTCTTAAGTTTTTCGTTAACAAACAAATTATGATTGTTTTCATTTCTAGTTTTTCTCACAATGAAACTTTTTCATTTGCTAACTCTTTTTGTTTCGCAATCGATACCTTTACTTTAATGTGGCAGTGCAGCATGCCATTTGCAGATCTGAGTGTCAATTTACAGCCAGTACGACCGACGATGACGAAACTTCACCGCAATATGTTTGGCTGTTAATGAAGAAGAATTTGTGTTGGATCAATGCAGAGCTTATTTACGTAAATATACAATGTATTTGGCTACACCGACGGAAGAAAAACCGCAACACTAAAAAATTTTGGGAATATATTTTATCTAGATAACATATTTAAGTGAATAACAATGTAAAGAGCACAGGCGAGATAATCCATGACAAATGTCAAAAGCTGGTACATTAATCACTGGTGTAACAGCCAGAATGTCGAATGCAAGCTTGCAAACGCGCATGCACTGGTTTTACAGATGCCCGATGTCAGCTTATGGGATGGAGTAACACGACTGTTGCACTTGGTCGGTCAATAAAGGGACGGTTGGTTAATGCTCTTTGTGGAAGGCGCTGGAGTTGTCGTCCGATGATGCCCCACTTGTGCTTGATTGGAGACGGACCTAGTGATCGAGCAGACTAAAACAACACGACTCTGTAGAACACGTTGGATTATAACAGCCGTATGTTGGCGAACCTTATCCTGTTGGAAAAAAAACGAGGAATGATCTTCATGAATGGCAGCACAACTGGTCGGATCACCACGCTGGCGTACAAATTTGCAGTCAGGCTGCGTGGGATAACCACGAGAGTGCTCCGAAATCGCACCCCAGACCATAACTCCAGGTGTAGGTCCAGTGTGTCTAGTACGCACACAGGTTGACTGTAGGCCCTCAACACACGGCCATCACTGCCACCGAGGCAGAGCCAGGGTTCATCAGAAAACGCGACGGACATCCAACCTGCCATCCAAAGAGCTCTCGCCTGACACCAATGAAGTCGCAAATGGCGGTGGTTTGCGGTCAGTGGAATGCTTGCTACAGGGCGTCGGCCTCGTGAAGTAACCGATTTGTGACCACTCGTTGTGTCACTGTGGTGCCAACTGCCGCTCATATTGCTGCAGTAGTTGCAGTTGCGACGTCCTTCCTTCTCGGCAGTGCTACGTGACCGTCTGGAGCCCAGTTTTCTTGCGACCGTACATCCTCGTGACCGCTGCTGCCAGCAGTCATGTACAGTGACTATATTCCTGCCAAGTCTTTCTTCAGTATCGCAGAAGGTATATCCAGTTTTTCACAGTCTTTATTACACGACCTTCTTCAAACTCAGTGATTTGTTGATAACGGCGTCTTTGTCGTCTTGAAGGCATTCATGACCAGCATCAACTCACTTCGTCCAATCACAAAGCTAACTGACGCTGACGACCGTTACAGAGTGTATTTCAATGGAAATCGCATTTAAAGCAAACGTGATTTGCAAGCTCATAGGGGCGCTACTGGCACCACTCTTAAGCAACTCGCGTGAAATTTGAATAGACATCATCTTTCAAATGCACAAACATGCCCAGCAACGTTAGTTTTTTTTTTTTTCGCACAGCTCCTCCTTGGTGTTGTGATTTATTTCTGTGTATTATACTTACAAACGACAGGGGCGAGTGGAGGACAACATAATCCATAGGACGATATAATCTAAATAAACATAGGTCCAAAAACCAATGGATTCTCGATAAGGTGCATTACGACTAAGTACATGAACACCTGATAACAAGAGTTCTCGAGAGACATGCCCTTGATGACGAATACATTACAACATGGCCACTGTTCACGTGGAAGCAGGCTTCAGCATATGACCTTGTCGATGCCGAAACAAGTTCAAAAATTTTAGGTGTGTTCTGAATTCACTGACGACCGTCTACGACATGTTCCCGGAGTGATTGATACTATCAACAGTGCTAGAATACGCCAAAGCTTTAAAATATCACCTCACAAACAATCCAACAGGTTTTAGTCGGGGGGAACGTTGTTATTGGCGAGCTACGACCGATTCAGTTGTTGTCGAAAAGCCATGTACCAGTATTTAGGTATCCAGTATGATGACGAAATCGAACGAGGACAATTTATCACTTGCGATGTATCGAAATAAAAGTAGCGTTCGACAATAGCAGTGTTGTGACGCTGGCATGGCTGTGTTCGTGTGTATATCGCCGGAAAGAAATTAATACATTCTTTTAGATGTTTTCAGTTCGCTCAAGATTTATTGTTGCAACAGTGAATGCGGAGTACATAAAAAAAATCATTTCCAAATCAACAGAACAAGCAGTTCTGATGCATTAGTTATCGACCCATGCTGAAATATCCATGTAAGTACGTGGCGTAGCCTCCACGGGTGGAAATGCAGACGCTTATTCTGGCATCCAGTCGATCGTACAGACAGCGAATAATGTCCTGGGACACGATATGCCACGGCTGCTCCACCTGTTCACGTAGTTCTGTAAGGATTGTTGACGAATGGCAAGAGCCACTTCTGGTACCATCATATCCCACACGTGTTTGGTTGGAGACGAGTCTGGAGATCGTGCTGGCCAGAGAAGTCGCTGCACGTCTTGGACAGCACAAACTGCGGGGGCGAGCAGTGTCCTGTCAGAACAACACATGGCCTTCCTGTTGCAAGAACGGCGAAGAACGACTCTAACAACATTCTCCACGTACTGAGTGCTGGTTAGCGTCCCTCCAGAAACACCAAAGGTGAACCAGATTTGTAGCTTAGCGCACCTCAGATCGGAAGGGACAGTACATCTTGGACGAATGCACTCTACGAGACAGCGCTCAACAGGTTTATGTCTTATGCCCAAACGACCATCATTAGCGTACAGGCAGAATTTGCGTTCATCGCTGAAGACCACGGCTCGCATCTTTCAAATGATGTTGTGACAGCTCGAGTCGAGCTGTGCACGTCGATGGTGTAGTGTGACTGGAAGACAGGCTAGAGTTGTGCACGCCTGTAGTCTCACTTTAATATCCGTTTCGCAACAGTTCGTGTTAACACGTCCGGGCTCACAAGTCCGCTCTTCCGCGATGCGGCATCTGTACAATCTGCCACTTCTGCCCTTACGATACGTCGATCCTGGTGGGCGTCCAGAACCCCACACACAAACACACACACACACACACACACACACACACACACACACACACACACACACACATGCCCGAGGGAGGACTCGAACCTCCTCTGGGACCAGCCACATAGTGCATGACTGCATCGCCTTCGACCGCTCTACGTGTTGGCAGGCGACATTAAAACCATCATCAGTTCAGCTACTATCTCCCAGGTGGCATAAGCAGTCATCGGATCAAAATCGACGTCGTCTTTCTAGGTGTACTATCCCCCCCTCCCCCCTATTTGCAATGTACCTCGTCACGGGAAAAACCATTGGTTTCCGGGGCCACGTTTATTACGATTTTTTCATTGTATCTTTGCCGACGTCGCAAGCTGAAGATGAACAGATAGAGAAAGTGTATGAGGATATTGAAAGGGTAATGCAGTATGTAAAGGAGGACGAAAATCTAATAGTCATGGGCGACTGGAATGCAGTTGTGGGGGAAGGAGTAGAAGAAAAGGTTACAGGAGAATATGGGCTTGGGACAAGGAATGAAAGAGGAGAAAGACTAATTGAGTTCTGTAACAAGTTTCAGCTAGTAATAGCTAATACCTTGTTCAAGAATCACAAGAGGAGGACGTATACTTGGAAAATGCCGGGAGATACGGGAAGATTTCAATTAGATTACATCATGGTCAGACAGAGATTCCGAAATCAGATACTGGATTGTAAGGCGTACCCAGGAGCAGATATAGACTCAGATCACAATATAGTAGTGATGAAGAGTAGGCTGAAGTTCAAGACATTAGTCAGGAAGAATCAATACGCAAATAAGTGGGATACGGAAGTACTAAGGAATGACGAGATACGTTTGAGGTTCTCTAACGCTATAGATACAGCAATAAGGAATAGCGCAGTAGGCAATACAGTTGAAGAGGAATGGACATCTCTAAAAAGGGCCATCACAGAAGTTGGGAAGGAAAACGTAGGTACAAAGAAGGTAGCTGCGAAGAAACCATGGGTAACAGAAGAAATACTTCAGTTGATTGATGAAAGGAGGAAGTACAAACATGATCCGGGAAAATAAGGAATACAGAAATACAAGTCGCTGAGGAATGAAATAAATAGGAAGTGCAGGGAAGCTAAGACGAAATGGCTGCAGGAAAAATGTGAAGACATCGAAAAAGATATGATTGTCTGAAGGACAGACTCAGCATACAGGAAAGTCAAAACAACCTTTGGCGACATTAAAAGCAACGGTGGTAACATTAAGAGTGCAACGGGAATTCCACTGTTAAATGCAGAGGAGAGAGCAGATAGGTGGAAAGAATACATTGAAAGCCTCTATGAGGGTGAAGATTTGTCTGATGTGATAGAAGAAGAAACAGGAGTCGATTTAGAAGAGATATGGGATCCAGTATTAGAATCGGAATTTAAAAGAGCTTTGGAGGACTTAAGGTCAAATAAGGCAGAAGGTATAGATAACATTCCATCAGAATTTCTAAAATCATTGGGGGAAGTGGCAACAAAACGACTATTCACGTTCGTGTGTAGAATATATGAGTCTGGCGATATACTATCTGACTTTCGGAAAAGCATCATCCACACAATTCCGAAGACGGCAAGAGCTGACAAGAGCGAGAATTATCGCACAATCAGCTTAACAGCTCATGCATCGAAGCTGCTTACAAGAATAATATACAGAAGAATGGAAAAGAAAATTGAGAATGCGCTAGGTGACGATCAGTTTGGCTTTAGGAAAAGTAAAGGGACGAAAGAGGCAATTCTGACGTTACGGCTAATAATGGAAGCAAGGCTAAAGAAAAATCAAGACACTTTCATAGGATTTGTCGACCTGGGAAAAGCGTTCGACAATATAAAATAGTGCAAGCTGTTCGAGATTCTGAAAAAAGTAGGGGTAAGCTATAGGGAGAGACGGGTCATATACAATATGTACAACAACCAAGAGGGAATAATAAGAGTGGACAATCAAGAACGAAGTGCTCGTATTAAGAAGGGTGTAAGACAAGGCTGTAGCCTTTTGCCCCTACTCTTCAATCTGTACATCGAGGAAGCAATGATGGAAATAAAAGAAAGCTTCAGGAGTGGAATTAAAGAACAAGGTGAAAGGATATCAATGATAATATTCGCTGATGACATTGCTATCCTGAGTGAAAGTGAAGAAGAATTAAATGATCTGCTGAACGGAATGAACAGTCTAATGAGTACACAGTATGGTTTGAGAGTAAATCGGAGAAAGACGAAGATAATGAGAAGTAGTAGAAATGAGAACAGCGAGAAACTTAACATCAGGATTGATGGTCACGAAGTCAATGAAGTTAAGGAATTCTGCTACCTAGGCAGTAAAATAACCAATGACGGACGGAACAAGGAGGACATCAAAAGCAGACTCGCTATGGCAAAAAAGGCATTTCTGGGCAAGAGAAGTCTACTTATATCAAATACCGGCCTTAATTTGAGGAAGAAATTACTGAGGATGTACGTCTGGAGTACAGCATTGTATGGTAGTGAAACATGGACTGTGGGAAAACCGGAACAGAAGAGAAATGAAGCATTTGAGATGTGGTGCTATAGACGAATGTTGAAAATTAGGTGGACTGATAAGGTAAGGAATGAGGAGGTTCTACGCAGAATCAGAGAGGAAAGGAATATGTGGAAAACACTGATAAGGAGAAGGGACAGGATGATAGGACATCTGGTAAGACATGAGGGAATGACTTCCATGGTACTAGAGGGAGCTGTAGAGGGAAAAAACTGTAGAGGAAGGCAGAGATTGGAATACGTCAAGCAAATAATTGAGGACGCAGGTTGCAAGTGCTACTCTGAGATGAAGAGGTTAGCACAGGAAAGGAATTCGTGGCGGGCCGCATCAAACCAGTCAGTAGACTGATGAAAAAAAAAATCTTTGTACTCACAGCTACTGTTTATGCTTATAATTTTCATACACCCTGTATCGTTAAAGAACACGATACTGGTGCACTGTTTGCAACCTACGTTTTGAGTTGCCTGTTGTGATAGACACTATCTGGCGGAAACTAGTATACTTTTAGAAGCTGTTTGTCCTTGTTGTGTTTTTGTACTAACCCGCGGCGACCGAAAGGGAGAAGACGTAAATTACCGACAGATTGCGTGAGCCGCGTGACAGCTGTGCTGGCCCGGCGCGGCTATTCGTCTGACGCACGTCTGCTACTGCTGCTGCTGCTGCGGCTCGCGGCGGAGTCCTTGAGAGCGGACCTGTGCTGCCGCTGTCGGGAGGAAGTCCACTTGGAGCGGAATGAAGCCGAGAGGCCGAGCCGCGGTGAGGTCTGCTCTGCTGTGGTTTGGTGTGGGCGCAGAGCCAGCTCAAAGGCCAAAGGCGCGCCCCGCTCTGTCCGTCCCTGCCCAGCTATGCAGGGCATCCGACGACCGCTCCGTTAAGAAATTAGCCTAGCTCTGACAGGCACCGTTCCGTGATGCACGCTTTGCGCCAGGACTGTGGTGAAAACTGATAAACGTTAAAGAGTGTCCTTAAACTAGAATGACCGGCCTTTACCGTTAAAGACGTTATGCACTGACGTTTGTTGTCGAATTCATCTGAAGTTTGACGGAATGGAAAATATCGGTAGATATAGTGTAAAAAATAGGTCCACATTAGCGTAATAAGCACACTCGACAAACAATTAGTCATGGCTGGACACGTGGGGTGGATACCGTTGAACGCTGCCGCTAGCCGCGGGCGGCGAGTGGCTTAGTACACGAGTATATGCGCCGTCCACTGATCCATTATTAGCCATTCACAGCTTCTGATTTAACAGCGTCGACGTTCAGTCAGAACATTAATTACATTATCTGATCAAAAATATCCGGACACCTGTTAGTCGACATTAATATGGAGTGTGTCCACTCTTGGGCTTTGTTGGCTTTAACTCTGCTGGGAACGCTTTAAATGAGGTGAGTGAATGTCTGTGGAAGAATGGCTGCTCCTTCTTCCCCAAGAGCAGAAACCGGAGGAGGTAGTGATGCTGGGAGCTGGAGCGAAGTCTACGTTCTAACACAACCCAAAGGTGCTCCTTTGGGTTCAGATCGAGACTCTGGGCAGCTCACGAATGCTACTGCCTCACTCCCTTACTCATGCGCCTTATAACAGGGTCCACTGACAAGCTAATACAGCTATTGTCTCCGAACTGTTCGTCTACTGTACGCAGTGCAGGATGCTGTAAAATGCGAAGCAACCGAAAAAGAAATGATTGGTGGAAGGACTGACTCAGCATATAGGAAAGTCAAAGCAACCCTCGGTGAAATTAAAATCGAGAGTGGTAACATTGAGAGTGCAACGGGAATTCCACCGTTAAATGCAGAGGAGAGAGCGGATAGGTGGAAAGAGTACATTGAAGGCCTCTATGAGGGGAAAGAAGTGTCTGATATGATAGAAGAAGAAATAGTAGTCGCTTTAGAGGAGACAGAGGATCCAGTATTACAATCAAAATATAAGAAAGATTTAGAGGACTTGAGAACAAATAGGACAGAGGGGATAGATAGCATTCCATAAGAATTTCTAAAGTCACTGGGGGAAGTGGCAACAAAACGGCTATTCACGTTGGTGTGTAAAATGTATGAGTCTGGCAACACACCTTCTGACTTTGAGAAAAATATCATCCACACAATTCCGAAGACTGCAAGAGCTGAGCAGGTGCGAGGATTATAGAATAATCAGCTTAGCAATTCATGTATCCAAGTTGCTGACAAGAATAATAAACAGAAGATTGGAGAAGAAAATTGAAGAGGTGTTAGATGACGACCAGTTTGACTTTAGGAAACGTAAAGCACCGGAGAGGTAATTCTGACGTTGCGATTGATAATGGAAGCAAAACTAAAGAACAATCAAGACACGTTCATAGGATTTGTCGACCTGGAAAAAGCGTTCGACAGAGTAAAATGGTGCAAGATGTTCAATATTCTGAGAAGAATAGGGATAAACTATAGGGAAAGACGGTAATATACAATATGTTCAATAACAAAGAGGGAATAATAAGAGTGGACGAACAAGAACGAAGTGCTGGGAGTAAAAAGGGTGTAAGACAGGGATGTGGTCTTTCCCCCATAATATTCAATCTATACATCGAAGAAGCAATGACGGAAATAAAAGAAATATTGAGGAGTGAAATTAAAATTCAAGGTGGAAGGATATCAATGAGACGATTCGCTGATGACATTGCTACCTTTAGCGAAAGTGAAGAAGAATTACATGATATGCTGAATGGAACGAACAATGTAATGAGTACAGAATATGGATTGAGAATAAATCGAAGAAAGACGAAAGTAATGAGATGTAGCAGAAATGAGAACAGCGAGAAACTTAACATCAGGATTGATGGTCACGAAGTTAAGGAATTCTGCTACCCATGCAGCAAAATCACCAATGACGGACGGAACAAGGAGGACATCAAAAGCAGTCTAGCACTGGCAAAAAAGGCATTCCTAGCCAACAGAAGTCTACTAGTATCAAATATAGGCTTCAATTTGAGGAACAAATTTCTGAGAATGTACGTCTGGAGCACAGAATTGTGGAAACGTGGACTGTGGAAAAACCGGAACAGAAGAAAATCGAAGCATTTGAGATGTGGTGCTACAGACGAATGTTGAAAATTAGGTTGCCTGATAAGTTGAGGAATGAGGAGGTTCTGCACAGAATCGGCGAGGAAAGGAATATGTGGAAGACAGTGACAAGGAGAAGGGACAAGATGATAGGGCATCTGTTAAGACTTGAGGGAGGTGCAGAAGACAAAGACTGTAGAGGAAGACAGAGATTAGAATACACTCAGAAAATAATTGAGAACGTGGGTCGCAACAGCTGCTCTGGGATAAAGAGATTGGCGCAGGAGAGGAATTCGTGGCGGGCCTCATCAAACCAGTCAGACGCCTGATGACTAAAAATACCCAAAAAATCTTCCCTATAATAAACCCTAACCACGAATAACGCACCCACACTGTAATACCATCTCCTCCGTACGTCACTGCTGGCACTACACATGATGACAGGCAGCGATCGTTGTCTAGCCATTAAGCGAACCTAAACCCTTACATCGGATTGCCACAGGGCACACCTCGGTTAACCCAGATAACTCGTTCCCTATCATCCACGGTCCAGTGGCGTCGCCTTTTAAACCACCTCAAGAATCGCTTAGCATTGGCTACAGAAATGAGTGAGTTATGAGGAGCTGCTCGACCATTCTACCCTATTCTTCTTAACTTCATACGCAACATCGTTGTGCTAGCTGGACTACTGGTGGCACTTTGGAACTCACAAGCGGTTCCTTCCTCCGATTTAATGCGATTTTTTGAAACCAACCTTCGCAGTGCTCGACAGCCCCTGTCCGTCAGTGAATGAGGTTTTCATAATCTAGGATAAGCTGTGCCCATTCCACAATCGCAATAGGTGCAGGGGAGTTGAAGAGATTTAGAACGGCTGAAGTACCGCCGTAGGAGTCGCCTCAGGTAGCATTTAATGACTAGCCCGTGTTCGAAGTCGGTGAGCCCCGCTGACTGATCCATCCTGCTTTTATTGCTTCCGTACTTACAGTACAATACTTCCCGCCTCCTTTTATACTGCGGGCCCGCCTCTGTGACATTTAATTGTCACTTCTGTCTTCCATGGGGGGTGTCCGGATACTTCTGGACAGATAATATATAACAGCCTTTTTCTAATTACATCTTAGAATTCCGTCAATGTGTTTAATCAGATTAGTCCACCAGCTGTGAGAGTCTAGCGCGAAAAACATCAGACAGGCTCCTGCGCCAGCTGACTCCCATTTCGTATTTTCATAACTGATCTTCACAAAGCATTTAGCACCCTTGCGAAACGGTTGTTTCAGCCCATAATATCAGCATAGGATTGCCAGTGATGTATTGTCTCTTCTAGTACATTAACAGCAATGTGACCAGCTTTGATTTCGTTGATACTCTACGCAATTGTATTTTTAAAAGCTGTGTACGTACATTAGCCCATCAACCTCCGTAGATTTATTATTTTGAAACTGAAAAATGGTTAAGAAATAGACCTCCTACGCGCAACATGATGACTGATGTCGATAACCACACCACTTACCGCTCTCATAGCGAAGCCAAGTGGAGAGGATTTGCCGTTGCGGTTCACTGAGTTGAACAGATGCTAAATATCGTGATTGTAAAGCAAACCGTCAGCTACCCTTGACCATGATGGAGGAAGGCGATTGGAAGTGCCTCAACCTATCACAAACGCTATTAACCTATTCCTGATTTATCGTATGACAGTAGCGCGAACTTTAGTGAAAAGGAAATTTACGCGTCATATAACAACTGCGCGTTCAGATTTTCACAGTATAAGTTGAATGCGCTATACGTATTTCCTGATCTTAAGATATTTCGAGGAAAGAATAGTTACCTTTTTTTCTGTTATTGCTCATTTCAGTACTTCATCTTGAGAGAGAAGGTCGTGTTTCCCCAATATTTCTAAACTGGTTGTGGATGGAGCCTACATGGCTGGCTTACAGGAAGAGTAATGTTCCCAATGACGGCCAGTGTTTCCAGCATTCGTAGCAGAAAAATTTTTTGAATGTCCTGCCAGAAGGCATCTCCTTAAAGGAGCGCTATAATCAGCAGCTAGAGATGGCCGGTGACGATGCCTACATTCTGCTCCTGAACTGGACTGGTTCGAAGAACTGAACGTAAAATGATGTAGAGTCGTGTGGAGCTGAGTTGCATTGAGGACTCAGCCGGCAGCACCGTAGGGATGCGGTGGAAAATGGTGAGGTGAGCCCTGTGAGGCCGAGTTTGTGGTTGTCACTTTGGATGTCCGGCGTTAGTTATCCTTTGTGAGCAACGACGTTGCTTTTCCAGTATAGGAAGTCTACAAAACATTCTATAGAGCGTTGCTCTGCATGGGCTTCTAATTCTGCTTAGGCTGTTTACCAGTTTTTTCTGCGAGTGTCGTCTATCAGAGAGTGTGGACTTTTTCAGTAAAAAGAGGCCTCATGGTAGAGCGTGGGCCCATTAGCTAGATGGAGGTGGTATTGGATGTAAGTACCGTACGTGGCTTGGGTTAATTGATATCAATAAATTTCAATTGTTTCCGTGCAAATGTGTGTGGTATTTTTGTGTGAGGTTTTTAGCTTATTGACTTTGAAGCTTCTTCCTGCTTTGTTGTTTTGATGATTTTCGGTGGGAGTTGTTAGCCACCAACTGGAGAGGGTGTATGAGCTGTTAACGGTTAACGTATTCCAGTTTAGTGGTCGGGTCTCGGAATGTTACTTTAAGCAGTTACACAGCTACAGGGCTCTTAATGATTGACTTTGGAGCGCGACAGGCGAGCCTTATTTAGACTTATTTAGACTAGTGTGGCAGCGCAGAGAATCACTCCATGTCCGCCAAGAAAAGTTAGTGTGGCAGCGCAGAGAGTCACTATGTGCGCCAAAAAATGTTTGTGGTTGAATTTGGGGAGCATTATGTCCCGTAATTTGTCTCGCGCGCCGTGCATCACCAAAGAGTGCGTGGTTCCCCACCGCGGTCGCAACCGTGACTCCGCGGGAGGGGAGGAAAGCAAAGTTTCATATTGTGAGTTCGTTTCGTTGGAAAAATGTACTATTTTGTTAAAAAGTAAATCACATTAGAAATTATAAATAAACCTGGTTAAAATTATTTTTCTCTGGTTGAAATTTCCCGCTGACGTGTTTGCAGTTTAATTTTTTTGTATTTTGTTTTGTTTCTTAAACTTCACCTAATGGAAAACAGTTTATTTCTTTTTATTCCTCCAGACGTGTTTCGATGGCTATGTGTCATCTCCTGTGGGTCAAATTTGTTTCTGCAAAATTTAATTCAAAGTTGTTGTCGTTTATGTAGTTTAGGCCAAAAAATTATAATAGGTGTATTTTCTTTTCGTTACTTCGATTGCTCACCTGAAAATTACACTGCTAGTGAAAACGTATTTTTACAGATGGGCTTTTTTGTGCCAGTTTCTGTCGTTTTGACAACATATCATCTGCAAAGTAGTCACGATGTAATCTGTGCATTTGACAAATGACGTGCTGTCAAAACGACAAAAAAAGCACAGAAATCTGTAGATATGTTTTTCATTACCAATGTAATTTTAGATGAGCAATCGAAACAAACCAGACAAAACGCACATGTTATAATTTTAACCCTAAACTGGATAAAAGACCATGAACTTTGTATTATATTTTAGAGAAATAAATTTGACCCACAGAAGGTGACATATAGCCATCGAAGCATGTCTGCACGAATAAAAAGAAATAAATTGCGTTTTGCATAAGGAGTATTTAAAAAAAACCGAAGCGTGATTAAAAATGATAAATCTATGTTAGACTGAACATATCTAGGAATCAATGCTAATTCCGCAGCCAGATCATAAGAAAGCAGATTTTAACCGAGGATTGTGTAGGATTGTGCGCTTAACAAGCTCGGGAATTTTAACGAAACCTTGCAAGACACAGAGCCGGACACTATCTGACTAGCTGGCCAGTATTCAGCGCATATGGCCTCGCTTTATCTTCCACGGCACTGGCTACTGAGATTTTTTTTTTCCCTTTTACGTTCGGTATTGATCTGGAAGGTGGTCTAATGGAATGGTGCAGCACGTAGCATATTGAATTCGATGTGCACAGACTCCAGCTTATGGGCCATGTCCCTGGCTTAATTTGGCAGCATGTACTGCAGGTTCAGATATATTTAGCGTTCAGCCCTTTGTGAATGGACTGTACTACTCGGATGCGTCGCTACACGAACCCCGATGAGGACAGAGCCGGCGCCGACCCACATATGGCGAGGTGTCGGTTGCCACGGGGAGGTTGTGATGGAGTGTGGGAGCGATGGGAGGCTGGTGAGCGTAGTTACTCAGTTACCGACGCGGCGTCTGAACAGATACAATGAAGGCTAGCGTCAGTTGTCCACACTGATCTGCCGCTTATGTACAATCTCCAGTGTTCCACTTTAACATTCGGCTGCCTTGTGATAGAAAAGTTTTATTATGTTGTCACACAATTACAAATAACACAATTTCACGATGCTTCTACCTGTCTACCACACAAGTAATTCAGAAATATTTATTATAAAATAAAAAGGCTAGCAAAACATATAATTAATAAAGATAGCTTAAATTGGGAAAACTGTAACTTTGTGCACCTTTGTATAACCAAACAAGAATCATCACAGTAAAAATATTTGTTCTTAATTCTTTTTATTGTGTATTTTAAACATTTCCTGTTATATTATAGTGTGTTGTGGTTGAACATATTTTTATTATTTCGTAAAGGTACTATGCAGTTGCTATCTTGACGAGATCGGCTTTTACCACATTTTATGCTCTGCTTCTTTCCCATAAATACGCAAGAATATAAGATCTAGAGATTATAAAGGCATCAGGGTTACTATAGGGCGTTTATACACGTTGGCCCACGGGAAGTAATACATTTTAATTTGGTTGTTGAGAGATTTAACGAATATTTACACCAATATAACACATATATAAATGTTCTACACACATTGCCGTTACTGAAAAGCCAAACAAATTTATTTCTTGAGAAGTACATCACACAAATCACTTCCATCACAGACGAGGCGTTGTGTATCCACTCCGGCTGTGTACGGTGACTTTTATTATTAAAACCATACAGGATTCATTTGCCTTAAGCACTTCATGGAGGTGATCAACAATAACGTGTGAAGTTTTGCGAATTCATGCTGGTCGTAGAACTCCCGAAGTCTGTGTATTCATTGATGCAAAAAGTTTACCCTTGTGAAATCGGATGGTTCTTTTGAGAGTAAAAACATCGAAGTCGTAAGCGCAAGACTTAATCTGTCCCTTATGTTCCTCTCTTCATCCATTCATGGTATTCATCCACCCTAGACTTCGTTAAGCGTTACTTCCGCTCTCTGAAGTAGCCCTTTCAGATTGTGAGCTGCAAAGAAATTTTACGTACATTTTGCCGACATCGTGAAGACACGTAACTGAAGAGTTTTGAACGTCGATTCATTTCCACGGGAAATGAAGCAGATAAAAGGTGCATAATTATTTCTTTTGACATTACAGTGTTGGCTATAAAAAGCTATTTCTCCCTCTAGTCACAAACGTTGGTTGTGCTAACTACTTCTACGATGAAAAATGATCACACACTTGCATTTTTAGAACTTCGGCATCAGCTGAATGTAATAATTTATTTACTACAACTGTTTAAAGTAGCATCACTACAACAAGGAGAAAATAAGGAATTTTACGATATCCTGAGCCATGCCCTTACAATAGCTTCAGAAGTTCTCCGATGTTTGTGTATGAAGGATCTTGAGTACAGACAAGTCTCTCCAACACGTAGCACGAAAGATGCTCTGGGTTCATCCCAGCACTTTATACTGTCCTTGCCCTGCGATCTGAAGCATTATTCTGGCAGAGTATCATTTTATGGTAAGTGAATCCGATGAAGATATGCAAATGATTTTCAAGCAGTAGTTGATAACAGTTGGTATTATTCGATCCTTTCTGAAAAACGGTAGACCTTATGCAAGCATCGCGACACACTCAAAACATGCTGGCCTATAGAGTAATCGTCAAGTCGCACAGAACCTCGTTTGCAAGTAGAATGCAACATATCGTGTTTCCATTACCATATTCCAATCCATCAGTTACAAACTGTAATTCAAAGGCGAGTCATCGTGACATCATGGTAGAACTGACATCCTATGCTACTGCTTCAGAAAGGCGATATGAACTATCTCCATTCCCATCTCGCTAACCTAACGCAGAGGGGCGTTGTTTTACTCTACCGAATGTTTTCTTCTCCCTCTTAGTCATAAGTCTTTTTACTGGTTCAATAACACCTTCTAAGGAATTATGTTTTATTCTCATCGTTTCATCTCATCATATTTAGTAGTCCTAATGGTCTGCATAATCAGCTTTACATGTTCTGGCGTCTGACTTTTCAAATCCGCATTCTACAAACCATCCACTGGTACATTACTACTTGTCTTCCTGGTACCGTGTTTCTACAGTTTGTAGCATCCCGGCTCTTCATAACTTCTGTGTGAACTTATCTTGGGACTTACTCATGTTACGTATCAGTGTGTCCTGTCCACTTTTCGCAAGGCACATCTTTCATTTTCACACAACGTTAAGTTTGAGAAGTACAATTCCAGAAACCTATCCCACGTTTCCATGTCAATATTTCATACTACCATTTCACATATTGGAAAAACTTTTCTCTACCTGCTTCGATCTGCCGCTTACATATGTGATTGGTCGGCCACCTCACTAACCTTGCTTCCTAGGCAGCAGACTTGTTCTCTTGTCTCTTTAAGTTTCGATACCTAGTGAGTCGCTTTCACTATGACATCCCTTCGTCTTTGTTTTGTTTACCCTTAACCTATATTCTGTGCAAAGGTACCAATCCTCACCGGTGCACTGCTCTTTTAAGTCTTATTAACTTTAATCCGGAATGTTTATTTCACCAGGGTACCACAGCACAAGTATCTGTATCACTGCTGTGACATTTACTTTCTTTTCCGTCTTTTCCTCGCAGTTGCTTTGAAAATTGTTTCTTTTTGTCTCCCTTGGACCCGTTATGAACGGCAGTGTTCGTATCTGTATCATGTGGCCGACGGTTATAAGTTCTTCTGGTAACGAGTGTTGAGTGACATGAATAGAGTTTCCTCCCGTTCCTGTTACTCCACGCTGCACACGTTTAAGGAGACCAAGGTGGCCTCCGAACTTTATGTCCCTTCCATCGACGAACGAATCACCGTCTATAGCTTCGCATGCCGTCATTTCATTAAGAACTACGACTAACATAGTCTTTTTACACTGTATGCAGTGCGAAGTCTGGAGGTATAAAACTGCATGCCAGCCTGACTCCTGTCGTTGCTGAACAAATACTAACAGAAGAAAAGGCTATCACTGGCTCTGAATCGACTACCTACAGCTCAAGTGCCAAAAAATTAGCTCCTGAATTAAAAACTCATGTAAGTCTGCCATTACGACATTTAGATCTTTTCGTGCAGTTGTTGTCGGTCGCTACTGGCTGCAGTCATCAATAAACGGCGAATGATCGTCCTTTCTTTCACGATGAATAATCAGCTGACCACACTCGTCCCGGGATGTCTCTGTTCCCCTAAAGTGAAGTTCGTTCCTTCGTATTCCACAACGCCCTTTGGCGTGGCTTGCAGACGTGCCACTACTGTTTGCCTAGCCTCAGTAGTAGCTGAAACAAATATGTGCGTGTGGCACAAAGCACGGCTGAGATGGGTGAATGAGTATTTCGACGAAGGTGAAAAGTAAACGAAAGATACGGGGTGAACTTAAATAAAACTGACGAGCGGTAGGTATGGATTCTTCACTGGATATGTAGGGAGAAAGGTCCTATGATCATGCGTCCGGAAACGGGCGATGCGCGCGCAACGGCAACAAATCGTCCCGGAAGACAGCGCAGAACTGCATCACATCCACATCACAACAGCTCTTCAACGTGGCCTCCATACGACTGCACGTGATACGCATAGTAGCTGTTGTCATGCAGGATACACATAATCGAACTTTGGCTTACACCATATTGGCGGGCCACTTGCTTGGAGTTTGTACTAGGGTATCCTGTAGAACACGGTCCTCCAAATATGGTGTACGCTCAGTCCGCCACCTCCTTGCACTTTCGTCTAACTGAAAGGACCCACGATCACACAAAGACTCAAAAAGCGATTGAAATGTTATGTGATGTGGTTGGTGTCTGTGAGGGTACTTGTTTTGGTATAACCGTGCTGTTTCTCGACCTTTTCCATCTGCTTGGCCGTGCACAAACACCGACATGCATACCGGAGCATTCTGCTGCTTACAGTAAGCTGCGTCATTAACACAGCGTGCAACACACAAGGAACACGCCGCACGTGGTCAAAGAAACTGTCCTTCGTCAGCGCCATCTACCGTGCCAACGATGCATTTCTGGACACATGTTCATAGAACATTTTTTCTCCATTTCCAGACCGTTTTAATAATGTTGACCCTGTGTATGCATCTGATAAACGTCAACAGTGGAGTCGTGATTGTCTGTGCAACAATACCATCTACCCGAAGTGGTGTACCTGCAAGAAGGTGGGTGCTTGGGGTGTTCTGCCAATTTAGAAAAAAAATGACTCTGAGCACTATGGGACTTAACATCTGAGGTCATCAGTCCCCTAGAACTTAGAACCACTTAAACCTAACTAACCTAAGAACATCACACAGAACCACTCCTGAGGCAGGATTCGAACCTGCGACCGTAACGGTCGAACGGTTCCAGACTGAAGTGCCTAGAACCGCTCCGCCACACCGGCCGGCGCCAATTTAGAGTCGGCGAATACTGGGGCGGTCTTTACTAAAGAGCAGCTACTCGCAGAAGTCCATTGTGGACTGTAATTGTCATATGGCAGCGAAACTTTGTTGATATTATAAGGCGTTAACGCGGAACCGATTTACGCTGAAAAAAAATTAGTTCCAGTTTTGGCCAGCAGATACAAAGCCGCATCTGTGAATGCAAGAAAGATGTATAGAAAAGTTTCCATATGTAATAGATTAGGAACGGTATGTGAGCAGAAAAGGTCGAACAAGTGTTGAAGGCATAATGCTAATTTTATTATTGACCGCCACTTATACAATTTGCTCTATATGAGTACCGGAGAGGTCGACGAGGTGCTGTTAAGTGCCAGATTTGCACCTGGTGGTCTAAATTGGAACTACTTTTTTCAGCGTAAATCGGTTCCGCATTAACGCATTAGCACATCTATCAAGTTTCGCTACCATACAATAATTTAGCCCACATTCGACCTCCTTGAGTAGCTGCACTTTAATTACAGCCACCCAGTACTTCAGTACTTTGCGACGTCACCATGGTGCTGTATCTCTCAGTCGCACACTCATAGTTTCAGCTGTTGCCTGGTAAACGGCAGAGCTCTGGCAAGTACCACGTTGGGCCACTTTTTTTCTGCTACTGACTCTTCATAGACAAAAATATGTTATTGGAAAACTGCCACTGCCCACTATAAACGTAATACTTGACGTACTTACTTTATCCAGAATGAGATTTTCACTCTGCAGCGGAGTGTGCGCGGATCTGAAACTTCCTGCCAGATTAAAACTCTGTGCCGAACCGAGACTCGAACTCGGGACCTTTGCCTTTCGCGGGCAAGTGCTCTACCATCTGAGCTACCCAAATACGACTCACGCCCCGTCCTCACAGATTTACTTCTGCCAGTACCTCGTCCCCTACCTTCCAAGGCAAAGGTCCCGAGTTCGAGTCTCGGTCTGGCATACAGTTTTAATTTTCCACAAAGTTTCATACTTGCTTTATGTTAACCATAATGTGTACTGCAGTGGCAAAGCAATGTACCGATGCTGAAAATAACGTGAAAATCAACGATACTATTTTACGCGCGTCCCGAAGTTCACACAAGAGACAGCTGCAGCGAAAATGACACTATTGGCTGGAGTGTCACTTAGTACACTGCTCCTTGCCACTGCTCATCTCCCCACCAACCGCCTTCTACGTATTCGTTATGACCGAAATGACATACTTCGCATTACTCTGTTGTAACATGTATTTCCTACCCATATGTTCACTGGGTGTAAACAAACACTCCAAAGAGGTTTGTGGGCTGATGTAGCTTCGAAGGCTATTGGTATTACATTTCTCCGCCTTAAGCACTAATACTCTACGGATATTGGTTTGTCAGCGTACGCTAGAATCTTTTGTAGAGAAGTGCTGTGCCTTGACAGAGTTCCTGCTTACGGGCTTCGCACGAACGGCGAGTCGCCAGGCGCGGACGCGGTGGTCAAGGCCGCCCCTTTGTCAGGTCGCCTTTATCGTCAGTGGCCTAATGGCCGGGCCGGCCTCGCAGCCGCCTCCACAGCTGCTCGGGAGGCCGCCTCTTCGTCTTACACAGCGCATCGCTCCCTCTGAGGTCACTCTATCTTAGCCGGTGCGTCTGTTGGCCACTGAGCAAGCGTACGCTGTATTCTAGGAACCTACTACGTGGAATTCAGCAGAGCAGTCGGGAAAAACATCTAACAACTGTTCTGGAGGTCATGCGTCCAAGGAAAACTGGAGACATTCTAAGGTACTGTATTTGGAATGGTAAACCGATGGAAGGAACTGCCATCTCTTAAGAAGCTAAAGCACCTTGTATGATTGTGCAACTCACCAGGAAGCGACGCTGTAAATCCGAATTTTTGGACATTGCTATGCAAAGTGAATGCCTGATACCAACATTGCACAATCAGATTTGATAATGTAGCATGATCATAATGCACGCTGGGAAAAAGAGCATTTGTCTGGAACACGCACCAGCCAGTGTGTTTTAGCCATTTTGCAACACCCACGAAAGTAATCTCCTGGGTAGGTTGGTATGTTCGTTAACTGATTGATTGATTGGGGAGTGAGAGATTAAGGGACTAAACAGTGAGGTTAGCAATCCCTCGTTCAAAGAATGGTCCAGCTAGGGTTAGTGACATCAGTCAGAAATTTGAACGAATTGTGGTGTTGAAGTGGTAAAATCGAGGCATTGAAAGCAATGTTGGATGAGAGCTGTATGAGGCAGGCCGGACTGCAGGTCAGAGAGCAGACTAAAGGCTCAACCACGACTCATCTATGGCGAGAGGCATCTCCCACTCGTTTCGTCTTGATGTAGGGTAAGACACTAATGGAATAAATAATTATTTCTAGTAATGTGGCCAAGATACCCGTAGTAGTAAAATTAGAAAGCCTAAAGATGTGGTCAACATAAACAGGACAGACAGTAGTAAAATAATGCCAGAGAAATAATCAAGCCCGCAGGTGGGAGGGCGCTGTCGATTGTATCTCCCTCCTCGCTTCCTCCCCCTCCATGCCCCCTTTCCCGCCCTCCTCCCCGCCTTGGCTCAGTGTACAGCATGGTGGAGAGGTGAGAGGGGGGAACCATTATAGTAATCGTGTTAAAGATAGGTACAGAAACATAAAAACGTGTTCAACTGTTCCTGCTTCATCAGCTAGATCAAGGACAAGGAATCTGTAAGGTCTTTCCTAACTGGTTTCCCTTTTCTGCCTTAAAATCAAAATATGCAAAGAACTCAAACATTGAAAAACAGATTAAAAATTTAAAGCATTTGCAGAAAAAGAAACGCCTTTCCATTCCATCGTAAAGTAAAGGAATGCATCAGTTCCTAGAAATATGATAATATTAAATCCATCTGAGCATGAAACTGTGTCTGAAAGCAAACAGTCCTCGAGCTACAGGAAAAAAGGGAAAACAGTTTTACGAGCGTATAATACTTCTCGTTGGTGGTTAGTGGATAGTCACTTGTCGGCTTTTTGTATTTGCACGGTATTTATGTGTCACAATACACACTGTCTGTGTCACTGTTTCTCGTGAAAGAGACGCAATGTCTTAGAATACAAGTGCAATGGAATAATCTACACTACAGGTAAACAAGGATATAAATGCCGACCGAGGTGGCGTATGAGCTCCATTCGGGAGGAGAGCGGTACAAACCCGGGAGGCTATCCAAATTTAGGTTTCTCGTGGTTTCGCAACATCAGTTGGGGTAATGGAATTGTTCCCTGGAAAAAGACAAGGCGTATTTCCTTTCGATTACTCTCACAAAATAAGCTTGTGCACCGTCTCCAATTATATCGTTGATGGTGGGACGTTAAATATTAATTTTCTCACCCACTTAAGATCAGAAATATACGTACTGAGGACTACTGTAACTGAACGCGCGAGAGAGGGAGGAATGAAGCTTCTAACGCTAGTCTGCAGTAAACAAAGGACAAGCAAAGAAATTGTTATTTTTTCTACTTATTTTTAAACATGTTTAGAGCAAATAAAACTTGACGTTTCGGGGAACTGAAAGGAATGTACGGTACTTTTGATCCTTAGGAAGAAGCAACGTTTCTATGAAATAAAAACACGTGACAGATTTATTTATCAGAAACTTTTGGCAGAATCGCTGTGTTAGGTAGTAAATAACGATATAAGTTTCAGGTATAACGCATAGCTGTAGTACAGTTGGTATGCTACAGTAAATTCATTGAGTTATTGCTATTTTCATGTCGTTTCTGACTGTCCGTGGTGGCTGAAACTGATTAATTTTTCAAAATCAAAATGAAAGATATTCCCAGATGTTGCACCGATGTATATAATCCGCATGGCGCTGTATTACGTTTGATTATAAGCATTTTTTTTCTTTTTTCAGTTCTTGTGGTAAGTCTAACTTACCCTGTCTTTGTAAGGAACATGTTTCGTACTTTTAAGCCTTAGAATAAGCAGACGAAAAATAAATCTAGTCATTCAATCAATTGGCGGGGAAAATTAGTAATGTCAAAGAGATCACATCACCGGCAGTCGACTTCGTTAACTTTAGAAGGCTTGAAATAGCCCTGATGGATTTGTTACTGAGGTGACACCTAATGACTAGTCCATATTCGAAGTTACTGAGCTCTCTTGAGCGACCCATCCTGTTAAACACGATCAACACGACACTCCTCGCCTCCTTTTATAGTGGCGGGTCCGCCTATCGTGGATTCCGTATTATAAATGGGTGTCGGTACACTTTTGATCAGATTTGGAGCCGGTGATACTCTGAGATGAATAGGATAGTGCAGCAGAGGAAATAGTGACGGATTACGTCACACCAGTCACAAGACTGATGTAAAAAGGGAAAGAACTGTCCGTTATCTTCATACTGAACAAATCCCCCTTTGCTGGCTACCGGAACCTGACCCTGGTGTCCACGATCACGAACAGGACAAGCACATAGGCGCATCAGGTGTGACGTTTTCCGGTGTGGGAAGAGAAAGGAGAAGATGAAGGGGAAACTTTGAAGACGGAACCGGCAGTGGCAGCAGGCGAAGTCTTGAAGAAGAAGCTACATGTACTACATTTGGTAATTGCTTAATGTAGATGTGACGTCGCCTCTCCCCTTTTGTTGTCGCTGTTGACGTTGAGCCGCTACTGCTACAGCTCGGTCGGTGGAATGGAGTCCCAACGCGCAGTGATGGTTGTCCCTGTCGGATAACGTGGAACAGCACCTGAAAATCTCTAAAGAAAATTGTTGCTCGCGTAATGTATGAAAGCCAGTTTGCGAGTCCGCACAGTCTTCTCAGCGATGCGAACTGCTGATTTTAATTGTGTGTTATGGTTTTATGATGATTTGCTATGCCCGGTCAGTTAGTTATTGCAGTATTGAGTGAATCATTCATCACCGGCGTCGTTTCATATCACTGAAGCGAGGAGAAATTCATTTGCGGTTCAGTATCAGTAGTTGTTATTACGTTTCTAGGCAGAATTGTTCACTACGGCAAGACGCAAATACAGAGATAATTTATAATGCTATCTTGCTTTCGTGCGTCGTGATATTATTTCGGGAAAACACTCCTTTCAATGCTCAATGTTCATCAGGTCATTCTTTCAATTTAAATGTTCGCAGTTAATTAATTTTGATCATCAACTATCACACAGTTCAATTAATGATGGAGCCAACACGTGAGATTTCCATTACTGCCGAACAATTTTATTGTTCCTTCTTAGCAGTTAGTTTATAATCATCACATCACACGCACACCGATGGATCAGATCAATTACGATTCTTTTCAGTTCGGTGATCGTGACAATTACAACGACTTTTACAATCTGCATATTTGTATTATCTACGTGTGGTCGTATTAATGTTACCTACACCAGGCTAATCAGGTATTGCAGTCTTCGATACTATGTCCATTCTTCGTTGTAACTGTTCACTTTGATGAAGGTTGAGTCCAACAATAATATCTCTAATAATTAAAGTTAATTAACTCGTCGTACACTATCAGAATATCACTTCAGTTAAAGTTGTCAAGTCAGAATAACTGAGAACAGAGTCCGCACATCTCTATCACAAAATATTACTTTTTTTTTGAGTAGAAACAATGTCGAAGCGTTCCGTTTGTAGTACTATAACAAACGGTGATCTCTCTCGACTTGATAGCAAGAAAGCTAGCAAGCGACTAACTTTTCCATGATCGAGCATTGTAGACGCATTGAATTTCCTTTTGGACTTAACTTTCGCCGTGCTAATTTATAGTTATTACTAAGATGTTTGATAGCTAATTAAAATAACCTTTCTTTCAAGAAAAAAATGCTCAAATGTGTGTGAAATCTTATGGGACTTAACTGCTAAGGTCATCAGTCCCTAAGTTTACACACTACTTAACCTAAATTATTCTAAGGACAAACCCACACACCCATGCCCGAGGGAGGACTCGAACCTCCGCTGGGATCAGCCGCACAGTCCACGTCTGCAGCGCCCTAGACCGCTCGGCTAATACTGCGCGGCAACCTTTCTAGCTTTATATCATGACATACTCAGTAATTATTGGTGTTCATCAAAACTTTAAGGTGTTATATTATTGTCAAAGTTGTCGTGCCTGTCAGCATAACACCGTTCCCTACTTTAAATTATCGTGGCATTCTTATTTGTGTTTTCGGGTTTCTTGGGGTGTTGCATAGAGGATGCTAAATCCCGATATCTATTTACGAAGACGGACACATCGTAAACCGACATTCGTGTCCAGTACAGGGCCCCGCGACGCGACTTGACGTAGCTTGACGAGACATGACTGTGAGGATTCGTCTAGCCTGGACGTGTTGATGGGATGTTGTTTCGTGACCTGGCGTTCCGTCACGACCGATGTGAATCGACGTAAATGTCAGGTAGCATTTTATTGGGAAGTAGCGCGCAAAGTAGGGCATAGCGGCTGGCTCGACCGCCGGCGCTGCGGGTTCTGTGCGGTGAGACAAAGCCTGCGGGAGAGCCGAGTGTGTTGGGTGCGCCGCCGGGCTGCCTGCCGCCGCCTTGGGGAGCCAAGGCCGGCCGGCGCGGGCCGCCGGTAGCGGGCCAGCGCGCGCGCAGTCTGCGGCGGCGCGCCTTTCCGTGTCGCTTCCGCGTGTCCGGGGTCACCGCCTGTGCGTGCTGTGACTCAGCGGCTCGGCGCCCACTCGCCGCGGGATGCGCCCATTGTCCCGCCTCGAGCGATTCTCGCTGCACAAACTCACCTGCACGGAACTATCGCTGCAGGCTTCGGGCTGCTGCTTGGGACGTTGCACCATTTTGATCGCCCATGTTCTCGAAAAGATCTGTACTTACGGTAGAAAATGAGTAGTGGCTCTTTCAGCATAAACACGAAGAGTTTGCTATTCGTAGAATATTATGATCAATAGGGAGATAGGAATACAGTTATGCACACCAGTGTTGACAGCAAACGAGTGTTACAGAAACGGAGGAGCAACATTATTGTTTCATACAGTAAAATGACTAAATGCACTACTGGCCATTGAAATTGCTACACCGCCAAGATGACGTGCTACAGGCGCGAAATTTAACCCACAGAAAGAAGATGCTATGATCTGCAATAGAATAGCTTTTCAGAGCATTCAGACAAGGTTGGCGCCGGTGGCGACACCTACAACGTGCTGACATGAGGAAAGTTTCCAACCGATTTCTCATACACAAACAGCAGTTGACCGGCGTTGCCTGGTGAAACGTTGTTGTGATGCCTCGTGTAAGGAGGAGAAATGCGTACCATCACGTTCCGACTTTGATAAAGGTCGGATTGTAGCCTATCGCGATTGCGGCTTATCGTATCGCGACATTGCTGCTCGCGTTGGTCGAGATCCAATGACTGTCAGCAGAATATGGAATCGGTGGGTTCAGGAGGATTATACGGAACGCCGTGCTGGATCCCAACGGCCTCGTATCACTAGCAGTCGAGATGACAGGCATCTTATCCGCATGGCTGTAACGGATCGTGCAGCCACGTCTCGAAACCTGAGTCAACAGATGGGGACGTTTGCAAGACAGCAACCATGTGCACGAACAGTTCGACGACGTTTGCAGCAGCATGGACTATCAGCTCGGAGACCATGGCTGCGACTACCCTTGACGCTGCATCACAGACAGGAGCGCCTGCGATGGTCTACTCAACGACGAACCTGGGTGCACGAATGGCAAAACGTCATTTTTTTCGGGTGAATCCAGGTTCTGTTTACAGCATCATGATGGTCGCATCCGTGTGTGGCGACATCGCGGTGTACGCACACTGGAAGCGTGTATTCGTCATCGCCATACTGGCATATCACCCGACGTGATGGTATGGGGTATCATTGGTTATACGCCTCGGTCACCTCTTGTTCGCATTGACGGAACTTTGAACAGTGGACGTTACATTTCAGATGTGTTACGACCCGTGGCTCTACCCTTCATTCGATCCCTGCGAAACCCTACATTTCAGCAGGATAATGCACGACCGCATGTTGCAGGTCCTGTACGGGCCTTTCTGGATACAGAAAATGTTCGACTGTTGGCCAGCACATTCTCCAGATCTCTCACGAATTGAAAATGTCTGGTCAATGGTGGCCGAGCAACTTCCTCGTCACAATAGGTCAGTCAGTTGTCTCGATGAACTGTGGTATAGTGTTGAAGCTGCATGGGCAGCTGTACCTGTACACGCCATCCAAGCTCTGTTTGATACTATGCCCAGGCGTATGAAGGCCGTTATTACGGCCAGAGGTAGTTGTTCTAGGTACTGATTTCGCAGGATCTATACACCCAAATTGCGTGAAAATGTAATCTCATGTCAGTTCTAGTATAATATATTTGTCCAACGAATACCCGTTTATCATCTGCATTTCTTCTTGGTGTAGCAATTTTAATGGCCAGTAGTGTATTTTAAAGAAAGAAAGAAAAACATCCAAAAATGCTACCTTTAGGTAAATCAGTAAGAATGCTACGTCAGTTTGCAAGTCAATATTGTCTGTGCTATTTCAATGACAGATATTCGAAAAAATGTTTACTTGTATGAGTCCGCGATTTAAAAAGGTATTGATGTGTAAGTAGCGTCCAGGACCTGGCAACATCATTCATCAGATTTTTGGCCATACCAACGCGCTTACTTGTACTATCGAAGGACGAGGGAGTATTTAATGACCGCCACAAAAAAATTAAAAAATACAAATTTCGTTAATTGTTGTTGACTTTACGCACAAAATTCTTTTTAAAGAGAAATTTGTGTTTGATTAGGGTCGTCAACCTGAAGCTATTGAATATGACATTCATTTGGCTGAGCGGTTTTAAGCGCTTCAGTCCGGAACAGCGCTGCTGTTACAGTCGCAGGTTGGAATCCTGCCTCGGGCATGGATGCGTATGATGTTCTTAGGTTATTTAGGTTTAAGTAGTTCTAAGTCTAGGGGACTGATGACCTCAGATGTTAAGTCCCATAGTGCTTAGAGCCATTTAACCATTTGACATTCATTGAGGAAAATCACATCTACTACCACGATTTTAATTTAACTGGAGAAGTTAAAACGTTTATGGAATCTAGTACAAGACATAATTAAAAACATTAAATACTTTTTCACAATTTTAAAATACAAAGTACCTAACTAGACTGCAATATTCCCGAAAGGGCATAAAGTACCCTCCTTGGTATTGCGATGGTTAATGTTACTGTTCGCAGTCTTTATGGTGACGAAACATACCGGTACTGAAGAAAATTTCCATAATTGGCCATACGTAACACTTCCCTTTTTCCCCTGCTTTATTTTTAATATGATGTTCACGTATGACGGCACAAGGGCGCAGTGTTCTGACTTCCATAACAATTAATTAGACTGAGTTTGGTAACATTTCTCTCTGCAAGGCGTCATGCGACATAAAGAAGAAACAATTAACTGGTTTCATTATTAAGAAATTCGACATCTTGCTGTCTGGATTCGGTGACGTGTAAAACGCTCTTGTAGCCCTATTAAAAATAAAACTTGAGTTGCTCTGGCTTCCAGAGATCAACGGCATTTCTTCCCGACTGCAGACGAGGCCACGAACAAACAACTTTCTAATTACATATGGCCCGGAAGGTGATACGTGATAATGATAGTAATAATAATATTACTGATAGTAATGATACTTTTCGCATATGACGCAGTTGTGTAAAATGAATTTCTACCTGACAAAATTGGCACAAATATTCAATCGGATCTTAATGAGATTTCAAAGTAGTTCACAGATTGGTGAGTTGCTTTAAATGTACAAAAACGTAAAATTTTCCGTTTCCCAAAACGGAAAAAGCGTTGCATCCTATGACTACAATGTAGTTTAGTTGCAGTCATAATTGCTCAACTCACACAAAGAGCTGGGTGTAACAATTTGTAGGAATAATTAATAAAATGTTCCGGGCTATTATGCCTAAGGTGAAATCAGTTCGACCATGGCATTAATAATTTTATTAATTGTACCATTTTCGGCCGTGAAAGTTTGCATTTTACAGTTTGTAGGGATGTGAAGTGGACATTGTTGTCGCAGTCGTATGCAAAGCATTTGGTAGACTTCGTTTTATTATTAGAACACTGGGGACATGGTATCAGTCTACAAAGGAGGCAGTTAAAAAACAGTTGCCCGACACATTCTGAAATACTGCTGGTGTGTGGCATCCGTACCAGGTGGGACTAACAGGAGGTATGGAACATATGCAAAGGAGGACAACACGCGTGTTCACAGATTTGTTTGACCCGTGCTGGAGTATTACGGTGGTGTCGAGAAATATGGTCTGGGAAAAGCTCTAAGGTGAAAGCTTACTCACAATGTTTCAAGAATCTATTAAAGTCGTGAATCTAGCGGTATATTACAACCCCCAACATATCGCTCCCGTAGGACGAGGTTGGACTAAATACAGCTCGCACAGGTGCGTTATAGCAGTTATTCATAAGTGAATGTTGCGGGAGAAAGCCCTAATGAGTGGCACAGTGGGTAGTACATCTGCCATGCGCATCACACTGGTTTGCAGAGTGCAGATATAGATCTAGACAACAAATTGCTTGAAATTTTTAAATGAGTTTTTGCGAAATACGGTGCGTTTTTCTTCGAGTGTCGGGAATTTGAAATTTTTCAGCAAATCTGACACACTCTCTTATCTGTCAAGCAAACATGTGTTGATTATTGACGTCCGCTTACTTTGGATAAAAGGGCATTCTATATAATGAAACTGTTGACCGCCTCGCCATGGAGAGCATTACGGAAGGACAGTTTCTCCCAGCACGATACCCCGATACGGATTGCAACTCTACGGTCAAGAAAGCTGCTTATCACGCGTATAATTGTGCACGGCATTACTGCCAGCACTATAATGGTGGCCAACTGGCGGCCATACAACCGAACGTCTCTTCGCGGTCATCGTTGACCTCGGTAAAGCTTAGTATTCATCATGTGATCTCTCCCATCAGCATGAGGCTAGTGACACGGGTTTTACACCGCGCATATATACCGGTTGAAAATCATCGCTTCTGGATACTGATCAGAACACAATGGCGGTGGCAGATCTGAACCATGTCATATTGGCATGTACTCGGCCGTACAGGCTGTCTTGTACAAGAAATTGGTTGCTGAGGGCAACGTCCTCCCTACAAGTATTACTTTTGCAACAAGTAGGTTCGCGCGGCTATCATTCGCAGCAGGCACAGAAATATTGTTCCGCAAATAAAAAAAAAACGCCTTCTCCTTCCGGTAAAGTATTTTATTTGTTTCAGATGCGTTTCGCCTTTCGCTTTAAGGCATCTTCAGTGATGAAGATTCATTAAAGTGAAATGTGAAACGCGTCGGGAACAAATAAAATACATTGCAGCAGAAGAAGAGGTTTTTATTCACAAAACGAAGGTAACTTCTTTAATTCACTGATCTGATTTGCTCGCAAACTACTAAAAGACAACGGTATCCAATTTTGACCTACAAGTTGTGTGGCTCAAGTCTCTGTGGATGCCATTCTCCTCTGGAACCGAACTACATCGAACCATGCGTCGTAATTTGGTGTTTTTTAACGAATTTATCTTTGTATTTCACATTCTTATCATTGTCCTACTGTGAAAATCGTACAAATGTTGATTTTGCGCTATTGTAACCTCTGATCGCTGTATGGTGTTCGTCTTTTACTGTTTTTATTTTACATTAAGAGCTTATGTTTTTACACTGAAATCTCCTTGTTGTTCTACTGTGGAAATCCCAGTTATATTAATGTGACACTTCTGTAACTACTGTTGGCTGTATGGTCTTTGCTGCCCAAAGGTGAAATGAACAAATAATAATAATAATAATAATAAAAATATGCATGTGATAATTTGCTCTGCCCCGCTATGTATGCCTGGAATATCCTCGATCTTCAGCAGTACCCCAGTACGGGCGGAACAATTGGTTTTGTTCTCGTTCGTAGCGAACTGTTGTTTTCTCATAGCATAGCAATAAATCGAAACTTACTTGCTTTGTCTATACTAAGCGTCATATAGCCACACACTGTGAATCTGGTCTGAAGCATAAATTTCTTTTCCTTCATTGGTACTGCTATTTTCATATAATTTAGAGTTTTTATCGTGAGATCTGTATCGTTAGGGGAACAAAACTGTTCTTAAACTGAGGCCTTGTAAGTTTCGAAACGTGCCTTACGACAAGTACTTATAGCACCCGTAATGCACGTGGCCAGTAATTTTGGAAGAAGGGAAAGCACAAAAGCCATAGTGTAGGAAATCGACACGACGCGAAATGAATGGCGCTTTCTCCGCACGCTGGTGGTCTGCGCAGAGCGCGCTGTACCGTAGGACAACAGGCCGCGGCCACGTCGTTTGCGGCAGGTCCATTACCGTAACGCTTTCACAATTGGCCCGCCACCGCCGGCTATACACAGACTCGTCCCATGGCAGTGTCCCTCTCCACATCTCCCGCCCGTCTGGGAATGCTCGTTGCAGGGACAATACTCGGGAATGTGTCGTTTCTTGGAGGGAAGGTTTAGACTGACAGTATACGGTGCGGCAATAACTGTCCGGACCTTATGCAATTAAATGTAGGTAAAGCATTTGCCAGCCTGAGATTCGTTGGAAGAATCTTAAGTAAACGAAATTCAGTTACATCCACATCTACAGTCCGCAAGCCACCTTACGGTGCGTGAGTGGCGTGTACTTCCATCACCAGTGTCCTTGTTCCCCCTTATTTGTTCTATTGGAGACTGGCACCACCACGTGGAAACAATGATTGCCGGTAAACCTCCGTGTTAGGTGTAACTTCTCTGATGTATTTTTTACTTCTTGAGACGTGTGTGTGTGGGGGGGGGGGGGATTGTAGGGGGTCTGAGGGGAGGGGAGTATGTTGCCAGACTCTTCTCGAAACGTACTCTGTTGGAATTTCAATAGGAAACCTCTCCCTATGTACACAGCCTCTCTTGTTGCTTCTGTTACCGTAGTTTATTGGGCATCAGCTTAGCGCTCTTCAGCCGACTAAACGGTACCACAAAAAATTCGCGCTCTTTGCAGAATATGCTCTACATCATTTAATTCAATCTGGTAAGGATTCCAGACTAACGAACAACAATAAAAAAAATTCTAACGCTTAAATCACCTCTTTTGTGCATGGAAAACATTCCCCAACGATTCTTCTAACGAATCTCAACCTGGCATTAACTTTTACTACAATATCCTTCAGGAAGTCATTCAAGTTAAGTTCTCTCTGGGTGGTTACTTTTACGTTATTTTACGGTCGTACTATTAACAGTTATTTGTCGCCAATAGTGTAATTGAACCATACGTAACATCTATTTACGTTCATGGTCACCTATTAGTCTCTGCATCAGTCATCAATCGTCTGCAGATCCCCTAAAATTCGTTAACGATCTTCCGCCGTTGCTACCTTATTGTCAATAACTGTTCCGTCTGCGAACAGTCTCATGGAGTTTTCGAGACTGTCCACTAGAATAATTATGTGTATTGTAAACCGAAAAGGTCCTATCACACGTCCCTGATACTCGTTAAAAGTCTTTTACGTTTGTCGATTTTCTTCCGTTAAGAAGGAAGTTGGGGTTTAACGTCTCGCTGGTAATGTTTCGACGAATGGTAAGCAAATCGGTCGTACCCTTTCAAAGGAACCACCGCGGCGTTTTCCTGTATCGATTTAGGGAAATCACGGTAAAATCTAAATCAGGATGGCCGGACGCGGATTTGAGCCATCGTCCTCTAGAATGCGAGTTCATTGCTCCGTTAAGAGCGGCGAGTTGAATTATACCCCCATGAAAGTCTTGAAACCAATCAGAAATCTCACCCGATAGTCGGTAAGCTCTTACTTTGTTTACTAAACGACGCTGCAGAACTGCGCGAGATGTCTTGCCATAGAAAGGAACGCTCGATCTTCTGGTCGCCCTGGATCCCATGGACGAACAGATCAAGCTGGCTTTCTCAAGATCTCTGTGAAATTCATTTTTATTTTTGTAGAAAAGGTTTTCGTTCTGCGAAAATGTAATAATATGCGAGCATAAAACGTGTTCCATAATTCTACAACAGATTTCGTTGCCGATTTAGACGTTCATCTGTCCTACCCTTCTAACCTGTGCTATTTTGTAGTCACTAGGTACTCTTCGTTGCTTCAGCGATAAAATACTGCTAGATGTTCAGCAAGTTATTTAGTATAATTTTTTGTAGAGTCTTAAAAGTTATTGCATCCGGACAAGGTGTCTTTTACTTGATTCTCTGCTCCACTACCACCGCCATTTTAGTGTTTATGTCATGATTGATAGGAGGGACCGTACTGCGACTTTCCACGGAGAAATACTTTCGAAAGACCGAATTTAGTATTTCATCGTTTCCTCTTTTACCTTTAGTTTCGAAGCCAACCTGTCACTGAGCGACTGAAACGATTATTTTGATCCACTTACTGACTTTAAGTAGCACCAGAGCTTCTTACGGTTTACTTTCCAGTTCATGGAAGACTCCTCTTATTGCTTACCTCACGGTCACTTTCGCTTCGTCGACTTCTCAGAAACTCTGTGTATGTATCATGCCTCTCTTGCTATCGAAAGCGAAGTGTTTCACGAAGCACTTGTCCGAACGATTCTTCAGACTTGCTCGTCAATCCGAGACACGTGTCAGGCAGGACCAATGAGAAGATCGGCGTATTTCGTTACAAGTTTTTGTAGTAAAGGCAGGAGTGTTACGGAAACGATCTCGTGTTAGATACTACAAGATAGGCGCTGTGCATCATGGATAAGTTTACTGTTTAAATTCCGAGAGCGCCAGTTTCAAGAAACATATAATATCTTATCAAACGTATCCGGGAACCCTTATGTAATGCGGAATCGACCACTGTCACAAAAGGCGGACCCTCCAATGTAGGAGGAGGCTGGGAGTAGGAGTTGTCAGTAGAGAAACACTAACGGCAGAATGAGTCGCTCAGGAGAGTTTAGTGCCTACGAACATGGACTTGGGCGTCACTTGAGTAACAAATCCGTCACCGACATTTCAACCCTTCCAGCCCAAGTAGACTGTTAGTGATATGACTGAAGTGGAAATGCGAGGAAACTGCTACAGATAAACCAAAACCAGGCGGCCCTTATGTGGAGACGGACAGAGACCACCGAGCATTGCTGAGGGCGGTTGTAAAAAATCGCAACAAGTCGGTGGAAGGAATCACTCGTGAATTGCAAAGCCGGCCAGCTATCATAATGCATAAGGAGTTAAAAGGATGGGGTACCATGGTCGAGCAGCCCCTCAAAAGCCACGTATTTTTGGAGTCAATGATAAACGACGCTTGAGGTCGTGGAAAGAGCAATGCCACTTGCCGGTGGATGACTGTATACGAATGATTTGGAGTGATGAATCAAGCTACAGCCTGTGGTAGTCCGATGGAAGGGTTTGGTTTTGGCGAATCCCTAGAGAATGTCACCCGCCATCTTCTATAGTGCCACAGGTGACGTATGGAAGAAGTGGTGTTACGATGTGGGTGTGTTTTTCGTGGTTAGGGTGTGGTCCACTGATCGCTGTAGAATGTCTAGGGAATTTACCTGCTATCCTCTATAGTGCCACAGGTGAAATATGGAAGAAGTGGGGTTACGATGTGGGTGCGTTTTTCGTGGTTAGGGTGTGATCCACTGTTCGCTTTAGAAAATGGGTAAGGGGTAAGGACATGAACATATATCTTGCAGCACTGTGTACTGCATGCAGTGGAGTAACAGCTCGGAGACAATGCGTGATTGTATCATCAGAATGCATCCTGTCATAAAGCGGCATCTATGAGGCAGTGGTTTGAGGAGAATAACGTTTCTGAAATGGACTGGTCTACCCTATATTGCCTACTAACAAGCATACGGATACTTTTGACCAGGTAGTGTATTACTTCCTCCCGCACGCGCCTCGTGAAATGTCCACGAAGATAAAATGGGTGAAATTTGAATTCATACGAAGACTTACCGACACTCGTTCTTCGCACGAACCATTCGCGAATGGGAGAGAGAATAGTGGCAATGATACTGGTACCAGAAGTATCCGTCACAACACATCATACCTAGCTTGCACAGGTGGAAATGCAGACGTAATTTTAGCAGTGAAGAGAGCGAGAGGAGGCGACATATAGGCAACTAAGACGCAGCTTCTAGTCACAACATTGTCGTAAAAGGTATGCAGCTCATTGTCAGTGATGGTACGCCTGAAGTCCGGAAAATTTTGCAGTATGACAGTGTGTCAGTAAGGTACAGGCGTACTGTGTTTTCTGTCCTTACTGCGTATGTTACTAAACGTTGTATCAGGTAAAAAACGATTTTTCGACCAATGGTTACTACTAGTAGCTGTCCACTTGACGTTGATACTGTCTAAGTCTTACGCTTTGCCTGCATACCACGTCCATTCCATAAACACTTCCCGTTAGTACACTCTCCTCTCTCCCCATATTTTATTCCTAGGTATCTCGCCAGTTCCCCTGTGCTATGTATTATGGACAGCCTCCATGGCCAGACGTTTTTAAGAATTGTTTCAGGATTTCAAAACGATACTTTTTGGAACGCTTGGTCACTCACAGCAGGTAGTTGCCGTTTGATGTCGTCGTTGATTCGGGCAATATGCTAAGCTCTGTTGGCTGTTAGGATAAAAGAAGCAACAGGTGCTGAAACAGACGAAGGCAATGACCACTATCCATCGTTCTCCTAGGTCGACTGTTAGTACTGCATTAAACTGAAGCGAAGATACTATAGTGTGAATATCTCCTGTCTCAAAAAGGATGCTCGCGTGTGCGAAACCAAAGTTACAGAACCAACAGCCGTTCAATAATGATATTTTTTAATGTTGGAGCTTAGACTCGACATAGACAACGTGTTCTCCTTAGTCAGGTGAGGAATCGTTAGTTAATCAGTGGACGACCATGCAGTTGGTCACCATTTGTTTTTAACAACATGATACAGTGGTTAGCACACTGGAATCGTATTCCGAAGGACGCCGCCTCAAATCCGCGTCAGGACATCCAGATTTCGATTTCCCGTGGTTTCCTTAAATCACTCGGGGCAAATGGCGAGATGGTTCCTTTGTAAGGGCACGTCTGATTTCTTGAAATGGTTGAAACATTCTGAGAATGAATTCCGTCTCTGACGACCTCTACCTCATCGAAAGCTCGAAACAGACGTACCTGACGCGGCAAGAGCTCCGTGAAGCATCTGTTCAAGAACTGGGAACCAGAGATTCTCATAAGCGAACTCATGATTCTGACACTGCGCCGCATTAGTGAACAGCTTAAACCAGAATTTTAGTATACTGATTTACCGCTTGACAATAGCTTTACACCTGGAGTATTCGTTACTGGCTGGCAGTATTGGATGAGTATGTGACTAATACACAGCTCTATTGGCCGCCAACGTAGACTTTGGAAAGCCTCACGAGACTCTGTAGTTCCCGTTTTAGTTTTCCAGTACTTCTGTGGTACATATCCTCGAAACTCAAAGGAAAGAGAAAGCAGCCAGATTTGCTGAATGAGCTGCCACTGAAAGTTGAATAGATAGCTGTATATGAATAATGTACTGATTGCATGACAGGTACATCAAGCGTTGAAGTCACTTCTGGTAGTTGATGCAAGTATTACTGCTTATCGCGTCAAAAAAAAAAAAAAAAAAAAAAAAAGACACGGAGCTAGAATGACAAAAATGGCTGGTACGGTATGAGTGGTATTTCAGCTGTCCAGTGATTGTGTGTCGTTGACTTGTTTCCTCTTTGCAGTTTTCTTGGATTGTTATACGGAAACGTGTACGTTAAACCTAAATGTTCGACAGAGAAGGCTGTTAAGTCCAGTGTTGTTGCTTGTAATAGACATAGGAGAAGGAAAAGGTGAAATCTAGTGCGGCATTATAATTTGCCCCTGCCGATAGGCGGTTAGCGGATCACAAGGCTTAATGCCTCCATTAACAGCGCCTTATACCCTCAAACCACAACACATTATTAAGAGGTTGGCGATCGAATCTACGGCACAGGCGTGCCCGATAAGGCACTAATTGCTTCCATTTACGTCTTCTCAGGTGGCGAAGAGCATCTTTTACAAACATGTGTGTGTGTATGATCAAAAAACTGGCTCTGAGCACTATGGGACTTAACATCTATGGTCATCAGTCCCCTAGAACTTAGAACTACTTAAACCTAACTAACCTAAGGACATCACACAACACCCAGTCATCACGAGGCAGAGAAAATCCCTGACCCCGCCGGGAATCGAACCCGGGAACCCGGCCGCGGGAAGCGAGAACGCTACCGCACGACCACGAGCTGCGGACTCTGTAAGATCACACGGCAAAGAATGTCAACACGATTCTATGGTAAAAACGCAACGGATAGGAAAATGATGTGAATTGCAGTACTTTAAGGTAGCACTTTCTAACATCATGTCGATGTGAGGAATGTCTTCTTCACGTGGGATGATTTACCATAACCTCAAGGTGTCTTAATTTGAAATTCACGTAAGTCGTTATTCAGGAGTCTCACAATTCTTCGCCCTGCCGTCCCTGTATGCAGCATGAACTTCTTAGAAAATTCATTCAGAGAATACTAAACTGTGAAACAGTTTGTAACCGCCTAACGTTTCCTTTTTGGTCGAAAAAAACGGTGTGCGCAATTCTGGATGTTCCATTATCAACATGCTGCCACTAAAACGGGAAGATGTATATGAAAAAGACACAAATGTTAAGATGTAAGTCGAAAAAATTTATGGAAACATACTTCTCTTGGTTTGCAAAAGAGTTTGTGGTAGTAGCTTTGGAGCGCTTCAAGGATCGTTTACATATTTACTATAAAAAATGCTCCTATCGGAGCAAAAAAAAGAAAAAATGCGAATATGTTCTTATTTATTTCAAAGACTGACTCTAAGGTGCTACCTACCTCAGCATCTTTAAAAATGTTCCCAAAAATTTTGGCTAGCGAACATTTTCGCGCTTCTTTTAACAAGCAGTTCACCTCAGACTCCCGCAAGTCACCCACACCTACCACTCCATCGCTATAAGTCGCTCATACCCATTCACTTTTAGTTGACCTTTCTCACTCAAGCATTCGGTACAACCATTGACGCTATTTCTTTGTGTCTCTCTTTTATTGCCTCCTGTATCATAATCACAGTCCCCTTCGTTCTGTCCTACTACTACAGTCTTCTTCCACTGTCACTGCCTCTCTCTTGCTTCCTCTTACTGCTAATATCCAATTCCTTCCTAACTACTGCTGCTGTCTCTTCTCGCTGTTTCTCCCTCCCCCCCCCCCTCTCTCTCTCTTCGTCGTTGTCATTGTCATATACTCTATCACTCTTTATCTCTAGCTTTCACTCACTTCCACTTTCTCTTTATTTGTTAACTATGTTCCATTGTCAATGTGTCCCTCTCTCTCTCTCTCTCTCTCTCTCTCTCTCTCTCTCTCTCGCTCTCTCATACACACATTACCATTGTCTCCTTCGCTCTTTCTATAAGGCAACCACAGTCTACTATCTTCCAGTGTTTATAACTTTTTCGTCTCTGTGCCGCTGCCACTGTGTTCTTCTCTCTCTGCATAAAAAAGTGAGAATATATTCACAAGTCGAAATTTTTGAGAAAAATTTTCAATGGGGTCTGAGGAGAATAGAATGAGGCCGCTGCTAGCCACTTATCGGTCAGAGTCTTTTAAATAAACAGAAATATTTTCACATCTTGTGCTCCGATAGGAGTATTTTTCAGCTTGCTCCCTTCCTTTCGTTACTGCACCAAGGAATGTATCTTATAAGAAGAGAAATGCATTGGTCAGTAAAGTTTAGATACTTCTCATATGTGAACTTGAAATAACGCAAAAATAATTTCACACCTCAGTACGGAGTTAACGTGCAGAAAAGTTTGCATGTGCTTCAGTACTATAACATGGAGTTACCAGATAACGAAAACACTTTACAACATATTTCTCCGTGCTATGTCATTTTATAAACAACGTTTTCGCCTCACACCGGATTTAACGTGTGTGTTTGACGTTTACTAGTATGGTAACTTTGAACCTCTGTGTCCTAGAAACGGATAAAGATATGAAGATAATTTTCAAGACTGTTAGAGATCGGGATCTTAGGAAAATATTGTAAAAATTAGAGCCATTTGCTGTGACCAGCCAACTTGGAATCTTAGGTAGGAGTTTCGGTCCACTGGTGAGGTGAAAACATAAAAAAATACCTTTTTGTGGGGTCCTTCTGAGGAACCGCCCATGGACTATTAGTGCCTCAATAAGGCCCATGAAGTCCACCACAGATCACATCAAATGCAAAAAGAATTAACAGTAAGACAGTCCTCCTTCTGGGTACATAAATGGTCTCTTACCCCAAGTCCAATCCAAACACATGACCCTACCATTTTTAATCACCAACAGAACCCGAGGTATGAGTACCAGAAAATCCCGTTTTTCTGATAGCTTTTGGGAACATATTAGGTACGCATACTGTCGCATGCATATCCGTAAGAACTGCAAATCTCTTCTTTTTTAGAGATTTTTTCTTAACATTCTTTGAATTTAGTATTATACAGACTCTGTTTTATATTTTTGTGTGTTCATAATTTACACTTCCTCCTTAGCTAATTAAGGAACACTAACTGGATCGAAGCCATCTGTCCAGCCACTCTGTTATGACAATGATGAAAACAAAGGGAAGGCCGAAATACTAAATGACTTTTCGCAGAACTGTTTCACAGAGGAAGCTCGGACTGTGGTTCTTCCTTTAAATCGACGCACGAACGTAAAGTGACATACCGGAATCAGGGACCACGGGATAGACCGCTCAGCAGACGAAAGACCATTGGACATAATGGGATACGAATACGATTCCACATAGAGCATGCGAAACAAATTGCTCCTTTTCTAGGAGTAGTATCGCTGAAGGAACGAGGCGCTGCCAGTAACTGGGAAAAAATGCAGATCTTTCACGTTTTGAAGAAGAGTGGAGTGATGTCCTTGTATGCAGAGAAGTATAAACACTATAAAATTGTAGCGATATTCCGGAAGACCAGCAGAGGAGTGACGCATAGTGTACGGATTTGCAGTTGACCCTCAACATACACAGATATAACATATTATGGATAAACAGGCGGAAAATCCCATTGTGTTATGATTACACGATTGCAGATCAATCAATGGAAACTGTCACATCCAGAAAATATCTTGGACGTTGCTTACGGAGTGATTTAAAGTGGAGCAACCACATAAAACTAATCACAGGTGAGACATATTGCAGACAGATTCATTGGAAGAATGCGAACAGTAGTCCATCCACAAAGAAGATAGCTTCGTCCAAAACTTCATCAGACTGGGACCTGTATCAGAAAGGATTGAAAAGGAAAAATAAAAGATCGAAAGAAGAGCAGCACGTTTCTTACAGGATAATTTAGTAAGCTTTATAGAGATGATCAGTTAACTCCAATGACAGACGCTGCAAGAGAGGCGTTCTGAATCATAGTGCAGTTTACTGTGAAAATTCGATAGATGATTCAACCAATATATTTTTCCTTACTACGTGTATCTCGATAAAAGTCAATGAACGTAAGAGATTTGGGCTTACACGGAAGGTTGCCAACAATCTTTCTTCCCACGAACCATTTCTGGCTAGAAGAGGCAAGGAGGAGATAGCAGTGGTACACAATGTACTCCCGGTCGCACACCATATGGTGTCTTGCGGAGTATAGATGTCGATGTAGATGCTTATGTAGAAAACCTGGTAGTGCCATGTTGTTACACTACGACCTTTATTAAAAAATAGGAACTGCTGAAACGTCCCCTTTGAACAATTTATACAGGACTGTGCTTAACCTGACACACAATATTTTTAGCGCAACGCAATATGACTTTCAAAAATCCCTACAAAAGAATGGCCCTGGCTAACATTAACCTATACCTTTCACAAATCACTTACCTCACAAAAATCTTCATTACTCGAACTACTGCAATACAGCGAGCGCCACTACTGCCAGCTAAATAACAGATTCAAACTACGGAAGGCACTAACTACTGATAGGCATAGTTAGCAAATGAAAGATTTTAATAGAGAACAAGCAATGTATTTACCTTAATAGTCATAATATATATAGCAGTTCATGACAAATTTCCAAACTCCGCCATCTCTCTCCCCACATCCACCACTGCTGGCGGCTCACCTCCAACTGCGCAACGCTACGCGCTGTTAACATCCAGCTGCCCAACACTACAATGGCACACAACAATGCAAACTAGCCACAGACTGCACACAGCACAGCCAGTGATTTTCATACAGAGCGCCACGTGGCGTTACCAATAAGAAAACCTAAACAGCCTACTTACACTGCATATAAAAATAAATTTTAGTAAGACCTGTGAGGACGATGTGTATGACATGTTGTGGGGATGTGGGGCTGCTCAAGAGGGTCAGTGAGTGTCTAAGATTCTCCATATGTTCCATCGGCGTTGGTACGTGGAGACTATAAGAATGTTTTGATAACTTTAACGTATTTATAAGTTCCCGAAGTATTTTGTGCGTCTCATATTTAATTTTAACCTCAACTTGCCGCCTGCTTTGTCATCAATTTTGTGTCTTTTAAAAGAGCCTTTAAAGTTTTTAAAATAATGTCACTAATAAGAGAGCCTAAGGTAAATACTTACATAACTATAGACCGCCGCCGCCGGGCTTTCTAGACTATCTGTAAACATTAAATTAGCTTTCGTCTGCAAATAAGATATCCTCTTAACAATCTCGGACTCTTGCTTCTGTAATGTAAGCAAATTCGAATCATTTCTAAGGTTGTCATCGCTACTGTGACGTGGAAACAACAAAAACCTTACTCTGGACAGTCTAACCGGTAGCCAGTTGCTTTCGGACACTTAGCTCAGCGCTTTACAGCAACGCATGCATATGTCACTAAAGCAGCTGAGATTGTTGACAATCTTAACGCAGTACATGGCTATGTCAGCCCAGAAAATAACGTAACAACTGCATGCTTGCTAATGATGTGCAAGGCTCTTCCTCCAGTAGATGTGAAAGACACAACGGCAGGCATCGCAGATCTGGGAAACATTGTAGTATGCCGAACTACAGTTTTTTTGCTGTTAATCAGACCGTTCATTTAAGAATGACTTTTCTGAAAAGTAAAAATATGTTAAGAAGTCAAAATAACGGCTTCTACATGAATAAAGTAGTGAGCTTGGTAGCTGCAGCAAGTGGAATGGCAGAAATTGTGAAGGTATTGGGTAAATTAATGCTTAGTCAGTTTTCGATTACTGAAATGTCGGGTATTGCTGTTAAACCTTTGATTCACTTCTGCAAATACATACTGCTAGGAGAAAGGTATCTGTGTTCAAACAACTATTAGGAAAAGCTTCTGGAACGACAACACTTTTTACAGATCATCGTTAGCGTCAAACGCCGCTCACCCACACTGTTGCGCACGGGAAGGATTGATTGTTCCCATAATAGATAGTGATACACAAACATTGTACTTAAAATTTTGTGTTATCTGCAGTCCTTTTATTAATTACGAGAAACACACAGTTGACTGTTCTAATCTTTACGAGTGGTTTTGCTAAGCACATTACATGCTGTCGTCTTGATGCCTGTTAAGTTCCTAACATACAGCAATTAGTAAATTTCAAAATAAGCAAGACATGCACATCCATTACTTAAAAAATGTATACTGTCACAGTAGTTTGTAATACCTGTCTTCTAAGAAGTATAATAATATTAAAAGGGTTGTTGGACAAAAATACATGCTTGTCTTACGCCCTTTGTAACCCGAGCACTTCGTTCTTGGTCTTCCACTTTTATTATTCCCTCCAGACTCTTGTACATGTTGTATGTAACCCCTATTTTCTCAGAATTTCGAATATCTTGCATCACTTGGCATTGTCGAACCCTTTTCGAAGTCGACATATCCTTTGAGCTTCGCAAGATTCTTCTTTAGTCCTGCTTCTACCATCAACTGCAACATTAGAACTGCGTCTCTGGTGCCTTTGCCTTTATAAGGCCAAATTGATCGTCATATGAGACATTTTCAATCTTCATTTCCATTCTTCTGCATAATATTCTTGTCAGCAGCTTGGTTGCATGAACTGTTAAACTGGTTGTGCGATAATCCTCGCATTTGTCGGCTCTTACTGTCTTCGGAATTGTGTGCATGTTTATCGAAAGTCAGATGGTATATCGCAGACTCATACATTCTATACACCAACGTGAGAAGTCGTTTTTTTTTTTGCCATTTCTCCCAAAATTTTAGAAATTCTGATGTAATGTTGTCTATCCCTTCTGCCTTATTCGATTTTACCTCTACCAAAGCTGTTTTAAATTCAGATACTAATACTGGATCCTATATCTCTTCTATAACGACTTATTTCTTCAATCACGTCATCGAACAAGTCTTCCCCCCTCATAGAGGCCACAACGTACTCTTTCCATCTATTCACTCTTAACAGCAGAATTCCCATTGCACTCTTAATGTTACCACCCTAACTTTTAATGCCACCGAAGGTTGTTCTGACTATTTGCTAAGTCAGTCCTTGTGACAGTCGTTTCATTTTCGATTTCTTCACATTTTTCCTGCAGCCATTTCGCCTTAGCTTCCGTGCAATTCTTGTTTATTCCATTTCTAAGTGACGTGTATGTTTGTGTTCTTGAATTTTCCTGAACATTTTTGTAATTCTTTCATCGATCAACTGAATTATTTATTGTTTTACACTTGGTTTCTTCGCAGTTATCTTCTTTGTAAGTATGTTATTCTTTCCAATTTCTTTGATTTCCTATTTTAGAGATTTCCATTTCTGTTCAGATGAACTGCCTACTGACTTATTCATTATCGTAGTATCTATAGCCTTAGAGAGCTTCAGGCGTATCTCCTCATCCCTTAATACTTCGGTATCCCACTTCTTTTCGCAATTATTTTTTTGCTGACTAATGTCTTTTAAACTTCATCCTACTCTTCGTCATTACTACATTGTGATCTGAGTCTAAATCTGCTTCTGAGTGCACCTTACAATCCAGTATCAGGGTTCGGAATCTCTGCCTAACCACTATGTAATCTGAAATCTTCCCATATCTCCAGGCGTTTCCCTAGTGTACCTATTCCTCTTATGATACTTGAACAGAGTATTCGCTATTACTAGCTGAAATTTATTGCAGAACTCTATTAATCTCCCTCCTCTCTCATTCCTAGAACGAAGCCCATATTCTCCTACAGCCTTTTCTTCCGCTCCTTCCCGAACAACTGCATTACAGTCCCCCATGACTACTAGATTTACGTACTGAATTACCCGTTCAACATCCTCATGTAGTTTCTCTATCTCTTCGTCTTCACCTTGCGACGTCGGCATGTATACCTGAACTATCGTTGTCGGTGTCGGTTTGCTGTGGATTCTGATGAGCTTTCACAGTAACACACTTGTGCGTTACCTTCCTGTACATAAAGAATCCTACTCCCGTTATATCATTTTCTGCTGCTGCTGAAATGCTTATTACCAGTTGAAATGTGCCTCTTTTAGAATGTGATAAATTTAAGCAAGGTGAACAAAGCTACGTTTGTTCGGTTTGAGGAAAACAAACGCAGAAAATGTATGGCTACACTGTCGTTGGTTGGCTATTTGAATTTGCACGCGCAGCACTTGATTGGCTAACTTCATTGCTAATTAAATTGGATACGGCGCAACGTATCGAATTTTTTTCTTAACAGTTATTTCTCAGCGCACATTTACAAGCTTTTCAGACTATTTTAGACCGCGCGCACACACGCACGCGCATGTGTGTGTGTGTGTGTGTGTGTGTGTGTGTGTGTGTGTGTGTGTGTAAGGATTCATGTTTTATTTGATGTCGTAGCAGAGTTACTACGTTGCCACATAGCCGGTTGCAATTAACACCAGAAGATGACCTGTAGAGCAAGAGTAGTGAAAGATCAAGAATTATCGATCAGCAATTCTTGACAACAGAAATATTTTTCAAGCTCTTTCTATCATTCGGCTGTAGCTTTGAGCTGATAATATGCTGTTTCTATTCAGCTAATCCAGTGAAATTAAAGCCAATAGTTTGTAAAGGAAATTATTAGCAGTAAAGCAAAGAACGCTCACTGCGAGAACACGACAGCAGGAGACGACGACTGCAGGAATCTCTCTGTTAAGTGGCGAGGCGTGTATTATTCATGCAACGAACTCGGGCCAAATCTGGTGGAACCTTGACCTCTGAAAGGCTTTGCAGAAGGCCGCCGCCGACATTAAGTGAATCGCAGTGTCGCGGTGGTGGGAGCGGATTGGATCGTTCTCCTCCAGAGCGGAGCAAGGAGCAAACATCCAGCCAAGAAAGGGTGAGCGCCTGCGGCAGACGATGGGCGGGGGATGGAGGAGGGAGAGGGGGGATGGTCAGAGGATGGATGGTGGGGAGAAGGCGCTCGGCGAAGCACCCTCCTCCCACCCGCCGTAGCGAGTGCGGACCACTTCATTTGGGCTCCCCAGTGTAGTCTTTTACTGTGATGCCTGGTGAATGGCGGTGCTACGTTTTACTGTAGCGGTTGACCTACATTCCCTCGTAAACAAGCCAACGGGCCTCTGGGGATGCTCTTGCAGCGCGCCGGTACGCCGTCCTGGCTATTATTTAGTTTCTTCCGTGCTTTACAAGCTTCGTAATCCGTAAGGAACGACGTGCTAGTCACACGATCTCCTAAAAAGTATCCACAGAATTACATATGTTTAGCATATACGGTTTGACTGTCCAAATATTTGGTTTGAAGCACATTACGAGATCAGTGTTTCCAAGTGTTTCTAAGAAAGAAGAAATTTCTGCGTAAAATGTGTTTACCATTTACTGATTTTCAAACAGGCACTTGTTCTTAGATAAATTAACATGCAAAAATATAAACCAGTGCTACGTTTTGCAGGCGTCATGGCTCTTGAAATTCGAAGTAATGAAAATTAAAAGACCTTCTGAATGAAATAATAGCCTTTCTTAGAGTTTTTCTTTAAACTTTATGCAGTAACTATGTCCTGATAACGTTGTCCATAAGTGTTGTAATACCCCCGTAGTAAAAAAAAAAGAAAAAATGTAATGGAAATCAATCATTAATAGAATAGTGTCTCTTCATAAATGGAGGATTCACCGCCTATGGGCAACAGCGTCTAATATTTATTTTATAACTTGGAAATATAAGGTTCATCTAGGGATTCATTTGATTCATGAGCCAAAAAGAATTTCAGTAACTGCGATGTCTATGCTGATGATCTATTCATCACACAGAATATTGAAGATTAGTCGCAATACAATAGTTTTTTTGAGTAAGTCCACTTACTGTTTCCGCAGCTCTTCCGTTGCGTGCTACGGCTGCCATTGCATTACTGTTGATCGTAATCAGTTCCGTGTTTGAATACGATAGCCCATGAAAATCGCCGATAAACATGTTTCTTCCGTCTATGTCACGGTTTCCGAGGTAGTTTTTAGGTTGGGATCTAATCACAACTTAAATTACTGTGAGTGAAACTGGCAACACTGAAATTTATAATCTATTTCTCACATTTATTTTACTCTTTTTTCGGAATGTCTCGCGATTACCAAGATAGTGGTTAGTGTGGGACCTGAGACCAAAGTTTAAACTGCTGCAACTGGAAAGATCCTTACAACCGCTGTCACCACAAAGCCCTCGCTGTTTTTGAGGTCGTAACTAGCCTGTGACCTCATTTCTCAGCCTAAATTCTTGCGAATGAAATAAAACACCAGCTACCTTCTTTTACGAAGCATAGGAAATTACGAATGACCAATGTGATTCGCTACCCATATCCTATGATTCATGGTATTCATTTCACGTAATTCAGTACGCAAACAGTTACCAACAGCAGCACGCAACGGAAAAGCCGCGGGAACCGTAAGTGCTTCTTTATCGTTTATTATTATAGAGAAAGTAAAGATGTTAGTTACTTGCGATTGTTTCGTGTAACGAGGATGTGAACAAGGAACAAACTTTGAAAATTTGGAAGTATATTCGGAAACACAGTAATATACATGCATTGAAACCCAAAACTCAGACGAACACATACGACTACACAAAAGTTCATTTTAGATGTAGCTTTAGTTTTTACGAACAGTTGATGAGGTCCAAAAAAAATAAGCCAGCCTAGGTGGCCGAGCGGTTCTAGGCTCTTCAGTCCGGAACCGCGCGTCTGCTACGGTTGCAGGTTCGAATCCTGCCTCGGGCATGGATGTGTGTGATGTCCTTAGGTTAGTTAGGTTTAAGTAGTTCTGAGTTCTAGGGGACTGATGACCTCAGCAGTTAATCTCCCATAGTGCTCAGAGCCATTTGAACCATTTGAGCCAAAAAAATAGCAATCGACTTTTTGAGAGGAACTCTCTGATAAAAAGAAAAAATCCCTAAGGTAGAATCACATTTTAGCAAAATAGAAATCTGAAAGAGAAGATTATATGAACATCTGCTGAAGACGCATAGTTTTAGATTTCTGTTAGTATTCAACAGTAATTATTCTTAAAAATAGGGGTATGGGACTGACATTAGCGAAATGGGCACCTGGATAGGATTTATCGTAACATAGTCACTAAAGAGAAGAAGAATGTGAAGAAGATAATTAACAGATCACTGTATTACAAGGGTAAAGTCTAGTCATTTTACATCTTACCTTCTCCAGTTCAAATACTTCCATTTTGAATTGAGACTTATCCCCAAAGTCTCAATATACGTCTGAAATCGACGTTTTGAAAAAATTAAACTGCTTACGGTTGTGATTACTAGTAGTTTTGAGAAGGAAGTAGCAAACATTGCAGGTGATCTTTTGGCTGTACTACTTGCTCTTGCAGGTGAAGCAGGAAAAATGCAAAAAAATTAAAGATATACGTTTTAATGGAAAAACAATTAGAGAAGTAGATTCTTTCAGGTATCTAGGAAGTAAATTAGCCAATAAAGGAAACATCAAAATTTCGGATGGAACAGAATTTTTTTCGAAATTTTATAACTGTGTATCAGACAAGCATAAACTGATAAATACCTACCAAAGCAAAGATCATTATATACAAGTCATTATCTTCCAGTTTTGACCTATGGATCAGAATGTTGAACTTGGGCATAGAAATAACTGAAAAGAATTGAACAGAGATGGTCTTTCTACGAGGGATCCTGGGTAAGACGAGACGGGACAGGATAAGGAATGAAAAATAGGAAAGACCCTGAAATTCAAGCCCCCTAGAAGCAACCATGGAGAGAAATAATTTTAAATGGTTTAGCCACATTAAAAGAAAGGCACCAGAAAGACTTCTAAGAAGAGCCTTAGATTGGACAGAATATCATTTATGAAGTTTTGACGGAGATTAATTTATGAAAGTTTCAGAGCGCATCCGTATTTTATGCGATATGTATCACCATCACAGAGTTCACATGTTGAAATGTCTGCAGTAACATCCAATTATGAAGTTGCTCGTCATGTAAGCCTTGCTTTCCATTATTTCAACGTTTTTTGTATATTTACTATGATTCCATCTCTGAAAAACTTTTAGTTTACATTTTTTAATACACTTAATACCAATTCGAATATTTTAATCAGTGCAGTTCAGTATTGTTTCAGCCATTATGCAACAGTAATTTCCGAAAGATTGCCGATATAATGATCTCCAGATTTCCATCAAATTATAGCTTTTTTTCCAAGTGTGTCATTTTAACAGGTATCAGTGTAACAGTTAACTAACTATGGTTTTAAGGAACATACGTCAACGGTTTTGACTCCACACATATAGAGTGAAGGTGAAACAAAACTAACAGGTAAGTGATAAAGAACGTTTCGTCCCTCCCTGAGATACCCTCGTTCCCCTTCTATGGAATTCCATCAGCACCACCTGATGATGGTGGAACGGTTATTCGCCAAAATATCGTGGAACTTTGTCGATCGGCTCCGGATGGACACCCGAGAACCTTGGACACAACACATTCGCCGGGAAAGCCTCAGATCACATAGATTTTGTATTTGTTTATTTTTTAACATACTCCATTACAACCTTCGTAATACCACATCTCCACATCTATGTATTGTGTGTGTGTGTGTGTGTGTGTGTGTGTGTGAGAGAGAGAGAGAGAGAGAGAGAGAGAGAGAGAGAGGGGGGGGGGGTGGGAGGTGTGTAGTGTAACGTTTGTGTCGTGTGATGATGATGATGATGATATGAGAACGGAGAGTGTGAAACCCGTGCCAGTACATAGCCTTCTCCTCGCGAATGGAGAGAGAGAGAGAGAGAGAGAGAGAGAGAGAGAGAGAGAGAGAGAGAGAGGGGGGGGGGGGATGGGAGGTGTGTAGTGTAACGTTTGTGTCGTGTGATGATGATGATGATGATATGAGAACGGAGAGTGTGAAACCCGTGCCAGTACATAGCCTTCTCCTCGCGAATGGCACCAGGGGGGCCACCAAGCATAATGTTCCCGTCCGACGGACGGATCACCATCAACAGTGTCACATGCCGTGCTCTCATAAACGTTGCGGAGAGGTTTAGTATTTAAACCAGGATCAGAAACCTTACGCCATCACCTCTCTTCTTCTTACCGGCCAAATAATGGCAGTGAAAATTTTTTCCATAGCCAGCATTCGAAGCGACTTACCACAGGTCGAGCGCCACAGTACAAGTAGGAATCTCGTATCAGTCGATTTATAGAGAAAGTTTCGAGAATATGTTGAAGATTGCGGATAGCTATAATTTACTGTCAAGAAGAAACGACATTTAAGCACGGAAGTCGTACCAAAATATTGGTATGGAAGCAAATAATAGGCATGCCATTGGTTGGATATCAAAAATTGATAGAGAAATATGAGATGTTATTTAGGAGTTTAAATACGGCTACCGATACAGATCAGGTACTTGGACGCAGAAGCTCAAATGCTTAAGGTACATTATCTGGTCAAAAGAATCCAGTCACTTGTTAGACATTAATACAAGGCAGATGATGATGGTGATGTTTGGTTTGTGGGGCGCTCAACTGCGCGATCATCAGCGCCCGTACAAAGTTCCAATTTTTCACTCTACTATTTTTTACTCAGTTCAATCTAGTCACTGTCACGAATGATGATGAAAATGATGAAGACAACACAAATACCCAGTCCCCGGACAGAGAAATTCCCCAAGCCGGCCCGGAGTCGTACCCGGCAACCCGTGATCCAGAGGCAGCAGCGCTAGGCACTGCACTACGAGCTCCGGACAATACAAGGCGGGCTAGTCCACTTCAGACATGTTTCGGTCACAAATCATTGTGTCACACATGGATTGCACCGCTAGACAAGCCCAGACGCAGTACTGTGTTTCTGAAGATTGTACACTCGTAGTTGACGACTGAAATTTTTCGCTCATTTTGCGACCTACTTATAAAGACATTTGGGTGAAACAGCTACATAAAAACCTTATAATGTTAAATAATAATTTATTGTACGTTTATCCGACTTGCTGTTTGTGAGTTAGAGTGAAGTAAAGATAACTCCGCAAATGTTTGCACGAAAAATTCTACGTTTCTTTGAACATTATCTGTACGACGTTTGATTTTTCCTGCAGATCGAGAAGTCCTACGTAGTTAACTACATTTCTGCCGATAAAAATACAGTTTAGTTGTCTACAGTAAAACCTTATTGATGAATTAAGCATCGTTGGTTCATGCTGTCTCAAATACATGTATTCTTAAATTTAATGCGCAGCAGGTCTACACTACAAGAACGCACGTCTGGAATTACCGCTTGGACAACTAACCAGAATATCTTGGGCTTAATGTTTTGTGTGTGCTTCATATTAATTCACACCCACTGATAACTACATTAGCATCCCTAGTTGTTTTCCGCTCGGAATAGTTATGAAAGTACAGGCGTCATTTCGATAGAGATATGCTGTGAATCTTTGCTTTATAGACCTTTGGAACATATCTGGAACGATAGTCTACCACGCAATTTTTATGTGCCATTGACGGTTTCGTGATCATGGTTTGTCTCCGCTTTAACTACGAAAAGTTCAGACGCACCTCTATCGCCTACAACGGATCGACAGAAACCATCAGGTTATGGGGCAGAGGATACTTTATCGGCTGCCCACAGCGGTACGACACACCAGTTAGTTTACAACAATACTTAGTACTTTGTGGACATCAACTACCTACCACTATGAAGTCGTTACTTGCAAAAGTGATGTGTCTCTATAAACTGGTGTGTGAAACTTAAGGACGAGAGTAACGCTCTCACGGCGTGTCGCTGTTAAGTAACATAGCTCGATGACGCTTGGACTGTACATAGGAAGAATTGCTACAGTGCAGGTCGACAACGCTGAACGTATACTCATTTGGGAACACGTGACCAGGTACATTGTCGAACATTACCGGTTAGGTGGTCCAGGTGCTACAGTAGTACAGTTCCTAGTTTATTTTTGATTTGCAGTGAGAGTGATGTAAGCTCTATTTTCATTCCATGTCTGCACTCATTCCATATCTGCACTCTGCATATTTTAAAACAGCAATTTTTGATCGTCGATATGTTACGCCTCAGCGGTTCAGTGTACAAGCACTGTGATCTTCGGTTGCCAGTACCATTTTCATTTCTGCAGCATTCTGTGAGAATTGAGTGAGTTTGACGTTGGTCATGCTGCTAAACGGTCTGGAAATTGCTAACAGAGCCAACAGATACTAATGTAGAGAGTGCTGAGTTTTGGGAATACGATTTGGTAAATATTAATGTGAGAAGTGAGGATTTTCAGGTAATGACGCTGCATTGCTTGACTGCTTGTAATTTATGATGAGTTTGGAAAACGGAAAGTTTTAGTGGGATTTTCCTTTACTGTTTCGGGTTAAAAATGGTTCAAATGGCTCTATGGCACTATGGGACTATGGGACTTAACATCTGAGGTCATCAGTCCCCGAGAACGTGGAATACTTAAACCTACCTAACCTAAGGACATCACACACATCCATGCTCGAGGCAGGATTCGAACCTGCGACAGTAGCGGTCGCGCGGTTCCAGACTGAAGTGCCTAGAACCGCTCGGTCACAAAGGCCGGCTCTGGCTAGGGTTAATTAGTTCGATTATTGAGACATGATTAAGTAAAGTTATCAACTCACGTGGCTTGCACTCAGAAGACACAGATACCACTCCTTTGTCATTTCAATAATTAATCTCATGGCAGAGTCGTATTTGTAATTAGTAAGTTTTGTGAAGATGGTTATAATTGTTGAGCGAAGTATCAGAGTTTCAGTGTAGTTTTCGAATCATGGTCTCTTCTACATCATTTAGTAAATGCAGTTTTCTCCACCGTCTCGCCGGCCGCGGTGGTCTAGCGGTTCTGGCGCTGCAGTCCGGAACCGCGGGACTGCTACGGTCGCAGGTTCGAATCCTGCCTCGGGCATGGATGTGTGTGATGTCCTTAGGTTAGTTAGGTTTAAGTAGTTCTAAGTTCTAGGGGACTTATGACCTAAGATGTTGAGTCCCATAGTGCTCAGAGCCATTCATTCCACCGTCTCCTCACAAAAGTATTGAATTTTTAATTGCGTGTTCCCGCAATGCACTCTACGAAAGACAGTGGCCAAAACTGAAGCTTAATATGCTTAGAATAGCTGCACGTCTTTGCGTTACACTAGGCGTGGCTTTTTTTTACCGTTAGCAAAAAAATGGTTCAAATGGCTCTGAACGCTATGGGACTTAACATCTGAGGTCATCAGTCCCCTAGAACTTAGAACTACTTAAACCTAACTAACCTAAGGACATCACACACATCCATGCCCGAGCCAGGATTCGAACCTGCGACCGTAGCAGTCGCGCGGTTCCAGACTACAGCGCCTAGAACCGCATGGCCACCGCGGCCGGCTCCCGTTAGCAAGTCTGCTGCTTCGCTGTACTTTTATGTTCATCTCTTTCGAGCTGTACCGAGTGTCCGTTGCCACAGGTAAGCCATTCAAAAATTAATTGGGGCCAGTTTAACATCACTGTCAGAATACAGCAGGATCATTTACAGTTAGCTTTGCATTTCAAAACTTATCAGATTAAATTTGGGAAAAGTCGTTTCAGATTTCATATTTATACAGACAGACTTATTTTTACAGTGCAGTGTTAAATGTGGGAGTGTGTCATTTAGCGGCTGAAGTTCATTTAGTCAAGGCGTTTACACAGAAACTTTCTTTTAGTTACTCTTTCAAAACACGATTTGTAATTTTATATAGCATTTTTACTCTGTTAGCTTTGAGTGCTGAAACTGCAATTCACGTCATTTGACGACATGCTTTGTAGCACTGTGCAGTACACTGCAGAATTCAGTTTCATAGGACAGCTCATTTAGTATATAGTTTTTCGTTTTCTAAGTAGTTTGGTAGAAGTTTATTCAAACAGAGTTACACAGTTTCAGACGGTTTCGGAGACACTCTTCAACAGAGAGCTTATACGTAATTATACTACTTGCATTGTTTAGGATTAGAACATACGCGCACTCACGCGCGCGCACACACACACACACACACACACACACACACACACACAAAGTTTAAAATAGGGAACTAGTCCAGTTCACTTGAGAACAGATGTAGTTCACAATACTCAACTTATTATTTATCTCCATACAGGGAAGTTACACAGTATCGAGATGCATAATGTTGCAAGGGCTTTCTGACCTTCAATTCTTTGAACACGGTGTACTAACAGGTCAATGTTATTCTGATACTTACTCGTTCCCAGTGCGCGTTTTTTCAGGTTAGCATTCGGCCCTGACAATTTTTGTGGGTGACAATACGGGACTGTCTCGAAAAGCGCAGGTGGAGGATCTGTGGGCACGAGAGGAAATTCAGTAAATGGATTGGCTTGCCTCATGCTCTAGCTAAAATACTATCGAGCACGTGTGGATGCTTTGAGGAGACATATTTAACACGTCCACACGCCCAACGACCATCCACCAATCGTCGACTGTGCTGGTGGAGGAGTGGAACGGCCTACCACAAGAGCTGTGTGCCAACCTTGTGACCAGCAGGAGAGCACACTGCGGAGCACACATTGCTGTCCGTCGTGATCGCACACCCTGTTACAAACCATATCTCGCCTTTTGTAATGTGCAGGATAACATGTTATACCGCGGTGGCTTCAGTGGAATTATTGCCTTTGAATAAAAGTGTCATTTCTGTCCATCTCCTTGTGTATTTCTTTCAGTTACCTTATCTACTATACTGTAGCAGTTTTCTGTAACGCTACGGTCGCAGGTCCGAATCCTGCCTCGGGCATGGGTGTGTGTGATGTCCTTAGGTTAGTTAAGTTTAAGTAGTTCTAAGTTCTAGGGGACTCATGACCTCAGAAGTTAAGACTCTTAGTGCTCAGAGCCAAGTTTTCTGTACATATCGTCCAAGTTTTATCGAGCTATGTTATTGGTAGTGGGACATCATATTTAGTTACCTTCGTCTTTATGTTATGCACACGCACTGTACGACCATATACCCGGGTAGGTTAATTATCACCTCGAAAGATTAAAGCCATGAAATTGTTGTTTGTGGTGTACCGCGCGGTATTTCGTTTTCGCTACCTGCGGAAGTGCTGCAATTGTAACAGGTGAATGTAGATGAACTACACTACTGGCCATTAAAATTGCTACACCACGAAGATGACGTGCTACAGACGCGAAATTTAACCGACAGGAAGAAGATGCTGTGATAAGAAAATTATTAGCTTTTCAGAGGATTCACACAAGGTTGTCACCGGTGGCGACACCTACAACGTGCTGACATGAAGGAAGTTTCCAACCGATTTCTCATACACAAATAGCAGTTGACCGCCGTTGCCTGGTGAAACGTTGTTGTGATGCCTCGTGTAAGGAGGAGAAATGCGTACCATCACGTTTCCGACTTTGATAAAGGTCGGATTGTAGCCTATCGTAATTGCGGTTTATCGTATCGCGATATTGCTGATCGCGTTGGTTGAGATCCAATGACTGTTAGCAGAATATGGAATCGGTGGGTTCAGGAGGATGATACGGAACGCCGTGCTGGATCCCAACGGCCTCGTATCACTAGCAGTCGAGATGACAGGCATCATCCGCATGGCTGTAACGGATCGTGCAGCCACGTCTTGATCCCTGAGTCAACAGATGGCAACGTTTGCAAGACAGCAACCATGTGCACGAACAGTTCGACGACGTTTGCAGCAGCATGGACTATCAGCTCGGAGACCATGGCTGCGGTTACCCTTGACGCTGCATCACAGACAGGAGCGCCTGCGATGGTGTACTCAACGACGAACCTGGGTGCACGAAAGGCAAAACGTCATTTTTCGGATGAATCCAGGTTCTGTTTACATCATCATGATGGTCGCACCCGTGTTTGGCGACATCGCGGTGAACGCACATTGGAAGCGTGTATTCGTCATCGTCATACTGGCGTATCACCCGACGTGATGGTATGGGGTGCCACTGGTTACACGTCCGGTCATCTCTTGTTCGCATTGACGGCACTTTGAAAAGTGGATGTTACATTTAAGATGTGTTACGACCCGTGGCTCTACCCTTCGTTCGATTCCTGCGAAACCCTACATTTCAGCAGGATAATGCACGACCGCATGTTGCAGGTCCTGTACGGGTCTTTCTGCATACAGAAAATGTTCGACTGCTGCCCTGGTCAGCACATTCATCAGATCTCTCACCAATTGAAAACGTCTGGTCAATGGTGGCCGAGCAACTGGCTCGTCACAATACGCCAGTCACTACTATTGATGAACGGTGGTATCGTGTTGAAGCTGCATGGGCAGCTGTACCTGTACACGTCATCCAAGATCTGTTTGACTCAATGCTCAGGCGTATCAAGGTCGTTATTACGGCCAGAGGTGGTTGTTCTGCGTACTGATTTCTCAGGATCTATGCACCCAAACTGAGTGAAAATGTAGTCACATGTCAGTTCTAGTATAATATATTTGTCCATTGAATACCCGTTTATCATCTGCATTTCTTCTTGGTGTAGCAATTTTAATGGCCAGTAGTGTAGTTATCCGTCTGTATTGGCCTGATACAACAGCAATATTTTCGTTCGTACTGAAAACAAATTACCGTATGAGACTCAACTTTATCAACTGTCTTCTCTAGTAGTCTGCTGTGATACTGTCGTGCGGTGATTTCAGTGTGTACCAGGACTGCAGATATATGGCAGCAAATAAAAAAATTACGTTACTTTATTTCCTCGGTGTGGTAATTAAATGTTTGTGACTGCACCACGTGTTTGGCTCTTTTTGCGTTTGTACAAATTACGTTCTAACTACCTCAACATGACACTTCCTGGCAGATTAAAACTGTGTGCCGGACTGAGACTCGAAGTCAGGACCTTTGCCATTAGCGGGTGCCCGCGAAAGGCAAAGGTCCCGAGTTCGAGTCTCGGTCCGGCACACAGTTTTAATCTGCCAGGAAGTTTCGTATCGGCGCACACTCCGCTGCAGAGGGAAAATCTCATCCTGCCTCTACATGTTTGTATCCCAGCCTAAGAAATCAATCATATCATTGGAGTGTGTGTGTGTGTGTGTGTGTGTGTGTGTGTGTGTGTGTATGTATTTTGTTTGGGAGGGGGTAAGACATCTTTTATTTACGAAGATAAGTGTTGCTCATTATAATCTGTAAAATATCTTGAATCGAAGGTTAGCTAAGTGGGTAATATCAGAAAGCCCCGCAAAAGTAAAATCTTGATGCCTCTCGACTCTAATTCCTTCCCAACTCCTTATAGGAACTAATGTTCAAAGAGGTACAGGTGGATAAGCTTCTGTGAGGCAGTTAGGCGGATTAGCGGTATCGACCTTCTGAAAGCGTCGCGAAACACCTGTTGTGGTGGCAGTGAGCTGTTGGCTCAGTGGTAGCGTGCCTGAGAGCGCGCCTGCTACAGTCTAGGAAATGATCACGACTCGTTTACTCGCGAAATCCTCGGCGGCCGCTGTGAGTCACGCAGGCGTTTACGGCTGGCCGCAGCGGCGCTCAGTAGCTCACCGGCCGGCCTCTGCTGTCGCCGCGGCACCGCGTGCTCCCAGTGACACACGCCCACTCGCGCGGACAAGCACACCTCTTCCCAGAGGTCGCCTTCCACACCGGCTGGCAACGCACAGCTCCACTGGATACACGTTCACGTTTTCCAGCACTGTTTGTGACTCACAGTGGAAGCATAAATTACAGCGGGTCACCGAGTCTGCCCACCTCTCAAACGACTGTAGTACAGGTTTCGATTACACGTATGACGGTCTGTCAAATGAAAACCGAACACACACCACAACGGGACCATTGAATAGTTCCATTCAAAACTAATCGTCACAAGCCTTAAGACATTTATACCATTGCGAGACGAGACGATAAATTACTGTTTCGTAGAACGCATGTTGTTCATCAGGTCGGCAGAGACGTGAAAATTACACGGTGAAGGATAGGGGCCATATGGAAAAGACGTGAAATTCACATGGTGAAAGATCAAGGCTGTACATAGGATGTTGCAGTATTTGACAACAAAATGGCTGGAGTGTAGCCTTCGTCCGATTAGTAGTCTGGGTTGGGTGGGGTCGTGGTGAGGTGTAGGGGGGGGGGGGGGCTTAACGTGCAACAGGTTGCTTCCGGTGACAACTTTCCCGGGCGTTATGACTATATGGTGCGTCGCAGTTTCTCCAAAGTGTCTTCATAGTGCTGCCCTTTGATTGTGGTTCCACGCTCGAGGAACTCAACGAGAAGGCCCGTGCTGCAGAAGGAGGTCATCATGATCTTACCGGTATTTGTAAAAAACATTAGATGTCTTTTGCGGGAGAGATGTGGCATGTTTCGTTTGTTCGCTTTACCGTTTGCCATCGGGCTGTCGGACTTAATCGTACTGTTGCACGACAATCCCACCCCCACACTGCCAATCGGACAAAGGCTACGTGTCAGCGCTCCGGTTGGGAAACACTGCAGCATCCTCCTTACAGTCACAATCACGGCTTTGGCGACTTTAAGAAAGACATGCGTGCACATCAGTTTCAGTCGGACAAGGAAGTGCAAGAGTCGGTGCGGTTGTGCTTCCGTCAGCGGCCGACCGCGTTCTATGAAACAGGAACTGATCGTCTCGCCTCCCAGTGGAATAAATATCTTAACGCTTTTGAATGGAACCATTCCATGGTCCTGTTGTTGTGAGTTTTCAGTTTTCATTCGACTGCCCCTTACAGAAAATGCTGCACTCTTCCAAGTATTTGCGAGAATTTGAGGTTGCGGAGAGCCTGCTGAATTCCATACGAGAGCGCAAGGCATCGAGTGACGCCGTGAACACAAACGTTTAATGTAACGTACCTGAAGCCTGCCCGCGCAGCGGGGGTCTCTTCATTTTTTCTTATTTCTTCCAGGTATATTACGACATATACCTGAAAGTATGCCGTGGTTGCTTAAAAATGTCACAACCCTGAACAGGCAAGTCGGGCTGCTACTGTACATCAAGAGAGGCCGTCACTTCCTACTGAAGTACGCTCACTCCCGTAAAATCATCGTCACATCACCTGCTTCTTGGCAAAATACGGCTGGTCCCGCACATTCCATTCATGGAAAGAAAACCAGTAGTAACGTAAACTGGTTCATCAGTTACCCAATGCCCCCCCCCCCCCTTTGCAATGGAAATGTGTTAGTTGCAGCGAAAAAAATCCATGACGTATGGCCATGTACACTAACACATCATTCACGGGTTTGTAAACGATTAGACTTTTAATTCTCTCTGACAAGTACAACAGCCACCAGAGTAGGTAGTTTGCTAGACCTTTTAGGTTATATAAGGGGTGAGAACAGCGTGAGATAAAGTCACGGAGACAGAATTTGGAAGGGGCCTCACTATGGGTATCATAAAACGTAATCTGGTCGGCTAGTGGGCTGGTTGAATCGCACAATATCCAGATTTATGGTGCGTTCGGAGGTGACAGCGGCTCGTTGTTGGACAGCAAGGTGCTGTCGACCACCACATGGAAGGATCATTACGCTGTTTGTACACCAAGCACATCATAAGCCATACACGTCTACACCTGCCATACGAGGACAAGCCATGGACTCCCTGTAACATTTTGTGACATCCCAAATTATTGGCCAGAGACTAGCAGCAGCAGGACTAGGCAATTATCGTCCTACTCTATAGTCTGCCATTAACTTACGATACAAACGGTTGCGTTTGGAGTGGGAGCAAGGATTGCTGATAAATGTACATCGTGTTCAGCGACGAATACAGTTCTGCGCTGTCCTGTGTGACCACCTTTGGCGAGTACGGCCGTGGCCTGGAGAGGCACAACGGCGTTACTCGTGGCGTCATGGTGGGGGGATCTGTCATGCAAGACTTCAGGTCGCGGGTGATAATGACTCACAGAACTCTGGCGGCACAACGGTACGCCACGGACATCCATTGTCCTCATGTAAGAGTATCGTGGTGCTATTTTTTAACAGCAGAATGCTCGTCTACAGGTGGTATGTCGTTCTACTAACTGTCCACATCATTTTGCTGCTGTGACCAGGAACATCCCCCAATCTGTCCCCAGCAGAACGTATGTTGAACCAGCTCGGACGTCAGCTCCGTCCCAGTGGCATACCCAGGATACCAAGGAACCAGTACAACAATTGTGGCCAGCTTGCATCAGGAAAGGATGCAACAACTGTGACACCTTTTCCAACCGAATCCGTGCATACATCCAAGCCAGACTGGGTGCTAAGTCATACTGATTACAGGCCTCAGTTTCAGTTCGACCCGAATTTATAATCACTGCAATAACACCACGTACCCTCCCAAACCGAACAGTTGGTTCCCTCCTCCCATTAGGAGTGCTGCACTTTGTCAGGCACTGTATAGTGGACTTAGAATAAGGAATCGCTCTTAATGAACACTTATTCATGAGTCCCTGTAGAATGTTAACGCAACTGTCTCAACTATCAGCGTCAATACACACCATACTTATACCTTTCCATACCTTGATGCCAATTGAAGTAATATTTTTTCGTTCCACAGCTCAGGGACGCGCGGTTTTTAGTTCAAAAATCGTCATAATAAGTTGTCGCTAAGTGCTTCACGTAGACCACTATTTAAAAGCCTTGAGTTCTTCAACTGATACAGCTGTACTTGCACTTTCTTTTAAGCTCTTTAGGTTAACAGGCTCTTCTATGAAAGAGTCTTTAGTTAACACAAGGCAGAGGAAATATCCCTGGGTGGCAAGCACCTCTTTTCCCAACAGCACGGATGTTCTAAACATACTAACAACGTTCTTCCGCAAGAATAACACTAAAGAGCCAAAGAAACTGGTACACCTACCTAATATCATGTACGGCCCCCGCGAGAACGCAGAAGTGCCGAGACAGGACGTGAATTGGACTCTACTAATGTCTGAAGTAGTGCTGCCCTGCAGGGCTGCCCTTAAATCCGTAAGAGTACGAGGGGGTGGATATCTCTTCTGAACTGCACATTGCAAGGCATCCCAGATATGCTAAATAATATTCATGTCTGAGGAATTTGGTAGCCAGCAGAAGTATCTAAACTCAGAAGACTGTTCCTGGAGACACTCTGTAGCAATTCTGGACGTGTGGGGTGTCGCATTGTCCTGCTGGAATTGCCCAAGTCCGTCGCAATGCACAATGGACATGAATGGATGCAGGCAATCGGGTAGGGCGTTTACGTATGTGTCACCTGTCAGAGTCCTATCTAGACGTATCAGGTGTCCCATATCGCTCCAAATGCAAACGCCCCACACCATTACAGAGCCTCCACCAACTTGAACAGTCCCTTGCTGACATGCATGGTCCATGGATTGATGAGGTTGTCTCCATATACGTCCATCCGCTCGATACAATTTTACACGAGACTCGACGGACCAGGCAACATGTTTCCTGTTATCAACAGTCCAATGTCGGTGTTGACGGGCCCAGGCTTAAACTTTGTGTCGTGCGGCTATCAATGATACACAAGTGGGCCTTCGGCTCCGAAAGCCCATTTCTATGATATTTCGTTGAATGGTTCACACGCTGACACTTGTTGATGGCCCAGCATTGAAATCTGCAGAAATTTCCGGAAGAGCTGCACTTCTGCCACGTTGAACGATTCTCTTCAGTCGTCGTTGGTCGTCGTTTGTCCCATTCTTCAGGACCTTTTCCTGGTCGCAGCGATGTCGGAGATTTGATGTTTTACCGAATTCCCGATATTTACGGTATACTCGTGAAATGGTAGTACGGGAAAATCCCCACTCTATCGTGTACCTCGGAGATACTGTTTCCCATCCCTCGTGTGGCGACTATAACATCACGTTCAAACTCACTTAAGTCTTGACAAGCTGCCATTGAAGCTGCAGTAACCGATCTAACAACTGCGCCAGACACGTCTTGTCTTATATAGACGTTGTCGACCGCTGTATTCTGCCTGTTTACATATCTGTGTATTTGAATACGCAGGCCTATACCAGTTTCTTTGGAGCTTCAATGTAAAAACACTTAGTAATAAATCTCATATCTTCACCACGTAAATAGGCGTTTCTCTTGACAAACCTGCACGACCGTCTGCGGAAATACGTAATGTAGTCTGTATTTTTACTATGAGTGTTGCTGAAATGAACGGGATTTGCAATACATCTAGTAAACCAAATGTAGTGGACCCACAAATTTCCCAACTAATTCCAGACGAATATAGAGATGATTCCTAAATTTCTAACAATGCGCCATGGCCAGAGTTCCTCACTTCTTGCGCACTATAGTTAATTTGTGATTACGATCTAAACTGTCACATAACAACAGTTTTAGTCGCTTTATACAATGACATACTCGCTCATCATCTGACAATATAACAGGACTCCAACAGAATAAAAACTAAAATGCTATGTAAAACAGCATATCTATTGCGTTAAGAGTTACATATCCTCTGTGCACATAGTGGTTTTTGTTTTTTATAATACATTTTATTTAATTTTACTGCACTTTTACCATCATGTGAATGTACGTCTCCATCCGTGGAGTATTGCTGACCTATCCCAACCTGTGACAGCGGCAGGAGAGATGGAGAGGAAGAGAGATGCGTTGTTAGATTTTAGGAAGGTCAGCTTTCCATATGGCCTGCAGGGCCTGCAGGGGCTATTCACGTCGCTGTTGTTCAAATACATAAAAAACTAAAGACCGTGATCAGACCCTGAATAACACACGATGTCGACCTGTCGACGTTTCATCCTCTGCCATTTGGCATCATAAGGATGCGTCGTGGAGGGCTATGTGGTCATCAAACCACACTCCCATGTGTTGCAGACTTCCAAACGGAGCCACTGCTGCTCATTCAAGAAGCGCCCCAACTGGCATCACGAGGCTGGCTGCACCCCGCTCCAATCCTCTCACCAACGAGAAATGTCTGGTAGTGTCGAGACTGAACTCGGCCTCTCCACATTAGTCAGACGCACTGACAACTCGACTGTGGAGGACGACTCTTGTCAGATAGTCAGACGTTTACAGAAATCCTTTGTGTGATTAAGATTTTATATTACAAAGATCTGTTGGTCTAATCAGACAAAACTAGAAGCTACATGCAGATTAAGGAAGAACACAATTCGAAGGACGCTGCTATCATCATTCCCAAAAACTGACTGGTATATTCCTGTGATCATTCACTTCGATCATTGTTACAGACTTTGCTGGACTTTGTGGTTGCAACAGTCGGAAAGAGTTGTAAGACATTTCTGAATGTGAGGTCTCAAAGGGTCTATTTTACAACTGTAAAATAGGTTCACTTTCTTTGCGCGTACAGTGGCCCATTTCCTCGTGGTTTGGAACAGTTGTGTATATCTCTTGACTGTAAGTGTGTTTCGTATGACGCCAGGTTCGTGTTGTGTGATTATGAGAGAAGCTAGAAGGTGAAGTCTGGTGCCAGCACATACACCTCGCAGATGTTTAGCTTCAGTCCACGAGATCGATCCGAAGTTTTGCGATCAGGATCTTTACGTCACCACCTCCTTTCCTCTTCCAGCCCGAATATTGTCGCTGAAAATTTCTCCAACATCAAGATTCGAACCGTCCACCGGAATCGATCACCATCACATAGGCGTCTATTAGCGAACTCGGTTATGACATATTTTATACCCAAAGCTATCACGCATTCCGAGGTGTAATTTTTATTGTTGAATGTAAATCTTCAGAAGTACTCCATGAACTTCGTTTATATCTTACTGGCGGTCACACATAAATTCCCCGGTGTAGATAAAGTTCCCAGTCGAGTTGTCAGGAGATGAAATTCCCAAGAAAAGACTGAAGGACGTACATCTATTTTAAGCTCCGTCTGGCGCAACAACGTAGACTCGTCGGAATTTACTACATGAATGGGTAACAGTCAAGCCATCCTAAGTTTTCTGTGGTTCTCTTAAAATATTTGACTCACATTTCTTGAAATTTCAGTAATGCTACGGTCGATTCCGTGCCTGTAACAATTACCAAATCATGCTAATGCAAAGTCTCTATTAACCTCACAATTAGCGTGACGGTGAATTAGAATCTCCATTCTTCCTTTTGAGCCGGCCGCGGTGGTCTAGCGGTTCAGGCGCTCAGTCCGGAACCGCGCGACTACTACGGTCGCAGGTTCGAATCCTGCCTCGGGCATGGATGTGTGTGATGTCCTTAGGTTAGTTAGGTTTAAGTAGTTCTAAGTTCTAGGGGACTGATGACCACAGATGTTAAGTCCCATAGTGCTCAGAGCCATTTGAGCCATATCCTTTTGACGTGATAAGGGTACATGATTTTGTTCTAGCTTCTGTGTTGAATTGGAAGAACCAATATGCTCTATGCTGGCGGAGAATTTGTTCCCCAAAGGCGTTACCTGGGATGGATCTGTCGTGTATACAACAGGAGTTATCAATACTGATCCTTTAATGTCGACCGCCGATGTTTTCGTCGCATGCAAGTTTCATCAGGGAATACCGAATTATTCATGCCGTTCATCAAAGAGACAGAAACAGTCCAGCACGATACTGATTCCTGTACAAGCACTTGTGGCGAACTATCTGACGAAAGAGAGAGAGTCTCAACAAAGGCATGGATGATATAGCTCTGGTAAACATTCAGTTACTATCCTTTACAGCAGTTCACTGTCAATACGCGCTCTGCGTAGCACAATAGTTTTTTCTCGTGTCTTACCGTAATAACAGCATAATGTTTATTTTATGACCATCTACATTCGCAAGGTTCCAGTTACCGTTTGTACATACCGCCTGTACATAATGAATTTCTCGAATAGTCCAGTTTAAGATAATTGACACTTGACAGCTAGACGGCTGCATTGCTGGTTGCAGCAATACTCTAATGGGAGCCTGGCATTTTCGGCTCCTACTGTGTTGCCACATCCACTAAGCGAAGCATTGTCTGCTAGTGAAGTAGGAAACATTTCTTGCCGCGAAAATTTCGCCTATTTCAAGAAACAACGTAACTCCAGCTTAATTGAAATTAAAAACAGATTGTTACGAGTTAAATATTGAAAAAATGCGAAAAGCACCGTTTTCAGTAATTTATACATGTAAACTCAATGCGGCACGAAACTTTTGAGAGATCTGTTGCCGAGCTATTTATTTTGGTATTCAACAATAAACGAAACTTATCTCTGAGAGTTCGGCAGTTTCTGAGATGTGACATAATAAATGTAAAGCTGTTCCCAAGATAGGGAAAGCTAACACCTTTCGAAAGAAATTAACATATCAGCGACCCCACTTAACGTTAAGAACAGCTTTTTCTATATAGAAGCACAATAAAGATCTATAGAACACGTGCATTTCAGATTTATTCGTGTTTTTTCAAAGACACAGCCGATTTCCTTGACGACAATGTTACAATTTTGAGCCTTAAAAGTCAGATGCCAACTAACGCAAATCAGTCGATAGGTTTTTCAAAAATTACCCGTTGGATGACCAACATTCTAGACCCAAAATGCATTGCCCTCACCAGTCACACGATATCTGCAATTTCCTTCCACACAATACTCTCTAACCTATATATGATGTTTCTGGCTACAAATGACATTTTCCAGAAATACGAAAATATCTGAACACTCCTGGCTTCAACGTATGACTTCCGTTAGATATGTGCTTTGAGAGGAAAATGTCCTTTTGTGCGACTAACACACACAATTTGTTACATTGACCCAGTCTGCCTAAATTTTCAACTGTCACTAGACGCTTAGTTTCATTTGTTGCAAGTAATTTGTTTCAGCTTGTTTATTTACTCGAACCCAGCTTCGTTTTTGTTGCCAGCCCCTCTTATACTTTTTATTTCATTTGATAAGTGGAGATGAGCATAGTTTGTGTATTGTTTCTTTGTTGGGCGATTAGAATGTGAGTTGATTCTTTAAATCAAATTCTGTGTAATGTTCTCAGTGTTGAATCTTCCTAACGACTCTAATATCATAGCTTATTTGTGACTGAAGAAAAAGTGCCAGTGAGAGAACTACAAATACCATTATCAATGATAAAAGTTACAATATGAAGGAAAAGTATTACAGTTGATGTAAAATGTATTAAGAAATCAATAAAATGTATGATTGACATATATCGATACTCCCTTCGCCTATGTTTTTTTTCCCTCTTCGATACTTTGCTTCAGTTTACACAATGCGCCAGCATTTATAATCATGTTAGCTTGTAACAGGTGTTTGTAAAAACATCTCATACGATAGGTTAAGGGACTGTACGGTTAAGTTAAAACCTTCCTGAGGTAGACTAACCATATTTTCTTAGAGGTTATTTTTTCACACGAGGTTTAAATGCGTTCTAATATTTTTTGACGTTTATTGTTTGTTTTCAGAATTTTCCCTACAACATAGTATGTAGTTTCCCACAATGTGTCATAGCTATTCATTAACTAAAAATGTGGTCTGTTAATAGTTTGAGAGACTTCTACAAAGAGCACAGTGTCAAACGTGTGTTTTGCAAGAAAAAGTCCTCAACATATCCAGATTAGGGAAAAATTAAAACATTATTCCTTCAGAATTATGGAGGAAATCGCTGTAGATAATCCTAATTCATTGTATTGTTCATAGTCATTGTGACTTCATTTTTAGTAGATATTTTTCAATTTTCTGCGATGATTATACAGTAGTTTTGTTTTTTGTTGGCAGTATTACACCACTTAGCCTATCAATAAGTTGTTGGCGCTCACCAAATTTTCTAGTTGGTGCTAAATCACATTGTGTGATAATGTCCTCAGAACATTTTCAGAACAGTATCTGCTTATTATTACATCTAGGAAGAAAGACTATTTAACAGAAAATCCTAAATTTTCTTAACAGCCTGTCGTTTCGTAAATACGCTCTGAGAGAACGCAAGCGTGTTGCTATAAAATTAAATCTCATTCAGTTATAAATCAATTCACAGAATCCCTTAAGCTGTTGGTTGATTCGCCAGAAATGCGACGACCTTTTCACGGGAACGGAATAGGGTAAAATGAGTGGAGATTATCCTTTAATGCCGTGCCAAAACGATTTTCTCCCTAATACCAGTACTAGGTCTCGTTCGTGGATCAATGGAACACTTCATTTCTTCGCTGCCTTTTTTCTCCCATTAAAGTCGATAGAATGCTCCTACTCAATCGCTCCTTTGAATAATGGATTGTTTCTGCGCCGGTAAGTGTTTTGTGCTTAATCCCTTTTTTGTGACGCAATATACTCGAACGGTTGAGAGTCTCCGTTTAAAAGCTTTCGTCTTTCATCTACGGTGAGAAATATTACTTTCAGTGCAATCGATCATCATTCTCCGACTGAACGAAAAGAGCTTTTACGTTTTTGTAGGTTAATCAATCACTGTTGCTAATGTACATAATCAACGGTCTAGTAACTGTGGCGGCATTAATGAGCTAGACATGCAACAGTAAAGTGTGTTACCAAAGCATTAAATTGTTTTCGCAAGTTTATTTCTTCTACTTACATGAAGATGGAAACTTAGACTAATAGCCGGCTGGTGTGGCCGAGCTGTTCTAGGCGCTTCAGTCTGGAACCGCGCGACCGCTAAGATGTCAAGTCCCATAGTGCTCAGAGCCATTTGAACCATTTTGAACTTAGCGTAATATTTAACTTATATACTGAAGCTAAAAGTTGAAGGGCTTATTTCAATAGTGGTACAAGTCCATTACCTCCACTTTTCTGCCTATAATGCTTCTGAAATTAATGATCCAAACAAACAGAACGAAAGGTTCATCACTAGCAAGAAGCCATATGCGTGGATATTTCTGGTATCTCAACTGCATATTTTTCAGCTCTCATTTAACTTTAGGACTCTGTATCTCACAATGAACAAAAATGGACTTGTACCACTATTGAAATAAGCCCTTCAGTTTATCTCGGCACCTGTTACACTAGGGCGTTCAGTAAGTAAAGCCACACTTTCTATAAGCAGGTTCGTTTTATTCAGGATTCAAATGTACCACATTATTTCCCACCCTTTACGCTACAGAACCGTATCTTTGAACATAATCCCTGTTGAATACGACCTTACGCCACTTTTCTGGGTGAACCTGTATGTCAGCATGGTGCCACTCTGCTAGTCGACGGAGCCATCGTTTTGCTGCGTCAATAAATAAACTCCCCATCACTCACGTACTGTTTCCCGCTGCGTGCATCCTTCATTGGGCCAAACGGATAGAAGTCGGGAGGTGCGAGATCCGGGCCTGATGAGGAAGACTGATGAGGAAGAACAGGCCAGTGAAGTTTCATGAGATGCTCTCGGGTGCGCAGATCAACAGACGTATAGCTGAGCAGCGAGGTGTTTGATGGACCTAGAATGAGAGTGTCCGCACGTTCCAACATTGCAGGAATCATGACTGTGTGCGGGCACACAGCACGCGTGATATCGGAGAAGTTTGGGCAACCCTGTTGCGATAATAACACACGCCTCACCCAACGACTCATCGTGCTTTTGTTCAATGCTAGGTCTCCGTAGACATACTGGTTTTCCTCAAAAAGAAACTCAGTGTCAACTCTCTGCTTGGAACGCCCCTCGGTTGCCGACGACATTTTAGAGACTACTTATAGCCCCACTAACAGTTGGAACTTGATGAACGTTTAGATGAAGGAGGAATATTCTACGATGTCCCACAGAAAGATTTCTGCATTTTCTTCAACCGAAACTAGTCCAGAGAAAAAGGTGTTGGAGCACTTACTGTATGCCTCTCGTAAGTTGCCGATTGTTGTGTTTGCCAATAGAAGACCCTCTGGTGCAACTAGCTTGTTCGCTCGTTCATTATCCCATTGCGAGAACATACTGAAAAGCTCATTTTTGAACAGCATGGAGTGCCTGCATGTAAGAGCTGTTCTTAACAATGAGCTGCCTCAGTGATCGTTTTGCCACAGTTGGGGAAGGGGTACGGATATCGCGTTGCACCATTCGCGTCCAGGGTCGCCTAATCTTTTGGTAGTAACATTCTTTTTTTTAATTTTTGGCGTTTGTGAAAGACTCCAGCTGCGTGCATCTCCTTCCAAAAACTTTGAGTGAACACCGAAGCTACAAAACAGCAGAGATGAGCGCAAATTTTTATTCTAAAAGTAATGTAAATGTTACAGGGCGTAGAAGTGTATTAGATATGGAAATGGAAATGAAGTCCCATGCTTCTTTACAGAGCGTAGGGGAACGATGCGGGAGACCCGCACCGCCTTACTAGGCAAGGTCCTAATGGAGGTGGTTTGCCGTTGCCTTCCTCCGACCGTAATGGGGATGAATGATGAAGACGACACAACCACACCCAGTCATCTCGAGGCAGGAAAAATCCTTGACCCCGCCGGGAATCGAACCCAGGACCCCATGCTCGGGAAGAGAGAACGCTACCGCGAGACCACGAGGGGCGGACGTATTAGATATAGTGTGTATATAATTCTCTGGGGGGGGGGGGATTTTTTGATATGATAAATTTTGAAAGCAACTTTTGAGACTGACGGTAAAACAGTACATTAATTCATACAGACTGAATCCCCATATGAGAGGAAAATTGCTTGAACATACAAATGAAGTTAATTTTGGTACTCAAGGAACAAACAGGGCCAATATCGCCTATAATAATGCACACTCGTGAATAATGTCAGAGAACTGCCCTGTCAATACTCCTTGTACCAAATCCTAACAGCCAACGTGACCAACTTCTGGCCCCACACAGCGCACAACTCCCAGCGGAGTCGAGTCCGATTCAATGCCTCCAACCGCTCTGCCGCTGTCACCTGCAGCCCGGCAGCTCACGGTTAAAGCTCTGCATAGGGAAAGTATGGCCAACTTTCCAATAGCCGCCATTTTGGGCCCACTGCGCCAGTGGTGATACACGTATCACCAGGCAGCGCAGTGGGCCCAAAATAGCGGCCCCTGCCAAGTTGGCCGTACTTTCCCTATCAGAGGTTTACTCATGGCGGCACGGCCGCTCTCCCTGATTGCAAAGCGCTCCCTGTAGCGCAGAATCGCTAGTTCTCTCGTCCGCAGGGCGGGAGAATTGTAAGCAGGAAGCCCCCACGGCTCAATTCCGTCTCACAAGGGGAACCCACGACGTTAGAATCACGGATTTACTTCAAACTCTGTGCTCCTTTAGTAGGCCGTTAAAACAACGCATGTGCAAGTAATAAGGTGCAGTATTCTGGTAATTCCGAGAAAACTGCAAGAGAAGTTTTACGCGTCTATTATGTAACTGATGTATCTGTCTGTAGATACTGGCCATTATAGTTCATTGTGGTCAAGTGGTTAGCATTCAAGTTTCGTAAGACGAACGTGTATGAGGCTCAAACCTTCGTTTTTTGTAGTATATTGTATTGTATGTTAACGGGAGACCTAGAAACGACGGAGAGGCTCCGTCCCCGCCACAGCCGAAGTGGTCCACAACCGCACGACTACTACCGCAGTTACTTCACCCCTCCACCGCTCCGCACCGAACCCAGGGTTATTGTGCAGTTCGGCCCCCGGTGGACCCCCGAGGGAACGTCTCACACCAGACGAGTGTAACCCCTATGTTTGCGTGGTAGAATAATGGTGGTGTACGCGTACGTGGAGAACTTGTTTGCGCAGCAATCGCCGACATAGTGTAACTGAGGCGGAAGAAGGGGAGCCAGCCCGCATTCGCCGAGGCAGATGGAAACCCGCCTAAAAACCTTCCACAGAGTGGCCGGTTCACCGGACCTCGACAGAAATTCGCCGGGCGGATTCTGGTGGTTCATGGACTTGCTATATTGTCCGCAAGACTCTTCGATGGTGATTTTGCACCTGCACAGTCGCAACAGATGGCTGCTGGCCGTCTCTACAAGCACTACAGTGGGTCTGAATTTTTGATGGCCCACCAGTACCATCATCTCTACAAGGACTACAGTGGGGCTACACCTTTGATGACTCACCAACACCATTATTTCTACAAGGACTGCAGTGGGTCTGCACCTCTGGTGGCCCACCAATACCGTAATCTCTAACAAGACTACAGTGGTCTGTTCTGTGATGACCTACCTACCAATATTCTTCAAAACTTCGACTGACTCTGCTGTGGGTTTGCTCTGTTGTGGCCCATTACCTGTCTGCAAGTCAAGAGTCAGCATTGTCTTTCCGTTGGAAGGACAACACTACTTCTTCAAGACTGCATGGAAATCCACTACTTCCGTGTGCATTTTCTTTTACTGCTCAGACTTTGAGAAAAAAAACAGCTATTTTACTGTGATGAACAATCAGGACTTTCTTTATGGACTGTGAGAAAATTTTAGTTTTTGACCAATATTGTATCAATAAGTGTGTGCATTTGATTTCTTTGTTATTGTAATTATGAAAAATTTTTCTAATCTGTATTGGCCACTGCCCAAAACAATGTAAAATTTTTTGTGGGGAGCATGGGGGCTATGTAAGTAGGCTGTTTAGGTTTTTTTAATGGTAACGCCACGTAGCGCTCTGTATGAAAATCACTGGCTGTGCTGTGTGCAGTCTGTGGCTGGGTGGCATAGTTGGAATTTGCCATTGTAGTGTTGGGCAGTTGGCTGTTAACAGCAGGTAGCGTTGCGCAGTTGGAGGTGAACCGCCAGCAGTGGTGGATGTGGGGAGAGAAATGGCGGAGTTTTGAAATTTGTAAGACTGGATGTCTTGAACTGCTATATATATTATGACTTTTGAACACCATTAAGGTAAATACATTGTTTGTTCTCTATCAAAATCTTTCATTTGCTAACTATGCCTATCAGTAGTTAGTGCCTTCAGTAGTTTGAATCTTTTATTTAGCTGGCAGTAGTGGCGCTCGCTGTATTGCAGTAGTTCGAGTAACGAAGATTTTTGTGAGGTAAGTGATTTGTGAAAGGCACATGTTAATGTTACTCAGGGCCATCCTTTTGTAGGCATTTTTGAAAGTCAGATTGCGTTGCGCTAAAAATATTGTGTGTCAGTTTAACCACAATCATGTATAATTTTTCTAAGGGGACGTTTCATAAAAGTAGTTCCGGATTTAGCAAATCATGACAAGCATACACTGTCAGAAAACTCTATGCATTTCTCCATTAACTTGTCGATAGTCATAAGATGTTTGTTCTAATAATTAAATTTAATTAAAAAATTAAGTAGTCATGAAATTCACTTAAACTTCATCCAAATATATGTGGTTGTTTGATATTATATTACCGCTTAAACGTTATATAAATTAAATAATACGAACAGTAATGAAAAATATAGATTAAAAGTTAAGTTTGAGTGAGAGTCGAAACATCGCCTGGTATACGTTTGCTTCTATTGCTCGAACGCTAACCACTTGACCACCATGAACTCTAACACCCGGCCCTTACGCACAGATAAGTCAGGTACGTTCGTCCGCCGCTCGTGGTCTCGCGGTAGCGTTCTCGCTTCCCGAGCACGGGGTCCCGGGTTCGATTCCCGGCGGGGTCAGGGATTTTCACCTGCCTCGAGATGACTGGGTGTTTGTGTTGTCCTTATCATTTCATTATCATCCAGGAAAGTGGCGAAATTGGACTGAGCAAAGGTTGGGAAATTGTACGGTCGCTGATGACCACGCAGTTGAGCGCCCCACAACCCAAACATCATCATCAAGTCAGTTACGTAATAGAAGTGTGAAACTCCTCTTCCGATTTTCTCGGAATTGCCGAAGTATTGCACTTTATTACTTTCTCATTATGCTGTTTTAATGGCCTACTGAAGGTGTACAAAGTTTGAAGTAAATCACTGATTCCAACGTCCTTGTCCGTACTAAAACCTTTGCCTAATCGAGGCGTCAACTCAAAGAAAATAAATAAAAAAATCAAATTTAATAAGCGATTTAGCCGATTTTATTCATAAACGATTAAATTTTTTTGGGTTATTTCCCATCGACGATCTACATCTACATACATACTTCGAAAACCACCGTACAGTGCATGATAGAGGGTACCCTGTATCACAACTAATCATTCCCTTTCCTGTTCCACTCACAAATAGTTAGAGGGAAAAACAACTATAGATCGAAACTTCTTCAAAAGATATCTATATGTGTCTGTGATGTCTTTCTCACCGATATATCGATGGTGAAAAGGCAATATCGAGTGACGATATTTTTTTACATAATTTTTTCACAATTTTCGGTAAATATTTGAAAGTGTTCTTTTGAAAGTGAAGTAGAACATGAAACTTCCTGATAGATTAAAACTGGCAGAATTGAAACTGTGAGGACGGGTCGTGAGTCGTGCTTGGGTAGCTCACTTGGTAGAATACTTGCCCGCGAAAGGCAAAGGTCCCGAGTTCGAGTCTCGGTCCGGCACACAGTTTTAATCTGACAGGAAGTTTCAATCCAGTATCTGATTTCGTAATCTGTCCATGTGGTAATCTGACTGGTATCTCCCCTTTTCCAAGTATACCTTCTCCTCTTGTGATTCTAATATCAGCGCACACTCCGCTGCAGAGTGAAAATCTCATTGTGAAGTAGAACATAATTTTACTTTCAATGTGTGAAGGAGTCTTACTACTTTTTGAGCTTTTATCTCGTCCAGTCTCTCTCTTTGACTGTGTAAAGCAAATGAGGACGGCACAAAATAATAGTCTGATTGCCCTGCTGGGAGGGGGGGGAGGGGAGGCAGGACGGGGGGCGGTGTGATTGGTATAACAAGATTTCCGATGTGAAGAAATAGCACACCAGTTGCGTTAAAAACATCTTTGACGCAACTAGTATGCTGTTTCTTCACATCGGCATTCTTCAAAAACAGTTGCTGAAAATGAACAAAAACCTAGAAGACAGGATTGTTCTTTGCGGTGAGCAGAGACGTGTGAGGGGAAATTCTGACGTTTCCGGCGCTACCAACAGAAATTGCAACGTTTAACTTCTCCACGAAATTTTGACACCACAACTGCTAATGGCGTTCGCAGAAATGAAAAAAAAAAAAAAAAACAGGGAAGTCGACATTAAGTGTTCCGGATAAATACGATGAAACCAAACGACAGTTGTCATTGTTATCAAAATGGTTCTCGCCCGCCGTGAAAGTGCTCCGTTTTCTTTTCAATTCGTGCTCTATGTTGTCTGGTAGGTTGTTGATCTATTTATAAATATCTAATAATAAATCAGTACTTGAATACATAGCTCTAAAACTGGCAGTATATTTAGAATGTGCAGACGATATTTTTATTGGCTAGTACGTCAATACTTGGCCCGCACGGTTAGCCGTGCGGTCTAACGCGCTGCTTTCCAGGCGGGAAGGCAAGCCCGTCTCCGGCAGGAATCCGCCCGGCGGATTAGTGTCGAGGTCCGGTGTGCCGACCACTCTGTGGATGGTTTTTAAGGCGGTTTTCCACCTACCTCGGCGAATGCGGACTGGTTCCCCTTATTTCGCCTCAGCTACCCTATGTCGGCGATTAGTGCGCAGACACTTTCTCCACGTACGCGTACCCCATAATTACTCTACCACGCAAACATTGGGGTCACACTCCTCTGGAGTGAGACGTTCCCGGGGTCGTCCACTGGGGGCCGACTCTACAATAATCCTGGGCTCGATGTGGGGCGGCAGTGGAGTGAGTGGACTGCTGTATACTGTTGTGGGGTTGTGTAACACTGAGATCCCCTGTTCCATACAATACAGTACAATACATCAATACTTTTTCCACCGACATACGATATTTATCATCTTTATATCGATATGTCGGATTCCAGATATTCTTAAAAATATCAAAAGTCATAGTCTGTGTGTCTCCGTTGAGCTCTAATTCCTCGTAGCTTATATTCGTGGCCCTTATGCGAAATGTGTGTTGGTGGCAATACAATCGTTCTGCAGTCAGCTTCAAATGCTGGTTCTCTAAATGTTCTCAATTTTCCAGTCTGTATTTACGCCAGCCGTAAGGTGGTGGTCACTGGGTATGAGATCAAAGTTACGTTATCAGAATACAGTACATCTTTCGTTTTCCAGTGAAGAGTGCGTTGTTTTGAAGTTCCTGGCAGGAAAATAGTGTGCGAGAACGGGACCCTAACCTGGAATCTCCCTTTGCTGAGGCAATGCTCTTACCGATCGAGCTTTGCCTACAGGTTTACCTCTGGTACTCCTTATCTTCTACTTACCAAACTTCACAGTAGCTCTTCTGTATACCTGTGGGTCGTGAGTCGGCCTGCATAGATTAGGCTGCAAGAGTATTTGCCGAGAATTCAGGATTTTGGCAACGAGTCCAAGTTTCGTCAACAAGTTTTAAAGAATTGCGCTTTAGTAGACGGACGATCAGAGCGGTGGATTGCTAAGCGAAGGGGCTCGGGTTCGATTCTCGGCCGGGTCGGAGAATTTCTTCGCTCAGGGACTGGTTGTTGTACTTACGTTCGTATCGTCATAGATGACATCCCACTGTGGAGACAGCTATATAGACACGCCCCAAAAGCCAATAAATTAAAAAAGTTTCAGAACTAACACTTCTTGCATATGTGATAACTTTGTAAGCCTGAATGTAGACGATGTGTGCACCGAACTTGGCTACCCGAACTCCACACGCGTACTGTCACGACAAAACATTCACACTTTGAATGTCTGACTATACCTCTAATTTAGCTGCAGAGTCTTGTTGTTATCGCACCATGGGAAGGTCATCACGACACATTTCCTTATACTTTGCTGATAATGTGTTGCAAGCCCTGTTCGGTAAGTTATGTGCACCAGGCTTGGCAGCCTTTTATAGCGGTGTATAGATCGATATAGGTAGAATATTATGCCACAATGAGCAATGGAAGACCACGTGTTGTAGAGTTCATTCACATCCGCATTTATAGACAGTTCTTAACTCGACCTTAGAGAGTTGTAATATGTATGACGTGTCCTGTAGATATATTGACATATCTGTAGCTGACGGCCTTGACGGTCTAGTAGTGAAGACGGTAAAATTGCAGGATTCAATCCTGGTGAGACACCGGAATTTTTCAGTCTTTATTTAAGCTAGCCTTCAGCTCCCAATGATGCGAAGATATGCCAGGAATGACATGTTAAACTGTAGGTACTCTTTCCCCGATACGATTACTGAAGTGGGTTAAGGGCTCGCTATTCGACGAAGTGGCGTCCAATTGAGAGAACTTGAAAAAAGGTGGCTGAGCATCCTTCCTCAGGGACTCCAAGCCAACCATGGGATACGAGTTTCCTAGTTCTCCAGCTGTGGCTCACATGGTGTATCATCAGTCTTTCCTGGCTGCCCAGGAAGAGAAATTTCATTGATTCTGTTATTCGCCCAGCAATTACAGCATATCACTTTTTAATAATCGATATCTTTAAACATTGATGCATAAGAAAGTATTTTTCACAGTCTGGTTCTAGTTTGATTTTTCATGGCTTGCGGGTCAACGTCAGAGACCTTCTGTTTATCAAAAGGCCGTAATTGTCCCTTTCAGACGAAGTACATCTCGTTCGTCATATTCGTTCAACAGTAATAGCAAGGTCCTTCTGCGATTTCATTGTATCGCCATCATGTACGCTACTGCAGACAGTCCAGTTATTTTTGCAAGAGGGTAAGAAATAGACAGAAAAACAGAAAATTGAACCTACTGAAGATGTTTTGAACGTATAAATAAATTATCTTCTGGCTACAAGGGTGTTTTTTAATTTCTGTAGTGCCAGATGCATCTTCAGAAGGGTTTGGCGATATCAAACCATTCAAAATTCGTCCGATTCGAGTTCTGTATCATAGCAGCTAGCGGTTGTCATCTGATTCATGGATAAACGCTTCGGAATTGCACGCGTCTACTTCACACGTTTATATCTCGCTGTAGATTGGACACACATTTCTCCGAAATAACTAACAATTATCCAAACAATCACCTCGTAAAATATTGCAATTTTTTTCTAAAACACCCTGCATGTACTAACAAAATAACAGGGCATTATTACCTACTGACACCTTTGAGTAAGTTCAACGATTTCATAGTTTCTTCGAGCATAATGTTGCTGATACTTCACGAAGGGTGAGAGCTGCATGTTGAATGCGACTTGCATGTGGGTGACTGTTATTAAGTACCTGTGGAGTGGAGTGTCGTATTTGTGCCCGTTCTGGCACGCAGCCTCCTCCTTTACAACAGCGTAAAATGAGCTTAGCGCCCCCGTCAAAAGGACAGATCACCATCAGTGTCACCACATCTCTTCGAGACAATGGTAAGAGGCTTCGCATTTGACAGAGGACTTCTGCGTACAGTTTCTGATCACCAGACTACGTCACAACTTCTCTTTCCCTTGTGTTCCTAGTAATGAGCGATGAAACTGTTATAATTAACAGGATTCAAACCAACTGTCTCGGGTTCTAACACCAACACACAAGAGTGCATTAGAGATTTTGGCCAAGGGGCCCATCTTGATTATACCTCGAAAAAAATCACGTTGCGGACATGTAACCTGATGCCTCTGTAAGTCGTCTTCTTCATATCTCACCCTTCCACGTGACACCTTTTTCCCAACGACATGTTACTTGGCGGGGACCTTGATTGTAGAAGTCGGCATTTTGGTTGCTCAAAAACGCTGAAACGCAAAAATCACTTCGTCGTCATTTTGCAAATGCCTGATACGCAATGATTTCTTCGTCCAAGGAAAGGGCAGTAGTCAGTGGGTGCCACTTTCGCAGAATGTGAGGAGCGAGGCAAAATTGGTAGCCAAAAAAGAAGAATGTTTAACTGTCGTGTGCAGAATCAGTTGGATCGTAGGATTGACGATAAATCGCCCCATCGATAAATTTCCGTGACACTAAATCTTGATATTCTCCAGTAAACTCACCAAGAGACAATTTGTATCTTGCTAATCTGTTTGCACGACTCAGAGACGGTCAAGTCTGTGATGAATCCCCATGTTCGCACTCTTTGCTTTGCTCCTTCGTCTAAGTGTGATAGTGATATACCCAGTAGTCGGCCATGGTTATCAAGAGGCTAAAGAAGTGATCTGGATTGGCCTAATAGCTGCAACATGCCCGCTGGTGATTCAGTTCGGTGGTCTTCTGGAATGCGTGAGAAGTCGCGGAAATACTGTGATAGAACTAGATTACACTTCCATAACACGTAGTAGAGCAACACGATATCTTGGCATACACATTGACGAACGACTAAACTTCTGTAACAACACACAAATAGTTTCCGACAAGGGAAAACGACTATTACACAAAATAGCCAGTTGTTAAACTTCGTACATACCACACTACGTTTGAGTTGATCATATTGTTTTTCTTCTAGTACAAGCCTACATGGCAAACGCCTGAGCTTTGTTACTAACAGAACAGCTCTTACCGAAGGCAAAGAAGTGTGCTGCTCTGGCTATTGGGGGCTTGACGCTGTGTGTGTGTGATTTTGGGAATCTTCCCGATAGCCTAGACCACGAGTTATAGGGCCGCAGCGCGCTGGCTCAAGATGGCTGGCTAACTACCACAACAGGGGGAGAGAAAAGAGGCAAACGCCATTGAAAGAGGTGGCGGTCAGGTAGCTGACTATGGGAATGGGGTAGCAATGATAAGAGCCGGATAGTTTACACCTCATACCCAACCATCCAGGAACGGTTATGAATGAGACACATCGACCCAAGCAGAGGCATGGTCCAGTTCCTGACTTGGCATGGCCATTACCCATTTTATTTACACCGCGTGCATCTTAGGGGAAGGTAAAAATGTACCTGTGGGAAGAGAGGTTCTCCAGAGCACGTTGTAATACACTGCACATTTCTGACGTAGGCCGGGACAATGAGATCCAGGACACTAAACAATCAACATATAGTCATCTCAGAAGAAGATAACTTCCTTGACGCAATCACCTAGTGTATAAGCCGTGACAGGTTATTGTGCTTCAAATCACTGTAGCTACATTAGATATTGGCACAATACCTAATAACAACAAGAACCAGTGGTGTGCGCTTGGTTCGAATGTCTTTCCCAGATATCCCCACCTTCACCCCCTGGCCTGACTAAACTCCCAATTAACTTTAAACTTCCTTCAGTTTCAAAAATTTACCAACAGTCTTATCTAACAAACTCCATTCCCAGTAATTAATTTAAATTTTTTCTTTGTAGTTCACTGCTTCCATTTTATTGCTGAACACAATATTTGCCTTGAAAACTGGAACAATTGAAGACACACGCTGAAAAAAACGGGCTAACCCTCAAATGTAAAAGCTTATAGATGTGTTGCCATTTGTCGCTGGGTGCCGGAACTATCAAAATTGACATTGGTCTCGCCCCTAGATATCAGAATGTTTTGGTTTTTACATTTGAGGGTTAGCCCGTTTTTCCACACGTCTTCAATTTACGTTATCGTATGAGAAACTGTAAAAGGTATCACCCTAAAACGCAATAAATGAAATGAATTGTCGAACCCAGCGTGCGGCAGCCTTCGTCATGTTGAAAACGTCGTACAAGATAAAAACTGATCCATGACTATTTTTTCCACTGTCGCCTCAACTGTGCATCAGGACCTCGACTAATGTTGTGATTCACGTTATTCACAGAGAGACTATCTGCCACTTGGTTCTTCGTCATTTAGACTGGTCTGACCATGCTCAAAGCATATACAGCACCTAACCAATATGTCTTACGAAGGTGAATTGTTGCCTTCCACTTGCATTGGTTCAGCAAGGAAATGTTGCAGCATTGCCCCCTTCAAATGCAGGAACAGAACTACCTCACGACAGTCCACTTTGTTTATGGGATGTGACACTTTGTTTTGGTCTCTCTAGTAGCATGCAACAATACAGAGGAGCAGGTACAATGTGTACCAAGACTGCAGACGTTTCCTGCAAACAAACAAAACGTTAATTACATAACTTTATTTTTTCAAGACAACGATTAAAACGTTATGCCTCGGAATGATGAAGCAGACCGTACTGGTCAGCGGCCACAGTTACTGGAAGAAGCTGGACGCAAAACGCTTTCCCTGCCGTACACAGATCAGAAAAATTATGACTGGTTGCGCGGTATCTGTTTCTGTAGCGAACTTGTCGAGTTCTGCGCTCCGGTGGGACAGCTGCACGGACTGCGCTTCGACTGTTGCACGCTGTGAGAATACACGGGCTGGGAGGGATCCTAGTGTTGAGAAGACGTGCGCTCGTGGTGGGGCGCGGACCTTGGCGGCGACTGCAGGTGGCGCTAGGAGTGGCCTTCCCGGCGGCGCGCGGCGTCTGTCAGAGCAAGGTGAGCCGGTCCGGTCCACGAGCGGGCTCACACGGCGACTTGGCGCACTGGTTAAGGCACGGGAATCAATGCCGGCTTGACAGCGGTTCAAATACCTCTCCGGCTCTTCTGCGATTTCCCGAAATTCCACCATAGTTAAACTGAAAAACACACGTGAACTTCTTTGAAATGCTCTGTCTCTAATGATCTCGTCGTCGACCTTAAACCAATATATTCCTTTCTTTTCCCAATAAGCTCTGTATTAAAAGGCACTGACAGACCACGCACGCAGGCTGTGTGTCCAGCTTATGCAGCGCAGAATCCATTCCGCCTGAGACAACCTAGTGTCATGGACGGCGAAATGCTGGCTGCTCTTCAACGCAACGAAGGCCTGAGCACTCGTCGTAGAGAGACATACAGTCCTCGCGGACTTTAGGCAGATAGATAGCGGGGGCGGAATTTTGTGAGCTACCAGTCTCCACAGGCGTCTAATATGGCGTCAACATGTCGAAGAACTGTGAGTAAAAAAAAATGGGGTGTGGCAGAGCCAGCTCCACCCACTGCGAAACCCAGCGTCCGCATTCCCACAAAAGCTTGGCGTCGTTCTGTACAACTGCGACTAGTTCTGGAGGTCGCAGCTGTCTTCTGGGGAAAAGCGGCCGATACACTTATTTATCGTCTACAAAGTCTGGAAAAGGGAGCACTCAAATTCACTTTGCATCGTTCTGTCGGTTGGAATCAAAACAATTAGAAAAAAATTATTTGGCCGAAGTAAAAGTGCGACTATAGACAAAAGAAAATAATGCTTTCCGCTTTGCTCCTATTTCAGGATTTTCTGATAGCGGAACTGTCAGGTAGATAGAGTACTTTACCTTCGGGAGAGGTTTAGACAAGGGGTAATCAAACTATGGCCCGCGGGACGGATCCAGCCCATGATGTCAGTTCATCGACCCGCCGACAGTACTTGAACTACTTTTGAAAAATGTAAACCACCATTTGGCTGTATTACTATACTTGCCTTCTATACTATCTAGATTTCGGCTTTTATTTTGTGGTCAAGTACAGTGCTGAAAGTGTTTAGACCATTATTATGTCGTATCTGCTAAGGCAGTCCAAAGCAGGTAAACAAGACTTTAATTGGCTTGATAAAACGTATGGAACACGAGACATTGTGATACGATTTAAATTTAAACATTATTTTATGATATTAGATCTTCTGGCTGTTATGTGCCTTCAATTTATGACGTATGTTCAAAGAACAGGACTCGGGTGGAAGATTCGCAAATTCCAGGTTCCCCATTCACATGCTGCATCAATCATCAGAAGCACTCTGTGGGAAAGACTTAGATATTACTTGTGCAGTGAAACCAGTCTTTTCTTCCGTGAACTTCGTTCGTTGACATACAGTCAACCACCGTCAGTTCCAGATTTTTCTTTAATAAATATCTTCTGAATTTTGTGAGTTGCCTTACCACACTCCAGTGAGATGGCCCACATGCTGTAAAGTTCTGTTTCGTTTCTACGAGCTCCGGAACGAAATGTGTAGATGTTTTTATGGACTTGATCTATCAAAGTTGTCATTTTTGGAAGACGTGAAACCTTAAATGAATGAACTGAATGGCACTAACAAGCGGCTTGTCAAGACGTCTTGACAAAATCACAACGTCCCAGAGACCTACTAAATACTAAACTCCGAACGAATACGCCAGGAAGGTCCAACGGTACTGACCGGCCGCCGCTTCATCCTCAGCCGAAAGTCGTCACTGGATGCGGATATGGAGGGGTATGTGGTCAACACACCGCTCTCCCGGCCGTATGTCAGTTTACGAGACCGGAGCCGCTACTTCTCAATCAAGTAGCTCCTCAGTTTGCCTCATAACGGCTGAGTGCACCCCGCTTGCCAACAGCGCTCGGCAGACCGGATGGTCACCCATCCAAGTGCTAGCCCAGAGCGACAACAGCAGAGGACCACCAAAGAAGAAAATAGCTATCTACTGACATTTGAAAGTCCGAAGGAAAATCCCACAGGCATAAACCTCCGCCGAAGATGGAGGAGAGCAGAACCCCGCTAAAAAGATCGAGAGCAGACTACATAAGGTGGTCCAGCGGTCAAACAGGTACAATTAAGTCCGCGTCACCGAGCAAGGCGCCACAGTGTTTAGCACACTGGACTCGCTTTTAAGCCCGCGTACGGCCATCCATATTTAGGTTTCCCTTTATTTCCGTAAATCGCTCCAGGCAAATGCCGTGACATTTCCTTTGAAAGAGCACGGCTCATTCCCTTTCCCGTGCTTGAAACAATCGAGCTTGTATTCCGTCTCTAATGACCTCGATGTCGACGGGGCGTTGAAGCCAACTATCCTTTCTTCCTTTTAAGTTCCTGTCCAGACGTCAAATCCAGTTCTCCCTTTGTTTTCCAAAATAACTCCAGGTGAATACCAGAATAATTTCTTTGAGCAGGCCAACGCCTAACTCCTGCCCTAACCTCGTCCAAGAGAGGTATCGTAATAAATGAAATTTACGTCAATACAAAAGGTAGTCACTCTAACACGGCGTAGGACCGCCCCTAGCCTTGACAATGATATCACTTCAGTGAGGAAGATTGCCCACAAGTTTCTACAGGTGTACCATGTCCATGCGAAGATACTGGCTGACGACTGGATCCCTTTAGAACTATTAAATTTCTGGCATGTTGATTGCTACGTTTCACCCGTTGTTTCAGATAGCCTCAGATATTTTTTATGAGATTAAGACCGAACAGTTTAGCGGATCGTTCGAGGTGCAGTAGGACGCCTATGTGTTCGTCAAAAGGTGTGCATACGGACCTGTGAGGACGGCTGTTGTAATCTTGGAAGACAGCAGTGACCACAGCGTATTCATCACGGGCATATAGAGAAAGGCTACCGACAAAGATGAAGCAAACATCAAGGTTCACACTGGCAGTAAACTAAATTAGCGGACGCTATTCATGATACAGAAACACCTCACAGGCATCACAGAACTGCCTCCGACCTGAACTGTAGCCTTCACGCATTACGGTGAAACGTCTCAATGAGCCTTCGTTCCACTCACCGCCAAGCATATTTCAAAAAGAGGCAAAATCACGATTCTTCGGACCACACTACGCATTTCGAGCAAGCTAGTGTGCAGCGTTTATTTTTTCGGTCCACTGTCGACGTGCAGTTTCATGTGCCGCTTGAGCAAGGGACTTCTGCGAATTACCCAGTTCCAAATATCCACTGCATGCTGTTCCTTCGCAATTTAAAATTAGCGGTCTTTCCACGCAATTCTCTTCGCAGTTTTAACTCGGGAACCGGTTGACACAGACCTGAATTCGCTGACAGCACCATTTCCTGGTGGTTTTGGAACCGATTGTCTTTGACGGGGCGTAACACCTCTCTGCAGTCCCTGTCGTTTGGGATCTTTTTACGACCGGTTTTCTTAGTCCGTGTACATAGCTGTCAGTGGTATATATTTCTTGTAGACACGCTGGACAGTCCGCGGCCGGCCGCGGCGGCCAAGCGGTTCTAGGCGCTTCAGTCAGGAACCGCGCGACCGCTACGGTCGCAGGTCCGAATCCTGCCTCGGGCATGGATGTGTGTGATGTCCTTAGGTTAGTTAGGTTTAAGTAGTTCTAAGTTCTAGGGGACTGATGACCTCGGATGTTAAGTCCCATAGTGCTCAGAGCCATTTGAACCGTTTGACAGTCCGCGTCGATACACAAACACTCAGGGTAAATTCATTCGCGATGTGGTCATGGGCACGTTCAAACATGATAGTTCCTTTCTGCCGTTCTGTCACGTGTTCACGTCAACCCAGCTTACTCGTTGATTCCGTACAACCAACCAGCACAGACACAAGTCATTACTTCACTGCACTGCACTGCCCATCACACTAGACGAGGTAGCTAACGTTGACGTGGCACTTTACGAGTTTTGTGACGTCACTTCGTGCTATTTCACGTTGACGAGCCATTACCTGACGCGAAACTCAAAATAAGTTCTGCAATATTTCGGCAATTCACCACGTAACGCAGAACCAATAGGAAGTAAGAACGCTCCCTGTGTCACAATCAGTACATGTGAGACGTCATATTGTATTTGTCGTGTTCAGTAGAAGCCATAATTCGTTGGTTTTTATGTTACACCTTATACCCTATGAATATATGTGTTTCTAAGCACCAGCATAACGAATGTCTCGAGACCGAATCGTTGTTGGTACGATGTATTGTAATATAATGACGGGAAGGGTCATATTGGTAGTTAAAGAATTTTCGTATTTAGTTATTCTCGCTTCATAAACTAAGCCGTTCTAAGGCAGCGGCAAAGTGAAGATTCATGAAGAACGTATCGCTTTTGTTACAATTTGGTATAATTAAAAGTCGGTTAATAATAATTCGGCGATTAAAGCGTTTAGAAGACATAACACAAGGTCGCTCAACGTAGACACTCAGCACATGTAGTTAGAAGATGCACAACTTTATGAGAAAGATGATACACCGTGTTTTGCAATGTCCAAATTTTTTCACCTTAATGTTCCCTAAAAAGGTTGTAGGACTTTGTTACGACAGTAATAGAAGTAATTTCTGTAATATTTGATATTATGTAAATGTTAGTGCGCTCTCTATCAGGAGTGAGTTTGTTCTATTTGGTGAGCTGATGTCCTTATCGACTGAACATCTACCTTTCCCTTTTGTCTTATTATATGTTCACGGATATTAAAGTTTTCAGTTACGTATACCACAGACATAACATGATTAGCATGTGGAGAATGGTGGAAAATCCGTCTTAATAGAGCTAGCAAAGGAATTTTACGCTTGTCCATCTTCGTGAAGAAACTGTGTTGTTTGCGAGCCATACAAAGCCAACTGCTGCTGCAGAGCGCTGAGAGCGCAAAAATCACGTTAACCAGCTCGTCCCGTGTGCTGACAACCCCTTGTCTTGCCGGCCGGAATGGCCCAGCGGTTCTAGGCGCTACAGTCTGGAACCGCGCGACCGTTACGGTCGCAGGTTCGAATCCTGCCTCGGGCATGGATGTGTGTGATGTCCCTAGGTTAGCTAGGTTTAAGTAGTTCTAAGTTCTAGGGGACTGATGACCTCAGAAGTTAAGTCCCATAGTCCTCAGAGCCATGTCTTGGGACATGGGATATCCCGGCTGCGTGCTCGTCAAGGTTATTGCTGTCTCGTTTCCGTGTGACGACGACTTTAGCGTTAGGTCAAATGGCTGACAGATTCCAATTCCGAACTGTCTACAGCACTTCAAAGTGATCAGTGTGCACTTGTAATCGGGTGTCTAATATTCTGACCGGTGAATACCCAATGAAGATGACCAAGCTTTTGTAATTAAAAGCCATGAGGTAGATCATGCGTGTATTTAAAGGTTGAAGTCATAATCTAATTGGTAATTTATATGAACAATAGAACCACTGAGATAATGTAACTATGTTAAAACTACTGGCTGTCCTTATCCACCGTGGAATATGGGTGCACGAGCGGTCTCAATGTTTGTTTGGATACATTAGCGATCTTCACCCAGATTATTAGCACTTAGCTGAACTGGTCATCTTCACTTTCATACCGACAAGAAAGTATCTACATATCTATCACACATGAAAATGACCTGTTAGAAATCGGGCCATTGTGAATATGTATTGAATAAAACATTGCAAAAGAAATACAGATCAGTGAGTTTCGTATATACCGACTTCCACAGAAAGAAAAGCGTACCGCTTTGCTTTTGTCTAGAGACTGATTGTTTTAATTTATTGTACAAAATCTAAATGTGAACTAAAAGCTATAGTAAACTTCCATACCGAACAATGTGAAGCATATAACTTTTTTCTGTGGGTTTCATGTTTCGATGTGTATTGTTAAATTTCTAGCCATTAGATAGTTTCAAAGCGTATTTTTTTGTAATTTCTTATAATAACTGACAGTGAGACACTCGGTACATCACTATTACAAAATATGATTAAGGGCATGAATTGCAAAAATTTAAACCAACTAATAAGAGTGAAAAAATATAAAAGTATGTATGAAATTGTGAAGTGACTGAAGCTAAAAAAAAAAAAAGAACGTGTGTGTGTGTGTGTGTGCGGGCGCGCTCGCGCGCGCGCTTGAATGAGTGAGTCAGTGAGAGAGAGAGAGAGAGAGAGAGAGCGAGAGGGGGGGGGGGAGAATGTAAATGAAATGGCTTGACAAAGGATGTGACAATGTAAATAATTATTTTTATGCGTCCTGTGAACGATAAACAGACGAAATGCGGTATGATCTGCTGACATCGTGCCAATTTATTTTTTGGTTGCCCACCAATTACTTTCTAATAAGCAGACCTGGCCATATTCATACTGCGGCTTCAAGTAGCTTAGGAAAAAATACCTCATTACTCGCGTCTGGCGGCCTACGCTGGGTTCCTCGGAGCTTCACCAAAAACGCTCGTGTCGTTAATATTCCGATAATCGATTCGGAAAGTTCGCCCGAGCATGATGACCTGAGAGGACAAACTCTGCGCACTTTAGCTCTGAACTCCATAAAAAAGCCAAACGTAGAGCAATTTTATACAATTTTCGTCACTAACAACTTGGACGTACGGCTCCACCATTTACCAACTCGCTCTTGTAATGAAACGTTTTAGTGTTCAAGGTCGCTGTAGTACTTGAAGTAGTTTTGCTGTCTTAAAATTCCATTTCCGCTAAGCTGATAATCATTCACATTCCTTCATTATTGTTTTGGTGTACTAGGCAACACATGAAACAACTTAAGTCGTCTTTCTTTTCTCGTTTCTCTCCAGAAGTTTCTCGTTCTTTCCCTATGCTTTTCTTTCTTCCGTTTATATTGCGGAAGTGCTGGAGACCGTTTACTTTTGCTCCGAACGTTTCTATTTCTTCTTCCATCATTTCCATTTCCCTCGGATCTGCTTCAACGATCTGCTTCAACTTCTTTGATTCATTGATTCATGTGAATTATGTTTTTGTCAAAGCTAAAAGTTGTTTTGCATTCTTTTTTTATCTGTCCTTTTTAAGTGCCCGTGGAATAAAAGTCGTCCCTTCCTCATTGTGTCTAATATCCGTTTTGTTTATTCATAAGCTTCATTATTACTTCTTAATTTCCATTTCCCGTTGTCATAATTACTGCGATCCTAATATTTTTCTGATTGTTTTAATTTATTTTTATTTTATTTAACGTAATTGTATGGTTATACATAAGGATAGACATTCTGAAGCATAAAGGCATATTCTGGTCTGATGAAAGTTTTGTATTTATGAGAACTGACTTCTTTGTTATACAGATTTCTTGTTACTCGAAATGTCACCTTCATTTTTCATGTCTTTGGTAAGTTAGCTTCTCTGCCCAAAGCATTTAGTTGTGTTACTTCATCTACATATTTAAGTTTTGAAGCCTTTTTATTCTTCTATAATCAGTTACCACGTACATCAGTGGGCTCCCTTCCATTTTTTTTTTTTTTAGAAATATACATAGACCTGATTTTGAACCCCTCTTTTGCAGGAGATTTATCCGAATTGTTGTGTCTTCTACAGAATCAGTTAAGATTTAACTGTTTTATGAGAGCGCTTTCATGTAACTGATTCAAAGCCTTGATTGCTTCAGGGACGCTTTACATATGGAGTTCTTGCTTCGAAACTTACTTTTTAAGTCATGCAGAATGCAGTACCTAAAGCTTTAACCTCAACTGGTAGTTCTGGTGCCAGTCTTACACTACCGTATTTGTTGCCGCAACTACAACAGTCACAAAGCTGCATCGATCAGGCAGCTACATCGACACACACTAGGGACAGCACTGAGATTGTAGGGAGACTGCAACTCTCGTCGCGTGTTTGATTGTTTCTATTCTCTTATCCCGCATTTTTTACAATTATTTTATTAAAAATACTAACAGTGTACAATTTGTGGAGAGTGTCTGATCGTACACTGCAGACCATTACAATTTCAAAACCTTGAAGTTGCTGTGCAATAAACGTCAAACTGGCGTGCTTGGAAATGCAAACGACCAGCGTTTCAATGTGGGAGTAACATCGTCTGCATTCTCTACACAAGGAAAAATTAGGTAGCGGATTTTTCATCACAGTCGCATTTAAAGGCTATCCGCCTGGATAGCAGTGTGCGTTAAAGCGGCCGCTTCCGGGACGGGGAGGTGCACCGGCCTCGGATCGGACCCGCCCGGCGGATTAACGACGAAGGTCAGTCTGCCAACCAGCCTGGATTGGTTTATAGGCGGTTTCCCACATCCAACTAGGTAAACATCGCCCTGATGACCAAGTCCCGCCTATTACAAGAATCCCAGACATTAAGAAAATTTCCGCTAGCCTTCACATGAATAGCACTTCACGCAGACAGTTGGGATGCACATATTCCGGCCCGAAAGGTTACTGGACAGGAAGGCATTCGACCACCCCTTCAAGTAACCAAGCCAAATGTGTTCCTATCCACGAAGACCCGCGACGATGCGGGTCAGAGTCACAAGAAAATGAACAAAGAAGAAGAAATAGCATAAAATGCTATTACTTACTGAGACTGTCGTATTCTGCCTCATAAAAGCAGATAAACGTCTACTAACAAGTGTCGGAATGCGGCAGCAACGAGATCGTGGAATATCGAGGCGGCAGTTTCTCGTTCCGCAATACTGCTGCTAGCATTGGTCGACATCTCACGGCGACCATGCCAATATGTAATCGATGGGTTCAAGAGGGTCACACTAGATACCCTGCAGGATCTCAACGGCCCCTCACTACTAGAGTCGGAAAGCGTAGGCAGTTGTGCGCTCGGCGTGCACAATCGTACAGCCACGTTAAGCAGTTGGGTCACATTAATACTAGCATCGTTTGTTCAACGTCAACGTGCAATAACAACTCGTAGACGGCGGTTGACAGCACTAACAGTGGAAGGTATACACTGATCAACCACTACATTATGACCATCTACCTAATAGCCGGCGTGTCACCCTTTGGCAGGCATAACAACAGCGACGTGTCGTGGCGTGGAAGCAATGGGGCCTTGATAGGTCCCTGGAGGGAGTTGACACCAAATCTGCACACAAGTCACCTAACTCCAGAGAATTCCGCGGAGGAGGGTGTTGAGCTCTGACACCACTTTCAATCACATCCCTGATGTGTTCGATCGGGTTCAGATCCGGCGATTTAAGGATCCAGAACATCGACTGGAGCTCGCTAGTGTGTTAATCAAAACACTACATCAAGCTCCTGGCCTTGTGACATGGCATTATCTTGTTGAAAAATGCCACTGCTATCGGGAAACATGATCACCAGTGTGCAGTACTCCTTTGCCGTCATGGTGCCTTGCAAGAGCTCCATTGGACGCATGGATGCCCACGTGAATGTTCCACAGAGATTAATGGAGGCACCGCCAGCTTGTCTCCGACCCTTACTACATGCGTGAAGAAGCTGTTCTCCTGGAAGACGACGGATTCGCGAACTCCCATCGGCATGATGAAGGAGAGGAGGTATAGGGACTTGTCAGACCATACAACGCTCTGCCGCTGCGCCAACGTCCAGTGTCGATGGTAAAGTTCCCATTTCACTCGTAGTTGCCGATGTCGTGGTGTTAACATTGGCGCCGGCCGCGGTGGCCGAGCGGTCCTAGGCGCTACAATCTGGAATTGCGTGATCGCTGCGGTCGCAGTTTCGAATGCTGCCTCGGGCATGGGTGTGTGTGATGCCCTTAGGTTAGTTAGGTTTAAGTAGTTCTAAGTTCTAGGGGACTGATGACCTCAGTAGTTACGTCCCGTAGTGCTCAGAGCCATTTGAACCATTTGTTAACATTGGCACATGCATGGGTCGTCATCGTTAGGAGCGTTCGATGTACCGTGTGTTCAGACACATTTTTACTCTGCCCAGCATTAATACATAATGTTAGTTCCGATACAGTTCGCCCCTATCCTGTTTTACCAGGCTGCCCTGCTTATGACGTCCGACATCTGTAATGAGGGGTAACCGCCCAACCCCACGACATCTGGATGTTTTGTACATCCATCCTTTTCGCAGGAGGTCTTTGGGACGACGTCCGTTTACTATTGTGAGAAAATAAAAGACTTACAGACGTCCGTATGATTTTATTTTATTTTGTTGCAATCAGTTTCGGCGTTTCAATGCGCCATCTTCAGACTGTAGTTGATGCGCCCCTATACTGGATACGCAAATAATGTGTCAGCACTCTAGCCCTCATTTGCCATCTGGAACTGGTTTCACCTCGGTTCCTCCACGTGTTGAAGACAATCGCTACAGCACTCCTCGGACACCCGAGAAGTCGTCCAGTTTCTGAAACACCGAGCCTCCGGGCCACCATAATAAGCCGTAGGTCAAACTCCGATAGATGGCATACCTTGCCAGTTCTACACACGGACAGCACGCTTACTGTTACTACGTGCACCGTGCATGTTTCAGACCAGCAGTCATTCCTCGCCAGGTGACGCTGCTATCGCCTGTACGGGCTTACATCGTTAGTGGTCAAAATGTTCTTGCTGATCAGTGTATAAACCATGTTGGAGGGACGCGGAAAACAGTGCACTCTTTTAGTCCCGCCGAATTGGAGCGATTTCACTGACGTCCAAAAGTGCATCATTACTTGCTTTCGGGACAAATGTGGAATCATTTACGAAATGGCTAAGTTTTTAAACTGTTCTTGTGCCGACGTGGTTAAAATATACCGTGTACGGCAAAATGGCGCTATCCAAAACCATTGCCGAGGCAACTGTGGTGCACAACGGGCCGTAGATGGCAGGGGCGAACGACTGCTTCGGAAATATGTGAAGTCGAATAGACGAGCAACTGTTGAGCAACTGACCGCTCAGATGAACCAAGGTGCTACCGTCTTCCTAACGATTGTTCACTGAACGTGGCAGTGCATCCGCCTCCAGAGCAGGCTCCTGGTTCGTGCACCCATGCTGACTACTGTTCGTCAGAGACGAAGGGTGGCACTTGGACGCCAATACCGCAACTGGTGACCTTTGCAAGCGAATCACGTATTATTCTCCATACCGCAGATGGCTGTTGGCGTGTACGGCACAAACCTCTGAAGGGGTACAAGGAGGGAACTTTACGGTCTGCGAAATGTTTGTGGAATTCCCTGAGTGATCTCTTCTATATGCGGTTTGTTTTTGGTCAGCATGAAGGCATCTACTAGGTAGGACAATGCAAAGTGTCACACAGATCCCAGTGTACATGCGTGGCTTGAAGGGTACGTTCACAGTACTCCCCTGGCCACCAAACTCCCCGGATTTAAACCTAATCGAGAATCTGTGGGATCATCTCGATCGGGCTGTTCGCATCATGGATCCTCAACAGAAAAATCGAGTTCAAAAATGTTCAAATCTTTCTGAATTCCTAAGGGACCAAACTGCTTAGGACATCGATCCCTAGATTTATACACTACTTAAAGTAACAAACTAACTTATGCCAGGAACAACACACGCACCCATGCCCGAGGGAGAACTCGAACCTCCGGCGGTAGTGACCGCGCACTCCGTGACATGACGCCTCAAACCGCGCGGCCACTCCGCGTGGCGAAATCTAGCACAACTGGCCAAGTCACTGGAGTCGGCATGGCTCCACTTCGCTATCGGCACCTCCCAGAACCTCACTGATTCTCTTGCTGTACGTCTCGCAGCGCTCCGCGCTGTGAAAGATGGTTATTCAGGCTTTCGACAGGTGGTAACATTAATGTTACTGGGTAGTGTATTTCCCTATAGTCAAGAACGCAATTTCCGCAGTGACAGCGATACGACATATGGAGCAGGACGAACTGTCAGGCAGGCGACTACAGTTGCGGCTTTCGTTGACACACCAGCAGGTAGACGTGCACCGACGGTGGTGCGACCAATATCGACACTTGTCACAGGACTGGCACCACATCTTTTTATCAGCTGAGTCACGTTTCAGCTTATAGCAACACAGTGAATGTATTCCGGTGTGGAGGTTACGAGGAGAACAAAATTAGCCAGATTGTCTTCTTCATCGTAACGCAATGGTGTGCCAAAGAGTACTCAACACGTTCATCTCTGGCTCGAACATATGTAAACTGGACAGCTGCCGTCGCTTTTCTGACGTAAGGCCTGTGGCTGTGCCCTACGTTCAATGTATCCGTGACATCTTTCAACAGGATAACGGAAGACCTTGTGTTGCTCTTGCAGTCCTAACCGATCGATCTTAATGCTGAGCGGGTTCACCAGCTGCCAAGGCTATCACATTTTTTTCTGTCGGACTGTTTCTGATAAAAACATGCGGAATTTGTTGTGGAGCATCGTGGAATACCCCCACTTCAGCACCTATAGTTTCATGAGGCTTCTACAGGAGGTAAAGCTACACGCAGTCTCCAAATAAGCCGGCCGCTTCTAGGCGCTTCAGTCCGGAACCGCGCGACTGCTACGGTCGCAGGTTCGAATCCTGCCTCTGGTATGGATGTGTGTGATGTCCTTAAGTTAGTTAGGTTTAAGTAGTTCTAATTTATAGGGGCATGATGACCTGAGACGTTGACCCATAGTGCTCAGAGCCATTTGAACCTTCAAAATAGTGTCCCAAGCAGAGAACTGTCATTGAGTTTCTTATGGCGGAAAAGAGGAGTTTCACAGATATTCACTGGTGCTTGCAGAATGTAGATGGAGATCTGGCAATGAACAGAAGCGCGGTGTATCTTTTGGGAGAGGAGTCTGTCATCATCGCAAAAGGTCTCACAAACATGCCCGATCTCCAGTGTGCCGGCCGGTCGCACGCAGCTGTGACTCCTATAGTGTTGGAAAACGCGGATGTTCTCAGGTGACTGACGGATCACAATCAAACACATCGCTACTTAACTGGACTTCGTTATTAATGCTGACACTCGTCCACCAGTTGGGGCACCTTCCGACTTCCATCTGCTTGGCCCAATGAAGGTTTCGTGGAAAGCGGTAAGTGGACAATAGTGAGTGTACTGATGCAGCAAGGCGTCGGTTCTAACGTCGCCCGGGAGAATGGTATCATGCAGGCATACAAACCCTCTCATTAAGGTGGCGTGAGGCCATCACATTCAAGGGAGATTATGTTAAAAATAGGTTTTTGTAGCCAAAACAACGTGAAATAATATGGTGTAATTGAATCCGGAATAAATCCAATTCGCTTACAGAAAAAAGTGTTGCATTACTTATTGAACGTCACTCGTAATAATCACGTGTTCTGTTTATTATGCTGCATACACACACTAAATAAAATTTGGTTATTCGGTATTCTTGTAGATGCTTCACTTTTTAATGTATAACCGTGGAAGTATGAGTATCTCGCAATGTGTGGCAAGAAATTACCGAATGTAAATGTGTTTAATCTTATTGTGGTAAGCTGCTCCATCTAGAACACGACACGAGATTATCCGGAAACCTTGTCAATAAGAGAATGTAATAGAAAGCCAATTGGAGACGCTACAAGAAAGCCGTGTGCCGTTCACAGCACTACTCTCAAAATTCAGTCCGAGTCAAGAAACGTTACTTCAAATGATGTTTCCCTTAATGATCGCGAAGGAATAATTACTGAAATTCGGACGTGTACAGTAGCAGACGATAATCTTTCCGCTGTGCATACCTGCGGCTAATGTAGCTGGGAGGAGATAAAATTATTGTGGATAGGTGTTGACGTATGTTTTATCAATACAAAGGCAATTGTTTATTAACAAATACGCATCGGAGGAAGGCGCTCTCTCTGTGTCGTGTGACGGATGGCTGCCGGGTGCGTCTCTTTTTTTGCGACGCTTTTTACGCGACTTGCTCGTCAGTGATGATTAAATGAAGATGAGAACTACACAAAACGCACTGCCCGAGTCGAGAAAATCTCTGACCCATCCGGGAATCGAACCCCGGCCCCTTTGGTTGGTATATAGCTACGCTGACCGCGCAGATACCGAGGTTGACATCGAAGCAGGTAGCTGGCATCAAGAGTAACTGTGTGATGAACTGGATGTTATCGAAGCATCGAGTTCCTGACTAAGAGTCTTAGGTGTTTAATAAAAAAAGAGTAAAAAAACTGCATTGGCTTGCAGCTTAACACACACGTACACACACGCACACCAATATTCGGTAGCCACTTCAGCCTCTTAGCTAACATATGATAGACTGCTAGTAGTAGTATACAAGTTACGGATAAAAAGTAATAAATGTACTGGCGACTTGTGTTCCAATCGTGTGCATGTGCGTACAGAGACTTCTGTTCCAGTTTTGTGTCGCACAAAATAGACAGGCATCTCGTATGCGAACTTCAATGTTTCATTGATATGTGTGACCGACATCTACCTATTCTGTGAACCGACGTCACAGGACCTCAGATTTCTTATTTACAGTTCGAAATGCCGTAGGATGGTTGCCATCAAGGTCACATACATAGACTTTTGACACCATTGCTTCGCTGTATTCCAAAGGAAATCTTTAATGCCAGATTGAAGCAACTTCATAAATCTGTATTTAAAAATGGATTACGGCCAACTTTCTTCTAGATCACTTCGAAGGCAAATATAGGTATTCTCTTTGTATATTCCTCCTTTGTTCCATGACAAGAAACGTCATTTTAGATCCAAGTTATTTATAGTCTGTTAAATATGCCAGAAAAAATAAAAAATGGGATTCTATAACCATATGCAAACAAATTAATCCCTTCTCAGTACGCACTAGTGGAACAGCAGAATAATGTAGATGCAGTATTTACATCCACTTGGTGAGGGTATTTGCATGTAAATACTGAGCGAATAATGCTTTCTCTGTACTACAAGAACACAGTCTGCTATTAACGTCCCTGACTCCATAGGAACCCAGGCTTCAAGGACAACGCAGATCTCCAACAGAAAATTTACGGACTTTCCACCACGGAATACATTTGCAAGTCAGCTCATGCAAGAACGAGCTAGTTCCGGCTTCCAGGCTGTGAGTGTGCAGCAGAGATGTCGAGCATAAAGAGAGCCAAAGGAAAGACATAGCACGAATAAGAGCACTGTTCTGAACATGAGGTCAGTCTGAACGGGACGGGTTGACCTCTCAGCCTGAAGCTGACACGCTTCTACATCAGAGGCGGCGGATCCACGAAATACAGATGCTGATAACAGGCCGGTCGAGTACTGTGTTAGGAAACCAACCGTCGCGTGAAACAGGCGCTGTGGAGCCACAAGGCCAGGTGCAAATTTGTGAGGTGAGCGTGCAGCCCGACAGTTACCGTAACGACTCATTAGCGCCGACGGCACTCCCACAAATACAGACGGCGAAGCACAGGCCATCAACATGGTCTTACGCCCCACGCCAGGAGTTTACCATCTTCCCTGGGCTCGGGGCAACGCAAAGCTATTGTTAACAAAGGAGGAAAATAGAAGCAAAGAATACTACCGACACTGTGACCAATCGTCAAAGTGATATCAGCCAAAGGCACAACTCTCGCTTTTCATGAATGTTAGGTACTAGTGCACGCAAATGTAGTAAATCTCTCCAACCAGATAGTTGACCCTACACCTCTGTCTCCCAGGCATTGACATTAAATGATTCTACCTTTTTATTTAAGAACACGTACCCGTTCTCATCTTCTCCATACATCAAAAAATACTGATAGTTAAATAAACGGGACAAAACGGTACAGTTTTTCAGCGGCTTAGACACGAGCAGATTTCAGACTAGCACTGTTAAATAACTAGTTAATTCACATCCCGTAGTTAAATGCAACAGAGAAGACATATGTGCCATCGCATCGTATCTAACAATTACAGATTTAACAAATACGATATTCAGCTTCAATTTAATTTGTCGTAACACTTGGAGTTGCTTTGTGAATACACAGGTCTCATAAGAGCCCTTTAAAACCAATGTCTTGTAACCTCCCCCTCACTTATCGACCTTAATGACAGTGAAAAATTAAACCGCGTGTACCTAATGGAAATTCGGGAAAAGCAATCGTCACAGAAGTTAATCTGTCGGTAAAGAGGGAGGAAAGGGTTACATCTAAATGAAAGGAAAAATGCAAATGAAACTGGTGGAAATTAATTTTGAAAAGGGGTAAAGTTAATAAAGAAAGTAAATGTGCGGCCGTTACGTTAACAATCAACTAGCGGTAATTAGATATTTGAGATTTGGGGGAAATTACGGTCGCCAGTCCTAAGGACAATTACTATAGTAACTGAAAAAGAAAGGTTATTACACATATAATTAGCACTAGAAGCGTGGCAACTGAAGGTTGACACGTGTAGTGTGAAAACTGAAAGTTTGTCAGAAGTAATAAATTTCGCTACACTCTGACTTAATTTAGCAAAAGAATTAATAAAACCGGAAAATCGAAAGTTAATTTAGTGACTGAAATTAATAGTGAGCTTTCTTTCTGAAGCACATCGAAATTCAGTAAAATAGGTTAGTCTTGGACTACCTCAACAATCATTTCAAAAGCTACTTGAATCTATGCAATTTAGAAACAAGAGATTTAACTTTGAACTTGAATTAAATGATTCTGAACAATTAACAATAGTAAAATTTAGTACGTACCGAGCTGAGCTGCAGTCACAGGTAAGCTAAAATATGGTAACAAAACTCGCACTCTTACTTTGTGCTTGTGTAATCTAAGTATTGTAGCCAGCTATGAATACCTTAACTGAACTTTGAAATTGAAATTTGAAATTAAAGCAGTGAAATTGAATGTTGCTGGCGTTTGAATTTCAACGACACTCTGGTTCATTCCGGAAAAGGAAGGGACCCTGCTTGGTAATGCAATTGGGACAATGAGCAACAAAGGTTCATGCTAAGTTGCTGTAATTTTGATGCAACAATTTTAAAAGTTTGAAAAGCTGAGGTCTGCCATACAGTTCTAAAACTTTACGTGCTTCCAGTCTTCCTTGTTGGTTGATTGAAGGTTTGAAGCCGTCGATCGAGGAGGTGGCGACAGTCACTCATTGTCAGCCGTCGCTGTTGCAGAAACTGGATGTTGGCGCGCCTTCTTCTCGACACGGTCACCAGACGAAACGGGCTCTTGATGTGCGCCAGCTAATGCTTCCCGTCCGCGACACCATGTCAGAAACTATCATCGCAAGTCGAGCGCAATTACATGCTGCCAAACCCCGAAAGCGCGGCAACTCGCGGGAGCTTCACACAACGCACCTGCTCCACTCGCTACTCCAGCCAGACTCTCTCTCTGCTCAGCCCGCGCTCCACGCGGCAGAGTTAACCCTACCAAAGATCCTTCACACTTTGATTCTTCACACGACCTATCGATGTAATCGTTCGATAGCAGTTTTCCCTAGGCAAGACCCAGCGTAAAAATACAAATAATATTTACGAAACTAACCAATTATACATCGACATAAATGCATAAATATATATATACAAATAGTAAAACAATTACAATATGCAAAGGCACAGAAATGTTATATATTCAGGTAACAAAAATAAGGAAAACAAATTTATAGTACAATAGATGGAAATAGGAGGATATGCATTTCCGGCGTTACAGTCTGACTCTGTTCAACCACCTACCCTAGATCAATTCAGTTGTCGTTAATAATACTCGAAAGCTGTCACTAGCCAGATTAATTTCTTGAAAATGTTTAAAAATGCCTAAAACACGTTTATTGTGATGGAAAAGCAGTCCTTTATAAAAATACGTCACATATTGCACAAAAATGAGCCAAAATTTTGTTATATGCAAGTACTAGCATGAGGTGGGAAACCCACACGTGTAGTGTGACGGCATTCTAGCCTGGTTGTCCATGGAGCATGGTGCATAAAAGGAGCATTGTTTAATTTTACAAATACTGAATTAAAAATGAAAGTATAACAAATAAGAAAGACAAATGAAAATTAATATTTACAGAGTATTTTCCTGTCATTGTCTCCGGGAACTGTTACCAGTACCCGTTACCTAATAGCCAATGAATGTGGTAAAAAAATGTTCGCACATCCCATCCTATCCCACTCTACCTGACAGCCACTGTATGAGCTGAACACAGGAGCGGTTATTCCCACCTCCTGTCCTGAGGCAACGACACCGTATGGTATCTCTCACGAACATAAAAATGGCCACTGAAGGTACAATCTACACTTAGTACTTCCAATAACTGTAAATAAAACTCGTAATCTACATGAAAGGAACACTGAAAAACTGAGGAACAATTATGAACTGATTCGGAACGTCAAAACATGCAAACAACACCGTGAAAGGAAGTCTTACAACGCTATCGTACGGTAGCTCAAAGTCAAACGACGATATGAACCATTATGGAACACTTAACAGTTGCCAGAAACGCTCAAGCATAAAATGCAAACGTAGCGATAGTGGGATTTCGTTTTAACGAGAAATGAATCATGGGTCAGCAATAAAAAGCCGTAAGAAGCACGTAGCCTTTAATGCTTACTACAACAATAATAATTTGAGAAATAATGGGGCTCCTACATATAACTGAAGAACATAAATTATAGAATGCTGCTTGTCCTCACTGTTTTTTCTCTATCTCGGTGGTCTCAGATTTCTCGTTTTATCGCCGTTGCAAAATTAAAATAACCTTTTTACACAAAGTAGAAGTTTGGAGGGCTCTTTTCTTTACCTTATTAATTTTTCCCTTGTTACCAACTTAAATTCTGAAGTTGATGGTGTATCTTCACTTTCCAGCGTCAGCCATACAATCTAAGTTTCACCATCCTTTTTCCCCTTGTTAGTTTGACTGAAAGGCAGTTTACACGAGGAAGATAGAACGCCCCGATTCCGAGAAAATGCATCTCAACGGTAGGTCTGTAATATCCTCCGTACAGCATAAGGCGATGGGTAGCTATTACCGACAGCAACCACGCTCTTTCCAAGCGGTAAAAGCCTGTGTATGTCCCCGTAGGCCCTAGTCCTTAATGAACTTTTATAATCTGAACGCGAGATAAACTATGGAGGTAGAAGAATGCTGAATAGGCTGTTCTGAATAAATTGTTCATTACTTCAATAGGATTTCCCGTGAACAATCCGGCGTTTAGTCAACTGAACTCAATTTTAATTCGCTGAGCGTTGCTGCTATACTTTATTGGCTATATCTAAGTCTTACAATCCTGTCACTGTACAGGACGAGATGTAAGGGCCAAACACTCCGTAGAAGGAGTCTACAATTATTGATTATACTGGTGCATTGAATACAATTTCTTTGAAAGGTACAAGAAAAATCATAGAATCCTTTAAACTAATTCGTCCTAGATTATTGACTGATGGATGTAATATATGATCTACGAATCTTAATAGATTAATATTATGTGAAAGTAATTTGTCACTTTTAGTGGTAGCAGCTGTAAAATATGGAGGAAGGTACCATGGATTAGATGGCTACCATGCCTAGCTTCAAAATTTTATTCGTGTTTACAAAATTTCATTGAAATTTAGAATGTTACCTTGGTGGACATCTACCTTGTAGGACTGCTTTCATTGAAATTGTTTCCGGGTTCGCGACTCGGCCAGGACTCCTGCTATTCATGTGTTGCAACATGAGCCCTTTTACAGTTTACCTGTAAATGCGCACTACGTTAGAGACTTTTGACAAACGTTAACTAGGAAGAAATAATCCCGTAGCGAATTGTATGCAAAATTTAATTGAAATACTGCTGGGCCCACCACCTTCTCGGCTTTGTTAGTTTCAAATGTTATTCAAAATTAGCACATGATTTCAACATAACCCATGTGAGGGTTTTGTGCGGCTGCTACGCATTCATAAAAATTTTCTGGCTTAAACTGTGTGTCTGTCTGGATTTCGAGGCTGGACGTTTTCCTTTCTTGAAGACCGCTCCGTCAGCTGAATCACTCGTCTGCATCACTACCAAGGACTAAAAGTATACCATTTGTCAATTCTTGGTCCCTACCTTTGCATATTCCAAAGAGGTCGTGCTGTGTACTCTGTTAGAATAGTGTTCAAAAAGAGAAATAATATAACGGAGAAGAATAAAGGCCTGCGTTTTTGTCCCCGTAAAAGATAGGCTTGCAGGAGGGCCCGTTTCTTCAGAGAGAAGTTTGCACTGTATTACCAGAATAGGTAGTTATAGCTTCTTAACTGGCAGTTAGTATTGTGGGAAACATACGAGGGCGTGCTGAAAGGTAATTCTCCGAATATTTTATTCTGTTTACAGTATCGGTTGAGGTTTTACATGTCATGGATATTACTCGGTCGACTTTCCTGCTTCAGTGATGCAAGTTGCAATCCTCTGCCGCCAGATGGTTCCAAATTGTAGCGTGTAACACGGCGGTGTGAAGCGTAAGTGTGTCGGAATGCGAGAAACAGCGAGCTGTAATCTAGTTTCGTGTTGAAAGCGGTCGTCCACACAAGGAGCACCCTCTTCTTCAGCAGGACAATGCAACAACACACACCACTGCGACATCATCTACAATACGATGCTTTGGATGTATCAACCTTCATGCAGTCCCGACTTAGTCGCATCCGATTTTCCTCTGTTTCCAAAACGTAAGGTACCTTTGACGTCTTCACTTTGTTAGTGATGAAGCGGTGTAAGCAGAGGTGGGGTTGTGGTTTCGTCAACAAACTGAAACATTCTACAGTGATGGTATCAACAAACTGCTATCTTGTTGGGAGACTTTGTTGAAAAATAAATGTTCAAATGTGTGTGAATTCCTAAGGGACCAAACTGCTTAGGTCATCGGTCCCTAGACTTACACACTACTTAAACTAACTTACATTAAGAACAACACACACACCCATGCCCGAGGGAGGATTCGAACCTCCGGCGGGAGGGGCCGCGCAGTCCGTGTTATGACGCCTCAAACCGCGCGGCCACTCCGCGCGGCGAAAAATAAATATGTACACATGAAGAATAGAGATATAGAATGTTAACTAGTTTTGTTTCATTTAAAAAGCTTTAAGGGTTTTTTACATAAAAAGTGAGGAATTATTCTTCAGCATGCCCTCGTACCTTCTTTCTCAGAAATCTGAGCAAAATACGTCAAACACAGAAACGACTTTACAATTTTCATGGTTCCAATTTCAGTATACTTCCAATATTGGTAACAAAGCAAGTGCAGTTAAAATACATCGGCCGTTTCGCTTTGCATATGCACCATTCAGATGTCCATGGCAATATAACATTTTTACCGCAGTGCAGACTTACCTCGCGAAAGTCGAAAATTATTCCACTAACAATGTAATAATAGCAGCAGTACACAAAAATGTTGAGGCAAAAAAATTTTTCAAATGGCTCTGTGCACTATGGGACTTAACATCTGAGGTCATCAGTCACCTAGAACTTAGAACTACTTAAACCTAACTAACCTAAGGACATCACACACATCCATGCCCGAGGCAGGATTCGAACCTGCGACCGTAGCGGTCACGCGGTTCCAGACTGAAGTGCCTAGAACCGTCGGCCACCTAGGCCGGCTGATGAGGCAAAAGCAGAAACAAAAATTAATGTTTTAACTAACAACGGTATTCCGAATTATGGCCCTTAGTGCACAGAACTTGCATTCGGAAGACTATTGGCTAATCGTTTGATAATTTTAAAAACTGTAATTATTATGTTTCAGTCCGTAATTCGAACGTTTGGTTAGGTCTCTCGACCTCTTGTAATTTCTCGGAGGCTCTTTTGTTAAATATTAAGGAGTGATACCCTTCACTGAAAGGATATGGTGGAAGGAGCAACCGAACCACAATGTAAGTTATATAATGTAGACGAAAGCAGAACATTGCCGTGAAGTAACGTATGTCGTACGTAAAGAACACAATAGCAGCGTATGCTCAACAGTATGGTGTGTAGACAACAGGAAACTACGTTGGCGATACGAAAATTACATTGCTCGGTGAACGGGGAATAACGTAGCCAGAAATCAGGATAGAGAAACTAGCCTCAACCTAATAATAGTCCATTATCAGTCTAAGGCATAGGGCGTTGAGAACAGCGGAGTAATGCGGTCTCAACGTAATCTAGATTTCAAGAACGTAATTCCTTATACGATGACGCTGTATTCATTGGGTGGAACATTGAAGCATGGCGTCGGTCTTCGGTGATACAAAAATAATAAGACTCGGAAGAAATGTTCATCTTCGATATCGAAGTTAAACCGTGGATTTTTCTGACAAAGTCATTTCAGTCTGTGGCTTAACAAGAAATGTTTACAATCTGATATGAGGAAAATCCACAGCTCTAGCGCGTACATCAAATATGTCTGCATCAGAAGTGCGTACACCGTATTTGCTGATTAAACTATTAATCCCTAAAATGTAAGTCAAGCAAATGGCCGAAATGTTACTAGAAAAAACTAGAATTGAAATAAAAAGCAGCTTGTGCTTCTGTTGTTAGTCTTTGCCACATGTGCAATTCCATGAAACTCAAAAGCCTCTTAATATGTCACACAGATCGAACGATCTCCAACACCTACATTGATTTCGGAATATGTCGAATCCTGGAAAAAATTAAGTACATTCAGAAAAAGAAAACACAACCAATGCTTAGTTGAGTGGTTAGATGTTGTTTCCATTCTGAGGAAAACATTACACGCCGGCACGAGCCACTCAGTAAAGTCACCCTTTCGCCAAAGCGCAACTTAGCGTCCAATTACGTGACGGGAAGACCGAGTGACGTGACATCCGCACGCTTTCACACCCGGTAACGTTTATGACGCTTCTGATGTCTCGTTTATTTTGTTGGCAGGCAGATTTAACAGCTCACGTAAAATTATCATTCCTTACAACCGTATAGTTTAGGTTAAATACTACATAACAATTAAACTTATAAAAAAATAGAAGGAATAGGAACGGGTCTAACTAAGTGTCAGCCATTCTGTGTTCAAATAAATGCAGACGATTGACAATGGTGAAACGATTTACAGATTTCGACTACTGCCAGGATGAATCTTAGCCATATTTTCTGACAGGAACATTAAAACAACAGTTTGTCGCTTTGACCTGTAAGCAAAAGTAAGTTATTTTAAAAGCGAAGACTGACGCAAGAAATGTAAAAACTGGTGTTGTTAAGAAGTGAATCAGCCAAAAGCATAGGTTTCGTAGTAATTTTCTAGGAAATTTCGTGCTTTTTCTGAATCCTATCAGTTCTTTGACGATATTGCTTTATTATGGCTGACATGCAAAAAGGGATAAAGAATATAGAATGATCCACTCATAATAGAAAGGTAGATACAAGCTAAAATAAGGAATGTTTTCACTCCCAAGGATAGCTTATTTGTTCTGGGTTAGCTGTTCTTCGCTTAGGATGAGTTACTGATGTCGTTAGCCATGTCCTTTAACGCTAAGGAATTAAGTGCTCGAGTACTGTTTACTAATAAGTGAACTACTTACTATTTTATTGTAATTATGACGGTTGAAACAATGTCAATGACACAGTGAGGTAAGAAAGCAGTAAGCCACAAATATAAGTTATTTTCTTATTTGAATCACTTGTATTTAGACTTGTCAATTTTATGAAGGCAGTCAGCTGCCAATATCTTACGCCGTAGACGACAATGGCGGTACCTAAGTGATAACACGAAGAACTTTCCCAAGGATTGAATATATATCTGAAAAGTTTGCTGGAGTGTCTTGCAAACAATCGATCAACCTTGGAGTGAAAAATATTCACGATAAGAAAAACAAACGGAGTGTTTGTATGTGGCTGAAGCTGTGTTTGGGAAAAATGTACGATTCATATGCAAATCGTTTTTATCTCTCCTAAACATAAATTTTGAGAGCTGTTTCGTTCATGTAATAAAATTTTTCTCCAAGATTGCTAATTGTGTTATACTGTCAGATAAATTTCGAGATTAGGTAGTCTGACTACGTCAATAAACAGTCGTTTTCTGTGGTGAGACATTGTAATTCACTGTGCGAGCAATTAGAAATCTCGCCGCTCTATGACTAAATGTTACTTCATAAGGTTATCAGAATAGGTGTAAAATCTCCAGTCACACTTGACATAAGTCGATCAACACAGCAAGCATCAATATATTGAATTGGGAATGGGGAAATAGTTTTCACTTTGTTCAGATGTTTCTTATTGAAAGAGAAGTACGGCAGATTTATAAAAGTAATGTAAGTATCTCATACAATTACTGTGTATGCTTCAACATCAGGAACCATACAACCTATACATACCTCAAACGTATGCTAAAAATACTATTTTTGCATCCTAATTGGATTTACAGTTCAAAAAGGCCAGGTTCCAGAATTCAGCATGAGTCAAATGCTCGTCTGTGGACAATGAGGTTCATACGGTACATCCCTATGTGCAGAATCTCAGTTTTTGTCACAGAGCATATTGTCTTCGTATCCCCATTATCATATGAGATGGACACATATGTATGTTGTGCTTAGTCCACCGAAAATGATTCGGGTAAGCTTAATGTGTAGCATTCCTCCTTATGCTGTGTTTTAAACTATTCACTGTACATTGTCGTTATAGGTAACATATAACACTTCAGATTCTCTGCTTGAAAAGTGAAATTACTTTTGTTTATATGAGAATCTGGATTCCCATATTTGCAGAGTACCATCTCTTCGACGTCATTTAATAGCATTTCTCTTTGATCATTTTCCTTTCATTAACTTCCCGAGGACTAAAGTGAAAATTTACGGCGCTAATATTGTGTCACGTCAATGGCAACAAGTTTTCATAGCCTTTGACGATGCTCTGAGGAACACCATATTGCTGTAGTTCTTGGGATGTAATATGAAATTAGTTTCACCCACGTTTATAAGAGTATACGTACGAGAAGTAATCTGAAAAATTATGGACTACCTTGGAAACTCGTAGCAGTAGAGTGCCATATACAAAAAATGTTTAAGTGTCATCAGTGTTAGCAAAATTAACCTAATATGAGGACGTTATCTTCTTGATCATCAAGCTTCTTGAAAATAAAGTATCAGTGAATTATACAAATGTATTTGCTGATCATTTAATAGAGCAATAAAAGTAATTGTGTAGGTAAAACTACATAAGAATTTTTCTTTTGATGTGACATATTTGCAATAATCTGTATAAATATTTAACCTAGAAAGTTTCTGTTACATTTAGAATAAACTATGCAACATAAAGCAGAAGTAACACAGTTGTTGTAACTCCAGCAGCTGCTCTAATGCACCAGAGAAAAACTGTTTGATAAGTTACACATAAGCTAGAAAATTTCAAGTACCCATAAATATTAGCAAGTTATTCGGCTGGAAATCTGTAACTATATTTCTTTCTGTACAATGCGACTGGGCGGTTGGTTTTGCTCTGACAGATTCGCATCTGTTTCGAGGGAAATGCCTCACCAAATGATTCCGATCTGACTGCAGACATCACTCTCCCATGTTCACGCGCATGTGGTCGCATTCCTCCACCAAAAACAGTCCGTTGCTAAATTCTTCCCAGGAAATTACAATAATATGAACAGAAGTCACAATATCACATGAAATCCATTGTACACAGAATGCGATTCAAGTACAATGACGTACAGAAAACACTCCAGCATAAGACGTACAGCATTTCCCTTCATACACTTATTTCATTGTCAGTGTACACGCGAACATATGTTCAGGCGTGCAAGCGTTGAAGCACACGCACACACACACACACACACACACACACACACACACACACAGACAGACAGAGAGAGAGAGAAAGCATAAGCATTTCAAAACCACTGGATTGTGAATCGTTAAACACGTTTCTTAGGAATGTTAAACACTAGCCGAAAGCAATTCCTTCGTCACCTGACATCGATTTAAGTATCTACGATTAAACTACAAACGCTTGACATCTCCTTATTGAGTTGACTGAACTGTTGTCAGTGGACAATGTTTATTGCGTAAATCATGTCGAGGTAGAATCACAAAAACAGCTGTTTGTGACACACTCATACTTGCGGAACGCGTGGTCTCCAGGTGGTTTACATGGCGACAGACGTAGGAGGGGGCGTAGCTGCGCGCGAGCACGTGGTACTCACCGAGTGGCCGGCGGCGGCTGCGGCGGTCGGCTGGCAGGTCGAGGCGGCGCGGTCGCTCGCCTGGCGGACACTGGCTGCGTCAGCTGAGAGCTGCCGGATGCTGCCGCCTGGGCGACGGCGACGCCGCGCATGCGCAGTGCGCGCCGCGCAGATCGATGGCCGGCCGCGGCCGCTGCGGGCGCCTCGCCTGGCCACCAGGCCGCCGCACTGCGCACTGCCCAGGGACCTCTCCGCGCTGCTGGCTGCTCGCTGCTCGCGCCTCGCGCCTGCCAGGCACGCCGCTCTGCACGCCAGCGGCGCTGGCCACTGCTGTCACACCTCCACGGTAGCATCTGCAGTATCTCATCTCTGCCAAGATGAGCTCGTGGTAGTCACGAAACATGAGCATGAGGAAAAAAAAAAAAAATCAACGTTGTGTATACCTCACGTCGCACTGTTGTTATCATGACTTACTCAGCACAGTACTTGCTTCTCGGTTGCTATTCGACAGGTTCGGCCTAATTGTCGGACTCACGTTTTACTCCCTCAGTTCGATCTCTCATCTTCATCAAACACAAAACGCGTCACCACGCCACACTCCTCATAGTAACCTACACAAAATACCCTGCTGGCTGTTGTTTTGTACCATAACTACTCTCTCTTATCGTCATCTACAACAGAAACTGGTCACTATGCCACACATTTGACGGTAATCGCTGCCTCTGGAATTTGCAAATATAGGAAGTACACCAAATAAAAAAAATTACTCATAGTTTGTTTACAGTGCAAATTTTATACACTAAGCTGCAGTCCCATCTATGCTGATGTCCTCATAGTAACCTACACAAAATACCCTGCTGGCGGTTGTTTTGTACCATAACTACTCTCTCTTATCGTCATCTACAACAGAAACTGGTCACTATGCCACACATTTGACGGTAATCGCTGCCTCTGGAATTTGCAAATATAGGAAGTATAGCAAATAAAAAATTTACTCATAGTTGGTTTACAGTGCAAATTTTATACACTAAGCTGCAGTCCCATCTATGCTGATGACATCGCACTGGTAGCACAGAGCAGTAATTTCGAAGATGGTGAACGAATTCTTACGGAGGATCTGGAGAAGATGTCAACTTCCTTTAAGACCTGGTAATTAATCCCAAGCACATCAAAAACTGAAGTCTCTTATTTCCATCTAGCGAATCGTGCTGCTAACTACAAACCAAGAGTGCTCCTCAATGGACAGACATTGAGGTACAATCCTTTCCCAAAATGTCTCGGAATCACTCTAGATATAACCCTGAGCTACGAAGAGCACATACCAAGCTTTCTCATAAAGTAGCTACAAGGAACAACATACTACATAAGCCCAGTGGTTACACCTGCGGAACCCCTACTGACTGTCTGCGTTTAACTGGTATCAGTCTTGTGTACTCTGCTGCCGAGTACTGTGCACCTGTCTGGTTGGAAAGTGTACATGTGAAGAAGGTGGACACAAAACTTAACGAAACGATGCGCTGCATTACTGGTTCCATCAGATCAACAGCATGCCACTCCACTGATTACCTGCATTGAGTCACATCCCTTCACCTCACTTAAGGCGGAAACAAGCTCTATTGCGCGAGGCCAAGAAAATCTCTGCATCACCCTCTCTACCACTGCACCAGGAATTCTGTCATCCGCCACAGCAACGATTGCGATCAAGAAGACCGGCAAGTGTTACTGCAGGACAACTCATCGCGGATGGTTTTGATCTAAACAAAAGCTGGAAGCATGAATGGTCAACAAAAACATTGGCAACAAGAGCCCATCACCTTGATCCCACAAAGAAGCCAAAAGGTTTTGACCTGCCGAGGAACCTTTGGCGCCGCCTCAACAGGTTAAGGACTGGACATGGTTGTTGTAGGTACTTCAGGTACAAATGGGGCTGGATCAGTTCTCCAATGTGTGAATGTAATCAAGAAGAGCAGACAATTGAACATCTAAGACAATTGAACATCTAGTCCAACGCTGTCCACTTCATTCATACCCTGGAATTCCCGATGACTTGTTCACTCTCACTCCCAGTTCAACAAACTGGTTGAAAAACACGAACATTAAGGTTTAATCTTGTCTAATATCATATGTATATTGTATAAAATCATTTGCCTTATATCAACTGCACATTGTATAAAATCACCATACCATTAAATAAAAATAAATGGGTCTAAACCAACTGTGCACCGAGTTCAACCAAACTTGAATGAAGTAAATTGGTATGTTAAACCAATCCTGCTTCAATTGCGTCAGTTGTAATGGTGGTGATTTCTTAGTCTCTTGTCAACCAATAACAAAAGGTTTTCAGTGGATGTGAGATCTGGAGAACATGCTGGCCAGGTAACAGTCTGTATCGAGGTGGTCATGCGAATTAGGTATGCTTGTGTTATGTAACCCCATGGCACGATCTACAAAGACAGCAGTTGGTGGACCATATGACACTGAGAAATGCAGTCTAACATTCATTATCAGAGCCTCCACAAACAGATTCATACACAGTGATGTTGCACACAGAACAGACGAAAACTAAACTCTGTCAGAACAGGTTCCATAAGGGTCTAACGTTACTGTTCTACTGCCGTGTCATCCTCAGCCTATAGGCATAGCGCTCTTCCTCCGTTGTCGGTTTTTGTGACTGACACAGAACAGCCACTGGCCTAAAACGACGACATGGCGCCACTGTAATCTGTTACTTTGTACCCATTCCTCTATTTTCATATCAAGGGAAGTCAGGAGAATAATATCTATAATTGTTGTATATGGTGTTCCACATGTCTACGTGGTGCCCTTGCAGATACTTGCCTTGCTGCAAATAAGCTTATTTACTGACTCAAGATAAGTAACATGGCTGTAAGACTGTGCACAGCTGAGTGAACAATATGTCTGTCCTTCCAGGCGCCAGTGGCAAGAGACCACTGAAATCTCGCATGACATTGAGTATGGCCGTCCTGAATCCATCGATTCCATATTCACATGTCATGAGACAGAAGCAGAAATACTACAGATCGTGAAACTGCAGTCCCAATAGGCCATGATCCAGCTACTTTAGAATTGTGGTACTCTTTGGTAGAAATTTCTCCTTCCTACACCAGGCATGCTACGGCAGTCTCACTAAGAAACAGACGAAATTCTCAGTGTAATCTTTTATTACATACAGAATATAGGGGGCATTACTCCTACCTTCTTTGTATGCTTGAGATGAAGTGCTTGCATAACCTAACCCAGTATACATTACACTTCAAGCCAATTTGACATTTGTTGTAGGCCACCTTCATGGTGTTGAAATTTTGATGGGTAGTAGTATACTTACATTCGAGATACAACATACACAGTTTTCAAAGGAAAAATGAATGCTGATGTGCAAACACTTAAAACACTTCCGATTCCATCTGCTAAGCAGATAAAGGATTTAAAAAAAAAATGGTTCAAATGGCTCTGAGCACTCTGCGACTTAACTTCGGAGGTCATCAGTCGCCTAGAACTTAGAACTAATTAAACCTAACTAACCTAAGGACATCACAGACATCCATGCCTGAGGCAGGATTCGAACCTGCGACCGTAGCGGTCACTCGGCTCCAGACTGTAGCGCCTAGAACCGCACGGCCACTCCGACCGGCAAAGGATTTTCGAACCAAAACAGCATAAAACAAAAGTTTCTACAATCACACCATGACGATGGACCAGGTGGACTAAACTGGGCTCAGGTTTTGCATCTGTCTACATCATATGAAAAAATAATGCCCAAATAACCTTCCTCATATACCTTGCACATTTGGTATTCTGCCTTACACAAAACCCATAATATCTCTGCAATCTGTCTGTGACATCATCCGTCAGCCTGTTCCTACCTCCAATAGGATTTCCATCAGCAAGTAGCTTTCTTCCTAATTTTGTTTTGAGCTGCCTCAGCTTGACCCCATTCTCTTCTGAATGTGACGAATACATTCCAACTTTTTCACTTGGATTTCATTACCATAGGGATTCAATTCTTCAATTGTTTTGAAACTTTTGCAGTCATCAACACCTAGGAAATTGACATATCTAGCATTATACCACGAGATAGACCTTTCAAAAATTTTGTTTATCTCTTCAACATGTATACTACCACTGCTTCCATTACAATTACTCTGACAGCTTTCAGAATGTTTATTCTTAATTCTATCAAGGCATCTGCAATATTTTGATAAAATCACATCAGTCACCTCTGCATTGTCTCCACTAGTGGCTGTTGTAAACACTAAATTTTGTGGAGGCTTTGCACATCATTTTTCCCGCCATTGCAACTTTTCTAATAGAGTGAAGGGGATAAACCGGTCTCAAATTAAGTTCAAACAGCTTCCCTGACTCACTTTGCACATATTGACAATCTAGTTATATACACTCCTGGATATGGAAAAAAGAACACATTGACACCGGTGTGTCAGACCCACCATACTTGCTCCGGACACTGCGAGAGGGCTGTACAAGCAATGATCACACGCACGGCACAGCGGACACACCAGGAACCACGGTGTTGGCCGTCGAATGGCGCTAGCTGCGCAGCATTTGTGCACCGCCGCCGTCAGTGTCAGCCAGTTTGCCGTGGCATACGGAGCTCCATCGCAGTCTTTAACACTGGTAGCATGCCGCGACAGCGTGGACGTGAACCGTATGTGCAGTTGACGGACTTTGAGCGAGGGCGTATAGTGGGCATGCGGGAGGCCGGATGGACGTACCGCCGAATTGCTCAACACGTGGGGCGTGAGGTCTCCACAGTACATCGATGTTGTCGCCAGTGGTCGGCGGAAGGTGCACGTGCCCGTCGACCTGGGACCGGACCGCAGCGACGCACGGATGCACGCCAAGACCGTAGGATCCTACGCAGTGCTGTAGGGGACCGCACCGCCACTTCCCAGCAAATTAGGGACACTGTTGCTCCTGGGGTATCGGCGAGGACCATTCGCAACCGTCTCCATGAAGCTGGGCTACGGTCCCGCACACCGTTAGGCCGTCTTCCGCTCACGCCCCAACATCGTGCAGCCCGCCTCCAGTGGTGTCACGACAGGCGTGAATGGAGGCACGAATGGAGACGTGTCGTCTTCAGCGATGAGAGTCGCTTCTGCCTTGGTGCCAATGATGGTCGTATGCGTGTTTGGCGCCGTGCAGGTGAGCGCCACAATCAGGACTGCATACGACCGAGGCACACAGGGCCAACACCTGGCATCATGGTGTGGGGAGCGATCTCCTACACTGGCCGTACACCACTGGTGATCGTCGAGGGGACACTGAATAGTGCACGGTACATCCAAACCATCATCGAACCCATCGTTCTACCATTCCTAGACCGGCAAGGGAACTTGCTGTTCCAACAGGACAATGCACGTCCGCATGTATCCCGTGCCACCCAACGTGCTCTAGAAGGTGTAAGTCAACTACCCTGGCCAGCAAGATTTCCGGATCTGTCCCCCATTGAGCATGTTTGGGACTGAATGAAGCGTCGTCTCACGAGGTCTGCACGTCCAGCACGAACGCTGGTCCAACTGAGGCGCCAGGTGGAAATGGCATGGCAAGCCGTTCCACAGGACTACATCCAGCATCTCTACGATCGTCTTCATGGGAGAATAGCAGCCTGCATTGCTGCGAAAGGTGGATATACACTGTACTAGTGCCGACATTGTGCATGCTCTGTGGCCTGTGTCTATGTGCCTGTGGTTATGTCAGTGTGATCATGTGATGTATCTGACCCCAGGAATGTGTCAATAAAGTTTCCCCTCCCTGGGACAATGAATTCACGGTGTTCTTATTTCAATTTCGAGGAGTGTATTATATATATATATATATATATATTGCATGTTTGAACAATCAGCAGCTTTTATTTTAGACACAAATATCTGCCAGTTTCGGTCTTGGAGCATCTTCATGGATAAGGGTTAAAATAGTTTAAGCTCCACATTGCATTAGTCATTACCTAAAATGTGTAGTGCTTGCCATGAATGTAATTATATGACACAGGACTTAAGAAACAAACATACGAATACTAAATGTATACAGAACAGTAATGAAGAGAAGATCAGGAGTCCTGATCCGTGAAGATGGTCCAAAACCGAAACCAGTTGGTACTTGGGTTTAAAATAAAAGCAAGCTGATGGTTCAAATACGCATTTTATACGTTACATAACAGCTGTTGATAGTCACCTTCCAAAGAAGTTTAAAAAACGATACTTTTAATCACACATATCAAAACATAACATTATTTCGAATACAAGGCCAACAAGTCGCTTGACTTGAAGCTCAAGACCTTCCTGATTCCAATTCTAACCCCTGATATAATTTTAAAACATACGTGACAGTGCACCTATGTCAGATATTATATTTACAATATTTTGATCTGCTTCCTGAGACATTTTATTGTAGCTGTCTCCACTATTATTCCGTTTCTTCTTGGATGCTATGCGCTGGGAGGAAGAAGCCTCACTATCTGCTCCAGACCTAATCTCTACATTTGTAGAAACTTTCTTTGAAACATTCTTCTTCCCTTTGTCTTTCCACTTTTTAAGTGTTGTATTACTCAATCGCAGCATTTCCAGTGAAAAAAAATCATATTCATACAAGAACGCACCCACTGTGTCTACCTACACTACATTCAAAATCGTGCTTAAAAACCACGCAGCAACAAACTTCGGTGTACAACTGTCTTATTTTCTGCCAGAGCTACCAACCTCTGCATAGAATCCACGCAATGCAAAATCCCTATCCACATCGCCGAAGAAAATAGAGGGAAGTTCACAAGATGTGAAAATCTTTCTCCGACAAACAGACAAAAACAACTGTGAAACGGGTCGGGAAAGGCCCGCGGAGCGTAGTGCAGGCCCTTTTTATTTATTTATTTCTAAATACTTAAAACTAAGCGAGGTGCGTGGTTCTTGAAACAAATTAATCAGGAAACTCGGTAAAATTTTAATATTTGCATCATTATCATCATCACCATCATCATTTAAGACTGATTATGCCTTTCAGTGTTCAGTCTGGAGCATAGTCCCCCTTATAAAATTCCTCCATGATCCCCTATTCAGTACTAACATTGGTGCCTCTTCTGATGTTAAGCCTATTACTTCAAAATCATTCTTAACCGAATCCAGGTACCTTCTCCTTGGTCTGCCCCGACTCCTCCTACCCTCTACTGCGGAACCCATGAGTCTCTTGCGTAACCTTGCTTCTCCCTTGCGTGTAACATGACCCCACCATCTAAGCCTGTTCGCCCTGACTGCTACATCTATAGAGTTCATTCCCAGTCTTTCTTTGATTTCCTCATTGTGGACACCCTCCTGCCATTGTTCCCATCTACTAGTACCTGCATTCATCCTAGCTACTTTCATATCCGGAACCTCAACCTTGTTGATAAGGTAACTTGAATCCACCCAGCTTTCGCTCCCATACAACAAAGTTGGTCGAAAGATTGAACGGTGCACAGATAACTTAGTCTTGGTACTGACTTCCTTCTTGCAGAAGAGAGTAGATCGTAGCTGAGCGCTCACTGCATTAGCTTTGCTACGCCTCGCTTCCAGTTCTTTCACTATGTTGCCATCCTGTGAGAATATGCATCCTAAGTACTTGAAACCGTCCACCTGTTCAAACTTTGTTCCTCCTATTTGGCACTCAATCCGTTTATATCTCTTTCCCACTGAGATTACTTTCGTTTTGGAGATGCTAATCTTCATACCATAGTCCTTACATTTCTGATCTAGCTCTGAAATATTACTTTGCAAACTTTCAATAGAATCTGCCATCACAACTAAGTCATCCGCATATGCAAGACTGCTTATTTTGTGTTCACATATCTTAATCTCACCCAGCCAGTCTATTGTTTTCATCATATGATCCATAAATAATATGAACAACAGTGGAGACAAGTTGCAGCTTTGTTTTACCTCTAAAACTACTCTGAACCATGCACTCAATTTACCGTCAACTCTAACTGTTGCCTGACTATCTATGTAAAGACCTTTAATTGCTTGCAAAAGTTTGCCTCCTATTCCATAATCTCGTAGAACAGACAATAACTTCCTCCTAGGAACCCGGTCATATGCCTTTTCTAGATCTATAAAACATAGATACAATTCCCTGTTCCACTCGTAACACTTCTCCATTATTTGGCGTAAGCTAAAGATCTGGTCCTGACAACCTCTAAGAGGCCTAAACCCACACTGATTTTCATCCAATTGGTCCTCAACTAATACTCGCACTTTCCTTTCAACAATACCGGAGAAAATTTTACCCACAACGCTGATTAAAGAGATACCTCTGTAGTTGTTACAATCTTTTCTGTTTCCATGTTTAAAGATTAGTGTGATTACTGCTTTCGTCCAGTCTGATGGAACCTGTCCCGACTTCCAGGCCATTTCAGTTATCCTGTGTAGCCATTTAAGACCTGACATTCCACTGTATTTGATGAGTTCCGACTTAATTTCATCCACCCCAGCTGCTTTATTGCACTGCAATCTATTGACCATTTTCTCCACTTGCTCAAATGTGATCCTATTTCCATCATCATTCCTATCGCATTGTACATCGAAATCTGAAACATTACTGATCGTATTTTCACTTACATTGAGCAACTCTTCAAAATATTCCCTCCATCTGCCCAAGGAATCCACAGGATTCACCAGCAGTTTTCCTGACCTGTCCAAAATATTTGTCATTTCCTTCTTAGCTCCCTTTCGAAGACTGCGGAATGGTTTTCCAGCAGCTTGAACCAAAGTCTCCAACCTGTTTCCAAAGTCTTCCCAAGATTTCTTCTTGGATGCTGCAATTATCTGTTTGGCTTTCTTTGTTTCTTCAACATAACTTTCTCTGTCTACCTGAGTTCTAGTATGTAGCCATTTTTGATACGCCTTCTTCTTCCTTTTACACGCTGCCTTGACTGTGCCATTCCACCAAGCTGTTTGCTTCATCCTACCTTTACACACTACTGTTCCAAGACATTCTTTAGCCACTTCTAGTACTGTGTCCCTGTACCTTGTCCATACCTTTTCCAATGACTGTAATTGGCTACATGCAACTAACTGGTACCTTTGTGAGATCACTGTTATGTACTTGTGCCTGATTTCCTTATCCTGAAGTTTCTCCACTCTTATCCTCCTACATATGGACCTGACCTCCTGCACTTTCGCCTCACAATCCCAATTTCACTGCAGATTAAATAATGATCAGTGTCATCAAAGAATCCCCTGAATACACGTGTGTCCCTCACAGCCTTCCTGAATTCCTGATCTGTTATTATATAGTCAATGGTAGATCTGGTTCCCCTACCTTCCCAAGTATACCGGTGAATGTTCTTATGTTTAAAAAAGGAGTTTGTGATTACTAAGCCCATACTGGTACAGAAATCCAAGAGTTGTTTCCCGTTCCTGTTGGCCTCCATATCCTCTCCAAATTTACCCATAACCTTTTCATGCTCTTCTGTTCGATTTCCAATCCTGGTGTTAAAAGCACCCATGAGCAGAACACTGTCCTTGTCCTTTAACAACTACATCACTGAGTGCATCATAAAAACTATCCATCTTATCTTGATCTGTCCCTTCACAATGCAAATATACTGACACAATCCTAATTTTCTTGCTAAACAGTGTCAAATCTATCCACATCAGTCGTTCGTTTACATCCTTATTGCAACTACGCTGGGTTCCATTTCTTTCCTGATGTAAAGCACTACACCCCATTGTGCTATTCCTGCTTTGACTCCTGACAGGTAGACCTTGTATTCTCCCACTTCCTCTTCTTTCTCACCCCTTACCCGAATGTCACTAACAGCTCAAATGTCCAGCCCCATCTTACTTGCAGCCTCTTCCAGCTCTACCTTCTTCCCAGAGTAGCCCCCATTGATATCAATAGCTCCCCATCTCATTACCATTTGTTTGCCAAGTCGTATCTTAGGAGTCCCTGGTTTGTCAGTTAGAGGTGGGACTCCGTCACCTCCAAAGGTCCGAGGCATTTTGCTCTGATTGTTGCCAGCATCATATTTAAAGTACCAGGGAAGCAGGTTGCTAGCCTTACTTGCCCCGAATCCCATTGAGTTTTACCCCTAACGGTTGAGGGACTAACCGGTGGATTTGGTAGTCTTTGCCGTATGAGCACAAAGATGACCACGACTCAGAATATGTCCGAGATGGCCAGCCTTATTCCAAAGTAACAAGTATCACGACTGTCGGGACCATTTACTTGGCCACTCATACGTTGCCCGTGGTTCATGAACTAGGACATAACAGGAACCCACACCAAATTTGCAAAAAACCAAAATTCCAAATTTTTGATCCCCACCTTCCAGGTGCCCTTAATAATAATGATGATAATAATAATAATAATAATAAAATAACAATTCCTAGTAAATTTTATACACTTTTACGACGCACAACATCATAACATTCTCAACTTAGTAACGTTAAATTTCCAATGAATAACAGAACAGAAATGAAAGATTTATCTCATCTTGTTTGTTAAGAGGCAACTACTGCTCACCTGCCTTCGGTGCCCACCTGCGTGAAATATTATCTCCACACGTTGTTTGAGCACAGAAGCGCATGTATTTTCGCAGACAGACTCTAAACCAATTTGTCGATACAGCGATAAAGGTTACAGTATCTTTTAAGAATATTCATTAGATCATTAATTCCGCATCTGCGTGGTTTTTCTGTATAATATAATTGGTTAAACAGAGAAATATCAACTTATACGAACTGAGATCAGCATCTTCGTGGTGTTACGTTACACTTTGCATTAGAGAGAGACTATGAGTAATTTTATCTCAACTGTAATTCAGCTAAAAATTGGGAATTAGGTACTATGCGAAACTGAGTCACAGATCGAGTGAATAAATAAATACATGTTGTGGGTGTCCCTTGAGTCGCCACCTCAGTTAAGTTAAGCTAATGTCAGCGTCGATGCTTACCTTTTAATCCAGCAAGTAAAAGTTAATGTTCTGTCATCTCTGAGAAGAGATCGACCGAAATCAAACTTAGAACGTCGACTTTATTACGTTAGACATCAATTATTCAACGACGATGGTGATAAATTATATTACCTATTACGAAGCGAAATGTTAATAATATAGATGAAATCCGAAATACTGTACGTAATACAGTAAATACGCTTCATGAAAAACTAGTCACAGTAACAACTGTACATTTGCGGGCAAAGAAAGTATATAATGAAATATCAGGCTAGTTCGTATATCGAGAGAATTAGGACTCTACTCAGAAAGTTACTGCACAAGTAATGAACGAATGTAGTTGGTATGTAATAGAAAATAGCGTGCAAGTCAACGGAACATTTCTCTACGTTTGCAATTAAGACACTATAAATGGTTATTAAGATATCGAGTATAAAATCCTTTTCAGTTCTAAATCATGACGTTCGGAAGTCCACGAGCCAGCTGTACCACCATTCCACACTGAGGAGCAGAACGTAGTATTTTCTTGCTTAAGCTCGGACTTTTTCGCAGCATGTGACAAACATATCGTTCTACAAGTTATGTACATGTGATACCAGTGTACGATAAAAATCTACAATGGTACAGTAATGACGTTAATGAAGGACTAACAAGGCACCGAGCGTGCTACAGCATACCTTATAAGAATGTACAGTGCTGTAAAGTAAAAAAATAATGAATAACATCAAAAGATGGTGCACGAGCTCTCGCGTTCTAGGCATAAAACAGCAAATGAAATTTTAACTAAACATAATTTTAGTGAATTAATACCGTTTTTTCTTATCGACTACACTCTAAAAATTTTATTTTAGAGAAGCAAGATACTAAAACGAAGTCTGAAGTTGATTCATGTAAGACTATTCGATTTTTCCCGTTGCCCATCGCAAAGCCCTAAAGACGACATACAAATATTTTGAGCACCCAGTTTTGGTTGGAATGAGTATCCATGAACTAAAAACGTATATTCTTCTTTAAGGTTTTTAATTATGAAAAAGATCTATATTTAAACATCTGTAGCAAGCGAAAACTGCATTTCATTACATTACATTAATTCTTGTTCCATAGATCATGAATAGGACATTTCTTAATGATATGGAACGTGTCAGTTTAACCTAAGTTATCATTACTCTTCTTTTTCTTTACATTTATTACTTAATACCTAAAAGTTCGTCTATTGAATAGAAGGAGTTGTCATTCAGAAATTATTTTAATTTGTTTTTAAATGTTGGTTGGCTATCTGTCACACTGTTAATACTATTTGGCAAATGACGAAAGATTTTTGTGGCAGCATATTTCACCCATTTCTGTGCCAGTGAATTAGTATCATACTTTCAGAGCTCACATCAGAGCTCCACATCAAATAACTTTTGTTTCGAAAGTTGCTCAGTTCTTCATTCTGAATTTCGTTTTGAATTCATGACTGAGATGATACAGCGCTTGGAGAAAAATATGGAAACACAGCAAGAAATGCTTGAACGCAAATGCAGGTGCTAGGCAAGTCTGCATGCTGCGCTGCTGTGTTTGACCACTAACGGTACCTGTGCAATGACCCCAACACGTTGCAAGTGTCTGTAGTGGTCAGAACAGTCTTCTGTGAGGTTGTGAGTGCATTGAGACGGTGCTAAGTGAATTCTAACGTGGGTAAATTGTTGGTGCTCATGTGTCGGGTGCTTCTGTAACCAAGGTAGCCTAAGTGTTCGGCGTTTTAAATGGCAGCCTGTCGAAGAATTATACCGCATGCAGGGAAAGCGGGAAAACGTCATCCGCTAAGCTACAACGCGGACAAAAATGTGTGTTGAGTGGTCCATATGTCTAAGGAAAACGTTGAACTGATGAAATTATGTCGTGCCATGATGAACATAACCCACGAAAAGAGAGATTCGAGTTATAACCCTAGTCCAGCACGGAAATTTCAAGCATCTCAATTTAAATAAGAAATAAATACCCGGCGGTTTTACACCACGTTTGGTTCATGAAATAAAAACAATTTTTTTTTGTCGGCAACCGTTTTAAATTTTTCCATACACAAGCCAGACGGCGGCTGAAATGTAACACGTGTTAAGTTCGGCTCGCAAATTTCAGTCAAAATTGAAGGTCTTCTCTCTTGTGTTGTTGTTCAATACAAGTGGAACTCGCGTAAACATCAGTGTTCTTCGCAGTAGTCCCATTTTTTCTGTGCTCCATCAATACCTCCGCTGGAAAATGGGAAACAGGGGACAGAACAACAGTGTATCCTGCAACGGGGCGGCGGCCCGACCCGTGGCGGGGAGTGAGGCCGGGGTTCCCCGTGGAGAGGAACTGTTCCGCTCCGAGGTGAGGGCTGCGCTCCACGGTAAGATAATCTCGATTTGATTGTTGGCACTATATTAGATACAGTGAGGGCAGGAGTGCTAAGAAGAAGTCGTGACACCGTTGAGAGAAGTACTGCTGAAAGTAGCACTTTAAAAATGTCTGTGGCTGACTAGGAGAAAAAGGCAGAAGATTTGAAAAAAAAGTGTGTACTGAGATAGAACTGTACCAAAGGTAAAATAAACTGCGGCTGTTTGGCGTAGCAGAAGAAGAGGTGGAAGACACAGACTACCTGTTTATACAGGTCGCACGTAAGAAATTAGGCTTTGAATTCAATAAGGTGGACATTGACAGGAGCCATAGGGTAGGACGAAGATTATCAGCTGCTACGAAGCCTCGTACCGAAAATGGAGGGAGATCTTTAGCCACTAGAAAATATTAGCAAGGACAGGGCTTACAATAAGAGAAGACTTTAGACAGGAACGTCTAAAGATTTGAACAATGCCGTATCGCATTTCGGCCTTCAGGATGTGTGGACTCAGGATGACAGAGTAATTACCGCAGCTGGAAAGAAGGCAGTTGCCAGCATGACAGAACCGGGTAGCACTGAGTGAAACTACGCGAGACAAAGTGAAAACTTAACATCTCTCGACTTGGTTCAGTATTACTCTGGTGTGACAGCCCTTGCACTCTAAATTCTATCTTGAAATCGTATCATGTGTAGAAATGTCTTTGTATCTGTGCCTTCACCTACTGTTCTCGTAACTGTAGCTCAGTAATTATTTTTGTAAGTTCTCTACCTTGTATGTAAGAGTAGCACTGAAATTTTTACTCTTTTTCTGGTTATCTTACACAGAAGCGCCATAGAAACTGGTATAGGCATGCTTATTCGAATACAGATACATGAAACAGGCACAATACGGCGCTGTGGTCAGCTAAAAAAGACAACAAGAGTCTGGCGCATCGGTTACTGCTGCTACAATGGCAGGTTATCAATATTTATGTGAGTTTGAACGTGGTGCTATAGCCGGTGCACGAGCGATGGAACACAGGATCTCCGAGGTAGCTATGAAATTGGGATTTTCCATTTTGTTTCACAATTTCACTGCATTTCGTTTAGATACTTATTTTCTATGACATTACAAAGGCAAATTTCATTTCCCCTAAACATTGAGAAAAATAATATGTTACTAGTAAGATCTAGTTCACGGAATATATTTTGTTTTACAAGCATATTTTTAACCTCCCATGTGGCATTCAAGGAAACATAATTAAACATATAATTAGGTAACATATCATAATACGTTTCATATTCTTAATCAACAGTACCAGTACATAAAATGTGCCTAATCTGAGTATTATTTTGTTATTCACTAGGACCTCTGGTGTACGCTTAAAACATACAAAATATGCCCACAGGTATGGACACGGGCTTGAAGTAAGACACGTCGAATGACCACGTGACCACGGGTGAGTTCCCGGGCTGACAGGGATATTTCAAAGTGCCCACCAGTGGCCATATGGTGTTCGATGTGTTGGGCTTATTTTGAGAAGTTATCTTAATATATAAAAATGATGCCCAACGGATGATTCGTATTATTTTATCCCCGGCAAGCAATGACTTGAAATTAGCAACGATTAAATCAAAACTGGCAGTAACGGCAGTTGGGAGTTCATAGATAATGTTATCAACGCATGTGACCGTTACACATCATATTGGTAGGGTCCGCATTTAGCAGCTACACGCCTTCAATGGGCGGAGACCTTTGCCCGCTTAGCCATGTAAAGCTGGTAGTACGTCATCTTAATCTCACAACTAATTCATACAGAATGAATCACCGTACCCATAACAATAATTTAAATTATATTTTAGTTCCAGGCACAGGGTATTGTGAAGTCTTTAACACTACTTCTTGGTATCTGTTCAGCTAATGCTCGAGTATTTTGGGTTCAGATTGCTTTAATTAGATGCCTGGCAAATGAAGCAATGCTGATTTAGATATTATTTTTCTTGCGAGACAAATAAGTTTCAGCTAATGGTGAAATGTAGTGAAAGAAATCGAAAACAAACCAATTAATGAAAATATTACATTTAGACCAAAAGCAGGAATGAATATAATCATAAGTATATTTCCATGAGTATTGTATCCCAACCCATTTGTTTTCACTGGAATTTTATTATTGTTTTACATTACATAGGAGATTAGGTTTTATTGCATATGTTTCCATTAAACTTTACGAGTTATCATTCGCAGTTTATAATTTTATAGAAATTGTCTTTTACGTTACACATCGTAATACACAAGGTTTGATTATATGCACTGAGAGCGTATAATTGTCTCATATTATGTAAAATTAATTATATTATGTAACAGATGAACAAAAGAAAATTGTAATAGGTAATGCTTAGTATTTTCATTAATTGTAGTTCAGGATATCAAAAATTATGATGTCTTTTAATCGGCACACAAGTGATGCCACCTACCCGCTCTCTTCATTCTGTCACTGAACAGTAAAATCAGTTTGCAATTTCCTCTCGTCGCTGAAGGTTGACTAGTTACATGTACGCATATTGGAAGATCAATTCGGCTTATTTCACACGAATGATATTCTGTTTCTGCTGAGCGCTTTATTGCAGTGTGTAATGTACATCTTATGGTATTATTGCAATATTCCTTCACTCATACCATGTTTTGTATTTTGTCAAAACTCGAAACTCAACTGTAGTGATAAATACTGTAGTAAAGACATAGAAAAGAGTATGAGTGCAATCACTGGCAGCGCCATCTCACAGTGTATTTATCCAATTTATGGCTGAAACCAAAACTCAAACAAGGGTGCACCATCGTGGAACTGCATTTTTCTTCGGGAAAAGAGGAATGGGTCTGTCGATGAGCAGACGACGTGCGGCTGAAGCAAACTCTGGTAGCAGTACGTGCAGTAGGAGAGCGGCTTATTTATCTGTTTTGAAGCCATAGGACAACTGTCTCCTGAATAAGTACTGAGAATGTTACACACCAGTAGTCAAACGTGTGATGTATTTACCACAACATGTCTCGGGACTACTTTATACCATCATCAAGTACTATAAAGTGTTGCCGAGAGGTTATAGGCGCTTCAGTCTGGAACCGCGCGAACGCTATGGTCGCAAGTTCGAATCCTGCCTCGGGCATGGATGTGTGTGATGTCCTTAGGTTAGTTAGGTTTAAGTAGTTCTAAGTTCTAGGGGACTGATGACCTCAGATGTTAAGTCCCATAGTGCTCAGAGCCATTTGAACCATTTTACTATAAAATAAGGAAACATAGCAATATGTCGCAATACTACATATGGAAATATTTATGTCATCCTGTAGTATAAAATACCTTACAGTTTTATGTTATTAGGGGCCGTAAAATGTAAGAACCCAGAAATTTCTTCCTAGAACATCTCATGTAATACTCACAAGGTCATGGGATAGCTTCTAATGCCGTGTCGGATTTCCTTTAGCCCGGCAAAGTGCAGCAACTCGATATTCCAGAGACTCAACAAGTCTTTGGAAACCCCCTGCAAAAATATTGAGCCATGCTGCCTCTGTAACCGTTCACAACTGCGAAAGTGCTGACATGGCAGGATTTTGTGAACGAATTGACCTCTCGATTGTCTCCCATTGATGTTCGGTGGTTTGATCTGGGTGGCCAAATCATTGGCGCGAATTGTCCAGATTGTTCTTCAAACCAGTTGCAAACAATTGTGGGGCATGTTTGGGAACAAGAAGTACATGAATGGCTGAAAATGGTCTTCAAGTAGCCGAACATAAGTACTTCCTTCCAATGATTGCTTCAATTGGACCACAGGACCCGGTTCAATCTATCTAAACAGCCCGCATCATTAGGGGCCACCACCAGTTCGTACAGGGCCTTGTGCCTTTGGGTGCATGGTTTCCTAGGATCCGCTCGAAACTTGAACCATCAGCTCTTACCAACTGAAATCGGGACTCGTCTGACGGGCCCTCGGATTTCCAGTCGTCCAGCTTTCAACCGATATGGTCACGAGCCTACGAGAGGCGCTGCAGGCAACATCGCGCTGTTACCAAGCGCACACGCGTCGGTCGGCTGCTGCCGTAGCCCATTAACGCCATATTTCGCCGCTCTGTCCTAACGGATACGTTCGTCGTACGTCCGACATTGATTAATCTTGTCATTTGACGTGGTGTTGCTTGCCTATTAGCACTGACAGCTCTACGCAACGCTGCTGCCCTCGATCGTTCAGTGAAGGCAGTCGGCCACTGTGTTGTCAGCGGTGAGAATAAATTCCTGGAATTTCGCATTCTCAGCACACTCTCTGAATGTTGAATTCCCTCACGATTTCTGGAATGGAATGTCACATACATCTAGTTCCAAATACCACTCCGCGTTCGAAGTCCATCAATTCCCCTCGTGCGACCACTATCACGTCGGTAACCTTTTCACGTGAATCACCTGAGTACAAATGATATTGCCCTTTCATATCTTGTATACGCGATATTACCGCCATCTGTATATGCACGTACTGCTCTCCCATGACTTTTGTCACCGCAGTGTACAGTTGTAAACTAGAGGTAGGCGCTTGTACCCGTGCCGCCTCGCAGGAAAGTACTATCGTTAATATGTGCAAGCGGTTTCCGTTCGTTTACAACTATACCTTGTGAGTATAACACGTCAACATGAGATGTTCTAGGAACAGTTTTATATTCGACAGCTCATGTTTGCTGCTGCCTTTTCTATCTTATAATGGAATAGAAGCTTTAAGGTATGTTATACTGTAGGATGATATAAATATTTTTATATGGTTGTCAGTATGCGAAGTCTTGAGATGAACCCATTCGTTTCCTTGTTTTATAGCACTTGATACTGGGTTAACGTATTCGCGAAAGGCGTTGTGGTAAATACACTCCTGGAAATTGAAATAAGAACACTGTGAATTCATTGTCCCAGGAAGGGGAAACTTTATTGACACATTCCTGGGGTCAGATACATCACATGATCACACTGACAGAACCACAGGCACATAGACACAGGCAACAGAGCATGCACAATGTCGGCACTAGTACAGTGTATATCCACCTTTCGCAGCAATGCAGGCTGCTATTCTCCCATGGAGACGATCGTAGAGATGCTGGATGTAGTCCTGTGGAACGGCTTGCCATGCCATTTCCACCTGGCGCCTTAGTTGGACCAGCGTTCGTGCTGGACGTGCAGACCGCGTGAGACGACGCTTCATCCAGTCCCAAACATGCTCAATGGGGGACAGATCCGGAGATCTTGCTGGCCAGGGTAGTTGACTTACACCTTCTAGAGCACGTTGGGTGGCACGGGATACATGCGGACGTGCATTGTCCTGTTGGAACAGCAAGTTCCCTTGCCGGTCTAGGAATGGTAGAACGATGGGTTCGATGACGGTTTGCATGTACCGTGCACTATTCAGTGTCCCCTCGACGATCACCAGTGGTGTACGGCCAGTGTAGGAGATCGCTCCCCACACCATGATACCGGGTGTTGGCCCTGTGTGCCTCGGTCGTATGCAGTCCTGATTGTGGCGCTCACCTGCACGGCGCCAAACACGCATACGACCATCATTGGCACCAAGGCAGAAGCGACTCTCATCGCTGAAGACGACACGTCTCCATTCGTCCCTCCATTCACGCCTATCGCGACACCACTGGAGGCGGGCTGCACGATGTTGGGGCGTGAGCGGAAGACGGCCTAACGGTGTGCGGGACCGTAGCCCAGCTTCATGGAGACGGTTGCGAATGGTCCTCGCCGATACCCCAGGAGCAACAGTGTCCCTAATTTGCTGGGAAGTGGCGGTGCGGTCCCCTACGGCACTGCGTAGGATCCTACGGTCTTGGCGTGCATCCGTGCGTCGCTGCGGTCCGGTCCCAGGTCGACGGGCACGTGCACCTTCCGCCGACCACTGGCGACAACATCGATGTACTGTGGAGACCTCACGCCCCACGTGTTGAGCAATTCGGCGGTACGTCCGCCCGGCCTCCCGCATGCCCACTATACGCCCTCACTCAAAGTCCGTCAACTGCACATACGGTTCACGTCCACGCTGTCGCGGCATGCTACCAGTGTTAAAGACTGCGATGGAGCTCCGTATGCCACGGGAAACTGGCTGACACTGACGGCGGCGGTGCACAAATGCTGCGCAGCTAGCGCCATTCGACGGCCAACACCGCGGTTCCTGGTGTGTCCGCTGTGCCGTGCGTGTGATCATTGCTTGTACAGTCCTCTCGCAGTGTCCGGAGCAAGTATGGTGGGTCTGACACACCAGTGTCAATGTGTTCTTTTTTCCATTTCCAGGAGTGTATATCTCACGTTTGACAACTGGTGCTTATTAATATCCTCAGTACAACGGTCTGATTACCAAAGTGACCTAGAGAGAAGAAACTATCGGAAACGTTAAGACTTTGAAATTAGAAATCTTGGAGTGTACGCATTGGTGATTCAGCCCCTTTTCTATTTCTATCTCACGTATTTCAGAAATAAAGGGTGTTTCAAAAAGAATATACGTATTACAAAATATTATTTTGTCCAAACTATCGATCGCTGCGCCTCGTATCGGCTATTGGAGAAGCGAATACATAGTCTAGTTCATATTAATGCCCACTGGATGTCAGTTTTGCTTGGTAACCGTCACATATTTAAAATGGCTACTTAGCAGCAGAAATCATTTAGTGTTCTCGTGTTTGCAAAGTGCAATTGCGTGTTTACAGTGCAAAGGCGTTTCAGGTTGAGGTACAAAATTGATCCTCCGAATGGGTGGAAGATTCGCAGGTGGTATCGAAATTTTATAGGTACAGGATACTATGGAAAGGAAAGAGTCCTGGCCGCCTACGTGTTGCTGAAGAAAATGTTGCACGAATTCAAACTGCTTTCCAACGTAGTCCTTCAAAACTGGTTGTTTCCGAGGCTACACGAAGACAACTTCATTTTTCTCACAAGACGGGGCACCCCCTCACTGGAGTCGATAAGTGTGTGAATATCTGAATGAAACTCTACCAAACCGTTGGATTGGTCGTCAAGACGTTGGCGACTTGGCATGTCTCAACTGGCCTCCACGGTGAGCGGATTTGATACCCTCTGACTTCTTTCTGTGGGGTTTCGTTAAAGACAACGTTTATGTACCACCACTCCCACAGAACATGGAAGAGTTGAAGAACCGCATGCATACTGCCATAACATCAGTGACGATGGACATGCTCGCCCAAGTATGGGAGGAATTTGGGTATCGATGTGATATTGTTCGTGGCGCTGATCGTGAACGTTTTGAACATCTGCAATCTTAACTTGAGAGGTTCGTAAAGATGTATGTAAAGTTTCATATTCGTATGTCTTAAACTTTAATAAATATATCCATTGGAAATACGTATATTCTTTTTGAAACATCCTGTACTTCGAGCTGGCTACACAACAACGTTACTGAGAAAGAGCACAGCCCACATGAGCGGTTAAAAAGAAATCCACGGATTTACAAGTCAAAGTCACTGACGCGTCTATTTCTTCCGGACTTACAACAGTTTATCGGTTTCGAGTCTTATCAGCCATCATTAGAACTAAAAACAAAGTGATCACATAATCAGCGAAGTCGATCATTATAGATTTTATAATTGAATATAAACTGCAGAAATATAGTTTTGCAACCGTTGTTTATCTGCAAATGTGTGTACACTTGTATTGAAGGGGACCACTGGCTGAAAGAGAATAATGGCGTCATGTGTTTGTGAGGCAGTGGGAAAATGCCTTGAAGGGCGAGGTGTAACGGTACACAATGTGGCACCGAGGTCAGAATATACAGACGTGGCGTTACCCAACGATTGGACTTGGCCTGAGTATTTGAAGTTCGTTGAAGGTTATGAGATGCAGCAGGGCAATTATTCCTATTAGAAATTGTCAATGACGCAAGCAATGAAAATGCTGGTGAATAATTTCGTACAAAAGCAAGACACCAATTATGACAAAATGCAAGTAGTTTCTAAATTCACGTTTTCATCGTAAGGAAGGACTAGGATGTTGCAATTGTGCTTTGGGCGTCCACCGTTCGACAGTCTGCGATATGCTAAAAGTCCCTACAATGACGGATGGATGACAGGTTAGGAATTTATGTCCCATTAGCGCAAAACACGGTTAATACTGTCAACAATACATGCTCCTTCAATTTTATTTGAACAGAGCTTGAATATTTATTTTACTCCTCGCACACACAACAAGTAAATTGTTGGAGTGGCCTGTACAATCGGTCAGCTTCTGTCTGTTTAAAATTGACAGGTTCCTGTTTGTCCGCTCTTTCGTTTTCTTGCAGTATATTTTATCTTATTGTGAACTGTAAAATTCATTTGACTCCTTTGATTGAGGCTGGCACTTACAAATTCCAATACATATGTATACAAGCTTTTCGCAAGCTCTTTGCTGAGTCATTGCAACAGTGTTAAGTCTTAGGTGAGTCGTTTTGGTCTCAGCGAATATCATTCGTTGACATGTTTCAAGCCACGTGGCTTGCTTATTGGAAGAGAGTTAGCCATTACACTGCATTACTACGTCTAGTCTGGAAACGGGTATAAGCTAGAGAGGTACTTCAGCTGTCGCATGCTGTTCTGATATAGTCCCTTTGTTTCCTGGAGGGCCTTGTTGTTGAACAGTAATTACTACGCACATGTTGTCTCTTTAGTCCTATTCACGAGGGTACCGTGAATATCAGGAACCCGGGAAAACATCAAATCTCCGACATCGGTGCGGCCGGAAAAAGATCCTGCAAGAACGGGGCCAATGACGACTGAAGATAATCGTTCAACGTGACAGAAGTGCAGCCCTTCAGGAAATTGCTGCAGATTTCCATCTGGGCCACCAATAAGTGTCAGCGTGCGAACCATTTAACGAAACATCATCGACACATGTTTTCCTAGCCGAAGCTCCACTCGTGTACACTTTTTGATTGCACAACACAAAGCTTTACGCCGCGCCTGGGCCCGACAAAACCGACATTGGACTGTCGACGACTGGAAACGTTGTCTGGTCAGACGAGTCTCGTTTCAAATTGTATCGAGCTGACGGACGTGTACGGGTATGGAGACAATCTCATGAGTCCATGGACCCTGCGTGTTAGCAGGGGACTGTTCAGCTGGTGGAGGCTCTATAACGGTGTGGGTTTGGTTCAAATGGCTCTGAGCACTATGGGACTTAACATCTATGGTCATCAGTCCTCTAAAACTTAGAACTACTTAAACCTAACTAACTTAAGGACATTACACAACACCCAGTCATCACGAGGCAGAGAAAATCCCTGACCCCGCCGGGAATCGAAACCGGGAACCCGGGCGCGGGAAGCGAGAATGCTACCGCACAACCACGAGATGCGGACAACGGTGCGGGGCTTGTGCACTTCGAGTGATAAGGGACCCCTGATACGTCTAGATACGACTCAGACAAGTGACACGTACATAAGCATCCTGTCTGATTACCTACACCAATTCATGTCCATTGTGCATTCCGACGAACTTGGGCATTTCCAGCAACAATACGACTCCACACACGTCCAGAACTGCTACAGGGTGGCTCCAGGAACACTCTTCTGAGTTTAGACACTTCCGTTGGCCAACAGACTCCTGAGACAAGTACATTAATAAGCATATCTGGGACACCTTGCAACGTGCAGTTCAGCAGAGATCTCCATCCCTCGAACTCTAATATATTTATGGACAGCTGTACAGGATTCATAGTGGCAGTTCGCACCAGCACTACTTCAGACATTAGTCGAGTCCATCCCACGTCGTGTTGCACTTCTGCGTGCTCGTGGGGCCCCAACGCGATATTAGGCAGGTGTAGCAGTTCCTTTGGCTCTTCAATGTATCTTCATCCAAGAAGAGAGTCGCAGTGAATGTCAATTTCGTAATTTCTGACTTTAATTTTTAGCTTTATGTGTTAATCTTTTAGTTATTGAACCTATTTCCCTCTCCAACGAGCACCGGCCTTGTAAATCATCTGCTTCTCTTCTCCCATTCTGAACTGTATGGTAGACTAACTACTTTTCAGCTTTTAATACAGAGGGTAAATTCCTTTTACAGTCGTCACTATTCTCAGCCCTATTTCCTCAAAACGAATATTCTCTGCGCTCCAACCCTCTGTATTGCAAGGCACTGACCACGACATAGTCAAGGTCAGCCCCTGTTCCTACTTGCAGCATTATAGTGGAAACGTTTCGCGATGACCGCACACTACAACCAGTGCGTGCAAAAGTTCAGTCTTTACCGCACACTTGACTCAGTGCGCATGCATATTTCAGGACCTGAGCTCTCATTTCATACTACTTTTGGAGACATGTCTTAATCCGAGTATCCCCCCTTGCAACTCTGTAAGCCTCGATGACTACGTGCTTCTGAATATGCCAGGTATAACAGGACAACAGTTGGCGGTGTGACTGCATATCTACGTGAACACTCACTCCACAATGTCGTAATCACGTCCAAAAACAAGTAAAAACCTGAATACACATTCATTGAAATTAAATATCTCAACAGAAAGTTACTTATCTGCGTAATATATAATCCACCCAAAGCTGGACAACTCTCTAACTTTGAATTCGCACTCTCAGGTCTTGAATATTTGTATAACACATAGTTGTAGTCTGAGATGTGAACGTAAATTTTATAAGCACGTGAATATTTTTCTACTCAAATCTTGTCAGATTACTAAAATGGGTGGACTCACAAAATTTTGGGTTAGCAAGTAAGATTCAGGTCACTACGTCAGTTGTTAACCTTTTTTCTACGTCGTTTAAGTGGAAACTATATTTAAACTCATTCAGTGGGAATTTCGTGGTCATTTCAGTGATCCGAGATATTGCAGTGCATTTTACAATTGCTATGGCAGTCTTCTCCATCTGGTTTTAGGCAGTGAACCAAGTGCAAAACGAGAATTTTATTCAACTGCGACGAAAACAGTTGAATTTTTGCTATGACGGTTAGTTTGTTCTACTTGAAACTGGTGAAACAGAACTCACTTACAACTAATCTGGGAAGAATGACCATAACATTTGAAAAAAGACACCCACATCATTTGACTTTTGACTTGGCATTCACATCACCTGACTTTTGACATTGCATTTGCCTCCACTTTTAGTGTTTTTCAAACATCTTTATTAAACGGAAATGCGTAAGTTGCATATACCAAGTGTCGCCTTCAAGAAAGACTTTGATTTTAATTTAATTAATTGTTGGAGACGTCTGATATTAACTAAAACACTAGTTGACGTAAGTACGGTATAATTACCTGATTTTGGACAACTGCTTCAGAAATTACCAAAAGGTACTAAATGCTTTCGCAAGCACGCCTTGTAACAGTATCCCAATAAAGACATTATTTGTCGAACTATTTGGTAACTTCACACTCTAAAATGGCGTTTATCTGCTAAAAAATTTGATGAAAAAAATGAATATTTCCAAAACGGCATCGTACTGATAGCCGCAATGGTCATCAGAGCTATGATGGCAAGGAGCACCCTCTTATCTCACAGAAAAGGGACGAACATAGAGTACATTCCATGTCTGAATTAGAGCTGATAAATTAACAGCTCTCTCACCATTAACCGGTTAATAGATATTTGGTTCTTCTTTAACGAGGTTAATTTGTAAGCGGTTTTTAATCGTAATCTTAACCGATTATCAGTTAGAAACCGCATGTAGACCGTCTTGGGGTTTAATTCCTTATGATACAAAATATAATGGAGGATGTCACCGAACCTGCAGTGAATTACTGGATGAGCGAATGCATGGGGTATGTCGAAAGTACACAATCAGTAATATAGCCAATTTTGAATGATGGTTTATAGTGCAATACTGCTTCACGGTTAAGAAATTAATGTATCGAATAAGCTCCAGTCTAGTTTCAACGAGTCAGAATTCTTATCCAATGTACTATTTCTTCCTCTAAGACGAACTCATATGGGCTTCAGTTGCCTAGGGGTTTCATGATTGCTTAGCATCCCGAAGGTATGGGTTCGGTTATCACATCAGGCACCGTTTTTAACGGGCACGAATAGACTTCCTTCACCTCTGGCAACACGAAGTGAAGAAGGGCAGGCTGCTACGTTTTTAAGACTCCACGTTAAATGTGCTGTCCACCTGATATCGACTGGGACACAATTTAGGTCAGACTGTGACACAAGCGGAGTGAAAAGGACATTCCTGTTTATTAACATTGATCTGTACATGCAAAAATCTGTCATTCTTCAATTTAATTGTGTAAAAAATACCTTATGCTGTTAATGTTCGTCTTATAACAAACTGTAGTACTGTTTTCACACGTATAAAATATTTTGTAGGTTGCATTTAAAATACGCTCTGAAAATATTGCACTGTAAGTAATAAAACACACACACACACACACACACACACACACACAATGGCCTAGTTAGTGGTATGTCTTATTTACTTAAAATATAGTCAAGATTGCGGAGATTTTGTTTTTAAAACAAGAGATTGTGAACTGTCGTGTGGGGAGAAGGACGCGCCAGCGATTCAGACGCGATATATGGACATCTTCATTTGATTGTGAGACATTTTGAACTATAAGTGGTTTCGGAAGTGTTTCCGCAGAGACCCTCTTGGTTGTACCTGTCTGAGAGAAGAGGACGTGGAGGCAGTGGAATAACAGACTGAGATTATCCATTACAGATGGTTAAGAACCCGTGACAGTTTATTCATTATAAATACAGAAAACTGAAACCAGTCACTATTTTGAAATAGTTATTTATTCGATAAACCGGTTTTCGGACCTTTTCAGGCACATCTTCAGATGGTGCACAGGAGGTTACATGACTACCTGAAAACGTAATGCTGACTGCTAAATCTGTGACAGGAAGATAGAGTATATTTTAATGCTGCGCCGTGAGTATTTTTTTATAGATCAGTCTGGGTCCAAAAATGATTTCCGCACTTGTTGTGACAATATGGGCGTCTTTGTTGTTAATATCCATCTATCAGCTTCCATTGTGATGGACAGTTGGTAAAACGCCACTCACTTTTCACAGGATATGTACGTATATACACCGTAGTAGCGAAACTTTGCCACCATCCTGCATGTGTTGTAAAACTGTTGTTAGCTACAAAGATCTTTGTACGAAGATATAACATAGCCCTACTTTGCACACAGACATTATCTGTTTTTGTTTGCATGTAATAAAATCGATACATGGGCAAATACTTCAATCAAAACTAGCGTTAACATGAACACCCAAAAATAAAATAAATAAAGTGCTACAAGAACAAACTTCAAATGATTTATTTCTGTTCTTACATTAACATATAAAACAATCAGTATATGGATAAATACTTAAGCGAAACTGATCACTGTTATGAATGCCCAGGAAAAACTGAAAGTTATAGTATTTGCAGAAAATAGCAGCTGTTTGTATAACCATGAACTTTAAATTTAAAAACAACGAGAACAAAGCTTCAAATAAATTTTTGAGAAAATAGAGGTTACTGCTGTGCTAAGATGAAGATTATTATAAGATTTCACTATAGGTTTGAACCCTGTGGCAGATGGAAGTTTAATGAGTGAAAATTTCTTATCAGAATTGTGAATCGTGTTAATTAGATGTTGACGTGTACCGAACTATGATCTGTTCTTCAGAGCTGTATTCAAGAGAGACTAAGATTTTAAGCAATCGACTCAAATTTGTAGTTTGTGTGTGTGTGTTTGAAATACATAGACTATTTCACTGGTAGTGATAAGTGATAAGACATAATATAACTTGAATATACATTAAAAATAGTCACACACAACACGCTTGCATAAATTCGGCGCAACGGAAAGAAGACTAGGCCCTGCGTGTGGAAATATCGTATGTGTTACGCGAATGAATAGTTATGTGAAAGAAAATGCTTTGAATATGTGTGTTAACTTTCCAGTTATAGTGTACAACTGTGCTATATGGCAGTCTCGTCGGCTTTGGAAGAGTAAATCCAGAACGCAAAAATCGTTAATTAGCTGAAAGATAATTTGACAATGATTAACCTGCTATCGGAGATGTAATTGTAATATTTCAGTGAAGCAGAGCAGACAAATGTCTCATATGAGCGTCCGGCAGAACATCATATCGCGCCCCAGCAAGAACAGTGACACACCTCAAAAATACAATACATGAGAAAAATCTACTTAAAGAATTGTATAAAACTTATAGTATAAGCGTCCTTTAAATTTCAAGTACGCAATTTTGGCTGTAAATTCCATTCAGTCTGTACAACAGTAATACGGACATACACGTAGTTCAGTACTCGTCGAATGCATGATTCATCAGGTAATTATTAATTAATTGTGAGTTGTCATTTTTCATGATTTCATAAGCACTTTTTTGTTTTTGTTATGACCCATCATTAAAAACTATTGACCCTTTCTAATCGCAAATAATATATTTATTTTTTAATTACTGTGGTATAATACGACATTCGGGCCTCCATCAGTCAAAATTATTATTTCGCTAAAATAAAAAATGGAAAACGAGTTGAAATTGTTGCATTAGAAAAATACAAAATTGTAATTTACGAAAATTAAAATAATTTAATACGGAATATCAATTAGGAACAATTTAAGGAATACAATTTACAAAAACACAGAATCATAAATTAGCTTGTATAATGTAGTACTTTTCGCCGAGAAAAGGGATTCAATATGAACTTTCTTTATAGCAGTAATTTCGATTCTTTTTCCTTGCACGCTGTAACGCACGAAATTTCGTAATATTTAACAGCTGTAATAATCAAAACAGCATTTGTTCCTTCACACATGCATGCTTGTCTGAAGGACATTGTAATGTAAGATACAGACACCGTATAAACACAGACATTGTAATGATCAGTGCTATTAAAAATTATCTTCAACTTACATTATACATGAAAAGTCTCACAACACACCTGCCAGTAGCAATGCTGAAGTGACAGTGTTCTTGGCGTGATGGATCATAAAGTAGCCTGCACCAAAACTGGAACAACTGCCTTGAAGAAGACAAATCGCGAGATAAGGACGTGACGTTTTTGATACACGTTGTGGCACTTCACTCATATGTTTCAGTAACAAAAAAGAAAAATTACCGTTGTGTCACTTTCTTGCCACGGTGTGATATGTAGCCTTTCCTTACTCAGTCACTGAAAGCTAATTAGCATGCGTACAGCTTATTATTTTTGATCTCAATGCCTACTCTGAAGCTGAGTAGTGATTTATTAAAGCGCCTGTGAATAGCATATTTGACTTCTGTAGCATGAAAATATGATCAGTAGCGTAGCACATTCACATAAATGAAGTACACAGGATATGGGTCATGGGCCTTGCCGTTGGTGGGGAGGCTTGTGTGCATCAGCGATACAGATCGGCGTACCGTAGGTGCAACCACAACGGTGGGGTATCTGTTGAGAGGCCAGACACATCTGTGGTTCCTGAAGAGGGGCAGCAGCCTTTTCAGTAGTTGTAGGGGCCGCAGTCTTGACGATTGACTGATCTGGCCTTGTAACATAAACCAAAATGGCCTTGCTGTACTGGTACTGCGAGCGGCTGAATGCAAGGGGAAACTATGTACAGCCGTAATTTTTCTGAGAGCATACAGCTTCACTGTGTGTTAAAATAATCGTGGCGTCCTCTTGGGTAAAATATTCAGGAGATAAATTAGTCCCCCATTCGAATGTCCGGGCGGGGACTACTCAGGAGGCCGTCGTTATCAGGAGAAACAAAACTGGATTTCTAGGGATCGGAGCATGGAATGTCAGATTCCTTAATCGGGCAGGTAGGTTAGAAAATCTAAAAAGGGAGTTGGATAGGTTGAAGTTAGATATAGTGGGAATTAGTGAAGTTCGGTGGCAGGAGGAACAAGACTTTTGGTCAGGCGAATACAGGGTTATAAATACAAAATCAAATCGGGGTTTTGCAGGAGTAGGTTTAATAATGAATAAAAAAAAGGAACGCGGATAAGCTACTACGCACAGCATAGTGAACGCATTATTGTAGCCAAGATAGACACGAAGCCCACGCATACTACAGTAGTAGAAGTTTATATGCCATCTCGCTCCGCAGATGATGAAGAGATTGAAGAAATGTATGATGCGATAAAAGAAATTATTCAGATAGTTAAGGGAGACGAAAATTTAATAGTCATGTGCGACTGGAATTCGATTGTAAGAAAAGGAAGAGAAAGAAAAGTCATAGGTGAATATGGAGTTGGGGGTGAGGAATGTTAAGAGGAAGGCGCCTGGTAGAATTTTGCACAGAGCATAACTTAATCATAGCTAACACTTGGTTCAAGAATCACGAAAGGAGGTCGTATTCGTAGAAGAGGCCTGAAGAAACTGGAAGGTTTCAGATAGATTATATAATGATAAAACAGAGATTTTGGAACTAAGTTTTAAATTGCAAGACATTTCCAGGAGCAGACTCTGACCACAATTTATTGGTTGTGAACTATAGATTAAAGCTGAAGAAATTGCAAAGAGGTAGGAATTTAAGGACATGGGACCTCGAGAAACTGAAAGAGCCAGAGGTAGTAAAGAGTTTCATAGACAGCGTTAGGGAACGATTGACAAGAAGAGGGAAAGAAATACAGTAGAAGAAGAATAGGTAGCTTTGAGAGATTAAATAGTGAAGGCAGCAGAGGATCAAGTAGGTAAAAACACAAGGGTTAGAAGAAATCCTTCGATAACGGAAGAGATATTAAATTTAACTGATGAAAGGAGAAAATATAAAAACGCAGTAAATGAAGCAGGCGAAAAGGAATAAAAACGTCCCAAAAATGAGATCAACAGGAAGTGCAAAATGGCATAGAACGGATGGCTGGAGGGCAAATGTAAGGATGTAGAAGCATAGGGATAAGATACACACTGCCTACAGGAAAATTAAAGAAACCTTCGGAAAAGAGAATCACCTGTATGAATATCACGAACTCTGATGGAAAACTAGAACTAGCAAAGAATGGACAGCAGGAAGGTGGAAGGTGTATGTAGAGGATCTACACAAGGGCGATGTACTTCAGGGCAATATTATGGAAATGGAAGAGGACGCAGATGAAAATTAAATGAGAGATATGATACTGCGTGAAGAATTTGACAAAGCACTGAAAGACTTAAGTCGCAACAAGGCCCTGGGAGTAGACAAAATTCCATTAGAACCACTGATAGCCTTGGGAGAGCCAGTCATGACAAATCTCTTCCATCTGCTGAACAAGATGTATGAGACAGGCGAAATAACTTCAGACTTCAAGAAGAATGTAACAACTCCAGTCCCAAAGAAATAAAGTGTTGACAGGTGTGAAAATTACCGAACTATGTGTTTAATAAGTCACGGTTGCGAAATATTAACAGGACTTCTTTTCAGAAGAATGGAAAAATTGGTAGAAGCTAGCCTCGTGGAAGGTCAGTTTGGATTCCATAGAAATGTTGGAACACGCGAGGCAATACTGACCCTACGATTTATCTAACAACATAGGTTAAGGAAAGGCAAACCTATGTTTCTAGCATTTGTAGACTTAGAGAAAGCTTTTGACAATGTTGACCGAAATACTCTCTTTCAAATTCTGAAGGTGGCAAGGATAAAACGCAGGGAGCGAAAGGCTGTTTACAGTTTACACAAGAACCAGATGGCAGTTTTAAGAGTCGAGGGGGACGAAAGGGAAGCAGTGATTGAGAAAGGAGTGACAAGGTCGTAGGCTAACCCCAATATTATTCAATCTGTATATTGAGTAAGCAGTTAAGGAAACAAAAGAAAATGTCAGAGTAGGAATCAAAGTCCATGGAGAAAAAATAAAAACTTTTAGGTTTGCCGATGCCATATCATATGTAAATCAACATTGCTTAATTTTCCAGGCATCTCATTATATAATCTGAACCAAAACAACTCGAGATTTAGCTGAACAGATACCAAGAAGTAGTGTTAACGACATCACAATACACTGTGCCTCGAACTAAAATATAATTTAAATCATTGCTATTGGTACGGTATGTATGTATGAATTATTTGTGAGATTAATATGACGTACTACCAGCTTTACAAGGCTAAGCGGGCAAAGGTCTCCGCCCATTGAAAGCGTGTAGCTGCTAAACGCGGACCCTACCAACATGATGTGTAACGGTCACACGCGTCGATAACATTATCTATGAACTTCCAACTGCCGTTACTGCCAGTTTTGATTTAATGGTTTCTAATTTCAAGTCACTGCTTGTCGGGGATAAAATAATACGAATCATCCGTTGGGCATCATTTTTATATATTAAGATAACTTTTCAAAATAAGCCCAACACGTCGAACACCACATGGCCACTGGTGGGCATTTTGAAATATACCTGTCAGCCGGGGAACTGACCTGTGGTCACGCGGTCATTCGGCCTGTGGGCATATTTTGTAAGTTATAAGCGTACATCAGAGGTCGTAATGAATAACAAAATCATATGCGAATTGGGCAGAATTTTTATAGTGGTACTGATGATTAAGAATATGAAACGTATTCGGGTATGATACCTAATTATATTTTTAATTTTGTTTTCTTGAATGCTACTAGAAGGTTACAAAAATGCTCATAAAACAAAATATAAACCGTGAACTAGATCTTACAACTAGTAACATGTTATTTACCCCAATTTTTAAGGGCAAATGAGATTTGCCTTTGTAATGTTAAAAAAAATAAGTATCTAAACGAAATACAATGAAATTTGAAACAAAAAGTAAACTAATGTTGCAACTTAGCAGTTTCTTTGGTGAAAAGAAAAACTATTGGAAATGTGAAACGAACTTCTGGTACATACACCTTTAGTGTTGTTTTTGGAAATATCAAGACACATTGGTAAGTTATATGTCTCGCAGAATGAGTTAATTTTTTTCGCATCTTTGCGAGCATAAGCAGCCCTCTGCCGTTGGTCATGTCTTTGTGGCATGGGCTGCAGCTTTCCCCGGTAAGGCTTTTCTGCTCCTTATATTCTTTCGGTAAGTATTTTGGCTTGCAGCTGGAAGGTCTTGGCAAGGTTCAAATGGTTCATTCAAATGATTCAAATGGCTCTGAGCATTATGCGACTTAACGTCTGAGGTCATCAGTCCCCTAGAACTTAGAACTACTTAAACCTAACTAACCTAAGGACATCACAGACATCCATGCCCAAACCTGTGACCGTAGCAGTGACGCGGTTCCAGACTGGAGCGCCTAGAACCGCTCGGCCACATCGGCCGGCCTAAGTCTTGGCAAGTTTGGATCCAAAGTAGGATATGCGAGTTCTTCGACAAGAGTTTCTTTGAATTCGCTTATGTCTTTTTTCTTGTTGTTTTCTTTATTGTACAAATGCAGGGGATTTACAGTAGTCGTAGAAGTGATGAAATGGAAAATAAGGCTCTTGTACCATTTAACAGTTCTTCTTACGTGTAAGGCATGTTTGGTCATCTGGTCGGAGAGGCCGATAAAGACCTTTCCTTTGTTATTTTCGATGACCATAACGGGATTACTTGTTTCTTTTCCTTTCTAAGTAACTTGGGTGAATGAGTCATCATGTTTCGTACTAAGCACTATCACCCCACGTTTATACTCCATTTCAGGCAGGACGACAATTTTTTCTTCATATTGTTGGACTATAACGTCTCCTTTTTTGAATTTTCCTTGACCACAGCAAGGGTAGAATTCTTTCCATTTGCACGTAACGTGCCTATCAAGTGAGTCTCTCGCTGGATTACCCTTTTAGAAAGTGAAACACTAATGTACCACTGGCCGGTATGCAGTGTACTCCTACTATCTAACGGCCCATCATTAATTCTGTTACCACCCTCTCGGCAACAGATACATCACCTGTTATTTCTTTGCCAGGGCAGACTTTGAATAAACAAGTATAACCTCCATTAACACAAAGGTTGAAAACCTTAGTCCCATATCTATGTGTTTGTTAGGGATGTAATGTCGAAAGTAAATGGTTCCACGAAATGATAAGTTGCTTTCGTCTATACAAACCATTTGTTTTGGAGTGTAGGATTCCTCGAATTTCTTCCCCAGTATATTCAAAAATTGTGAGATTTTGAAGAACCTGTCAGCTGGATCTCTTTCATACTCATTTTTTGATAAATGCACCCTCAAAAGTAACAATGAAATCGGTTACGCTGTTTTGTAATCACATTTTCACACATTCTTTTTGTGTGCCATTAGTGCCTAAATTTGGCGAACTGCGAAGTCCCATCCGTGTATGCTCCCAAAAAAAACTTTCGCATTTCGTCAACATTGGTGTGAAACCCATTTTGACTGCCTTTTATTTGGAGTTCCGGTTGCAACAATGTTTTGTGCAGCATACCTGCTGTTCTTTTCAATATGATATTATCGTCTATGAAGTGTTCAAAATAAGAGATAGGAGGTAGTCCGTAAAGCTTATGGACTACATCTGGATGAATACCAGTTTTTGGAGAGGAAAAAGTAAAATTAATCCTGTCCCCTTCCACAGGTTCCCATTTGTATCAGTTTGAAATACTCATAAGAGGAACGTCACCTTTAGGCTCAGAATCGGTTGATCCTGCGTTACATTCATCATCATCGTCGTCCTCAGAACTCGGAATGGAACTGTCATCAGGTGAAATATTCGGTCTTTCAAGGGGACGTCAGAAAGCCTGTGACATCATCTTCAGAAAGATTAGCTAATACTTCAGCGATTTCTGCATCTGAGAGACCTCTGCTAGCCATTTCGGTTGAAAATCTAAAATGAAATAAATGTGTTAAACAAAAAAAACAAGATGCCCACGGGTAGTCATTTGGTTTCGCGATGCAAAATTATTTCCGTGGACCAAGTGACCACACGTGGTGACACGTATTTAAAACACACAAAAACATAAAATAACAAGGTCAGAATAACAATGGATATCACATATGAAAAAAATAATCGGCTCAAATGAAAAAAGGGTGAAACCTGAATGGTCAAGCGAAGGTAAGATTCGGTCACTATTGTGGACGGGGCCGTAATCAGTTACTAATGGTTGCCTTTTACAGTTACAATTCATTTTAAATCCGTAATTCCAGACTCAACAATAAATATAAAAAATACCACACGTTATTAATAACGCAATAAACAAGTGTAAATAATAGTGTTTTCAATGAGTTACAATGTAGAAAATCACCATTAAATTCAGATGCAACAGATAATGTTTTAAAAGCAAGCCACTGTTATCTGGGTAGAAGGCCTTACACGCCAGGAAAGGCAATAATATAAAAAAATTTAAATCTGCTGTAAAACAGCAAATACAATAGCAAAAGTTAATTAAAAAAACGAGCAACTGATCCAGACGGTCCTCCAGGAATCGACCTCTGAGAAGGTCCGGCAACAAACACTTTCGCGAGCGATGAGATCGGCAGCCAAGGGTTGCATTCACTTCACAAGATGGTAACTCAGACTAGTGGCAGTCTAACGAATGACTAATCATAATCTTGCTGAAGCTACCTGACGTCCGATAACAGTAAACCAAATGCAACGCTGGAACAATACGCCAAAGCCGGAACCGGCTGTGTTTAAAGCGCCCGGAACGAGAAAGGAACCACTACCAGATTTCCGTCCGATTCCACAAACCCGAAAATCTGAACAAACAAGTCACAGTACAGAACACCAGACAAACTAACAGTAACTAAAACCCCACTCGATTTGCGTGCGAGGCAAAACCGAAATGTAGCCAACCAGAATCAGCAACCACACGTCATTGCGGAAACAATCGCAAAGCGAGCCAAAACCCAGTGCCAAACGAGTGACAAAAACAAATTCATTAGGCAAACAATCGCACACTGAACTGACTGTGACAACTCTGACGACGGGTTGCAGAATGAAACAAATCTCTTCACTACTTTATTAATTCACAGTTCAGTAACCACACCGTCTAATCACTGAGCGAAGTGCTTTTAACACAGTAGGGTCTTCAAGTACTAAGCGGTATGCAGATCCACCAAACTGCACATGACAGGGCGATGATAAGCTGCACAACATCACATACGTACTACTTGGATTGAAATGCACTCATCTTCAAGCTTGCTGGATCCGGTTTACGACGAGGTCGTGCAGCCTCGTGACCTCAGCCCTTCCATCCGGCAGTCCATGCGTGCCGCCAGCAGTCCCGGCGTATTCCCGCACTGCGCGGACCTGGCTCCTCATGAGTCCCCAACCGAACTGGCACACTCACACGACACGGAAAAACAACGACGTCGCCCCAAAGATAGGGCAACAGTTACTACATATCGATAACCGCCGCTGCTGCCACTGGCGGACAGGTAACGCTTGCGACACCGAGTGGCGCCATTCAACACGAGAAGAAGACAGACAACCGCAACCATGCCAACTAAAGGATACCGTCTGGCCTCCAACAGAGGGCAGAAACCTAAAAATAGCATCAACCCGATCCCGCAGCAAAGCTCAAAGGAATTTAAATGTTTGGTCCCACGTAATCAATAGGCTTTCAACGTTCTAGTGCAGTGGTCATTGGAAAGAGAAAATGTGAGGTCACATGACAGGAGATGCTGCTGCTCTGGAACTCCAATTTGGTCTACACCATTTGTATGCAATGGGTATATAAGCAGTTATCAGTGTTCCAAAAATGATTTTTTTAAAATTTACTTCATAATATCCTCCATACCTTTAGCTTTACATTCGTGGAGATTTCAGTACAAAACCTTTACTGTTTGCAGAGTTATAGAGGAATATGTGTTTTGGTATGCATACGGTATTTGAAAATTCTGTGCCATCTTCATCCATTAGCACATAACTGTAAATTTTCTTAGTGTTAGTCTCACCTACTGCGTTCAAATTATAATGTAGTATATTATTTCGTGAAAGCAGGTTGGTTTTAGTCAGGATTTCAGTATACTATGTTGTTTCGCAATTTTTTTGTTTTACAAAATCCTATTTTTCAAAATAATCTCGGTTCAGTGCGACAACCTTACGCCATCCTACTGGGAGGGCCTGTATGCCCGCTCTGTACCTGTCTACTGGTCGATGTCGGAGCCAACGTCTTGCCGCAGCTATCTCCTCCCCATCATCCATGTACTGCTTCCCGAAGAGTGAATCCTCCATTGGGCCAAAAAGATGAAAGTCAGAAGGTGCAAGACGCGGGCTGGAGGGTGGATGAGGAAGAACAGTACACCAAGTTTTGTGAGCTCCACTCGGGTGCGCAGGCTTTTGAGAGTCCTTGCGTCGTCATGGGAAGGAGAAGTTCGTTTGCATTTTTGTGACGACGGAACGAAGTCGTTTCTTCAATTTCCTGAGGGTAGCACAATACCCTTCGTAGTTCCTCACTGCACCACAAGAGTCGACATCAAACAGAACACCCACTTCGTAGTTCTAGAAGACCGTCGCCATGACTTTACCAGTTGAAGCTGCGGCCTAGAACTTTATCTCCGAGGAGAGGTGGTGAGGTGCCGTCCATGGATTGCCTTTTGTTTTACGGTTCAGAGTGATGAACCCATGTTTCGTCGTCTGTGACGATATTCACAAAAAACTGCTGGAATCAACCCCTTAAGGCGGAAGAAATTTCGCACAGACGATCCTTCTTTCTTTTTCATGGTCTTCTGTTAAGCGGTGAGCAACCCAACGGGTACAAATCTTTGAGTGCCCCAACTGGTGGACAAGTGTATCAGCACATGAACAGAGACGTCCAGTTGTGCAGCTAGGTGTTTGTGATCCATCGATGACCTCGAATGAAAATTTCCGCACGTTCCATCACCGCAGGAGTCACAGCTGTGTCGACCGGCAGACAAGCGGAAGATCAGGCAGGTTTGCGCGACGTTGTTGCGATGATGACAGGCGCCTCACCCAACGACTCACCGTGCTTTTGTTCACTGCCAGATCTCTGTAAACATTCTGCAAGCACCTATGAATATCTGCGATGCTCTGATTTTCCGTCGAAAGAAAATCGGTGACAGCTCTCTTCTTGTAACACACTTCCTCTACAGACTTTATGAAACCACAGGGGCTGAAGCGTGATTATTCCACGATGTCCCTCAACATATTTCACATTTCTTTCAACCGAGATTGGCCGAGAAAAAAATGTGTTGCATTACTTATTGAATGTCCCTCGCACTTCCTGATGTATTTCTTATACCATTGTATCGCAGGACAGTACTGGAAATTTCTCCAACTTACTAGGCAATGTCCAGACTTTCTACTCTAACCCAGTGACCGGTTTTCTACTTTAACTGTATTGCGTTACTGAACGGTAGACGACTTTCTGTAGGTATATTACTGCTGTTTTTGAGGGTATGTTTTTTGATTTATAAATGGAACACCGCGAAGCAGTTTAAAGAACTAAAATGCACGCTCTCATGGAAGCATCCATAGTAATTTGCTGGGAAATGTTAATAATCATAGCCACGCACCAAATTCTTCGATGAAAAAAGTGAACACAGTTTCAGTCGTACAGAATCTACAGCAAGCTGTGGAAAAGTAGTTGGTAAATTAGCTTAAGAGTTTAAGATGGTAAAAGAGATCTGTTCGTTTTATTGTGGCAGATAAGTGCAGTTGCACAAAATTTTGTTAAACTTTAACTGTAGAGTAATAATCACAATATCGAATGGAAAAAGGGTCTGTGGGGAAGGGTCGCCCGGCCGACTGTATCATAGCAATATAAACCAATTGTTTTGGCAAGGAAATAAGGGCTTATAACTCACATGTTGAGGTCATGAAAAAAGCTGTCTATGCTGTTTGGTTTCTCGAAAGCTCTTCGGATCACAAGCCAATGCCTATGCTTTGCCCTAAAGTAGCTGATACTTGGTAATTATACCAAAAAGCACATATGAGAGAAATTGGGATAAATTTAAACATAAAAAAATCTCCTTCCGGCAATGATGGAAGCATTAGAACTATTTGTTCATGGTCATGATATTAGACGTCTTATCAATCATAATCTATGGTGAAGTCACAGCTCGAGAGCAGACCGGCATCCAGGTAAAAACCATTTCATATTCGTTGAACATACGAGTAACATTACAAGGTCTTTCGCAGATAACATTTTAGTGAAGGGCGACAGAAAGGAAACTACATTTATGTCACAGATGGGGAGGAATTTACTGTGGAATTTTGAGGTAAGTAATCTATTGTAAATCATATTCGTATATTCGCGTGATAACCAATGTGTCGGTTTGTTAAATTTTAAAACCTAGCACAAGTAACAGTAAGCTGCTCTCATAAGAAAAGCATGGTCCCTTCAGATTGTCTACTTAAATCACCTTACTATTAAAGTTTCATTCATAATATTACGTAAATGCATGAGAAAACTGTTATTATGTTGTACGTAATGGAGAAAAATAGAATTTTTTCCTTTGGTGTTATAAGCAATCATGACTTTGTTAAAGAGTGTGTTAAGAAGCGAAAATGCGAACTGGAGAGTTTTCGTTACAAGACTCAGTCATTACGAAACGAAAATGTTTCACAGTGTGACGATTCGAGGTAAACGCAGAAGGTAGCGAAGTAATCCGTGCCGTTTCGCTCTCGTTACCGCCGCCGGCTTGACACGCGCTCGGAGCTCTAATAACAGGCGGGTTTGAAATTGAATTCACGGCGCGGGCTATCACCTCCGGGCGGTAAGCATATAAATTGGAAATTTATCCCAGTGGGAAGGACACGAGCGGCGGGGGCGTATCGACGGCGGAGTGTGAGTCGACGCCGCGTTGCTTGGATACCGGTGGCCCCCAAAGCCGCGCGCTCCGACGCAGTAATCCCCAGCGACGCGCTTCGCGGGCGGCGGGCCACGCCGGGGCGCTCCGGCCTCGCCAGGGGCACGCCGGCCCTCACCTGTGCACACTACACACACAGCGCCAGATTCGCACTGGACTCCGGAACCTTCCCTCAGATCAGAGGATTTTGGACTTTGGTAAATGCTTCATTCTCAGAAATGTCGTTCAGTTTAAAAATATCTTGCAACACATTCTTGAAGTACTAGTTAGTGTCACTGATTACAGACCACCGACTGCACTAGCAGATAATGAAATTTTAAAATATTCTGAGAGGCTGAAGCACCCCATAGTAAAATACACTTACGGAAATGGGCAGTGTGGTACCATATACATCTCGAACGAACGCCAACAAATTTCATCGTCTGAATACATGATGATTATTAGGTACCATTCAGCCCCCCCCCCCCCCCCACACACACACACGATAGCCGTGCATGTCAAAGCGTCGCTTCGGGGAGGTCGAGATGAGTGTAGTGTTTTGATTAAATACAGCTAATATTAACATCGAGCACTCTAGTTATTAAGACTGACAGCAAAGGCTTACGGAGAGACACCCTGATTGAATTTCGTCCATCAAATGTTTTGGGCGACCATCAGTCCTTTTCTTGTTCCTCTGTATTTCTCTCGTCAGCCATTGAGTAAACAAGATGCAGTTAGACTTTTAGACACCATTGCTCGACTAGGTGTCTTTATACTATTATTATAAATGTTTTTTATTCCAGTCTTTGATCACAATATCAATTCTTTGGACTATGACCGGTTTCAGTCAGTTACGACCATCCTCAGATTTTTTCTACACCATGTCCTAAAGTGATAAAGCCGGAATGGCATCGTCAAAACATATAAATATACTCAGCACAGCATCGTCACATAGATATAAAATAAGGAGTAGAATGGGACACTTCCTGTTATTATACTAAAAGTGGTAATATACAATGAGGACAGATGGCGCAGGCTGATGAAATTTATTAGTTTACACAGAAGTAGTGACGCTAAGGTAAAGAAATTATTCACTGTTTCAGTGCACTCATTTCTTAGTCGTAGTAACATCAATCATCATTTAAGCACCCACTCATTTTTATTCTGGTGGAATGTTCTTTAAAGTATGGTATCTAGCACCCTATACTCCTACTGAGGCGGAGCACGATATTGTTAAGAAACAACAACACTACTGTCATTTAGATATTGTTTGAGAGGCCTGAAATTAGTTTTTACAGAAAGTCCTCTATATGGATCACAAATTGAAGTATAGTATTTAAGCCCAAACAGCTAACTGATTTAAGATTTAAGATATTTATTCTTTACCTAGAGACATTTTACCTCACCATATACCATTAAATATGTTAAATTTTTCATTTAATTTTACTTTTTTAACACGGAACGCTACATGCACCGTACCTAGATCGAATCCGCGTGGTGGATTAACGACGAGTGTCGTTGTACCTGCCAGCTTAGAAGTGGTTTTTAGGCGATTTCACATATATCACTAAGCGATTGCTGGGCCGGTACCGAAGTCTTCGCTCACTTTCACATGAAAGTATTCCACCAATGGGGGTAATAGGGTGATGATAGGGAGGGCATCTGGCCAACTGTTAAATTAATCATGCCAATGACGTAAATAATCACGTCGACCCTGTGTCGATGTGGGTGTCTGTAACAGTAGTGCAACTTCTCAGGCAGAGACCACGACACAACATTTCCAGACGAGATGCACATGCAGCTTGTCGCCATTTTTTCTAATTTGAGAAAGGTAGAAGAGACTTGGAAGCATCATACCGACAGTTCGTTCAGGCATTTGGATGTAGTGTAATGACAATAGAATGCGGTGATGACAAGAAAGATTCTGGGTCCTTCCGTAAGGATTACACTATGAGAAGATCCCAGGTTTGTTTACCAAAGCGAAAAGTGACAGGAAGGAACGATTTTAGAGGGTTCTGCCTTTCCAGGTCCTGGACCCATGGTATGGGGAGCTATTGGTTAAGATAACAGGACTGATCTCGTAATTGCTGAAGGGAGGCTGAATGATCACCTGTTTGTGACAGTCATGGTGAACCCCTTTGTCATACACCTTCATTACCAGAGTTTCAACTAGCATATTCCAGCAGGACAATGCAGTGCTCCACGCACGAACGACTTGTAGCATGTACAGATTGTTGACTTGGCTGTCCCGTCTCCTGAGTTGTCAGGGATGCGATGGGAAGTCACATACGCAGTACGTGTTCCAGTCATGGGAAGAAATTCCGCAAGAAGATAATGGGAGGCTGTTTGCTTCTACGGCAGAAAGAGTAGAAGACTGTATTCATGCCGTGAGCATCACACCTCATACTGATATTGTTGATGGACATCAGTTCCGAATGGAATGGAAGTCTAGCCAATTAATTACACGTTATATGATGGAGATGTCCACAGAATTTGACTGGTACTTCATTGTGTACCATTTCTATATCCGGTAATGATGCTGGCTGAAGCAATGAATTAAAATTGGTACCAGCACTGGGATTCGAACGCACATCTCCTCCTTCCTAAGCAGATGCGTTAGCCTTTAAGGCAATACTGATACGAGTTTAGAAAGGCAGTAGCAATGGGCTGAGGTGCGAGTTGGAATTTGTATGGGGGAGGGACACGTAGTAGGGCAGCCACAATCCAGTGTGGCGTAATGGCTGGCGCCTTTGCCTAGTAAGCGAAGACGCGGGCTCAAATCTCAGCAATGGTACCAATTCTAATTCAGTGCTTTAGCCTACATCATTACCGTAGATAAAGGCGAGACTTAATACGTCTCAGGAACACTAACTGTACATGATTAATTTCCACTTCCATCAGTGTATTCTGCAGTTAGACAGCCTGTCCACGTTTGCTGCCCCAGTCCTGTACCACTGAATGAACTGTGAAGCAATAGTTAATCTCTAATTTCAAGATTGCCTTTCCTTTATTAGTTAAATACAAGTAACAAAAGCGTTAATTACGAACTAAAGAAATCAAAACTGAAAATACCTAAAAAACAAGCTTCCTTTCTAAGTGCTGTTTAGCACACTGAAAATATGTACTGTAGTGAATCATAATTATTGTATCGTTCGACGGGAGCTTTGTACCCGACTGTGGAAAGCACTAGCCGTAAGAAAACGTATGTAAGGACATTATGCACAGCACAGCTTCTGAAAGGATGGGTGTCACGGAACGTTTGTCCAGCAATCACAAACGCAGGCATATCCTGCAGGTAACTCAGCGACTGTTGTAGTTCACGTAAATAAAAACCGCCACCGACCGCATGCCATTTTATTTGTTTCACTACTTTCGCTCATCGGACGCCAGCATTCTCAGGTATTCATTGCCCTTATGGTACCATACTAGACGCTTAAAGCAAATTCTTGAATTATTTGTTGAAATATTCCAATTACTATTTCTTCCTACAGTTTCGTATTCTACAGCTGTCACTTGTATCATGCGAATATTCTCTCATGTCTTCGCACGTTTCCCATCTTCCTGTTCCTTCTTGTAGACAGTAAATTCCGCATATTCCTTTCCTAGATGATTCTGCGTAGAACCCCCTCATTTCTTAACATCATCCCATCTAATTTTCAGTCTCCCTCATAATACCACATATCAGACACTTCGAATCTTTTATTTTCCGGTTATCCCATTGTCTATGATTCACTTCCATACAATGCTGTGCGCTGGCAAACATCGTAGAAGTTCGTTCCTCAGATTAAGGTCTCTGGCTGATACTAATAGAATTCTTATAGTGCGGAATGCTAGTTTTGATTGTACTAGTAACTGCAGAGGATTTGATTGATTTGGGGGAAGAGACCAAACAGCAAGGTCATCGGTCCCATAGGATTGGGGAAGGCTGGAGAAGGAAGTCGGCCGTGGCTGTGAAAGGAACCATCCCGGCATTTGCCTGAAGCGACTTAGGGGAATCACGGAAAACCTAAATCAGGATGGCCGGACGCTGTATTGAACCGTCGTCCTCCCGAATGCGAGTCCAGTGTGCTAACCACTGCGCCACCTCGCTCGGTTAACTGTAGAGGACCAACAGTTAAGTCACTCCCGGGAGACAGTATGCTGAGTGACAACGCATCTAGTCTTGAGGACATCAACTCCGCGAGGAAGAGACTCAGTATCTTCAGGTGTGGCATATCTAGTTTTTTGATGATCAGATTTGTAAATCTGACAAATTGTCAGCATATCGATTCTTACATTTCACACGCTGTTCCAGATAGACCTATGTAGTATCCACTACTACAAGGTGGCGCAGTTATAAATAGGCCGTCTCCCCTTTGAATGTGAAAGCAATATTTCGAGTTCCTAAATAAACAGCTTCAACAATGAACAGTTTTACGCAATAATAGACTGTTAGCATTCTTCTGTCAGCATTTCACTTTACCTCATCAGCGAAGTTAGTTGTTTCTCTTTGCGATCTTCGAAATGATTTTCTCGAAAAATTAGAATTGTCGAAGCATGTGTGAAAACAGGTTCGATTAAGGAAACTCGCGAAATTTTGGGGGCAAGTATACGGATAGAGGATTACCAGAAAAGACAGCAGAGTCAGTATAAAAATTGGCGCGCTTACGGATCTCTCCAAAATATAAAACGAGGGAGAATCCCTACAGTTCGCACAGCAGAAGTTATTGCAGACGTTACTGAAGAACTATTCAGAGCCCAGAGAAGTCTACACGTAAATTGGCCCAACAGGCGCAAGTAAGTAGGAGGAGTTGCCAGCAGATATTATACTTACTTTGGAGCCATATCGTGTGACGGGTGTGCGGCGATTACGGAGGATGATAGAAACGTGTAGATTACTGCACGTGATTTTGAACAATAAGAAAGATGGTTTGTTAGACCCTATCCATTACATCATGAGTGATGGAGCATGGCTTCATGTTTATGGTCAGAGACTTCGCAGAACGCGAGGTACTGGGTAACGGAGAACCGTAATACTGATTGTCAGCAACCACTCCATGACAGAATCCGCGTTTGGTTGGGTGTAACAGGAACGTGCGTCATTGGACCATGTCGCGTAGTGCCCACCGCGCTTTTGACTCTATATGCAGTTTATGTGGCATAATATTTTAATTAACTGTATATTGCTTATTGTTGCGAGCACAACAGATAAAATGCGATTTTCACTATTAGTTTCTGCAGTTGAAAATATTTTAACTTTATGCACCTTGATCTATTACGTGGGAATTCGCACAACACTAAAAGATTTCCTGCTGTGCGCGTATGATCTTTACTTTGCAAACTATTTTTATGTAACCCTCATCTGGCTTGTTAGAAATGGAACACGATATCATTACTGTAACTAATTATGAAATTAAACATGTCCATCGTTACTTTCAACTCTGAAATGCACTGAAAATTACTCTTATTATACGTACAGAAGTTACAGTATGCTATGTTTGCTAAATGTAAAAGCTGCAGTGGATTTTTCAACATATGAACATACTGATTGCCACAACTAACACGAGAACACGAAACTAAAAATGAAATATGATTTTTGTATTATTAGCCAAAACAGGTTTCATCACAGCACTCTTTGATATCACACAAGTAAAATTTTATTACTCTGATTTACGTAAAATAATAACGTCACAGATATTATAATAGCAGCTGCCCATATCCACCTGTAAATGACATAATAAAACCCACCATTCACTTCTGAGGTCTCCGGGAAGCTGAAAGAAATAATTTTAATGTACCGTTACCTTCTCGCTTAATTGCGGGAAAACTGCTTTCATTCGATTTAATTTGAATTTGCCGTGGCAGCTGCTCCCGCCAGCGCTACTCAGCTCTGCGTCATGAAAAATTCTAAATATGCTGAAAACGGCTAAAAATGTGGAATGAAATACTGGGAAAGCTAGCAATAAGTTATTACAAGTATTTTTAACAATTTCTATATTCAAAAATCAACATAAATTTAAAATACATACTTTTTTTCATTCATCAGCCTCCAATGGCGTCTTTCTCGAACAAGGAACAAAAGAAAGCTAACCAAGCATTCAGTTGAACGTTACAGGCTCTTACAACTATAACGGCTACAAGAAGACTGAGGGAGTAATGGACGTTATTTGCAAAATATTGATACATAATCAGTGCACAAACATAAAAATGAGAAAAAATTATTTTTTTTCAGAGTCTACATAATCGACAACCGTTCATACGGAAATGAAATAATAATAATAATAATAATAATAATAATAATATTACAGATAAAATGTTTATTTTTTTACATATATTACAACGATTTTGTGAATGTCTTGCCAGGGGACTTCACAACCAATATTTTTTTACATTATCTTCAACAAGGTCAACACGGTTGCGTATATGGAAATTTTTTATACACTTTGCGCTCACCTCACTGAATGTGAAAGACAATACTACTTCTTCCGGGAACATGGGTCAACATTCCACACCTCTAAGGTACCCCTGGAACGATTCCGTGATGTCTTCACTGAGGAGCGAACTGTCAGCAAAGGTTTATGGCCACCACGTTCGCCGGAGCTAACAACTTGTGAATTTTTCCTGTGGGTCACTTGAAGAGCAAAGTATGTGAAACAAATCAACACATAATACAGGGACTGAAAGACAAAATCAGCCGTGAAGTTGCTGCCGTCGATAACCGAACCTTACGCCTGGTGTATAAGTATCTGTATAAGCTTAAAAGTGCACAGCTGTTTATTGGAGGACGTAACTTTCATCTTCTATAAATATGTTTTTCATTGTAAATAAAGACTAAATCCATTTCAGCTCTTCGTTTCTGCAATTTCACTGCATTTCCTTTATACTTACACGGACTGCTTTCATGTGCATCACCCTATATTTTTAATGTGAGTGTACGTCATTTTTGCTCAGTATAATTGATCGCCGACGATCCAGAGCACGTCCGTCACCTATCATTTGTCTTTTATTGATACGAGATTACTTAGCATTCAGTATTCACTATTCTGGCCTGAGTCTTTGTACGATCAGGACGCAAAATTCGACTGCCCCTCTTACAGCATATCATAAGTTACAAGTACATGTCACTGCGCTGAGGTATTGAGTCAGGAATATTCTTTCATGTATCATCGTGACTCTTGAGAAGATTAATAAAACAAGGTAAATTATCAATATATCCAACATTCAGTTGTAGTCGAATACCTTTGTTCATTCATTGTCAAACATCATAGATGTTTAAGTGTCGAACACAAAAGGCGTTTTTAGAACGTGGTGTTCTGCGAAATCATAATGTTAAGCTACTGCGACAGCAAATATGTAATTCGTGTGCCAATACCTTTACGCCAGCAGAATAGCTGGAGTGTTTAGTGTGCAAATATTTCTATCCTCGCGGGATAGATGGATTGCTGGTAAATAAAGATGCTGCAGTACAGGGTTAGAGATACAACGCATATCGTTAGCATTATATAATAATTGATCTAACAATCCATACCACTGAATGAGTAACATAATACACGTTACAAACAGTATTTCATATTTTATTTTTCGCGGACGCTACACTGGCGACTTCTTTGGAGCTCAAAATTATTGTTATCTAATACATGTGTTATTGTCTTCCTCACGATAGATTGGTAATAGCGACAGGAAAGGAGACTAGGAAGCAAACCGAGTACTGACTAAAACGTAGAATTTAAGCCAATAAAAATGAACATAGCTTCCGTCGCTGGAATATCGCAAGTCATCTCTTTTCCTTTTATCATGTATTTTCGTTTCTGCTAGAAATGGTGGAATTTCAAAAATTTCAAGTGCAGATTGTACTAAAAATTCTTTCAGACCAAATTCCATTATCATCAGGTTCAGAATTACGCGTAATGGCGGTAGGACAGCTTGGTGAGCTTCTAGAAGGTATAGTGCTTTGAAGTTGTTTCATGTTCACTGGCAATCATTACGCGATATTTGCTCCTTTTAACACGAGACGCTTCACTGACGGTAGTATTTCTTCAATAGTTTTGCAAATTAGTTGTTATTCATATCTTCATTTGTGCATTTTATAATTAATAAGTTTAAGAAATGGAAATGAACGAGCAAGATCAGTCAGCCGTAAATCTAACGCAAGAAAAGCCAGAACGTAACACTGAGAAAACTTAAAAACTTTAACTATTGCCATGAAAACTGTTTTGACCAATCTGAAATTTCAAAACAAACAAATAAATAAATATAATAACTGAATTATTTCTCCTGCATATTTAATTATTCTTTTTTTCCTCTAGCCTCTTGTCATGGAGAGAAATCTGTAATATGAGGACAACAATTCTTTGCTTCCGTTTCCACGTAGCCGATTACTCTACCAACATAAAACTCTGGGTTGATTAGTTCACACAGGGAAATATTCTACCTTGGGTTTTATTTTTAGTACAGTACGTAAATTATCGGAGTCCCAGACATGCGCTCATACGCAATACTAAACAAGTTTGAGTCTGGAAACTTTTTCCGCAGTATTATTCAGATAATAATTATACGTATCGCAATGGCGGCTAATTACATATAACAAACCTCGACGGAAAAGCGTGTAATTCAATGAGCCGATGAACGCAACTTGATCTCCCTATAGAGGAAGGCAATTGAACGTGCAAAGAGAAAAAAATATCGCTGTGTTTTTACGGATCGCAGAGAACAACATCGTAAATTATATCGTAATAATATAAATTTGCTATGCTGGTGGTACAAAATGAAACTGAGATACCACACAACCCAGGCTGAGACAGAAATGAAATTATTAACTAGACATTTCAGTAGATGAACGATCGCAAGTGAGGAACGTAGTCTATAGAATAAAAAGCCACTTTAGTTGACAGTAAATTTCTTGATTTTTTCCGCGACTTGTTTCGAATCTTAATGCTTCATCTTCAGGTGCCACCAAATAATTATAGGAACAGAAATGTATGGTTGTCGGTCAGTCAGGCGTGGGGGATCACACCCACGTCAACCAAATGCATTGGAACATAATATTAGCATCCGTCTGGACAGCACAACGTTGAAGTGGCACCTCTAAATGAAACTTTAAGCTTCTAAATCGGCGTGGAATAAATTAAGAAAATTATTGGCAACTGAAGTCGATTTTTATTCTATAAATTATTAACTAGAAGTGAGAAACTTTTTCGCACTTAATAAGCAATTTCCCGTGTTCTGGAAGGAACGTGCGAATATGTTTACTAAACTTGAACAACCTTCACATGTACAAGAAGAATCTTCCTGTGTACAGGAACAATTGTATATCGCTAATGCCAACGTGGGGGCTGACCTTACAAGTAAAATAGGAAATATTACTAAAGACGAGGAAAGTACAACATTATAACACTTCGAACATCATCAGAGAATGTGGAAGACGCAATGACCAAATGGCTAGAAGATAGGCAAATAACCAGTTTAATTGACAGAAAGTTTTCCCACTGAGAAGAATAATTACGAAAAGGGTAAAGCCAAAACCACTCATATAATATAAGGAAGAGACATAAAAAAGAGACATAAAAAAGGACGTACTGGTAAAAAACCCCAATAAACGACTTACCCGGCTTACTTCCTGATTTCAAGGGGTGTCGTGAATCTATAGTAAAAGGAATCGTGAGTATAAGGAAAGACATAGATAAATTAAATCAGAAATAGATGGCAATAATGATGCATCAGATCAAAACACAATGAGGCTGTGTACGGAATAGGTACTAATCCACTGAATGCAAATACGATCTCGGAAGAGAACATAATACAACATAAAATTTCATTCATTCCATTATCTCAGCTGATGTCGCAACCTGTGTAAAATCTGAGATAAGAATACAGTCTTAGTTGCGAAGGATTTATTTTCGAATTTCGCCTATGGTAGGCATCTTCAGATTATAGAAACTGGTCACGGTGCACGGCGTCTGTAAAATGATTCTATGATACGAATACATCTGCAAAATTCGACTGGGATATCAAAAAGTCGATAATCCTCAAAGCCTCTCACCTGGCTTCCTTACTCGTTGTCGTACGTAAAGGATGCCGCACACGGTAGCAACAGATATACAGCAGAGCTTCATGGTGCGCGAGCACAACATGTATGAACGGCCCCGCTGACAAATATAGATTCTACGTTTGTCATTGGGACCGTGAGCCCGGAGCAAACATAATGGAAGTCCGCTCCAATTCGTCTCACAAAACATTAGGAACTTAGATGAAGCTGGAAGATGCCCTGCTGGGCAGGTCTCTGCTAATAGCAGTGGCGTTTAGCATGCAATGAATTTAATCCTACTTAATATAAGGTTTGGACAAAAATTTGGAAACAGCATGACATATGTATACTTGAACGTAAATGTAGATGCTAACCAAACTTACGAATTACAGTCCAGTAATGCCTCCAATATGTTGCAAGCGTCAGTCATCCTCAGAATAGTGTTCTGTGTAGTTGTCAGTGCATTACGTCGGCGCTAAATGAATTCGAGCATCGGGCAATTGTTGGTGCTGTAAGGCTACCTTTATTTCGACTGGTATGGGTTTTTTTAAAGGTTTTTGAAAAAAGAAGTAAAATGTTCGCAAAAGAAAGCCGCATCACTTTGATGAAAGCAAGGGCATACTAAAGTCGACCGCTTCTAGGAGCTTCAGTCCCGAACCGCACTGGTGTTACGGTCGCAGGTTCGAATCCTGCCTCGGGCATGGATGTGTATGATGTCCTTAGGTTAGTTAGGTTTAAGTAGTTCTAAGTTTTAGGGGACTGATGACCTCAGCTGTTAAGTCCCATAGTGCTCAGAGCCATTTGAACAATTTTTTTGATACTAAAGCCATGAAAATCAACTTCACCTGCTTTGTCTAATCCCATCATTAAGGGGCTCAGTGTTTGAGGAAGTATAACAACATCAGCAATTACATAGATGCAATCAAGTGAATATAAAATAGCTTTGCTAGATAATTTGTTTTGTTTTAGAGAAACAGTAAATAATGGTAACGTAAGCTTTTTTATCGTAACAAATTACGTAAAGTTTTCCAATAAAATGATAGATTTCACGACATAGTGGTAAAGTCTGGAATTATTGTTTTGGTCAGGACGACTTAGGCGAATACTCCCCCGCCCCTCTTCCAACTCCCGCTCCACTTGGGCATAGTCAACTAAAAACATGCGAAAACTGCGATGCGGGCTTCAGATGCTAACAGAGTTAGATATGTAACGCCGAACAGATTACAGATGCTAATTCTGTTGAGTATAGTTTTTGATAAAACAGATCATTATAATGTAGTGTTCAGCAGAACTATTATTTAGTACACATTTTACAGTTTCGGTTTGCACCTCTCAAATTCATCAGAAAAACTTTCATTTAGTTAACTAACAGATAAACACATAAACTTTTAATTATTGTTCTCATTATTATTATATCTTTTCCATTGTTTTTTTACATATATCGTCATTCGAACAACCTAGAAGACGTAGACTAAATGTAGTGAGATAACTTTTACAGTTTGTGCTTTATAACAGTGTCAGAGGTCAGGAAACGCTGATGCTGGTGATGGCTAAATGGTTTTGTTGACGATGACAAGGTATGATGGACCCATGGACATGGTGCAAGTTACAACAGTCATCCTGGGGACACACCTCTGTAGTCGGTATCCCGATAGAGGTTGATAGTCAGACACTAGGAAGGTCATGTCTCTGTAATACGGGCTGTAATTTATGATGCCATTGGATATTCCATCGTTATCAGGCTACATGCAACAGTTTCACAACAAAATTATTACTGCGGTTGTACTGGAAGAAAATTCTTTGTTAACTTACTAGTGAAATTTTTACTCAAACAGAAATGACCAAGGACAAATCAAATACATTAAATAGAACCGTGTTATTGTGGGGTAATCCTTCTCATATATTTCATCTATGGTGCACCGCTCAGCACCCAGTGCACAGTGATTTTCACCACCATGGTTTGTGTTAAAGAGCTCATAGAGCCGAAATCAGTTTTATTCATTAATGTCCACAACTTGGTCTGCGTGTCTCCGTTGGGAATTTTGAATATATACTTCAAATCAATAATAACGGCCCGCCAGTATTTCGTAACGACAAGCAGGTCAGGAGCGTGGCACGCAGAATGGAAAGTTACGTCACTGGATCGTTGTGCCGGCTGCGCACCGAGTGTCATTTGTACTCAGGTGATACAGGTTAAAAGGTTGCCGACGTGATTATAGCCGCACGACTGGAATTAAAAGACGCTGAACGCCGCAATCGTTAGGTACTTCAATATTCCGAGATCCACAGTGTCAAGAGCGTGCCCAGAATACCAAATTCCAGGCGTTACCTCTCACCACAGACAGTGCAGTGCCCGACGGCCTTGACTTAACGACTGAGAGCAGCTGCGTTTGGGTAGAGTTGTCAGTGCTAAGAGACAATCAACGTTGCGTGACATAACAGTAGAAATCAATGTGGGACATGTGGTGAAAGTATCCTTTAAGCCGTCGGCACACGGACCGTGCATCCGAACGTTGAGCGTTGAGCGTGCCCTGTTTCTGACGTCATAGCGTGGAAAAGCACGTTCGGGAGTCTTTCCGAACGTGCAGAGCAATATCTGCCATGTCAGATATTCTGAGCGTGCGCCTGAGCGTTGACCAATGAGATGGCACACACAACGCCACTACGTCACACGCACGCCGTCTCCCTTCAGTACAGAGTTGTGAGGCGCCATATTGGCATTCATTTCAAGCCTATATGTATATATGCCGTTTCTGAGCACCAGCAAATTGAGAATCACTGGAAAACCCGTTGTTATTTGTGTGATTCGTTCCAATAAAATAATGAGAAACATCATATTCATGGCAAAAGAATTGTTGTAACGAGCGTATTATGAGAGTAGGCTATTTGAAGACAGCGACACACTGAAGATCCACCCAAAAAGCATTGTTCTTCGTACAATTTGTTATAATTAAATTTCAATTAATAACATAACTATCGACGATTAACATTTTTAGCAAGGGATAACATAATATTTTTAAGTACTACAAACCTGTTGTTGGTTTAGCGTAATGAGTAGCGTCTCTGTCCGGTGAAGAGTCTTTGTTGGGACGGTGGTTCGCGTCTTAAAATTCCTAAACTTTTTTTCCTAAAATTCGCGTTTTTATTTAGGTGTGATACTTTATTATTAGTTTCATATAATTATATGCTATAATATTTGATGTTATGTAAATATAAGTTCACCTTTTTTTGAGGGGTGACTTTGTTCGATTGGCTTAATTACAGGACAGCTTGCGCTACTTGTATAAAGATATTTTGCTCCTTTTTCTTTTATGCTTCGTAATTCACATGTCGCAAAGATTCTGCTACTGGGTAGGAACAGTGATCAAGTAAGACTGACCTTGAGGTTTTACTAAAATGTGGGAATGATGAAATAATGTTTATCTTATGCGGAGAAGTATCCCAAATTTGTACCGCACTGTTTGTAATGGAACTTTCATAAGTCTGTGTCCTTATTGACTGGACATGGTACTTTCCTTTTCGTGGACGATGGAGGAAATGTGCATTTAATAGAGCTAACGTGGGTATTTTACGCGCGCCCGTTGAGTAAACAGTGTGATTCAGGAACTAGAAACATCCCTCAAACTGCCGCTGGCGTGCGTTGCGAACGTTGGGGCCCACGTACCGTATGCACAAGTCGCATCGTTCCTGAGCGTTCAGCAGCACGTTGAACTTGGCACGCTCAACGTTAACGTTCGACAGCACGGTCCGTTTGCCGACGGTCTTAGGATAGCGTGGCAAAATGTGGCGTTAATGGGCTGTGGCGGTAGGCGGCCGACGCGCTTGCTTTTTCTGACAGCACTACATCGCCTGCAGCGCCTCTCGTAGGCTCATAACCATATCGTTTGGACCCTAGAGACTGGAAAAGTGTGGCTTTGTCAGATGGGTCCCGATTTCAGTTCGACAGACCTCATGAAGCCATGGAACCAGGTTGTCAACAAGGCACAGTGCGAACTGTTGGTGTCTCCATAATGGTGTGGGTCGTGTTTTCATGGAATGACTGAGTCCTCTGGTCCAACGGAACCTATCATTTACTGGAAATGGTTACGTTCGGCTACTTGGAGACCATTTGCAGCCATTAATGGACTCCATTTTTATGGATGACAACGTGCGCTGTAACCGAGTCACAATTGTTCGCGATTGGTTTGGAAAACATTCTGGACAGTTCGAACAACTTTTTGAGTCCATGCCACGTCTACTCACTGCACTGCGCCGAGAGAAAGGAGGTCCGACATGATATTAGGATGCATTCCACGACCGTTGTCACATTTATGCAGCACGCTATATGAGCCGAGTGATAATGTACTCATACAGTGTCGTTTCAGACCATCTCCTAAGTAACCGTTAAAAGAACTCTCACCTAATGTATTCTGGTCTGTACATGGTAACCAAAATGTCTAGTCGTAGATGTTAGTTCTTGGTGTATCGAGAAGCTGGTAGGGTTAAGGGGCTGTAACCCTTCTAAGATTTTAAAAAATTCTACGAATAGTGTTCTTACAGATGATAGATAAACACTGTACGGAAATGTACATGCGAGGGGCGTTCAGTACTATAGAGAACACATATTCGAACTGTAGAGAAAGAGTAAATATATTTTTTGGTATAAAATGTATATCAATATGTTCCATTCTGTGTTAGCTGTAAGAGTTTATGTTCTACATCATGCATTAAGTTCAATGACATAATGGCTGACCCATTTTAGTTTGAAGATTTGTTGGGCGTTACAACGCAAAACGCTGTATCCTTTGATGTTTTAGTATGAGTTCATGGATATTTCTACTTTCCTATTTTTTTGATAGGTTATTTAATTCTATGAAATGTGCGTACAAGGTCACTCTCGTGTTTCAAATGTCACGCGGTTCTTTCTGTTCTTCCGTACGTATGTATTCTGACAGATGCTTATTATCTCTTAGCAGAGAGTACAACGTATTGCTGGAAGGGAAAATAGTAGCTTATCAGTGTTCCAGATTATGTGCTGAATGTACGTTTAGTTTCAGTCGGCTACAGTGTGGAATTATAACCTCGTATTCAGATGCGCTCATTTCAGTGTAGATGACAAAATTATCTACACTGAAAATTTCCAAATTCGTTCCTTGTTCATTCTCTTAGTTTCAAATGAAATTACATGTAGGGAGTGCAGTTTTTTAACTCGCGATATTAGTGGATCGTGGATGTAGCAAAAGTAACGTGGTATGAAGTTAGAAATATTTTACAATAGTGAAGTATGGACAAGGAGAGATATTGGTTAAACTGCTTCAGCGACGAAATGTGAGCAAGTTACACTTCGCGAAATGCAAAACCAACTCCAATGTTCCATGTTGGTAAGGAGGGTATGCGGAACCCATGTCTGTGTGGTTATCCGAGATGAACGCTCTCCTATCTTGAAGCGTAACACAATCTCTTCAACAAACACTGCGTACTGAGCGCCGGGCCAACGGTGACACACTTGTCGCGATTTGAATGAGGCTCACTGCCAACACCATAGTGACAAGTGGACGTTCTGTGTACTAGTAATGTTGAATGTAAACAGCAGATAGTGCTGAAATATATGACGTACTTCCAACTTTGAAGTGTAGTAAACTGAGACAGCTACGAACGTGTTTTTGTTCCTATGTGGAACTTGCCAGTATCTTCATTGACAGCTGTGAAATAAAGATGACAGAAGATGATTGAACAAAAACATCTTCAGGGGATAGCACATTCTTCGCTCTAGATATTGAGAGAATTAACCGAGAGAAATAGACTGCGCTGATAAATTAATCAGCGCTGCGTGATTTTTCTTTCGCACACTTCTGGTCTTACAAAGTCATGTAATAACGGTGAACTCTCTTCCGGGAAGAACAGCATGTTCTTTAAGTCTTATCTGAGGTTTACGATTTAGTCTGTTCCATGCTTAATATACTGTCGATCTATTGCCAGGCAGTTGGGGGCACTCTCACTACCCAACATTCACCTGACTGGACGTGATGTTCTTGTTGATGATCGTTGGCTTGGACAGTTTCTTGCCCCTCCAAACATATGCAAGAATAGTGGAAAAATAGTTAGGGATTGGAATTTTTGCTGTTTTCCTTGCCACTGCTGATAAATTTCAGGACGTGTGCCAACATACCTCTGGATCTAGTAACCGTACTTCAGCGCACAGAACGCATAACTGAATAAGATTCTTGTATCATAGAATGATATTAATCAGACTTTGGTGTTTTATATGTGCATTATGTCACGATAATGTTGTGATTTACGGTATGTTGATAATTTTTACTTATGGACTGTCTGACAGCAACTGAATAAAACACAATTTTAGTGCTATACGCGTTTCGCCTTTATTTTCTGCAAGGCATCATCAGTGGCCTGGAATATGTACATATGTTTTCTATTTAATTTACATTTTTGTCACTGTGCCTATAGGTTATAAACAGTTCTGGTGGTTGGTATTTCCTATTAAGTAGTAATGTTTTTACTGTATTTACAGGCTGCGTGGACAGTTTCTTACATATTACGCTCCTGTTGCATTTAAGCTGTTGTTGTTCTTCTTATGAATGCCAGTTTGCGGTTTTTTTCCATATTCCGCAGCACTATGAACTGAACGCTAATTTCAATGCAATGTTTTGGTTTCTGTTGCCGACTGTCAAATGTTTTTGCCAAAGATCGAATGTTATTGCCAAACTTTCGAGTGTAATTATTGAAGTATCTGCGATCTGTTCGTGTATGCATTTGTGTGTGCGTTTGTGTATGTGTGTGTGCGTGTTTTGGTGTGATATATATTTTTTTTGTGCTGTGTGTGTGTGTTATGGTGTGGTATATACATAATTTTTTTGTGGGCTCTGTGTGTGTGTGTGTGTGTGTGTGTGTGTGTGTGTGTGTGAGAGAGAGAGAGAGAGAGAGAGAGAAAGAGAGAGAGATAATATTTTGGTGTGGTATTTTTTTTGTGGGCTGTGTGCGTGTGCGTGTGTGTGTGTGTGTGTGTGGTTGCGTATGTGTGTGTGTGTGTGTGTGTGTGTGTGTGTGTGTGTGTGTTTGTGTGTCCAGATGGTGAAAGGGGAAGGGTTTTTTTGTTTTATATTATCATCATTTCCTTTATTAATTGTAGTAGGGAGCCTGTGCTGATGTGTGTTTGTTCATTTATCACATGTTTGTTTCCTGCTATGGCTTTCTGGATGTGGAAGTTTTATTGCGTTTGTATAAGATGTTTGTCATGCTTGCTTATTCTCATTATTTTCATTACTTGTTCCATGTTTGTAGGATGATGGTTATGGTGTTTTAAATGCTCTGCAAATGTAGAACGGTTTGTTTCATACGTCCAACATCTGCTGATATGTTCTTTGCATCGCACGATACTCTATCTCTCTCTCTCTCTCTCTCTCTCTCTCTCACACACACACACACACACACATACACACACACACACACACACACACACACACACACACAGAGAGAGAAAGAGCCCACAAAAAAATTATATATATACCACACCATAACACACACACACAGCACAAAAAAAATTATATCACACCACAACACACACACACACATACACAAACGCACACACAAATGCATACACGAACACATCACAGATATGAAACTTCCTGGCAGATTAAAACTGTGTGCCCGACCGACACTCGAACTCGGGACCTTTGCCTTTCGCGGACAAGTGCACACTTCGCTGCAGAGTGAAAATCTCATTCTGGAAACATCACAGATACTTCAATAATTACACTCGAAAGTTTGGCAATAACATTCGATCTTCGGCAAAAACATCTGACAGTCGGCAACAGAAAACAAAACATTGCACTGCAACAAGCGTTCAGTTCATAGTGCTGTGGAATGTGGAAAAAAACAGCAAATTGGCATTCATAAGAAGAAGAACAACAGCAAAAATGCAGCAGGAGCGTAATATGTAAGAAATTGTCCGCGCAACCTGTAAGTACAGTTCAAAACATTACTACTTAATAGGAAATACCAACCACCAGAACTGTTTATAACCTATAGGCACAGTGACAAAAATGTAAATTAAGTAGCAAACATATGTACATATTCCAGGCCACTGATGATGCCTTGCAGAAAATAAAGGCGAAACGCGTATGGCATTAAAATTGTGTTTTATTCAGTTGCTGTCAGACGGTCCATAAGAAAAAATTATCAACATACCGTAAATTATACGCAACTGAGGAAGACAGGACTACAAAAGCTGAAAATGTTGTGATTGTATGAATTGGAAAGTACAAAGTACTCTACTGTACATAATTCAATCCAAGCAGTAAGTAGTTTCCCTTTAGTGTGTCACAGAAAAAATTTTGGTCACGCTACAATGGAAAGGGGTCAGATCGCGTTCAGTGGCGTTGGAGTCCTCTGATGTCCTTAGAGAAGGGTTGAATCGTCTGGGGGATATCAGCAGTGTCCAAGGTTATCGTGAATGTCGTCCTCTTACACATCACACTGTCGTTTTTGACGGCGAAGTATGTGATAATAGTCTCCCCAAGGGAAGGGATGGTTACATTCCACTTTATATGACATATCCTGACGCATTTTCATGTCGACTTTCAGCAGCAGTGTGTCCGTGATATTTTCCTCAGCCACCCCTGAGAAAACTGCACTCTTTGAACACTGGGCGTCGAGGTACTGACCCATGTCAATGAGGAGTCAAGAGACGGGGTGAAATGTTGGTAAGTTGAAATGTGACAACCTTCCCATGGAAGGACACTTCCATTTTTGGGGTGGGCACAATCGTAGTAAAATTTTGTGCCATTAGTGCCAGTATCACTTCATTAACCCAACTTTTACCCCACAAGGACGGCTTAGCTCTTCACTTTTCTTTTTGCACGTGTTGAAACATCGGCAAGCCCAAGTGTGACGTCGCGGACACGTCAATCCTTCACTATTACAGAGGAAGGTTGTAGGCACGTTCGAGCCAAATTATGAATTTCTGTATTGCAATAGAAGGAAATGGCGGCGATTAAAAAGTGGTCGTTTTAAATGTTCTCTTGGTTCATATATGAGGCACATAGTTCCGTCTACTTACCTATAACTGTGTAATAAAATTTATTTTTTTGTTCATAATATTTCTGCAAACATTCTGCTCGTTTCAGTGTGATTCATTAAGACATTGCTAATGTGCACTGGACTGGGCTTCCCACTGGGCGACCTTCCTTCTGTAAACTGAATGAACTGGTAAACTGAAAGTTGTTTGCTCGGTGATTACTTTTACAATTTGTGTCAGTCCTAATGTGGTAGTGTTTGTGTTTCCTATCAATTGTTTTTTTATGCTATTAACTGTGCGGCCAAGCAGCACTGAAGTGTACAAGTCATTCACGTCAAAGAATATTAGTTTTGCAGATTATGAGACTTGTGAACCTTTCATTTTCTTGGATTAGTTCTTAGAACCTTTTTATACTCGTGTTGTTCCCTAGTTTGAAATGTTCAGTTATGTATTTGTGTGAGAACTTTGCATTGTGATATGTGGGTGCACTCTTGAAGTTCAATATTGGTCTCACGGGAATATTATCTATGCATATTTTGATGTTTTCTAAGCGTTGGTGCTGATGGATTTCTTGTAATAAGTTTTTGTCTGTGTGCTTTTGTGAGTTTCTTTTATATTTTAATTTGTTTTTCCGTTTACTTTTAAATCGACTAGCTAACTCACAACTTTAGTTCTTCCAATATCATTTTCTGCCCGGTCTGGGCTGGAAACCCATACCGTATCATCAGGATGAAGGCCGAAGAACCTGTGTGGCGTCGTCAGAAGGAATAAAACAAGGTTAAATGTTGTTTCTTCTGTTCCTCAGAATAAACCTTCTGCAGTGGCTGGTAATTTCGTAAGCCGGTGTGAAATCTGCTGAATCCAGTGATTGACTCAACACTGCTGGAGATGGCTGCACCAGCCCCGAACATTGGCTGGTGACTGAGTGTGGAGGCCCGCCTGCCCGTTTTGTTTCGGTAAGTGCTTGACGTTGGCTGGTCTGTTATGGACGAGGCCGTGGCAGTGGCATGTGTGTGTTTGGCTCACACACCATCCTGAGGGCACTCCGTCCCTCTCAGGTGACTTCCCATGTTGTTCCATCAGATGGACTGTGATGTCAGATGCCTTGACGTCATGTTGAATGCTTACCTCTCTAGCTGGTTCGGTAGGCCATCTGACCCCAAAGATGCTGAAGTGTTGGAGAATTCTTGCCCTGAACTGGAACTGCGCCGATAGACTTGTGCGTTACCCATCAGTGGCGACTTCAGTACTGGATGCTGATTTGTAGTCATCCGTGGCTGTGTAAGGTTTGTCATCACATCAGGTAGCAAGAATATGACCGATACTGAGACAATCTCACACAGGGCGTTACAATACAATAATCAGAGAATAGAGTACAAATGACATGAACGTCATCGACCCTACTGATCGTCTGAATCAAGGCTAGCCGGGTGGAGTATTTATGGGGTTAAGGTGTGGCTTTCTGTGCGACGTCATTTTTAATGATCAAATCGGTCTCGTTCATTATAAGTCATCACCGTTCTTCAGTATTGTTGTAGTGGGTTAATCAATTTAGGGTGTTGTGTGCTGTCCTTACGTTAGTTAGGTTTAGGTAGTTCTAAGTTCTAGGGGACTGATGACCTCAGATGGAGCTCGCTGGTCGAGTCGTTTAACATTCAGAGTAGTGGGACATTCGGAGTTTAGCAGCACGAACACTTTAAAATCTGCACCCCCTATCCGAAAACAAGTCACAAACTTTCTGCACCATTGGTTGGAGACTAGTTGCAGGTGAACTAGGGAATTGCCGTCCCATTTTTGATCGTCCCTTAACACCACAATACAAGTGGCTGCGGTTTGGAGGGGTGCAGAGGCTAGGAAGCATCATGGACTGCTGGTGAAAGACGTCGCATTGCGTTCAACAATGAAGCGTGGTTGTGCACTACTGCGGATGACCACTGTCGGGAAGTATGCCGACGAGCTGGGAAGAGACTCTATTCTCTCAATCGTTTTGAGAGGCCTAGCGGTGCTACTCCTGGAGCCCTGATGTTGGGAGGGGTCGGGTATGACTGCAGGTCACGGCGGGTAGTGACTGTGTAAACGCGGACGGCACATCGGTACGTCACAGACATATTGCGTCCTCTTGTGTTACCTCTTATGTCACGCACAGTATCGTGGTGCTATTTTTCAACAGGACAATGCTGATCCATACCTGTCTCTATGACTGACTGCGTGATGTTGAGGTACTGCCGTGGCCAGCAACATCCTCAGACCTGTCCCCAATAGAAAGCGAGTGGGACCAGGTCCGATGACAATTCTGTCCCAGTGCCAGGATACAACGGCTATATGGCACCCTTTCCAGGCGAAGTAGTGCATACATCTAGGCCAGAGGATAAGCAACATCACACTGACCTGTGGACGAATAGTACCAAGTCCTTTGTAACTTTGACTCGATATTGTAAGTATTGAAGTTACACCACATAACTTCTCAACCATTGAAGTTTTCATTTCGTTTCTTTCTACCTTTTTTAGTGCTTAATTTTTTTTCAGGCAGTGTGCACCAGTGTTGTTGGTAACATTTAGAAACTATACTATTGATGTGGCTAGTGACTTAACATTTGTACAATACACTGTTAGTGACTAAAAAATCCTAACATTAGACAATCTTGGTCAAAAAGTTACGAACATACTAGCGTTTTTTTAAACAAATTTCGGTCTTGCAGCCGGTCGTCGTCTAATATATCGCACGATATTTGAATTGGACACGTGCCAGTCATCTTTGGGTGAGTCATCGAAGACTGAGAAGGCTTCCTCTGTTCCACAGTATACAGCCCGTTGCGAGTATTCCCTAAGCATGCTTCAAAATCAAGTTGACAGATGGACCACACTTCCCTGCAGCGGGCTCCCACACTGGTGGAACCGCGAATATCACCTGTCCTCTGGACTACCGCTCGCCGCGGCCGTTGGCACACTCTGTCGTCTTCGATTAGAACAAATGGTGGAGATAATGGGGTACCACACACTGTCCAGCTGGTAGTCGCTATCATGGTTCATCGGCATTTCCGTCAGGCTTATTGCCATGGATTCTTCAATAATGGAGTCCCAAATGATGTGCTGTGGTCAAAATCATAGTTTTAGCATAATTCATGGAAAATCTAGTGCATTTTGGCCAGTGCCTACAGAAGAATTTCGTAGCGCGTGCCGACAGCCGTTCGTTCGTTTGTTTTGATATCTAGTGATCGCTCGTTGACGTTACTCAGTCAGTCAAGCATCAGCCGCCGGCCACGAGAGGGCAGTAGCAGAAAAATAATCGATTTTGTGACATTTTTACGAGTTCCTATTCAGGAGCGAATTACATTGTTCATGTGTGTGCTTTGGTAGTTTAGTATTTGAATTTCTGCTTATTAATTTAATATTTGATAGACATAGTTCTCGCGTTTTCTTTTGTGTCGGAAAGTAAACCACTTTTGTGACATATTACAAGTTTTTAATCAAGAGCGAATTATTTAGCCTCACCTGTGTGATTTGGAAGTTTAGTTTTAGAATCTATGCGTTTTCATCGTGTCTAAAGTAGAGTTCAACAGCGCGTGTCGACAGCACTTTGTGTGCCGGCCGTGGGGATCCAACGGACGTCCAGCACAACCCAAGATCCGCCGATTGGTCCACACCATGTGGACAGCCCAGTTACTGCTTGTATTGACGTTGACCCCTCATCCATGGTCATAGGATGTCACCTCGGGGCGTGGCAGGCTGCGAAACACTTCCCGCGCGGTCGAACGTAATGCCTCCCTAGATAGTCAGACAAATAGGTTCCACGTGCTGTCTTTGGCTGACACTACCCCTCAGCCAGCCACTTGTCCTGTTTCAGAGGGAACCTCTCAGCCTGTAAGATCCAGGCAGTCACAGAGGGTGGGGTTATCGCCAGTTGGGAACTCCAATGTTAGGCACGTTATGGGGCCCCTTAGGGACATGGCTGCCAAGGTGACGAAGAACCCTAGTGTACATTCCGTGTGCATACCGGGTGGAGTCATTCAAGACTTGGAACGGGTCCTTCTGGATCCATGAACTGCACAGGGTGCAGCCAACTGCAGGTGGTGACTCATGTCTGTACCAACGGTATGTGTCGCTTTGGATTGGAAGAGATTCTCTCTGATTTCCAGCGGCTGCCAGTCTTGCTTACGAGATGAAAGCGGAGTTCGCCATTTACAGCATAGTCGACAAGGCCGATTACAGATCTCTGGTACAGAGCTGAGTGGAGGGACTGAATCTCAGAGGCTCAGACGGTTCTGTGAATCTGTAGGCTGCAGGTTCCTGACTTGCGCCATAGATTGGTGGGGTTTTGGGTTCCGTTAAATTGTTCAGGAATCCATTACAAGCAAGAGGTGGCTACAAGCGCAGCAGGAGCTGTGTGCCGTGGAATGGCTGGGTTTCAAGGTAGAGGGTTTCGGGGAAACACCGAAAAGGGCTTCAGTTACAAAGGGTGGTGGCCAAGCACAGTAAGAATGTACAAAGATCTAGGAACCATCGGTGTAAGAGTTGTAAGCTGTCGTAGCTGTGTTATGAAAGTAGTAGAGCTACAAGCACTAATAGAAGGCACCGATGCTCAAATCGTTACAGGCACTGAAAGCTGGCTAAAGCCGGAGGTAAGTTCAGCTTAAATTTTTGCGGAAGATCTAACGGAGTTCAGAAAGGACAGGCTAAATTCTGTTGAAGGTGGTGTGTTTGTCGTTATTAGAAGTAGTTCATCTTGTACCGAAATTGAAGTAGGTAGTTGCCGTGGGTTAGAATGGATAGAGGCCATTGTTGACAAGCGCAATAAAATAATAATTGGATCTTTTAACCGATCTCCCAATGCAGAGGATACAATTGTTGAAACGTTCAAAGAAAACTTGAGACTAATTTCAAACGTGTACCTGACTCATACAATTTCAGTTGGTGGTGACTTCAATTTAACCTTGATGTGTTGGCGAAAATAAATGTTTCAATTCTGAGGTACGCGCAAACATCATCAGAAGTTGTGTTTAACTGTTTTTCTGAAAATTTCGAGCAATTTGTTCATGAGCCCACACGAATAGTAAACAGTTGTGAAAACACATTTGAGTTCTCAGCAACAAATAATCCAGAGCTATAAAGAGGGATTATTTAAGACATGGTTGCCGTAGCTAGACTGAATACCATAACTCCCAAATCCTCCAAAAATAAACGAAAAATGTATCCATTCAAAAAAGCAGATAAAGATTTGCTTGACGTCTTCCTGAGAGGCAATATCCACTGATTCAAAATTAACATTATGAGTGTAGATCAGATGTGGCTCGAATTCAAAGAAATAGTGTGAACAGCAATTGAGATATTTATACCACGGAAATTAACTGACGATGGAACTGACCCCTATCGTACACGAAACAGATCAGAACAATGTTGCAGAAACAACGAAAAAAGCAATCCAAATTTAAACGAACGCAAAATCCCAAAGACTGGAATTTTTTACAGCAGCTCGAAAATTTTTCGCGGAGTTCAGAGCATGTGTGCTTTCAGAGTATGCTGATGCAATAGCTTCATACCTAGCAATCATATACAAAGGTCCGCTCGACGAGAGATCCGTACCCAAAGACTGAAAGTTGCACAGGTCGCACCAATATTCAAGAAAGGCAATAGGTGTAGTCCACTAGATTAAAGGCCCGTATCATTAACGTCGATATGCAGCAGGATTGTGTACGAACATTATAAAGTACCTTGAACAGAACCATCTATTGACACATAGTCAACACGGATTTAGGAACACAACTAGCACTTTCCTTACATGAAGTCTTGAGTGCTATCGACAAGGGATTTCAAATTGACTCACTATTGCTAGATTTCTAGAAGTCTTAACATCGTGCCGTACAAGGGGCTTGTAATCAAATATCTTGTTTATGGAATATCGTCTTAGTGATGCGACTGGATTCGTGACTTCCTATCGGAAAGGTCACAGTTTTTAGTACCTGATGGAAAGTCTGGCGTTCCCAAAGGTAGTGTTATAGGCCCTCTGCAGCTCATCTATATAAACAATTTAGCAGACAACTGAGCAGTCGTCTTAGTTTGTTTGCATATGATGTTGACGTTTATCGTCTATTAAAATCATTAGAAGACAAAAACAAATTGCAAAACGATTTATAAAAGATATCTTGTGCGAAACCTGGAAAACAATGAAAAGTGTGAGGGTGTCCATAATAGTGCTAAAAGGAATCCATTAAACTTCGAATACATGACAAATCAATCAAATCTAAAAGCCGTAAATTCAACTAAATACCTAGAAATTACAATTACGAACAACTTATATTGGAAAGAATACATGGAAGATGTAGGGAAGGCGAACCAAAGACTGCGTTTGATTGGAAAAACACTTAGAAGATGCAACAGATCTACTAAAGTGACTGCCTACACTGCGCTGTCCGTCCTCTTTTAGAACACTGTTGCGCGGTGTGGAAGCCTCACCGGACGGGATTAACGGAGTACATCGAGAAAGTTCAAGGAACTTCAGTACGTTTTTTACTATCGAGAAATAGGGGAAAGAGTGTCACGGTCATGATGAATGAATTCAACGACAAACTTTCTTCTTCGAATGCGAAAATATTTTGTTGTTGACGATCTACATAGGGAGGAACGATTATCATAATAAAATAAGGCAAATCAGAGCTCGTTTTTTCCAAGCACTGTTCGAGAATGGAGTAATAAAGAATTAGTGTGAACGTGGTTCGATTGCTGGGCCAGGCAGCTAAGTCTGATTTGCAGAGTATCCATGTAGATGTAGATGAAATACAGTGTCCGGCAATAGCGGAATTTCCTATTTTCAAAAGTGTAGAACAACGTTGATATTCAGAGCAGCATTCTTTCACGGTGAGTGCAATCTGTCCTACTTAAAACACAAATTAACAAGGTGTTTTGTAAATTACACCTTCTGAAATCCGTGGTAATACGTCTGGCAGAAAAAGTGATGGACAGTGATGGCGGCTACCAATTCGAAAGTGCAAGCAACCTCATCTCCAGGATTTGTTCTGATTGAAAACGACAGAGAGCGCCGATGGCCGCGACAAGCGGTAATGCAGAGGACAGATGAGTTCCGCGTTTCCACCAGCAGGGGAGCTGCCGCCGGGAAGTACGGTCCGTCTGTCAACTTAATTTTGACGAATGCGCGGAATACTCGCAGAGCGCTGTACGAGGTGCATTCAAGTTCTAAGGCCTCCGATTTTTTTTCTAATTAACTACTCACCCGCAATCGATGAAACTGGCGTTACTTATCGACGTAATCGCCATGCAGACGTACACATTTTTCACAACGCTGTCGCCATGATTCCATGGCAGCGGCGAAGGCTTCTTTAGGAGTCTGTTTTGACCACTGGAAAACCGCTGAGGCAATAGCAGCACGGCTGGTGAATGTGCGGCCACGGAGAGTGTCTTTAATTGTTGGAAAAAGCCAAAAGTCATTAGGAGCCAGGTCAGGTGAGTAGGGAGCATGAGGAATCACTTCAAAGTTGTTATCACGAAGAAACTGTTGCGTAACGTTAGCTCGATGTGCGGGTGCGTTGTCTTGGTGAAACAGCACACGCGCAGCCCTTCCTGGACGTTTTTGCTGCAGTGCAGGAAGGAATTTGTTCTTCAAAACATTTTCGTAGGATGCACCTGTTACCGTAGTGCCCTTTGGAATGCAATGGGTAAGGATTACGCCCTCGCTGTCCCAGAACGTGGACACCATCATTTTTTCAGCACTGGCAGTTACCCGAAATTTTTTTGGTGGCGGTGAATCTGTGTGCTTCCATTGAGCTGACTGGCGCTTTGTTTCTGGATTGAAAAATGGCATCCACATCTCATCCATTGTCACAACCGACGAAACGAAAGTCCCATTCGTGCTGTTGTTGCGCGTCAACATTGCTTGGCAACATGCCACACGGGCAGCCACGTGGTTGTCCGTCAGCATTCGTGGCACCCATCTGGATGACACTTTTCGTATTTTCAGGTCGTCATGCAGGATTGTGTGCACAGAACCCACAGATATGCCAACTCTGGAGGCGATCTGTTCAACAGTCATTCGGCGATCCCCCAAAACAATTCTCTCCACTTTCTCGATCATGTCGTCAGACCGGCTTGTGCGAGCCCGAGGTTGTTTCGGTTTGTTGTCACACGATGTTCTGCCTTCATTAAACTGTCGCACCCACGAACGCACTTTCGACACATCCAAAACTCCATCACCACATGTCTCCTTCAACTGTCGATGAATTTCAATTGGTTTCACACCACGCAAATTCAGAAAACGAATGATTGCATGCTGTTCAAGTAAGGAAAACGTCGCCATTTTAAGTATTTAAAACAGTTCTCATTCTCGCCACTGGCGGTAAAATTCCATCTGCCGTACGGTGCTGCCATCTCTGGGACGTATTGACAATGAATGCGGCCTCATTTTAAAACAATGCGCATGTTTCTATCCCTTTCCAGTCCGGAGAAAAAAAATTGGAGGCCTTAGAACTTGTATGCACCTCGTATATTGCGGAACGGAGTAACTTTCCGTCTCCATCTTGAACACCTCTGAATATCTCAAATTAACCGTAAACTCGGCACTACTGAGCCTCTAGTTTCCCACCTGCTCACTAATCGTGGTACTCTGTCGCATCTCTACCATCAGTTTCCCCCAATATTACGTCTTAACGCCCTCCACGTCCTCTCCCGACGAAACTTTAATCGCCTTCCTTTAACCAACCATGAAGAGTGTCCTTATATACATACCGTTCCTACCAGATCTAAAAGAACCCACCCCACCTTCCTCAGGCAGGGCCCCCCAACTCTCCACACACATCCTAAGATGGTCCGCAACAGTATTCCTCTTGACCCTCTCAAATCCCTCCTCCAAACATGCTCCCCCACGAACTCCCTCTTAGACACCAAGTTATTCCGACTGCTACGTTCCCTTATACCCCGCCGGCCGTTGAGGGCCGAGCGGTTCTAGGCGCTTCAGTCCTTAACCGCGCTGCTGCTACAGTCGCAGGTTCGAATCTTGCCTCGGGCGTGGATGTGTGTGATGTCCTTAGGTTAGTTAGGTTTAAGTAGTTCTAATTCTAGGAGACTGATGACTTCAGATGTTAAGTCCCATAGTGCTTAGAGCCTTATACCCCTCTCCGTCGCCGTGTACGTCCACTCATCACTTCGCTCGTCTATATCTTAATCAGTCAACACATCGGCTTTTACCTGTTAACTACTGCAGCTATCCATCTGTCTTTCATAGTTTGTCAAACACTCGTTTGCCGTTTCAGCTGTCTCAATATTTTAATTAATCAATAAGTCATCCTATTATATTTAGTGTGTCCATCTGACAGGGCTCTGAGCACTATGGGACTTAACATCTCAGGTCATCAGTCCCCTAGAACTTAGAACTACCTAAACCTAACTAACCTAAGGACATTACACACATCCATGCCCGTGGCAGGATTCGAACCTACGACCGTAGCGGTCGCGCGGTTCCAGAAGGAAGCCCCTAGAACCGCTCGGCCACCACGGCCAGTAGCAACTGACAGTTTGTCTTTTCACTGCGTCCAGTATCCACTTGTCAAACACCGTGACCAATTTATAAGATGATTTAAAATTTTTACTTTTATGTGGCTGAATAGCAGTGACTTGTATCAACTGACAGTCCATCTCCGCCCATATTGGAAGAGGAGGATGATATGACCAATGAAAGAAAAAAAGTCTTTCTTAGTCTTTTATGGATCACCGAAAGATGACTGGCAGGTGCCCAGTTGAAATATTATGGCACATGTTAAACGAAGACCGGCTGCAAGGCCGAAAATAATATGAACGTTTAGTTCGCCTGAAAAATTTTAAAATTCATGATTAGCTTTGTCTGTGAGACCGATTTCGTTCTTTGTAGATAAACGTTAAATAGAGATATTTGGCGTAAACTAGTGGTCGTTATTTATGATGTTATAAATTTCAGATTGTATTTTACGAACTTACTCTATGTAGTTGTGCGTGGTGCAATTTAGAGTGATGTGTTTGATATAATGTCAATGACGGCGATAACAGTGTTCATAAAATTGAAGTGCTTGATGAGATACTAAATAAACCGTACACTCGACAGAACGTTCACTACAGTCCACTACTTCATCTACGCTGGAGGGAACCAGAGCTACGTACTCTTCAAGGGGGTTCTTCCGTGAAGTAGTTAATTCAGCTGGCATTGGAAGCGATCAGCTCTGAGGGACGAGAATTGCGGGTTGCGGGCCCGCCGGGGCGCGCCCTACAGACGTCGACGCCAGGTGGAGGCGGAGGCGGCGGCGGCCAGCGGCCTCGGCGGCCAGTGACCCTGGCGGCCCATCAGCAGTACGGTACGTGTCGTGTAACCAGCCAATTCAGTGCGGCCAGCCGGCCCTTCCGGCGGGGACGAGTTCGCGGCGGTCAAGGGCGGCTCTGGCCCTGCCGTCCCGGCCAGACGCGGCCGCCACGGGCTGTAACTCGTCACACTGCCAACACTGTCTCTGTTCGTGGGCTCATAATGTCATCCTGTCTCACGCACTCCGGTCACACGGGATGGCCCCGCTACTCTTTAGATGGCAAAGGCTTCGCTGTTATGTGATTTGTTAGCTCAGTACTATCGTTCCTACAGCAATTCATAGACACTTATCAGTGATTCGCTAGGTAGCTACAGATTCTGCACAAGACAAAGTTTCTGTCATACAGGCTAAAGGATAACAGAAACTTTATTAATGATAGTAGCTTACTCCTCACGGTAACAAAAAAGACGCATCACAAAGCAGAAATACACAAAATGTAATTTGGGGGGCCGCGCGGGATTACCCGAGCGGTCTAGGGCACTGCAGTCATGGACTGCGCGGCTAGTCCCGGCGGAGGTTCGAGTCCTCCCTCGGGCATGGGTGTGTGTATATGTCCTTAGGATAATTTCGGTTAAGTAGTGTATAAGCTTAGGGACTGATGACCTTAGCAGTTAAGTCCCATAACATTTCACACACATTTGAACATTTTTTTTTAAATTTGGGCGATTTGAATTACACAGGGTATATCAAACTCTTTGGGTCAAATTGAAACAGGTAATAGTGGGTCCACGACCGATTATATTGGTACAGGGAACCAATGGTCAGAAATGCATATTTATTGTGTTATGGACATGCAGAGATGACAATACTAACAACAACGTAGCTCATAACAACTGTTTAAAGCGACGACCACTATTCTCAACGCTTGTATTGCAAGGGCGCATGCAGTTCTACCGCACTCTCATAAAGATACAAGGTGTCTTACACTGAAACAGGCAGCGGGTGCTAAACAGCGAACACCTCTGACGAACAGATATACTGTACACAACTTAGCTCATAGCACATGTGTCATGTGACGAATGCATGCATCGCACTGGCCCAGTAACCTGTGCCACACGCACGCCGCTATTCTCGCGTCACTTCTCAATTGTACTGGACAGCTTGTGATGCGTCCATAGTGAGGTGTGCTACGTTCTACAGTCCATGGCGTGTAGTCAGAGATGCTACTCGTCACGGGAGTTCAAAAAATGGTTCAAATGGCTCTGAGCACTATGGGACTCAACTGCTGAGGTCATTAGTCCCCTAGAACTTAGAACTAGTTAAACCTAACTAACCTAAGGACGTCACAAACATCCATGACCGAGGCAGGATTCGAACCTGCGACCGTAGCGGTCTTGCGGTTCCAGACTGCAGCGCCTTTAACCGCACGGCCACTTCGGCCGGCGTCACGACGAGAGTTGCCAGACATGCATTTAATGTACGGTGTAGCGGGATGTGGTGCCCTTATTACCCTTATTAGCTTAGTAATTTAGGGCTTTGCTGTTACTGCGCATGGGAGTTTTACCCCCCTCCCCCCCCCCCCACACACACACACAATATTTACAACGCGGTACAGAATCGGGTTTTCAATTAGTACACCCGAAACCTTGAACTTATCACACACTTGTTTAGTCAGAAGTTTTGTTTTTCAGTTCTTTCTGTTGTAACGCTCCAGTGCCATATGTTATACACACGAATGACTCTATTCATTCTTCTACAAATAATTGTGTTTCAAATTAAATAATTATCAATTGAATCGAAGCTCGTGAGAGTAGCTCGTGAGAGTAGCTCGTGAGAGTTTCTCGTGAGAATTATTCCCTTGAAACTGATTAAAGACTACAACGTTCGTAGTACTGTGTCCACACTGTAATCTGCGCTTCACTGCAGCAGGAACCATTGCACCTTCTCTGCCTTTAGCAGGAATAACAGTGAAAGTCAGGCACTATTGCCCGCCCGGCTAGCCGCGCGTTCTAACGCGCTGCTTCCCGAGCGGGAAGGGGTCCCAGTCCCCGGCACGAATCCGACCAGGCGGATTAGTGTCGAGGTCCGTTGTGCTGGCCAGCGCTTGATTGGTTTTTAAAGCGGTTTTCCATTCGCTTCGGCGAATGCGTACTGGTTCTCCTTATTCCACCTCAGCTACACTATGTCAGCGATTGCTGCGCATACACTGTCTCCAATTACGCATAACCATCATTACTCTACCACACAAACATTTGGGGTTACACTCTTGTGGTATGAGACGTTCCGTGGAGGGGGGAGTCCACTGGGGGCCGAACCGCACAATAACCCTGGGTTCTCTGTGGGGCTGCGTTGGGGTGGGCGGACTGCTGTGGCCTGTTGTGGGGTTGTGAGCCACTGAGGGCTACGGCGGGACGAAGCGTCTCCGTCGTTTACAGGTCCCCGGTTCAATACACAATAGGCACTATTACACTCAGTATTCGCACTATAAAATTAACAGAATATATTCACCATTTATTTTCATGCTTCACAGGTTAGAAGGTAAGTCAGTGCGGAGATACAGAGAGAGCAGGCCGCATACCACATTATGTTGAAAGTGACTGCTATGTGTCTTTAAATTTCATGTTTTTAGAAAGAAAGTATTAGGTTATCAGACTAAGCCACTTGTGCTCATTGTACATCATTCCTTCTTGATGCACTTAAAAAGAAAAAAAAAAAAACGGAAAGAGCTGGCCCCACCATCCGACAGCAAAAAACCAAAGAACATAGTTTCGACCTTACGTGACAACAAATGTTACGTCACTCACTACAGGAACCTAAAACTATGTTTATTAACATCCATCGAATTTTGTCATTTAGGCAAGCTCCCTGGGTGAAGTCGTACGGTGACATTAAAACTCAAATCGCATGAGTGCAATGAATGAGTTCCAGAAGAACTTGTCATATTGATGAGCTGTATGTTGGGCAACACAATGCGGAATGTGTGAACGCTGCTGAACATAAGACTAGCGACATCCTGGGAAGACGTATTTGGGGCACCTGCGTTAATTTTCAGATCAGTTTTTCGAAGGAGCGCTATTTTTAACGAAAATTTAATGGCCATTGAAGTGAAAAGGTTTAATGTTGTCTCCAAGAAATACATTGCAGTAGGAATGAGCTTTTGAGATATTTCGAAAACGCTTCTGTTCAACGTTCACAACAGATAAATATATTACATTAATTTCTCCCAAATCGAATAAAACAGTCCTTCACAGGAACTGATGGTCTACTATATCACATTAAAACCAATATCTTTGAGTTTATCAGAAGTGATGTTTACAAACAGTTCGATAAGTCGGAGTACGCTCTTAACAATATTTACAACATCCCACGTGTGAACAAAAAAGAGGTTAGCATGGTGAAAGAAGAATTTTTGATGGTGATGGAGAATTTGTTGGCTTACGAGTTAGAATGTGTGCTCTCGCCCAGAAAAAGACATGAAGAAATCTTCTGTAAATAGGTTTACCATTCACAACTACAGCTCTTAGTTTATTGTATTTTTTTTTTGTATTTTCAACCCTTTTTCAAAGACTTCGTCAGCTGTGAAACTAAAATGAATTAATAAACCTTGACTGCGATTCTTGTCAACACTACCACTAATTTCTAGAACCAGACATACTTGTTTCGTGACAAAAATATTACTAAGCTATACAATGGCTCCAGTAATTATACTTTGCATGGTTGATGTCGCCATTAGGGGAACCGTGTCCATTATTACTTTTAATTTAAGTGCGTGTAATTTTTGCTCAGTAACTGATCGTGAAAGATCCAAAATAAATGTTGTAAATATTATATTACTGACGCGAGTTCGTCGCTTAGCGTTTCTCTTTTATCTTTTACGGATGTGAGGCTGTTTCGCATACGGTAATCACTTTACTGGCCTGAGTCTTCGTACGAGTAGGACGATAAATTCGCTTGCTCCCACAATAGCACATCATAAGTTAAGGTACTGACTCTGAAACGAGTCTTTCATATATCGTTATAACTCTTGAGAAGATTAATTAAACAAAGTAAATAACTTGTGCGTCGAACCTACATTCGTTGCACATTGCGCAAATAATTAAAGGATCACTTTTCCAAACCCCGTAACTGCCATCTTTTGCCACGTACAGCTTTGAAGTTTGGCTCAGAGGTACCTACAACCTTCGTCTGTAACGGTGCAAAAGCGTGGCGCCCTGTGACGTCATCGTCGGGCTCGACGATGCTTCAAACAGCGAGGTGTCGACACTGGCGAAAAGAGGTCAAAGTTCAGAAGTCCACGTGATGTTAAGATGAATACTGCTCTCACGTTGCCACAGATTTCATCAAAATTCTGCCCATCGCCACCGTGGACGTTCCAGAAGAAGGGAAGGTCATCAAAGCCCCTCTTACCAACGTTTCACCTTTTTTTGGGGGTGGAGGTCAGAACCGCGATGTACAGCGTTGAAATTACGCTGTTTCGTCATGAATAGCCGAAGGAAACATTCTAGACTTATCGCCACCCAGAAACGGCACAGCAAGTCCTTACAGGACGGGGGTGGGGAGCGGAGGCAAATAGGACGTCGCTGAAATCATCCCTTTCCCTGAGACGTTGACTGCTATACACTTCTCCGTCAAAAACGATAGTTCGCAATGCGACGAGCGACAGGAAGACGTTCTTGACAATCTTTGACACTTCTGACACCCTTAGACGTATCACTCCTTCTCTGAATCTCCAGTATCTTCATTGAACGTGACCGCAACCATTTGCAGTGCCGCGTTACCCGAAGTTTGGCCCTCGTGTGCAGGCTGGGACCACCAGCGACTGTTCAGCACCATTCGAGGAAAGCTGAACGTGATCCGAAGCAGCAAGGAGTGCTTATGCTTTTCCAGCCACAATGTCCTTATAGAATGTTTGAAACATCTGAGGGTGTCAGCAGAATGAAAGGTTGTCAAGGATGTCTTGCTGTTACTCATCTCTCGTTTTCGATTACGAACTGTGTGGAAATCAACGCCTCATGGAAATGGATGCTTTCATTGAGGCTCTTTATACCATCCCAAAAGGCCCTTCTGTGCCGTCTCGGCGAGCTGGCCGGAGTGACCGAGCGGTTCTAGCCGCTACAGTCTGGAGCCGCGCGACCGCTACGGTCGCAGGTTCGAATCCTGCCTCGGGCATGGATGGTGTGATTTCCTTAGGTTAGTTAGGTTTAAGTAGTTCTAAGTTCGTGGGGACTGATGACCTCAAATGTTAAGTCCCATAATGCTTGGAGTCATTTCAACCATTTTAAAACCGCGTGATTTCAACTCAGGACGTCGCGGTTCTGATCTCCAACGCAGAGGCGTCATAAAAACAGTTAAAATGTAAGAGAGGTTATGACGACTTTCCCGTTGTGTGACACGTCCACGGTAGCGTTGGCCAGAATTTTCTGAAATTTGGTGCCAATGTGACATCATTAACATATATTAAACGCCACATGGACTTTTGTCTGTGGCCTTTTTTTCGCATGTTTCGACACCTTGCTGTTCGAAACACCATCGAGCCCGAGAGTGACGTCACAGGGTGGCAGGCTTTTGGCTCCATTACAGGGGAATCTTGTAGACACCTTTTAGCCAAACTTCAAACTTGTGCGTCGCAATGGGACATAATTACCGTATTTCGAAAAAGTGATACCCTAATTCTGTTCAAATGTTCAAGTGTGTGTGAAATCTTATGGGACTTAACTGCTAAGGTCATCAGTCCCTAAGCTTACACACTACTTAACCTAAATTATCCTAAGGACAAACACACACACCCATGCCCGCGGGAGGACTCGAACCTCCGCCGTGACCAGCCGCACAGCCCAGACTGCAGCGCCTGAGACCGCTCGGCTAATCCCGCGCCTCTAATTCTGTTGCGCTGTGTAGAATATCTTTGTTCATTCATTATTATTAATAATTTTATATGTCCCTGCATTACGCACAAAAGATGTATTTAGCGTATATGACATTCCACGAAAACATGTCTGGTATAGGAAGTAATTAGGGTGCAAATATTTCCATTCCCGCAGAACAGCTGTAGTCTTAGAATTGCAGATCCTACAATACGTGGTTGGAGATACAAAGCTGTTCATTACTATTGCTTAATAACTGAACTAACTATATGTATCATTATATGTTTATTAATGTTATATACTCCACGCGGAGTGGCCGCGCGGTTTGAGGCGTCATGTCACGCGCTGCGCGGCCACTCCAGTCGGAGGTTCGAGTCCTCCCTTGGACATGGGTGTGTGTGTTGATCTTAGCATAACTTAGTGTAAGTTAGTTTAATTAGTGTGTAAGTCTAGGGACCGATGAACTAAGAAGTTTGGTCCCTAAGGACTTCACACACATTTGAACATTTAATGTTATACGCAATGAATTTTTTTCGCGGACGCTACACCAAACGTTTTCTTTGAGCTAAGAACGGGTGATATAACGAGCTGCTTGAGGTGTGGAAGGAGGCATGAGTGTTCGTCAAACCAGGAATCTATAAACGCTGCCCGATGAATATGGCTGTCATCATTCTGGCAGACGAGAGTGCTCTCAGAATACTCATCATGAGGCAGAAGGAAGGGCAACACATGCTCGCCGAAAAATATAGAATTTATGTCCTGTTTCACGTTCGTTGTAACTTGAATTAGTGAGCCCAAATCAAGTATGAACCTTCGGCCTGAAATGCAACTTCCACCCACTGAGGGTTAAACGCCTTACTGAGCAGTCGACGCACTCGACGTCTTGAATCGTTTGAGAAGACGCACCTTCACGACTCGTAGAACCGCACTACGCGCCTTGCGTCCACTATTGCCCAGTTTCAATGATGTGCGGCCCCGGTTTGAAAATCGATTGTCATTGACAATACATTGCACTTGTCTCTGGTCAGCATTTTATGGTTGCACGTGGAACACCGTTCCTTGTAGACAGGTAGCACAGGCTGCGCTGAGACGTCAACAAACCGCACAACTTGTAAGTGTGGTTATGTCTTGTCCAAATACGGTGGCTCCTATTGTGCCCTTATGTCGCCTCCACATCGACCCATGTCACTGCACCGATTCCACACAACCAATTGGTTTATACACAAGACTTTACTAACACGACTTACGTCAGCGGTAGACGGACACATTGCCAAATGGTAAATGCTCCAAATTATCTACAGTGATCCAGAGCGACTAGATGGTCTTTGAGGAGGTAAGATTTGTATCTTGAGCTTATATACTGTAGTATATGAGTGCATGAAACACATACAGGTCGTCTCAAACGTTTTGGGTCAAATTTAATCACGTCATAATGGGTCTACAACCGATTATATTGAAATAGGCAACCCACGGTCGGAAATGCATATTTCTTGTGTTATGCACATACACAGCGCACAGTAACGTAGTTAATAGTAATTGTTCGAAGTGGCGACCGCTAATCTCAACGGCGTATGACTTTCTGTCGCACTGTCTTAAAGATAACTGGTCTCTTTTGTACCAAGAGACCGGCAGCTTGGACGCTAGCAAGCAGGTCTTCATCCGTTTCTATAAGGGTTTCATATACCAACGTCTTGACACAACCACAGAGGAAAAAGTCCATTGTTGTGAGATCCGACGATCGCGCACGCCGTGGGACAGGACCTCCCGTTCCCTTTGCACGATGACGGTAAGTGATGTTCACGTATCGCGGACATTAACATCGAAGCTGGTGCAAAGCCGTGTTCAAACGACATGCTTTCGCGGACAGCAACGGGTACAGTTTCCAAGAACTGTGGCAGCACATCTCGCAGGAACACCGGGTAACGTGAACCTGTCAAACGGAGAGGCAACAAGTAAGGTGCTATTAGGTGCTCTTGGGCAATACTCGCCAATACGTTCACAGAGAATCATTGCTGGTAGCCGCCGGTGTGCGTGGCGTGGGGATCGTCCTCACTCTCCAGACTTAGCTGTTGCTGTTGTTGTAAACACCGTCACAGGTGAAGGAGGCCCGTGAACGATACAAACTGTACGAAATTCGACACTTCAGCACTCTGAACCACATGTGAGCATCCTCGAGCTCTTATTGTATTAATGGTTTCAGTATTGTATTATTTATTGCTCCTGTATATTTTTTTTAGGATCATGACATTTTGCTGTGTGCATATTACTGTTGACATTCGCAAATAATGCGATAGGTATAACCTTCTGAAGAAGGGCACTAAGTGCCCGAAACCGTTAAAGAAATTAAATTCCTTTTATGCAACTGGTTACTGATTATTTCGTCACATTCGACTACAGTTGCTGAGGATGGGTAAGATACTGCAACTAGTTTAGCATATAATTTCCATCTAATATCACAGTTAAAATGGTCCTCGCTATCCTGTGTGCCGCAGTATATCTTGCTAGTACGCCAAATCACTCTGCACCACATTCAGAAATTCGAGCTCGCCTATAATAGCAGCCGAAGTCCTACTATCGAAAACCTGAAACCTGGTATTTATTGCTAATGGTTTGCAATTTCACTCTTATTGCAGTTAATTGTTCCTAATACATTCAAGCGTTTAAGTGCCGCATTCAGCATCAACAAGTAGTAGCATTATGGCAGTGTGCCGCAGCATTACGTAGAGCAGGAATGAAATGACTTGAATTTGGATGAAAACAATTCAGAGAATGATAGCATTAATATGTACATATTGTTAGCGAAAGATTGACAAGCCTATACGGTATCTCAAAGTGGCAAATACGAAGGTAAATCCGACAATTGGAATAATACGTTCTCAATACACAACTGTAAACAAGACAGCAACTCTTTTATAGTTCTGGAGAGGATGATAATTTTGTATCTATAGCACGGCGCATTGAAATGCTGATGTTCGCTTTATGATCAGTTTCCATCTCATAGAAGGTAAGCAAGCTATGACTTTCCACTTCGCCACATGGAAGAATATAACCACAAGTCTGAACACAGGGTAATCGCAAGAAATCTGTCTAGAAATTTAGAATTCACAATGCATTCGCCTAACATTCACCACAACAAGCAATTAAGAAGACGTCACCCATTTTCTTCATCATAGTGGAACTCCGAAGCAGCTCGCACTGACATCAGAAAAAGGTAGAACGATTCCCAAACAAAACAAAACAAAAATCCACAGCACCAGTGAACAGAGGTGTATGGCGAATCCTCGTTCGAACATGGAATACCACGTGCTGACAAAAACGTGAAGGTTCCCTGTTGACTGGTGACCACAGATGTGAAATGCTTCGGTGGGGATGCTAAAGTATTGCTCAGAGTGCTTATTTCAATCAATCGAAGCTGACCATGGCAGAAATTAACGAAGTATTGGAAGGATAAATATCGCAATTTATGGAAAGCAAAATGTAATGAGCAAAAACAAAAACTGCGAAGGAAGAGGTGACTTTCAATGTGCCTCGAAAACTAACCACTTCACAGAACAACGAATTTTAAATGTGATCATACGGAACTGCACTTTAAAAATCTAGAAATGCTGCAAAAAATATTAGGCCAAGATGTGTGATGCAAGCTGGAATCTCACCATACATTTGTAATCTGTGGCCTGAAAATTATCAAAGAAAGCAAAGTCAAAGTAATAGATTACTCGTACACAGCAGAGACACAGCAGACAGAAACGCCGATAGAAAAACTCAGAACTAGAATGCTTTGTATCGTTTAAACGGTCGGCACATAGAGAAACCTGTAACCGCACTCGCTATTTAGCGCTACAACTCGCTAAAGTGTCCCACTTCCGATATCCCTCCCCAGCTCGTCAAATAGTGCGATACCTTCGAGTGATTGGTAAATAATAATCTCCACAGTAAGCTTGCGATTCGGAATATGTGGATTAAAGAATGGTTCTGAAAGTTGCCATCGTGAGAAACAACTTTCAAATCATTTTACATGTTACTTATTCACAAATGTGGTGTACTGATCTTTTCACTTTCTGTTAAATCTGATTGCCGAAATTAAGACATGAAATTCGTAGAGTTGCAGCTTTTAATACAGCAGCATCGCCATTCATTGCAGCTGCACCACATAATCACGTTTTTGTATATAATTGCTGCAGCCTCAATCAAGTGTATAAAATTAAAATAATTTAGTTGAAACCACTCTTCAGCTGTAACATTGATGGAGTGAGAGAACACTTCTACGTCGAGCGTTATGTATTTTCTTTTTATCGTCCTTATTATTCCTTTACCTTCGCAAGATTACTGCTCAGTTATATTCATGAACTGCATGTACAACACGCCGCACCTTGCCGCACTTTTGGTACCTTTCTGTCGTTGTTGATTAAGGCAGAACTATGTTTTGGCAAAAATAAATGGATTTTCATTAACTACAAAGGGTCCCGTAGTTTTCCACAACACTGCGTTCTTTTCATCTCTTTTACTCTAATAATTCCTGTAGCATATTTTCCAGCATATTTTACAAGTGACACTACTACCACAGCTTCATCGTACTTTATCACCCTCTGATCGTAAGATCAGCACAAAAAATGTACATATTACTGTTGACGTTTTTTTTAATTGCAGTTTTAACATAAGAATAAAATCAGTTTGTAGCACCAAGCCCTTCATCTTGTATTTAGCCTCTTGATAAAAAATATTAGCTCACTTGATATGAGTTACGCCAGATTTTCATTCATATATTGTGTAACAGACGTAATGTCACGTTGCAGAGATACTATTTCCACATGGCATGTCAGTGTTTTGGAGTTATAGCGAGTGGCTGGCCATACTTCATTTAGTCTTCAAAACAAAAAGTTCGCATTAATACCGTTACTGTTCTCAGTTCTTGACGAGGTAGAAAAGTTCGTGAAATGACCCTACAAACTATCAATTTGAGCGGCTGTCTTCTCACTCGCTAGCTGTTTCATCAAACTGCCAAGCCCAAGGGATTAGTTAGGGATTTCAAATGAGGGCGGACGCCTTGACATTTAACCGCTCATTCAGCTACATGTACTTTCTGTAAACTTTTTCTTGAGTGCCGCATTCGTTAGACTTGCCACAACCCCACCGCTCCTGTTTCCGTAGCATTTTATGCATTATGTGGGTAGTCATAAATCCACTACGAAAGAGCACTCAGTTAGCTGTCACTGGTCACTGGTAAGACCCAAGGTAAAGAGAAAAAAAATTAAAAAAGAGAAATATCCAAAGGAAAATAATTATCGTGGTACATTTCCACATGATGGATGCTGCGTTGGGTCCGCAGCTGTATAATCCATTTTGTGGGGGAAGAAGATCCACCGAACAGCAACAGTATTATATATCGTTTATATTATTCGCAGACCGTTTTCAGAAGACATAATCAGAGCTGTATGATGCACCAGAACGGCTTCATACTGCATATACTTACAGTGGTGGTTTGAGTATGAAGTTGCTCTGGCGTATCATACAATATTGATAACAAAAATATAAGATTTAGAAACAGATCTGTGATTAAAATTTAAAGAAAACTGGCAGCTGTTCGGAGGATTTTCTTACCTAACAAAATAAGAGTATCAGTAACACAGCACTCAGCCATCTACTTTCTTCTATATAATTTGACTATGTCCACTTCGGCGACATTGTAGTATGTCATCAATTTTTGTACGCAACTTTCCATGTGTCACGACAATCCGTTCGTCATAGTTTCATTCGATCAAGCCTCTTCATGGAAGAGGGCATTACTATGCCATGATGTCTGTTCTGTAATTGCGGTATTGACAAGTTCCACTAATGTCTCAGCTAAATTTGACGGCTGCAAACTCCACTCTACGTAGCGAATATTCTAATGTCTTGAATTAAACATTCACAGCCACCAATGAATCATGGATTCATCCATTGTGTGATACCTGTTGGCCTCACACATTATGCATGTCTGGTACCGTCCTGTTTCGCACATTCGAAACACGAATCACTGTCCGACTCTGACCACACTCATTTTCATAAACACTTGTTACCGTTACGCGTACAGCTCATAAACAGATGCGAATGCAAATGGCGTAAAACAAACAAGGGCGCCAGCGAGTTGCATGTGCAAACTGACGAAACAACCGCAGAGCTTATGGACGTCGTATCGCAATGGTTAAGGCACTGCGCTTGCATTTTGAAGCAGCAGGGTCTGCATCCATGTTCGACTAGCCAGACTTAGGTTTTCTTTAGTTTCCCTAAACAGCTTAAAGCAAATACTGAGACGATTCCGTTCAAAAAAACTCATCGGATTTCCTCGAACTTTTCGAGCATGTGCTCCGTTTTTCTTTTTCGGCAAAGCAGAGTGCAATGCTTACAGTGCAGGAACGGAGGAGATTCATGGGGCTGATAAACTCACAATTACATTGATGTAACTCTTCAGGCTTTCCCCGCGATCTAATGACATCTTGGGTTGTCGGGTGACCGAAATATCGTGCAAGTAAGACGCTGATATCCGGCAGAACTCACAATTACATTAATCGATTTGCATAGGACAGGAGCCGAGCGAGAGAAAAAATTTACAATTATTGAAGCAATTGAACGAACATACTGTTCAACCTTACACGGGACGGTGTATATAATTCAACTTACGACACACGTGACAGAGATTTCAGCAGTTCAGAAAGATTTTGGTAGAAAGAATTGTGACTCGAGCAAGCTCTGACCGTGTCCTAATTAGTTGCGTCTCTCCGTCACTGCCTCGTAGTACAGCTGCACTGCATGTCCCCACCGGCCCATAGCATCTGCAACATGCCAAGACTGTAGATGGCGCTGTCTCCGGCTGCCCACCGTTCGCTCCTTAACACTCCCGACAGGCCAATGAAGGGCCTACCTTCCGAGCACAACACAACTGCCCAGCCGGCTCGCGTCACGCAGGGCACCCTACGGATCACTTCTTAGACCGATTTAAAAGACAGATTTTCTAGAAAGAATCCGAAGCATCTACCGCAAATTTCCAGCAACCAATGGAAACACTCGATCCCGAATTCGGCGGGAAAGATCGTCGCACCTACGCATCCACGTCACGTACGCCAAGACAGAGAGGGCTGGCACCATTTCTATCCATCGATTCCCCATCTACCCTTCCCCCCCTCTCCTCTGCTATTGTAATGTGCATTCCAACTGTTCAGCCCTCCGCTACGAAGCTCGGAGAGCGCAAAAAATTCGCCTTATCCGTCAACCAAGTCAACAGAACGTATTTCATGCGAGACAGTGAATGTTCATGAAACAGAGATTGCTGATCATGGAGGGTACCCCACGGATCACTTCTTTTAGGTATCGGTCCGAGGGGAATATGATAAAGATAGCATATAAAAATGACGAAAGACCGTAGCCAATTGACAGGATAAACTCTATGAAAGGTGTATGTCTGTCAATTTAAACAATTTCAGAAATGTCGGCTGAAGTGATTTCAATACAGGTGACTGGAACCAACGAAGTGAACAAAACAAATCAGATTTCTGTCGGCTACTTGCCAGTCTATGAAAGTTTGTGGCTCTGCATTTCCATTTGTACAACCTCATCGAACATTAGAATCCAACTGGACGAAGCTCGCACATCACACTACAAAGAAACACTACCGTAATGGCAAGAAGTGCATCCGGCCAAGGATGACAATAAAGAACTTAGCATGGAAGTGAATCACTGATCAAGCTGCCACAGTCTTATAGAAACAGAAATGCATCGAGCTTCATTTCATGTGTGAGTGTAGCTGAACGATGAACAGAGCAACATAGGCGAGACTGTTAGTGCAAAAGATAAATCATTTTTTCATAATGTAATATTTAAAAAAAATGGTTCAAATGGCTCTGAGCACTATGGGACTCAACATCTTAGGTCATAAGTCCCCTAGAACTTAGAACTACTTAAACCTAACTAACCTAAGGACATCACACACATCCATGCCCGAGGCAGGATTCGAACCTGCGACCGTAGCAGTCCCGCGGTTCCGGACTGCAGCGCCAGAACCGCACGGCCACCGCGGCCGGCAATGTAATATTTAGTAACTCACAGGATACAATGCGGTGGTGGAGGAATTTGTAATGTATTCCCCAGAGAGGTATAAGATTTTATCGGTTTAAATTTGTTGGCGATGTACATAACTGTTGTAAGACGCAGCTATTTGTTCTTTGTACAGTGCGAGCAAATGCCATCTGCATCTCATGGAGGGTTACACCTGTTCATTCATAGAACTGGACTCCAAGTTAAATCACTACCTACGGTTTCCTGGTAAATCGGACCTTAAGTAAATGACGTACTGCAAAGTGCGTTATCATATTCAGAAGCGAACTTAGGATTGTGTCGTTTGACACCATCAGCTAAATAACTACACTTCTATCATAGTCACCGTCACCACGAAGAAGGATGTATATTAATTAATTTGAGATATAGATGTATTTCAGTGTTATGCGCTGTATTTACTATTACTTGCGTCTACATGCAAGAAGCCGGTACTTCGACACATCCAAGGAAACTAAATAAATAAACACACCGGGAAAATACAGGGTGTTTCAAAAATGACCGGTATATTTGAAACGGCAATACAAACTAAACGAGCAGCGATAGAAATACACCGTTTGTTGCAATATGCTTGGGACAACAGTACATTTTCAGGCAGACAAACTTTCGAAATTACAGTAGTTACAATTGTCAACAACAGATGGCGCTGCGGTCTGGGAAACTCTATAGTACGATATTTTCCACATATCCACCATGCGTAGCAATAATATGGCGTAGTCTCTGAATGAAATTACCCGAAACCTTTGACAACGTGTCTGGCGGAATGGCTTCACATGCAGATGAGATGTACTTCTTCAGCTGTTCAATTGTTTCTGGATTCTGGTGGTACACCTGGTCTTTCAAGTGTTCCCACAGAAAGAAGTCACAGGGGTTCATGTCTGGCGAATAGGGAGGCCAATCCACGCCGCCTCCTGTATGTTTCGAATAGCCCAAAGCAATCACACGATCATCGAAATATTCATTCAGGAAATTAAAGACGTCGGCCGTGCGATGTGGCCGGGCACCATCTTGCATAAACCACGAGGTGTTCGCAGTGTCGTCTAAGGCAGTTTGTACCGCCACAAATTCACGAACAATGTCCAGATAGCGTGATGCAGTAATCGTTTCGGATCTGAAAAATGGGCCAATGATTCCTTTGGAAGAAATGGCGGCCCAGACCAGTACTTTTTGAGGATGCAGGGACGATGGGACTGCAACATGGGGCTTTTCGGTTCCCCATATGCGCCAGTTCTGTTTATTGACGAAGCCGTCCAGGTAAAAATAAGCTTCGTCAGTAAACCAAATGCTGCCCACATGCATATCGCCGTCATCAATCCTGTGCACTATATCGTTAGCGAATGTCTCTCGTGCAGCAAAGGTAGCGGCGCTGAGGGGTTGCTGCGTTTGAATTTTGTATGGATAGAGGTGTAAACTCTGGCGCATGAGACGATACGTGGACGTTGGCGTCATTTGGACCGCAGCTGCAACACGGCGAACGGAAACCCGAGGCCGCTGTTGGATCACCTGCTGCACTAGCTGCGCGTTGCCCTCTGTGGTTGCCGTACGCGGTCGCCCTACCTTTCCAGCACGTTCATCCGTCACGTTCCCAGTCCGTTGAAATTTTTCAAACAGATCCTTTATTGTATCGCTTTTCGGTCCTTTGGTTACATTAAACCTCCGTTGAGAACTTCGTCTTGTTGCAACTACACTGTGTTCCAGGCGGTGGAATTCCAACACCAGAAAAATCCTCTGTTCTAAGGAATAAACCATGTTGTCCACAGCACACTTGCACGTTGTGAACAGCACACGCTTACAGCAGAAAGACGACGTACAGAATGGCGCACCCACAGACTGCGTTGTCTCCTATATCTTTCACATCACTTGCAGCGCCATCTGTTGTTGAAAATTGTAACTACTGTCATTTCGAAAGTTTGTCCGCCTGAAAATGTACTGTTGTCCCAAGCATATTGCAACAAACGGTGTATTTCTATCGCTTCTCGTTTAGTTTTTATTGCCGTTTCAAATATACCGGTCATTTTTGAAACACCCTGTACAAGCGCCGCAGTTATCTAAACTGAATATAGCGGCTTCTGCTACTGCCAGCCAATAGCAACACAAATACCCTGTATCTGGTGGACGACACATACACCTACCTTGGATGGAAAAATAATTATCATTGTCAGTTTTCCTCTTAATTAATTTTAAAAACTAAATTATATGTTAGTAACATTTATGTACGTTGTCGGAAAAATAATAGAAAACGCCACAGTCGGCAAACTACAAAATGTAAAACTGGCTCGTTGCTCTGTTATTGTCGTAACAATACTGGAACGAAAATTCAGCGTCTATAACTTTTCACGTGTAAACAGCATGGGACTTCAGAACGAATTTTCACTCTGTAGCGGAGTGCGCGCTCATATGAAACTTCCTGACAGACTAAAACCGTGTACCGGACCGGGAACTTTGTTTCGTCAATTGAGCTACTCGAGTATGACTCACAACCCGGCTTCACAGGTACTGCCGAAAGTAAAGCTGTGAGAGCGCCAGCGGTCGTACTCGGGCAGATTCAGTTAATAGAGCTCTTACCTATGAAAGGCGAAGGTCCCAGTATGACTGCCAGTCCGATACATAGTATTAACGTGGCAAGAACTTTCGCCATGGGTTTGTTTAACAATTTCTTTTAAATTGTTTTTCATTTGTGGACGACGCCTGAGTAAGAAAAGAAAATTTTGCAATTCGAAAATCTGACACCTATACCGGCGATTTTAGTGACATCAGTATGGGACTGGTAGAAGGTTGGATTAATAAAACACATGGAGAAGATCGAAGAGCAGCAATTTCCGTCACGGGATCGGTTAGATAACAGCAGAGCTTGGGGTAATGGTCAACGAACGTCCTCCCAAGCGTCTCCCGAAATGGCCACAACGAGAAAATCAGAGGAAGTAGGGTTCAGATGGAGTTTTACTGGCAGTGATTCTTCCCAAGCACCATTCGCGAATGGAACAGGGAAGTGGGGAAATGATAAGGCTTCTAGAAGTACCCTCGGCTGCACACTGTCAGGTACCTTGAGGAATATAAATGCTCATGTAGATGTACACGTAGACGTGGATAGTGACCAAAGCCGGTTAAACCTCTATATTCGGAAATTATTAGTGACTACATCTTATAAGAGATCGCTCTTCCACCGTCCTTAGATATGACGAGTGTCTGTACTGCCTGCAGAACACACTGCACATTGTAGTCTCCCCAGTGGTATAAATAAAATTACCTCTAGCACTAAACAGTTTTGTTTCACACATGTTTTTACCATATCTTATTCGTTCTTTGTCCATCCACAACTACATCCGTCCAGAGTCACTCTGTATAAATACACATGGTGTTTCATATTTCCTATTACAAGCTCCTAGGCGCTTTAGAGGGTACTTAGTACATAAAGCTTTAATAAGAAATCCATGCTCGGAAAGTGAGGTCGGAACGGAAAATACGTGCTATACCGAGACTCATGGATGAAGGGCAACAGGTAGATTTTCCATTTACAAGTGACAGAACACAGCAATCAATCGTCATTTTTTTGGAGGTTTTATTTGGAAAATCTAGATTTTGGCTAGTGCCTAGCCATTATCAGTACACTGTTTCATAGTATCAATGCATGTCAGTTCCCTGTTGTTCGGTCGTCTCTCACTCAATGAGTTATTCTTCTGAGGAAAGAAGTTGGCACACTAAGGACAAGTAACTGTCCCATACTCTATGTAATTTCTGTATTTACACAAAAGTAGCTTGCAAGTAGTCTTCTCCGCACAACTTCGGCCTTTCTAAATTATCCTATACAAAGGCGACGAGCCGACAGGAAAGTGGGCCGAAGGGTCTGGTGTTTAGGAGTGGAGTGGTCACAGCTCTGACTTAGCGCCGGGGACGTGGACAGCATGTCTAAGAGAACATTTGAAGAGCTGTGTGGGTCAGTGTAGGGTGCAATATCCGGTGTTGTTTTCATCCTGGTTCCCAGAGTTGGCCAATGAGGATTGTACTGCTTGGTCTTGAAGCATTGGCCCAGGGAGAAGAGTAGCGATCAGCAAACAGACAATACAAACGAGTACGTAGTCCCGACAGATGTCTGGCGGTTGGTCGGGCAGCAACGGAGCCACGTCCATTCTACGGAGACGAGCGGCGGTTGGCTACTGCTGTATATAGGGAGGACGCATTGTTATCTTGGGGTCTGGAAGATGGATCGATTGTCAGTCTGCGGAGAGGAAGAATCGACAGCACAGTAATAGAAACGACGGTATGGGTGGTACTGGGACAGTGGCAAATTCGTTCGGCCAGCGGTTGGGCGGTCTGGTAGAGTCCAGGAATGAGTTAGTTGCTAAGGTGAAACTTGTTATCAACACACAGACCGATCCAGATCGGCAGATGGTGTCTTACGTCTTGGATACAGAAAAGAGCTTGCTGGTTGTACCCAAGTGAATACTAGTGAAGCCATACGTCATGAATGGCTGGGAGATCCTGAAGAGCAAGTTTAGCTGCCTAAATGGGTAGGTTTTCCATATCCTCCACGACCAAAGGTACCTTTCTTATTCAGAGCGCGAGAGTTGTGTGCGCAAGTGCATGTGTTATGGACAGACCACTGTAACTGTGTTTGTATACTGTGGTGTCTGTGGTGGAGGTGGAGAGAGAAGGGTGCCGGCAGATAGCCTATTCCTGCCAGGTAGAACCGAGGGTGCCCCCGAGCTGAACGTCCACATCCGACGTGTCGATGCCCCCAATTTACGATAATCTGGGGAGAGGTTTGGAATTTAATCCAGGACATCCAGTCATCTGGGGTCAAATTGTTTTGACCACGAGCCCAGGAAAAACGCTGCACGTGATGTCGTGCTGTCAGCGAAGGCACTCGCGCCGGACGTCTGCTGCCGTAGCCCATTAACGCCAGATTTCGTCACACTGTCCTAACAAATACGTCTGTCGCAAGTGCCAAATTGATTTCTGCGGCTGTTTCACTAAGCGTTGCTTGTATGTTAGCACTGACTAAACAAGCGCCGCTGCTCTTGGCTCAAATTTGATTTTCTTGGCCCTCTCTTGACTCTGTGGACCTCGGGTAATTGAATTCCTAAACGATTTCCGAAACAGTATGTCCCATGCGTCTACCTCCAACAACCACTCGGCATTCTAAGTCAGATAATTACCGTCGTCCGACCACAATCACGTCTGACACCTCTTCACACGAATCACCTGAGTACAAATGACAGCTACGTCAATGCACTGCCCTTTTACACCTTGCGTACGCAATATTACCGCCATCTCTATATTCGTATGTGCATATCGCTATCCCACGACTTTCGTCACCTCAGTGTATTGTCTTATTCTACTATTTATGCTGACGAATTCTGATTAGTTGGATTGGATCATAAATAAATAATTTTGAAGTTTACGAGTATTTACGCCTGCATAATTTCGAGCCACCTACCGCTTCCAACGTTTCCTGCGCAACGGTGATAATAGTAATAATAATAACAATAATAACGGCTCCGAACTGCGACAGTCAATTACCAGAGGAGGCCAGGCAGTTTTATGGCTTCTGTGCCTCACTGAGTTCGGGGTGGGGGCGATGTAGTTGTGATTCTGTATAGTGTGTTTGTTGACATGTTCACACTTTGTCGCATAGCAATAGACCGACGAGTGAATTGCTGCGCTGTCGCCAGACGACTTTTGCAGGCTTTTGCAGAGCGAAGTAGTCTGGTGGTATCCATTTGTAGTTCGGCACCTCCTTTAACCCTAACGGAGATGCTTCTACAAGGTTGAGGTACTCACTATGGTTGCCTGACAGAGGGAAAATTGAATTCATCTCAGGGTAGCACTTGCATCATACGTCCCCAATTATTTATTGGATGTATTACAATTTCTGCCCTGCTTCCCTGCTGTCCTATCACCCTTTCCCTTCTTCTTGTCAGTGTTTTCAACATGTTCGTCTCCTCGCCGATTCTGCGGAGAACGAACTCGTTTCTTATGAGTCTTCTTAATATTCAATACCTTTCTACAGCATAACATCGCAATTGTTCCGATTCTCTTCTAGTATAGTTTACCAGAGTCCATGATTCACTTCCATACAATAACGTTCTCCAAACGTACATTCTCCGAAATTGCATGCTAGTAGAAACTAGTACCAGCAGACTTTTTCTGCAAAGGAATGCTCTCTTCCCAGGGTTCCCCTGCTTCTTCCGTCATCTGTTATTTTTCTTCCACGGCATGGAATTACTTTCTCTCTTTCATAGCCCTCAACTTTTATGTTACATTTTTCGCTAATCTCATTTTGCTACTCCTCATCACTTTCGTCTTTCTTCGGTTTACACTCAGTCCATAGTGCGCGCTTATTAGACAATTTATTCATTCAACAGGTCCTGTAACTCTTCCCCGCTTTTACGGAGAACAGCAATGTCATCAGCAAATCTTATCTACATCCATGCTATGGAAACCTCTGGGACGAGCTTGACCAAGCGTGATGATATCCTGTCACTTTGAATCTTAGTCTCACTCTTGAACGTTTTCATTACTACCGTCATTGCTTTTTCGATGTATATATTCAACAGTAGGGGTGAAAGACTGCATCCATTTTAGACAATTCTATTCGGAACACTTCGATCTTGGACTTATTTCTACCTTTGTTTATTGTATGCATTGTAATTATGTATTGCTTGTCCTTGCCTAAGGTTTATATTTATTTGCTGAGACTTTCGAAAATCTTTCATCACTTTACATTGTTGACTAGAAATAGGTTTAGATCCAGGTCGACAAATCCTATGAAGGTGTCTTGTTTTTTACTAAGTCCATTATAAAGCGTAACGTCAGAACTGCATCACTAGTGCCTTTGACTTTCCAAAAGCGTAACTGATCGTCGTCTAACAGACCGTCAGTTTTATTATCCATCCTTCTGTGTATTATTCCTTTCAGCAACTTCGACGCGTCAGGTATTAAGCTGAATGTGCGATAGTTCTTTGATTTATATTGTAAGGTGATCACGTCAGTTTGATTTTTCTATGTCATCGATATGCACCTCAGAGAGGAAACAAGCTTCGTTACTGTTAAATAACCTCTGGTCTTGTCGTGCCACAGTCTTTGCCTCCGCACAGTGTGATACATTCATAGTTGCAGTGTGGTAGGTGATCAACGTCGTCAGTAGGGCTGTGTTGACTTGTGATAGTATCTGTTAGATGAAGAAAGGTTGACTGTAAATGAGAGCAAGGACAAGTAAGATGAATACATTAGAGAGCGAAGAGAACATATATTTTGAATAATGTTATTATTTTTGAAGAGAAGAAGTTTGAAGGAAGACTGCAGCACTGCGCAGCTAGGACTGATTATTGTCACCATTAACTTGCTCACAGCTGCGAGAATTTCCATCCCACTTCCCTTACTCATGCATTAACATATTAATTGATTAAGCTGTTTGACTTTTATAGAAATTCTCTGTTAACGTTGTATCCTTTTTAAATCATTGTTCACTTTTTTAAGCATGGCATTGTTTAGAACTGTGATATGTGTGAAGATCTCTGTCTTTTTTAATATATACTTCATTCTAAAATCGTTATCTTGGCATATCATTTGACAGGAATAGTTACTCTCCACATCCCATTATTTGTCAATACGCATTACCACAGCTCAAATATGTATTTAGAACTAGAAATATACCTTAACCGCTACCTGCTTGCAGTTTGCTCTTGTACTTTCGAGAAATTTGAACAAAGTTGTCAAGACGCGAGAGAAGTGCAAATTTTTAATAGGGCCACATAATTCTTATACGTCACTTGCGCATTTAACATAAAGATAATCTGCATTCAGATCACTTACAGTTCACTTCATATTGGTTTCTGTTTAGTCGAAGTTTAGCATACGAGTTTAAGTTGGATAACAGTTTTTGAAGAAATAGGTTTGGTAATAAGGAGATTTTATAGAGTGGGAAGTAAAGTTGGTCTAAATTTCTAACGGGTGCAAATATACACACACCAAAAAACGTTTTGCATCACCCCGGTTCGCAGAACTCATGAAGATAGACGTTGACTGTGGATATTGTACCACAGACACAGTCCATTTGACTGTTCAGAGATGTCACTAAACTCCCCCAAAAATGTAAACAACCATGCATGAGCAGCGCCTAATAGACGGAAGGGGTCCAACAGCCAATCAGTTAATGTCATTCCACCAGGAAGGAGGTATACGGCTCGTGTTGTCTGTAGTTCAACCATCCCTAGACGGTCAATACCGCGGTTTGATCGCGTCTGCATTGTTAGTTTGCGCCAGGAAGTGCCCAGGCGTCTCGGAGTGAACCAAAGTGATGATGTTCGAAGATGGAGGAGATACACAAAGACAGGAACTGTCTAGGACATGCCTCGCTTAGGCTGCCCAAGGGCCACATTCGGATTATGGCTCGGAGGAACCCTGACAGCAACGGCACCATGTTCAATAATGCTTTTCGTGCAGCGACAAGACGTCGTGTTACGACTCAAACTGTCTGACCTGTCTGCATGATGCGCAACTTCACTTCCGACGTCCATGGCGAGGTTCGTCTTTGCACCCACGACACCATGCAGCGCGGTACAGATGGGCCCAACAACGTGCCAAATGGATCGTTCAGGATTGGCATCACGTTCTCTTCACCGATGTGTGTCGCATATGCCTCCAACCAGACAATCGTCAGAGACATGTTTGGAGGCAACCCGGTCAGGCTGATCGCCTTAGACACACTCTCCAGCGAGTGCAACAAGGTGGAGGTTCCCCGCTGTTTTGGGGCCGACGTACACCACTGGTGGTCATGGAAGGCGCCGTAACGGCTGTACGAAAAGTGAATGCCACACTCCGACCGATAATGCAACCATATCGGCAGCACATTGGCAAGGCATTCATCTTCATGGACGATAATATGCCCCCCATCGTGCAGATCTTGTGCATGACTTCCTTCAGTATAACGTCATCGCTCGACTAGAGTGGCCAGCATGAACCCTATCGAGCATGCCTGGGATAGATTGAAAATGACTGTTTATGGGTGACGTGACCCACCACCACTCTGAGGGATCTACTCCGAATCGCCATTGAGGTGTGGGACAGTCTGGACCAACAGTGCCTTGATGAATTTGTGGACAGTATGCCACGACGAATACAAGCATGCATCAATGCCGGACCGAGACTCGAACTCTGGACCTTTGCCTTTCGCGGGCAAATGCTCTACCATCTGAGCTACCCAAACACGACTCACGCCCCATCCTCACAGCTTCAGTTCTGCTAGTACCTCGTCTCCTACTTTCCGAACTTCACAGAAGCTCTCCTGCGAACCTTGCAGAACTAGCAATCCTGGAAGAAAGGATATTGCGGAAACATGGCTTAGCCACGCCTGGGGGATGTTTCCAGAACGAGATTTTCACTCTGCAGCGGAGTGTGCGCTGATATGGAACTTCCTGTCAGATTCTGGAAACATCCCCCAGGCTGTGGCTAAGCCATGTCTCCGCTATATCGTTTCTTCCAGGAGTGCTAGTTCTGCAAGTTTCGCAGGAGAGTTTCTGTGAAGTTTGGAAGGTAGGAGACGAGGTACTGGCAGTACTGAAGCTATGAGGACGGGGCGTGAGTCGTGCTTGGGTAGCTCAGATGGTAGAGAACTTGCCCGCGAAAAGCAAAGGTCCCGCGTTCAAGTTTCGGACAGACACACAGTTTTAATCTGCCAGGAAGTTTCATACCTTCGTTCGTGTGCCGTGGCTAGGGTAAGGTATGCGGGCGTGGCACCCATATTGCAGATAATTTTTACATATCTAATTCTTCACTTAAAATGTGATATACCCTTTCAGATGATATCTGGTAAGCGTAAGCAATTTTACGCACTTTCAACTGGCGATCTTCCATGACCATTTTGTGCACTTTTGAAATGATTTCTGGAGTAGTGACACATCTTGCCCGACCACTGCGCGGATCATCCCCTAAGCTCTCCCGACCAAATTTAAATTCATTTGTCCACTTGTCAACAGTTGAATATGAAGGAGCAGGGACCCCCAGTGTATTCTGGAGATCGGCATGAATGTCCTTTGCTTTCATATCTTTCTTTACGAAGTACTTAATCACTGCTCGAATCTCGATGTTTTTCCATCTTCGCAAATCACTACGCGGGGACAACAACAGAGCCACGTCACCGCCACAGCTCTCCTCCAAGAGCACTGACGTGGCACGTGTTTACAGTCAACAGTCCAATGAATATCAAATGAACAACTCGTTGCGCTAGCGCTGACTTTTGTGGTGATTCCGAGAAGTTTTCAAACCACCCTCGGACATGATGAGATATTTTCAAGAGGAACTTATTTCCCGTTCGTATGACGGGAGACAGAAGTACTGTCCTTAGAGAAAGGCCACCACACGCCCATCAGGAGTAATGGTCCTACACTGGGGCCCTGCCCACGCTGACTCTGCCCAGTGCTACATCACTTAACTCGTCAGTCCGCGACAGCCCTCGCGATGCCCATTAGGACGTGTTAAGAGGTAAATTGTTTCGAATGGTCCCTCGGCATTGAAAGGTGACGGGGAAACGGACGTAGTAAGGACGTCTGTGGCAAGACCAAACCAGCAGAGTATGTCCTAACGACGGTGCCGCCGTTTACACCTACTCCTATATCTACGATACAGAATTTATAGTAAAAAAAATAGAGTGATTTCAGTGACTATTTGGTTTAGTGGTTTTCTCTAGGTAAATATATGTTGATAAGTGCGACGGATGCCCCTGTTCACTCCGGTACTTGGGGTGGTCAATTTACTTGGTCGCTTCGTTACAAACAAATTAATCTTAAGCTCCCATTCATTTTACATGGTTTATTTTTACATTGCAAGCAGTATTTGAAGCAGTTTGTTTATTTCTGTCATTTGAATATCATTCTCTACCTAGTACACCTAATATTAATATCGGAATTTGTTCCTCACTGAACGCAACATGCAGATACAGTAGTAATACCAGATGAGCAGAATAAAAGGAAATGGTAATTCATGGAAACATGTTATGAAGGAAAGTCAGGATATGAACAGTTCCTTTATTAGAGCACTAAAAACGCACAGTCAGCTGCACGAAGTTACAAAAATGTAACAAAGGGAACCACGGGACAGTTGGTACACCAGTACACACCATAAGTGCCCACCGCCCGCCGGAAATACCAGTCAACGTAATCTCTTTAGACAACATGCAAGGACATCCTTAATACTCTTTCGGTACAGTAAACGTGACTTTTATGATAAAGGAAATAAGGAACTGTGTACTACAAAAATAACTGGACTGGATAATGTGAACGTATGTAATCTAACAAAAATTAATAAGGTAAAATATATACAACTTACGAATTGAAAATAAAATGACTAATCTAGTACAATAACCAAAGCTGTTAACACGGCACTATAATGAACCTATGGTCCTAGGCGAGGGAACCTAACAACGTTCTGCTTTCGTTTCTAACGGCCGCACACGTGGCGTCGCAGCAGGTTTTCTAGCTCACACGGTGCCTCTCGCGCTAAAACCAGTTCAGTACGTTTTGTTTGTCTAAGTTTGTAATCAAATATCGCCACATGGACCGAAATTGCAATTTTCAAACTTACTCCCTTGTACATCATATGTTACTTGTATTCTTATTTTATTTTTAATTTTAAAGTCGACTACTAGATGGGGACATTATTTTGCTCAAACAAAAATTCATACAGCCTAAAAAGTGGAGTATGAAAGTGTTAGACACTTTTTCAGGCTCACAAATATAAGTCGACAAGGCCAATGGGTTTGTATTTTTTCAGCATTTCCATTCCTGTTTTGAATGCTTCTATTACTAATCGTTAGAATTTGAGGCCCTTTTCCTTGTGTCCTATTTATCTGATTCGGTGCCCTCAAGTTGGACAGAATCAGAAATTTTAGAAAACAACATTTCACCTCAGTACTTTTGTCATTAAATGGAAAACCTAACTATTTACCTCAGTGCATTTGTAACAAAACAATAATCCTAACTTACATTATTCGATTTAATATTACAAAGTAAATTTGTTCAAACACTAAAGTGTTTTATTTGAACTGTTAATATGCACTTATTATCGAAGTTACAGTATCCCTAAATTTTGACACCAACCTTTTACTGTTATATTTCTACGATTTTCTATGTTTATGCGGAGTATTCACATTCACGCACTGAGTATTTCTAATTCTGTATCTACAAGACTGCTATGAAGTTCACACTTACACTCCCGACAGAGGGCTCCTCGAACCACTTTCACACTAATTCTTTACGGTTCCATTCTCAAACAAAGTGGAGAAAAAACACTTTAACCATTCCGAGCGACTTTCAATTTCTCTTATTTTATTACGATGATCATTTCTCCCCATGTAGATGGCCATCAACGAAATATTTTCGCATTCGAAGGAGAAATTTGGTGATTGTAATTTCGTGGAAAGGTCTTGCCACATCGAAAAACGCTTTTGTAGTAATGATTTCCACACTAAATCGCTTGTGATATCCATGACACTCTCTACCCTATTTCGCAGTAATACAAAACGAGCTGCTCTTCTTCGAACTGTTTCGCTTTTCACCGTTAGTCAAATACTGTACAACAGTACTCTAGTAGAGGGCGGACAGGCGTAATGTAGGCCGTCTCTTTATTGGATTTGTTGCGTTCAAAAATGGTTCAAATGGCTCCGAGCACAATGGGACTTAACATCTGAGGTCATCAGTCCCCTGGAACTTAGAAGTATTTAAACCTAACTAACCTAAGGACATCACACACACCCATGCCCGAGGCAGGATTCGAACCTGCGACCGTAGCGGCCATTTGTTGCGTCTTCTAAGCGTTCTGCCCATAAAACTCAGTCTCTGGTACCCTTTCCCCATAACATTACCTACACCATGTGATCAAAATTATCTGGACACCTGGCCGAAAATGACTTACAAGGTCATGGCGCCCTCCAGCGGTAATGCTGGAATTCAATATGGTGTTGGCCCATGATGGCCCATGGAGTTGGCCCATGATAACAGGTTCCACTCTCGCAGGCATACGTTCAATCAGGTGCTGGAAGGTTTCTTGGGGAGTAGCAGCCCATTCTTCACTGAGGAGAGATATCGATGTCGGTCGGTGAGGCCTGGCACGAAGTCGGTGTTCCAAAACATCCTACAGATGTTCTGTAGGATTCAAGTCAGTGCTGACAGTGCAATACAGGAATGTTATTGTCATGTAATCACTCCGCCACAGCCATGAATTATGAACAGGTGCTCGACTCTATTGAAAGATGCAGTCGCCATCCCCGAATTGCTCTTCAACAATGGGAAGCAAAAGGTGCTTAATACATCAATGTAGGCCCGTGCTGTGATAGTGCCACGCGAAACAACAAGGAGTGCAAGCCCCCTCCATGAGAAACACGATCACACCATAACACCACGGCCTCCGAATTTTACTGTTGGCACTACACACGCAGGCTGATGACGTTCACCGGTCATTCGCCATACCCACACCCTGACATCGGATCGCCACATTGTGTATCGTGATTTGTCACTCCAGACAACGTTTTCCACTGTTCAATCGTCCAATGTTTAAGCTCCTTGCACCAAGCGAGGCGTCGTTTGGCATTTACCGGCGTAATATGTGGCTTATGAGTGTTCTCTCGACCATGAAATCCAAGTTTCCTCACCTCCCGCCTAACTGTTATATAATACTTGCAGTGTGTCCTGTTGCAGTTTAGATTTCCTGTGTGATGGTGTGGATAGATGTCTGCCTATTACACATTACGGCCTACTTCAACAGTCGGCGGTATCTGTCAGTCAACAGACGAGGTCGGCCTGTACGCGTTTATGCTGTACGTGTCCCTTCACGTTTGCACTTCACTATCACATCGGATAAGTGGACCTAGGGATGTTTAGGAGTGCGTAAATCTCGCGTACAGACGTATGACGCAAGTCACACCCAGTCACCTGATCACGTTCGAAGTCCGTGAGTTCCACGGAGCGCCCCATTCTGCTCCCTCACGATGTCTAATGACTACTGAGGACCCTGATGTGGAATACCTGGTAGCAGTTGGCTACGGGGGTGTCCGGATATTTTTGATCACATAGTGTATATGATCGTTCCAGTTTTAGTTGTTCGTAATTGTTGTCCCTAGGGTTTTAGTTGAATTGACAGCCTTTCGATTTGTCTGATCTATCGTGTAACCGAAATTTAACGGATTCCTTTTAGTACTCATGAGGATTATCAGGATAAGTTGCTACTTTTAGCGTCATACGGATATCTTTTCTAAATAACTTTGCAATTGGCTATGACCTTCTGATGATGAACGAAAGCATCATCTGCAAACATCTAAGATGGCTGCTCAGATTGTCTCCTAAATCATTTATAAAGATTAGGAGCAGCAAGGACCAAAACGCCAGATATCAGTTCTGTTTTACTCGACGACTTTCCGTCAGTTACTATCAACTGTGACCTTTCTGATATTTCGCCGGCCGGTGTGGCCGAACGGTTCTAGGCGCTTCAGTCTGCGAGACCGCTGCGGTCGCAGGTTCGAATCCTGCCTCGGGCATGGATGTGTATGATGTGCTTAGATTAGCTAGGTTTAAGTGGTTTTAAGTTCTAGGGGACTTATGACCTTAGATGTGAAGTCCCATAGTGCTCAGAGCCTTTCTGATATTTCGCATTTCCTTTACTGACTATTCGTTGGGAAAGAATGTATTACATCACAAGAGGTTGTTTTAATTAATTTCCATTGGAAAATAGGCTCTCAGGTATAAACGATGAATATTATAGCCTAAACTAAAAAAATAGTTTGTATGCTGTAATCAGTTGCGTTGTGGCAGATGTGGCGAACGTGAAAATTAGGTTAAAAGGTCAGAAATTACATACGAATTACTACTTGTTTAATTTTGCAATCAAACAACTGAATATTACTGTGTGTAGCTAATATTAGAATTAGTGTTTGAATTCAGGCTTCAGTAAACTCCAAACCACTGGCCGGAAAGTTCATATTTAAATTTTAGGGTTCCGCGAGTGAACGCTGCTGGAGTGACATTTTCAATTAACCAATGTCAAATTATGAATAGTTAATTCTGAAAAAGATCGTTTTAATTTCCACAGTTTTCCATGTGGACTGTTCCGTTAATAACCGTAATTTATTAACTGCGACTGATATCTGTTTTACACTGAGGTGACTACGGTCATGGGATACCTCCTAATATTGTGTCGAACGTCCTTTCTCCCGGCGTAGTGCAGCAGCTAGGTGGGATGCGCTCAGTAAGTCGGAAGTCTCCTGCAGCAATATTGGGCCATGCTGCCCCTCTAATGTCGTCTTTAATTGCGAAATGTTGCCGGTGCAGGATTTTGTGTGCAAACGGACCTCGATTTTTTTTTTTGGTGCCATCAGCCTTCTGACTGCTTGAATGCAGCCCGCCCCAATTCGTCTCCTGTGCCAACCTCTCTATCTCAGAGTAGCACTTGCAACCTACGTCCTCAATTATTTGCTATATGTGTTCAAATCTCTATCTTCCTCTACAGTTTTTGCGGTCTACAGCTCCCTCTAGTACCATGGAAGTCATTCCCCGATGTCTTAACAGATTACCTACCATTCTGTGCCTTCTCCTTTTCAGTGTTTTCCAGTCATTCCTTTCCTCTCGAATTCTACGCGGAATCTCTTCATTCCTTACTTTATTATTCCGACAAATTTTCGACCCGTGGCCTAGGGGTAGCGTCATTGATTAGTAATCAAAACGTCCTCGTTCCCGAGCTACCGCCTTAAATTTTGAATAATAATGAACATTGGTGGCCGAAGACTTCCGGCATAAGAAGTAACCTTTATTCTGCCAACGGCCTTGTCAAAGAGGGTGGAGGAGCGGACAGAGGTTCAGGGCACTCTCCTGTCCTTGGGGTGGGAAACTGCCCCTAAAGGCGGAAGAATCAGCAATGATCAACGGCATGAGGATACAGAAGGCAATGGAAACAACTGCATTAGCGACACATAACAAGTATCTACTGGACATGTGCCTGTAATTGAGGCAGTGTATGATGATCTTTCCATGGTACCCCATTCGGATCTCCGGTAGGAAACTGCCAAGTGGGAGGTAACCATGGGAAAATGAATAATCAACGAAAGGATAACGTTCTACGAGTCGGGGCGTGGAATGTCAGAATGCTGAACGTGGTAGGGGAACTAAAATATTTGAAAAGGGAAATGAAAAGGCTCATAGAGATTTAGTAGGGATCAGTGTACTTAAAGGGAAAGAAGACAATGATTTCTGTTAAGATAAGTATAGGGTAATATTAACAGCAGCAGAAAATGGTATAACGGGTGTAGGATTCGTTATGAATAGGAAGGTACGGCAGAGAATGGGTTACAGTGCACAGTTCAGTGATAGGGTTGTTCTTGTCAGAATCTGCAGCAAACCAACACTGACAACTATAGTTCAGGTATTCATGCTGACGTCGCAGGTTGAAGATGAAGAGAAATGTAAAGTATATGAGGATATTGAAACGGTAATACTTTAGATAAAGGGAGATTTAAATCTAATAGTCGTGGGAGACTGGAATGCAGTTGTAGGGGGAGGAGTAGAAGTGGTTACGGGAAAATAAGGGCTTGGGCCAAGGTATGAGAGAGGGAAAAGGACTAATTGAGTTCTGCGATAATTTTCAGCTAGTAATACCGAATACTCTGTTCAAGAATCACAGGAGGAAGAGGTATATTTGGAAAAGACCGGGTGATACCGGAAGATTTCAGTTAGATTACATCACGATGAGACAGAGATTCCGATATCGGATACTGGATTGTAAGGCGTACACAGAAGCAGATATAGATTCAGATCACAATGTAGTAGTGATGGAAAGCGTAGGTAAAAAGAAGATAATTGCGAAGAAACCCTGGGTAACAGAAGTAATACTTCAGTTGATCGATGGCAGAAGGAAGCACGAAAATGTACAAGGAGATTCAGGAATACAGAAATACAAGTCGCTAAGAAGGAAATAAACAGGAAGTGAAGGGAAGCTAAGACGAAATGACTGCATGAAGAATGTGAAGAAATAGAGAAAGGAATGATTGTCGGAAGGACTGACTCAGAATACAGGAAAATCAAAACAACCTTCGGTGACATTAAAACAAAGGGTGGTAACATTAAAAGTGCAACAGGCATTCCACTGTTAAATGCAGACGAGAGAGCGGACATGTGGCAAGAGTACATTGAAGGCCTCTATGACGGGGAAGATGTGATAGAAGATGAAGCAGGAGTCGATTTATAAGAGTTAGGGGATCCACTCTTAGAATCAGAAATTAAGTGAGCTTTGGAAGACTTAAGATCAAATAAGGCAGAAGGGATAGAGAACATTCCATCAGAATTTCTAAACTCATTGGGAGAAGTGGCAACATAACGACTATTCACGTTGGTGTGTAGAATGTATGAGTCTGGCTACATACCATCTGACTTTCCGAAAAGCATCATCCACTCAGTTCCGAAGACTGCAAGAGGTGACAAGCGCGAGAATTATCGCACGATCATCTAAACACCTCGTGAATCCAAGTTGCTGACAAGAATAATTGAGAATGTGCTATATGACGGTCAGTTTGGATTTAGAAAAGGTAAAGGCACGAGAGAGTAAATTCTGACGTTGCGGTTGATAATGGAAGCAAGACCAAAGAAAGATCAGACACGTATGTAGGATTTATCGACCTGGAAAAAAGTTCGACAATGTAAAATGGTGCAATATGTACGAAATTACGAGAAAACTAGTCGTAAGCTATAGGGAGAGACGGGTAATATACAATATGTACAAGAACCAAGAAGGAATAATAGGAGTGGACGACCAAGAACGAAGTGCTCGGATAGAAAAAGGCGTAAGACAGGGATTTAGTCTTTCCCTCCCTCCCCCCCCCCTCTCTTCTGTTGAATCTGTACAACGAAGAAGCAGTGATGGACATAAAAGAAAGCTATGCTGTGTAAAAGTGAAGAAAAATTACCTGATATGCCGAATGGAATGAACTGTCTAATGAGTACAGCATATGAATTGAGAGTAAGTCGAAGAATGATGAATGTAATGTGAAGTAGCAGAAATGAAAACAGCGAGAAACTTAAGAACAGAATTGATGGTCAAGAAGTAGATAGAGTTAAGGAATTTTACTACCTGGGTAGCAAAATAACCAATGACGGGCGGAGCAAGGAGGACACCAAAAGCTGACTAGCACTGGCAGAAAGGCGTTTCTGGCCATGAGAAGCTCAACCAGTATCAAACTTAGGACTTAATTTGAGGTAGAAATTTCTGAGAATGTACATCTGGAGGACAGCAGTGTATGGTAATGAAACATAGTCTTTTCTGATTTCGTTACCAACGGGAAAACCACAGAGAGCTAGATTCCAATACGCAACCAACAATGTAGGGTGAACTCACGAAAGTGTCAGCCATTCGTTCTTATGAAACGACAATATTATTTAAACGTGCATTGACTGCTGATCCAGAAAATAGAACCCAACAGGCAATACAGAGGTTGGAAAAAATATCGAAATCACAAAAACACATTACCATGCCTAATGCGGTGTAGGAAACACTTTTAACAATCAAAACAGTCGTCTCTAAGTGGATAATTACAGGTACTGTATGGTTTTCAAGGAAATCTTATACCATCCTTCCCGGAAACAGGAGAAAAGTACATGTAATGATGATGGAAGTGGATCGCTATCACGCGCCCTGTCCTCGAAAGTACAGCACAAAGGCTCAATGATACTCATTCTGATCACCAAAGGAGATGCAACAATTCATCCTCGTGCTCACAAAACCTGTCCTGTGTAACGTGAGCTGCGAGAACAGGGGCCACATCGTCGGAACACAACATTACCATCGTGGAACAAACATTCTATAATGGTAAGGACCAGATCAGCCAAAATGGTCACATAATGCTTGACAGCAATACGATGTTGCAGGGTAAGAGTGGGGCATATGGAATATCACGAAATGGCCATCAAAATCAAGTTCTCGAAGGTGTTCCTTAAGTTTTGGAAAGAGATGAAAATCGGATGGGCTCGTGTGTGGTCTGGCACTGCCATGATAATGTAGAAGCTGCTTCATTTGTGGACGAACTCTCCAGACTCGAAACTCGTTCACTGCACGCTATACCACACACACACCGACTTAGCTACGTTACACACCGATTTGTTACACGCTACAATTCGGAGACCTCTAGCGGCGGAGGACTTCAACTGTATAGACATGAAGGATGAAGATGTAGAATGTGAATAACGTTTGTTTTATTTAGGAAGCTTTAAGAGTTTTCACATAAAAATTCAGAGGTACTACTTTTCAGCACGCCCTCGTAGTAATTGACGTAATGAATTTTAAAAATGTTTTTTAATAACAATGCATTAAGGAATTTCCTTCTTATGTTGCTGCCGAACGTAACTAAGGACAACAAAAGAAATGTGTGGCTGCAGTTCAGAAATAATCAGTATGCAGAAGAAACTGACTGGTCAGCGGAAGAATCAGGAAGGTAAGAGTAACAGATGATGTGGACGGAAGAAAATGGAAATAGAAAGGCATGGCAAAATCATAGATAGTTTTCATTTAGAGAGAGGTACAGAATCCTTTTTGGACAGAAAGAAAACAGGTGGGATTTGCTGAATGGAGAAATATTCTGACCATAACAGATTATACCTTAATGTCTCCAATGCAGAGACGTTTCGCGTAAGACACAGCTTATGAGGGTTTTTGTTTAACACTCGTATGAATGAAACACAGAACGAGATGGAGAAAAGTTCAGTGTTTAGAGAGGATACAGCCATGATGCTGGACTTATACAAAATATAAAGTTTGTATACGACTTGTGGTAGGTTTTATATATGACCAGACAGACGTGCACTTGTGTAATTCGGCAATCCCAGAAAATTTTGCATTTCGTTTCGGTATGTTTTATATGCAACTAGGCAGATATGCATTTGATACGACCGGAAAAATCTGTGCTCATACGCAAGGTGTGTTTTATTGGTATTTTTATATATGACTAGATAGGTATGCACCGTGTAACCCTGTAATGTTATTAAAATTTGTATATACTCTCGGTAGATTTTATATATCACCAGACTGATGTGCTGTGTATAACCCTGCAGATACCATAAAATATCTATGTATGATCGTATCTTATTACGTATAGGACCAGACAGATGTACATATTTGTAATTCCGCAGTTCTCATGAAATTTGCGTTTACTTTTCGATATGTCGGATATGTGACCAGACAGATGTGCAGTTGTGTAGGTCTGCAGCTTTCTGTTTACGTGATACAGTAATCTCTAGAATTATGTACAAGCCCTAATGATAGTGTTTCCACACACGCAGAGAATGTTATGATGCGAGCTGTGACATTCATTGGCGCCTCTTCTGCTAGCGTCATCTCGCGACGCGGCCTGTAGTGTAAGGACAGAGCCGGAGTTGCGGTAGTACTTAGCTTGCGCTCATATGTGATAGAGACACTTAACGTTTGTAATGTCATCTCTCTTGGACGCCTATGTGCTACTTACGACAATTTTGTAAGGCCTGCGTGTTATAGGCAACTATTAATATCACCATTGTTTGCCTTGATGTTGTAACCTGTATGTGTCCTAAGGTATGTAACTAAATTTATATGTATACATGTTATATAAGCGGAATCCAAGCACACTTTTATAGTGTTCGCTGTCCTCCCTAGATCCAAGGATGGAAGCTTTAGTTTCGCCGAAACCGGTAATCATGGAATAAAAAGATTTCCTGCGGTCTTCGCTGCCAGTTTATTGTTTTATACAAAATGATATTGCAGTTATGAAATGATGATAGGTATTGTGGACACCAGTGACCAAGGAAACGGAAGAAGTAAACAAATTGTGTGAACCGATCTGACAGGTAGTGAAATGACGAGTCCTGTAACAGGAACTAGCTGCAAGTAGATAAGAAGGTATTGGGCATTTTACGGCCCCAAAAGTCAGCTTAATTCCCCCTTCCTTATTCTTATTGTGCAAATACGCACAAGAGCAGTATACTTGACCTATCTTTCTTCGTGATGTGACACTGCAAGCGGAAATGTTGATGCTGTGTATTGCAGTTAGGGCTACTACCGGAAGTTTTTGCTTACGCGAGAAAAGAACTGTTTGCCTTTTGAAACCCTAGGTTCTTGCTGTATGGGTACACATTTCATGTCTTTTCTACCCACTAACGTACAGAATAGTTTTCCATATATTGCTGAGCACTCGAGGCTAAGAATTTTATACAAGCCTTCTCTTAGATTGGGCTGGTAGAAGAACTGCGACCCTCATTCTCTTGCCGTGCTATTAAGACTTTATTGTGTGATTACTGCAGAAGTTGGACTTCATACCCAGCCACCGCTCGCAAAATAGGTGATTATATATTCTGCTTAGTCTAGTGTCCCCTTTGTCGCAATACGCGGAAGAGAGTTTCACGCCCTAATTCGCAAGTAGGTCGCCGAATGTAGTCGATGGGAAAAAAGCGTACGCCGTTAGTTATGAAGCAGCGGATCGGACCGTGCCTTTGACGTAACTCTAATGAGACGGGACTCATCCCCTCTGTCCTCCCCCTACCGTCAGACTTTCGGAATCGCTGCGTAGTAACTCTAGTCGTTTTATTACAAATTTTGCGGATGCAACAATCTGCAAACGACAGACCAGACCTAGAAAATAATAATAGACAGCTTTCGATTATTTCATCGCCATTTTATCTTTTTGCTAATGCTCACCTTTTAGCGGATAGAAGTAATAAACAACAGCTTATTAATGTATCGTTCCGTAACCGAATATTCGGTCTAGCGTCTAGGGGTAGTGTCTATGGCTAGTAATTCATCGCCATTTTATCTTTTTGCTAATGCTCACCTTTTAGCGGATAGAAGTAATAAACAACAGCTTATTAATGTATCGTTCCGTAACCGAATATTCGGTCTAGCGTCTAGGGGTAGTGTCTATGGCTAGTAATTCATCGCCATTTTATCTTTTTGCTAATGCTCACCTTTTAGCGGATAGAAGTAATAAACAACAGCTTATTAATGTATCGTTCCGTAACCGAATATTCGGTCTAGCGTCTAGGGGTAGTGTCTATGGCTAGTAATTCATCGCCATTTTATCTTTTTGCTAATGCTCACCTTTTAGCGGATAGAAGTAATAAACAACAGCTTATTAATGTATCGTTCCGTAACCGAATATTCGGTCTAGCGTCTAGGGGTAGTGTCTATGGCTAGTAATGAAAAACGCCATGGGTCTGGGACTGGCATCCAGCCAATTCTTAAATTCTAAATAAAAAAATTATCAGTACTGATCAACAGCATGAGGATGCAGAATTCAATGGAAACCACTGATTTTAAGACACATGTTGTGTATCCACGGCACGTGTGAACTTTAAATGACGCAAGTGTCGTGATGATTCCTCCAAAACCTGGATTCACTTCCTCTCTGAGAGACAAACACGCAAGTGGCACACTCATTACACATACGTTTTGCCTCGCAGTACAAAATAAGATATCTAAATAATATGCCACAATTCTAAAGTTACAGAGAAATACGGATTAGAGATGAAAGCTAATAAGAAACTAAAATATAATTGTGATGTTTGCTTCTACAATGAAAAGTGATAGGAGGCGACTACGAGAATTGATATGTGTTAAATTCAGTATGTGGTGCAAAAATACTTGTTAAACATTGTTTTCTACATTGTGTGAAATAATGAATGATATTGCAATGGTATCTAGTTTGAATAGTGTGTCGAATTCTGTTGCAAGTTGTCAGTCAAATACTCCGCTCTTCGCCAAAGTTGAGTGATTACCTTCTACAGTAGATGAGTTATTTTTAACAGGTTTTTATTAAGTAGTTGTCTCTCTGCCTGTTCGGTACAAATTGGGCAGTTGATTTCAAACTAACTTCACGAGGAGTTAAGAGACTTGAAACTTTCTACCTAGCTCAGAACTGGGTGACAATGCAACATTAAGTTGCTTTCGAGTCCTGTGCGAGCGAGCGTACTCTTTTTTTCTGTCTGTTTGTCTGTTCGGTACAGATTTTACAATTGATTCAAACTAACTTCCCGATTAGTTGGAGACCTGAAACTTTCCATACAGCTTAGGACTGGATGACAATGCAGCATTAACTCGCTTCCTTGTCTAGTGTGTGCCGGAGGATACTTTGTATACAATTGCCGTTTCCCGCTTTCCCTGTTCCATCCACTTGCAAATGTTTCGCAGAACCAAACAATTGCAGATAAGCCTCTGTGTGAACTCAAATCTCTTTATTTCTTGTTTCCACGGTCTTTTAGCGAGATACTTAGGAAGAAGCAACACTCTGGTTGTCTCAGGCTAAGAGAAACTGAAATACACTCTAAATTTACCGCCTGTCTCTATGACAACAAAACATGTTTGAAATTGGTTGGAAAATTTCACGCACGCAATTAAAAAGCAGAAAATAATTACTTAAATAAAAGCATTTTAATATAATACGTTTTCACAACGGACTAAGCAGTATAAAACAATTTCTCCTGGCTTCATATAGATTTATAACCCCATAGAGACGGTCCTAAAAATTTTCACCTGCAAATTTTTAACAGCTATGACAATACTTATAAAATTTAAATCGCAAAGCGTAGGGCGAATGCGATAGTCAATAGTAAGTCACACAACAGTTCATACCAACTGCAGTGCGATAAAATTGGTAGTGACTTAGGTGAACCAATGCTGCATCAGTTATCTGCTGCATGCGCACCAAGTTTTTCGTTTTAAATTTTACAATATTGTCATAGCTATTAAAAATCCACAAGCAAAAATTTTCACGACTCTCTGTATGGGGTTAGTTATTTGCATGGGACTAGGAAAAATTATTTTGTATACTACTTTACATATTATTTTATTTAGTTCGTTTTAAAAAGTGTTACATTACTTTGTTTCAAATAATTATTTACGTTAAATAATAAATGAGTTATTTCTCCAAAGTGATACAATTTTTAACCTTTCACTTAATTCTTTATTCTGATTCTATTGCAGTAACTGTAAAATTCAGTTTCATAAATAAGCATTGACGTACCAAGTTCTCAAGAGCTGCACCGTCTTTTCTTGCAACCGCTGACTCTCGCCAAAGAAAGGAGTGGCGTCAAAGAAGACATTCCTGAGATTACGTAACCTCGCTGTTGCTGCAATGAAACCTGTGACCACCATTATACCAAGATGAAATGGACGGTTTTGGTAATGGCACAGTCTAACATATATAGCCACGACATTCACGCAATACTAACGTTTGTTAGTATTGTGTTCGAAGCATCAGTAAATTATCGAAATTCGTGAATTATCATGAAATAAATTTAAAAGCAGCCGAATCCCTCTGGTTCCGTGCCACAAGATACAACTTATTGATGAAGAGATACTTCCGAATATGTGTATAATTGCAGCTCATACCACTGAAAACAAGAGAATATAAACATATATTTCATGCTTGAGAAACATATATTTTTGTTAGTGAATGACGCAACCAGTGACAAACAATTTTTGAATGTTTTATTTTACTGCCCTTATCGGTTTTAGGCTACCATAATCATCTTCAGATGGCTAATATTTTTCATTACATACATGTTGCGGTCATGAGCATGTTCCAGTAGATGGTGGTCCGTTTTTTATGGTCCATGTGGTTTTCTAGCTGGATGTCTACGTTCTTGAATTTCACCACAACACACATATTGTAAACAATATATTCAAAAAGTATTTGTGGCTGGTTGCGTCATTCACCAGCTATAATTAACGGTAACGATGTTCACAAGATTCAACATGGATAAAATAATTTTCTTTTGTTTTCTGTTCACTCGAATTTCCAATGCACGAATATTTTTGTAAATTTATCTATTTTTGCTTCAAAAGCGATAGTGTTGAAGATTCTTGACGTTTGCGGCTCAAATGTAGCAAAAATAGCGAAACTGATTTCTTCTTTGTTGGACAACAGTTTTATGACTTTTGAGGTTTTATTATCGCGCCTGTGTGGCTTTCACATCAGAAACAGTTGTGATGACTTCCTTGGTGTATTACATAATACAGGCACCGCATTCCATACAAGTTTACTGTGTTCTGCATACACTGATTTGACTGGATGTGTAGTGAGGAGATATACGAAGTCTTTCTGCAAAACGTCAGGTCTTTTGCTCTTTAATAACTATTTTTTGTTCTTGAAAGAAAATAACAATCTTCAATAAACATCTTTAAGTCACAAGAGAACTGTAAATTAACTGTTCTGTAATGTACCGTTTCATGCCTTCCAGGGTCCTTTGGAAACTAAAGAAAGGCAAATGTGGTATCATTTTTTATGTATGTCGATTTTCATAGCACTACGTACGCCCTGCTTTATAAGAATTATGTTGAAAATCAAGCCGCGTGGTCTTGGGCGACTTGTCACGGTTCGCGTGGCTACGCCCTGTCGGAGGTTCGAGTGCTCCCTCGGACATGGATGTATGGATGTGTGTACAGTCCTTAGCGTAAGTAAGTTTAAGTTAAAGTAGTGTGTAAGCCTAGGGACCATTGACCTCAGCAGTTTGGTCCCATAGTAAAAAAAAATTAAAAATCGATATAAACGATACTACACGCACTTATCAAATATCGTTTTCAGAAGCGTTGCTAGGTGCGCTGCTGTCGCAGAGTGTAACAAAAATGAGCAGAACTGTCGCGACGGTATATGTTACACTGTGGTAACAGCGCATGTCCAATGTTTTATATCAGTAAATAGCAGTTTAATATTCAGCGATATAAATTTATCAGCTGGGAGATCACAATTCGACAGTCTTGGAAATGCTGAAAGTGTTAGTCATGGCGAAATACGGGGATAAGAGTCTTACGGACACTTAGGGCAAAACAAAATATATGCAATCAACAGTTCACGCCCGTTCCGAGTGTATTTCATCAGAGCGTGCACATTTATTTCATTCCACACTAAGAAGTATAATGTGCCATGTCTCACATGCGTCGGTTAACTTTTGCCTGTTTAAACTTAACTCTGTTTTTTAAAATTGTGTCCTTAAAACTTAGCCAAATACAGACAAAAGGGTTTTTACGGAAACTGTTCCTATACTACTCGATACCAAAATGACTCAGAATCAGATTAAAATATCCGTACATACTGCGTCCTACACTCATGCGCGTTTGCCTCTCCTCCCGCCACAGCAACTCACATCCTCTTCTTTTGTTAATCGTTGTTTTCAGATCATACTACATAGTGTGTCCTACACTCATGCGCGTTTACGTCTCCTCCCGCCACAGCAACCCACATCCTCTTCTTTTGTTAATCGTTGTTTTCAGATCATACTACATAGTGTGTCCTACACTCATGCGCGTTTGCCTCTCCTCCCGCCACAGCAACTCACATCCTCTTCTTTTGTTAATCGTTGTTTTCAGATCATACTACATAGTGCGTCCTACACTCATGCGCGTTTGCCTCTCCTCCCGCCACAGCAACTCACATCCTCTTCTTTTGTTAATCGTTGTTTTCAGATCATACTACATAGTGTGTCCTACACTCATGCGCGTTTGCCTCTCCTCCCGCCACAGCAACTCACATCCTCTTCTTTTGTTAATCGTTGTTTTCAGATCATACTACATAGTGCGTCCTACACTCATGGGCGTTTGCCTCTCCTCCCGCCACAGCAACTCACATCCTCTTCTTTTGTTAATCGTTGTTTTCAGATCATACTACATAGTGCGTCCTACACTCATGCGCGTTTGCCTCTCCTCCCGCCACAGCAACTCACATCCTCTTCTTTTGTTAATCGTTGTTTTCAGATCATACTACATAGTGTGTCCTACACTCATGCGCGTTTGCGTCTCCTCCCGCCACAGCAACTCACATCCTCTTCTTTTGTTAATCGTTGTTTTCAGATCATACTACATAGTGCGTCCTACACTCATGCGCGTTTCCCTCTCCTCCCGCCACAGCAACTCACATCCTCTTCTTTTGTTAATCGTTGTTTTCAGATCATACTACATAGTGCGTCCTACACTCATGCGCGTTTGCGTCTCCTCCCGCCACAGCAACTCACATCCTCTTCTGTTGTTAATCGTTGTTTTCAGATCATACTACATAGTGTGTCCTACACTCATGCGCGTTTGCCTCTCCTCCCGCCACAGCAACTCACATCCTCTTCTTTTGTTAATCGTTGTTTTCAGATCATACTACATAGTGTGTCCTACACTCATGCGCGTTTGCCTCTCCTCCCGCCACAGCAACTCACATCCTCTTCTTTTGTTAATCGTTGTTTTCAGATCATACTACATAGTGTGTCCTACACTCATGCGCGTTTGCCTCTCCTCCCGCCACAGCAACTCACATCCTCTTCTTTTGTTAATCGTTGTTTTCAGATCATACTACATAGTGTGTCCTACACTCATGCGCATTTGCTTCTCCTCCCGCCACAGCAACTCACATCCTCTTCTTTTGTTAATCGTTGTTTTCAGATCATACTACATAGTGTGTCCTACACTCATGCGCGTTTGCCTCTCCTCCCGCCACAGCAACTCACATCCTCTTCTTTTGTTAATCGTTGTTTTCAGATCATACTACATAGTGTGTCCTACACTCATGCGCGTTTGCCTCTCCTCCCGCCACAGCAACTCACATCCTCTTCTTTTGTTAATCGTTGTTTTCAGATCATACTACATAGTGTGTCCTACACTCATGCGCGTTTGCCTCTCCTCCCGCCACAGCAACTCACATCCTCTTCTTTTGTTAATCGTTGTTTTCAGATCATACTACATAGTGTGTCCTACACTCATGCGCGTTTGCGTCTCCTCCCGCCACAGCAACTCACATCCTCTTCTTTTGTTAATCGTTGTTTTCAGATCATACTACATAGTGTGTCCTACACTCATGCGCGTTTGCCTCTCCTCCCGCCACAGCAACTCACATCCTCTTCTTTTGTTAATCGTTGTTTTCAGATCATACTACATAGTGTGTCCTACACTCATGCGCGTTTGCGTCTCCTCCCGCCACAGCAACTCACATCCTCTTCTTTTGTTAATCGTTGTTTTCAGATCATACTACATAGTGTGTCCTACACTCATGCGCGTTTGCCTCTCCTCCCGCCACAGCAACTCACATCCTCTTCTTTTGTTAATCGTTGTTTTCAGATCATACTACATAGTGTGTCCTACACTCATGCGCGTTTGCCTCTCCTCCCGCCACAGCAGCTCACATCCTCTTCTTTTGTTAATCGTTGTTTTCAGATCATACTACATAGTGTGTCCTACACTCATGCGCGTTTGCGTCTCCTCCCGCCACAGCAACTCACATCCTCTTCTTTTGTTAATCGTTGTTTTCAGATCATACTACATAGTGTGTCCTACACTCATGCGCGTTTGCCTCTCCTCCTGCCACAGCAACTCACATCCTCTTCTTTTGTTAATCGTTGTTTTCAGATCATACTACATAGTGTGTCCTACACTCATGCGCATTTGGCTCTCCTCCCGCCACAGCAACTCACATCCTCTTCTTTTGTTAATCGTTGTTTTCAGATCATACTACATAGTGTGTCCTACACTCATGCGCGTTTGCGTCTCCTCCCGCCACAGCAACTCACATCCTCTTCTTTTGTTAATCGTTGTTTTGAGATCGTACTACATAGTGGGTCCTACACTCATGCGCGTTTGCCTCTCCTCCCGCCACAGCAACTCACATCCTCTTCTTTTGTTAATCGTTGTTTTCAGATCATACTACATAGTGTTTCCTACACTCATGCGCGTTTGCGTCTCCTCCCGCCACAGCAACTCACATCCTCTTCTTTTGTTAATCGTTGTTTTCAGATCATACTACATAGTGTGTCCTACACTCATGCGTGTTTGCCTCTCCTCCCGCCACAGCAACTCACATCCTCTTCTTTTGTTAATCGTTGTTTTCAGATCATACTACATAGTGTGTCCTACACTCATGCGCGTTTGCCTCTCCTCCCGCCACAGCAACTCACATCCTCTCCTTTTGTTAATCGTTGTTTTCAGATCATACTACATAGTGTGTCCTACACTCATGCGCGTTTGGCTCTCCTCCCGCCACAGCAACTCACATCCTCTTCTTTTGTTAATCGTTGTTTTCAGATCATACTACATAGTGTGTCCTACACTCATGCGCGTTTGCCTCTCCTCCCGCCACAGCAACTCACATCCTCTTCTTTTGTTAATCGTTGTTTTCAGATCATACTACATAGTGTGTCCTACACTCATGCGTGTTTGCCTCTCCTCCCGCCACAGCAACTCACATCCTCTTCTTTTGTTAATCGTTGTTTTCAGATCATACTACATAGTGTGTCCTACACTCATGCGCGTTTGCCTCTCCTCCCGCCACAGCAACTCACATCCTCTTCTTTTGTTAATCGTTGTTTTCAGATCATACTACATAGTGTGTCCTACACTCATGCGCATTTGGCTCTCCTCCCGCCACAGCAACTCACATCCTCTTCTTTTGTTAATCGTTGTTTTCAGATCATACTACATAGTGTGTCCTACACTCATGCGCGTTTGGCTCTCCTCCCGCCACAGCAACTCACATCCTCTTCTTTTGTTAATTGTTGTTTTCAGATCATACTACATAGTGTGTCCTACACTCATGCACGTTTGCCTCTCCTCCCGCCACAGCAACTCACATCCTCTTCTTTTGTTAATCGTTGTTTTCAGATCATACTACATAGTGTGTCCTACACTCATGCGCGTTTGCCTCTCCTCCCGCCACAGCAACTCACATCCTCTTCTTTTGTTAATCGTTGTTTTCAGATCATACTACATAGTGTGTCCTACACTCATGCGCGTTTGCCTCTCCTCCCGCCACAGCAACTCACATCCTCTTCTTTTGTTAATCGTTGTTTTCAGATCATACTACATAGTGTGTCCTACACTCATGCGCGTTTGCCTCTCCTCCCGCCACAGCAACTCACATCCTCTTCTTTTGTTAATCGTTGTTTTCAGATCATACTACATAGTGTGTCCTACACTCATGGGTGTTTGCCTCTCCTCCCGCCACAGCAACTCACATCCTCTTCTTTTGTTAATCGTTGTTTTCAGATCATACTACATAGTGTGTCCTACACTCATGCGCGTTTGCCTCTCCTCCCGCCACAGCAACTCACATCCTCTTCTTTTGTTAATCGTTGTTTTCAGATCATACTACATAGTGTCTCCTACACTCATGCGCGTTTGCGTCTCCTCCCGCCACAGCAACTCACATCCTCTTCTTTTGTTAATCGTTGTTTTCAGATCATACTACATAGTGTGTCCTACACTCATGCGCGTTTGCCTCTCCTCCCGCCACAGCAACTCACATCCTCTTCTTTTGTTAATCGTTGTTTTCAGATCATACTACATAGTGTGTCCTACACTCATGCGCGTTTGGCTCTCCTCCCGCCACAGCAACTCACATCCTCTTCTTTTGTTAATCGTTGTTTTCAGATCATACTACATAGTGTGTCCTACACTCATGCGCGTTTGCATCTCCTCCCGCCACAGCAACTCACATCCTCTTCTTTTGTTAATCGTTGTTTTCAGATCATACTACATAGTGTGTCCTACACTCATGCGCGTTTGCGTCTCCTCCCGCCACAGCAACTCACATCCTCTTCTTTTGTTAATCGTTGTTTTCAGATCATACTACATAGTGTGTCCTACACTCATGCGCGTTTGCCTCTCCTCCCGCCACAGCAACTCACATCCTCTTCTTTTGTTAATCGTTGTTTTCAGATCATACTACATAGTGTGTCCTACACTCATGCGCGTTTGCCTCTCCTCCCGCCACAGCAACTCACATCCTCTTCTTTTGTTAATCGTTGTTTTCAGATCATACTACATAGTGTGTCCTACACTCATGCGCGTTTGCCTCTCCTCCCACCACAGCAACTCACATCCTCTTCTTTTGTTAATCGTTGTTTTCAGATCATACTACATAGTGTGTCCTACACTCATGCGTGTTTGCCTCTCCTCCCGCCACAGCAACTCACATCCTCTTCTTTTGTTAATCGTTGTTTTCAGATCATACTACATAGTGTGTCCTACACTCATGCGCGTTTGCCTCTCCTCCCGCCACAGCAACTCACATCCTCTTCTTTTGTTAATCGTTGTTTTCAGATCATACTACATAGTGTGTCCTACACTCATGCGCGTTTGCCTCTCCTCCCGCCACAGCAACTCACATCCTCTTCTTTTGTTAATCGTTGTTTTCAGATCATACTACATAGTGTGTCCTACACTCATGTGCGTTTGCCTCTCCTCCCGCCACAGCAACTCACATCCTCTTCTTTTGTTAATCGTTGTTTTCAGATCATACTACATAGTGTGTCCTACACTCATGCGTGTTTGCCTCTCCTCCCGCCACAGCAACTCACATCCTCTTCTTTTGTTAATCGTTGTTTTCAGATCATACTACATAGTGTGTCCTACACTCATGCGCGTTTGCCTCTCCTCCCACCACAGCAACTCACATCCTCTTCTTTTGTTAATCGTTGTTTTCAGATCATACTACATAGTGTGTCCTACACTCATGCGCGTTTGCCTCTCCTCCCGCCACAGCAACTCACATCCTCTTCTTTTGTTAATCGTTGTTTTCAGATCATACTACATAGTGTGTCCTACACTCATGCGCGTTTGCGTCTCCTCCCGCCACAGCAACTCACATCCTCTTCTTTTGTTAATCGTTGTTTTCAGATCATACTACATAGTGTGTCCTACACTCATGCGCGTTTGCGTCTCCTCCCGCCACAGCAACTCACATCCTCTTCTTTTGTTAATCGTTGTTTTCAGATCATACTACATAGTGTGTCCTACACTCATGCGCGTTTGCCTCTCCTCCCGCCACAGCAACTCACATCCTCTTCTTTTGTTAATCGTTGTTTTCAGATCATACTACATAGTGTGTCCTACACTCATGCGCGTTTGCCTCTCCTCCCGCCACAGCAACTCACATCCTCTTCTTTTGTTAATCGTTGTTTTCAGATCATACTACATAGTGTGTCCTACACTCATGCGCGTTTGCGTCTCCTCCCGCCACAGCAACTCACATCCTCTTCTTTTGTTAATCGTTGTTTTCAGATCATACTACATAGTGTGTCCTACACTCATGCGCGTTTGCGTCTCCTCCCGCCACAGCAACTCACATCCTCTTCTTTTGTTAATCGTTGTTTTCAGATCATACTACATAGTGTGTCCTACACTCATGCGCGTTTGCCTCTCCTCCCGCCATAGCAACTCACATCCTCTTCTTTTGTTAATTGTTGTTTTCAGATCATACTACATAGTGTGATCTACACTCAAGCGCGTTTGCGTCTCCTCCCGCCACAGCAACTCACATCCTCTTATTTTGTTAATCGTTGTTTTCAGATCATACTACATAGTGTGTCCTACACTCATGCGCGTTTGCGTCTCCTCCCGCCACAGCAACTCACATCCTCTTCCTTTGTTAATCGTTGTTTTCAGATCATACTACATAGTGTGTCCTACACTCATGCGCGTTTGCCTCTCCTCCCGCCACAGCAACTCACATCCTCTTCTTTTGTTAATCGTTGTTTTCAGATCATACTACATAGTGTGTCCTACACTCATGCGCGTTTGCCTCTCCTCCCGCCACAGCAACTCACATCCTCTTCTTTTGTTAATCGTTGTTTTCAGATCATACTACATAGTGTGTCCTACACTCATGCGCGTTTGCGTCTCCTCCCGCCACAGCAACTCACATCCTCTTCTTTTGTTAATCGTTGTTTTCAGATCATACTACATAGTGTGTCCTACACTCATGCGCGTTTGCCTCTCCTCCCGCCACAGCAACTCACATCCTCTTATTTTGTTAATCGTTGTTTTCAGATCATACAATAATTTAACACATTTAAAAACAGAATACAGTTCTACAGTTTGTGACAAGGCTTGCATCTATGCTACCGCTTTCGTAGGTAACGCACGGATTTTATGACAACAAAACAGGAATGAACAAATTATTGTACATGCAGACTGATAATAAAAGTTATTAGCTCTGACTCGATCCTTCGTTTGTTCATGAGCATTAAAATGCTTGCCTGCTTATTACTCAAAACTGAATGTACTTTCCCTGTTATAAAAAGGTTGAACTTAAATTACTATTGCGAACAGCGTGTCTCAGTGCAGATATTTACATAAAGACAAAACTAACTGGCTTGAACCGTGCAGGAAGTTAAACCAAAATTTTTATTCAAAAACGACTACCAAAATCAAACTGTACACTGCCCATGGTAAAAAACTGTAACACTGACATTGTTTAGCACCACTATGAAACACACGTTTCACTAATCCATTGAAAATCTGAATTATAAAGAAAATTCTTAGAATTTGCGCAATGGAAACGTGAGATGAGAAACGAAAAACACCAACAAAATATTAAAAGAATCTCGCCAGAAAAATTACTGCTTAATCAGCAGCAAACTGAACTATTGGGAGAAAGATGGGGACTATTTTCTCGTACTAAAAGAAATTCTTACTTGAAATGAAAACGCTAATTCGTTCATTATAATGGCAATGCTGTATTTTAAACTCCTATTTTACAAAAACATAAAACTCACAGAAAACCAAGAAACTTTATGTTCTTTACGAAAAGCTTACAAGGCAATTCTTTTACAATTATGCAAATTGAAATGAGTTGAACTGAAACGACCTAAACTGAGGTGGGAAGGTGGACTGTTCTGTTGCAAGACTAACTAACATTATCAGTGCGCGCCAGCAAAACTTATTATATAAGTCCATTCTCTCTGTTCCATAAATGCTGCATCTGTAAGACATTCCATCCGATTAATAATTTCTAGGAATTTTCTTCAGCAAATCCTCCTCCAATATGCACTACGCTAAAATTTCTGCCAGCTTTCTCCATGTTCAACACTCGATTATTCTTCACTCTACAAATGAGCCAAAGATACAAACGTTCAGAGATACCACTTCCTCTACCATAAGTAAACTATTCCACAGATGTCACATGCGACTGCATCGCTCTCGTAAAATGAAATTTCCACTCATTCTGAAACTATCCACAAATAAATGTCCAATCCACCTATACAAGGTGGAGAAAAAGTGTGTCACGAAATTATAGCCCTGGATAGCTGATGCCACTAGAAATAAAAATTACTAATGTGTATAGGTCGACAACGCACAATTTTTAAACTAGGAAACCTGGCGCCACGCGCTCCGATTAGCCGCGGGAACCACAGCTCTGTCCGTCAACCGACGAGCGGCAACAGGGCAATCCCACGACAAATCGGAGCGCGTGGCGTCAAGTTTCCGTAGTTTAAATATTTTGCGTTACCGACGTACTCAACTTTTATAATTTTGGTTCCTTACCGGCATCAGCTATCCAGGGTTAAAATTTCGTGATACAATTTTTCTCCACCCTGTACATGTGCATCTTTCAATAAGTACATGTTAATTAAAAGATCCGTTTCAGTTTGCTGTGAATAGTTCAGTGACGGGGTTTTTCTCGTCAGAATCTACATCCAACCAACGCCAACAATAGTAGTTCACGCACATTTGCTGACTTCACAAGATGACGTTGAAGTGATAGAAAGAGTGTTTGGAGGCTTTGAGCGGCTAAGTAGGTCTGCAAATACGGATGGTAATCTAACAATCATCGGGGATTGGCACGTGGTAGTACGGAAAGGAACAGAAGACAATATTGTGGAATAATATCGGCCTCGTAGTATGAATGAGAAAGAATGGCTCTTTGAGGTCCACTACAATAAATTTCAGCTAGTAGTAGCTAATATACTGTTCAAAAATCGCAACAGAAAGGAGCATACAAGGGAACGGCCTGGAGATAGGGTAAGATTCCAGATGGATTATATCATGGTCAGGAAGAATTTCGAAATCAGATACTGGACTGCAAAGCGTGCTCAAGAACGGATACAGACTGCAATTTACTAATGATGAAGAGCAGACCGAAGTTTAAGAGAACCTTTTGGAAGAATCTATGTGGAATGTAGTAGTGTACTGACGACTGATTATATAGGTTTGAAGTTCTATGAAACTATAGATACTGTGATGCCACAGTAGGCAGTTCAGTTGAAGAAAAATAGACATCTCCAAAAACGGCAACTATGTAAATTAAACAGACAAACATAGGTACAAGTAAAGTAAAATGTCAGGTAACAGTAAAATACTTCAATTCACCGGCGAAAGAAGAAAGTCCAAAAATCTTATGAGAGACAGACAGAAATACATCAGTATAAATCCCTTATGAATGATGTAAGTACGAAGCGCAGGGGAGCGAAATGGCTGCAAGTAAAATGTGAAGTAATCGAAAGCAATGGTCGCCGGAAGAACCTATTCAGCATGTACAACTTACAACGATCGTAAAAGCAAGGTCGGAAACATTATGAGTGCAGCGAGAATACCACTGATATAAAAGAGGACTGATGACGTGATAGAAGAAGAAACTGAAGTCGTTATTGAAGAAATAGAGGATCTACTTACAGTATTAAAGCCATAGTTTAGTAGAGCCTTGACAGACTTGCAATCAAATAACGCAGAAGGGATAGAGAGCATTCAGTCAAATCAAATGGGAGACGTGGCAACCCATATGGTTTGTAGAAGGTATAAAATGCTAGGCATACAATCAGACTTCCAGAAAAATATCATCCGCACAGTCCTGAAGAGGCCAAAGACGGGTAAGGGAGAAAACAACCGCACAATCAATTAACAGTTCATGCATCTCTGTTGCTGGAAAGAATGAAATACAAAAGAATTGGAAAGAAATCGAGGATCTGTTGAATGAAAATTAGTTTGATGATGGAAGCAAGACGTGGTAATGGAAGCAAGACGTGGTAATGGAAGCAACGATTTGTCGACCTAGAAAAATTGTTCGACGACGAAAATGGTGCAACATGTTCGAAACTTTGAGAAAAATAGGTGTAAGGTATAAGGAATGACAGATAATGTACAATATATACAAGAAAATAGAGGGAATAATAATGTTGGAAGACCAGGAACTAAGTGATCATATTAAAATGGGTGTGTCAGGGATACGGTCTTCCATTCCTACTGTCTAATCCATAAATCGAAGAAGGAATGGCAGAGATAAAAAAAGGCCCAAGAACTGGATTAAAAATCACAGTGAAAGGACAAGATTCAATAATCACATTGCTATCAACAGTGAATGTGAAGAAGCTATACAGGAACTGTTGAATGGAATTAATATCTGATGAATACAGACAGTAAACCGAAGGAATACAAAAGTAACGAGGAGTGGCAAAGACGAGAATAGCTACCGTATAAACTTGACATCAAATCTGGAGACCATGGAGTAGGCTATGTGAAGGAATTCTGCTATCTTAGAAGCAAAATTACACACGACAGACGAAGCAAGAATGACATAAGAAACGTGGGCATTCCTGACCAAACGGAGTCTTCTACTATCAAATATCGGCATTTATTTGAGGACGAAATTTCACAGGATGCACGTTTGGAACACAGTACTGTACGACTAAGAATCATGGACTGTGGGAAGCCCGGAAAGAAGAGAGACGTGGTGCTACAGAAGGATGTTGAAAATTAGTCGCCTGATAAGAAACTACAGAAGAATCGACGAGGAGACGAATATGTGCAAAACACTGACAAGAAGTAGGGCCTGGATGACAGGACATGTAACACATCAGAGAACGACTTTCATGACACTAGAGGAAGTAGTAGATGATAAAAACTGTGGGAGAAAGCAAAGATTTTGATATAACCAATAAATAATTGAGGACATATGGTGCATCAAAATAGTCAGTAGACTGCTGGAAAAAACTTTGAAGCCAGTCTACATAGATCTGTTTAATTTGTTATTGCAGTCGAGCTACTCTTCATATCGCCTAACAATACGGCCAAACATGACGTCTCATTTGGCTTGTCATTTTTGTAAACACGGAGAGATAAGCGGTTGCGTAACGACCAAGACCAACGCTCACACAGAGTATCTCCCATGTGGCTAATTAATTATTTTTCTTTGTTTAACATATTTTTTGGTAAGGATAAGGGGAAGAAAAGTTTTTATTTAATTTCTATAATAATGGGTGAGATCACCAATGAGTTTAATTTTCTTACTGTCCTCAACACCTTTAACCCACACTGACACACATTCAGATTCATTTATTTTATGATGATTCGTGGTCCTGAAAACGAAAGGCGTGGTCGACAGCTAATATGATTCACCCATATCTGTATTGTAGACCTCTACGATGTGAAATGTCCGATAAGCGATGACGTCCCGGCTGTTGAAACTCTCTAGCTCTGGAACTTTACCGACTTTAGGTCCACCAACGAGGGCTATGGTTACCCAGCCGTTACCATGCTGCAAGGTATCACTGTTGCTAAGGGTAAAGTTAAGAACTCCACCACAAAAGACTGATGGACCATGCAGGACGACTTGCGCACCTACATAGTTTTCAGTATTAATAGCAATATTGTCTATTGTTTTATAAACTGTATGGCGCGTACGCCTTCTTCTCCTATAATATCGTGGCATCTTCTGTGTGAGCGGTCCAATGCTGTTGCTCGCGCGACTGCGCGGAGATTGACGCCTTCTTACCAGATTCATTACTTATGCGTGAGAAGCGTGGGTTAAAGGTGTTGAGAATTGTAAGAAAATTATACTCGTTATTATAGAAATTAAATAAAATATTTTCGTTCCGTTATCCTTACCAAAAAATATATTAAACAAAGAAAAATAATTAATTAGCCCATTGCATCAGCCACATGGGAGATACTCTGTGTGAACGTTTACCTTGGTCGTTACGCAACCGCTTATCTCTCCGTGTTTACAAACATGACAAGCCGTACTTCCCCAATTATAATATCTACATTCGTATTCCGCAAGCCACTTTATGGTGTGTAAGATATTTTTATGTGTACCACTGGCTCTTCTCCCCATTTCTGTTCCGTTGGAGGTGTATCATGCAGACGAACGATTGTTGATATGCCTCCTTGTGAACTCGAATCTCTGTAAATATACGTAGGAAGAAACAATACATTTGCTGACTCTTCCAGGAACGAACTTTATTAGAATTTTACAGCAAAAAGACAGCACTTCTTTTGTAGTATTATGGAAATTTGAATCACAATAAGGGATGTAATACTATGTAGATTATTGACTTTATGTCTCGACTGAGACCGATGTACTATACCTGTGGGCAGTACTGCCTGAATAATTTTTATGTTCGAATCCGAAAAATAGCAAACTAGCACTAGCATTTCACATAATGTTCATAGGGACAGGTTATGGCACATAGAGGTAAATATCTGACTGCATACTTAATCAAAATCCCAATGAACCTATATGACGGAGAGATATTTTGCTACGTCAAAGTATGGCATGTAGGCACTGTCAATTGAATGAATGATAAGATCCCTTACATTTTTATTTTGTGCGGAAAGGTTTATGTACGTATGTACGCATAGATATCTTCAGTCCCAATTGTAAATACTGAAGGTCGGTGTAACCACTTTCATTTCTAACATCACGGCTGTTGATAACGAGCATAATGTTTCAATATGCCCAGTACGTTAAATGGAAGTCTTTTGCACTCAAGGGGTTGGAGATGTTGATTAATACGTTCACGGTCACTGCAATATTTATTTCTGGGTTCTATAGGTTTAATTACAAAATAACTTGGGACGTTAGTATTGTGACTAAAACTTTCAGTCCCGTCAGGTACTTTCGTAATCTGTTCCATTGTGCGAATTAAATTTGAAATTTACGAAATTTTTGTTTTTTGAGTTATCAGTCTGCTGACTGGTTTGATGCGATTGGCCACGAATTCCTATCCTGTACCAAGTTTTCATCTCAGAGTAGCACTTGCAATCTACGTCCTCAATTATTTTATGGATCTATTCCAGTCTATGTTTCCCTCTACAGTTTTTATCCTTTACAGCTCCCTCTGGTACCATGGAAGTTATTTGCTGATGTCTTAACATATGCCCTACTATTCTACCCCTTCTTCTTGTCAGGGTTTTCCATATATTCTTTTCCTCCCTGATTCTGAAGAGAATCTGCTCATTCCTTATCTTATCTCACCTAGTTTTCAGCATTCTTCTGTAACATCACATCTCAAAAGCTTCGATTCTCTTCTCTTCCGATCTTTCCACAGTCCATGTTTCACTACCATACAAAGCTGTGCTCCAAACTTACATTCTCAGAAATTTCTTCATCAAATTAAGCCCTGTTTCACAATAGAAGATTCTCCTGGCCAGGAATGCCATTTTTGCCAGTGCTAGTCTACTTTTTATGTCCTCGTCGCTCCGACCATCATCGGCTAATTTTCTACCTAGGTATCAGAATTCCTTAACTTCATCTACTTCCTGGTCAACCAACTATGATGAAAAGTTTTTCGCTGTTAACATTTCTGCTACTTCTCATTAATTTCGTTTTTCTTAGCTCTCAAGCCGCATGCTATACTCATAAGATTGGTCATTCTGTACAGTATATCCTGTAACTCTTCTTCACTTTCACTCAGGATAGCAATGCCATAAGTGAACCTTATCACTGATATCCTTTCAACCAGAATTTTCATCCTCAATGCACTTCTTCCAATCTTATTGTTCCTTCCTGGTTCATATTGTATGTCACCCGTCTTTCCCCGTAGCTTATTCTTATTTTTATCAGAATTTCGAACATCTTCTGCCGATTTATATTGTCCAACAGTTTTTCCAGGCTGAAAAATTCTATGAAAGTGTCTTCAGTTTTCTCCAGTCTCTCTTCCATTATCAAGTTTTAGAAAACAGTAAATAAATAATTTGATGCTTGTTCATTGCAGATTTAGCAAGGTTTGAAGCTTTGGTGCGTCTACTGTACGGTAAACGTAGCGCCACGTATTATATAAAAAAGACGATATTGTTGTCAAAGATATGGTATTTACAAATAGCTGTGTGATAACTTCCCCTCTAACAGTATTTGAAAAACCACCAAAAGGTATGACAACTCTAAGAACACGTCGATATACAAACAAAACTTCAAAAACATCGAATGGTAGTGTACATGGACACTAATGTTTACAATTTTAAAAACAGTTTACAAAAACAAAAACAAAAATGTGAGCAATTAACATTTTCTTCACGATAGGCAGAGATTTTATGGCTTTAACTGTAGTACAACAATCTTCATCCAGTTCACGTTTTTCGATTTGGTTCTACATCGTAAAGATCAACCCTTAACTCACGAGGTATGGTCTCCCATACTGAGACGAAAATTTTCGAATTGGCTCAACGTGATCAGTTGCGGCGGAATTCTCCTGTACTCCCTCCCCCCTTAACCTCCTTAAATCACCAACCTTACACTGTTTTCTTGTAGACTGCCTTATCGTCTTTTTTATATGTTACACGTATTACTGACACGTTTTAGGGCCTCCTAATAAGATGTGTCAGTTTTAACGATTCTGTGTTTGGTGAAGTTGTTAGCTGGTGGATGGGCGAATTTGTCATCGATATAGATCAAGAAATAGACGAGAAAGACGATTTTGTAATAGCCACTGATCGTAGTTCTGCTAGTGGAGGATCGCTCAGAGGAAGAACTTTAGGACAGTTGTGACGGGGATCTTTCTGTTTCACTAATTAAATACGTAAATGTATTAGCTAAAATCAAATGTGGTCTAAGTGCTAATAAAGGAAAGTGTAGACGCAGCATTGAATGTCAATTTTGCAGACTTTCTTTATGTACCTATCGAATACAACTTTTGCGTGCAAGTTTAAACCTGGATTTTAGTTTAATGTGAACATTTGCTGCTATAGACACACTACATTTATATGTTTTTTCAGAATGGTATTCAGTTCTCTAACAGTTTGTTTGCGTGTACTACTTAAAGAAATTCGTAAAAGTATGTGAATTTGTTTGATAAAAGTCAAAATGCTGCAGGCTTTATTTAATGCAACAAAAATCAATAAGGAATATTTAAACAGTGCTTTAATAATTGTATAATAAATGTTGCATAACTTAAATTAAAAATTTCAAATGATCTGCGCCTTAAACTTCAGTTTAAACATAGGGGTACCAGAGATGTATACGTATACGTTAGAGGAGAGTCATCTCCTGAGTGAAGGGTTAACGATCTCGCCGCATTGGAGACACCGGTTGCCGTCATACCACTGAAGTTAAACAAGAACGTTCGTGGCTTGTACTGGCTGTTGGCGAAGGAGGTGTGGTATCGTATAGCTCCTAATCGTCAGTCTTTGCGCCACTGTCCTAGATTAAGTCATAAATGTCTCCATAATGTATCATGTAGTGATTGGGACCTTAAGCTCGGCGGGCCATTTGGTGGTTTTAGAGAGGAGTGGGCTACGTATCGGCACTGGTTTTCAACCTCTCCCTCCCTTCACCTATAACAACACACTCAAAGCTACACTGTATCAGCACTCATCAGCCAACTACACGACACAGATATATACTTGACAGTGCATAACAGGTCGGAGGAAAGCAGTATCAAACCCCCAGCACTACGACCTTGCCATGAACGACGTTGCAAGATTTCTGCGTTTGCTTCCCCAAGCTTATTCACTGAGTATGGGAGTACTTTGACTTCTAAATCGTCGTAATGAATCCTGTTTAGTTGCCCGTAACTGTGCCTTTTTTTCTTTTCTTTTGTTTGTTTCTCACTGTATACAATCAAATCCCTTGTTCTGGATTGTGACACACAAGGAAGATAACCTATCTCCACTTACTGTGGTTCTGCAAGTTGCTGTCAAGGAACGGCCCAAGGACTTCTCGTGATGTAACACTCGCCAGATAGAGTTCACTAATTACCGTACACGAGCAGTACACCTTTCAGAGTGTGACGGAGAAGCTCGAGGTGAAATGATCCAGGTTAAGTTACTTTCATTTTCTCCCTTATACCACATAAACTTAGTGGGTCGGTATAAACAGCATTCCTTAGCCGCTTTATACTATTTTTTCGAAGCTTCTTTAACGTCAAGCCTTCACAGAGTGTGTGCAACAAAACAGTCTATCATTGTTCCTTTTCTATAATGCGAGGTGTTTACATGGCGTCTGGTTAACAGTTATGGGAAAAGTGATAAAGCATTCTCGAGTCACTTGTATGGTCTCTAAGTATGCTCAAGCTGCAATGGAACGTAATTGAGCGGACAAGAAGATTAATGCCAGGTGTTGTGATAGTTCTCAAAAACGTTTTGAATGCCGACCAACGGTTTGGGGAGCCAGAACAGAGGTTTGTACGTGGCTGGCTGGAACGCTGCCCAGCGAGACGTGGTGATAGTCAACGCTACAGCAGGCATATATTTTGTTGCAACGGTTTCCAAACTTAATAATCAATTTGTGGCCTATCCGTTTTTATGTACACAATAGATCGTGGTAGGAATAGTGCTTCAGCGATATTAGATGAGGAAATGGATAGTTTCAATAAAATACCGTACTGTTTACTCAGCATTGCTAATCTGGTTAAGAACAAAGTTTCAAACTTAAGGTCTTAGTAGCTGATGTTTCATATGGAATATGATACATACATCTGCTGTACGACAGAGCAATGAGGTGAAGGAATAGATTGGTCTGAACTGTGTTTGAGCAGTTTTACAACATAAAATTCAGGAACAGAGCCCAATTTAATTATCATGCGACTATAAAGACGGTTGAAATAGATATTAGTGTCAGTGACGCTGAGAAACAGGCGAAATCTCTAAAACTGTACAAAGCTGTAGGGACCGATGGAATTCCTGCTAGATTTTACATTGTATTTGCGGCTGAGTTAGCCTCTCTTTTAACTGTAATACATCGTAGACCCCTTGAATAAAAAACAGTACACAGTGGACAGAGGCAAGTACAGGTAACACCCGTTTATGAGGAAAGCAACAGAATTGATCTACAAAATTACCACCCAATATTATTGACATTTCTTTTTCATAAAATTTTAGAACATATTCTGAGTGCAAATGTAATCAGAGACCTTGAACAGAATGACTTCCTTCATACCAACCAGCATGAATTCGAAAATGTTGATCACATGCAACACCACTAGCCCCTTGAATGAGATTCTAAATGCAATCGATAAAGGCAGCCCAGGTAGACGCAGTACTTCATGACTTCCGAAAACCATTGTCTCAATTCCTGCACTATTATCAATGAGAATACGCTCGATGTTTGGAACGGGATTGAGGATTATTTGGTAGGGAGGATGCAGCGCGTTATATTGGATGGGGAGTCAGCAAGAATTTTAGAAATTAACTTCGTTGTGGCCTTGGGAAGTGTTTTGGGGCTCTTCCTGTTCATGTTATATAATAAAGTCCTTGCAGGACACATTATTTATACAGCAGACTTTTAAAAGACGGCCGGCCGTGGTGGTCATGCGGTTCTAGGCGGTCAGTCAGGAACCGCGCGACTGCTACGGTCGCAGGTTCGAATCCTGCCTCGGGCATGGATGTGTGTGATGTCCTTAGGTTAGTTAGGTTTAAGTAGTTCTAAGTTCTAGGTGACTGATGACCACAGATGTTAAGTCCCATAGTGCTCAGAGCCATTTGAACCATTTTTTTAAAAGACGATACAGTTCTGTCTGAAAAAAGTTGCTCAGATACCTAGTCAGATCTTGACAGCATTTCAGAGTGATGAAATCGTTCGTAACTTGCTTTAAATGTTCACAAATGTAAAAGTCTGACCATCGCAAAAGGAACAACCGTACTGTCCTACCGTTAGAATACCGATGAATCATAGTTAGAATCGGAGAAATCTAAATAATACCTGGGTCCAACGATTAGTAGAAATATGAAATGGAAAGATCACATAGGGTGAGTAGTAGGCATAGAGCGTCGAAGTAAGTAGAGGCCCTTTCCTGTGGCGAAGAACGGCGCCCAGCGTAGCATCAGTCTCGCTGCTATTTTCTCTGTGTCTGCGTCTTTATTCTCTGCCTCATCTCGCCTTTTAACATGTTTACTTTACAAATTAATTACATAAACGAGCGAATAAATTCAATAACATAGGTGAAGTTGTGAACAAAAGATATAGAATTTCTTTTTAAATTATCAGTCATCTGACTGGTTTGATGCGGCCTGTCAAGAATAACTCTCCTGTGCCAACCTCTTTATATCAGCTTAGCACTTGCAACCAACGTTCTCAGTTATTTACTAGATATATCCCAATCTTCGGTACAGGTTTTACCCTCTACAGCTCCGTGTACAGCTGGAAGTTATTTCGTGATGTCTTAACGGATGTCTCTTCTTCTTGGTAGTGTTTTCCATATATTCCTTCCCTCACCGACTCTGCTGAGAACCTTCTCATTGTACACCTTATCGGTCCAACTATTTTTCAACACTCTTCTGTAGCACCACATCTCAAATGCTTCGATTCTCTTCCGGTCTGGTTTTTCCACAGTACACGTTTCACTGCCATAGAATGCTGTGCTTCACACGTACATTCTCAGAAACTTCTTCCTCAAATTAGGGCCTATTTTTTATATTATTAGACTTCTCTTGATCAGGAATGAGCTTTTTTCTAGTGCTAGTCTGCTTTTCATGTTCTCCTTGTCTATGTAGCAGAATTCCTGAACATCATCTACTTCCTCGTCACTAATCACGATGTGAAGTTTCTCGCTGTTCTGCCGGCTGCAGTGGTCTCGCGGTTCTAGGCGCGCAGTCCAGAACTGCGCGACTGCTACGGTCGCAGGTTCGAATCCTGCCTCGGGCATGGATGTGTGTGATGTCCTTAGGTTAGTTAGGTTTAAGTAGTTCTAAGTTCTAGGGGACTGATGACCACAGCTGTTAAGTCCCATACTGCTCAGAGCCATTTGAACCATTTTTCTCGCTGTTCTCATTTATGCTACTTCCCATTTCTTTCGTCTTTCATGGATTTATTCTCAGTCCATATACTGTACTCATTAGATTGTTGATTCCGCTTAGCAGATCCTGTAATTCTTCTTCTGTCATCAGCGAATCTTATCATTGACATCATTCCACTTTGAATTTTAATTCCACTCTTGAAGCTTTCTTTTATTTCCGTCACTGTTTCTTCGATGTATAGATTGAACAGAAGGAGCGATAGCCTACATCCTTGTCTTACACCCGTTTTAATCCGAGCACTTCGTTCTTGGTCTTCCATCCTCACTGTTCCCTCTTGGCTCTTGTACATACCGTGTATTACCCGTCTTTCCCTAAGGCCACCTTTATTTTTCTCAGCTTTTCGAACATTTTGCACAATATGACAATGTCGAATGCTTCTTCCAGGTCGACAAACGCTATGAACGTGTCTTGATTTTTCTTTAATCTTGCTTCCATTAGTTACCGCAACGTCAGAGCTGCCTCTCTGGTTCCTTTACCTTTTCGAAAACGCAACTGATCATCTAACGCACCCTTAATTTTTTAATTTCCCTGAACAGTTTTGCACTTCGTTCTTTCATCGGTCAACTGAAGTATTTCTTCTTTTACCTGTCGTGTCTTCGCAGTTACCTTCCTTGTATCTACGTTTTTTCTTGCCAGGTTCTGTGCTTGCATTTTTTAAAATGTCCGTTCCTCTTCAACTGAAATGCCTACTGAGCTACTCCCTATATCAGAATATATCGCCTTGGAAAACTTCAAGCGCATCTCTTCATTCCTTACTATTTCCGTATCCCACTTCTTTGTGCCTTGATTCTTCCTGACTAGTCTTTTAAACTTCAACTTAATATTCATCTCTACTAAGTTGTGATCTGAGTCTATATATATGTTAATGGGCACGTCTTACAGTCCAGCATTGCCTGAACATAACGTAATCTGAACGCAATCTTCCAGTATCTACCGGCCTTTTCCTAGTATACCTCATCCACCTGTGATTCTTGAACAGAGTGTCCGCTATTACTGTGTGATATTTATTGCAGAACGCAATTAGACTTCTCCTATCGCAGCACAAGTATCAAAATCACATTGTCCAATAATCCGTTTTTCTACTTCTGCCCCTACAATGCATTCTATTCCCTCATGACTATTAGATTTTCATCTCCCTTCACATATTGAATTACCCGTTCAGTACTGTCACATATTTTCTCTGTCTCTTCATCTTCCGCTTGCGACGTCTGCGTATATACCTGAATTGTCGTTGTCGGTGTTCGATTGCTGTCGAATGTGATTAGAACAAACATACATATAACTGAACCGTTCACAGTAACTCGCTCTCTGCCATACCTTCCTATTCATAACGAATACCTCCCATCATACCACTTTTTGCTGCTGTTATTACCCTATACTCGTCTGACCAGAAATCTTTGTCTTCTTACCCGTTCACTTCACTGACCTCCACAACACATAGATTCTTAGCCGTTCCCTTTTCAGATTTTCTAGGTTCCCTATCACTTTTAAACTTCTGACTTCCACGCCCCGGCTCGAAGAACGTTATCCTTTCGTTGGTTATTCAGTATTTTCTCATGGTCATCTCCTCTTTGGCAGTTCCCTCCTGAAGTTCCGAATGAGGGGCTATTCTGAAATCTTTTGCCAATGGAGAAATCGTAATGACACTTTTCAATTAAGCCCATGTACTTTCTGGACACACCTTACGTGCCTTTAGTGCAGTTGTTTCCAATGCCTTCTGCATCCTCATGCCGTTGATCATTGCTGATTCCTCTGCCTTTCGCGGGTTGTTTTCCATCCCAAGGGTAAGGTAGTGCCTGGGAACTCTGTCCGGCCCTCCGTTCACTTTGATAAGGTCATTGGCAGAATGAGGGTGACTTCCTATGCTGGAAGTCTTCGGCATCCATTGCTGATCATTTTTATGCGAAGTTAAAGCCGTGCCGGAATTTGTACCCGGGACTGAGGACGGTTTAATTACTAGCCAGAGACGCGAAGAGCGTAGGAAACACTATCCTGAAAACAGGTAGCATAGACTGAAGACAATCCATATATTTGCGATTCCTTCTCGCATACCGAGGGTTACTTATAAACTTAATTATGTACATACATAGTTCATCCATCCCAGGGATAGAAAATTTCGACGATTTTGGAAATTGTCGACTTCGATAAGATATTAGAATATGGAAAAATATCAAAATTTCCGTATATTTGAGTATATTGACGTAGAAACGTAAATTTTTTACATCGCCAAGAAATCGTAGACTTCAGTATGTGACACAAATTTCAACTTGATACGTCTACCCGTTCCTGCAAAAATGGGTCTTAATAAACGGAACGACGGAGGGTCGAGTAACACGACAAAATATAATTTTTCTCTCGATACAATTAAATTTTCGGCGTTTTTCCTTTATTTTTACTGTACAAACTTGCTTCCTGCCAAATGTAATCATTCTAGGTCAGCGGGAAGTACCTTACAGATTTTGGAGAGTGAGTTTGCGAGTATCAAAACATGTGACATACACGGCAGTATCTTATGATTGCGTCAACGTAGAGGCTTAAAATTCTTGCACCGCCAAGGATCCATAAACCTTAGTATGCGACATTGATTTCAGTTGGTTACCTCTACCCGCTCCTGAGAAAAATCGTTCTTAACAGTCGGACAGGAAGGTAGCCAGACAGACGGACAACGTGATCCTACAAGCGTTCCCTTTTTACCGACTAATTTACAGAACGCTAAAAATTTTTAATTTCCATAAATTTTTCCTTCATTTTCAGCTTCGGTTTTTATCAGCAGTATACGAAGAAGAGAAATAGGACGCAGCTCCGAATTCCACATAGCGGGTGGCAAAAGCAGTGGATGTTGCCCGTACCTGACAACCTCCTCGCAGGCAATCTCCAATATATCTCATGTAATTTCTCAAACTTGGAAAGGGACATTTTCCTTTGACCATTAAAAAATTTCAATATGTTAGCTATATTTCGTACGCAGTAATGTAGAGCATGAAACAGTACCGAACGTAAGATGGGTAGCGACTATATTTTTCACTACAAACTTTTCATAGTAAGTGCGGTGTTCTACTTTACTTTCAAGTATCACAATAACTATGGGCAATAACAAAAAGAAAGAAAATTCATTATCAAGCTATTTATTTATTTTATTTAATCGTATGGCTAGGGTCCCCCGTCGGGCAGACCGTTCGCCGGATGCCGATCTTTCAAGTTGACGCCACTTCGGCGACCTCCAGTCGATAAGGACGATAGGATGATGAAGGAGACAGCACAACACCCAGTCCGTGGGCGGAGAAAATTCCCCGACCCAGCTGGGAATCGAACTGGGGCCCAGAGGACTGACAATCCATCACACTGACCATTCATCTTCCGGGGGCGGACTATCAAGCTAAGATGTGTGGCTACAGGATTTTTTATATATATATATTCGCATAAAATATTTTGGTTACTGTTGAGTCAGGTGTATGTACAGCATTTAACAATCATTTTCTGAGTAATGCTGGTGAATTAAATAAATATCTAGTTTCTACAGGGAATCTTCTAACTCTCTTGGCAAATGCCTTCCCGAGATTGAAGTCTGAAATACTGCCCTGAGATATAGACAAGGGTGAGTTTGAGTCAGTAATTAAATAACTGTAGACTAAGAACTCTCATGGATATGATGGAGTGTCTAGCAGAATATTAAAGTACTGTGCTGCCCATGTTAGCCCTGTACTTAGCCACCATTTGTAGTTTTTCCTTTAGGAATTGTTAGTTTCCTGAACGATTGAAGTAGTGGGTAGTAAAGCCGCTTTATAAAAAGGAAGAAAGGGATTATATATACAATTTTGGATCAATTTCTATGCCATCAGTGTTTTCTAAAGTTATTGTAAAGGCTGTTTATGTAAGGATAATTGATCATTTTATACCACATAACTTGTTATCAAATGTACAGTTCGGCTTTAGAAGTGGTTTAACAATTGAAAATGCTATATTCTCTTTTGTCTGTGAGGTATTGGATGGATTAAACAAAAGCTTTCGAACGCTAGGCATCTTTTTTGATTTAACTAAGGCGTTTGATTATGTTGATCATAAAATATTGCTACAGAAGGTGGACCATTATGGAATATGGGGAGCAGCTCACAATTCATTCACCTCTTACTTTAACAACAGCCAGTAAAGGGCCATTATTCACAGTGTTGAGAATGGCTGGGCTGGTGGTCTGAGTGGGACACAGTCAAATGGGGGTGCCCCAGGGTTCAGTGTTGGGGCCACTCCTGTTTCTTATTTATGTAATGATATGCCCTCTAGTACTACAGGTAATTCTAAAATATTTCTGTTTGCTGATGACACTAGCTTGATAGTAAAGGACGTTGTGTTCAACGCTGGCTATTTCAAATAGTGCAGTTCATGACATAAGTTCATGGCTTGTAGAAAATAAACTAACGCTAAATCACAATAAAATTCAATTTTTACAGTTTCTAACACACAATTCAACAAAACCTGACGTTTCAACTTCACAGAATGGGCATTCTTCGCTTACTTTCATTCGCTTATCTCATATGGTATTATATTTTGGGGTAATTCTTCCCATTGTCAAAGGATATTTCCGGCTCAGAAGTGGGCAGTTTGGGCAATAAGTGGTGTAAGTTCGCCAACCTCTTGTCGACCCCTGCTCACTAGTCTAGTATTCTGACATTGGTCTCTCAGTGTATTTATCCTTTCGTTTCTTGTTAACAGTATCAGCTTATTCCGAAGAATTAGCAGCTTTCACTCAGTTAATACTCGGTGGAAATCCAATCTGCATTTGTATCGCACTTCCCTAACTCTTGTGCAGAAAGGTGTACAGTATACTGTTGCATCCATTTTCAATAAGCTACCACAAGAATTCAAAAATCTTAGCAGTAATCCACGCTCTTTCAAATCGAAACCGAAGAGTTTCCTCAAGGGTCACTCCTCCTATTCCTTGGAAAATTAAGCTGACTTCTATTTTATATTGTTGATTGCGTTTACTTAAACATACGGCATGACAATTTTTAGGTTCATAAATATTTAATATTATCTGTTATCACTTTATGTTGTAATTTCATGTACTGACACGTTCCATGATCTTGGAGTTTTGCTCAAATGTCGAATAACTTTCTCAAAAGTGACTGAGAAAGACTACATAGGGACATGCCCAAATCCCAAAACAGTGGTTGTTAATGTTTTGCGTGAAAAGAAGTAAAAGTATTATTGAGAGACTAACTACAGACTCAGATGTAACTTTGTTTCATTTACATCAAACAATTTTTCATAAGGCTAATCGGATGACCTGAAATTTCAGTCCCCTTGTACATGGTCCTTCTAGCCACAGGGGAAAAAGAATTACAGGATTTGGTGGACACCATTGCAACTAACGAAAAAAAATATGGAATGAAAATTAACACAAATAAAACAAAAGTATTGGCAATAGGAGGAAATAAGGAAATAAAAATTGTGCTGAATGGAGAAACACTAGAACAAGTGCTAAATTTTAAGTATCTTGGAAGCAGGATAGACACCAACTGGAAGTGCACCACAGAAATTAAAACAAGGATAGCAATGGCAAAAGAGGCGTTTTATAAGAAAAGGAGAATCTTCTGCAGCGGTCTGGACAGAGAACTCAGAAAGAGACTCATAAAATGTCTTGTATGGAGTGTTCTTCTATATGGCGCTGAAACATGGACTATGAGGAAAAAAGACAGAGAAAGGCTGGAGGCTTTTGAGATCTGGACATGGCGGAAGATGGAAAGAATAAGTTGGATGGACAGAGTAAAAAATGAAGAGGTACTGAGAAGAGTGGGAGAGAAAAGACAGTTACTAGATGTAATAAAGAAAAGAAAAAGAAATTGGATTGGGCGTATATTAAGAAAGAATGACGGACTGATAAAAACTGTTTTAGAAGGTTATGTAGAAGGGAAAAGGAAGCGAGGAAGGAAGAGATTCCAGATACTGGATGACATGATGGACGGTACAACATACAGCAGCCTTAAGAAGGAAGCAATGGATCGCAGAAAATGGAGAGGCAAAGGACCTGCTAATATAGCAGATAACTGATGATGATGTACTGTGCGATTAGAACTACGTGGAGCGACCAGCACATCTGTGGCTGTGGGTAGCCTGTGGGAGGGGGAAGCTAGACACTTCTCGTGCGTCCCGAAGACCACTCTGTTTCCTGCTCTGTGTTCGTGGGTAAAACGTTGGCAGGCGGGTTCATCGCTACTATACCAGGAAAATACATTTAATTTACAAAGGAGATTATTTCCAAGCGACGCCTGTGGCCTATCTCAGAATATTGCTGAAGTATGTGGGACCGCATTAGTTAAAACTTCCACGCTGAGAGCCTGTAGTCGATCTGTGACACTTCTTCTTCCTGACAATTCGTTGGCAACTGTGGGCAAACATCTTCCGACGCGAGTCGTTGACTCGTCAAGAAGAAGTTTTACAGATCGACCAAGGCCTCTCAGCTTGGAAGTATTAACTATTGAAGACGCCTACGCGTTATGTGGAATCCGTCCGAAATACGGCTAATATACAGAGAAGTGCAGCACAAATGGTCAGATGTTTGTATGACCCATGAGAGATTCTGAAAGAAGGAAACGCTTGAAGATACAGGTAAACTACTACATGAAAGCCTACCAACAAAGTTTCAAAAACCTAGTTCAAGTGTTGAATCTAGGAATGTACTATAATACCTCAAGTGTCGCTCCTGTACGGAACGTGAAGATAAGAGCAGAACAGCTACTGCGCGAAGGGACGCAGTTGAGCAATCAGTTGTACCCCGCTCCATATTTGAATGCGAGGGGAAGAATAGTCGGTACAGTGGGAAGGATCCTCTGCCATACGCTTCGCAGTGGTCTGCAGATTATGGATGTTAAGTGGGGGAAGACAAAAATATGGAAACACAAAAAACACAACAATTTACCAAGCAATATACGTCTTAGAAAATCCGTCGGCGCTGTACGAGGTGCATTCAAGTTATAAGGCCTCCGATTTTTTTTCTAATTAACTACTCACCCGAAATCGATGAAACTGGCGTTACTTCTCGACGTAATCGCCCTGCAGACGTACACATTTTTCACAACGCTGACGCCATGATTCCATGGCAGCGGCGAAGGCTTCTTTAGGAGTCTGTTTTGACCACTGGAAAATCGGTGAGGCAATAGCAGCACGGCTGGTGAATGTGTGGCCACGGAGAGTGTCTTTCATTGTTGGAAAAAGCCAAAAGTCACTAGGAGCCAGGTCAAGTGAGTAGGGAGCATGAGGAATCACTTCAAAGTTGTTATCACGAAGAAACTGTTGCGTAACGTTAGCTCGATGTGCGGGTGCGTTGTCTTGGTGAAACAGCACACGCGCAGCCCTTCCCAGACGTTTTTGTTGCAGTGCAGGAAGGAATTTGTTCTTCAAAACATTTTCGTAGGATGTACCTGTTACCGTAGTGCCCTTTGGAACGTCCTCGCTGTCCCAGAACGTGGACACCATCATTTTTTCAGCACTGGCGGTTACACGAAATTTTTTTGGTGGCGGTGAATCTGTGTGCTTCCATTGAGCTGACTGGCGCTTTGTTTCTGGATTGGAAAATGGCCTCCACGTCTCATCCATTGTCACAACCGACGAAAAGAAAGTCCCATTCATGCTGTCGTTGCGCGTCAACATTGCTTGGCAACATGCCACACGGCCAGCCATGTGGTCGTTCGTCAGCATTCGTGGCACCCACCTGGATGACACTTTTCGCATTTTCAGGTCGTCATGCAGGATTGTGTGCACAGAACCCACAGAAATGCCAACTCTGGAGGCGATCTGTTCAACAGTCATTCGGCGATCCCCCAAAACAATTCTCTCCACTTTCTCGATCATGTCGTCAGACCGGCTCGTGCGAGCCCGAGGTTGTTTCGGTTTGTTGTCACACGATGTTCTGCCTTCATTAAACTGTCGCACCCACGAACGTACTTTCGACACATCCATAACTCCATCACCACATGTCTCCTTCAACTGTCGATGAATTTCAATTGGTTTCACGCCACGCAAATTCAGAAAACGAATGGTTGCACGCTGTTCAAGTAAGGAAAACGTCGCCATTTTAAGTATTTAAAACAGTTCTCATTCTCGCCGCTGGCGGTAAAATTCCATCTGCCGTACGCTCCTGCCATCTCTGGGACGTATTGACAATGAACGCGGCCTCATTTTAAAACAATGCGCATGTTTCTATCTATTTCCAGTCCGGAGAAAAAAAATCGGAGGCATTAGAACTTGAATGCACCTCGAAATGAGCCCCCAATCGTCTCGGTATTGCTAAATTCATGTCCTGTATGGTTTTCAAGGGAAGCTTACACCACTCTTCCTTCAAAATAATGGCAAGTTCAGGCGACGATGATGGAGGTGGATAGCAAACACGCATCATTCTCTCCAAAATAGACCACAAAGGCTCAGTAATATTGGGATCGGGAGACTGTGGTAACCAGAGAGATGCAACAATTCATCCTCGTGCTCATAAAACCAGTTCTTCAAGAGGTGTGTGAACAGGGACCCTCTTGTCTTAAGCATTGTAGTAGGTGGTGCACCTGGTAAACCAAAATGGTCAGATAACCCTTGTCAACAATGCGAGCTTACAGAGTACACATGGGGTCCAAGGGACACCATGATATGATTGCTCATATCGTCACTGTATCCTCGTCAGTTATCGCTATTGTGACGTAAACTCAATGGCGTGAAACAAGGCTCGTCCGACTAATGATGATATTCTTCCATTGATGCATAATCCAGGTTTTAGGACTTTGGCATTGAGCCGTGCGCGGCTCGTGTTCTTGCTGTTATTGCTTGATATCTTGTATTGGCGGTACTCCCGTCTCGTTTCTTATTCGATTTACTGGCGTCACTAAGTTGCTGGCTTGCCTACCCGTGAGTGGTAGCAGCAGCGCGTATCTATAAGAGCACTGTCGTACTAACTTTGGAGCGACCGCTAGTATTTCTGGGTCGTCAAGCGTCGGAAGTTCAGTAGAGACGGAGCAGCAGTGAGGTCTCGACAGCCATGACTCGCCCGACCGTTGCCGGCACACATGACTTCAGTGGGGACTACCTTGGTTGGTCGTTCGGTCGGTCGTCTCAACGGACGACGTGTATTCGGTCGCTGGCCGCTTTTGGGTTCTCTGTGTGTGTCGACTTGTGGTTCCTCCTAGTTGTTCCACGCTGACTGGTTTTAGTGTTGTTCGAGTTGCTTGTGGTAGTGTTTCGCGGAACCGTATATAACTTATGAGGTTTTGACTGACCAGTTATTTTAATGCTGCCTGCGTGCTCGATTGGGTCAGTTTGTTGGGACGGAGCAGCGAGGAAGTCTCCGTGGCGCGGGGCCAGGCTGGGACCGCTGGCGGCGTGCACGCACTGTCGGATCGTGAGGCGCTAGCTGCGAGTGCGACAAAGTTCGTTGCCCACCGAACCTGGACGCTGATTTTGAGTGATCAGTTAACCTGTTATAAAACCTCAACTATTGTGACATCTCTTCGTTCATTTGCAGGTTGTTGCTCCCGTGGCCGTTCGGGCTAGCAGCAACATACGATGTTTTCGTGTTGGCGAAATCTTGCAGCTGTCATCCTATATTGTGATCAATTATTAAATTGACTGTTACTTGCCAGTGAAGCGTAGCAGCTGTATTTTCTACACTGTGGCCTTTAACGCGCCAGCTACCTGTCCGGGCCGTCAGCATGGTTTTCCGGCAGTGTGCCTTTATTCGTCGTGTTAATTCTGTCTGGAAGGGTGGGTAGTTCGACATCCTTTAAAGTTGTTTGGTTAACATTTTGCTTAGAGTGGTTATTGTTCACTTGGCTGTTTTTAGACGCCAATTTCTGAAGACGTAGTGCTGTTTGTATCTTCGTCCTCGGTTGATATTTTCCATCGTTGTGCCGTTGGTCAGAGGAAGGGAATTGGTTAAATTGCTTTGATCGGTAGCCGTCCCTAGTTTGGGTTGCCATCCGATTATTTAACTTTAGCTCTTGGCTGCCTGCCTGTCTCACCTCACCTTACGTTTGAGCTACCTTCTCAGGCCGACCCTTGGAACACTTCTGAGGACTACTTGTTCTGTTTGTTTTAGATTGTGATTTTCATTTTAGTTTGAAGTATTGTGCGAGGCCTTCGGCCATGTATTAATTCAGTTCCTTTTAAATTTTACATAAAGGCCTTCAGCCGTGTTAAATTAAAATTTTGAAGATTGATTTTATTTATAAAAAGTATTCTTTCCTTACAATTTGTTCTATCTGAAATTGATTGTAATCCATGCCCTAAGCCGTTAGTTGTACAATGTGTTGTGTGGCCTTCAGCTGAGGATTTATGTTATCATTTAATATGGCCTTCAGCTGTGTGTATACTTTAAAGGAAAATATTTTATAAGAAGGAAGGGGTTTATTTTAAATTGCTTGTCTGACTTTTTGTTCAGGCCTTCAGCTGTTGTTCCAAATTTGTTTGTGGCCTTCAGCCGGGCAATAAGTTAATATTATTTTAATTAGGCTTGCAGCCGTTCTGCTGTCAGTTTAAAAAGAAATTTATTGATTGGAAAAAATGTTTATCAAATTGTTTTAATTATAGTTGTCCTTAAGACGTGTAGTGTAGGCCTCCATCCGCTAATTTTTTTCAACTGCATGTTTTTTTTAATTTTTACCCTCTATTTGTAATTGATTTTGGTTTCTGAGCCAGCCCTTCAGCCGTTCTTGTTCAAATGTGTGTGAAATCTTATGGGACTTAACTGCTAAGGTCATCAGTCCCTAAGCTTACACACTACTGAACCTAAACTATCCTAAGGACAAACACTCACACCCATGCCCGAGAGAGGACTCGAACCTCCGTTGGGACCAGCCGAGCCGTTCTTGTTTTTGGTGTAGTTTTGGGCCTTTATCCCAGAAAGCATATCAAGTTTTCTTTAACTAGGCCTTCAGCTGAATTGTCTAATTGTGATCTTTAAAAGCAACGTGTAAATAAGTGGTTCTTAGAAAAATAAAGTTGTGTGTTTGATTCTGCAACTCACAGTAACTGTTTACGGCCACATCCACAAACGTAACCTTGTCCTGTGCGCTCTCTGAGTACCTACTAACCTGGTTTTAGGCATCATGTTTCCCCGTTATGGGCATTTGCATCACTGATGAGCAGTTTTGGAATTCCAGCTCACACGGCAGTTCATTGCCTATTGGTCGCCCTTTGTGTTGTTTTGGTGCTGACAGAGTTCGCATGTGCGACTTCAGTTCTGCAGTGACTTTTCGTCACAATCCTTTTCAATGACCGTCCGTCACAATCACTCAACACACACTTTCGTTGGCTTTCTCTGCATGCGGTGTAAATCGTCGATACAGTGCCTCTTGGAAACCAAACATTTTGCCTCCCTTGGTTACGGAAACATCCACCATACGAGAACCAATAATTTGCCCACTTTAAGAGTCACTTAACTCCGACATAATGGATTCATAACTACACATAACACTGTTCCGGCCACGACTGACACATGCAGCGTTAGTGGCCAGATACAACAGCGCAACCTGCAGGATTGGCTAACAGCTGCATTTATATTCACGCATTCATCTCTCGCAGTGTTTCCTCGTTTTTGTCCATCACCTGTATATGTAGATGCACATCACGGTTCGCTGGTTTCCACAGGTCGCGGAATCCAGACGCGCACGAACAGCTGCTCTCTGCAACAGTCGCGCTACCACTCGCTGAACGGCTCGGAGGAGGGCGGTGCGCTCTCAGTGGGCGGTCACCTGCACCCCGCTGAGGCCAGCCGAGTATCGAGGGACGCAGTCCACTGTCGATACATCAAAGGGAGAGAGGAAGCTCGTCCGTGTACGTTACAAGGCGCTTGAAGCTTCGTTTGCGCGCACATTAGGAGGGTGATTTCACAAGGTACATGCATTTGCATTGCACGTGGCAGTTACTGAGTTGACAAATAAGTACTAACAAGGGGAGGCCACGACGTTTGGAACGCGGATTTATTGTAAACTTCGTACACTCGTAGTACTCCATTAGGACAACAAAATGTGTAGGCAGTAGCGCGTACTTCTCAAGCGTTATTGAGGAAATCGCAAGATAATTTGCGGCGTCGGATATCGTCAAATGTATACCTGTGCGTGGCCATTTTTACCATGAAGCGTCGGCAGTCGACTGGTTAGCGTTCAAGCCTTGTAATCGCTGGGTCGCTGGATCGAATACAGCTCGTCTTTTTTTATTTCTAACACAGTCATTTTCTTTACTATTTATTTTACAATTGCTGTAATGGGAAAAATACGTGTAATCGGTTGAACTTTTATTAAATTTACAATGTTATTTGGCAGTCTACAAATTTTTATTATCACAAATAATAAAATATTCATAACTACCGACAAGTAAACGACCAAACGCCTAAAGTGATACTGAAAATGTATGCGCGTCCGTGTCTTCAAAATTGTTCGTATTTAATCGAAAGAGAACGAGAAATTATTTCTCGTGAAGACGCTATTAAAGCACACTCAATACTGCATGATCAATGATCAGCGTCGATATTTAAGAAAATGCTGCGTTATGCATCGTTTGCTTCCAAATTATCGGCTGAAAGAGAGGTTTTTGAAAATGGTAACGAGGTTTGTTTTTCCACGGAAAACCTCAAAAGACCTTGCGTGTGCGGAAACATGGCATTTATTCAATGCAGCTGGTGCCGTTTAACATTGTTTTTCATGTTTTTACGAAATATACCATCCAGCAACTTGTAATGTCGAAAGCGACGATTAATTGTACATCTTTCGAAAGCCGTCTGTGCTGGTCAAAACTTGGAGGTAACTAGTCGTTTCGATCTCCTTCCAGGTATAAGGGATTTCTCAAATCACGGACAAGCATACATTTTCAGTATCACTTTATGCGTTTAGCCGTTTAATAGTCGGCAGTTATGAATATTATATTATTTGTGATAATAAAAATTTGTAGACTGCCAAATAACATTGTAAATTTAATAAAAGTTCTTCCGATTACACTTATTTTTTTCCATTACATCAATTGTAATATAAATAGTAAAGAAAATGACTTTGTTAGAAATAAAAATAAGAAAACTGACGAGTGGGACTCGATCCAATGACCCAGCGATTACGGGGCTCGAACGCTAGCCACTCGGCTGCAGACGCTTCATGGTAAAAAATGGCCACGCACAGGTATACATTTGACGATATTTGACGACCCAAATTATCTTGCGATTTCCTCAATAACGCTTGAGAAGTACGCGCTACTGCTTACACATTTTGATGTCCTAATGGAGTACTACGAGTGTACGGAGTTTACAGTGAATCCGCGTTCCAAGAGTCGTGGCCTCCCCTTGTAAGTGAAACTACAGACTAATCAAACAACTAACAGGACATCACAGAGAAATGTCGGACCCTTAATACACTATATTACTGGGAAACCAAAGAACGAACTTGGTGTTATTGTACGCAGTGTGGAAGAAGAGAAGAACACAGACGTTCTTATAGTCCTATTATTTTGATATCTGACGTTGTGGTGAAACTAGTACCTTTTTGTTTATGGATCTTTTATAAAGAATGTAGTTCAGAATGTTCCAACCGTATGCCGTCCCACATCCGCCACAAATTCGTCTAATCCAGGATTCAATTTGTCTATGTCATTGATTTCGTCAATACCTGCAGATTCGCTACATTTGAGGGAGGATGTGGTAAAATAGACACTGTTAGAAATTGTCGTAAAACTCAGTTATTAAATTTCTACGTGTGTTATTTAATCAGACACTCAACGAAATTGGTGAATCGTTGGTGTCTATCGTAATTAATAATTTTTAACATTAAGATATGATATGATTATTCCCTGTTATTCAGAGTGTGTGCATATCGTTAACGTACAGGTTCACGCTCTGTGACGATCCTTGAATCACGAACATATGTGTTTGTAAATACCCTCTGTCGAAATACTGTAAATCCAAAGATATACTTCTGAGTTTTAGAACTTCTCAAAATTATAAAGAAAACTTTTCCATATACAAATAATCAGTTGACTAAAATTTTATTATAGTTACAGCTGAAATACGTAACTATCTTCGTAGATCTGTAAGATGATAAGCGTCATTCAGTGATTACTAACTTTGTACAAACACTTCAGCTGGATTTAATTTCACCAACCAAGTACTGTGAATTATAAGAATGTAATTAAATGTCTTAACTGAGATCATAAAAAAGGCTTTGATTCTAAAGTGACCACGAAGAGAGAGAATACATTTTAAAAGGTATCCATAACGCTGAACATTGATTATTTTATGTTATTGTCAGATCACAATCTGATGCTGTAAATATGATCCAGCATCAGACTTCTTTTTGCTCTAAAATTCGGCCGTTTGGACATTGCATCCGATGATGAGTCAAGTCATTTCGCGCTAAGCGTAGCCTTCAGCGTTTGCCAGAAATCCGAAGCATACATGTAACAGGTGAAAACAACAAGATAATTTGTCGTTTGCACTGAACAAAAATATTATTGTAATATACTTATTAGGCTAATTTCGTACAGTACCACACATCGTGTAGGTGCAATGACATTTCTGCGGCACTGCTCACTTAAATCTCACTGCAACGTAGATCAGAATGCGTATTTTGTTTCGCCGTCCGCTCTCAACAATGTAACGTCACTGTCATATTCCTCAGTGTAATTTCCGGTCAATTCCGTCCCCTCCACACAGTTACCATGTTCATTCTTCTATTTTTTTTCCTTTTTCAGACAGTTGTTCTAACTCACCCAGCCCATCAAAGTCAGCTCAGCCACAATCACATCAGCAACTCCCAGCGTCTTTATCATCGAGGATACAGTTTTGGAGGACTTCATAAATCCTTGCGGGCTCAAAGTATTATGTACACGATGGGCAGAAAAATAATGCCTCCTATATTTTCTTTATAACTCTTAAAGCTTTTTAAATAAAACCAATTTTATTGACGTTCTACATCTTTATTCTTCATGTGTACGTATTTATTCCTCAACATAGTCACACTGGCGACGAACACATTTCTCCCAGCTAGAGAACAATTTGTTGATACCGTCGCTATGGAATGTTTGACATTGTTGCCAGAGCCACAACCTCACCTCTGCTTGCACTGCTTCATCATTATCAAATTAAAGTCCTCAAAGGTGTTCTTTAAGTTTTGGAAATGCATGGAGCCAAGTCGGTACTGTATGGAGTGTGACTAATGACAGTGAACCCGAGGCGTTGACTTGTTACACATGTCGTAGCACTCATGTGGTCTGACATTGTCAGCTAATTAGTTAGTTACATGTTCCACAGGTCATTTGAACGATTCTTTTATCGAAATGATGCGGAACGAGTAAGTTTACAGGAAATGTATGCATGATTAGTGTTAACATTAACGAACACATTATCATTTTATTCCTATTGATCTGCTGCAACTACACTTAAAAACTAGTTGTTCTTTCATTCTTTCCTTTCCTTCTGGCTCCCAGCTTTTAATAAGAGGACAGAAGAAATGTTTTACATTAGATCTAAAACCTTACTTCACTACGCGCCAGACATTTTATGTTATTGGGCGAATGATCAAAAACTGTTATTCCTGCGCATTTAACTCTTTTCTTAGCCAGTGACAGCTTTAATAATGGCTAATAAAGAACACTCTTTCCTCTAGTGTTTTAGGTATGTACATCAGTGTTCTTCTCAAATTGTTATGGATTGTTTATGACGAATTTCATCAGCGAAACTATGTACTGATACGGCGCAGATAAAACGCATAGCTCTTTGAAGAGCTACCTACATGACGTCCGTGGGTGAACACCTATATTATTCTTACTGTTCGCTTTTTTGGAATCAATACTTTCTTTGTAAGTGATGAATTACCCCAGAAAATTATTCCGTACGGCATTAGTGAGTGGAAATACGTTAAATATGCCAGGAGATTGATAGAATTATTTCGAGGATTAAGAGAGGTACCTCAAATTAACTATTTCAGAAGCTCAGTAATATGCTTATTCCAGTTCAAGTTTTAATCAACATGTACATGCGAAAATACTTACTCACTCCTGCTCATGTGCTATATCAGTCGTTGGTAAGACTATTTATTGTACAGAAATGAATGTACTGTATTCTTTCGGAACTGAGGGATAGTCCATTTTCGAGAACCAATTAAAATTCTTTGGAAAATATCACTTACTAACTCTTCTGTTGCCTTCTCTCTACTTACGTACTTAATTCCTTTTACTGCGACGTGGAGCATAGGACACATATTAGAGCTCTCGATCTGACGCGGTTCGTTGCCATCTTCTTGATGTTACTACAGGAGTGGCCAATGGCTGCCACCTCAGCTTCAACAATCCTGCGGTAGGTCGACCTCGGTTTGCCTATCCTCCTTGGTCCTTGTGGGTTGCATTCTAAAGCCAGCTTCGGAATATGTTGCAGGCCTCTTCTCAGGGTGTGTCCAATCCACTTCCATTTACTTTCTTTTACGATTATCTCGGCTTTCCGTTGTTGGGTGCGTTGCCATATTTCTTGGTTTGAAACAACATTTGGCCAGCGTACTCCCAGATAGTCCTCAAACATTTATTGATGAAGGTTTGTACTCTTGTTTTAATTTGTGCTGTCACCTTCCACGTCTCACACCCGTAAAAGAGAAGAAAGTTTACATTCAAAGATTTTAAGCGTTACCTTCAACAGTATTTCACGAGATGTCCAAACTGGTCGCAGCTGGGCAAAGGCCACTTTTGCCTTTTTGATCCTACATTCGACGTCTTCTGTCGCCCGTCCATTTTTGCAAACAATACTTCCCAGAAACAAAAGCTCTCCACCTGCTCAATCTCTTCTTCTTTCACGGCTTGTGCAATCCTGTTTATACTGTTTATACTGTTCATCCTAAGCTCTTGATCTTCCGTCTCCAATTCCTTAAGTTTCTCACTCATATCCTTGAAAGCGTGGGACAGAAGGCAGATGTCGTCCACAAAGTCCAGATCCTCCAGGCGATCTTATAGAGCCCACTGTAAAATTCTACTTTTCTCTCGAGTTACCTTCGTCATGACACCATCTAATGTCAGCAAAAACAGCAGTGCTGAAAGCAAACAACCCTGCCTTACTCCAGAATTTAAAATGAATGGTTCTGAGAGGTTTCCATCATGTTTCGCCTGGCAAATACACTCCTGGAAATTGAAATAAGAACACCGTGAATTCATTGTCCCAGGAAGGGGAAACTTTATTGACACATTACTGGGGTCAGATACATCACATGATCACACTGACAGAACCACAGGCACATAGACACAGGCAACAGAGCATGCACAATGTCGGCACTAGTACAGTGTATATCCACCTTTCGCAGCAATGCAGGCTGCTATTCTCCCATGGAGACGATCGTAGAGATGCTGGATGTAGTCCTGTGGAACGGCTTGCCATGCCATTTCCACCTGGCGCCTCAGTTGGACCAGTGTTCGTGCTGGACGTGCAGGCCGCGTGAGACGACGCTTCATCCAGTCCCAAACATGCTCAATGGGGGACAGATCCGGAGATCTTGCTGGCCAGGGTAGTTGACTTACACCTTCTAGAGCACGTTGGGTGGCACGGGATACATGCGGACGTGCATTGTCCTGTTGGAACAGCAAGTTCCCTTGCCGGTCTAGGAATGGTAGAACGATGGGTTCGATGACGGTTTGGATGTACCGTGCACTATTCAGTGTCCCCTCGACGATCACCAGTGGTGTACGGCCAGTGTAGGAGATCGCTCCCCACACCATGATGCCGGGTGTTGGCCCTGTGTGCCTCGGTCGTGTGCAGTCCTGATTGTGGCGCTCACCTGCACGGCGCCAAACACGCATACGACCATCATTGGCACCAAGGCAGAAGCGACACTCATCGCTGAAGACGACACGTCTCCATTCGTCCCTCCATTCACGCCTGTCGCGACACCACTGGAGGCGGGCTGCACGATGTTGGGGCGTGAGCGGAAGACGGCCTAACGGTGTGCGGGACCGTAGCCCAGCTTCATGGAGACGGTTGCGAATGGTCCTCGCCGATACCCCAGGAGCAACAGTGTCCCTAATTTGCTGCGAAGTGGCGGTGCGGTCCCCTACGGCACTGCGTAGGATCCTACGGTCTTGGCGTGCATCCGTGCGTCGCTGCGGTCCGGTCCCAGGTCGACGGGCACGTGCACCTTCCGCCGACCACTGGCGACAACATCGATGTACTGTGGAGACCTCACGCCCCACGTGTTGAGCAATTCGGCGGTACGTCCACCCGGCCTCCCGCATGCCCACTATACGCCCTCGCTCAAAGTCCGTCACCTGCACATACGGTTCACGTCCACGCTGTCGCGGCATGCTACCAGTGTTAAAGACTGCGATGGAGCTCCGTATGCCACGGCAAACTGGCTGACACTGACGGCGGCGGTGCACAAATGCTACGCAGCTAGCGCCATTCGACGGCCAACACCGCGGTTCCTGGTGTGTCCGCTGTGCCGTGCGTGTGATCATTGCTTGTACAGCCCTCTCGCAGTGTCCGGAGCAAGTATGTTCTTTTTTCCATTTCCAGGAGTGTATATTCTCTGTACATAATCTTCACGATACTGATGATCTTTGTAGGTACTCGGTAACTCTGCATTGTTTTCGAGATGGCTTCACGTTGCACCCTATCAAAAGCTTTCTGAAAGTCAACAAAAGCCAGATACAAAGGAGACCAGTATTCCATGGATTGCTCAATAATGATCCTCAAGGTGTTGATTTGGTCTGTGCATGATCCGTTTTCTCTGACACCAGTCCGTTCTTTCCTGAACTTACTATCCATGGGCACTCTACGACGGTTTAAAACAATCCTTGAAAATACTGGGTACTGACAAAAGTGTGATGCCACCCCTGTTGTTGCACTTTGTCAGGTCTCCTTTCTTGGACAACTTGATAAGGATTCCCTTCCTCCAACCTTCCAGGACGGTTTCTGTGTTCCAGATTTCTTGGTACAGGGGCAGTAACACATCTGCTGTTACTTCATAGTCTACCTTGAGCATTTCCACCACCACACCAGGTGCCTTGTTATTCTTGCAGCTTTTAAGATCCTTGATAATTTCGCTCTTGCTGGGAGGATGAGTATTGATTTGGAGGCAGGATTTTCCTATTGACCTAGTTGCTCCTGATCTTGTTCTTCTTGACGGATCTCACTGAAATATTTCTTCCATCGTTTTAGCTGATCCTCGCTGTTGGCCATCATTTCACCCTCTTTCGACTTCACTGGCTTACTTTCGTTAAAGCTTTTCTGAGACAGCTCTTTGGTGATATTATATAGCTCTGTCAAATCTCCCCTTTCTGCTGCCTCTTCAGCTGTTTCTACAAGACCCGATTTCTTCTATCAGAGCCGAGCACAGTGGCCACGCGATTCTAAGGCACTGCAGTCCGGAACCGTGCGACTGCTACGGTCGCAGGTTCGAATCCTGCCTCGGGCATGGATGTGTGTGCTGTCCTTAGGTTATTTAGGTTTACGTAGTTCTAAGTTCTAGGGGACTGATGACCTCAGATGTTAAGTCCCATAGTGCTCAGAGCCATTTTTTCTTCTATCAGATCTAGCACTTCTCTTCACTTGCCGATGAACTTCATTCTACCTTGCCCTAAGGCGTTGGTTTTTTTCATCGTTCCTACACTGGTTGATCTAGGCCTTTATTTCTCTTCAATCTTCTGCCATGTATGTTCACATATCCATGGCTTCCTACTGGTTTCCTAGAATCCTAATACCTTCTCACTGGAATTTATTATAACAGTAATATCGTCTGCATAAGTTGCCTGCTTTGCTTGTTGTATGTCAAGTGGAAGTTCATTCACAAATACGAGGGTAGTGGCAACTACTTATTTACAGCTCGTACAAAACAGATACGTTTTTCAAAGTTTTAATTACCTTCAAAATAGTCACCTCACCAGCATTGTCTATAGCCCGTTGCCAGCGATGTGAAAGTCTTAGGATACTCTTAGCAGTGCCAGTTGTGTTGACAGTTCGAGCGGCGCGGTGTATTGCCCGACGAATATGTAGCAGTTCTGAAGCGAATGCTGTGAAGGATTTCCTTCAGTTTAAAAATCGAGTTGAACTTACAACTTGCCTTGATGCAGGCACTTATTGGACTGGGAAGGGACCAGTTCAATCTCTGTTGGTCTATCGTGGCCAGGGTGCATCTGGTGGTTATGTAACTGGTCAATGCCGAAACTGGTTGGCTTCAAAATAAAATAAAATAATATCTTAAAGCACACGGCTGACGGTGATTTTTATTGACATTGAGAACTGCTGCAATTGGTCCTTGATAACCTGGATTTGGCACTGAAGTGCAGTTGACGTCCGATCTCGCTGTCCACGGGAAAACATTAACATCAAGCAGATAGTTCTTAGATATACCTGTCATGTGACGACATGCATTGCTCTGTTAAAAAGTCACAAGGATAACGTCGCATGATAGGTAACACAGGAGGACGCTGGATGACCGTCATGTACCACCGTGCCTTCAGATTTCCTCAGTGACTACCAGCCGTGACCTGATGTTATACCCGTTGAGTACCCACATAATGATGCCAGGAATAAGACCTCTACGCCTCTCCAAAACATTTTAAGAATGGGATCTCTCTCTAGACCGCTGTTATACTCGCCGACGATGGTCATGCAGGTTATTTCAGAAGCGCAATTCACCGCTAAGCACAGTACGATACCATTCATTAGCACTTCACGCTCCCCAGTCACGGCACCACTCCAAATGCAGCTGTCTGTGATACGGCGTTACCGGCAGCCTACGCATGTGACAAATTCCCTAGTCCAGCTGCTGCTAGTCTCCTACGCATGTGACAGTAAATTCTCTAGTCCATCGGCTGCTAGTCTCCGACCGATGGAGCGGGATGACGCAGAATGCTGCAGCAAGTTCAAATGCTAGGCGTGATGGTTACGATGTGCTTGGTGGACTATACGGCTATCTCCCATTGTGGTGGTCAGACGTGGGTGACCGAAAGCCTGACAAGTATGCCTGCCCATAAGTTCACATGTAGTCCAATATCGGGTGACTGTGATATCTGAATGCCCCTTAGATCTGCAAGATTTGACCGTCTGGCCAAATGGATTCCCATACTGTGGCCCGTTTCTAACTGTCACGTGCTGATAACGCTGTCTCACACGAGTACGTGACATCCACAACTCCTTCGCAGCGATCACACATCTGAAGATGTTCGTGCGTCTTTATAGCCTGCCACGTGCTGTAAAAATTAGGTATATCACTAATGCACTTTGGTGGCCGTTCTATTCGATACAGAGAATTTGCAAACATAGTCATTAATGTACCCGCTGGTGGAGAGTACGCATACGAAGTCACATTACCATCCGACTATGTCTTCTTGAACAGTGACTTTTTTGTCGGGCAATGTATTAAAATTTGTCACAAGCTACATAACGGGGACTAGAGCAGTTTTGCGTAAGTGTTTGAAAAGTGATTTCATTAATTAAGTTAGTACAAAACCTTTGAAGACAGAGAGCCGCCAAGACACTTCCTCATTAATGAGTGAGAACCATGGGAAGTAACGCTGTCCTGGCAGTCCCCATGTCTGTACAAGTTTACAGTACGGGGCTACTGCAACACGATTCGGCACTCAACACCACTGAGAATTCATCGACGATATACATCGCTGTGTTTGACAGTCAGTATTGTGGGGTTACATTTAGATTCAAAATTAATAACGTAGCCACATTTTCTAATGAAGTTTATCCGACTGAGATCATCATCGATGAAAAAAGCTGGCGCTTCTGTGGCTCCTACCTTTCTCATTTACCTGGTCGCTACTAAAGCAGACGTAAAATTTTTATTTAATTGTCCGTCTTGACAGCCCATTATTGCGTAATTCAAAGTGTGATCACCATGAAGAGTATTCTGATACGAGTACCAACGTCAAATGCTCGGCACACAGAACGGTATGAACAAATGCTAGCGATGGCCTGAGGGCGTCCTATACATACGAAAACGCGAGCTACAGCCAGGAGGGGGCGCTCCTGATGAATAACGTAAGTGGCCAGCACACAATAGGATGTTCAAAGTTATCAATTAAAATGGTTTCACATGGCTTAACCGTGTGTCTGACAAAATATGGGCTGTATTCAATATGTTCTACACTTTTGTAAACACGAGCCTTTACACAACGCTAGTGATGCGATAACACAAGTGTCCTGCATCACAGATTCAACAGTTTAGAGTATCGATCGTTAACAACAGAGTCGTTTAACATGCCTAAAGTATGTGTCTAACAGAAAAACGTAAAATATAGTATAACACACAGCAACAAAATCCACACTTAAAATCATTACAGCATTTTAGCATGAAAAAGTAAATAATAAAAGTTGTTGAGTAAAAAACAGATGGAACAGTAACAGTTTCATTAAAAGTATCGAAGGCCGATAGGACAATCTAGCCGGAGCCACCTCGCTGCCTCTGTCTGAAATGATTTGTTTTCCAGTGGCGGTGCTTACGAGCAGAGGCCTGTTCTCGATGCGGCCGGTGGTCAATGAACGCAGCCCCATATCGAGCTATTGCGACGTGCAACGCTGTTCACACTATTAAGTCCTCAATAAATCTAAAAAGCTATTCATGTTAAACTCACTCATTTCATTAAGCAACAATTTCGGCTGCCGCCTTCTATGTATGGGAATATCCATTTCCTCCTTTTTGGTGGCTACTGGCGGCATCGAGAATGGACCACCTCCCACAAGCGCCGCAAAAAGAAAGGTCTAGCACTTTTACAGATGTTATTCCGATAGTACGAAGTTTTATGCTACGTTATACGTTATACGTTATATGTCAAGTTTTCCTGTAGACACACATTTTAGGCATGGGAAACGATTTTATTTAATGGCAATGAACATACTCTTTTAAACTATTGAATCCATGGATGCTGGGCACGTGTGTTAACCTATCATTAGTGCCCTCTACCGGCTATGGCTTGTGTTTACATGAGAATAGGACGCCCTCTGGTTATTGTTAACACTTCTTCATGTACTTGAGTGCACAAAGTGTCTGACGCTGGTAATCCTATCAGAATACTCTTAATGGTATGTTGTGGCTGTCGGTCATGTTATCCTTTTTATGTTCTCCTACATTTTTTTCTGTGGAATTGACCTTCATCCAATTGAAAATGCCGGCCGCGGTGGTCTAGCGGTTCTAGGCGCTCAGTCCGGAGCCGTGCAGGTTCGAATCCTGCCTCGGGAATGGATGTATGTGATGTCCTTAGGTTAGTTTGGTTTAAGTAGTTCTAAGTTCTAGGGGACTGATGACCATAGATGTTAAGTCCCATAGTGCTCAGAGCCATTTGAACCAATTGAAAATAATATTATTAAATAAGTGTTTCATCCACTTTCAGGTCTGATGATGGCAGTAAACAGAAAAAGGTCATGTTTTGAATTTTTACAATAATGTACGTTCAAGATGGACAATTAAGAGTAGAGTGCCGAAGATGATTGCGTTATGTCTTCATTTGATAAACACGAAAAATTGTCCTCAAACTGATGTTTGGTCTGACTACCAATGCGGTGTTACTGGGGGTGGTCTGCTCCTGCCTTCCATCTGCCCTTAAACTATACAGGCAGTTAAGGGAAGATAAACAGTTCAATGAAGACTTTAAATCGAGACCACAGATTTACATACCTTTATGATCCCACTTCATCATTTGTACAGGCAGTGTAGAAGATGGTATCTGAAAACTATTTAAAATCTGTTGCATGATGCGACCAAATAAGTATAGAGCATTTCTCTGGTGATGCTCAGTTCTCGTTCTACATTCATGAACAATTTTGCAAGTTGTAACCACCTTTCTGCAGACTCACAAAACGACTGAGTGATGAATTCCAGTAGTTTTCTTTGCTTTCATAAGTGCTTCCCATCATTAATGGAGAGTTGCACAGTTGTTTGGATTCTTGTAGACTGTTCACAAGTACCGTCGCTGATAGGTGACTATAGAACTTATCTCAACTTTCTGAATACGGCGAACATTTTTTTTGGCTTTTACTGTTTGTGAGAATCTAGCGATCGCTGGCGTTACTTCAAAAGCAGCGTTAGCTTTGCTAATGAAACTGGTGTGATGTTTGCCGTGTGACGACTCACCTCTTTGGCCGGAATTGCAGAGTCGCACCTATTTGCACACCAACCGCCCTGGTGACTCCAACATGGCTCGCCACTTTAATTAATGCTAGGCGATCAGCACTGGGACGAGGCGCCGCACATCAAAGGAAACTCGTTTGTAATTAACAGTGTGCCGTTCAATATCTCCTTTCGTGCAGCCTCGTTTAAAAGCAGTCTCTCCAGATACTCACAAAGAGCGCTTCTGGCGCAATGCAGTTAACTTGCACAGCCGTTTCTCCATCGCTATAGACGTCTCCTTTATGCTGTTTGAGGTCTTTGGATGTTCAGAATGAATCTTCACAGCCAATCATATGGTGTAATGAAACTTTAACGGTGTGCTGTATGGGTATTCCCAACCAAATCTTTCCCGGCCTCAAGTAACAGCCTCACCCACGCCCCACTACACGACGCAAAGCTCCATTTTTCCGGTACCGCTGTGCTACCTTTCCAAACTTCAATAGATGCCCTAGTGCACATTTCCCCTAACTATCCATCCCGGCCGGCCGCGGTGGTCTCGCGGTTCTAGGCGCGCAGTCCGGAACCGCGCAACTGCTACGGTCGCAGGTTCGAATCCTGCCTCGGGCATGGATGTATGTGATGTCCTTAGGTTAGTTAGGTTAGTTAGGTTTAAGTAGTTCTAAGTTCTAGGGGACTGATGACCACAGCTGTTAAGTCCCATAGTGCTCAGAGCCATTTGAACCATTTATCCATCCCGGAAAAACGACTGTGTTTTACTTTAGCGTGATAGATTAATTCTGTAAACCACTCTTTTGCTGTTTGGGCCATATTATAGCCATTTCTCGTAGCAGTGCATTTTCACAAAGTCATGCTGGTGTACTGCTGTGAAATTTGGGAAGCAGAAAGAAATCCTCGCAGATACTCGCTTTGAGTTGGGTCAGGATGTTCAGCTGGTAAGGGCACTGTTTGCAAAACTCGATAGTCCGGCTCACAGTACGATATATAACTTCAACCAAAAGGACTGCATCAACTTTACCTCTTAAGGTTTCTACTTACCAAATGTATGTAAATTCACGGTACACCGATACTTTCCCACAAGCAGATACTTCTTCTGTGCTCTTTACACACTCAGTGCCAGAAGCCAGAAGTCTAGCTACGAGGTAAGACATCCTGTAGATTTTCCCCACGTTGGTGGTGTCGTCTCACAAAAAAATCTCATAACGCAACTGCCATCGTTACATCAACATTCAGCTGTGAACAGAAACTGGGCAGAATACAAGTTCATCGGGCTGTTTTCTGCTACGTAAAGGCATTCAGAGCCTATCCGTGCCCATTGTTTCAAATCAGTCACTGCAAATAATATTCTCTTTTTTTTGTTGATCTGATGAGAAGGAATAAACAGACATGTTGGTTTTCATACACTGGCTTGTGTGGTGAAAGTACAGGGTGGTGGACTTTGGAAGTTCTGGCATTTTGGGGATGCAGGCCACCGTTGTAACGTATCTTTGTACCTTTGTGAACTTCCGGTCAGCTTCCAAGAAGAAATATTACTCCTATTGCAGCAACCTGAAACAGTGGATTCGTACTCGGCAAAATGAGTTTAAAATCCCCACCTGACCATTCTAATTTTAGTTCTGTGTGCATTCTCTAAATTGTTTAAAGCACATGCCGATATGATTTTCTTTCTCATACCGTCCACGTAGGAGCATCCGCGTTCATACTCGTATACCTATCCGACCCACTAGATTTCGGTGTGTTTGTGGTTTCCATAAACCACCAAAGACAAATGCCCGAAAGGTTCCTTTCAAAAAGGTACATTGACGGTTTTCCTTTCAATCGTTTCATTTCCTTTTCCGTCCTACCCCGACCCAAAATTCTGCTCCCATAGCTTCGCCCTCAACGGGACGTCAAACAATAATATGTCTTGCTTCCTTACTTCCTTCCTTCTTCCTCATCGTTATGCAACCGAGACATAGTTCAGTTTTTATTTATTACCCTTACGTCAATTCTGAAAGTGGAACCGGTGTTAAAGTACTTTTGTATAATTATGACGTGTGTACTTTATGTTTATTCATAGAATTATAAAAACAAAACTCGACAGAAACATTAAATAATGAACCAACCACCAACAATTATTTAATAAACAAAGAGGGATCAAAAAATAATTATAAGTAAATACTTTAACATAAGGATAAACCAAAAGAATTAAAAAAATCATTACTATGAGACCGAATTATTGAAACCAAAATAGAAGACCTAAAGCACCTCACAAACAGAAAAAACTAAAAAAATAACTTTTGACCATTCTATAAATGTTTACGTGAGATGAACAGCAAATATTTACGAAGTGTCATGTTACGAATAATACAAGTCGGTATAAAATTCCCAAAGAATTTCAGCAGACGTGAGGTAAAAGACATCTACCTCTTCAAACATTTACCAGCGAGTGCTGTGATGTGTCCAGCCATTATTTCTAAACCCAGCGTTGTAACTCATTTCAGTGGATGTTATGGTACATGCTGAAGCAGTGAAATAGGGTTCCTCATATCACTGATCATGACGGCACCTAATTCTTGTGCAGTACAGCATTGATGTTCCATTGTTACTGGTCATTGTGGAAATGAAAGGATAGGGGAGAATGAAAACCCACTCTAACGCAAAAGGCACTTTTCCAGAATAGTGTCAATGGCGCTAGTAAGCTTAACATTCCCATTCGATAACGCGTTGATACTAACTTATAGGCACGCTAAACTGTAACACCCAAAAAATTCAGTTCCATAATACAATAATAGCTTGGGAAAAGCAAAGAAATCGGCTCGAAAGTTCATATTTTTGTTACATAAGTAATGTTGGACCAAACTGTTGTATACAAGAAAAGGTGCTGCAATCCGACTGTAACACCTGTAAGTAGAACACGTGTTTCAGAATAGATGGTGTGGCGTACGTGGATGAACATGGCTGTGTTAACGAACATGGAATGGCGTTAGAGATTTGTCTACTGGACGATCTGTGATGGAGGGTCACTGGGAGACTGGAAGCACGTCACACTCAGCTCGATATGTTCAGCTGGTCAAGTGTTCTCCCTTCAGTTCTACATCAACGTACGTACTCCACAAGCCAACCTGCGCCATACGGGGAGTGGCGGAGGGTGATCTGTACCACTACTAGTCAGTTTCCTTGCTGTTCCACTCGTAAATAGAGCGAGGGAAAAGCAGAGATCTATATGTTTCCGAAAGAGCCCTATATATTTTTTGTGAAAGTCCAGACCGCTTGATTTTAAGACCTTTTTTCCAATTACTGGTTTCGACAGAATCGTGAAGTCATATTCAGATTGGCGTTAAATTTGGGTATATGTGGACTCCATGTGAGGTCGTCGACATGGCGTGTAGTTTTAACGCTATTGGTGCTATGGATGTTGTACTTCTACCTTTTATTCATTTGACGATCCATCTGGGAGCACTCTGTTTTATAAATGACAAACCATGTCGGGCTATTTTTTTAAATGTATTTACTCTTTGTCCTCAAAATGTCGACGACACAAGTACGAGTATGTGAACATATACGCAAAGTGTAATGCCAATATGAAGACGACAGCACGATTCTGTCGAAATTAGTAATTGGTATGAAGGTCTTAAAATCAAGCGATCTTGGCTTTCACAATATATATATATATATATATATATATATATATATATATATATATATATATATATAAAAAAACAAAGATCGCCCCAACAATGTTTGTAAGTATGAGCACTAATTTGTCTATCTTATCTTCGTGGTCCTTACGCTGGCAACAGAAGAGTCGATCTGTAGTCAGCTTGAAATTCCGCTTTTCTATATATTCTCAGTAGTATTCCTGGAAAAGAACCTCGCTTGTCCTCCAGGGATTCCCATTTGCGTTCCGGAAGTATCTTCGTAAAATTTCCATGCTGTTCGAACCTAACGATGCAAATGTAGCTGCCCGCCTGTGAATTTCTTTAATGACTTCCTTTAATCCGCTCTTGTGCGGATTCCAAACATTCGAGTAGTGCTCAAAAATACATCGCACTACATGCGATCCCCTTTACAGATAAACCACACTTTCCCAAAATTCTCTCATTAAACCTTCCCCACCACAATCCTCAGACGCTCATTTCATTTGTTATCACTTTGTAGTGTTACATCTAGATATTTAATAGATGTGACTGTGCCAAGCAGCACTTACTAATACTGTTTTCTGATGTTATCGATTTGTTTTTCCTATTCATTCGCATTAACTTCATTTTTCTACATTTAGAGCTTGCTGCCTTTCATCACTCCAACTGGAAATTTTGTGCAAGTCATTTTGTATCCTCTTACAGTCACTCAACAACGACACCTTCCCTTACACCACACCATCATTAACAAACAGCCACAGATTGTTGCCCAACCAGTCCGCCAGATCGTATATGTACAAAGAAAATACCCTTCTCTCTGATGAACGTTCACCATTGAGGACAACGTACTGGGTTCATTGCTTGAGAAGTATGCAACCGCTCACTTACCTGGGAATATATTCCATATCCCCATACCTTCGTTAACAGTCTGCAGTGGGGCACTGTGGCAAATGCTTTTCGTAAGTCAAGAAATATGGAATCTGCCTGTTCCGCTTTATCAACAGTTCGCAGTATATCATGTGAGTAATGAGTAAGCTGAATTTCGCATGAGGGATGCTTTCTAAAACCGTGTTCGTAAATCGTAACAAAAGTTTCTGATGGCAGCATAAGAATCAAGATGGGGCAGTCACGGGCCGATAAGGAGAGCAACGTATTCTGATGATTCATGTTTGCTCTTAAGCACCGAAGATAAGAGTGTAACCTAACGATCGCGTCCCGATTACGTTTGCTCTTACTGCAGCTATGTGAAGAATTATTCGACAGAACAAACACTGAGCGCAGACACCTTCCCAGCAATAAATTCTAAAAGGGATCTATCCTTTTCGCGGCCGATATCATTAATGGGAGCGGAAGAGAAAGCGACTCCTGCTACTAGCAACTGCTAAAACCCAAGCTGGCGATCGAAAGTCTGGCTTCCACTCTTTGCCGGATTCTACTCCCCTCTAAGAGATCCTCCTCTTTCACCATATTAAATGGATCTTGATGATGATGTTTGGTTCGTGGAGCGCTCAACTGCGCGGATATCAGCGCCCGTACAATGTCCAAACCCTTACTCAGTCCAATCTCGCCACTTTCATGAAAGATAATGACATGATAAGGACAACACAAACAGTCATCTCGAGACAGGTGAAAATCCCTGACTCCGCCGGGAATCGGAACTCGGGACCCCGTGAATGGATCTTGATTGCTTAGTGAGATTATTGAGGCAATTGTGATGAAATATCTTACCTTAATGCAACCAATATCGCTGCTCATCGTACGCGCAAGGATCGCACTGAACAAACATGAAATTTATGGATTCAACTCTAGTAAAGTTGATAATAAAGAGACAGAGGAGCAGAACGGATAGAACGCAATGATTTTGTACGACCAAACGTAGCAAACATTCCTCTACAGATGAATTTCTCAGCAACGCGTCACTTGGATGCTTGCCTTTTATCAGTCTTCTGACTGGTTTGATGCGGCCCGCCACGAACACGAATTCTTCTTCTGTGCTAAACTCTTCATCTGAGAGAAGCACTTTCAACCTGCGTCCTCAATTATTTGCTGGATGTATTCTAATCTCTGTCTTGCTCTACAGCTTTTGCCTTTGCAGCTTCCTCTGGTACCATGGAAGTCATTCATTGATGTCTTAACAGATGCCCTGTCATCCTGTCCCTTCTCCTTATCAGTGTTTTCCACATATTCCTTTCCTCTCCTATTCTGCGCTGAACCACCTCATTCCTTACCTCATCAGTCCACCTAACTTTCAACATTCGTCTGTAGCACCACATCTCAAATGCTTCGATTCTCTTCTCTTCCGGTTTTCCCACAGTCCATAATTCACTATATACAATGCTTTAATCCAGACGTACATTCTCAGAAATTTTTTCCTCAAATTAAGGCCGATATTTGAGATTAGTAGACTTCTCTGGGCCAGGAATGCCCTTTTGCCATTGCTAGTCTCCTTTCTATATCTTCCTTGCTCCGTCCGTCATTGGTCATTTTACTGCCTCGGTAGCAGAAATCCTTAACCACATCTACTTCGTGATCATCAAGCCTGATAAGATTCTCGCTGTTCTCATTTCTACTACTTCTCTTTACCTTCGTCTTTCTTCTATTTAGTCCATACTCTGTACTCATTAGAGTGTTCAATCCGTTCAGCAGATCATGTAATTCTTCTTCACTTTCACTCAGGATAGCAATGTCATCAGCGAATCGTATCATTGATATCCTTTCACCTTGAATTTATTTCCACTCCTGAAACTTTCTCTTATTTCCATCATTGCTTCCTCGATGTACGGGCTGAAGGGGGGAGGGGGCGAAGGGCTACATCGTTGTCTTACACCATTTTTAATACGAGCACTTCGTTCTTGGTCGTCCACTCTTATTATTTCCTCTTGGCTGTATATGACCTGTCTCTCCCTATAGCTTTCGCCTAATTTTTTCAGAATTTCCAACAGCTTGCACCATTTTACATTATCGAACGCTTTTTCTAGGTCGACAAATCTTATGAACGTTTCTTGATTTTTCTTTAGTCTTGCTTCCACTATTAACCACGTCAGTATTGCCTTTCTCGTGCCTTTACCTCTCCTAAAGGCAAACTGATCGCCATCTAGCACATCCTCAATGTTCTTTTCCATACTTATTCCTGAAATCAACTTGGATGCATGAGCTGTTAAGCTGATTGTGCGATAGTTCTCGCACTTGTCAGCTCTTGCCGTCTTCGGAACTGTGTGGATGTCGCTTTTCCAAAGTCAGATGGTATGTCGCCAGACTCATACATTCTACACACCAACGTGAATAGTCGTTTTGTTGCTACTTCCCCAATGATTCAGAAATTCTGAAGGAATGTTATCTATCCCTTCTGCCTTATTTGCTCTTTTGTTGTTGTTGTTGTTGTGGTCTTCAGTCCTGAGACTGGTTTGATGCAGCTCTCCATGCTACTCTATCCTGTGCAAGCTTCTTCGTCTCCCACTACCTACTGCAACCTACATCCTTCTGAATCTGCTTAGTGTATTCATCTCTTGGTCTCCCCCTACGATTTTTACCCTCTACGCTGCCCTCCAATATTAAATAGGTGATTCCTTGATGCCTCAGAACATGTCCTACCAACCGATCCCTTCTTCTGGTCAAGTTGTGCCACAAACTTCTCTTCTCCCCAATCCTATTCAATACTTCCTCATTAGTTATGTGATCTACCCATCCAATCTTCAGCATTCTTCTGCAGCACCACATTTCGAAAGCTTCTATTCTCTTCTTGTCCAAACTATTTACCGTCCATGTTTCACTTCCATACATGGCTACACTCCATACAAATACTTTCAGAAATGACTTCCTGACACTTAAATCTATACTCGATGTTAACAAATTTCTCTTCTTCAGAAACGCTTTCCTTGTCATTGCCAGTCTACATTTTATATCCTCTCTACATCGACCATCATCAGTTATTTTGCTCCCCAAATAGCAAAACTCCTTTACTACTTTAAGTGTCTCATTTCCTAATCTAATTCCCTCAGCATCACCCGACTTAATTCGACTACATTCCATTATCCTCGTTTTGCTTTTGTTGATGTTCATCTTATATCCTCCTTTCAAGACACTGTCCATTCCGTTCAACTGCTCTTCCAGGTCCTTTGCTGTCTCTGACAGAATTACAATGTCATCGGCAAACCTCAAGGTTTTTATTTCTTCTCCATGGATTTTAATACCTACTCCGAATTTTTCTTTTGTTTCCTTTACTGCTTGCTCAATATACAGATTGAATAACATCGGGGAGAGGCTACAACCCTGTCTCACTCCCTTCCCAACCACTGCTTCCCTTTCATGTCCCTCGACTCTTATAACTGCCATCTGGTTTCTGTACAAATTGTAAATAGCCTTTCGCTCCCTGTATTTTACCCCTGCCACCTTTAGAATTTGAAAGAGAGTATTCCAGTCAACATTGTCAAAAGCTTTCTCTAAGTCTACAAATGCTAGAAACGTAGGTTTGCCTTTCCTTAATCTTTCTTCTAAGATAAGTCGTAAGGTCAGTATTGCCTCACGTGTTCCAGTACTTCTACGGAATCCAAACTGATCTTCCCCGAGGTCGGCTTCTACTAGTTTTTCCATTCGTCTGTAAAGAATTCGTGTTAGTATTTTGCAGCTGTGGCTTATTAAACTGATTGTTCGGTAATTTTCAAATCTGTCAACACCTGCTTTCTTTGGGATTGGAATTATTATATTCTTCTTGAAGTCTGAGGGTATTTCACCTGTTTCATACATCTTGCTCACCAGATGGTAGAGTTTTGTCAGGACTGGCTCTCCCAAGGCCGTCAGTAGTTCCAATGGAATGTTGTCTACTACGGGGGCCTTGTTTCGACTCAGGTCTTTCAGTGCTCTGTCAAACTCTTCACGCAGTATCGTATCTCCCATTTCATCTTCATCTACATCCTCTTCCATTTCCATAATATTGTCCTCAAGTACATCGCCCTTGTATAGACCCTCTATATACTCCTTCCACCTTTTCTGCTTTCCCTTCTTTGCTTAGAACTGGGTTTCCATCTGAGCTCTTGATGTTCATACAAGTGGTTCTCTTATCTCCAAAGGTCTCTTTAATTTTCCTGTAGGCAGTATCTATCTTACCCCTAGTGAGATAAGCTTCTACATCCTTACATTTGTCCTCTAGCCATCCCTGCTTAGCCATTTTGCACTTCCTGTCGATCTCATTTTTGAGACGTTTGTATTCCTTTTTGCCTGCTTCATTAACTGCATTTTTATATTTTCTCCTTTCATCAATTAAATTCAATATTTCTTCTGTTACCCAAGGATTTCTAAGAGCCCTGGTCTTTTTACCTACTTGATCCTCTGCTGCCTTCACTACTTCATCCCTCAAAGCTACCCATTCTTCTTCTACTGTATTTCTTTCCCCCATTCCTGTCAATTGTTCCCTTATGCTCTCCCTAAAACTCTGTACAACCTCTGGTTCTTTCAGTTTATCCAGGTCCCATCTCCTTAAATTCCCACCTTTTTGCAGTTTCTTCAGTTTTAATCTACAGGTCATAACCAATAGATTGTGGTCAGAGTCCACATCTGCCCCTGGAAATGTCTTACAATTTAAAATCTGGTTCCTAAATCTCTGTCTTACCATTATATAATCTATCTGATACCTTTTAGTATCTCCAGGTTTCTTCCATGTATACAACCTTCTATCATGATTCTTAAACCAAGTGTTAGCTATAATCAAGTTGTGCTCTGTGCAAAATTCTACCAGGCGGCTTCCTCTTTCATTTCTTAGCCCCAATCCATATTCACCTACTACGTTTCCTTCTCTCCCTTTTCCTACACTCGAATTCCAGTCACCCATGACTATTAAATTTTCGTCTCCCTTCACTATCTGAATAATTTCTTTTATATCATCATACATTTCTTCAATTTCTTCGTCATCTGCAGAGCTAGTTGGCATATAAACTTGTACTACTGTAGTAGGCGTGGGCTTCGTGTCTATCTTGGCCACAATAATGCGTTCACTATGCTGTTTGTAGTAGCTTACCAGCATTCCTATTTTCCTATTCATTATTAAACCTACTCCTGCTCTTAAGTCCTCCAAAGCTCTTTTAAATTCTGATTCTAATATTGGACCCCCTATCTCTTCTAAATCGACTCATGCTTCTTCTTCAGACAAATCTTCCCTCTCATAGAGGCTTTCAATGTATTCGTTCCACTTATCCGGTCTCTCCTCTGTATTTAATTCCAGGTTCACTCTTAATGTTATCGCCCTTGTTTTTAATGTCACCAAAGGTTGTTTTGGCTTTCGTGTATGCTGAGTCTGTCCTTCCGGCAATCATTTCTTTTTCGATGTCTTCACATTTTTCCTGCCGCCATTTAGTCTTAACTTTCCAGCACTTCCTTTTTATTTAATTCCTCAGCGACTTGTATTTCTGTAATCCTAAGTTTCCCGGAACATTTTTGTACTTCCTCCTGTCATCGAGCAATTGAAGTATTTCTTCTGTTACCCATGGTTTCTTCGCAGTTACCTTCTTTGTACCTATGTTTTCCTTCCCAACTTCTTTTTAGAGATGCCCATTCCTCTTCAACTATACTGCCCACTGAACTATTCCTTATTGCTGTATCTATAGCCTTAGAGAACCTCAAGCGTATCTCGTCATTCCTTAGTACTTCCGTATCCCACTTATTTGCGTACTGATTCTTCCTTTCTTAAACTTCAGCCTACTCTTCATCACTACTATATTGTGATCTTATTCTATATCTGTTCGTGGGTACACCTTACAATCTAGCATCTGATTTCGGAATCTCTGTCTGACCATGATGTAATCTAACTAAAATCTTTCCGTATCATCTGGTCTTTTCAAAGTATACCTCCTGCTCTTGTGATTCTTGAACAGAGTATTCGCTATTACTGGCTGAAATTTGTTAAAGAATTCAGTCTTTCTCCTCTCTAATTCCTTGTCCCAAGCCCATATTCTCCTGTAACCTTTTCTTCTATTCCTTCCCCTGCAACTGCATTCCAGTCCGACATGCCTATTAGATTTTCATCCCCCTTTACATACTGTATTATCCTTTCAATATCCTCATACATTTTCTCCATCTCGTCATCTTCAGCCTGCGACGTCGGCATGTATACCTGAACTATCTTTGTCGGTGTTGATTTACTGTCGATTCTGATAACACCCTGTCGCTGAACTGTTCACAGTAACACACTCTCTGCTCTACCTTCCTATTCCTAACGAATCCTACTCCCGCTATATCAATTTCTGCTGCTGCTGATATTACCCTATACTCATCCGACCAGAAATTCTTGTCTTCTTTCCACTTCACTTTACTGACCCCTACAATATCTAGAGTGTGCCTTTGCATTTCCCTTTTCAGATTTTCTTGTTTCCCTACCACGTTCAAGCTTCTGACATTCCACGCCCCGACTAGAACGTTATCCTTTCGTTGATTATTGAGTCTTTTTTTCGTGATAATCTCCCCCTTGGCAGGCCCCTCCCGGAGATCCGAATGGGGGACTATTCCGAAATCTTTTGCCAATGCAGAGATCATCATGACACTTCTTGAATTACAGATCCGATGTCCTGTGGGTACACGTTACGTTTCTTTAATGCAGTGGTTTCCATTGCCTTCTACATTCTCATGCCGTTGATCATTGCCGATTATTCAGCCTTTAGGGGCAGTTTCCCGCCCCTAGGACAAGAGAGTGGCCTGAACCTCTGTCCTCTCCTCCGCCCTCTTTGACAAGGCCGTTGGCAGATTGAGGGTGACTTCTTATGCCGGAAGTCGTCGGCCGCCAATGCTCGAAGGCAATTATTACATTACAAACAAACGTAAGCTCATTAAGATCGCTTACACAACGAGGTGTATGTCTAATAAAATAAGTTCATTAGCAAGAATCGTGGTATTCTACGTTATGGAAGTTGACGGAAAGGACCACCCGTGTAATCAATCAAAGCAATGGAGAACAATACCGAACTACATCACACATGACAAAATCCAGCTTGGGGGGGAGGGGGGGGGCGATTGTCATGCATAAAGAAATTCGTCACATTCAGGTAATTAGCACTATGCAATTAGAGAGGAAGTCGACGGATAGGTACGGGAAAGACAGAGCTGCTCCGTGAAATAAGAGTCATTTCCAGCAAGATGTGTCCGCAGACAATCGTAATCATGCATACTAGGATTCGTTATACTCGGCGAGGTGTGCCCTCTTTAACCGTAAGACAAAGTGATTTATAATCGTAAAACCAGATTCGAAACCACGTGGTGGTCAGTGCCGCACAAAGGGTAGGTTCAAAGATCCGAACGAATAACATGAAAAGAGACCTTGTAAAATACCAAGAGAAGATCGCTGAAGGCGAATGGATGGAAGAATGATGAATGGAATTTAGATTGCAAGGAGACGGTACGGAGGGCCATCGCTCATGATGCACAAATATCTGCCTCACCGAAACGAATCACTTACGACGCTTACCAAAACAAATTAACACTCCAATCAGACACTAATTTAGAACCAGCATATGGACACATGCGGGCCACGACATTGCCGCAGTGGATACACCGGTTCCCGTCAGATAACCGAAGTTAAGCGCTGTTGGGCGTGGCCGGCACTTGGATGGGTGACCATTCGGGCTGCCATGCACTGTTGCCATTTTTCGCAGTGCACTCAGCCTCGTGATGCCCATTGAGGAGCTACTCGACTGAATAGTAGCGGCTCCGGTCAAAGAAAACCATCATAATGACCGGGAGAGCGGTGTGCTGACTACACGCCCCTCCTATCTGCATCCTCAGCTGGGGATGACACGGCGGTCGGATGGTCCCGATGGGCCACTTGTGGCCTGAAGATGGAGTGCTGATGCTATATGGACACATGAGATCCTAACTTAGTAACGACTAACATTCTAAGCCAAAGTGGGCAGTAATGGGCTAAGGACAAAGCAAAGCTGCGAGAAGATTTAATTAGGCAAAAAAAGCAAGCCTCACTAAAAACATTATTAAATATTAGTTCGATATGAAAGCTTCGATTCTTTCACATCTACCTACATCTTAGCCCACACAAACTAATCTGACTTAGACTAAATCGTGATCCAGAGGAACAAACATACTCACGCCAGGAAAACTGTAGCAAGGGTGGCTCAAAAAACCAGTCTCCAGGCGTCCGTTGGAAACGGCATCACGTTTTCTGCGTGGAGGGGGAAGGGCGCCGTTTGGCTAACCATTAGAGTGACCTGAAACAAAGCGGGAAAACTCCGGATCTGCAGCATGCTGTGTTCCAAAGCATCTTTGTAGGAGAGGTTGGTGTTGCTACGCTCTGAAGCAAAGAGAGTTCTCTGATGAAACTTCTCTGATCTACCCCGTTACATTTGAAAAACTCAGCCACGCATCCATATCTTCCAGACAGACATTTCAGTGTCACTCTGTCTTATTTAGGATCAGCAATATAGCCAACTATTAATACCGTCGCTCAAGAAATAAAACGTCAGCTACCAACAACACTACCAAGCTGCCCACGCTTATGTCTGAATAACTTCTTATACAATATAGACTTGACAGTTCATTAAAGGTATCTCAGTTCACTCACATAAAGCAGTTAAAGAGAAAATCTTGAGCCCCAGGAGTGAACCAACGTTTCAGTCACAAAAATCCAACACAGTTTCAACTTTCAAAACCACCGAATAAGTAACTACTTCATGCTCGTGGCGAAGATAGTTTCTGCTTAATTTGCTTAATCTTGCTGACGGAGTGTACTGACATAATTATGTCTGCTCTGTATTACAACACACCCTGACAGACGCTCCACCCCCACCTACCGCAAATACAACCAAGATGTTGTGCAGCACTCGCAGACTTCCAGTCAGGAAGATGTTTCACAAGTGGCTACACTCAAGGCACATCAGCACGGAAAACGGTGCACCACTTATCACAAAGCCACGGCCATCGCCATCGTTATGACCAGCAGAAGCTACTCTTCGCATTCTCTTGCACTGCTGTGCATCTGGCATTTGGCCAGGCAAATGCAGCATGTGCTCCACCAAGTTGTTGTCCACACGGCATCCCCTTCTGCACTACCCGTCGCCTTGTATAGCAGTCATTCCATACATACCCAGCAACATTACATACACACTTTATTGAGGACCCACGGTTTTGGCTCTGCCCAAGACTCGCTACTTCGTGTCACTATAGCAACTGAAATCTGCCATCTCTCCGACTAGTGTGCTAATTCTCAAGTCTATAGACACAGCAATAAGGAATAGCTCAGTACGCAGTACAGTTGAAGAGGAATGGACGTCTCTAAAAAGAGCTATCACAGAAGCTGGAAAGAAGAACATACGTACAAAGAAAGTAAACCCGAAGAACTATGGGTAACAGAAGAAATACTTCAGTTGATCGACGATAGAAGGAAGTACAAAAATGTTCAGGGAAATTTAGGAATACAGAAATACAAGTCGCTGAGGAATGAAATAAATAGGAAGTGCAGGGAAGCTAAGATGAAATGGCTGCATGAAAAAAGTGAAGAAGTCGAAGAACAAATAATTTTCGCAAGAACTGACTCATCATGTAGGAAAGTCAAAACAACCTCCGGTGAAATTAGAAGCAAGGGTGGTAGCACTAAGAATGCCACGGCAGTTCCACTGTTAAATGCAGAGGAGAGAGCAGATAGGTGGGAAGAGTAGGCTGAAGGCCTCTATAAGGGGAAGATTTGTCTGATGAGTTAGAAAAAGAAACAGGAATAGATTTAGAAGAGATAGAGGATTCAGTATAAGGGTCAAAATTTAATAGAGCTTTGGTGGGCTTAAGATCAAATAAGGTGAAAGAGGTAGATAACACTCCATCAGAATTTATAACATCATTGGGGATGTGGCAACAAAACGACCATTCACTTTGGTGTGTAGAATATATGAGCCTGGCGACATACCATCAGACTTTCGGAAAAACGTCATCCACACAATTCCGAATACTGCAAGAGCTGAGAAATACGAGAATTATTGCACAATCAGCTTAACAGCTCATGCATCCAAGTTGCTGACAAGAATAATATACAGAAAAATGGAAAAGAAAGTTGAGGACGTATTACATGATGATCAGTTTGACTTTATGAAAGGTAAAGGCACAAGACACCCAATTCTCACGTCGCACTTGATACGGGAAGCAAGACTAAAGAAAAATCAACACACATTCATAGGATTTATCGACGTGGAAATAGCCTCGACAATAAAGAATGGTACAAGATTCTCGAAATTCTGAGAAAAATAGGGGTAAGCTTCACGGAGAGATGGATAATATACAATATGTTTAAGAACCAAGAGGGAATGATAAGAGTGGATGGGGGAATGAAGTGCTCAGATTAAAAATGTGTAAGACAGGGATGTAGTTTTTCACCTCTACTATTCAGTCTCTACATCGAAGAAGTAACGATAGAAGGAAAAGACAGGTTCTGGAGTGGAATTAAAATTCAAGGTAAAAGTATACAATTTATACGATTCGCTGATGGTATTGCTAACCTGAGTGAAAGCGAAGAAGATTTACATGATCTCCTGAGTGGAGTAAACAGTCTAAAGAGTACAGACTATGGACTGAGATTAAATCGAAGCACAACTAAAGTAATGAGAAGTTGCAGAAATGGGAACAGCGAGAAACTTAACATCGTGATTGATGGTTACGAGGTAGATGAAGTTAATGACTTCTGCTATGTGGGCAACAAAATAACCAATGACGGACGGACCAAGGAAGACGTAAAAAGCAGCACTGGCAAAAAGGGCAATCCTGGCCAAGAAACTCTACTAGTATGAAACATAGGCCTTAATTTCAGGAATACATTTCTGGGAATGTACGTCTGGAGAACAGTGTTGTATGGCAGTGAAACATGGACTGTGGAAAACCTGAACAGAAGAGAATCGAAGCATTTGAGATGTGGTGCTGCAGACGAATGTTGAAAATTAGATGGACTGATAAGGTAGCAAATGGTGGTGTTCCTCGCAGAATCGGAGAGGAAAGGAATATGTGCAAAACACTGACTAGGAGAAGCGACAGGATGATAGGACATCTGTTAAGTCATCATGATACTAGAGGGGGAAAAAATTGAGTACGTAGGTTGCAAGTGCTACTCTGACATGAAGAGGTTGGCACAGGAGAGGAATTCGTGGAGGGGCCGTATCAAACCAGTCTGAAGACTAATGATTTAAAAAAAGTGCTGTACCACCCCAAAGTGCCCATCTCCGAGCGCAGCCCGTGCCTCCGTCCTCGGCCACCGCCACAGCCCTCCGCTCCCCACACTGCGCCACTGGCAGCAACGGTGGACATTGTTGTATCGAACTTTTGATACAGCAATTAAACGAGATTTTACCTGTCGCCTCACTCACTTATTTATGGTGTGCTGAGGGAAACACTATAAGAGGAGAACGAGGAGAAAACAAACACTGATAATGATAAGTGACACACGAATACAAATCGGTTAGGGCAGCAGATCCTGAAGCTCAACTAGTTCCAGAGGCTAAGGCTGTCCCACTGAAGACGGGCTGGTGTGAGCTCGCTAGAAACAGACGATGCGGCCCTAAGTATACAAGTAGAGGGAGATCTTACTGGTAATCGAGCTGACTTGGAATTGCCGTTCTGCTGTGATGCCGGCACATATCACTTCTCTGGCGGCGCCACCGCTGAGATTCCTTGGAGCGTCAATCGCTGGTCTGTACGTCGTCTCTGGAGTGGGCTGTCGACATATCGACACCTGTGGTGCTGTCCTGTCTGATGGTGTCTGCTAAGCTTGCGACATCACTGTCACGTCGCTGTCTTCCAGAAGGTGGTGCTAGTTTCTATCGCTGCAGCTGACTCCTACCGCCGCGCCATCCAGAGTTGTCGCCAGCTCGGCCACGGCACGGCTCGGATCCGTCACATGACCCGCTCCACCCCTTCTCGCTGGACGAGCGTGACACAGAACTTGAAAGAAATCTCTGGAGGTGGGGAAATCCACACTGCTTTTAGACACGGTACAACTTTTCATAGATGCTCACGAGATTGGCACACAAACAGCTGACCATCTTCTATGTTAATAGGTTGGTTCAAATGGCTCTGAGCACTATGGGACTTAACACCTGAGGTCATCAGTCCCCTAGAACTTAGAACTACTTAAACCTAACTAACCTAAGGACATCACACACATCCATGCCCGAGGCAGGATTCGAACCTGCCATATATTAATAGGCGCCAGGGCGTAACAGTCCGCCCTTTTTTAAAGTCGCTTATGTCAGTGGAGTTACCCATTTGCGGTCCGTATCGTAGCTAGAATGTTTCCTCATTAGTCTCTGTTCCGCTTCTTTACTTTCCTTACCAAAACGATACTAAGCGGCATTCAGTCTTACGTGGGATTGGCTACAGTTTTCATCTTCCAATATAGAATTTGAGCATGATAATCAGTGTTACAATACTAGCAACGAGATTGTTTGAGGATTGCCTTAACCTATTATTTGTGCCGTTAAGATCAGCAGTCCGAATATTATTGATATACCAGGTTGCTGTAATTAAAGTATAGCTACTCACCCAGGGCTATAATTGTAGTATGGCAGTGAAACTTGGTAAATATGTTATTCCCTTAATGCGAAACGATTTACGCCAGAAAAAAATTACTACCAATTTCGGTTACCAGGAGCAAATCTGGCACTGTACAGCATCTCACCGAATATCTCCGGTGCTCATATTGAGCAAGTGAGCTGCGGTTAGGAAAAAAATCAAAATTATGCTTTTCTCACTTCTTTGACCTTTCATACCTACGGCCTGTTCTTAACCTATTACACGTGGAGACATTTCTATACGTCTTTCATGCTTTCACCGCGCCGGTATTGTATCCGGTGGCCAAAATTGGAACTTTTCTTTTTTCCAACATAAATCGGTTCCTCATTAACGCAGTAGAATATCCCCAAGTTTCGCTACTATACGAAATTACAGCCTATACTGGGCCTCTGTGAGTAGCTGCACTTTAATTATAACCACCCAGTACTACATCATGGTAAAGGAAAAAATTAAATTCACAATCTAAGTGCTGCAATAGACATTTTTAGACGATAATGTGCGGTTTGTTTTACATATCGCGTCTAATTACATCTGCGCCTAAACCCCCAAAACACGACATAACATTTTGCTACATCACTGGCTCTGTTTAATCACTACCTCGACTTTAAAAATATCTCCAAGGAGGTGTTAGAATCAAATGAATACAAGTTTTAATTTGAAGTGACATGTAAATGAAACATATTACACATAGACAGTTGGACAGACCCGTTGTTGTTCGATCACAGGGCTACCACATAGTCGCTGATAACATTCGTATCCGTTAAATATTTCGTAATATGCATATGGATTGCTTTAATGTGGATTGAGTCTGTAAAACTAAACGCAGGCCGAACGCCCGATGCTGCATTCTTCGACTTATGCACTTCACAGGCAGATTAATGGGTCATTCTCCCACACGATCCAATACCATAGCCTCACATTCCACAGTGGGAACACTTTTTTGTCCACAGGTTTGGTCAGCTTTCTGAAACTTAAAACCGAAATCTCACGTAAGTGATCCCAGGGAAGGCAGTTTCCAGAAGGAAAATCGTTGAAAGAACTAAGGACGAGTTGCCACGAAGGAGTTAGCTTACTAAATCGTTCGACCAACACCTGCGTTTTCTCATTCTAGGACTCTCGTTATCTGGTAAATCTGATAGAGGAAAACTTTCGATGATAAAGATGAAACTGCAAAAGTTTCTCTGTACATTATTTCGGCTTTCCACGCGCTTCGTTTTCTTTTACCTACGTTAAACGTAAATCAGCTTGTGATGAGTAAAGCTCCACCTTAGACGACAGGTCACGAACTGTAAGGGAGGTGTAGCAGACAAGTGAATTGTTTGCCCGACTCCGTAGCCGAGGTCGCTAACGAACGCCTGTGCGGTCTCACTTAGCTCTTGGTGGTGAAAGTAATTTTCAGTGTCAGCATTCAGCCGGAGAAGGGAGGAGAGATAGTGACGCAAAATTACTGATCAACAGACTTAGCACCAATGTCCTGGTGGATTGTCCCTCTCTTTCATAAACAAAATATGACACGAAAACGTGAGCAAATTAAAGACAACCCAATGACAATCATGAACACAACAGAAAGGGACAATTACGTTCAAACTCGGGAGTACATACGAACATGATTCAGAAGCAGCAATTTTAAATTCACAACAGTTAATTAAAATATTTTATATCAAATAAATAGCTATGGCCGAAGCATTTTGTCAATTACGAAGGCTGTTATATAAAAAACCCAACACGCCCCCGAACCCCACATTACGCCAACAGCGACCTCCTGCAGTATCCCGAACACTCTCATTACAGGTTAGTACAATAAATTTCCATATCATGTCGAAGCAAAGCTGAATTCTGTTGAGTCACACAGGGCAACTTTCTATCAACGCACACTGCCTTCCAAATGTGACACCAACAAAAGGCAGTTAGTACTGACCGTATTTACTTCTAGCGAGTCACTTATCCCGCCGCCCAGTAGATTTACAACGTCGAACTCGGCCCTCTGCAACGAGGAACTTCCTTCACGCCATGCGCCGCCTCTCCATGTAAGCCCGTACAGAACGGCTTACTAACATGTTACAACGTCCCTCGATTTTTGCTGCTGTGTACTAGAAGTTTTAAAGTATACTTCGGCGCCCAACCACTTCGTGCCTGCCGAAAATCCACCTTCGACTAAGCACTACAATTCGCTCGGTCGTAAACCACCACATTCACTCGCTCTTCCACAACTGTCTCCAGTAGCTCGCGCTTTCCTCTACGCCTCGGCGCTGCAAGTTCGCCGCCTCGGGGCGAGCGATACATCGCGGGCTGACAGCAAGACTCTCTGCAGTCCACTACGGACCGTCGCACCGGATTAAATTTCAAACCCCTCAGTCGTGTCTCATGGAATGGAGGCGTGTGACACTTTTGAAGGTAATCCGTCCGTCGGCTGCGGATGGTAAGTTCAGCGGAACTCTTGGTGCTCTTCGAGAGTAATTTGCTTTCATCCTTCACAATCTTTCATCATCGTACATCACAAATAATGTTAACAATGCTTTACGAGCGTTTTTAGTATTCTCAAGGAAACGTCAACGACGTCCAAATGCCGGGCAGTTGTTTGTTATTAAACATTTACAGCTTAAAAATATGTACCTCACACGTATGGCTCATTGATGATCTTATACCACCTGAAACATTCATTAATAATTTTCACCCTAAAGATTTGGAACAACTTGTATAGTATTCACTTTTGCCACAAAACGTACGCACTCGCTCTCCCGCTCAGTGCTCATTTCCCCATACTTATTAAACTGGGAAACTTGCGTTAATCTACATATATTGGAGTAGATGATCATTTCGAGTGAGCGAGGCAGCACGTTGGCTAACCTGATATCCACATAATTGATCTGTCACTCACATCTAGGTTTTCAACTGTTTACTGTGATGGTTGCTATGTTAAATTCATAGCGCAAATCTGCCTCACCCTTCCCTTATCCACGTTGTCTCCAGAAAAGGCAGACGAGAAAGCTGACAATTTAACGACCTTTCGACAGTAAAATCATTACTGATGGACCCAGATTAAAGAGAATGCTGATCACGCGGATGAAACTCATATACGAACTTCAGGTTGAAACGACCTGGATTAGTTGCCAGACCGCTTGCAGCGCTACAAATGTATCATTCCATCATCTCGGTTTTTTACTAGCTGAGTTTTAATTTTCCGTATATGTGCTCATACGGCAAAGACTACCAAATCCACCGGTTAGTCCCTCAACCGTTAGGGGTAAAACTCAGTGGGACTCGGGGCAAGTAAGGCAAGCAACCTGCTTCCCTGGTACTTTAAATATGATGCTGCAAACAATCAGAGCAAAATGCCTCGGACCTTTGGAGGTGACGGAGTCCCACCTCTAACTGACAAACCAGGGACTCCTAAGATACGACTTGGCAAACAAATAGTAATGAGATGGGGAGCTATTAATATCAATGGGGGCTACTCTGGGAAGAAGGTATAGCTGGCAGAGGCTGAAAGTAAGATGGGGCTGGACGTTTTAGCTGTTAGTGGCATTCGAGTAAGGGGTGAGAAAGAAGAGGAAGTGGGAGAATACAAGGTCTACCTGTCAGGAGTCAAAACAGGGATAGCACAATGGGGTGTAGGGCTTTACATCAGGAAAGAAATGGAACCCAGCGTAGTTGCAATAAGGATGTAAACGAACGACTGATGTGCATAGATTTGACAGTGTCTAGCAAGAAAATTAGGGTTGTATCAGTATATTCGCATTGTGAAGGGACAGATCAAGATAAGATGGATAGTTATTATGATGCACTCAGTGATGTAGTTGTTAGAGTAAAGGACAAGGACAGTGTTCTGCTCATGGGTGATTTTAATGCCAGGATTGGAAATCGAACAGAAGGGTATGAAAAGGTTACCGGTAAATTTGGAGAGGATATGGAGGTCAACAAGAACGGGAAACAACTCTTGGATTTCTGTGCCAGTATGGGCTTAGTAATCACAAACTCCTTTTTTAAACATAAGAACATTCACCGGTATACTTGGGAAGGCAGGGGAACTAGATCTGTCATTGACTATATAATGACAGATCAGGAACTCAGAAAGGCTGTGAGGGACACACGTGTATTCAGGGTATTCTTTGATGACACTGATCATTATTTAATCTGCAGTGAAATTGGGATTGTGAGGCCGAAAGTGCAGGAGGTCAGGTACATGTGTAGGGGGATAAGAGTGGAGAAACTTCAGGATAAGGAAATCAGGCACAAGTACATAACAGCGATCTCAGAAAGGTACCAGTTAGTTGAATGTAGCCAATTACAGTCATTGGAAAAGGAATGGACAAGGTATAGGGACACAGTACTAGAAGTGGCTAAAGAATGTCTTGGAACAGTAGTGTGTAAGAGTAGGATGAAGCAAACAGCTTGGTGGAATGACACAGTCAAGGCAGCCTGTAAAAAGAAAAAGAAGGCGAATCAAAAATGGCTACATACTAGAACTCAGGTAGACAGAGAAAGTTAAATTGAAGAAAGAAACAAAGCCAAACAGATAATTGCAACATCCAAGAAGAAATCTTGGGAAGACTTTGGAAACAGGTTGGAGACTATGGATCAAGCTGCTGGAAAACCATTCTGGAGTGTAATTAGCAGTCTTCGAAAGGGAGGTAAGAAGGAAATGACAAGTATTTTGGACAGGTCAGGAAAACTGCTGGTGAAGATTTGCTCAATGTAGGTGGTAATACGATCAGTAATGTTTCAGATTTCGAGGTAGAATGGGATAGGAATGATGATGGAAATAGGATCACATTTGAGCAAGTGGAGAAAATGGTCGATAGATTGCAGTGCAATAAAGCAGCTGGGGTGGATGGAATTAAGTCGGAACTCATCAAATACAGTGGAATGTCAGGTCTTAAATGGCTACACAGGATAATTGAAATGGCCTGGGAGTCGGGACAGGTTCCATCAGACTGGACGAAAGCAGTAATCACACCAATCTTTAAACATGGAAACAGAAAAGATTGTAACAACTACGGAGGTATCTCTTTAATCAGCGTTGTGGGTAAAATCTTCTCAGGTATTGTTGAAAGGAAAGTACGAGTATTAGTTGAGGACCAATTGGATGAAAATCAGTGTGGGTTTAGGCCTCTTAGAGGTTGTCAGGACCAGATCTTTAGCTTGCGGCAAATAATGGAGAAGTGTTATGAGTAGAACAGGGAATTGTATCTAAGCTTTATAGATCTAGAAAAGGCATATGACCGGGTTCCTAGGAGGAAGTTATTGTCTGTTCTACGAGATTATGGAATAGGAGACAAACTTTTGCAAGCAATTAAAGGTCTTTACATGGATAGTCAGACAACAGTTAGAGTTGACGGTAAATTGAGTTCATGGTTCAGAGTAGTTTCAGGGGTAAGACAAGGCTGCAACCTGTCTCCACTGTTGTTCATATTATTTATGGATCATATGTTGAAAACAATAGACTGGCTGGGTGAGATTAAAATATGTGAAAACAAAATAAGCAGTCTTGCATATGCGGATGACTTAGTTGTGATGGCAAATTCGATTGAAAGTTTGCAAAGTAATATTTCAGAGCTAGATCAGAAATGTAAGGACTATGGTATGAAGATTAGCATCTCCAAAACGAAAGTAATGTCAGAGGGAAAGAAATATAAACAGATTGAGTGCCAAATAGGAGGAACAAAGTTAGAACAGGTGGACGGTTTCAAGGTCTTAGGATGCATATTCTCACAGGACGGCAACATAGTGAAAGAACTGGAAGCGAGGTGTAGCAAAGCTAATGCAGTGAGCGCTCAGCTACGATCTACTCTCTTCTGCAAGAAGGAAGTCAGTACCAAGACTAAGCTATCTGTGCACCGTTCAATCTTTCGACCAACTTTGTTGTATGGGAGCGAAAGCTGGGTGGATTCAGGTTACCTTATCAACAAGGTTGAGGTTACGGATATGAAAGTAGCTAGGATGATTGCAGGTATTAGTAGATGGGAACAATGGCAGGAGGGCGTCCACAATGAGGAAATCAAAGAAAATCTGGGAATGAACTCAACAGGTGTAGCAGTCAGGGCGAACAGGCTTAGATGGTGGGGTCATGTTACACACATGGGAGAAGCAAGGTTACCCGAGAGACTCATGGACTCAGCAGTAGAGGGTAGGAGGAGTCGGGGCAGACCAAGGAGTAGGTACCTGGTTTCGGTTAAGAATGATTTTGAAGTAATAGGTTTATAATCAGAAGAGGCACCAATGTTAGCACTGAATAAGGGTTCATGGAGGAATTCTATAAGGGGGCTATGCTCCAGACTGAACGCTGAAAGGCATAATCAGTCTTAAATGATGATTATGATGATGATGATGATGGTTTTAGTTTCAGAGTTAAAAGAAGCTCGTTTCATCACATTATGTTTCTGATAACGACTTCCCGTATGTATTGCACTTTTTGATTTGAATTGTAAACACGTTGCTCGTACTCTACTTCTCTCCACATCCGTAATATCCATACTTCATTTGTTTCACATAAAACAGAAGCTGATTTCTTCATATGGTGTCCTATGTACTCGTACTTTACTGCTTCCGGATCTCTGTGGGAACTGCTCGAAGTAAATGTGTGTTATGTATAGTGCTTTCATTCCACTGCTTCTATTTCCGGTATTTTCTCGCATTTAGTAGAGAACTCTCTGTTAGCGGATTCTAACGGTGTTGGTGTTCAACTTTATTACATCTTGTCATGGAATAAGTATGTAATTCTGCTTTCAACGCTATTGCTTCTTGCAACTAAGTGCCATGTAGGTCACAGTGGTTTGCAGAATACAGTATCGATGTAGATGAGTATGTTTTGTAATTTTGGTGACTACGGTATTCTCACTTGCAACAAACAAATGCGACAGAAGTCACTCATATGTTTTCACACGTTATTAACAGCTACTACAAACAGTACATTTTAGCAGAAATCAATGAAAATTTCGATGGTCTCTATTAAATGCGAGGGTGCGAAAAACGAATGGGAGCAAAACTAACGTAGAATACAAGCAATATACTTACAATGCATTTAAATCGAGCAGTTGCTATTTGGATTCATACAACATTAGTCCACAGAATACCATGCCACGAAACCAGATTTTGTTCCATAAGCAAGAATACAGACTATCGCGCCATGATTTTCAGAATTCAAAGCACACTGCAAGGCCACCAAGAGCCATTGTTTCCATATCATAACGCAGACTTTTCACTTTTGATATTTTGGTGTTCTGTTGCGCTGACCATTAAAATTTCATCACCATGGATAAGATATGCAACAAACGTCATATTGACATGTCTGAATATACACATATCAAAAAAAAGTTTTGCATCACCTCGTTTCCGAGAATTCCGGAACCTGTACAGAAAATTGGAATAGAGATGAACATAAACATCATTTCCGCCCTTTTTATTGCTCATGAAAACCACACAGTGCATGTTGTACCACCGTACAGCTAGACCTTCAGAGGTGGTGGTCTAGATTGCAGTAAACACCGGCACCTCTAATACCCAGTTGCACATCCTCTTGCGTTGATGCGTGCCTGTTTTTATCGTAGCCTACTATCCCCAAGTTCATCAAGGCACTGTTGGTCCAGATTGTCCCACTCGTCAACGGAGATTCGGCGTGGATCCCTCAGAGTGGTTGTTGGGTTACGTCGTCCATAAACAGCCCTTTTCAATCTATCCCAGGCAAGTTCGATAGGTGTCATGTCTGGAGAACATGCTGGCTACTCTAGTTGAATTATCCTGAAGGAAGTCATTCACAAAATTTGCACGATGGGGGCGCCAATTGTCGTCCATGAAGACGAATTCCTCGCCAATATGCTGCCGATATGGTTGCACTATCGGTCGGAGGATGGCATTCACGTATCGTACAGCCGTTACGGCGCCTTCCATGACCACCATCGGTGTACGTCAGCCCTACGTAATGCCACCCCAAAACAGCAGGGAACCTCCACTTCGCTGCACTCGCTGGACAATGTGTCTAAAGCGTTCGACCTGACCGGTTTGCGCCGGCCGAAGTGGCCGTGCGGTTAAAGGCGCTGCAGTCTGGAACCGCAAGACCGCTACGGTCGCAGGTTCGAATCCTGCCTCGGGCATGGATGTTTGTGATGTCCTTAGGTTAGTTAGGTTTAACTAGTTCTAAGTTCTAGGGGACTAATGACCTCAGCAGTTGAGTCCCATAGTGCTCAGAGCCATTTGAACCATTTTTTGACCGGTTTGCCTCCAAACACATCTCCGAAAATTGTCTGGTTGAAGTTACATGCGATACTAATCGGTGAAGAAAACGTGATGCCAATCCTGAGCGGCCCATTCGGCATGTTGTTGGGCCCATCTGTATCGCGCTGCATCGTGTCGTGGTTGCAAAGATTGAACTCGCCGTGGGCGTCGGAAGTTGCGCACCATGCAGCCTATTGCACACAGTTTGAGTCGTAACACGACGTCCTGTGACTGCACGAAAAGCATTATTCAACATGTTGGCTATTATCCGTACGTAGCGGTCATCCACTGCAGTAGTAGTCCTTGGGCGGTCTGAGCGAGGCATGTCATCGACAGTTCCAGTCTCTCTGTATTTCCATGTCCGAACAACATTGCTTTATTTCATTCCGAGACGCCTGGACACTTCTATTGTTGAAAGCCCTTCCTGACACAAAGTAACAATGCAGACCGTCTAAGCACGGCTGAACTACAGACAACAGGCGCTGTTTACCTCCTTCCTGGTGGAATGACTGGAACTGATCGGCTGTTGGACCCCCGTCCGTCTAATAGGCGCTGCTCATGCATGGTTGTTTAAATCTTTGGGCGGGTTTAGTGACGTTTCTGAACAGTCAAAGGGACTGTGTCTGTGATACAATATCTACAGTCAACGTTATTACGTTTGAGTGTGAGATCTTGTTGTGCCTCGTGCAAGAAGAAGAAATTCCTACCGTACATGATCGTGAGCATGAGAGTGCGATATTGCTTCCCGCAGGTGTCAGGTCCCATGACTGTCAAAGGAATATGGAATCTTTAAGTTTAGGAGGGGTATACCCAACGACATGCTTAATCTCAACATCCCCAAGCGACTGTCGCCAGAGAGGACAGACATATTATTCTCTCTGACGTGCAGTATCGTACAGCTATGTCACGCACTGTGAGTCAGGACATTAGTAAGTTCACAGGACAATGCTACGACGGCCGGAGCACCATTTACTGCCAGCACTGCATCCACTATTCCATCATCCTTTAATGTGAAACTTCCTGGCAGATTAAAACTGTGTGCTGGACCGTGACTCCGAACTCGGGACCTTTGCCTACCGCGGGCGAGTGCTCTACCGAATGAACTATCCAACCACGACTCACGATCCTTCTTCACAGTATTACTTCGACCAGTACCTTGTCTCCTACTTTCCACCTTTAACGCGGCAACAAAGAGAAGCACATCGAAATATATGCGCCCAACAGCAGCATTGGACACGGAAGTAATATCACGTCGTGTTTTCAGAGATGCCTCTACATCTACATCTACATCTACGTCCATACTCCGCAAGCCACCTGACGGTGTGTGGCGGAGGGTACCTTCAGTACCTCTATCGGTTCTCCCTTCTATTCCAGTCTCGTATTGTTCGTGGAAAGAAGGATTGTCGGTATGCCTCTGTGTGGGCTCTAATCTCTCTGATTTTATCCTTATGGTCTCTTCGCGAGATATACGTAGGAGGGAGCAATATACTGCTTGACTCTTCGGTGAAGGTATGTTCTCGAAACTTCAATAAAAGCCCGTACCGAGCTACTGAGCGTCTCTCCTGCAGAGTCTTCCACTGGAGTTTATCTATCATCTCCGTAACGCTTTCGCGATTACTAAATGATCCTGTAACGAAGCGCGCTGCTCTCCGTTGGATCTTCTCTATCTCTTCTATCAACCTTATCTGGTACGGATCCCACACTGCTGAGCAGTATTCAAGCAGTGGGCGAACAAGCGTACTGTAACCTACTTCCTTTGTTTTCGGATTGCATTTCCTTAGGATTCTTCCAATGAATCTCAGTCTGGCATCTGCTTTACCGACGATCAACATTATATGATCATTCCATTTTAAATCACTCCTAATGCGTACTCCCAGATAATTTATGCTATTAACTGCTTCCAGTTGCTGACCTGCTGTTTTGTAGCTAAATGATAAAGGATCTATCTTTCTGTATATTCGCAGCACATTACACTTGTCTACATTGAGATTCAATTGCCATTCCCTGCACCATGCGTCAATTCGCTGCAGATCCTCCTGCATTTCAGTACAATTTTCCATTGTTACAACCTCTCGGTACACCACAGCATCATCTGCAAAAAGCCTCAGTGAACTTCCGATGTCATCCACCAGGTCATTTATGTATATTGTGAATAGCAACGGTCCTATGACACTCCCCTGCGGCACACCTGAAATCACTCTTACTTCGGAAGACTTCTCTCCATTGAGAATAACATGCTGCGTCCTGTTATCTAGGAACTCCTCAATCCAATCACACAATTGGTCTGATAGTCCATATGCTCTTACTTTGTTCATTAAACGACTGTGGGGAACTGTATCGAACGCCTTGCGGAAGTCAAGAAACACGGCATCTACCTGTGAACCCGTGTCTATGGCCCTCTGAGTTACGTGGACGAATAGCGCGAGCTGGGTTTCACATGACCGTGTTTTTCGAAACCCATGCTGATTCCTACAGAGTAGATTTCTAGTCTCCATAAAAGTCATTATACTCGAACACAATACGTGTTCCAAAATTCTGCAACTGATCGACGTTAGAGATATAGGTCTATAGTTCTGCACATCTGTTCGACGTCCCTTCTTGAAAACGGGGATGACCTGTGCCCTCTTCCAATCCCTTGGAACGCTACGCTCTTCTAGAGACCTACGGTACACCGCTGCAAGAAGGGGGGCAAGTTCCTTCGCGTACTCTGTGTAAAATTGAACTGGTATCCCATCAGGTCCAGAGGCCTTTCCTCTTTTGAGCGATTTTAATTGTTTCTCTATCCATCTGTCGTCTATTTCGATATCTACCATTTTGTCATCTGTGCGACAAACTAGAGAAGGAACTACAGTGCAATCTTCCTCTGTGAAACAACTTTGGAAAAAGACATTTAGTATTTCGGCCTTTAGTTTGTCATCCTCTGTTTCAGTACCATTTTGGTCACAGAGTGTCTGGACATTTTGTTTTGATCCACCTACCGCTTTGACATAAGACCAAAATTTCTTAGGATTTTCTGCCAAGTCAGTACATAGAACTTTACTTTCGAATTCATTGAACGCCTCTCGCATAGCCCTCCTCACACTACATTTCGCTTCGCGTAATTTTTGTTTGTCTGCAAGGCTTTGGCTATGTTTATGTTTGCTGTGAAGTTCCCTTTGCTTCCGCAGCAGTTTTCTAACTCGGTTGTTGTACCACGGTGGCTCTTTTCCATCTCTTACGATCTTGCTTGGCACATACTCATCTAACGCATAATGTACGACGGTTTTGAACTTTGTCCACTGATCCTCAACACTATCTGTACTTGAGACAAAACTTTTGTGTTGAGCCAACAGGTACTCTGAAATCTGCTTTTTGTCACTTTGGGCAGATAGAATCACAGTTGGCGTGCCGGTGTGTGGAGACTCCAAGGAGATCGAAATTTATCAAACTGGATTCCTCACCACTTTACTGGCCTATAAAGTTGGCGAGATGGTGTGGGGCTTCATTTGGTTCACAACGCAATCACCAGTGGATCACTTATTTAGGCAGCAGCTGTTACATTCTGACGTGCCAAGGGCAGTTTGTGCCATATCTTCGAGGTCTTACCGATGTTATGTTTCAACAAGATAATGCAAGACCGCTTGCTACACGTGTCTTGCCCAACCTCGATAAATCCACATCTACACCTACGTCCGATTTCTGCGAAGGGTCAAGTACATGACAGTGGTTACATCCCATTGTATTTTGTATTAGGGCCTTTTCCCATTCTATTCAACTATTGAACGCGGGAAGAATATTTTAATATTTCTATGCATGCTGTAAAAATCTAATCTTGTCCACAGGATCCCTACTGGAGCGATATGTAGCTGGTTGTTTCATATTTCTAGAACCATCATTTGAAGCCGGTTCTTGGAACTAGTAAGTAGGCTTTCTCGCAATAATTTACGTCTGTCTTCAAGAATCTGCCACTTCAGTACTTTCAACATCGCTGTGTCACTCTCCCTCGGGTCAAAAAATATGTCACTATTCATGCTGCCCATCTCTGTATAGTTTAGTATTCCCAGTTAGCCCTGTTTGGTAAGGGTCCCTCGTACCTTAGCAGTATTTCAGGATGTGTCGTAAGAGGATTTGTAAGTAACCTCTTTTATAGACTGATTACATTTCCCTTGCATTCTGCCAATAAACCGATGTCTGCTTCCTGTCTTACCTACAAATGATCCTATCTAATCGTTAATCTCATATCCCTTCAAAGCTGTACAGTCAGGTATTTGCATGAGCTGACCGTTCCCAACTGTGACTCATCGATGTCTTGGGATACTAAATTTATCCGTCACTAACGTACAACATGAACTGCCCATTTCCCTGGGCACACACAAAGTTTCTTCTGCATCTGTCGATGACTTTTCGTGCAATATGACATGATACGTCCTCCCGACCAAAAAAATCCTCAGTCCAGTCACAAATATCGCTTTATACTCCCTACAGCTGTACTTTTGGCAATAAGCCTAGATGTGTTAATGTGCCAAATGCTAGTCGGAAATCAACAAATAGTGCCTATACCTGATCCATGGATTTCAGTATGTCATGTGAAAAAAAATTGCGAGTTGGGTTTCAAATAATCTACGTTTTCTGAACCCGTGCTGGCTCGCACGGAGAGGTTTTTTTCTGTTAGAGATGCCTCATTATGTTTGAGTTCAGATAATGTTCTAAGATGTCAAGGATATCAGACACTAGTTTTGTGTATCACTTCTGATACCCTTCTTTTGATGGGTGTGACCTGTTCATTTTTTCCAACAACTGCGCACGGTTTTTGTTTGAGGGATCTACGATAGATTATAGTCAATATAGGGACTAATTCAGCCGCAAATTGGATATAGAATTTGACACGTCAGACCCTAATGTTTCGTTCAGTTTCAATTACTTGTACTGTTTCTCAAACCCACTAACACTAAAATGTATTTCACTCATATTTTCACTGGCACGAGAATTAAATTGGGGCAGTACACACTGAAGGCTTCACGTATTGCTCTCTTTAAGTCAAATGCGTTTCCATCAGCATCTACCTGTAGTCCTTTGTTTTACATCTGCTATACGGTAGTCTCTATTTTTTCACAAGTTTCTTCACGTTGATTGCACAGCATCGAGTGTCCCTCTCATCATGAACTGTTCTACTGTGTACACATCCATCCAGTGTACGATCAACTATTGTTCTAAACATCTGGTAATCGGGGGCTCAAGGATGCAACAATTTTTAAAAAATAACAAAGCATAGTGCCCCACTGCCCTCTGGGCGCCCAGCCGGCCGGTTATGCAACCCGCCTGGCTTGGCGCTAGGCCGGCGCACCTGCGGGTACGCGCGCTCCTAGTACGACCAGAGCGCGCGTACGCTATATTGCACTCCCGCTGGTGCCTGCAGAGTCTAAGTCCGTTATCAGCGCGTTACGTAACCAAGGTCACGCGTTCTCTATATAAGCGGGCAGTGCACGCCAGCGGAATCATTCCGCTGTGAGCTCTATCTGCAACAGTATTGAAGCACTATGCCTCGTCGACGTGTGTATCGTCATCGCCGCCACCGCATGCCAGTTTACAAACACATAATCAGCCTGGAAAATTCTAAATATTTTCGTTACATCAGGATTTGAATCTCGTTATCGATAGAGGGATCCAATTATATTATACTGTAAGTAGGCTGTTTATGTTTTCTTTATGTAAGTAAGCTGTTTATGTTTTCTTATTGGCAACGTTACGTAGCGCTCTATATGAAAATCACTGGCTGTGCTGTGTGCAGTCTGTGGCTAGTTTGCATTGTTGTCTGCCATTGTAGTGTTGGGCAGCGGCAGCTGGATGTGAACAGCGCGTAGCGTTGTGCAGTTGGAGGTGAGCCGCCAGCAGTGGTGGATGTGGGGAGAAAGATGGCGGAGTTTTGAAAGTTTGTAAAAATGGATGTCATGAACTGCTGTATATATTATGACTTTCGATGGCTATTAAGGTAAATAATCGTTTGTTCTCTATTAAAATCTTTCATTTGCTAACTATCCCTATCAGTAGTTAGTGCCTTCCGTAGTTTGAATCTTTTATTTAGCTGGCAGTAGTGGCGCTCGCTGTATTGCAGTAGTTCGAGTAATGAAGATTTTTGTGAGGTAAGTGATTTGTGAAAGGTATAGGTTAATGTTAGTCAGGGCCATTCTTTTGTAGGGATTTTTGAAAGTCAGATTGCGTTGCGCTAAAAATATTGTGTGTCAGTTTAAGTACAGTCTTGTAAAATTGTTCTAAGGGGACGTTTCATATGTCGACCCTTAGCCGAGGATATCTCACTGGAAGCTTCTGATTTTTTCTTGTAGTTTGTGTAATTAGTGTAGATTTTGTTTATTGCTAGTGCGTAATTGTATTGAGAATCTCCTTTGTAGTTGCAGTCTTTCATTGTTGTACAGTAAAACAGTTGTGGCATGGATGTAGATTTGCACCAATTATTTCGCAGCTGCGCTTGCAATTAACTAGATATTATTTTCAGTGCTATGTTAATGTATTCCCCTATTTTTGCTCTTCAAATTGTGTTTTTCTGTCTTGTTGTGTGAAATATTGTGACAATAATGGCGTGTAAAAACGTAATACTAGGCTCCAAAGTAAACTGAGAAATGACAGTGAAGACGAAAGTAGTGTGTTAGCGCCACCATGTAATGAATTAACTAATGTTCAACATAGTAATTTGGTAACTGTGCTTAGGGAAATTGAGCGGGCGGCAAACAATGGCGTAGGCAGTGAAACAATTAGTGAACAGGGTAGCATTATCGATCGATCGCTCGGCAACAGCTCGCCTCAGGAATCCGAAATGATAGGACACAATTTTGCAAATACTATAGATTCAGGTTTTGCGTCCTCACCATTTTCTCAAATAAGTCAAGATACATTTTCTGCTTGTCAAAATGTGAATGTTGCTGGTGCAAATGCACTGCCGAAAAGCGTAGAGGAACAGATTCCAGACACTAATGCATTGTTATTACAATTAATGCAACAAATGGGACAAAATCTTCAAAAGTTAGACACAATGGAACAGAATCTTCTAAAGTTAGACACAATGGAACAAAATCAGAGACAAACACAGCAAAAGCTTCAAAAGTTAGACACAATGGAACAAAATCTTCAAAAGTTAGACACAATGGAACAAAATCTTCGGAAGTTAGACACCACTTGAAAAAACACGTGAAGATTTAACTACTGAGTTACATAACATTGAATCGAAATCTCAAAAAGTCTGCAATGAAGTAAAAACACAAATTTGTGAGCATTTTCAACCTATTTTTTCGCGGCATGACAATGCATTACAGAATCACGAAGCAGCCATAAAAGAGCTGCAAACCATTGTTCATGAAAATCATGAGACCTTGTGGGCTAAAATTGACTCAGTTGCATCTACCGATTCGGTTACGCAACTTGCAAAAACTCAGTAAAACTTAAAGGACACAGTAGATTCGATTTCAACACAAATGGACACTCTGAAACTTGGTTCAGAAAAACGCACTGAGGAAATGTGTCCACTATCGGAGAAAGTAGCCGAACTTTCGGATCAGGTCATTAACTTATCTACAAAGGTAGATGATGATCTGAATGACACAAGACCCGTAGCCTTCACTGACACAGAAGAGTGTGAACAAATTAGAAAATTCAAACAAAATCAAAATCAAATCAATACACAGTACAAAAGAGAAATCCGGGCAGTACAAGATCAGTTGACGCAGGTAATACAAGAATTACATACTTCAGAGGACACTCGCGCTCCAGTACGGGAAGAGGGACATAGAAATACAGAACAACCACAGAATAATAACACAGGACACTTCGGAAATTATGAAAGAAATTGGCAAGGCGCATTGGATTTTGAGATGGAACCGCCGAAACGAAGTAACAATGAGCGATGTGCGACTCGCCGACACGATGATTTCGACTATAAGCTGTTCATTACTACACGTAAATTCAAAACATTTAAGAATTCTGGCAACGACATTCATCTACAAGCATGGCTTCATCAGTTTTCTCATTGTTTTCCTCCCAACTGGTCATTAGAACACATATTAGAATTTATGTGTGGCTACTTGGAGAATGAACCAGCTGTAAGAATGCGATCGGTCATTCACGATTGTCACTGTGAAGGAGAAATTTATCATGCCTTCCTCTCAGCGTATTGGTCTCAAGTTACACAAGACTGAGTAAAACATAGCATCATAATGATGAAACGTTTCGAACAATCTGAATTTTCCAGTCTTGTGAAATATTTTGAAGACATGTTCCACAAGAATCAGTACCTGTCAAACCCATACAGCCCCTCAGAACTCATCCGCATTTGCTTAATCAAATTACCTGAACATTTACGACATATTATTTGCAAAAACAGGAACACAACAATTACAGGTCACATCCGTCACAATTCCGCGATGACAGAAATAATATACGACAAGGCAGTTCTTTCAATGTAAATCGTGACCAAAACAGACACCACCCGTATGACAACCGTTGGCAGAGTAGTGATAATTACAGGGAAAGATCACCTCTCCACAGTAATGACTATCACAGAGACAATCAGAGAAACAGACAATATGGGAACCAAAATAATTATTATCAACGGAGACAGAATAATTTCAGACGCAACAGTTCAGCGGGCAGTTACGATTCAGGGAGAAATTCTCCACGACGTGACCGACAAGAAAGAAACTGTGGGATCTACTGACTTGACGACAGACGATATAATCATAACGACAGACCTGAATTTTATCAGAACTGGCGGGATTCAATTAGAGCAGGGCACTTTCGACAACGTGAATTTGTAGAAGCTAGGTCTCCTAATCCCAATAACGACACGCGCCAACAAAGAAACAGACAATGACTCGCACCGCAGGCAGCCACTTGCGCCCGCTGGCTCAGGGAAAAATAACATTGACGCTAACCTTGAGCAAAATTCCAGTATTCTTTACAGACAAATACCGCATGATAATTGCGTCGAAGCTGAAACACTGCGTACTAGGAAGAGTAAAGGTTTACACTACATTTCACATGTAAAACCCTTTATTGGAAGATAATCTGCTTTTTAACTTTGTCTTTGCCATATAACGTTTCACTTCACATTTCTAGTATGCATTGTCAGACTCAGAAACTGTTACCATGCAACAATGTTTGAAGTTAAATATCCAGTCAAGAACCAAGAGAACTTATTTAAACAGAAATTACGAATGCATTGTTATTGTGAACAGATGACACAGTGTAATTGTGTGTGTGCATTCTTGCTTGTTAGTTGCACGATTACGTAACGACTATAAGGCTCACATACTTAGAACATTTACCAGTACTGCTAATGAGATTTTAATGCAACATTTTGGTTTACTTGAAAATACATTCTGAATTGAAGTACTTTCTGAGAGATACCAGATGACGCAGTGGTTGGTTTATGTGACAGTTACACGATTATATCACGACGCTACTAATGAGTGACAATATACAATGTTGCTTTTGCGGTGTTTCTGTTTTATATCTGCACAGTTTTTCTGAATTATTCTGAAAAGTAAAACATGTTTTAGTAGTAACTTTTGTGGTATAGCTACAATGAGACAGCCTTTTCCGTAGCACAACAATACATTACATTATAGTACTTTCTTGATCACGGTAAGGTACGTAATAACTACGATATCTATACACAAAGCATTTCACTTTCGTTTATGATTAGGTAAGTACATTGACTTCAGCAGAACTTTGCTTACAGAGAACGATAACTATGACACTTCCACAGAGATTATCTTACAACAAGATGCACAGTTTAGCGCTACAGTACAAGTATTTGAGTGATTAATTTTATACTTAAAACATTTATTTTTAAAGATATTTGAAGTACAATGACACAAAGGTTTTCCGTTATACATTTCATTCCATTGCTGTAATCTGTAACACCTGAGGGTATAATTACATTAATCCTCAGGGAGGTACACGCTTACTTTGTGTACCATGTGTTTGGCAAGCACAAGGAGCCCTAGCTAATATGGTATTTGCTTATACAACTTTACACATCGGTACCATATTTCTTTAACACATAATTACACAGCTATCTGATCATTTAACTGAGAGAGATAAACTTTTTTACTACGGCAGTTACAGATGTTTCTGTAATTACACCGTTGGATAACTTAACACTTACGAAATTGTATTTTGTCTGTACTTTGTGAACTGTTCATATTTTTTTGGTACCATTGTGATATTATGAGAGCTTTGAATGATGTATTTGGTATGAGATCATGATTTTTAAAGTACGTTTGAGGTAGATGACACTACTGAAATGAGCAGAGAATTTTCTTTAGGTTTTGAAATTATTGCAGAAAGCTACGTTTTTGAGATTTGACTGAGGTGTTATGATGTTATTATTACGATGACTATGTGTATTATGCTGTTGCGGTATGTTTATGATTAATAAGCTGATGCTATATGAGAAATTTGATTATGCTACATATTTATAATGATGAAATATTGAAGAATGTCGACGAATATGTATATGTGTAACAAGGTAAGGAATAAGGAGTAGTGGTTAGGCACTCTGATTTGTGAAAAAGGTTGTTGGAAACCAAGAATCGTACCTGTAAGAGTTATGAAATGTGTGTAAATGCGTAAATGTATCACAATGCCGGCAAAAATTTTTTGGACACTGTTATATTCATAAGATTTTGTTTCTACACATTTGCAACGCAAATTCTCGACCTGTGAAATTTTGTATATGAGACTGTCACTGTAGCGGAAACTGCTGTCGTAAATATTTCCATAAGAAAGTTAACGGACCACCTGTCAGACACCTGAAAAAAAAGCCATTAGTGAGGGCCTTCTTAGAGGCACAGGTAGAAAAAAAGAAAGGGGAGGCCATTATCCTCGCTATTGACATTTCCTTGTTGAAAGCATACTGTGGAGCTCATAATTTATGATATTTACTAAAATGCCTAATGAAATGATGGGAAACATTTTACATCTATTGTCTTTGTAGTTGAGAGATTGCTCATTTTGTTTAATATCTGGTTTCCAGCTGTGTTGCAGCATTAGTTTTATAAAATAAACTTAGATGCATTTGCTAATGTGAACACTTTCTGTCAACAGATCTATTAAATAATTATTTTATGATCCACATTCTTCGAAAAAGGAGCTCTTGGAATGGAAAGAACAATAAGAAGGGACTGATAAAAATAACTGCATATATAATTTTCTTTTCAAGTACTTGGTAATTTTTTGTAGAATTAGTTTTTGTGGTGCACCACTTTAATTACATAGACATTAAGATGCGAATAGACATTTCCCTTATCTGCATTGTTGTCTTTAGTGTACTATTTTTTCTGCTTGAGCTATGTCATGTTTAGGTATAAGTTACTGCTGTTTGCCAGGCATAGTATTACTGAATTTGACTTTGTGTTACTCTGCTAAGCCAGTTTATTACTGATTTATTTTTCTTGTTTGCTGCTCATTGCATATTAGTTGTAATATTGTTGCTTACTTTGCCAATTTGAATTTTTTGTCATTGATGTTTGTGTTAATTATTTTGTGCTGCTGCATTGCCTCGTCCCTTAGTTTAGCATCTGAGCTCAGTAGATTTAAGTTAGCTTAAGAGGGGGTAGCCTATAAGAGAATGAGTTGCGATGAATTTGGAAAAATGCACTGAGAGGTTATACGAGAAAAATACAGAAAGCATGCTTGAATAGGATTTTTTTGATGGAAGCAAAGGTTGAAATAAGACGAACGATCTATGGAATGAAGTTTTGGGTTGGACTGCAGTACCAAATGTTACACTGAAAACGAACCCTGTCCTTTCCTTTTGTGTTATCCCACTATGTGTTTGTGTACCCTTGTGTATTTGTTTTCTTCCTGTCTCTGTGTAGTTTCATAGAATTTTTTCTTCTTTTAATATTAAGCTACATTCACTATGATGAGGAATACTGTTCTCGTCAAATATAATTGGCATTAATAACATGTTATTTACCTTGTAAAGATGCTTAGACATTATTTATTCTGTTTTGTTTTAATGCTCATGTGTAAAGTTGATGTTTCAATAATTATTCTGATCTTTTATGTATGTACTCATGTAATAATTCCTGTAACACTGATGTATATGTTATTTCGATTCTTTTGTAAAGCTTGTACTACAAATGTTATCTGTATTGTTATGTTCTTTAATGATGTTTTCTGTATTTCTGTAACTGTATTCTCATGTTATAAAGTTGTAATTGACACCAGTTCATCAAATTAAGTAACTTGTAAGTTACATTTCACTGCACACGTTTCTGTTGGTCATAGTATATGGACAATATGTGAGAAGTAGGGAGTGATAGTGTTTGCACGTGTGTTAATAATTCAGCAAGGGACTGGATAACAGCATTGCTGGTTCTAAGGACAATTCCAAAAATTTCTTGAGTGGACAAGTGGTGGTTTATGGACTTGCTATATTGTCTGCAAGACTTCTAAGGACAATTCCAAAAACTTTGTGCGTTCACAAGTGGTGGTTTATGGACTTGCTATCTTCTCTGCAAGACTCTTCGATGGTGATTGTGCACCTGCACAGTCACAGCAGATGGCTGCTGGCCATCTCTACATGGACTACAGTGGGTCTGCATCTCTGGTGGCCCACCAACACCAATACCACAATCTCTACCAGGACTACAGTAGTCTGCTCTGTGATGACCTATCTACCAATATTCTTCAAAACTTCGAATGACTCTACTGTGGGTTTACTCTGTTGTGGCCCATTACCTGTCAGCATGTCAAGAGTCAGCACTGTCTTTCCGTTGGAAGGACAACACTACTTCTTCAAGACTGCATGGAAATCCACTACTTCCGTGTACATTGTCTTTTACTGCTCAGACTTTGAGAAAAACACTGCAATTTTACTGGACTGTCTTTATGGACTGTGAGAAAATTTTAGCTTTTGACCAACATTGTATCAATAGGTGTGTGCATTGGATATCTTTGTTATTGTAATTATGAAAAATTTTATCAAATCATTATTGGCCACTGCCCAAAACAATTTGTAAATTTTTTTGTGGGGAGCATGGGGGCTATGTAAGTAGGCTGTTTATGTTTTCTTTATGTAAGTAAGCTGTTTATGTTTTCTTATTGGAAACGTTACGTAGCGCTCTATATGAAAATCACTGGCTGTGCTGTGTGCAGTCTGTGGCTAGTTTGCATTGTTGTCTGCCATTGTAGTGTTGGGCAGCGGCAGCTGGATGTGAACAGCGCGTAGCGTTGTGCAGTTGGAGGTGAGCCGCGAGCAGTGGTGGATGTGGGGAGAGAGATGGCGGAGTTTTGAAAGTTTGTAAAAATGGATGTCATGAACTGCTGTATATATTATGACTTTTGATGAATATTAAGGTAAATACATTGTTTGTTCTCTATTAAAATCTTTCATTTGCTAACTATCCCTATCAGTAGTTAGTGCCTTCCATAGTTTGAATCTTTTATTTAGCTGGCAGTAGTGGCGCTCGCTGTATTGCAGTAGTTCGAGTAATGAAGATTTTTGTGAGGTAAGTGATTTGTGAAAGGTATAGGTTAATGTTAGTCAGGGCCATTCTTTTGTAGGGATTTTTGAAAGTCAGATTGCGTTGCGCTAAAAATATTGTGTGTCAGTTTAAGTACAGTCTTGTAAAATTGTTCTGAGGGGACGTTTCAATACCTATCTGTGATACTGAGTCTTGCCCAAACAATCTCGCATAAAGCTTCAATTTCGATCTTGGTGAATTTGAGTTTCTTCTCTGCTCCTGCAACTAGGCAACCTCTACTTTTTATTAACCTGACCTTTCGTTACACGCTTGATTCAAATGGCTCTAAGCGCTATGACACTTAACATCTGAGGTCATCAGTCCCCTAGACTTAGAACTACTTAAACCTAACTAACCTAAGGACATCACACACATCCATGCCTGAGGCAGGATTCGAACCTGTGACCATAGCAGCAGCGCGGTTCCGGACTGAAGCGCCTAGAACCGCTTGGCCACAGCAGCCGGCGGTACACGCTTGAACGAATCATTAAAATCTCATCGGTGTCAACTTCAGGTTTTAACCAGCTTACTGTACCTGCAATTATGTGGGCTTCACAACATTTTAGGGGCGCATCAAACACTAGCACTTTGCTGTGAATGTTTAGACAGTTAGCCTCTAGGATTTTGTATTGTCAACTGTGGGAGCTTCTATCTTGCACTGATACTTCAAGGTTTCCGGCAGGTATCGTTACCTGGACTGGATCGGGTGTTCCCTAATAATGATAATAATAATAATAATAATAAACCTTGTGTGCACCCCACATACAGCGAATTACCTGGTTAGCTGCGTTCAATGTATAGTGCACACCTGTCGCATTTAGGGAGATCCTATAGTTCTCAAAACTATGGCGCAGGTCTAGGAAGTCACAGCCTAGCTTGTCGCTCAGCCTTTCGTCTCTGGTTTAGACCTTTTACTCGACTTAGAGCCAAGGGGCTATTATCTGTCTTGTGGACAGTGAAGCAAATGAAGGGGCCAGTGAAGCAAATCAAGAGCTTGAAATTCTGTGAATGAGGTGGTATTCTTCATCGTTTCTGCTAGTCGCTGGAATGATTTAAGTACGAGCTCTAAGCGTAGATGTGTGCACTGTTCCACAATCTACAGTTGCTTCACCCTGTTCCCTCAATGACTGCCGGAATAACCTCTTCAACATGCTGAATGAGGCCCTCAGGCATACACTGGGAGCACCTACTGTTCCTTCCCATCTGTTGCTGCCGTTTCCATAAGGACTACCACTAATCACAGTACGTTTGAACGGCCGACGATTAATAGTCTCTGTTGATCCATTGTGGGGCATGGGACGACAGCTGGCATGAACGTCTTGATGTAATAATTTACCAACAGCCATACATATTGTAGAAATTTATTTTATTTTATGAACTACGTGCTACCAGTTTCGGCATTACACTGATGCCAACCTCAGGCCCCTGTACAATGAGCAGAAGAAATGTACCATTATAAAAAATATAGAACATACGTTAACAGTTGTTAGGTATCATGTTAAGTGTGTAAGTGGCTCAAAAAGACATATTGTACATCATTAAAACTATATGTAACATTAGGGCAAATATGCTTCTGCGTATGTCATGCTGTTGTTGATAGTTTTCACTGTTTTACCCGAATAAAGCATGATATATGAACATATGTATACGCTGTTATTCATAAAATCGTACCACACAGTTTTAATTGGCCATGCAACACATCAAATGTACTGCATACAATCGTATGTCCAGTGGAATAGTGGAAGATTATTTTTAAATAATTAACTATTATAAATAACAATAAAATAAATTAAAATACAAGAAAATGTGACAACCAAAGTTTCATATGTGTGGTCTAGGTCGTATTATGCGTGGTACGACAAACAGCTGCCGCAATATTGACGATAAAAAGCATCAAAGAGTTTGTCTTAAAACCTAATTGCATTCACGAAGTAAACCAATGCAATCGTACTATAAAATCATCAAACACCTGGTCATCATAGGCACTTCATTAGGACCCTTATGTAGGACAACCCCATATTGTGCTGAGTCGATTAATACAACACCAGTAGCTGCTTCATATAGTCATGGTAACAAAGAAGATTCTCAATCTCTTTATATGAAAAAGTGTCTGTCTCCCTACATATAAGTCCTATACAAATATGCAGAATTATACCTAGTGGAATCGATTGAATAAAAAGGAAAAGAAGAAAATGAGAAATATAGGAGGCTGCCTATATGTCTGAACATAAATCTCAGAATGGAATGTATACCAACCCTGAGACTAATGGTATCACCTATAACCATGTCAAATCATTCTCAGGTTGCATTAAGGCCGGGTGTTGTAGCGTATGGGATGACTATCCAGATCTTAAGTACATCATCCAGTGTCATCATATTCTGTCTAATGACCGTAATGAGTCGGAAACTATCTGCATGGGTCAAAATGCCACAGTACCTAAAGACTGATCAAAATATTCAATTAGCTAGAATCAAACTGTTGTGTCGGCAGATTAGCCAACACAACGCACATTAATTTAGAGGAGGCAGAAATGCACGCGTCAACTCATGCATGCTGGCGTTAGGTCTGAAACAGGATACGTAATGAATGCTATAAAGAAAAGTACGTAGCTGCTGGAATACTTAACTTTAATCCATCATTTGTATACAGCGTTCTTGATGATACAAGTGAGACTCTCTCTGTAAATGGTTAATGGCGCCTTGCTAGGTCGTAGCCATGGACTTAACTGAAGGCTATTCTAACTATCTCTCGGCAAATGAGAGAAAGGCTTCGTCAGTGAAGTCGCTAGCAAAGTCGTCCGTACAAATGGGGCGAGTGCTAGTACGTCTCTTTAGACCTGCCTTGTGGTGGCGCTCGGTCTGCAATTACTGACAGTGGCGACACGCGGGTCCGTCGTATACTAGCGGACCGCGGCCGATTTAAAAGCTACCACCTAGCAAGTGTGGTGTCTGGCGGTGACACCACAAAACAATAACGGACTTATACCCATTAGCTAAGTGTCAGGGAGTGCAATGTTGCACCAAGTATAAAACTGGTTGAGTGGCAACTCAAGAGTGCAACAGTACAGTAATCCAAAAGGGTTAGAAAATGATGTTGGCCACATTTGCAAATTATGGCAATGGACTTCCATGGGAGGGGAAAAATTTAGTGTTGACCATAAGCGCCTTATATTGGCAAATATCAAAATAGCATCTAAGTATAGTACACAAAATTATACTACAATCCCCATGACCATCAGTACTCAAGTATTATAAGTATCTCATTTGAATATGTATGGCAAAATTGACCTAACAATATCTATGACAATATAGGTAATTTTGCTGGTACATCACTGATGACCTGGACCAAAGTTAAAATGTAAGTCACTGCCTATTTATGCATACCGATATCATTAAATCTTGACAGGGTAACACCTATAACGCTGTGTCTATAAAATTTTTTATCCATCCTAGGTACCAGCTAACCACATACTCTCTGTGGTAAACACCCCCTTGTAACTAAATTGTAGTAAGGTTACACGAACTGGGAAATGTTATCAGAAGTAAGTCCTGGGCTTAAACATTTCATTACGATAATGCCCTCTCCCTTCCCCCCCGCCCTCCGTCTCACACAGCGAGATATTCTACTGCTTGTCTTCGTGCTCGCCAAGCACTATCTTGTCCAGAAAGGTCGCCAGATCTTTCCGCGATCGAGAACGTTATGAGCATTAAAGGCAGGGCCCTCCAACCATCGCAGAGTTTGACGCCAACTGGACAGAATTTAGTGAGCTATCCCTCAGGAGGACATCCAACAACTCTCTCAATCAGTGCCAAACCGAATAACTGCTTGCATAAGTGCCAGAGGTGGACTAACGCGTTATTGTCTTTTTCTGTTTGTGAAGCTCTTTCTCTTGAATAAATTTTTCTGAAATTATAATCATTTGTTAACCTGTACTTGTACATCACATCTGCCAATTTCCGTGTCATTCGAATAATTCATTCGTGGTGCGTAGTTGTAAGTGTGTTGCATAAACTGTTTCGTAACAAATCGGCGTCTGTAAATAAGTAACATTGAAACGTCCCCTTAGAACAAATTATACAAGACTGTGCTTAAACTGACATACAATATTTTTAGCGCAACGCAATCTGACTTTCAAAAATCCCTACAAAAGAATGGCCCTGACTAACATTAACCTATACCTTTCACAAATCACTTACCTCACAAAAATGTTCGTTACTCAAGCTACAGCAAAACAGCGAGCGCCACTACTGCCAGCTAAATAACAGATTCAAACTACGGAAGGCACTAACTACTAGTAGGCATAGTTAGCAAATGAAAGATTTTAATAGAGAACAAACAATGTATTTACCTTAATATTCATCAAAAGTCATAATATATACAGCAGTATATGACATCCATTTTTACAAATTTCAAAACTCCGCCATTTCTCTCCCCACATACACCACTGCTGGCGGCTCACCTCCAACTGCACAACGCTACGCGCTGTTCACGTCCAGCTGCCCAACACTACAATGGCAGAACCTAAACAGCCTACTTACATAGCCCCCATGCTCCCCACAAAAAAATTTTACAAATTGTTTTGGGCACTGGGCAATACATATTTGTTAAAATTTTTCATAATCGTAATTACAATAACAAAGAAATCAAATGCACACACTTAATGATACAATGTTGGTCAAAAGCTAAAATTTTCTCACAGTCCATAAAGATAGTCCTGATCATTCATCATAATAGTAATTACAGTTTTTTTTTCACGAAGTCTCATTAGTAAAAGAAATTGCACACAGAAGTAGTGGATTTCCATGCAGTCTTGAAGAAGTAGTGTTGTCCTTCCAACGGAAGGACAGTGCTGACTCTTGACATGCAGACAGGTAATGGGCCACAACAGAGCAAACCCACAGCAGAGTCAGTCGAAGTTTTGAAGAATATTGCTAGGTAGGTCATCACACAGAAGACCCACTGTAGTCCTGGTAGAGATTACGGTATTGGTGGGCCACCAGAGGAGCAGACCCACTGCAGTCCTTGTAGAAATAATGATACTGGTGAGTCAGCAAAGGTGTAGACCCACTGTAGTCCTTGTAGAAATAATGGTATTGGTGGGTCACCAAAGGTGTAGACCCACTGTAGTCCTTGTAGAGATGGCCAGCAGCCATCTGCTGCGACTCTGCAGGTGCACAATTACCATCGAAGAGTCTTGCAGAGAAGATAGCAAGTCCATAAACCACCACTTGTACACTCACGAAGTTTCTGGAATTGTCCTTAGAACCAGCAATGCTGTTATCCAGTCCCTTGCTGAATTAGTAACACACGTGCAAACACTAACAGTCCCAACTTCTCACATATTGTGCATTACTATGACCAACAGAAATGTGTGCAGTGAAATGAATGCTTACAAGTTACTTAATTTGATGAACTGGTGTCAATTACAATATTATAACATGAGAATACAATTACAAAGGTACAAAATAAATCATTAAAAACATAACAATACAGATAACATTTGTAGTAATACAGGCTATACAAAAGAATAGAAATAACATATACATCAGTGTTACAGGAATTATAAGTACCTACATAAAAGATCAGAATAACTTTTGAAACATCAACTTCACACATGAGCAACAAAACAGAACAGATAAATAATGTCTAAACATCTTTACAAAGTAAATAACATATTATTAATGCAAATTATATTTGAGGCTAACAGTATTCCTCATCATAGTGAATGTAGCTGAGTATTAGAAAAATTCTACAACATAAATCGTATCAGATAAACACATAAAGACAGGAAGAACACAAATACACAAGGGTACACGAACACATAGAGGGATAAGACAAAAGGAAAGGACAGCATTTGTTTTCAGTGTAACATTTGGTACTGCAGTCCAACCCAAAACTTAATTCCATAGATCGTTCCTCTTATTTCGACATTTGCTCCAGCCAAAAAATTCTATCCAAGCATGCTTTCTGCATTCTGTTCACACATTTCTTACCTCATTATTTATTTACCATTATCTTACCTCAACATTTATTTCCAAGAATATCCTACCTAAACCTGTTGTCCCTAAACCCTACTTTTTTTGTTCATATCCTCTTTCAAAATTCTTTTTTTGGTCACACCATTTTCTTATAGCTTCTCAATGCATTTCTTCCAATTCATCATAGCGAGTTTCTTATATAGTCTACCCCCTCTTAAGCTAACTTAAATCTACTGAGCTCAGATGCTAAACTAAGGGACGAGGCAATGCAGCAGCACAAAACAATTAACACAAACAGCAATGACAAAAAAATAGAAAATTGGAAAGCAAGCTACAGTAAATCTAAATTACCAAGCAATGCAACATTACAACTAATATGAGCCAATGGGCAGCAACAAGAAAAATAAATCAGTAGTAAAACTAGCTTAACAAAGTAATACAAAGTGAAATTTAGTAGCACTATGCCTGGCAAACAGCAGCAGTAAATGCTATAACTTATACCTAAGCATGACAAAGCTCAAGCAGAAAAAATAGTACACTAAAGACAACAATGCAGATAAGGGAAATGTCTATTCACATCTTAATGTCTATGTAATTAAAGTGGTGCACCACAACTTATTCTACGAAAAATATTACCAAGTAGTTGAAAAGAATATTATATATGCAGTTATTGTTATCAGTCCCTTCTCATTGTTCTTTCCATTCCAAGAGCTCCTTTTTCGAAGAATGTGGATCATAAAATAATTATTTAATAGATCTGTTGACAGAAAGTGTTCACATTAGCAAATGCATCTAAGTTTATTTTATAAAACTAATGCTGCAACACAGCTGGAAACCAGATATTAAACAAAATGAGCAATCTCTCAACTACAAAGACAATAGATGTAAAATGTTTCTCATCATTTCATTAGGCATTTTAGTAAATATCATAAATTACGAGCTCCACAGTATGCTTTCAACAAGGAAATGTCAATAGCGAGGATAATGGCCTCCCCTTTCTTTTTTTCTACCTGTGCCTCTGAAAACGCACACACTAATGGCTTTTTCTCCAGGCGTCTGATGCAGCTGGGTGCCCATGACGCATTACGTGCAGGTGGTCACTTAACTTTCTTACAGAAATATTTACGACAGCAGTTTCTGCTACAGTGACAGTCCCATATACAAAATTACACGGGTCGAGAATTTGCGTTGCAAATGTGTAGAAACAAAATCTTATGAATATAACAGTGTCCAAAAAATTTTCGCCAGCATTGTGATACATTCACGCATTTACACACATTTCATAACTGTTAAAGTACGATTCTTGGTTTCCAACAACCTTTTTCACAAACCAGAGTCCCTAACCACTACTCCTTACTCCTTACCTTATTACACATATACATATTCATCAACACGTCTTCAACAATTCATCATAATAAATACATATCATAATAAACATTCCTCAACAACATAATACACATCGTCGTCGTAATAATAACATCATAACACCTCAGTCAAATCTCAAAAACGTCGTAGCTTCCTGCAATAATTTCAAAACCTAAAAAAATTCTCTGCTCATTTAAATATCGTCATCTACCTCAAACGTACTTTAAAAATCGTGATCCCATACCAAATATATCATTCAAAGCTCTCATAATATCACAATGGGTCCGAAAAAATATGAACAGTTCACAAAGTACAGACAAAATACAATTTCGTAAGTGTGAAGTTACCCAACTGTGTAATTGCATAAACATGTGTCACTGATGTAGTAAAAAAAATGATTGTTTCTCTGTTAAATAATCAGGTGGCTGTGTAATTCTGTGTTGGAGAAATATGGTACCGATGTGTAAAGTTGTATAAGCAAATACCATATTAGCTAGGGCTCCTTGTGCTTGCCAAACACATGGTACACAAAGTAAGTGTGTACCCCCCTGAGGATTAATGTAATTATACCCTCAGGTATTACAGATTACAACAATGGAATGAAATGTATTACAGAAATCCTTTGTATCATTGTACTTCAAATATCTTTAAAAATAAATGATTTAAGTACAAAATTAATCACTCAAATTCGTGTCCTGTAGCGCTAAATGTGCGTCTTGCTGTAAGATAATCTCTGTGGAAGTGTCGTAGTTATTGTCCTCCGAAAGCTAAGTTCTGCAGAAGTCAATGTACTTACCTCATGATAAACAAAAGTGAAATGCTTTGCGTATAGATATCTTAGTTATTACGCTTATTGTTGTGATGAAGAAATTACTGTGCTGTAATGTATTGTTGTGCTACGGAAAAGGCTGTCTCATTGTAGCTATACCACAAAAGTTACTACTAAAACATGTTTTACTTTCCAGAATAATTCAGAAAAACTGTGCAGATATAAAACAGATACACCGCAAAAGCAACATTGTAAATTGTCACTCATTAGTAGCGTCGTGATAAAATCGTGTAGCTGTCACATAAACTAACCAGTGTCATCTGGTATCTCACAGAAAGTACTTTAAATCCAGAATGTATTTTCAAGTAAACCAAAATGTTGCATTAAAATTTCATTAGCAGTACTGGTAAATGTTCTAAGTATGTGAGCCTTATAGTCGTTACGTAATCGTGCAACTAACAAGCAAGAATGCACACACACAATAACACTGTGTCGTCTGTTCACAATAACAATGCATTCGTAATTTCTGTTTAAATAAGTTCTCTTGGTTCTTGACTGGATATTTAACTTCAAACATTGTTGCATGGTAACAGTTTCTAAATCTGACAATGCATACTAGAAATGTGAAGTGAAACGTTTTATGGCAAAGACAAAGTTAAAAGCAGATTATCTTTCAATAAACGGTTTTACATGTGAAATGTGGTGTAAACCTTTACTCTTCCTAGTACGCAGAGTTTCAACTTCAACGCAGTTATCATGTGGTATACGTCGGATTCTGTAAGGTCCATTGTAAACTAGAAAGAATTTGTGACTCAAGTGTTTCTTCTTACGTGACAATGAATGAGCTTTAATGAGAACTTTCTGACCAATATATAATTTCTTTGCATTTGCTTTACCGTGTAGTTTTCTCCTTTTGTTTGCTGCAGATTTTATATTTTTAAGAGCCAAATCAATTATGTCTTTGTGTCGAAGTTTACGTGTATTCGGGAAAGGTACAAGCTCTCTGATTCTGTTCGGTGGTTCTTCATTCTTTAGTACAAGAGTAGGTGGTAAAGCAGTGGAATCATGAGGCATTTCATTCAGCACATTTTGAAATAAGTGTAAATATCTGTCCCAATGCTGATGCTTTCCGTGACAATAAAGTCTGCAAAGCTTATTGATTTCTTTCATAATCCGTTCAGACGTGTTACAATTTGGTGAGTGCAATGAAATAAAAACAGGTTTGATTTTATGATTCCGAAGCATGCGGGACCAAACAGCAGATCTGAATTGCGGTCCGTTATCTGAAATGACTTTAGCAACGTGGCCAACTTCAAGTAAGAAATTTTTAACAAAGGCGTTGGATACAGACCGTCCAGTGGCTTTACGTAACGGAGTGAAAGAAATAAATTTTGAAGTAAGTTCAACAGCGACTAGAACGTACGAAAATCCATTCGATGTTCTGACAAGGGGTCCCAAGGGATCAACAGCAGCAAATTCTTTTAATTTACAAGGAATAATAGGAAACAACGGAGCACGACGTGAGATAGTAGATGGTTTCGCCTTTTGACAAAGTTTACAAATACACAAGACTCTTCGAATTCTCTTTTCCATATTGTTAAAATAACAAGTCGTTCGAAGAATATGATAACATTTTCGTGGACCAAAATGTGCGTAGCTGAAATGAATGTACCAAATGAGCTTATTAACAAAATCGTCTGGAATGCAAAGTACCCATAGCTTGTCATCAACAGTGCAGCGTTTGAAGAGTATGTTGTTTCTAACCAGGTAATAATGCCGAATCTGAGTGTGTGTCTTTTCACGCCATTTACTTTTGATGTCTTTCCAAATCGGATCTTTATCTTGTTCATGAGCAATGTCCTTTAAAGATGTGGTGATGAAGTTTTCAAAGGCGACTTTCTGAATGTAAAGAATACTGAAATTTTTCTCGAGGTTGCCTTCTGTGTTACTTTTCTCAAGCCCAGCCGGTGCGCGTGACAGTGCGTCCGCAACAATGTTCTCCTTGCCGGGTAATGTAGACTATTGTGAAGTGGAATTCTTGCAGAAACAATGCCCAACGTTTTAACCTGTCATGATTTAATTTTGAAGACATAAGAAATTGTAATGCACGATGATCACTGCATACTTTTACGTGCTTACCAGAAACAAAGAAAAATATATACAGCAGTTCATGACATCCATTTTTACAAATTTCAAAACTCCGCCATTTCTCTCCCCACATCCACCACTGCTGGCGGCTCACCTCCAACTGCGCAACGCTACGCGCTGTTCACGTCCAGCTGCCCAACACTACAATGGCAGACAACAATGCAAACTAGCCACAGACTGCACACAGCACAGCCAGTGATTTTCATACAGAGAGCGCTACGTGGCGGCGTCGTTACCAATATAAGAACCTAAACAGCCTACTTACAACATATCACGTGACTTTTCTTTCTGTTTTAACCGGAGTATATTCTGTCTGCATTTATCGTAAATTGTAACTGTTTGCGAATTTGTTGGTGACAGTAATCCGAAAAACGTTCCAGAGATATGCTAAAACTTTTACCAAAATTGTTCTGCCGTCATGCGAGGTATCTCTTCAGTTCCAATAGGCTACTGTTAATACTTGTAATATATCAGACTCAAAATTAGGAGAGAATCAACAAGCTTAGTTTAAAGTTACTTGCTTACCCTCCTCTAAAATACTGCAACAGGTACAATGCTGCCGTATTACGTTTGCTGTTCTCGGGCAGAGGACGAATTGCTGCTGTTCATAAGCATCTGGTAACCACCATGTCTACTGTCAAAGGATTGGAACCTACTCCAAATGAGTGTGTTGAGAAGGCTACTGTGAGTCGTGTAGTATCCTCTCTTGTGGAGGATTTCTGTTCTGCAGGAAATACAGGATCCATCACTGTTAGTCCACTAGACTGTGAGTGCCGTCTCCTGTGTCAACAGCAGGAAAACGCAAAGTGACAGAGAAATCCAATTTACTGCACGAAATTACTCTATCCCGGAATGAAAGCAATAAAAAGGTACATTCTAGCATGGAATTCTTAGGTCCTATCTTCTACAGAGTCGTGCAAACGTTCCGTAAAAACAATATAGAATTAGGCTTTACCAGTAAAAACACATTAGCAAACACACTCACTGATTCTATAGAAAAACACGACCCCCTTATGAGATCTGGAGCCTACAAAATTAAATGTAGTGACTGCGACGGAATATATGTTGGTCGTACTGGGAGGACATTTAAAGAAAGATTCCGTGAACATACAGCTTTGCATACTATTAAGCACTATATATTGTCGATAAAGGAGGGACGATAAATATACTTTAAGAGTTAGAAATTTACATCCATGCAGCAAGAGGATAAAAATCTGTTGAATGAGCAAAACGAATCTAAAAATAATTTCTTTTTCGAAATTTTTCACGACCTATTACCCTGTTATCAAGAACATTTAATAGTCCCTGGATACGTTAGCCTCTCCATAGCTTGATTTTTATTGCGTCGTCCTCACAAGAGTTCCACTAGAAACGAATATACTATTATCGATTCTTACCAGCAACGTTTCCTATAACCTTTGACACTGTGGTTTCATCTTTGACCGCACATCGATGTTTGCAAACCGCCACAGTCTGTGTCGCCTGGCCATCAAGAGCTGTTACAGGAGCATAAAACGTAGTGTGTTGACGTCTTCTTGAAACTCTATTATTTACCCCAATATTTTGTATTTTAGATTTGATTCACGGATCCAGTTATATGGCTCCTTCCATGTACAGCGATTTTGCGACTATGACGAGTGGTGAGTGATATATTTTACTCTGTAACACCCTAATTACGAACTTCTTTGATTGTGCATCATAATATTGCAGTAGATATTTGAGAAAGTGCTTGAAAGGTTACAAGTAGCGTTAGAGTTAGATTCTTTTGTATAAATATCTCACCCGATACAAATAATTTTAGGTGTTGATTTTTCTTAGATTTTTCGTAATATTTACTGTGACCATTTACTTCCTACACCTCTCTGGTATATTGGACAATAGGGTTACGCAATATTTGCATTTCGTCTGTCAACCTCTTCCTACATGAATCGTAGTAAATGTGTATATTAACTTTAAATATCACAGCAACGCTGATGTAGATATAAATGACAGGACGGACAAAAAAAATTTAGTAGTTTAGACTAAGGTGTAGGTAGCCATCAACACCTATGATAAGGGGTTGTTATCCGAAGTTCACATATTTTACATTTTTAGTTTTGACTCGTATATGTTGAGTGTTTGTGTTGGTTCACATCAGATCTGTATTATTTGAACCTAATCGAACCACTGCGTCCCCATTGAATTACTTGGCCTCTGATACATTTGTAGCCAGTGAGTTTTTATACCTATTTGGTAACGTTAGAGATGCCATGAAGGGCAACAAAACAGGATGGTTAATATCGTCAACGTACTGCTGTGCTGGAAGGGTGTCGCGGATAACAAACAAAGGGGTCCTGTCTGGTTGGTATCCCCGTCGGTGTCTGGTTCGCTTCCAGACACTTTATCGGCGTGGAGTCTCGTTGACTGGAGTAGTCTTTGATGATGAATCCCGCTTCGATTGGGAACCTCCCCACAAGCCTTCGGCCTGGAATCTCGTTGACTGGAGATAAGTCCAGCTTCGAACTGAGTCCACACGACCAGCGAAGACGTGACTGGAGACGCGCCGGGCAGCATACGGATACCAATCTGACTCTCGTCCGCCGCGTGATCCGACAACGAAAAGTTGTGATGTGAGGTGGCATATCCCTCGCCACGCTTCCCTAATAAGGTCTGCAGCTCCGTCTCTGGTGGCCTCAACCTCTGAGTAATTATTAATACACCATCATCAGTTATTTTTCTCCTCAAATAGCAAAACTTCTTTACTACTTTAAGTGTCCCATTGGTATCAGACAAAGACCTTTATTTGAGGAAGAAATTTCTGAGAATGTACGTTTGGAGCACAGAATTCTGTAGTAGTGAAGCGTGGGCAGTAGGAAAACTGGAAAAGAAAAGAATCAAAGTAAGTGTGGTGCTAAAGAAGAATGTTGAAAATTAGATGGACTGATTAGGTAAGGAATGAGAAGGTTCTCCGGAGAATCGGCGAGGAAAGGAGTATACGGAAAAAATTGGCAAGAAAAAGCAAAAGGATGGTAGGATATCTGTTAAGACATCAGGAAATAACTTCCATGGTGCTAGAAGGAGCTATAGAGAGTAAGAGGGAGACCGATATTGGAATACCTCCAGCAAATAGTTGAGGACGTAGGTTGTATGTACTAGAGGAATTCGTGGCGAGACGCATTAACCCAGTATTTTGAGAAAAAAAGAAAAAAACAAGAGTCCGCTGAGTAAAGTTTTTTTAAGGCGATTATGACGTGGGCTTTCATTGGATTATAATGTTATGTAGTTTACTCTGATAATGAAATGAAGTCCCATCTTCTTGACAGTGCTTAGGGGAACGATACGGGAGACGCGCACCGCCGTGTTAGGCAAGGTCCTTATGGAGGTGGTTTGCCGTTGCCTTCCTCCGACCGTAATTGGGATGAATGATGATGATGAAGACGACAACGCAACACACCTAGTTATCTAGGTGCTGGTGAAAAATCCATGACTCCCCCGGGAATTGAACCCGGAACCCCGTGCTCGGGAAGCGAGAACGCTACCGCGAGACCACGAGCTGCGGACACTCTGATAATAATCAGAGAAAATTTAAAGCATATTATTGAGTCAAGTGGTAGCCATCGTATCACCGATGTTGTTGTTGTTGTGGTCTTCAGTCCTGAGACTGGTTTGATGCAGCTTTGCATGCTACTCTATCCTGTGCAAGCTTCTTCATCTCCCAGTACGTACTGCAACCTACATCCTTCTGAATCTGCTCAGTGTATTCATCTCTTGGTCTCCCTCTACGATTTTTAGCCTCCACGCTGCCCTCCAATACTAAATTGGTGATCCCTTGATGCCTCAGAACATGTCCTACCAACCGATCCCTTCTTCTAGTCAAGTTGTGCCACAAACTCTTCTTCTCCCCAATCCTATTCAGTACCTCCTCATTAGTTATGTGATCTACCTATGTAATTTTCAGCCTTCTTCTGTAGCACCACATTTCGAAAGCTTTTATTCTCTTCTTGTCCAAACTAGTTATCGTCCATGTTTCACTTCCATACATGTCTACACTCCATACAAATACTTTCAGAAACGACTTCCTGACACTTAAATCTCGATTTATCTTCTTCAGAAACGCTTTCCTTGCCATTGCCAGTCTACATTTTATATCCTCTCTACTTCGACCATCATCAGTTATTTTTCTCCCCAAATAGCAAATCTCCTTTACTACTTTAAGTGTCTCATTTCCTAATCTAATTCTCTCAGCATCACCCGATTTAATTCGACTACATTCCATTATCTTCGTTTTGCTTTTGTTGATGTTATATATTCTCCTTTCAAGACACTGTCCATTCCGTTCAACTGCTCTTCCAAGTCCTTTGCTCTCTCTGGCAGAATTACATTGTCTTCGGCGAACCTCAAAGTTTTTATTTCTTCTCCATGGATTTTAATATCTACTCCGAATTTTTCTTTTGTTTCCTTTACTGCTTGCTCAATATACAAATTTAACAACATCGGGGAGAGGCTACAACCCTGTCTCACTCCCTTCCCAACCACTGCTTCCCTTTCATGTCCCTCGACTCTCATAACTGCCATCTGCTTTCTGTACAAATTGTAAATAGCCTTTCGCTCCCTGTATTTTACCCCTGCCACCTTCAGAATTTGAAAGAGAGTATTCTAATCTTTCTGTAAGTCTACAACTGCTAGAAACGTAGGTATGCCTATTCTTAATCTAGCTTCTAAAATAAGTCGTAGAGTCAGTATTGCCTCACGTGTTCCCATATTTCTACAGAATCCAAACTGATCTTCCCCGAGTTCAGCTTCTACTAGTTTTTGCATTCGTCTGTAAAGAATTCTCATTAGTATTCTGCAGCCGTGTCTTATTAAACTGATAGTTCGGTAATTTTCACATCTGTCAACGCCTGCTTTCTTTGGTATTGGAATTATCACGTATAATTTTAAATTTTTCTCTGATGTTCTGATGAAGGGCAAAAAGGCAATTCCAGACGAGAAGGACGCGCTCGGTCATCCTCGTAATGGTCGCAGGTCTTCGACGCGACTTTATTTGGCAGTTTAAACTATTCATATCATTTTGTTCAACTTTTAAGTCTTGTGTATTATTGCTGTGTTGTGGCTGGTCAGGTGAATAAAAAGGTTTTTTGTCACTTTTAGCTTCCTCGCCTTCAAATAATTACCCTGAGTAGAGAAAACCATATGCCTGCCCCACGTCTGCCGTGGAGAAACGCGTAACGTGAGAGGCGCTGTACCTGAGAATGTGGCGCTGCAGCGCGACGTGAAAGTCCCGTACCGTGTGCGCCGGGGCGTGAAGAGCAATCTAGGCCTCACGCATGCTGCGCGGAGGGCCAGGCAGGTATTGACGCAGCAGATGCTAACAGGGACGGAAGACGGGGTGAACGTGCCGTGCCGCGGCTCAAGTGAAGGGGAGGCGGCGCCAGGCGATCAATCACGCGCTGTCTGTCCGCAACGGCCGCGGGCTCGCGTCCTCGCGACGCCTCACACGGCTGGTGGCTGGCGGATGGCGGAGGTAGGCGCCTGCCTGCCGAGACAGCGGCCAGCACCGAAGTTAAACGGCCAGGCGACGGTCGATGCACCTACAGATCTACCGAGCCCCGAGGATTACAGGCTCCACCCGTTACAATAACTTCTCACCAACTACGCTCCTTCAGAGAAGAGGTGGAAAGAAATTTATTAAGAAATATTCAACAGAAACTAGCACCTACACTGCTAGCTATTAAAACTGCAGCACCAGAAAGGATGGAAAATATAGAAAATTTACTTATTACTCGTGTACAGTATGGTTGGCAGAATACATGATCAAATTTGAGGGTGATTTTTAGGTAAACGGGGTGTGATAATCGGTTCACACAGCTATCACTTCTGAGGGCAACAACAGCTGAAGTCAGCTGGACATCCAGATGAAGTAAGCTTAGAAATCGGTACGTCATTTCATGCTGATTCAATTCTTTGCCAGATTTTATTAAGCATAGTGGCTGGCAAAGGGTAGCGTGTCGGTCCGTAAGCACCCAATTTTCAGATGTATCTAATGGCTGAGACTCCCGTAGTAAATTTTGAACAGGTTAACAGTGAACTACCCGCTCTGTAGAATTATGTCATCAACTGTAAACTCGCCCGTTTCAGTATCTTCCTTTGAAACCAACAGTTCTCTAGTTTCTTTATACACGTTGTAACAGGGTATAAGTGCAGCTATTCCTATTCGTGACTGAGTATAGTGCACTGAACAACATTACATTGGTATCTACGTCTTTTACAGACTAATAATCATAGCTGTGACAGTCGTATGTTTCTAGGTTGGGTAGTTCCTCTAAGTACACGTGGCAAGAGCAAGTCACTAAAGCTCATTTCCCTCCTGGCAACAGGTCAGACGTCGAAATGTTGACACAAAACGGTTTGTCTATACTGACAAATGTAGTCCACTTGACGGCGCAGTTACAACCATGCAGAAAACATCAGGGCTGCAGATTCCTCGACTTGCGCCAAACGGTGGATGGGTTTCGGGTTCCGACGAATAGCTCAGGTGTCCACTATACGCACGAGGCGGTTACACCGGTAGCAGGGGCTGTGTAGCGTGGACTGGGCGGCTTTTTAGGTTAGAGGATCTCGGGAAAACACAAGAAGGGCTTCAGTCACAAAGGGTGCAGGCTGAACACAGGAAGAATGTAGATACAAGAACCATTGGCATAACAGTTGTAAATTGTCGTAGCTGTGTTGGGACAGTACCAGTGCTCCAAGCGCTAATAGAAAGCTCTGATGCTCAAATCGTTGTAGACACTGAAAGCTGACTAAAGACGGATATAAGCTCAGCTGAAATTTTTGCGAAGAACCTAACGGTGTTCCGAAAGGATAGGCTTAACACGGTTGGCGGTGGCGTGTTTGTTGCTGTTAGCAGTAGTTTAACTTGTCGCGAAATTGAAGTAGATACTTCCTGTGAGTTAGTATGAGCAGAGGTCAGTGTTGGCAACCGGAGTAAAATAATAATTGGATCATTTTACCGACCTCCCAGTTCAGATGATACAGTTGCTGAAAGGTTCAAAGAAAACTTGAGTTCGATTTCAAACACGTACTCGACTCATGCGATAAAAGTTGGAGGTGACTTCAATTTACCCTCGATATATTGGCGAAAATACATGTTTTAAATCCGGAGGTACGCAGAAAATATCATCCGAAATTGTGCTAAACGCATTCTCTGAAAATTATTTCGAGCACTTAGTTCTTGAGCCCTAGCGAATAGTAAACGGTTGTGAAAACACGCTTGACCTCTTAGCAACAAATAATCCTGAGTTAATAACGAGCATCAAAACCGATTCAGGGATTACTGAACAAAGGGTTGGCGTAGCGAGATTAAATATTGTAATCCTCAAATCCTCGAAAAATAAGCGAAAAATATACCTCTTCAAAAAGCAGATAAAAATTCACTTGACGTCTTCCTGAGAGACAATCTCCACTCATTCTAATTAATAATGGCTTGGATTCAAAGAAATAGTATCGGTAGCAAATGAGAGATTTATACCAAATAAATCAAAAAAACGTCCGAGCTGATCCTCCTTTGTTCACAAAACGGGTTAGAACACTGTTACAGAAACAACGAAACAAACAAGCCAAATTTAAACAGACGCAAAATCCCCAAGATTGGCGATCTTTTACAGACGCTCGAAATTTAGCGCGGACTTCAATGTGAAATACTTATAACAGTTTCCACAACGAAACTTCGTCTCGAAACCTGGCAGAAAATCGAAAGAGATTCTCTTCGTATGTGAAGTATGTTAGCGGCAAGAAACAATCAATGCCTTTTCTGCGCGATAGCAGTGGAGATACTATCGAAGACAGTGCTGCCAAACCAGAGTTACTAAACATAGCCTTCCGAAATGCCTTCACAAAAGAGTACGAAGTAAATATTCCAGAATTCGAAACGAGAACAGCTGCCAACATGAGTAAAGTAGAAGTAAATATCCTCGGAGTAGTGAAGCAACTTGCATCACTTCATAAAGGCAAGTCTTCTGGTCCAGACTGTATACCAATTAGGTTCCTTTCGGAGTATGCTTATGCATTAGCTCCATAGTTAACAATCATACACAACCGTTCGCTCGACGAAAGATCCGTACCCAAAGACTGGAAAGCTGCACAGGCTACACCAATATTCAAGAAAGGTAGTAGGAGTAATCCACTAAATTACAGCCCTATATCGTTAACGTCGATATGCAACAGGATTTTGGAACATATGTTGTGTTCTAACAATATGAATTACCTCGAATGAAGCAGTCTATTTACACACAGTCAACATGGGTTTACAAAACATCGTTCCTGTGAAACACAACTAGCTCTTTGTTCACATGAAGTGCTGAGTGCTATTGACAAGGGATTTCTGATCGATTCCGTATTTCTGCATTTCCGGAAGGCTTTTGACACTGTACCACACAAGCGTCTTTTAGTGAAATTGAGTGCTTATGGAATATTGTCTCAGTTACGTGACTGGATTTGTGATCTCCTGTCAGAGAGGTCACAGTTCGTAGTAATTGAAAGAAAGTCATCGAGTAAAACAGAAGTGATTTCTGGCGTTCCCCAAGATAGTGTTACAGGTCCTTTGCTGTTCTTTATCTATATAAACGATTTGGGAGACAATCTGAGTAGCCGTCTTCGGTTGTTTGCTGATGACGCTGTCGTTTATCGACTAATAAAGTCATCAGAAGATCAAAACAAACTGCAAAACGGTTTAGAATATATATCTGAATGGCGCGAAAAGTGGCAGTTGCCCCTAAATAACGAAAAGTGTGATGTCATCCACATGAGTGCTATAAGGAACTCGCTAAACTTCGGTTACACGATAAATCAATCTAATCTAAAAGCCGTAAATTTAACTAAATACCTAGGTGTTACAATTACGAACATCTTAAATTGGAAGGAACACATAGAAAATATTGTGGGGAAGGCTAACCAAAGACTGCGTTTCATTGGCAGGACACTTAGAAAATGTAACAGACCTACTAAGGACACTGCCTACACTATGCTTGTCCGTCATCTTTTAGAATACTGCTGCGCAGTGTGGCATCCTTACCAGATAGGACTGACGGAGTACATCGGATAAGTTCAAAGAAATGCAGCACGTTTGGTATTATCACGAAAGATGGGAGAGAGTGTCACAAAAATGATACAGGATTTGGGGTGGACATCATTAAAAGAAAGGCGTTTTTCGTTGCGACGGAATCTTCTCACGAAATTACAACCACCAACTTTCGCCTCCGAATGCGATAATATTTTGTTGGCACCGGCCTACATAGTGATGAACGATCACCGCGATAAAATAAGGGAAATCAGAGCTCGTACGGAAAGATATAGTTGTTCATTCTTCCCGCGCGCTATACGAGATTGGAATAATAGAGAATTGTGAAGGTCGTTCGATGAACCCTCTCCCAAGCACTTAAGTGTGATTTGCAGAGTACCCATTTAGATGTAGGTGTAGATGTAAGGACCAGGAAGATTTCTTTCACTATCGTTTGAAGGACAGGAAAGATGCAGAAGAAGACGACAACGAAAATGAGACAGACAGCTGGAAAGCATTGAACGATGCGGCATCAAATGCTCAGATTTATTTAGGTGTTTTTTTCTTCGGTTAACTGTGTGCTATTCAAATCTAATAAGCGTCGTATAAGCCATGTTATTGTAACTGAAAATTACGTAATTGCGAGAGAGCAAGAAAAATGCACAAATTATGTTTTTATTTATTTATTTCAGATAATAGAGAAAGGAATGGAAAGGATATGGTAATACGACACATTTAGCAATACAATACTTATATTTGATACCAATAATCTGTTTGACTAGATGTTTTCTCTGCATTTTTTCTCGCTTTTTCTTTTCATTTTGTATTTAAAGATTCTGTAATGACCATTATTTCAATAGTACACGCCTCGTAAGTTGCTGTAAAGCCAGGCCTTTTGGTTCTTCAGTTTCATATTCTGCAAGGTTTTTCACTCCAGATCGAATGTATGTTGAAGTTGTCGATTTTGCTGTCACAGGGGCAACAGTTGGGCATATACCCCCATATGACGCATCCCTCTGGTGTTCATTTATATCGCAATCTTTAGCAGCGTTTGCTACGTGCCTAGCTCCAATCGAAATAGCTCCTGGTACCTTTATAAAAACGAGATTCCCTTCACGGGAGCGCAGTGACAATAAATCCTTCTCCCAATCTTTGATATTAATCGGTTTATTTCCTGTTCCGTCTTTTATTTAACTTTTAATATTAGTGAACAGTTTATTAAGCTCCTTTCCTCGCCGGTTCTGTGGAGAACCTCCTCATTCCTTACCTTATCCGCCCATCCAATTTTCAGCAGTCTCCACTAGCACCGCATCTAAAAGGCTTCGATTATATTCTGTTCCGGTTTTCCCACTGTCCATGTTTCACTACCATACAGTACTGTGATCCAAACGTCCGTTCTTGGAAATTTCTTCCTCAGGTTAAGACCTATGTTTGATAATAGTAGAGTTTTGTACACATTAGACTGTTCATTCCATTGAACTGGTTCTGTAATTCTTCTTCACTTTCACTGAAGATAGTAGTGTCATCAGTGAAACGTATCATTGATATTCTTTCGCTTTGAATTTTGATCCAACTCTTGAACCTTTCTCTTGTTTGCATCATTGCTTCTTCGATGTATAGATTGAACAGCAGGGGCAAATACTATTCCCTGTCATAAAGCATTTTTAATCCGAGCACTTCGTTCTAGGTCTTACACTCTTATTATTCCTTCTTGTTCCTTGTAAATATTGTATTATCGCGAAATAGGTGAGAGCGTGTCACTGAAATGATACAGGATTTGGGGTGGACATCATTAAAACAAAGGTGTTTTTCGTTGGGGCGAAATCTTCTCATGAAACTGCAATCACCAACTTTCTCCTCCGAATGCGAAAATATTTTGACACCGACCCACATAGGGAGAAACGATCAGCACGATAACATAAGAGCAATCAGAGCTTGTACGGAATGATATAGGTGCTCGTTCTATACCAGATTGGAACAATAGAGAATTGTGCTAGGCACTTAAATGTGATTTGCAGAGTATCCGTGTAAATGTAGATCAGGTAATAAAGCTTATGATGTCTGTTTGCACTTATACCCTGTCATCATATATGAAATCAAAATTTATAATAATAGTAACAATAATAATCCGAATTGCACGGTAATCGATAGACGTGTTGTACAAACAGACGACTGTAATTTCAAAAAAACTGGATGATTTATTCAAGAGAAAGAGCTTCACAAATTGAGCAATTCAATAACACGTTGGTCCACCTCTAACACTCATGAAAGCAGGTTATTCGGTTTTTGCACTGATTGGCTGAAACCAGACGTAAACAGTAATGAAATCCTAAACTCAGATTGGAATGTATACCGTAGAGACAGGATGAACAGTGAAGGGGGAGGCGTGCTTATAGCGATAAGAAGTGCAATAGTATCGAAGGAAATTGACGGAGATCCAAAATGTGAAATGATTTGGGTGAAGGTCACAGTTAAAGCAGGCTCAGACATGGTAATTGGATGTCTCTATAGGCCCCCTGGCTCAACAGCTGTTGTGGCTGAGCACCTGAAGGATAATTTGGAAAATATTTCGAGTAGATTTCCCCACCATGTTATAGTTCTGGGAGGAGATTTTAATTTGCCAGATATAGACTGGGAGACTCGAACATTCATAACGGGTGGCAGGGAAAAAGAATCCTGTGAAATTTTTTTAAGTGCTTTATCTGAAAACTACCTTGAGCAGTTAAACAGAGAACCGACTCGTGGCGATAACATATTAGACCTTCTGGTGACAAACAGACCCGAACTATTTGAAAAAGTTAACGCAGAACAGGGAATCAGCGATCATAAAGCGGTTACGGTATCGATGATTTCAGCCGTAAATAGGAATATTAAAAAGGGTAGGAAGATTTTTCTGTTTAGAAAAAGTGACAAAAAGCAGATTTCAGAGTACCTGTTGGCTCAACACAAAAGTTTTGTCTCAAGTACAGATAGTGTTGAGGATCAGTGGACAAAGTTCAAAACCGTCGTACATTATGCGTTAGATGAGTATGCGCCAAGCAAGATCGTAAGAGATGGAAAAGAGCCACCGTGGTACAACAACCGAGTTAGAAAACTGCTGCGGAAGCAAAGGGAACTTCACAGCAAACATAAACATAGCCAAAGCCTTGCAGACAAACAAAAATTACGCGAAGCGAAATGTAGTGTGAGGAGGGCTATGCGAGAGGCGTTCAATGAATTCGAAAGTAAACTTCTATGTACTGACTTGGCAGAAAATCCTAAGAAATTTTGGTCTTATGTCAAAGCGGTAGGTGGATCAAAACAAAATGTCCAGACACTCTGTGACCAAAATGGTACTGAAACAGAGGATGACAGACTAAAGGCCGAAATACTAAATGTCTTTTTCCAAAGTTGTCTCACAGAGGAAGATTGCACTGTAGTTCCTTCTCTAGATTGTCGCACAGATGACAAAATGGTAGATATCGAAATAGACGACAGATGGATAGAGAAACAATTAAAATCGCTCAAAAGAGGAAAGGCCTCTGGACCTGATGGGATACCAGTTCAGTTTTACACAGAGTACGCGAAGGAACTTGCCCCCCTTCTTGCAGCGGTGTACCGTAGGTCTCTAGAAGAGCGTAGCGTTCCAAAGGATTGGAAAGGGGCACAGGTCATCCCCGTTTTCAAGAAGGGACGTCGAACAGATGTGCAGAACTATAGACCTATATCTCTAACGTCGATCAGTTGCAGAATTTTGGAACACGTATTGTGTTCGAGTATAATGACATTTCTGGAGACTAGAAATCTACTCTGTAGGAATCAGCATGGGTTTCGAAAAAGACGGTCATGTGAAACCCAGCTCGCGCTATTCGTCCACGAGACTCAGAGGGCCATAGACACGGGTTCACAGGTAGATGCCGTGTTTCTTGACTTCCGCAAGGCGTTCGATACAGTTCCCCACAGTCGTTTAATGAACAAAGTAAGAGCATATGGACTATCAGACCAATTGTGTGATTGGATTGAGGAGTTCCTAGATAACAGGACGCAGCATGTTATTCTCAATGGAGAGAAGTCTTCCGAAGTAAGAGTGATTTCAGGTGTGCCGCAGGGGAGTGTCATAGGACCGTTGCTATTCACAATATACATAAATGACCTGGTGGATGACATCGGAAGTTCACTGAGGCTTTTTGCAGATGATGCTGTGGTGTACCGAGAGGTTGTAACAATGGAAAATTGTACTGAAATGCAGGAGGATCTGCAGCGAATTGACGCATGGTGCAGGGAATGGCAATTGAATCTCAATGTAGACAAGTGTAATGTGCTGCGAATACACAGAAAGATAGATCCTTTATCATTTAGCTACAAAATAGCAGGTCAGCAACTGGAAGCAGTTAATACCATAAATTATCTGGGAGTACGCATTACGAGTGATTTAAAATGGAATGATCATATAATGTTGATCGTCGGTAAAGCAGATGCCAGACTGAGATTCATTGGAAGAATCCTAAGGAAATGCAATCCGAAAACAAAGGAAATAGGTTACAGTACGCTTGTTCGCCCACTGCTTGAATACTGCTCAGCAGTGTGGGATCCGTACCAGATAGGGTTGATAGAAGAGATAGAGAAGATCCAACGGAGAGCAGCGCGCTTCGTTACAGGATCATTTAGTAATCGCGAAAGCGTTACGGAGATGATAGATAAACTCCAGTGGAAGACTCTGCAGGAGAGACGCTCAGTAGCTCGGTACGGGCTTTTATTGAAGTTTCGAGAACATACCTTCACCGAAGAGTCAAGCAGTATATTGCTTTCTCCTACGTATATCTCGCGAAGAGACCATGAGGATAAAATCAGAGAGATTAGAGCCCACACAGAGGCATACCGACAATCCTTCTTTCCACGAACAATACGAGACTGGAATAGAAGGGAGAACCGATAGAGGTACTGAAGGTACCCTCCGCCACACACCGTCAGGTGGCTTGCGGAGTATGGATGTAGATGTAGATGTAGATTGACACAGTTGTTGGATATCTTCCAGAGGGATATCGTGCCAAATTTTGTCTAATTGGCGGATTATATCGTCAAAATGCTGAGATGGTTGGACGGTCTTGAAGACGGGTGAGATCTGGCGACTACGCTTACCGTACCAGGATTTGTCTTGAGCGAGTTTTGGTCGGGCGTGATTTGAACCTTCCCCCCCCCCCCCCCCCTCGAAAGCGAGTCCACTGCATTAACTACAGACGTAGTCTCTCTCTGAAACTCAACTTCTGCTCTCAAGACCACCTTAGGGTTTCCTGGATTTATTTCCCATCATGTTTTTTACTCTTGCCTTGGTATCGGCCCATGTCTTTCTTCTGCAGCACGACATTTACTTTTGCTCTGAGCCTTAGTAACATTTCTCAACGTTCTCGTTCTGATGGAATGTCATCGATCCCTTCTGCCTTATTTGATCTTAAGTCCTACAAAGTTCTCTTAAATTCTGATTCTAATAATGGACCCCCTATCTCACCTAAATCGACTCCTCTTTCTTCTTCTATTACATCAGACAAGTCTTCCACCTCATAGAGGCCTTCAATGTACTCTTTCTGCCTATCAGCTCTCTCCTCTGCATTTAACAAAGGAATTCCGGTTACACTCTTAATATTAGCATCCTTGGTTTTAATTTCACTTTTTGACTTTCCTACATTCTGAGTCAGTTCTCCCGAGTATAATTTCTTTTTAGATTTCTTCACATTTTTCTTGCAGCTATTTCGTCTTAAAATCTGTACATTTAGTATTTATTTCATTCCTCAGCCACTTGTGTTTTTGTATTCCTGAATTTCTCTAAAAATTTTTGTACATCCTTCTTTCATCGACCAACCGAAGTATTTCTTCTTTGCAGCTATATTCTTTGTGCCAATGTTTTCCTTTCGAGCTTCTGTGATTGCCCTTTTTAGAGATGTCCACTCCTCTTCAACTGCACTGCCTACCAGGCTATTCCTTATTGCTGTATCTATAGCTTTTGAGAACTTCCGTAGCCCACTTCTTTCCGAATTGATTCTCACTGACTAATCTCTTAAACTTCAGCATACTCTTCATCACTACTACATTGTGATCTGAATCTATATCTGTTCCGGGATACATCTTACTGTACCTGATTTCGGAATCTCTGTCTGACTATGATGTAATCTAACTGCAGTCTCCCCGTATCACCCGGCCTTTTCCAAGTTTATCTCCTCCTTCGTAATTCTTGAACAGAGTAATCGCTGTTGGTAGCTGAAATTTGTTGCAGAACTCAATTACGCTTTCTCCTCTCTTATTCCTTGTCCCAAGCCCATATTCTTCTGTAACCTTTATTCTACTCCTTCTCCTACAACTGTATTCCAGTCCCTCATGACTATTATAGCCGGCCGGAGCGGCCGAGCTGTTCTAGGCGCTACAGTCTGGAACCGCGCGACCGTTACGATCGCAGGTTCGAATCCTGCCTCGGGCATGGATGTTTGTGATGTCCTTAGGTTAGTTAGGTTTAAGTAGTTCTAACTTCTAGGGGACTGATGACCACAGAAGTTAAGTCCCATAGTGCTCAGAGCCATTTGAATCATTTTGACTATTATAGATTTACATCTCCCTTCTCGTACCTTTCAGTTACGTCATATACTTTCTGTGGTGTCACCGCCAGACACCACACTTGATAGGTGGTAGCTTTAAATCGGCCGCGGTCCATTAGTACATGTCGGACCCGCGTGTCGCCACTGTCAGTAATTGCAGACCGAGCGCCACCACACGGCAGGTCTAGAGAGACGTACTAGCACTCGCCCCAGTTGTACGACGTCTTTGCTAGCGACTACACTGACGATGCCTTTCTCTCATTTGCCGAGAGACAGTTAGAATAGCCTTCAGCTAAGTCCATAGCTACGACCTAGCAAGGCGCCATTAACCATTTCTAGAGAGAGTCTCACCTGTATCATCAAGAAAGCTGTATACAAATGATGGATTAAAGTTAAGTATTCCAGCAGCTACGTACTTTTCTTTATAGCATTCATTACGTATCCTGTTCCAGACCTCACGCCGGTCTGCGTTAGATTATAGCGTGCATTTCGGCCTCCTTTAACTACAAGGTGTTGGCACATCTGCCAACACATCACTTTCTCTATCTCTTCATATTCAAATTGCGACGTCGACATGTGTACCTAAACTATCGTTGTCGTGTTGCTTTGCTGTCTATTCTGATAAGAACAACCCACTCACTGAACTGTTCACTGAAACAAGCTCTTTGCCCTATCTTTCTATTCATAACGAATCCTACTCCCCTTATACCATTTTCTACTGCTGTTGATATTACACTATACTCATCTGACCAGAAATCATCGTCTTCTTTCTATTTCACTTTACTGACACCAAATATGTCTCGACTGAGCCTTTTCATTTCCCTTTTTACATTTTCTAGCTTCCTTACCACATTCGAGCTTCTGACATTTCACACCCCGACTCGTAGAACGTTATCCATTCTTTGGTTATTGAATATTTTTCCCATGGTCACCTCCCGATTGGCAGTCCCTTCCCGGAGATGCGAATGAGGGGCTATTCCAGAACCTTTTGTCAATGGAGAGATCATCCTGTGGACACACGTTATGTCTTGTAGTGGCTTCCGTTGCCTTCTGCAGTCTCATGCCGTTGATCATTGCTGATTCTTCTGCCTTTAGGGGCAGTTTCCCACCCCAAGGACAAGAGAGTACTCTGAACATCCGTCCGCTCCTCCGCCCTCTTTGACAAGGCCGTTTGTAGAATGAGGTTGACTTCTTATGCCGGTAGTCTTCGCCCGCAAATGCTGATTATTAATAAAAATTAAGCGGAGGTGGGTTTCAAACCCAGGAGCAAGGACGTTTTGGTTATGAATCAAAGATGCTACCCCTAGACCACGCCTTACAGCGTAGATCACACTTTAAAAGACGTTGACAGAGATAGAGTACCGACTGTCCCATTTCATAATAAGTGAAGAGAGTGAGAAAGTGAAAGTGGATAAGAGCCAATGGTAAGAAGAGACAAGATAGAGCCTATGACAGTGACAATGATAGAAAGACAGCAATAGTGGAGAGGACTGAATGAGATACTAGCAGTAATAGAAAGAAAGAGGGAGACAGTGACAATGAGTAATAGTAGTAATAGTGGTAGTAGGACAGAACGAATAAGACTGTGGATGTAAGACAGGGAACAGTGACAGAGACACACAAAGAGATTATGACAATGAGTTGTACTGAATGAGCGAGTGAAAATGGGCAATTGGTAATGGATGGGTACGACCGACTTACAGCGATGGACTAGTGGGTGTGAGCGGGTTACAATTAAAAGAGCTTGTGTGAGTAGAAGTGAACTGCACGTTCAAAGGACTGCGAATGTGATCGCATGCCAAAATTTTTGGGATAATTCTTAAAGATGCTGAGGAAAATAGAAAGGGGGTGTCGGTACCCAGCTTCTCAGCCGGATGGGTTGGCCGAGCGGTTCTAGGCGCTTCAGTCTGGAACCGCGTGACTGCTACGGTCGCAGGTTCGAATCCTGCCTCGGGCATGGATGTGTGTGATGTCCTTAGGTTAGTTAGGTTTAAGTACTTCTAAGTTCTAGGGGACTCATGACCTCAGAAGTTAAGTCCCATAGTGCTCAGAGCCATTTGAACCATTTCATCTGTCTCATACATCTTGCTCACCAGATGGTAGAGTTTTGTCAGGACTGGCTCTCCCACGGCTGTCAGTAGTAATAAAAGGTAAATAAAAAGGGACGCACAGACTCATTGCTCTAAAATGCAACATTAAACAATCAATGATACGATTCGCTTATGTCATTGCTACCGTGAGTGAAAGTGAAGAGGAATTACTGTATCTCCTGAATGAAATGAACAGTCTAATGAGTACAGAGTATGGATTGAAAATAAATTGAAGAAACACGAAAGTAATGAGAAGTAGCAGAAATGAGAACATTGAGTGACTCAACACCAGGATGACGGTCACGAAGTAGATGAAGTTAAGGAATTCTACTACCTAGGCAGCAAAACAACCAATGACGGATGGAGCAAGGAGTACATCGAAAGCAGACTAGCACTGGAAAAAAGGGCATTCCTGGCCAAGAGAAGTCTACTAGTATTAAACATAGACCTTTATTTGAGGAAGAAATTTCTAAGAATGTACGTTTGGAGTACAGCTTGGTATGGTAGTGAAGCATGGAGTACGTGAAAATTGGAACAAAAGAGAATCGAAACATTTGAGATGTGGTGCTACAGACGAGTGTTGAAAATTAGGTGGACTGATAATGTAAGGAATGAGGAGGGTCTCTGCAGAATCGGGGAGGAAAAGGATGTGTGGGAAACACTGACAAGAAGAAGGGACAGGATGACGTCTGTTACGACACCAGAGAATGACTTCCAAGGGGCTAGAGGGAGCTGTAGAGGGCAAAAACTGCAGAGGAAAATTATAATACATCCAGAAAATAATTGAGGACGTACGTTACAAGTGCTGATCTTAGATGAAGAGGTTGGCACAGGAGAGGAATTGGTGGTAGGCCGCATAAAAGGAGTCAGAAAACAGATGATTCAAAAAAAAAAAAATTACATGGGAGGAGCTCTGTTCTATGGTTGTTGATCGCGGACTGACCACAGGGAGGCTTCGTCGCTGACACAAAAGATAAACCTGGACACAAAACGTGGAAACATACGCATTGTTTCCTCATTTTTGCATAAAAAGGCAAGTTGCATTTGACTTATGTGAATTTGTGCGTCGGCAACGTTAAGAAGTTCCAGTCAAAACATAATTGTGTGTCGAAGCTAATCCAGGAGCAAAACCTGTTAGTACCGCTCTTGGACTTTCAACGCACTCACTTCTTGCTGGAGTAGTACTCACGGGAGGAAGGTTTGCAGGAGAACGGCTAAGCCATAGCCTGGGAGTTTGTGCCAGAAACAGTCTTAACTCTGTAGCAGCTTGTACGCAGGCTTCACTCTTACTGATATATTAAAACTGTGTGTTGGGTTAGAAACTGGACACCTGCCTTTCGTGAGAAATTCATAAAGTGTACGATTCATTTCGGGAAGATAGGCAATCGCTATCTTGGCACTATACTAACAAAAAGGCTCATGTCTCGCCCGACCTGCACCAAAAACACTTTTTTCCCTAAATGCCGTCTGGAGTTCCCTCTCCTGTCCCGTTCATTCCCGGCGAAGCCCTGCGTACACCATATGTTTGGACAATAGGTATGGTCGTTTTCTGAGACATTTTTCGCGATTTTTTTTCCTGGGGTTACTGACGCAGTAAGGTATGCAGAAGAACTTTAAGTAAGTTTAAAAAGTAGGAGAGAGATACAGACTGATCGAAGTTGTGAGGCAGATAGTGAGTCGTGCTTGGATAGAACTATTGTGTGCGAAAAACAGCTGCCCGATTACGATTCTCGGTTCTGAACAAAGTTGTAATCCTTTGGGAAGTACCACAACAGCCTATGGTCTGCTGTAGAATGTAAAGGTAATTCCGTAATAAAAAAAATCAGCACTTGATGTGCTTTGATCATTTCGTCGCGCGAAATTTTCTGTTTGTACCATTTTATGGTGAGAGAGCCTCTTTACTTAACGCGAAAGCTTTACACTGGTGATATCAGGTAGAATGCTTGCAGCATGGATGTAGTGAAAGCTCTTCTCTTCCTGAACGTTTGTTTTGAACACCCCAGTGCTTAACATTTTAGCATAGTCTTATTCGTGGTAGTTTACTGTTGCGTTCTTTCGACACTGCAACTGACTCACATACTAGTCAGAGGCAACCTACAGTGCACCATGGAATCCGACCCACGGCGCAACTTCGAATCATAACGTTAAGAAGTCATTACAAGAGCTAAAAGAACCAATAACCGACAGAAAAAAAGAGTCCAAGCACCGATGTAAGCACCTTTGGATTTGTATTATGGCACTAACACACTGAATCGCCGAACATGTACTATGAATAGCAAGTCAAATCCGTACTTAAAAACAAGGAAAAATGAAAAAGCTTCAGGTACCATTCTGATTACGAATTAGGTTTGGAGACTAAAGATTCCAACTACCTTCCCTCCAATTTCTTCTTAGATTCATCTATCACATTACGTTGATAATTTTCACGTTAGCTCCATCTAATACCAATGAATAAAACGAGTTTTTTTCCTTTACATTCAAGATTCTCCTTTATTTTTTGAAGAACACAATGAGCGCAAAGTTTTTAGATGCTGCTTTACAAATAGTCTTCATAATTAGCATAGAACTAAGAAATTAACCCAGATTTTGTGATTTTAGAGCTGTTCTTACTTTTTATTTGTACTATCGCTTCTGAAGTAAACTTACTGTTGTATGCGTTATTTTGTTATATGATTTTATCTTGCGCCACAAACACAATATTTAGAATTGTCGTACTAGTCGACAGGAAATGCCTGACAAAGCTGTAGTAACGACTTTAACTGTTGTTGTCATGTCGTCCTCGGCTGCGAATATTATTATTAGACGAAAGAATAGTTATCACCGTTATCTTACATCAAAATCAATAACAGAAACATTTAAGAACAGCTCTAAAACCAGGACAATGAGTGAACGTTTCTGATTGCTGTGCTAGTGAACAACATCTCATGTAGAACAGTACCAACAATCTGAGCCACTGACGATTTATTTCAAAAAACAAAGGCGAAACGCGTATGACACGAAAAAAATCATTTTATTCAGTTGTAATTATATGAATCCAAAGTGAAAATTGTCGGCATAATGTCACACGCTACTGATAGTGGTGCCGTTCGGAATATACTTTCATTCGTTTTCAATGCTCTGTATTTTCCAAAGTACTGCATGTGCAAATGTGACTGATGCATGAACGGGACCGTAACTCAAGTTTGCATTTTCCACTCTACAAATGTCTTAGGTAATTGTCGTTCTCCCAGAAGAAAAATGGCCTATTCATCTTTGTCTGACACTACACAAAAAGCATGAATTTCCATAGAAGCTCGCTCATGCGCCACAATTTCATAATTATTTTCAGTGTCTCACACCCTCATATAGTGGCGGTTAACCTTTCCTGTTGTAACAAATACGCACCCACCAGAGCAACACCAACACCCAAAACTCTTTTCTTGCTTTGTCGCCATTTTGTCAAGGCCCTGCACCCAAAAGGCCAATTAATGGTCAAAACGCAAATTCATTGCGGTACTGGAAATTTTTGTCTATGAGCAATGCTGATGCTAGGTTTCAGAGCGATTACTTGACTGATCACAAGAACGATGGCATGCGGGCGGTAAAATGTGACATATAAGTGACAGCATATGACAAGCAGTAATTTAACAGCGTGACAGTCACAGAGAAAGTATGTAAAGAAGTAAAATGAAAATAAGATACAGCAGCTGTGGAAGTTCCATTTCCAAAGCAAATACTCTTTCGGCTAAGGTTTTGCAAATATTCTCCTTTTAGAATAATACAGAAGACTATGACCACATATTACTAAGCTTTTAAGTAGTCACTACAAGAGTTCGTCGTTCATGTTTCTCTTAAACCAGTGCTGATTTTAGTATGTATCTGACGACCAATATACTTCCATTGAAGTCAAGCAGACAAGAAGATTATTGAACACTTCATACAATGCTTAGAGTGTTCCCTTAGCTCATTAGTGCTTGCTCAAAAGTTGAGGAAGAGCCCCTCGCCTTTCCTGAAATCTTTCATATAATCCTGCGGTATGGAATATTCTGTCTTTCTTACGCGATCATAGACTTAACTCTTTGAGTATCACTCTAAAGTTTACATTCCGGATCGATGAGGTACACACTAAGCCTACGAGCCACAGTCACACGGATCCCTAGAGGCCACTCGTGGCAGTTTGACATATTGAGAGGAGCCATCATTTAATGGTTGGATGCAGTATGCCACTTCCATATGCAACACCAAGAAACTGGTATGACTTAGATGTGCATAATAAAAAGATATCATATTCAAGGCGGTTGGGTGCTCAAGACACCTGCTGGATTCAGAACATACGTACGTGACACTTGAGAAGTGCACTCTGGTATTTGGAGCAGCAGGGAAACTTGTGATCCGTGGAACAGGAAGCGGACCGGCAGGGTAGCGGTCGGACGCAACAGGTCGTTATCACAGACGGCGCGTGCGCTGGGACCCTTACTTGTTATGCCACTTTGTTACGCGTATCAGCCGCCTGTTGCCCTGAATACATTACAGAGCACAAAGTTCTGAGTTATTTGTGTTACTAGTGGCAGTAGGGGGCATAAAAGCAGGGAAGTAGCGCAGCACATTTTGCGACAGATGCTGGCCGAAGTAAACATTCAGAGGTCATTCGATATTTCAGGCTTTGTGTGACCACAGCTATAGAAACGCTTTATGCGCACCACCAGTTCCACCAGCACGTACAGCAATAAGAAGAACAAAAAGCAGTAACACATTCAGGTGCTGGTAACACACGGCTATCATGCAGCATAAAGCTCTGTATTTCCCTCCAAGTTGTCTTAATAGCTCACAGCAGAAAATACATAGTTCCACAACAGGCTGAATTTTTAACCTTCATTTGATTAACTGCACTATTTACTATTTTAGTTTTCAAGCAATTGAACTGAAGCAAGTTCCGTCGATACAGATGTTTCTGAAAACGAGATAGCGTCAAAAATAAAAAATAAAACATATATGGTCATTTTTTCAAATTTTTTCAAATTTCAAACACCATTCTTCTGAGCAGGAACGGGTTTTCATAATTACTATAATTTTTCTTTGATGCTGTCCTGTCCCTTCTTCTTGCTAGTGTTTTCCATAATTTTGTCTCCTCGCAGCTTCTGGAGAGAAGCTCCTTGTTTCTTATCAGCCCATCTAATATTAAACATCCTTCTATAGCACCGCATCTCAAACTGTTTGATTGTCTTTTCTGGTTTTCCAACAGATGGTTCCAATGGCTCTGAGCACTATGGGACTTAACTTCTAACGTCATCAGTCCCCCAGAACTTAGAACTAATTAAACCTAACTAACCTGAGGACATCACACACATCCATGCCCGAGCCAGGATTCGAACTTGCGACCGTAGCGGTCGCGCGGTTCCAGACTGTAGCGACTAGAACCGCTCGGCCACCACAGCCGGCTTTTCCAACAGACTATGCTTCACTTACACACAATGATATGCTCCGAACACACATTCTTCGAACTTTCCTCATCAAAATGAAGCACGTGTTAGATACCAGTAGACGTATTTTCACTAGGAATACTCTCTTTGCCTGTGCTAGTATGTTTTACGTTCTTTTTACTTCGCCTGTTAAGTGCTATTTTCTTAATTTCATCTACTTCGCGAGCCCGTAGATTGATTTCATCTTTTTTCAGCTTACTCTCAATCCATAGTGTGTTCTCTTTAGACATTTCCTACAATTCTTCCACAAAATTGTTAAGGCTTTCGTGGCCACTTGTTGACAAACTGCCTATTGGCTTCTGTCTCGGGTTGTTCGGCCGACGTTCATCTAATGATTTTTCTGACGTTTCGCCAGCACGAGTGGCCTGCATTGTCAAAGCTTCACCCTCCATTGCTGTTGGTGAACTGGAGCCGAGCTCGCGGCCGCAGACTATATGTACCTGACGCGCCAACGTTGGTAGACAGAAGCCTAGACAGAAGCCAATAGGCAGTTTGTCAGTTCTTCCACACTTTCAGTGTAGATAGCTGTTAACTTACATGATCATTAATTAAACACTTGATCAATATTTTAAAAAAGTGATCTCTTCCACATTCATTCCTCAATCACGTCTGGGATATGTTAACTTCCATTCCTGCTTTGTTCCCTACATTTCTCAGAGAAAAGAGCCTTCACGATTGGTTTCATTCCTCGTCATGTAAGTTTTTCATCAGCAGAGCGGCACACAGTCTACGAATTCCAAGGCTAAAAGAAGGCCATAAAGCTGTGCCTCTGGACGGCCTTGAGCGTCCGCGGAACGGAGCGAAAATAAAGCCGGCGCTGTGCCTCTGCGCCTGCGGTGAGCCGGTCGGCTGCGCCGCCAAGCGTGCTGTGCGGCCGATGTCCAGCGGCGCGCGCCTAATGTGCTCTGTGGTAGGCAGCCCGGCGTACCACACCGCGCCACCCCACTTGCAGCTGCCAGCCGCCGCAGCCAGCAGTGCCTTTTAATACGGCTGTACCCACCCCCAGCCCCATTCCCAGAAAGCAAAAAAACAATATAGCACCTCACGGTGCTTTTCGCCCTGCCCCTAATTTCGGTGTCTGACATTTTCACGGACACAGCAGGGGAGTTTTGAAAAGGGTCTTACAGGTCACTCGTGAGAACTGACAGCTGAAGTCTGGTATAAGCTTTCTACAGACCACATACGTGCTGTATTTTTCAATTCTGTGCTAAATATTTTACTTATGCAGATCGAACGTTAATAACTACATCTACATCCATACTCCGCAAGCCACCTGACGGTGTGTGTGTCGGAGGGTACTTTGAGTACCTCTATCAGTTCTCCCTTCTATTCCAGTCTCGTATTGTTCACGGAAAGAAAGATTGTTGGTAGGCCTCTGTGTGGGCTCTCATGTCTCTGATTTTATCCTCATGGTCTCTTCGCGAGATATACGTAGGAGGGAGCATTATACTGCTTAACTCCTCGGTGAAGGTACGTCCTCGAAACTTCAAGAAAGGCCCGTACCGAGCTACTGAGCGTCTCTCTTGCAGAGTCTTCCACTGGAGTTTATCTATCATCTCCGTAACGCTTTCGTGATTACTAAATGATCCTGTGACGAAGCGCGCTGCTCTCCATTGGATCTTCTCTATCTCTTCTATCAATCCTATCTGGTACAGATCCCACACCAGTGAGCAGTATTCAAGCAATGGGCGAATAAGTGTACTGTAACCTATTTCCTTTGCTTTCGGATTGCATTTCCTTAGGATTCTACCAATGAATCTCAGTCTGGCATCTGCTTTACCAACGATTAATTTGATATGGTCATTCCATTTTAAATCACTCCTAATTCCTACTCCCAGATAATTTATGGAATTAACTGCTTCCAGTTGCTGACCTGCTATATTGTAGCTAAATAATAAAGGATCTTTCTTTCTATGTATTCGCACCCACATTACACTTGTCAACATTGAGATTCAATTGCCATTCCCTGCACCATACATCAATTCGTTGCAGATCCTCCTGCATTTCAGTACAATTCTCCATTGCTACAACCTCTCGATATACTACAGCATCATCGGCAAAAAGCCTCAGTGAACTTCCGACGTTATCGACAAGGTCATTTACATATATTGTGAATACCAACGGTCCTACGACACTCCCCTGCGACAAACCTGAAATCACTCCTACTTCGGAATGAGAATGACATGCTGCGTTCTGTTATCTAGGAACTCTTCAATCAAAATCACACAATTGGTCTGATAGTCCATATGCTCTTACTTTTTTCATTAAACGACTGTGGGGAACTGTATCAAATGCCTTGCGGAAGTCAAGAAACACGGCATCTATCTGGTAACCCGTGTCTATGGCCCTCTGAGTCTCGTGGACGAATAGCGCGAGCTGGGTTTCACACGATCGTCTTTTTCGAAACCCATTCTGATTCCTACAGAGTAGATTTCTAGTCTCCATAAAAGTCATTATACTCGAACACAATACGTGTTCCAAAATTCTACAACTGATCAACGTCAGAGATATAGGTCTATAGTTCTACACACCTGTTCGACGTCCCTTCTTGAAAACGGGGATGGCCTGTGCCCTTTTCCAATCTTTTGGAACGCTGCGCTCTTCTACTGACCTACGGTACACCGGTGCAAGAAGGGGGCAAGTTCCTTCGCGTACTCTGTGTAAAATCGAACTGGTATCCCATCAGCGATTTTTGAGCGATTTTAATTGTTTTTCTATTCCTCTGTCATCTATTTCGATATCTACTATTTTGTCATCTGTGCAACAATCTAGAGAAGGAACTACAGTGCAGTCTTCCTCTGTGAAATAGTTTTGGAAAAATACATTTAGTATTTCGGCCTTCAATCTGTCATTCTCTGTTTCAGTACCATTTTAGTCACAGAGTGTCTGGACACTTTGTTTTGATCCACCTACCGCTTTGACGTAAAACCAAAATTTCTCAAGATTTTCTGCCAAGTCAGTATATAGAACTTTACTTTCGAATTCATTGAACGCCTCTCGCAAAGCCAACAAATTGCAGGGACTGATCCTAGGCTGGATATGGAGGAAGAAAGATCCTAAGAACATGTGTCCCAGAAATGTACGGTGTGCATGCAACGACAACAAATCGTCCCAGAACAAGGTACAGATCTGCATCTCATCCTCATCACAACAGATTTCCAACTCGTCGCAGCTGATAGGGATAACAGCAGTTGTTATGCAGGATACACATAATGGTACTTTGGCTTACACCATGTTGGTGGGCCACTCGGCTGGGGCTTGTACTTGGGTTCATCTCCTTATCCTGCAGAACCCGGCCCTCCAGGTTTGCTGCATGCGCACTCCGCAGCTTCCCTGCTCGTTTGTTTGTCTGAAAGGACCCATGATCACACAAACGCCCAAAAAGGGGTTCAAAGGTAGTGTGATATGGTTGGTGTCTGTGAGGGTACTTGTATGGTTATAGCCGTGCTGCCTTTCAACCGTTTCCATCCGCCTGGGCGTACACAAACATCTTGCCCGTACGAACACCATCTCGGCTTATTCCCGACATGAATACCGAACTTTCTGCTGCTTACAAAACGCTGCGTCTATCACATGGCCTGCAACACATAAAGAACTCACGGTAAGTGGTCAGACGAACTTTCATTCATCAGCGTCATCTAGCGTGGCCAGGATGCATTTCCGAACGCATATTCGTTGGACCTTTTCTCCTCTATTTTCAGTAAGGACTCTGTCCCTGCAGTTTGTCAGTTTTATTAACTTTCACCCCGAATATGCGGGTGTATCTCAGAGTCGTCAGGCACATTTCTTCTGGTGTTTAGCTGGGTCATTCCAAACAAATACTGTTCATCATATGATCCATGTGACGCCCAAGGTTGACAGACAGCGTCTGTTTATTTCCCTTCATAAACACACGCGGGATTTTGCGCGCCTTTTCGATGGAGCAGTCCAAAATTGGCTTAGTGCGATATTTTTTATCCATAAGTATCAACAGTGACAGTAAAACACGAAGAATAACCAGTAATCCAGCAGCGACTGAGCAGCGTTACTGCATGGCTGTTGCAGTCATGCGGGCCAAGGCTGTGCCCTCGCCTCTGGACTATTGATTTTTCTTCGTGTGTTATTGTCCCTCTTAATAGAGATCGATAAAACAAACGTTACCCTAGACCAGCAGTCGGCAACTGGTGGACCGTGGTCCATGTCCGGACAGTGTAAGGTCAAAAAAATGGTCCGCGAAAATTATTTTCGAAGTATAAATTATGTACTCAGGTTATTTAAAAAAATATTGTTCTGTAGAGAACAATTCGTTTGAGCGTCACCCTCATAATTTTTTCTAGTAGCGATCAATCAACTACTCAATAATCAGAATTCTAAATGGTTAGTTATAGGTAGATTAAGTACATACACTCCTGGAAATTGAAATAAGAACACCGTGAATTCATTGTCCCAGGAAGGGGAAACTTTATTGACACATTCCTGGGGTCAAATACATCACATGATCACACTGACAGAACCACAGGCACATAGACACAGGCAACAGAGCATGCACAATGTCGGCACTAGTACAGTGTATATCCACCTTTCGCAGCAATGCAGGCTGCTATTCTCCCATGGAGACGATCGTAGAGATGCTGGATGTAGTCCTGTGGAACGGCTTGCCATGCCATTTCCACCTGGCGCCTCAGTTGGACCAGCGTTCGTGCTGGACGTGCAGACCGCGTGAGACGACGCTTCATCCAGTCCCAAACATGCTCAATGGGGGACAGATCCGGAAATTTTGCTGGCCAGGGTAGTTGACTTACACCTTCTAGAGCACGTTGGGTGGCACGGGATACATGCGGACGTGCATTGTCTTGTTGGAACAGCAAGTTCCCTTGCCGGTCTAGGAATGTTAGAACGATGGGTTCGATGACGGTTTGGATGTACCGTGCACTATTCAGTGCCCCTCGACGATCACCAGTGGTGTACGGCCAGTGTAGGAGATCTCTCCCCACACCATGATGCCGGGTGTTGGCCCTGTGTGCCTCGGTCGTATGCAGTCCTGATTGTGGCGCTCACCTGCACGGCGCCAAACACGCATACGACCATCATTGGCACCAAGGCAGAAGCGACTCTCATCGCTGAAGACGACACGTCTCCATTCGTCCCTCCATTCACGCCTGTCGCGACACCACTGGAGGCGGGCTGCACGATGTTGGGGCGTGAGCGGAAGACGGCCTAACGGTGTGAGGGACCGTAGCCCAGTTTCATGGAGACGGTTGCGAATGGTCCTCGCCGATACGTCCACCCGGCCTCCCGCATGTCCACTATACGCCCTCGCTCAAAGTCCGTCAACTGCACATACGGTTCACGTCCACGCTGTCGCGGCATGCTACCAGTGTTAAAGACTGCGATGGAGCTCCGTATGCCACGGCAAACTGGCTGACACTGACGGCGGCGGTGCACAAATGCTGCGCAGCTAGCGCCATTCGACGGCCAACACCGCGGTTCCTGGTGTGTCCGCTGTGCCGTGCGTGTGATCATTGCTTGTACAGCCCTCTCGCAGTGTCCGGAGCAAGTATGGTGGGTCTGACACACCGGTGTCAATATGTTCTTTTTTCCATTTCCAGGAGTGTAGTTCCTATACTGTGCAGCGCAGAAGAGTCCACTGAAGATCGGTGACGGAAGGGAGCAAGCTGGCCGGCCGGCGTAGCATGTTATGTCGATCCACATAAAGGCTCTGAATACACGAATGTATTTAATAAAAAAGGAAATGTCATAAATCGATTTCAGACTCTGGCAGCGTCTAAAACCTCTGTTAAATCGGAGAAGGCATATTCATTCAAACGCCATTCTTTGTGCTCGTAACTCGAACGATAGCTTAAAGCTACTCTGTAGCTCTTCCGGCAAGTGCAGTCTACGGCGGCGATCTTTGACTAAGAAGCGCTTCCTTTGCAGTGCAGTTCCTTTGCGGAGCGGCTCCTGTGGTGCGTAGCATCATACACTTTGACATGGAAGTAACTCCTTTGCGGTGCGCCAGCATGTGCTGTGTACCGTGCGTAGGTATTTTTATACAGAACGAACATAAATAAAGTACACAAATTTTGTCGCCACTTTGTCAGTAGTTTTTGGGATCCCGTACGGAGCGTTTCGTAATTATCGAGGCTTATAACTTTCTTTTGTTCCGACATGGATCCTTAAAACCATAAATTTGATAATGAAAGTCAAGAATTTTTCACTTTCCAACAAATTTTGAATATAGAAAGAATTCTGAAACAGACATTTCAGTATTTTTGAATTTGCATATCGGATCTTAAGAAGGAATATGCAGCAATTTTCGACGACTTTTCAGTGATAGAGAAGCTGTCGTGATTCTTAAATTCGCCTTTTGAAGATTCTCCGGCGGTAGAATGGACGTATGTGGCCGAGAAGTTGTTCGGCTTTTCGAAGCCTTTACTTGCAGGGAAGATTATATCGTAGACACGTAAAACTGCATCCACTGAAGAATTTTGGGATTAAATATGTGCCAGAAAAATGTGAAAACTGCAAAAAATTAGCCAGATACCTGGCTACTATGTTTGTCTCAACACATATTTGTGAAATTTCACTTTCAAAAATGAATTATTTGAAGAACAAGTATCGTTCCAGATTTATGGCCGACCACCTTGAAGACACTGTTAGCATAAGCTGCTCCCCACGTGAACCTAACTTTAAGAAACTGGCACAAGACCGCAAATGTCATTTCTCCCACTGATTTGTAATACAAATATGCCTATGGATTGTATTTCATATTTTGTGAGCGAAGATTGAAATAAAAAATAGTATTGAATATACGCTCTTTCTGGATTTTGAATTCAAATATGCCTATCTATTGTATTTTATATTGGATTGAGAATGAAAATTAAAATAAAAAATTAGAATGGAATATGGACTTTTTTCTGGATGTTTTGAATACAGGTATACCTATCTATCGTATTTCATATTATTTTGTGAGTGGAAATGAAAATAGAAAATTACTAGGGAATATGAGGTTTTCCGTCTGGACCTCGATAAAAATTTTCAGACTTATCCAGACCCCCCACGTAAAATTACTTTCCGACCCCTGCCCTGGACTAATTTGGCGCCGCTCCATGGGATGGGCATGCAAAATTCCCCTTAAAAATAATTTTGTTTGTAACTGGAAACAAACCGACGCTTTCCTTTGACGTTGGGCGTAGGATTAAAGACATGATGAGTAGTATTTGTTTGCCATCTTGTGAATGTTATAGTTCTTCTTACTTCCGTGTTTAGTAAGAAAAACTGGAGAGGAATTCCAGCTTATGCAAGTCACCGATGGCTTGCTTAAGGCAGAATTTCCCTCCAGTATTTATTTGCGCTGACTCCAGCTATACATTGCAAAAGCGAAATTCCAAGTACGTATCGAAACATAAGGTAAAATGCGGTTGATGTCTCTTAGGAGAGACACCTTGTTATCTCTAGAGGTTGTTTCCTCATCGACACTCTTTAGAAGAATGTAGATTTGAGTATAGTGGTACACAACATTAGTGAAGTGTTGCATATCAGTTTCCTTGCTCCAGTTTCGAGTATTCCCTATCCAGGAGCACTGCGTGGCCTAGATGTTTTGCTATAATCAATGAGTGCAAGATATAAGCAGTGCTTCCGAAATGTTAGTGAATACATATCGTCGATGGGTAGTGACACATTCAGCTTTCTTTATTCTGTGTTCAAAACCCAGTGGTAATTTTGGCCTTTTATTAATCCTGCTGATGTTGTTGCACTTGCTGTATGCAGAGTGTTGGGTATATCCGTTGTGAGACAGGGCACAGAGGTGAAGCTATAGGCTGGTGTCAATCGTTCTTGAACAGTAGGTAGAAGATCTCCAACCGCTTGATTCTGTATGTTATGGAATCTGCACGAGCAATTACAACAACAGCTTTTGAAACTCTTAATGCTGCAAACGGCTCTGGACTGTACACGTCACCTGTTAGTTTTGATTATCAAATTTTATGAGACGGAGATGGGGAAACAGCTCGGAATGTAATTACGCAATCTTGGGAAACCACCTTAAAAACCATCCCCGCATTGAGCCAACATTCTTTACTTGTGGTCTGGCGCCCATCCCTGTCTTGTAAGATAGAGTACTGCTACACAAGCAGGTCCAAAGGACATACACTGCAAGGATTAACTTTATAGTCTGACGTGTGCCTTCAAAAATTGATTAAGAGTTTCACATTTCTATTGACCTGGTTTTATTGCCATTACTGAATGCCAGTCAGAAAACTTATTATAGGAGGGGAGTGTAAGCACAAATCTGAAACGAAAAGTTTGGTACAGGCAAGGAAATCCTGGAGCGGGAAACCACGTAGAAGATTTATAATCCCCAAAAAAAGAAAAAGCACATTGCTTCAAGAGGAATGAGAGGGTTTTTCTGCAAAAGCAAAGACAGTTTCATCAAAGATTCAAACTAAACCGAAGCAATACCGAGAAACTAAAGTTGAATAAAGACAAAATAAGCATAAAGACATCAATACGAGTAGCAATCGACGAAGTGGAAGGATAATTTTGTTCCCTGAAGTACAATAAACACTACGAGGAGTAAGTACTACGCATTAAAGCATCAACTAATCAAAATAAGTCATCCAGTAACTCCGGATCACATTTTTGTTGTTGCTGTTGTTGTGGTGGTGGTGGTGGTAGTGGTGGTTTTCACTCTGTGAACCGGTTTGATTCAGCTCTCCATGCTAGTCTGTCTTGCACAAGCCCCTTAATCTCAACAGGATTGTTGCAGCCGACATCGACTTAAACCTGCTTACTGCAATCACGCCAAGATTGTGAGATTCCTATGTTGACTATGGTTTGTGATACTGTCCTTACTTTAAAGAAAACTGTGATCTTACCTATTTTTTCCCCAATATAAACTCTCGTAATAGTTAATAAAGTACAGGAATCATATCACTAGAACTAACACTTTATATAAAGCATTTACAAAAATTATACACTTTTTTAAAAGAATTCAGAATCTTTTGAAACATTTGTACCTTTCAATGTAAAAGTTCTTGCTCATAAAAATGAGTCATCCTATAAATTTCACTTTTCGTGAGCTATAATAAATTCGTCAATAATCAGATATTTTTCAGATATAATTTATGTAATTTTTCATGGAAGTTTACTGTTTAGTAAATAGGAAACTGATACGTTGCAAAAATACACATAATATTTTTGTAAATAATTCAGTATTTTGTAAAAGCTAAATATATACTGTATACGTGGGAAATTTTGTATCCAAAGATTTCTATTTTGCAATATTTACCATTATAATTAATTCTTTGATTTATGTAAGATTGAAAAGAGATAAGTTTAGATACAGTTGTTAGTAATAATAAACCTGGATATTATGTGTCTCTTCAGTTTATGCACTTATGGAGGCAATACTGTTTTATATAGATCACGATTCGTGCCAATGCGCTCAGTTTGGTTCAGACATTTCTTGTTACCTCACAGGGGTGTCGGTCAGACTGCTTATACAACGCAGATACAGAATATCTTGTCTTACTACGAAAAACTGAGCATGTAAACGACTCTCTTTCGTGCTAAAATTGTGTATTTCGTTATGTGTTCTGTTAACAATCTTGTGATGATAAAACGTCAAAGTAAATAATCTTAAAGTTAAAAATTAGTTAAAGCTTCAGTCTTATACAACAAAAACGCGGATGAAATGTATTTTTACTAAGATTTTTATTGGATACCATTCCATAGTATCTCTTCATTAGTAGTTAAATCTGCCCATCTGGTTATCAATATTCTTCCATGCCACCACATTGCAAAAGCTGCTACTCTCATTGTATCGTCCACTTTACAATTCAGTAGAAGGATACGGCCCAACAATACTTTCAGACAAACCTTTCATACATTAAAATTTATATTCGATGTTAAAATAGTTGTCTCTTTCAGAAATGGTTTTATTTTTGTTTTCAGTCTTCTAGCGATGTCTATCTTATAACGTAATTTACAAGATCTTTGGTAACGATGACGGAATTACATTGAGCTGAAAAAGTCATAGGATACCTGCTAAGATTATGTAAGACCTCCTTTTGCCCAGTGTAGTGCACCAAATCGACGTGGCACGGACTCAGCAAGTCATTGGAAGCTATACTGAACAATGCCGCCTCAACAGCCAGCCATAATTGCAAAAGTGTTATGTGCAGGAGTTTGTGCACGAACTGCCCTTTCGGTTATGTCCGAAAAATGTTCGATGGGATTCGTGTCGGACAACCTGGATTGCCAAATCATTCGCTCGAATTATCCAGAGTGTTCTTCAAACGAACTGCGAACAATTGTGGCCCACTGATATGACGCATTGTCATCCACAAGAATTTCATAGTTGTTTTGGAACATGAAGTTAATGAATGGCTGCAAATGGTCTCCATGTAGCCGAACACAGCCATTCCCATTCAACGATTGGTTCAATTGGACCAAGGACCCAGTCGATTCCATACAAACACAGCTCACACCATTATGGAGTCACCACCAGCCAGCACAGTGCCTTGTTGATAACAAGGGTCCATGATTTCGTGCGGTCTGCGCCACACTCGAACGCTACCATCAGCTATTACCAACTGTAATAGGGACTCCTGACCAGGCCACGGTTTTCCAGTCGTCTAGGGCCAACCAATACGGCCACGAACCCAGGGTATCGTGCTGTCAGCACTCGCATCGATCGTCTGCTGTCATAGCACATTAACGCCAAATTTCGCTGCAGTGTCCTAAAGGATATGTTCGTCGTACGTGCCAGATTGATTTCTGCTCTTATTTCCCGCAGTGGCAACTCCCATACTGCTAGCTCTAAATACAATTCCGCGTTGAAAGTCTGTTAATTACGGTCTTGCGGTTCTAATCACGTTGGAAAGCTCTTCACATGAATCACCTGAGTACAAATGACTGTCTCGCCATTGTGTTTTCCTTTTATACCTTGGGTACGCGGTACTAGCGCCATCTGTATAAGTGAATATAGCTATTTTACGAGTTTCGTCACCTCAGTATATTACACAATCGGCAAAAATGTTTGTCTTTCTTCTCTGTATTTTTCAATTCAGTTTCCATATTTATTTTTGGTATCGTTTATTATTTGCTCAATACACTTGATTTTCGCTGTCTGTATAGAACTCTGGATGTTTACTTCTCCTCAAGACGACTGTAAAAGCTCATGGTGCTCCAGTCTCAATATCTACTCCAGTCTCAATATCATGTACTGTGGAGTAGCAGGCAGATAATTCCCAGCCTCTAATAGTTCATTCTTCGATCACAACCGTGCTCCAGCAAATCAGGTAGCTTTAATATTTAACTACGACATCTTTATTGACCTTTGCAACTCTCTGGTTATCGATTCTTCACCTAAGTTCATGACTTGCACACGAGCACGTGGCAGACGGGTTGGCGCGCTCTGGCGGCAATGGAGAAGAGAGCAGGGGGGGGGGGGGGGGCTAAAAATTATTCCCCTTCGCGATAAAGGGGACAGATGGCAATCCACAAGGAGGGTTGAGAGAAGAGAGAGAAATGGGAGCTGTATCATTGTTGTGAATCCAGCAGGGTAGCTTGTGCGATTGGCACTTTACGCCACTGAAGGACATCTGTTGATTTCAATAAGACTGCCACATGTGGAGCTGAGGTCAACGTTTATGTGATATGTTCTCACCCCATGCTTCAACCGCAGTGGACTTGTCTGGCATAATCGCAACATTTTGAATAAACCGTTAGTTGTATGTTACGACAGGTAAAGGAAGTAATTGGTCCTTTAGCCTGTTCCCGAGCAGTAACGTCAAATGATTTGTCACGCTATTAAATTTCTGCTTATCATATGCTACCATTCAGATTTTGTATTTTCAGGAATTGGTTTGTTAAACTTTTTTTTCTAAAGTCTTGATTTAGTCTGTTGCAGGCTATTTTGTGTACCGGGAAGCAAATGATATGTTTGTTAATCTGTCTCTCCTGCTCAGAAGCTTAAAATATTTGACTGTTGTCTCTGCCCTTGTGATCAATTATCGTATATAATATGTAATGGATCAGATTAAGCGCTATATGCTTTCAGTTACTCCAAGTTCATAAATCTTGTTATTTTTGTGGCGCTGCAGTAAGCCAGGATAAGAATAAAATCCTGCCACTTAAGTGTTTTTAAACTTCGGTTTTGAATTTATATTTGTATTTTTAAATGATTGCTAATTGAACTATACTAGGTCCAGAAGTCTCACCCGGGGCTATATTTCATGTTTTATTCTATTCGACTAAGCACCAAAGTAGGCGTTGTTATTAACTGTAATATGGTTGTTCTCATGTGTAAGCACAAATTGCTTTTCAGGTTCCGGTTTGTATTTGTGATCGGTTATAAGTCAGTGGGTCGGGCTGGCCGAAAGTGCTCAGTCCTATGATAAATTTTCTTGTGGGTTCTTGTTTTTACATCTGATCCTTGTATGCTATCTTTAACCTTCTTGTTTCAAAGAAGTGATCTGTAGTTTGTGCGCCAGGTAGAGAAGTCACGATTACATTAGTCCTAGCCTAGGCTAGCTCAAGCATCACGTAACCAACTTGCATTTTCTTTTCTGTCTGGTCTTTGGTAGTCGACCGAAAGGAGTTTGGCTACGTGATGGTTGAGTTGTGGTCGCGCTAGAGTTTCCGTCGTCCTGTATTCGCTTGCGAAACTTGCGACTAAGGTACACCATATCGTCTGGCAGTTTTGGGATAGAAGTTACTTGCCAGATCTTTTTCCTGTATTTTGGCATCAGCTACTAGAGTCCTAGCACCTCAAGAGTCCGCTAGTACTAATGTATCAAGAGATTAATTAATACCAATAATTAGGCCCTTAGTTTTATAGATTTATTGGAGCCATTATTTACCTTGTTCTTTTCACATCTTAAAATTCCCTTTGTGGATTCTGTGTTGGCGATCTTATCGTGCTGTCCATTAATGGAAATGTAATATTCATGTCCTGCCTAATGTTTACATAGCGTAAATTGTTCCTCCTTGAAGACTGGTTTTATGATAATGGTCTGTTCCAGATACTTCTAGAACATTGAAGTAATATTATAATTCTGGTTAACTAATTGCATTTGGTTTCATTGGGATTTATGTGCCTTCCATGTTAACTGATTTTTTTAAACTTAAAACACACAGAATCTCTGTTTATATTTGGCAATATTCTAAAATTGTTTGGTGACCATTTTTGTAATGAGTAAATTGTTAAATTTAGTGGTCAATAAAACTATGTAATAAAAAGGAGGAATGAAAGTTTGTAAACCCCTGGTCCAGTACTTCCCTATATTCCCAGTAGCCACCATTTCAATGGTGGCAGAGCGTGGTTGTGCTCTGTGTTTCGTTTCCCTGTTAGAGACCTACATTCGCCGTTTGCCTTTTTGGATTGTACAGAGTTTATATTTTGACCAACTGCTAATTAATTTGTTCCAGCAGGTACACTGTTCTGTTGGTATGGAGGCGAGAACTTGTCTCTGTATTACTTTTCTCTCAAGGAGTTAGCTCCAAACTGAACCGAATGTGCGCCAACAGCCGTGTGAGGGGACGGCTGATTTGGTGGCTCGTTAGTGTTTGATTCTTGATCAACCATTATGCATCATGACGGACACCGCTGGTCAGGTTGGGACAGTTATTGATTTATATTCTCCTGCTATCGTAGAATTGCTCCAAAATGTAGAATCCGTCCTGGGTAGTCAACCACCCATACACAAATGTCTCACATGTAGGTTCACCTCACGCACTGAGGTAACCGCCTTATCGATTTGATACAATTGCAGTTAAATGTTTATCAGAGTAACTTAGTGGAACGCTTTTTTAAACAGGTTCAAGGAATGCAAGTCAGTGTGAGTGTTCTGGGGTTAGAAGAAGTGCTACGTGTGTTAGATGGTCAGAGCCCTGGTGTCCGGCATATCCCACAATGCACTGCTGCGGAAGGAGAAGACGTTGGGAATACACCGATTATTGGAGGATTCGCTATGTTACTTAACCCCATCACGCAATTTTTGCAAGGTATTACTGAGTTTTCTATTGAGCATCTCAGTCAAGCAGGATTCTTCTTATTGCTAACCGTTTTGAATATCATGTTAACGCATTAGGTTTCGTTATTAACCAGCTGTTATATGCCTTAACTCGGATATAGTTGAGTAGATTGTTTGCCGAAGGGTTCCAGAATCAGGATTCTCCAAGGAATTTAAGATGTGCCGTTCAGCTTAAACTGACATCTCGAATTAAGAGTGAGTAAGAGCAGAAGCACTTTTGGTGGATACAATCGCTACAAGAAAATTTATCTAATTACCTCGAACGTGCTCGTACTTCAGTGACCGCGTAAAACTTCATCTCGCGGATGGGGAAATAATCCAGAATATCCTGGAGGGAATGAAGTCGGAAGATCGCGCCTAATGCTTTAGAGTAAACCTGCTTCCTTGCAACAATTGGACGGGCTAGTTGGCACTATTGAAGGGCTAAGACTTGCTGCTACAAGCGTGATAGACTTAATGATTTAGATTCTCGTGCGCGTGGGCAAGGTAAGGAATCAGACAAGACCTCCTCAGTTTAAATGCGTCTATAAGTACTTTGGTTATGTAGATGTTTATGGTGCCACCTTCGATGAACGCCTGGAGTATCTCTGAGAGTTTCTTTCCCGCCTTAGGGAGGCAGGGCTCACAGTTAATTCGTCTAAGAGCGATTTAGTTTGTTCGCAGATTTCATTTTTTGTGCATTTGGTGTCTACCGAGGCACTAAGGGTTTGATCAGGAATGTACCTACCATTTGCACAGGTTCCCTCCTCCCAAGAGCAAGAAAGGAGTTGTATGGCTTATTGCCATGGACAATGTTTTTCGAAAATTTGTACCCACTTTCGCACAGTTGGCTGCGCCCCTTAATAATTTACGTGAAAATGAGATATTTTTGTCTGGGGCGACAGCCAGCAAGCCTAGTTCGAGGCTATTAAAGGAGCACTTAGCAGTCCACCAGTTTAGCTATTCCGCCTGATGCATCCAATTCGGGTGTTGCTGCTGTTCTCTTACAAGAAAATGAAGGCCACGGCGTTCTTAGCCTATGCTTCGGAAGGGTTAGCTATCTCCCACGGAACTCAAATACTCTGTTTACGAATGGAAAGCTCTAGCTGTCCTATTCGCATTAGAGAAATTTAAATTTTGTACTGAGCATAGGGAGTTCCAATCTGAGCCGTGCTCCGGCTCGTGTTTGTGCCGTTGACAGGTTGGCGTCGCGTATTCGGATTGTGACCTCTCGATAGCGAGTACTGTGGTACTATCTTTGGAGCGACCTCTAGGATTTCCGGGTCGTCGTGTGTCGGAGTTCAGTTAGGACGGAGCAGTAGTGAGATCCGACAGCGCCAGGACTCGCCGAGGGAGCTGGCGCTATATGCACTGCCCGATGGAAGGATGTGGTCACGAGAGTGCACGACCACGTCGAGGTCCAGATTCAACGAGTTTAAGTTGAATGGATCGTTATGTTCGAGTAGTTCAACTTTCACTTGTGTGTGTGTCCGTCCGTCGAAGTGACCTCATGCCATCAAGCTATCAGTTGGCGGTTTTATACTCTAAACGTTTCCCTTGCCTGATTGATTGGCAACGACCGATGGTTGGTCGTTCGGTTGGTCGCCTCAGTGGACGGCGTGTATCTGGTCTTTCGATCGTTTCGGTGAACGTTCATTTCTACGTGCAATTCGTCTTGTTGCTGCATAGTGCCTGTTTTAGCATTGTTTGAGTTGTGTAATTGTCGTTTGCGGTTCCATGTGCATCTAGTCAGATTTCGAATAGGCAGTTTGGTCTTAACTCTGTCTCCGTACTAGGATTTGGTGGAGCCAACTTGTGTAATTAAATGCTTGTCATTTGACGATGTTAACTGTTAATCTATCATGGTATTGGTTATCGCATCTTAGGTGTATTTTGCGAGTGTGCTGGTCGGCGTCTAAACTGTCCCTCGTTTGAGTTGCCATCCTGTTAAGTGAGCATAACTCTTGGCTGCCTGTCTCACCGCTTACGCAGATGTAGAGACTTTTTCTCATGTCGTTCCTTGGAGCACTGTCTGTGGATCACTCCCTTCTTTATTTGGTCTCATTGTGTCAATTGCTTAATAATAATATTGTTTAAATTATTCCTATGCCTTGTGGCCTTCAGCTGTTAAATAATTTGAATTTTTCTTAATAAGACCTTCAGCCGTCAGTGTAGCTTGTGTTACAGTCAATTATTTAATATGATTGTTTTAAAAAATGATTTTGGTATTTTCAATGTGTAATTGCCTTCCTCATTTGTAATTCAGGCCTTCAGCCGTTAATTGTCAGCCTTCAGCTGACAAATAATTTGAATTTCTTGTTAATAAGGCCTTTAGCTGTGATGCAATTTGTCTAAGGAATTTTTAATTAGATATTGTCTTAACAGTCAAATTTCATAATTGTTCCTTGTTGTCAACCTTATATGCAATTGGTTCCAAATATTTTTTTTTTCTTTATTGAATTTCAATTCCCCATCTGGGGCGGGCTGGCAGCAGCATATGCACTGCTCCTCAGCCAAAAGACAATAAGGATACAACAGAAGACATTTAAAATGACAAAGGAGAATATATGGCGGACAAAAATATAAGAAAAGGAGGAACACAATGGATGAGAACAGACAAAAAGGGGGGGGGGCACTGTAAAATGGAGACAAAAACCTTAAAAAGTACTGAGCACCAAAAAAAAAAAAACAGACACTGGGACAATTAAAAGAACACAAGGCGCAGTATGGCTGCAGCATAAAAGTATTGAGGGACGGCATAGCACATAGCGATCACTAACAGTAACACTACGTTCAAATCCAGCACAATTAAAATCACAGCTTGCGACACGCAGGAGAACAGCACCAAACACAGCACTCATGTAGCACACTGATGACAATGAGTAAATCACAGGATCTTCAAGAGGCATGGAGATGAGGGAGAAGGGAGGGAGGGAGGGAGGGAGAGGGGGGAAACGGGTGGGGGCGCGTCGAAGAGGGTTGGGAAGGGAAGGACATGGGAGGGACACAGTTGAGGAGAGGGTGCAGGGAAGGGGGGGATGAGGGAAATTCGCTCTGGGAGAAGGAGGGAAGAGGAAAAGGGGGACCCTGGGGAGGGAAGGGAGCAAGGCAAGGTTACAGGTGGGAGGAAGGGTATATGTCATGGCAAAGGTCAATATTCTGGAAGGGGACATGCTGGAAATTGCCCTGGTGAAGGAGATGGAGGTGTGGAGGAGGAGAGAGGGAGGGATACAGCGATAGAGGTGCGGCAATGGGTGGGGGGTGGAGAGAAAGGAGGAAACCAGGGGGTGGAGGGATCAAGGCTGCAGACAGTGTAAAGGATGTGGAGATGTTGGAGGAAAAGGAGGAGGGCGGGGAAGGGGATGAGGTCTTGTAGGAGCCATGTGAGGGAAGGAAGGCGGATATGGAAGGAAAGACAGAGCACGTGGTGTTCGTGGATTTGGAGGGCCTTGTAAAAGTGGGTGGGGGCGGAGATCCAGGCAACACTGGCATAACAGAGGATAGGACGCATGAGGGATTTGTAGGTGTGAAGGATGGTGGAATGATGCAATCCCCATGTCTGGCCAGACAGGAGTTGGAGGTGGAGGTGGCAGTAAGCTTTCTGCTGGATGGTCAGGAGGTTAGGGGTCTAGGTGAGATGACAGTCAAGGATGAGGCCAAGGTATCTCAGGGTGGGGGTGAGCTGGATGGGACGACCATAAAGGGGGAGGTAGAAATCATTTAGACAGAAGGAGTGGGTGGTGTGGCCTACGATGATTGCCTGGGTTTTGGAGGGGTTGAGATGAAGGAACCACTGCTTACACCAAATAGTGAACTGGTCAAGGTGGGTTTGGAGGGTGCATTGGGACCGTTTAAGGATAGGATAGAGAGCCAGTAAGGCGGTGTAATCACCATATTGGAGAAGGTGGACAGGTGGGGGTGGCTTGGGCATGTGAGCCATGTACAAGAGATAAAGGAGAGGGGAGAGGACGGAGCCCTGAGGGATGCCAGCAGTGGGATAAAAGATACAGGAGTTGGTGTTGTGGAGGGTGACATAGGAAGGACGGCACGAGAGGAAGGAAGCGACCATATAGACAAAGTTGATAGGCAGGACGTAGGTTTGGAGTTTAATGAGGAGACTGGGATGCCATACACGGTCATAGGCATTTTGGAGATCGAGGGAAACGAAAGTGGCGGAGCGACGGGAGTTAAGCTGGAGGGCGAGAAGGTGAACGAGGTTAAGGAGTTGGTCTTCGGCAGAGAAGTAGGGTGGTTCCAAGTAAAGTGTACGTGATTTTTTAAAGAAACTGACAACCAATGGTAACTGAGTAAGGCCCCGTCCACACCCAAATCTGCCTTCCTCAAGTCCCATGTTTCACAATTGGCCATCGATAATCTGGTATTGAGTTGAGTTTTGTGGAGGCCTTGGAAGACCGGGAGGACCTCGCGCTGGACGGTCCAAATATCTGCCTTCAGATTTATCGTCAGGCTCATTAAGGGTACCGAGAACCAGACTGCTGACACCCTCTGTCGCATGTTTAAGGAGCGTAGCCATCGTGAGGAAGGGGATGATACTAACAGTGCGTGTGTGTGGATACTGTACTAAGCGAGGTCTCTGAGTTATTGTCCGATCTAAAGCAGAGACAAGATTATTACCCGGCTATTTCTTCTACTAAGAGTAGGCTACGTGGGGGTGAGCAGCCTCAGAATTATCTTTTGAGTGAAGGCCTTTACGATATAACGACGTCAAGCGCTTGGCAAGTGTGTGTGATGATTGTAAATGTGCCTAACCTAATCCCAGTTCATGAAAAGGTTTATCCAATACACCCACGGACTAACTTTACATTGATTATATCGGTCCTCTGCCTTGTACCAGGAATGGGAACCGCTCTGTGATCGTGGTCGATACGTTTACGCGTTTTTCCTGTTTGATTCCCAGTCGCAGAACCTATTCGATATTTAACGAGCATTTTCTCCGTGTTTATTCTCTATAAATTATATGAGTGCCATTAGATCTAGAAAATTTAGGATATTTTATTTTCGCAATGCTGTTTTTTCGGTGTATCAGCACCACCGTCTATTGCCCCCAGCCCTCGTTCGCGGAGAGAGTTAACAGGAACAGGAATCTGCTGAAGTATACGTTAATCATTTTTCATTCCAAGGCACAAAGATAGTGGGATACTTGAAGACCGTGGCCTAACTTTGTTTTTAATTCGGCCCAGCGTGACGCGGATAAGACGACTCGAGCGTCCCTAATGCTGGTATACCCTCTTAACTCCCTAATATCTAATTTATGGTCTCTCGAGGAAATTCTCCCAACACAACTGGAGTAGAGCTAAACGAAATATTGACCTAGCTCAGCGCAGGCAATCGGGGCAGGCACCCCTGTAAAACTAAGGAAGGTGATTACGTTTTCGTCCTAAACTTTGATTCTGGCATAAAAGGGAAAACGCAACCTTCCGTTAAATTGCGTTCGCGTTTTGTGAAGCTGTGTAGGGTATTGATGCAGTTAAGTAAACCTATTGGTGCGTAACCTTAGCACCGATAAAACCTCTCACGTACATGTTAGCCAGGTCAAAGTGTGATTCGCCTGGCTTCTCCCTAGCGCAAATGGGCGGGGCGAGAGGAGTTTTGATGGTGGAAGTTGAGCCATTGCGGCTCTGTGGTTACCGATTCTTCACTTAAGTGCATGGTTTGTCCACGAGTCCAGCAGGGTAGCTTGTGCGATTGGCGCCTTACGTCACTGAAAAATTTCTGTTAATTTCAATATGATTGCCACATATGGAGCCGAAGTCACACTTTTATGTGATGGCGAATGCTTCTGTTTCTAGTGACACATGTTCTCGCCTCTGTACTTACAACTGCAGTGGACTTGTCTCTTACATAATCGCAACATTTTGAATAGACCGTTAGTTGTATGTTGCGACTGGTAAATGAAGTAACTGTTCCGTTAGCCTGTTTCCGAGCAATGACTTCAAGCAACTTGTCACGACATTAAATTTCTGCTTATCATATGCTGCCATTTAGATATTATAGTTTAAAATTTGTTTGTTAAACTTTTTTTGCTACAGACTTGGTTTAGTCTGTTGCACGCTATTTTGTGTACGGGGATGGTTGTTAATCTGTTCCTCCTACTCAGAAGCTTAAAATATCCGACTGTGGTCTCTCCCCTTGTGGGAAATTGTCCTGTGTATCATTTAATATAACAGATTAAGCGGTATATGCTATCAATTTCTCCAAGTACATAAATCTTGGCATTCGTGAGGATCTGTAATTAGCCAGGATAATAATAAAATCCGGTCACTTAAGTGTTTAAAAGTTTGGTTTTGAATTTTTATTTTTGTATTGTACTGTACCAGGTCAAGTCGTCTCACATGGCGTTAAATTTAATGTATTCCGTTCGCCTTAGCGCCGAAGTAGGCTTTGTTATTAATTATAGTATGATTTTGCTCATATGTAAGCACAAATTACTTCTCAGGTTTGGGTTTGTATTTGTGATATAGGGGTGTAGGTGGCCGAAAGTGCTGAATCCTATGGTAAATTGTCTAGTCGGTTCTTGTTTGTTATATCTGATCCTTGTACGTTAGTTTTAACCTTGTTATTACAATGTAGTGATCTGTGGTTTGTATGTCATGTAGCCACCTTACAATTACATTAGTCCTAGCCCGGGCTGGTGGCTAAGCATCGCATGACCAACCATCTTTATGCATTTCCTTTCCTGTTTGATCCTTCGTGGCCGGCCGAACAGAACTTGACTACGATGCTCACGAGCTGTGCCTGTGCTAGAGGTTCCGTTGTCCTGTGTTTGGTCGCGGAGCTGGGGCTAACGTACGCTATATCGTCCGGCAGTTCCGGGATAGAAGATAAGTTATTTATCGTATGTTTCTCAGGTATTTTTGCATCAGCCACTAGAGTCCAAACACCTCGAGAGTGCGCTAATCCTAATGTATGAAGAGATCCATTAATAACTTGGCCATTAGTTTGTGTACCTGTGTTGGCACCACTATTTACCTTGTTTTTCCTGTAAGTCAAAATTTCTTTGTGGGAGCTGTATCGAAGATCTTATTAATCTGTTCATTAATGGCAATGCAGTATTCATGTACTGGTAACTGTTAGTGTATTTGAATTTGCCCCGCCTTGCTATTGCATGTTTAGATATTGCTTTTTTCTGTAATACGGTGAAGCCTTAAGGCCTGATTTTATAATACAATTCTTTTCCTGGTTATTACCGAATATTAAAGTAATATTATAATTATAGTTAACTACTTGCATTTGTTTTCATTGGGATTTAAGTGCCTTCGATGTTAACTGATTTTTTCTTAACTTACGGCACGCAAAACCTCTGTTTTGATTTGTTAACATTGTAAAATCGTTTGGGAACCATTTTTACGATGAGAAAAATTTTAAATTTAATGTTCAATAAAACTGTGTAACAAAAAGCTGAATGAAGGTTTGTAAACCCCTGGTCCAGTCCTTCCCGAAATTCCCGGTAGTCACCGTTCACTGACAGTTCCTTGGTACCCATCCATTAGTATTGAATTAGTATTTCCAGCTGCATTTACGCTGAAAGGAAAGCGATTGTCTGCAGACACAACAATTTTTGGTGTAGAGCGTTGATAATTTTCAGTGGGCAACGAACCAGGGTAAAAAAAATGGAATAAAACGACAATCTTAAATTTTCCTACTGCCCTTCTGTTTCGACATCAAAGGGCTGTACTGCAAACATTCCTGGTTGCAGATTAACAAGTAAAGCCATTTTCTCATCAAAATCAGGGCAATAGTTACACCTGTAATGTACAAAGGCTGGCAGCTTTGAGTCGTTGCAACACTTTCTACAAAGTATTGACAGTCATTTTTCTTTTTTTTTTGTTAATGATGGGACTTAAGTTTCAGTAATTTATATCCAAGAAAACCATCTGTTTTAAGTGTTGGATATTACGCTCGTTGCGTTCTCTGGTGATCTGAAAGCTAATTTTTCGCTAAAAGCTATCGAATTGTATTCCATGTACTTCCACCGCATCTGGAGGAAAAAAATAGATCTGAAATATAGATCCTCCACACGGAAAGCAATTTCAGGTAGTTTTGACTGAGAAATTTATTTAATGTCTGAAGTCGTCTTATTTTTGGTGCTGCAGATTTACTTGTGGGAAAGTACGTAAGATTTACGACTAAGCGAGCATCCTACCGACGGCAACTGCAGACACTGGCGGCAAGGATGTTGTTACATTGCCGTCCTCTTAACATGCGTGAGGTAGAGAACGAATTGTTATACCATCATTATTAAGCGTTAAAAGCCGCCTTGTCACACGCCCTTGTAACACAATTCTCTAGCGATCGTGTTCTGTCAAGACTACGCATCATGTAATTCATTCTAATCCGACTACTGCTTGGGCTGTCATATCAGCAATTAAAATTTTACGGAAGAAGAGATTGGCAAAGGACCTGAATGTAACATCCTCAAGAACATTTTCAAAACACCAGCGCTTTCGAAGGGCGTCACGTAATTCCTAGGCGTCTTCGAGGACTTATGCAACAAGTACGTTATCGTTTTGGCTGGGAATAGCTACAAGACTGAACATCTGAAACAACTTATTTCATTCAACTGTGCCTCAAAGAATAAAAAGTTAAACTGGGTTACCGAGAATAAGGAAACCGTCATGTGGTTCAAGCGTGGCCACATCATTGAGGAGCCAAAACTTTGTAAACAGTGGCCACCACGAGGCTAAAGGCATCCTTGTGGCCTTGCAGACACTTTACGCATAAGAAAGGTATACAAGCGGAGCAGCGACGAATAGGTAATCATTCCAGCACTACTACTACTACTACTACTACTACCACCAACAGAATCATCTTTGACGAAGGGCAGAATCTTACGGTTCTGCTCCTGGGAAAGAGAGTCTTGTGAACGGAGGTGCTAGTCAGCTGTTCGCATGCTGCAGCCGTGACCAAGTATGGAAAGAGATTAATTAGCAGTGAAAGCATGAGTGGACAACAAGGTGTTGGTCGTCGAGGTGAGGGTGGAAGGCTTGTCCTCCCTGTAAAACAGAATAGGCTGTAATCTGTCACAGAAGTGATGACATCGTACGGTTCTGCTGCTGCCACAAATGTTTCAGAGCACGCCGTACACAGTACATTGTTGAACATGGAGCACCGCAAAAGACGACCCCTAAGTGTTCTCATTTCCACTGAACGACAGCGTCAGCTACGATTGCAGTGGTCACGAGATTATCGCGGCTGGGCCGTGTATCAGTGGAAATGCGTTGCCTGGTCAGATGAATTACGTTTCTTGTCACAACAAGTCGGAGGTAGTGGCCAGGATGCGCCGTCATACCGTCCAACGGCTGCACGAAACGTGCACTACGCCACGGACTCGGGCCTGTGGGAGCAGTAGTATGCTGTGGAGAACAATTACCTTGGCTTCCATTGGAATTGTTGTAGTAATTGACGGCACAATGACAGCCGTGGACTACGTAAACATTAATGCGGCTCATCTGCCTCCCATCACGGATGTAACTGTCCCTGTCACAAGGCCAACATTGTGCAACAGTTGTTTGAGGAGCAGGGCACTGAACCCGAAGTAACACATGTGGGACACTATCTGGCGGAAGCTCTTCACGCACAAACCATCAGCCCGTAAATTAGGATAATTTCGTGATAAGTGCGTAGCGATCTGCTTTCACATACCTTCGAAAACCTACCGAGAGCTTGTCGAATCCGTGTTACGGAGAATCGCTGCTGTACTCACTTGCAAACGCGGACCAACTTGCTGTTAAGCGGGTGGTCGTAAAGTTTTTAGCCATCAGTGAGTGTTAACGAGAGTTATTTGTGAACGAGATCTACATTCGTACCAGTAGCAGTGTGTCCTGTCAATTGTTTAGGAGGACTACCCACGTCGTGTGCAGTTGGTCGACGTTACTTATAACACTTCATACTCTAGCCGCAGTTACCAACTTTGGTGCTGTTTACTGATGAATAGACGTTCACTCGACACGGAACTATGAAACTGCACAATCTACACAATTGGGAATACGAAACTCTGCTTGAAAAATGTTATTAAAAGTGACCAACACAGGTTCAGTGTGAACGTACGGACTGGTTTGATTTCTAATCTTATCATGTGGAGTCTAGCAGGACCGACTGACCCAACTCATTTCTCTCTGACAAATACTTCCTACCTTAGAAAAGGTTTTACTACGACTGAACCAGATAATATGGCTGCAAAACGATTCAGATCCAGTACATTCTCATACAAATGTGTCGTACCACCTAAACGTCAAATTCCCAAATCGATTACATTGACACTAATGTCATCAGATCGTACATACGTTTACGATTTTCTGTGTGCTACTACGAAGTCTACTGTATATGCCGCTCCTGTGACTTCAGCGTAGGACCTTATGACACGGTATACGTTAGCGAAGCTCTACAGTACATTTGATTTGCAGGCCATCTGTTCTTTTGAACTTAGTCAACTTGACTTGAATAATAACAAAAAAAACCAGCGGGTGTATTTGAATCCAATGACGTTTATTCTTTTCAAAACATGCTACCACTTTCGACACCAAATGGCGTCATCTTCAGGCCCCAAGCATAACCTGCCTGCCACAACCGATTTCACGTGCGGTGAACAGGATCGTATGCAGCAGGCCAAAATTAACTGGATACCGTACCTTCCGTGACAATGACAAGTTCAGCACGGTCAATTGTCGTCTGACCATGCTAGGCTTGTTATTGCCACGGAAGGAAAGGAATCCAGTTAATTTTGGTTTTTCACGGCGTACTCTTCTCGAATCCGAGCTTGAGGTCCCCATGTGAAGGACGGATCACCATCAACAGTGTCACATTAAGACCATTTTCAGTGACACACCACAAGCCCGTGGATAAACGTTTTGAGTCTTTAGTGGGGTGGTTTACGTAGCCTTCTGCATCTTCATGCCGTTGATCATTGAATATTCATCCACCTTTTTGAAGTAGTAACCCACAAAAATAACGAATATTGACGTGAATCGCGTTAGATCGCACCTGGTCGTGTAAATTTACTACTGGCCGACGGGAATGTTTCTCTAATTCACATATTTCACATACTCTAATTAAGCTTAAGATCAAATAATATACCCTTCGATAAAACTTTGTAAACACTTCTTACCTTAAACTTCTCACGTCCCTTCCCAGCTACTCCATTCCCAGATGTTAACAAACAAACAGAACAATCAACAACGAGAGGGAGAGAAATACTATAGTCAAATTGCGTTGGCGATGTTTTTTTTTATTTTCTTATAAATTTTTTAGCTATTCCCAAGCGATACAGCATAGTTTCCCGATGTTTTGACTTCACTCAGTGTCATAATCAGAGAAAAAGTCAAGAGAAGTTGTTCATACTCTCTCTTCGCGGCGCCAAACAGTAGTTATCACAGGTGTCTGTATGCTGAAATCAGCTGTCTAATACTACTCATCTTCGTCAAATCAATCACCGTGCCTATCTCCCTGGTGTGTACCGGATCAGTTCGTGCAGGTAAGTAGAATACCATCCAAGTGGTACATAACTGTCAATTTTCGATGTGTTTCGTAGGATATTCGAGGAAAGTTAATTAGGAAAAATGTCTCCGACATCAATTAAATGCTCTTGACTGTATGGTAGGAGTCTGCGGCGCTTTCATTTCCCCTACCTATTTTATAGTACTGTATTCGACTTAGCCCTAATACTGGTGGAAAGTTTAAATCTAGAAAAGGTGCTAAATTCGTGTATGGAGTGCGTACCCTTCGATTATGACTAACAACTTTATTTCTATGGTACCTCTCTGTGTAACACGAGGATCGTCTTCTATTCGTTACGACCAGTGCTGCATACACTGAGGACAAAAGTCATGGGATAGCGATATGCACATATACAGATGGCGCTAGTATCGCGTACACAAGAGAAAAGGGCAATATGGTGTACTCAGATGATTCATGTGAAAAGGTTTCCGGTGTGATTATGGCCGCCCGACGGGAATTGACAGACTTTCAACACCGAATGGTAGTTGGAGCTAGACGCATGGGACATTCAGTTTCGGAAATCGTAAGGGAATTCAACATTCTGATATCCACAGTGTCAAGAGTGTACCGAGAATACCATTTTTCAGGCATTACTTCTCACCATGGACAACGCGATGGCCGACGGCCTTCACTTAACGACCGAGACCAGGGACGTTTGCGTAGAGTTGTCAGTGATAACAGACAAGCAACTCTGCGTGAAATAACGGCAGGAATTCAATGGCGACGGATGAAGAACATGTCCGTTAGGACAGTGCGGCGAAATTTGGCGTTAAGGGACTTTTGCAGCAGACGATCAACGTGAGTGCCTTTACTAACAGTACGACATTGTCTGCAGTGCCTCTCCTGGGCTCGTGACCACGTTGGTTGGACCTTGACAGTTAGGTACAGTTGCCTGCTCAGGTGAGCCCCGATTTCTATTGGTAAGAGCTGATGGTAGGGTTCGAGTGTGGCGCGGATCTCGCGAACCCATGGACACGAGTTGTCAACAGGGCACTGTGGAAGCTGGTAGTGAGTTCATAATCGTGTGAGTTGTGTTTGCGTGGAGTGGACTGCTTTCTCTGGACCAGATGAAACGATGATTGACTGGAAATGGTTATGTTCGACTACATGGAGACCATTCTGCAGCCATTCATCGACTTCATGTTCCCAGACAACGATGGAATTTTTCTACGTGACACTGTGCCATGTCAGCGGACCAGAATTGTTCGCGATTAGTCTGCAGAACATTCTCGACAATTCGAGCAAATTATTTGGCTACCCACATCTCTCTACATGCCATCGAACATTTATGGACCTAATCGAGAGGTCAGTTATGCACAGACTCGTGCACCGGCTACACTTTCACAATTATGGAGGGCTATAGGCGGTAGAGATAGCATGGCTCAATATTTCTGCAGGGGACTTCCAACGATATTCTGAGTCCAAGCCAAGTCGATTTGCTGCATAACGCCAGGAAAAAGGGCGTCTGACGCGATATTAGGAGATATAGCTTTTGTCACCTCTGTGGGTAACTACCTGAAGTGCCAAGGGTATATTTATTGCAACTAACTAAGACCAAAGAATGTGCAAATATTTCCCTCTAAGTCCTTTTAATATTTCAAGAAAAATAATTGGTTTAAGCGTAATGGGTAATGGTTACGTTTCTTAAAAAGAGCAAACGAAATTACCAGGGAATAACACTACACGTTCAAAACTAGCTTTCCTGCTGGGGATGCGTAAAATATTTTCAGTCGTTACGAGGAAGCAACGATGCTTCCCGTAGGCAGAGAGAAATCCTTCACCCACCAACGGCGCAGAGCGCTCCCCCACCATTCCGGAGGGTAGCCGGGGGGACTTTTTAAGGCGCGGCCCTCCAGCTGGCTTGGCAAATAACTGAATCATCAACACCCGCGACGTCGTTAGGGCGCCTATAAATAAGGCAGATAGCGCCGCCAGGGAGGCCGCTGATGCGACTGTTAGGTGTACGAGAAGCCAAATGTGCTGTGGGCGGGTCCCTTGAGAAATGAAACGCAGAGACATCGCCTGCGATGTGTGAGCATTAAAAACACTGGAATACTCTCACAGCATTTGCCCCGAACCCTCATAAACGTATCATAACTATACAGATACTGTTATCTTACTGCAATAAAGACATTTCCTGTACTGGCATCTGTTTCTGCAAATTAAATTGTGTGTTCAACTAAAGATATTTGTATATATGTTTGATGCCTCAAATACATAAAAAGTAAGCTTTATGACAAACGTTACCCGAAGAGGCGAGTGTTTTGAGGTACAGTTAAACCTCCTAGTTGTGTTATACATAGACAGTAAAGCACCCATTTTTCCTTTTGTAAATAAAATTATGTAATTCTTCACGAGATTGGACCGATCATGGAGAGAAAATACTGAAAGAAGCACTTGGATAATCCTGTAGTGAAACAAAAGTAAAGGCGAAGTTTTGCTAAATATTTGGGCTGACTCTGCCAATATTGTGTACTTTCATTTTCAGTGTAAAGTAAAGATAGAATATCGTGCCTGGCACCTACGCATTTTCTGTAACGTCTAGAACATTCACCGACTACTTTTGGCAATTTAATTGTAAATAAAAGACAGCGTTCTGTTTTCAAAGCATCTCGCAAATCCTTAACAGAAGAACGTTATTTCATAAAAAAGGGGGGGGGGGAGTGAAAGAGTGGTAACCCGTCGTTGTTTCGAGGTAGAACAAATAGTTTAGAATATTAACTGTACAGAAAAATACGTGTGAAATAACTTCTGTGAAGTTCTTTTCGTGTCTTGAGCTATTCATGAAATATTAGGGGCGAACACATTAGTTGGTGCACCTTTTGTATTAAAACCAAAGATATCATTTCATTTTGTGTCACGCTGCAACACTATTCAGATACCAGGAAAACGAAACTTCGAGTTAGTATTTCATTACAAATACATCGGTTGAAACTTCTCTTATACTGGACTTTTACTAAAGCAGCTGCATGCCCTATTAGTCCATCTTTCTAGAAAGATACAGTGTAAAGGCTCAACAAGCTGCGAAAGACTAATGGAATAATAAAGCATACAACATACAGAAAAATAGCAAAGCGCTTTAGTACTACACGTCTCATCCAGTAGCATTACGATCGAATTGTACTACCGAAGACGAAAACTTCAAGGAGGTGCAGGTTTGACTTTGGTCCACACAATGTAGTATGTATGAGATGGTGTGCGTTCACATGTCTATCCACTGTAGTCGTACAGATATTCCGTGATACTATTGTAATGTTTTAGAAGCCAGGAACCTATTCACTTTTTGCATTTTCTGTTGCCACAAACAAATGATCTGTGCACGTTGTTTAGTCAGAATTAATCGTATCGTTTCTACATTTTAACGGATGTCCGTCTCAAGCTTCCACCGATTTCCTCTTCTATGGTGTGGCCAGCGCAATGTTTTAACCACTGGACTTATATGAAGCAGGAGGGAGGTGCAAATATCAATTTGGACATCGCATTTTGTTTTCGTAGCTTCCATAAACTACTGCAAACAAAAAATACGATGGTTTCACCATAAACAACAAGGACAATTCATTCCAGTATCCTCGTCCGATCCGTAAGTTGCTCCGACTCCTAGCTTCGATGTCGACTCAGTGTTAAACGATAACCTTTTCCCTGTAATAAAGGATATTATCACTACGCTTCTGTCCGGAAGTTGGAATTTTTTTCTACTTTCGTAGTAACCTAACAATCCACACCCATCGGACGGCGGGCTTCTCGATATTTTCTTTTCTCTCTCTCTCTCTCTCTCTCTCTCTCTCTCTCTCTCTCTCTCTCTTTCTCTCTCTCTCTCTTCTTACCTCTCCCCACTAACTCGACTAACCCGTTCACCTCAAACATTTTCGGAACAGTTTAAGATTTCATAATGTTATTTTCATTTTAGCTAATTGTAAGGTAGTCTTCATTAAACGTATAGACTGTTCTCATACCTAAATTGGTTACAAAGATACTGGCATTAACTATTATTTTTAAAATATAACAATACTCAATCTGTTACAGGTATCATAGATCTCAAAGAGTCCACCGTGTTTCCCTCTTCGGTTAGTAGTTCCGAAATACTTGCAGTATTCAGAACTTAGAATTTATCTGTTTTTCACATAAAAGCGAAGGCTATTTTGTCGGGAGTCCAGGATTTCGTACCTTAATAAAACAAATGTATCACATTATGTCGGGAGGAAACAGAGTGTTGCACCACTGAAACGCAGACATTAAAGCGATACAGAAGAAAGATAGATTTCTAGTCTCCCTGTGTATCAAGTTCTAGCTACTTTGAAAAAAGAAAGTATTTCAGTAAACTAAAGAAATCAGTTTACTGATTTACCGAGAATGGAAAATTAACGTGAAGAGAGATCTGTGGTACGTACAAGGTGTCCTGAACAACCGTGTCCAACAAGCTTAACAAAGCGAATAAAGCTTTTATAATGCATTGTAATAATCCACCAAAGGCAAGCGAGAATCCTGCAGTGACTGCAGCAAACGAAATGGATGTTCTGTTACCTTTTGCTCAAAACTCACATGTAAGCTTCACAGGAACAGCGGATGCCTATGGAATAAGTCGTTTTAACACGGTTCGTATTTTTCACGTAAATTGCTTCCATAGGCGTCGTCATTTCTCTTTCAAGGTAACCAGCGGGATGGCAGAAGATAGATGGGATTCTGTAACTGGTATCAGACAAGGAATCATGACTATATCTCTTTCTCATAGAATTGTTTTTATCGATGAAGTAACCTTCGCAAGTCGTGGGAAACTCGTGGACTGAATTACCAGTCGCTGAACAGGATGTTAGGACGTTATCAGCTGATCAACATGCTCGCCTGATATGAAACCATTGAACTTTTTCTCTGGGGTAAATTTAAGTCTTTGCATAAGTGGTGGCGGGGGAGAGGGGGGATGGGGGGGGGGAACTCCATTCGGATCTTCTTGAGGTGAGTGAAAAAGGGGGAGGGCGATGAGTATTTGAAAAAATTAAATAATCAATAAGAGGCTAAAAGTCTGCGAGTCGGAGTGTGAAATACCAATTGTCTATGGTAAAGAACCTAGAAAAGCTGAAAAAGAGAACTGCAAAGGCTCAGTTTAGATACAGTAGACGTCAGTGCAGTGCAATGAAAGGAAGATAGACGGGTGTCATAGCGGGCAGCACGAAACAGAAGATCGGAATTTATAAAATTTGAAGTTTAGTCAGGCTTTCATATAGAAGTGAAGTGAGATAACACATCGTTACATAAAGATTCAGGAAAAACGAGGAAAAATTAGGATCTAAGAATGCTTCGACAAAGAGGTTACTGGAGACGTTGCACGTTTGGCAAAAATGAGGAATGATCCAGTTTGGTTGAAAAATAAGAAAGAAAGAAAAACTTGCTTTCGTGAAAAGAAATCTGAAAATCATCTGCAGATATTTGGTGAAAAATTCATATACAAGTTTTTTCAAACAATGGAGTATAATAAATAGTAACGTCATGTGGAAGTTTAATAAGATAAGCACTTAAAAGAAGATATAGTTAAAAGAAGTGGACAGCAAATCCACTGAAATAAGATTAAGCATTTTCGATCTGACAAACACAATAAAAGATTTTTTTTAAACTAAAACGAGTTCCGGAGATTCCAAGAACAAATCAAGCATCCTACGATTGTATTTTGGCCTGAGCTGCTACTTGGAACGGAATACCTCACGTTGAACGAGAGGGCAGTAGGAGAGCACTGAATAAAAATGAAAATAAAACTTCGGCACGATAAAAGAACAAACCAAAACAGCTGAACAGAAAACAATAACTTTCTGGACAAGGAGAGAACATTACAGACATTATGAGAATATATGACAAAACATTTCATAGAAGTATCTACAACTGCAATACCTTATCAAAGTAAGATTTTGTTTCAGTTTTAATTCAAAATATAAGTCTTCAGTTTGGCCTTAGATATAAGATGGGATTTGAGGTGATTCAATTACACAGAGTACATACAGCATATTTAAAAACAGATATCCGACAATAGATCGTTTTTGGCTATTTGCGAGTCATCAACGAAAATGCCGCTCTATAAGTATGAAGGCAGACGAACAGAACCGCCCCTCCGACCTACGACAGACGAAATCCTAGGAAGAAGAAAATAAACGGACAATATCTTATCCTTATTGTCTTATTTATAACTGGACTCGTCATTTTACAAAAACTGAATTGCGAAGGTCTCACCCTTCAAGCTACCACCCTTGGTAGCAATAACATGAAGGAGAGTTGATCACAAAATCTTGAACATTCAATGGCAAATTCACTCTGTCTGTAAGTTCGTTGGACGTACTCGGGTGACTCAATCGGAGAAGCATCACTGGTATAAGTCAAGTGTACAGTTTAATTGAATTTTGTCACTTTGAGAGTACTGAAGGGCAATTAGTTTTAATTTTTAAAAACCATTCAACAGAAAATACTTTAAATGGCGTATAAGGTACAACTGACAGGTATTACTGCAAAGATAACATTTGTATAGTGTGTTACAGCCACTAGGTCAGTCTTACGTCGGAACCATATAATAGATCATAAATAATTATCTTTTCACATTTAAAATTAACTACTTCAGTGAGTGACCTTTAAGAATAGTAAAGATCGAAATACTGAACTTTACTAACAATTGGTAGTTGTTTACTCTGTAATATTTTATTATGTTTTTGTTGTGACGCTTACCTGCCGCAGACGTGACAGGCGCACAAGCTCACTGCTGCTGGTGTGAGGGGGGCACCGGGAAACATGCATCCAGGACAATAAAAAAGAGCAAAACTCGCAGTATTTAGGTTCAGTAGAAACCAACAAATCACAAACCCTCCCAAGCAGAATACTGAAGCCTTGAGGGATAATTATTCACAAAAAGCTATCTATAATGGCGTAGAAAGCAGATATTAAGTAGTGAGCCTGGTGAGACAAGAAAGGACCACAAATCAAGCAAGATACATATAGAACTGTCCTTGGTTGGTTCAAAAAAATGGTTCAAATGGCGCTGAGCACTATGGGACTTAACATCTATGGTCATCAGTCCCCTAGAACATAGAACTACTTAAACCTAACTAACCTAAGTACAGCACACAACACCCAGCCATCACGAGACAGAGAAAATCCCTGACCCCGCCGGGAATCGAACCCGGGAACCCGGGCGTGGGAAGCGAGAACGCTACCGCACGACCACGAGATGCGGGCTGTACTTGGTTGGACAAAGGTTTACTTCAAAAACTTACTGTAGATAGACACAAGTCATACTCTGCTTTTTTGGCCTTTGAACACATAGGTGTTGTACTACAATATATAAAAACATATACAGATGTAAGATAGAATAATGCCATATAAATAAGAGTGTCTGCCCAACAGCAACAAAAATATGTGGTACATGTTATTTACATTATGCAGGCAGCAACATGGCTTCAGCTCATGATTATTTGTGTGTAATAACATTGCTCTAAACATAGTACTTTAAGGACAATTTTTTACGAGTCTGCACTTATACATCGTCTCTTTCTCACTGGGTACTCTGTATTAACTTACATGAACACGTCCTACAGCGTTATTGTGACTGGTAGCACTTACATCTGTAAAATATCTGGGAGTATGCGTGCGGAACGATTTGAAGTGGAATGATCATATAAAATTAATTGTTGGTAAGGCGGGTACCAGGTTGAGATTCATTGGGAGAGTCCTTAGAAAATGTAGTCCATCAACAAAGGAGGTGGCTTACAAAACACTCGTTCGACCTATACTTGAGTATTGCGCATCAGTGTGGGATCCGTACCAGATCGGGTTGACGGAGGAGATAGAGAGGATCCAAAGAAGAGCGGCGCGTTTCGTCACAGGGTTATTTGGTAACCGTGATAGCGTTACGGAGATGTTTAACAAACTCAAGTGGCAGACTCTGCAAGAGAGGCGCTCTGCATCGCGGTGTAGCTTGCTCGCCAGGTTTCGAGAGGGTGCGTTTCTGGATGAGGTATCGAATATATTGCTTCCCCCTACTTATACCTCCCGAGGAGATCACGAATGTAAAATTAGAGAGATTAGAGCGCGCACGGAGGCTTTCAGACAGTCGTTCTTCCCGCGAACCATACGCGACTGGAACAGGAAAGGGAGGTAATGACAGTGGCACGTAAAGTGCCCTCCGCCACACACCGTTGGGTGGCTTGCGGAGTATAAATGTAAATGTAAATGTAAATGTAGTTTATGTAGATTACTAGGACCTAGCCAGTTAACTCATTCGCCTACATTTCAATGACTAGTGTCAGTTTAAACTCAGTTTATTACGCACAGAATATAAATATGTGCTTCGGTTTAGGGGAGTTTCTCGCATGGTTATTATAATTGTGCATTTGGGCATTAGCACACTTTTTGTAACAACAGATTGGCTGTACGTGTATTTACTCTTGTAGGCCTAATATCTGATTTAACTTTGTGCTCTTATCTTTAACCTTTATTTGAAACTCCTTTTTCTGTAAAATTGTTGTTATGTTATCTAGCTGACACTGTATCTGTTACTGTATTTATAGTATGTCTTACTTAAACTATGTACAATTTGCCATTGAATTGCCCTTGTATTTATTGTAAGTTTAAATTGAAACCTGTACAATTAGACACGTTCCATATCCTTGTGATTGACTCACTAACTGGATATACGGAACAAGAAATAAATAAATAACAATGAAGCCATTGCACCATCGAATGAAGCTTTTACATTATTGCTCGAATACCTTAGGAATTTGAAAAAAATAAGTCATGTCCTAACAAATTCATTGAATGCTTTCATTTCCGCTTCGGACGGTAGTATCTGATACCTTACAGGTATATTGTCTCGGAAGAATTATAGACGTTGACCGTAGAATGTACATAACTTACTGTGCCAAAAAAAGGGGGTTCAGATACGAAGAACTTCGTGGTACTGCAATTAGATTTTCTATTCAGACGGCACTGAGTGAATACCTTCTGTAAAGCAAACTATTTACCAATGCCTCAAGCGCCATAAATCATGTAAAACACTGTAGGACTTGAACAGTACACAATGAAACCTGCAGTGATTTAATGTCGCATAGAATAGCATACATTTATAGTCGAAATCACTCTTTTTTCTCTTCGCATAACCCCTAAGTTTGTTGACAACACTTTAAATTTATTTTTAATGTCGTATTCTTTTAGAATAATAATCTAACGCAACGAATGAGAAAACAAACATGTAATGAAATAAATGCCTTGAAACCTTCGGACACTAGTAAACATTCTGATGCTTATTTTGTTTGCTGCGGACCAAATTCAGAGGAGTGTAAATGTTGCACTTCATCCATTTTCATTACGCGCTGTGCAAACAGATAAATCTACTACTGTGAGGAAGGCCTTAGTCGTAATTCTCTTAACACACACAGCGGGTAGCTTGCCAAACAGCAGGCCTGCGGATCGAAGCAAACAGACGAACGGTAACGCGGTTAAAGTGATTAAATGAGCAGCCAAGTCCGCTCCGAGGGGCAGCGGGGTTCGCCAGAAAGCCGCTGGTAATGCCTAGTGGCCTATGCGTAAAGACGAGCTAACTTCGTAATCGTTGCATGAACTTAGCAGACTCCACAGTTTCCGAACGAGACATGTCACCAAACCAGGATCCAGTTTGTAAATAGAATTGATAGATAAATTTCAACTAGTGAAAAGAGGACGAATATATATATTATTTGGCAATTTTTCTTGGCTGACTAACCGGATTTCTGCTTGGCACTTGATTGTTCCTGCGTCAGATATAATGACGTGGGGTAGACTGAAAAGTTAAACGGGGCAGAGGTAAGGATACTTAAAATTTTTAACTTGATTTAAATACAGTCTCCTAGAAGAAAAATACTGTTAATTAAAAAATCGGAATATAATGGTGTAATTACCTAGTTCGCTCCTGTTTATGTACATTCAAAATTGATGTAATAAAGGGATAAACGACACTGCACCTCATTCTTGGATATATGAGACAATTAGATAATCACACCATTATAAACAAGAATAATATACAGAAGAATGAAAAAGGGAATTGAGAATCTGTTATATGGCGCAAAAAGGAAAAAATCCTTCAAAATGTCAGTTCTTTTCTGAATAAAATCTCTATTTAACATCAGCTTCACAATTTTAAATGCAATAGTTACTACCGACATTTTATGTGGGGAAACACGGCATAGGTAAAGTTGAAGAAAAGTATCATTCTACTAGACTGTATTGTAAAACAGTATTTTATTAAACACTTCCAGTTTTCAGCATTGCTCATTCTCAGGTGCATCTGCAAAAGATATCGGTACGCGGTACTCGTCAAATCCAAGTTGTTTATTGTGGTATTCACAACTACGCATGACACGTAATTTCTATTTGGTGAGGCTGATGTATCCACATTTCTTGCAGATTCACCTGTGAATCGGAATTTTAGAATAATGCCTAGTGGTACGACGTCTTTCTTGAAGTTGTAGATTCGGGATCCTAGAGTTAGTAGGTTAACAAAATCACATCCGCATCCAGACTCTAGGCACCTGGCTTCTGTAATAATTAAAACCAAAAAAATAGAAGAGGTGTTTTCGCAAACATCTGCACACTTTGCATATCGTCCAGTCTCCTACATCTCCTTGTGGAGGAGCACGTTGATCATTTTTTCCTTTGGACGTCCAAGACGACACCGTCTTAAAGGCTGTCCTCATATGCGAACTTGCGGACATTGTTCATCTGATACTACCCAGCGTGACGGCTCTATTAACGACCAGGACCACGGAATCACCCGTCAGATGCACTGGCAACGCACATATCCACATCGAATACCAAAACATTGAAGCCCGTGTTTATGAACAACTTATTGTAATAATAATTATGACAGTTGTAAATTATCTACACAAATAAGTTGGCTGCATGACGCAAGACAAAAGCTAAAAAATAAAAAATAAATAATCTTGCGTTACCTAGTATCTACTGAAAGCAGTCTGCTATAGACACCTTTCCTGTTTGTTCATACATGTGTCGTTAAGCACTTGCAGGTCTCAAAGAAGCTAGAATCACTCTTCCGTCGTCTAGAGTAGCTTCATTTTCGGCTGAGAATCACTATGGATGTCTTAAGCAAATCGCTTAAGCTCTGAGATTATCCAGTCAATCGTGTTGTTTGGCGTTGTGTATCGGAGAGGACCCGCATGGCTTATGGATGGTGGGACACGTTCTGCTTTCCTGCTTGCTACCACATGGATGGACGTGCCGAACTGTTGGTATACATGCTTTGTGTTGTGATAACTGAAATGGACACACTGAAGTGACATCGTCCAGGATTATGGTCAGATGGTTGTAGATGCTGCCTTTCAGATTTATTAACGCGAGGTATTTTGCAATCGTATTTCATGTCAGCAGCGCTAATTTCTTTGTTCGGCTTCGCAACTTGGTTGGAAGACGTCGGGACCAATATCCATTTTCTGTTCAGTCACCAAGATCTGCATGTAGTTTATCTCAATGTTTTTCCACTCGTTAAATAATGGTTTGAGCGTTAGTATAGATATAGGATTGTTCTCTGGCATTTGTAAATATGTGATAATGGCAGGTCATGTGATCCGTTGGAGGGCACTTGTATCTAAGGCACGACTTTGTATTCATTTCCTGCACAATATATACAACCTGATACAAAAAGTGAAGAAGGAGAGGAGGAAATGAAACGAAACGTGATGAGTTGATAGGATATACGAAGTCATTTCAGTGATTATAAAATCAAGTCAAATTTAGAAAGAGCACGGAAATAAGTGTCAACTTATCAATAAGATGTCGCACTCTCTCTGGCCTGGATGCATCCACTAATACCGTTGGATAGGATGTCATAAAAACGCTGTATCCTCTCCCAAAGCAACTTTGGCCACGACCGTTGTAGCTGATCCTTGATATCCTGGGTGCTGGTAATGGATCGGGTTTGACGTTCGAGCTGATCCTACAAATGTTCTATCGCGGACAAATCTGGGTATCTTGGTGGCCACAGGAGTAACTCAGCACCACACAGACAGTTCATACAGGTGTCATATGTGGGCGAGCATTGTCCTGTTGCAAAATGGCACCACCATACCATCACGTGAGAGGTAACACATAAGGACGCAAATGTACGCAATGTACTCTTGCGCAGTCCAATTGCTTCAATTGCCGTCAGCCGTGACCTGAAGTAATACACCTTGATGCCAGGAGTCACAGAGCGGTAACTTCCGAAAACATTTGAACATATTCGCCGACAATGGTTATTTGGGGTAGTGTAGAACCGCGGTTCATCGCTGAACGCTCTGCGATACCACTTATCAGCAGTCCACGCTTCCAGCCACAGCACCACTCCGATTGCAGCCGTTTGCGTTGTGGTGTTAACGGGATCCTACGGATGGACGGTGATTACCTAACCCAGCAGCTATCAGTCTGTGACAAAAGGTGCGGGATAACACAGTATGTTGTTGGGAGTCCAATACTTCTTCTCGGATGGCTCAGATTTGACGCGGTTACTGTTTGCCTGGCGGACAATAACGTGGTCCTAACTTGTGGTGGTCAGACGCGGTCGACCGGAATCTTGACTACCAGTGTGCCTGCCACCATACTCCCAAGCAGTCCGACATACGGTCACCATCACACATGAGTATGCAGGATCCCTGTGTCCTAAGTAGTGATCGCTCAACATCTGACACTGTTCACGCCCCTTGAATACCTTACCAGGTCCGGTAACAACACTAATGCACTTTGGTGGCCGTTCTGCCAGTCACAGAGAACTGTGACTCTTAAGCATTTACGTACGCACCCTTGATGTGTACGTGTACGAAGTTACAATGACATTCGAGCATGTCTTCTGCGTGTGTCACTTTTTTAATCAAGCAGCGTACATACAGGGTGTCCCAGGAAGAATGGCCAATATTCAGGGATATGACAGAAACGACCATTTCAAGCAAAAGAGTCTAGTAAACTTGGACTCTGAAATGCATACTGATTCGCCCAGCTTAACCCGCAGGATAGGACAGGTAGTTTAAATGGTGGAAAGGGGCCAAAATAAGGGGCTGTAAGTTACACTCTAACATACAACTTTATTATATGATCAAACATTACAAGAGCCCAAAAAAAATTTTTTTTAAACACACAGCTTTAATCTTTGGGACTTAATTACCGGCTGAAAGCCACCTTAATTTAAAAACGGCTGAAAGCCAATAACTTAAAAGGCAAGCATAACCATAAATTTAAAAGGCAAGCCTTATCTTACAACAGTTCTTTATTTAGGCTGAAGGCCCAAGGAATCTGAGATTTTCAGAGCAACAATTTTAAGTGAGAATCGGCTGAAAGCCCAACATTTAAGGCTAAACAACATTAATCAACAAAAAAAAGGTCTTACGTAAAACAGTTCTTAATTCGGCAAAACTCAAGCAAAACAGAAATTTACAGTTCTTTAGTTAGGCTGAAGGCCCAAAGAATCAGACACTTCAAGAGCAAACAAGTTAAATTCAAATCGGATGAAGGCCTAACACTTAAAACTCCATAACATTAATTGTTTTTTTAAATACCAAAGGCCTTACGTGAAACAGACCTTTAATTCAGGCTGAAGGCCTTAAGAGCAAAACAACTCAAACTCAAATCGGCTGAAGACCCAACACTTAAAATTCAACAACATTAGAATTTTTAAAATGCCAAAGGCCTTACGTGAAACATTTCTTCGAACTAGAGTGAAGGCTTTAAGAGTAAAATAACTCAAACTCAAAATCGCCTGATGACCGAACACTTAAAATTCAACAACATTAAAACCTTTAAAATGCCAATGGTCTTACGTGAAACAGTTCTTTAAATTAGGCTGAAGGCATAAGAATCTTACGATTTAAGGGCAAAAAACCTTAATTTAAAAAAAAATCGGCTAGAAGCCATACAAGTACAAACAACAAGAACAAACAAAAAAAAGGGCAATTCACCCAAGGGCGCTCAGATCTTCCAGTGTCGGCCTGGAATTCAAATCCTAACGCTCGCTTAGGTGAGACAGGCAGTCGGGCCAACCATTCACGATCAGGCGACAACCCAACCGACCAACAGTCAACGGACTAACCGAAAGGATAACTTCTACCTCGCCCGAGCAGGGTACAACAGGGACTTTATAACACCATAGCTTAGACATTACATACCTTTTGTTGATTCATTTAGCTTTCTATTTTGTTCAACACCCTATCGTTGAACTTCTGTAGTTAGTGTACGATTAATTCGATACTGCAATTAAGTATAATCTCTGTAATGATCTTTTGTCTTCCTCATATGATCTCTTTGGTTATCTTTAAAATTAAATAATTTTATTTGAATAATTTTGTGTAGAACTGCCAATATATGCAAATGTTCTGTTTTATTTAAAATGTTTGTTTGCTGTTATGTAAACTGCTGACTTTCACTTAGGGTTCTTAGTTATTTTGTATGTAAAAGGTGTTGTGGTTCCCCTCGGGAACGGAACTGTGTAGCGCGCGCAAATTGTGGTTGGCCTAGGTAGAAGGGTGGAACTGAGAGTAAGTCGGGGACGAGCTACCAAACTGTGAACTGCCCATGTAAAAGTTGTATATTGTGCTGATGCCGAGAGAGGCTTTCCGTGCCACTTTCCAATGCCTCGGATGGATGGATAAAGAACTGGAGCTATTCTGGAATTGATGTCTATCATCGCCACCAAGAAATGACAGAGTCCGGCAATTCTACCTGCAGATCCACCTACCAACATGCAATCGCCACCACATCGCGCAATCACTGTAACGGAACACTATAATAATGTACAGTGAAGGATCAGCTTTCGAAGTCTCGGTGCGACGAAAATTGTCAATCGATCTCCTGAAAACATTTGTGATAATTATTAACTTTCGGTGATCACATGGGGAAGACCGGAGATCTGCTGGTAAGACCGTGTTAGCCTATTTTGAAGTAATAAACTGGATATCTTGAGCATACAAAACGGCAGGTTCATTCAGTGTAAATCAGACGTTCCCCACTGATCCCGTGCAACACAGCGTAGTAAGCAGACACTGTCAATAATAATCAGTTAAATAATACGCGAACACGCTTACTTTTATTTAGTTCATGTATTAAATTCCTTCTCATACAGAATCTCATCAAGATGGTGACTAGCTCAACAATACATACATATACATCCTCCTTCTTTCACGGCTAATCGTCAAGCTCTCCTTCATTCTTTTCATAAGAGAAAACATAGATAGCAGATAAGCTATTCCATGGAGTAAATGGACGCTCCAAGGAATAATAGGGCTTGATACTACTTTGCATTGATAATCATCGTATATTCAAGTTTAGGAATCGGTAAGATAAGAAGAGATATTTCGAGATATGTACTGAGTTATATAATTTATAAAATCTGAAAATATCGCGGAGAGACCGCTGCAAGAGACATTACATCGCCCCTCGCAGCGAGCAAAGTTGATATGTATCCACTTTGCGAGCTAACTATTGGCTTAGCTAACTCGTTAGAATTTGTGTTACATACGTTCCTATAAATTTTAAGAAGTTAGTAACTGAAAGAGATTTGGTATAGGTAACACCGATGTTCGTTACCTAGATACCTAGTTGTTGCTTTCACATGTACTGGGGCATACCCGCATCCCACGCACACAACCAGGGAAGATGGACTTATATAGTTGTTAATCAGGTCTACCTATTCAGGAACTGGCCTTCACAGGGAAACCCCGCAAAACCTGGAGGCTTAGACCCCAACTAGGTATCATAGATGATAGGAAAGACAGAATAATTCAGAAATTTGAGAGATATTCTAGAATTCATAGGAAAGATAAAATCTGTCTCTTAGCCAAAAAAAAAAAATCTTTAGACATGCAAATTTTTGCAATCTTCTGAAAAATTTTCTTCATCGATGTCTTGCTGAACTGCGGTGTAACTGATCGAACAGGGACATGGGACACGGCACGGAGGACAGGCGTCGCATTGGCGTACCAGACAGGAGACGCAACGGATTTGAGAGACCAGAAGGAACCTCAGGAACAGGTACACAGGATTGTGGCATGAAACAATCGAAATTCGTCTAAGAAATGGTCAACTATTAAAGATTCCTGGAAGAGAAGGGTTAGTCGAATTTCTCCAGATTCATTTTGAACTCAAATATGGACCTGATCCATCCAATCTTCCATCTGAGGAATGGTAAAATCCATTCGTCTTATACTTTCCACACCTAGGTGTCTTAATCGATACTAGAGTTGCACAATATCACAACTCCAGATCCGAAAACAATTTTGAAAACATGGATAATTTCATCCATCTTCTTCAGTAAGCCGAAAGGTTCTAATCTGGTTTTAAAATTTTTCTTTTTCATTGGCTTTTCCAGGTGGAAGTACATCTGAATCTTTCCTAATTTGGTTTCAAGTACGAATGTGGATAGCATGTCAGAATATTAAAAACTTTATTATTTGAGACAATTTAAAAAAAAATTATATCTTATTCATACATGATTAAAATGAAATTTTTCTGAAAGAGAACGTTTAATTAAGTCTTACAGCATGACCTCTCCAGCTGAAATTAATCTTTGTTAGTAGTGACTGACGATCAAATTTTTCTCTTTTATACTACGATTGCCGCATTTTTTCATGAACGTATATGAATGCAATATAACAATAAACAAATCCAATTGGAAAATGACACATTAATATAAATTCAATGAAGAACTTTCTTATTAACTCTAATTTTAGAAACACACACTAAGCTAGTTAATTAAATTCTCTTGAATAGAATTGAGCTCGCGAAAAAAAAAAAAAACCAGCGCGTCTTTATGTCTGTGGACAGTTGCAATCGATTCTAATTTTCTAACGCGGTTCATTTGTTCTCCTGTGAACTGTCAGTTTACAAACACTAACTTCACACGCGAGCACCGTATTCGATCATATAGTTTCAGTTAACTTATTATCACTGGAGATTAACCCTACCTGAATGTATATTATTTCACACGCACAACCTTCTTTGGTGATCATCGCGTAGACAGATAACCCGTAAGTCTTCACAGCAGCAATAGCTACAGTTCCACTTACTTTTCTAAATATTCCTATACTATCACAGAAGCAATAGCTTACTGTTCATTAAACTATCACAGATGCTTCGCATGCTGTCATTTAACCTAACACAGTAGCTGAGGCATACTGTCCTTCGCACTTCAATTTTTTTTCGACACCCAAATACTTCATACAGACTTTTCATTTTATTTGAAACACTTTCCTTAAAAGTACCTCTTTAGGTCTACATGGGGAAATAATCCTTTTATTCTTCCAGAATCTGGATATGCTAATAAATACGCACCAGGATTCGGTATATCAGCTATTATATATGGACCTGTATAAATTAGATTCCATTTTCTGATGGTCTTCTTCGAGCTTGATGACTTGATCTGTCTTCTTAAAAGAATTCTCTGTCCGATATTGAAAGTCTGAATCCGTTTGATGTTTCTATCACGGATTTCCTTTCGCTGTCTTTCTTTCTCCGTAATATTAATGAGAGCATTACGAATTCTTTCTTCCCATGACATTTTGGTGTCCTCGAGTTTAGGCAAGTTATCTACCCAAAAGTTTCTTTCGTTATCTCTGAACATCAGTTCATTCGGGGTAAAGTTTGTAGAACTATGTGGTAAATTATTATAAATCTGCTCAAACTCGGCCAAATAGTTTATCCAGGTAGTTTGTTTATCATGACAGTACTTTCTCATGAATCTGTTCAGTTCTCGAAAAACCCGTTCAATTAAATTCCCTTGTGGATGGTAGCAAGATGTAAATATCTGTTTTATTCCTAGTTGTGATACTAATTTTCTCCATAAATATCCAATAAATATCTTCGCATTGTCAGAGATTATAGATTTTGGAATCTCTGCATGAGGAATGTAGTCATTTACAAACTTTACTGCCGCAGCTCTTGCAGTTGCTGATTTTATAGGATATAGTTTAACATATTTTGTAAACACATCACAGAATCCAATAATGTACTTAACACCACCTCTGGCTCTAGGAAGTGGTCTACAAATATCACATGACGTAAGTGATCTTGGTGCTTCAGGTATTATTGAGTGAAGCGCAATTTTATTTCCCTTGTTGTCCAGCTTATCCTTTTGACAGAGAACACATTTTTGTATGACTTTATACACTTTTCGCCTTATATTTGGGAAGTAACAATAATATCTAATCTTATTAGCACACTTTACAACACCAACATGACCCCAGGTCAAATGTGTAAACCAAATTAATCGTTCTTCATATTCTTCGGGTATGCAGACACACCACTTTGGATTCTCAGCCTTCCCAGATTTAAAAAATAAAATATTATTCACAAGCCGGTAGTATTCCAAATTGACCGTAGGATTTTGTTGATTGAATTGTCGTATTATAGCATTCCATCGCCGATCCTTCTTCTGAAGCTGAGCCATTGTCTTACATAAATGAATATAATATAACTTGTAATTATTTTCTTGAAGAAGAAGAAGCACTGGAAATTCTGCCTTATTATTTACATCCATTTCAGGTGTTATTCCTTCTGGAAATCTTGACAACGCGTCAGCTATAATATTTTCTTTTCCGGCTACATGAATAATTTGTAACTGATATTCTTGCAGCGCCAGCGTCCACCTTGACAAGCGAGGATACAGCAACTTACAAGTTTGTAAAAAGGCTAGTGATTTGTGGTCACAATAAACGGTTATCCTTGAGCCATATACACAATAATTAAACCTTTTCAAAGACCAAATAACTGCTAAAGCTTCCAATTCCGTAGTGGTATATGCTCTTTCACAGGTGGATAAAACTATGCTAGCAAATGCAATTGGACAAAAGGTTTTTACACCATCGATGTAATAATTTGAAATAAACAAGATCCTAATCCCACATCTGATGAATCAGTGGCTAAACAGAATCCGACATTCATATCAGGGTGGTATAATAACGGAGCATTTATCAGTTGATCCTTAATTTCACAAAAAGCCTTTTCACAATCATTAGACCATTGCCATGGTACATCTTTCCTCAGGAGCCGGTTTAGTGCTTCAGAGTTCATTGCTTGAGTTTTAATAAATCGACGAAAAAATGAAGCCAAGCCTATAAAGTCTCTTTGTTGTCTTCTGTTTTTTGGAGTTGGAAAATTTTTTATCGCACTAATCTTCGCTTCTGTTGGAAGAATGCCTTTTCCATTAATCATATGTCCTAAGAATTTAATTCTCTATAGAGAAAATTGGGATTTTTTTAGATTTGCAGTTATACCAGTTTGTTTGAACACAGCAAAAATCCTCATAATAAGTTGTACATGTTCCTCCCAAGTTTTATAGGCAATTAATAAATCGTCCATAAAAATTATTATTCGACTACGTAGTTCTGGTCCAAGGGCATAGTCCAACGCAGAAATAAAAACTTCAGAGCTGATATTGAGACCAAACGGAACGACCTTGAACTGATAGCTTCTCCCTTCATATATAAAAGCAGTATATTTTCTTGAGTCCTTGTCTAACTGGACTTGCCAGAACGAACTTCGCAAATCAATACTGGTTAAATAGGATACATCTTGAAATTTCTGTATTAACTCATCGATGTTCTCCGGATGTGTGCGCACAGGTACTATAATTTTGTTAATTTCCCTTGCATCCAATACCAATCGAACTTTTCCTCCTGGCTTTGGTACAACAAGCAATCGAGAATAATATGGGCTGTTTGACGGTTCAATAAGATTCCAGTTTAACATGTTTTTGTATCTCCTCCTGAACTGGTTGTTTTAATCGCCAGGGAATGGGATAGTGTGTGCGGCAAAATATCTTATGGGGCTTAATCTGTAATGTACAAACATATCCTCTAATAATTCCAGGCTTTTCATCGAAAACTGATTCATATTCTGTTAATATATTTAATAATTGTTCCCTCTGACTATCCGTTAGGCAATATGACTCAGCAATCTTTTGTTCGACTGTTTGTCTGAAATCCTCTACTTGAATTGACTTGATCGGTAGTCGGTACATATTATTATTTTCAGCACAAATCAACTGCACAGCAGCACCACCACGGATATATCGCTCATACACTGCCTCCTTTCTCAGTAAGATCAGTGTAACAAATTGATCTTCGATTTTAAAATGCACCTTTCCTTCTACCAAGTCCAACTTGCAATAGCAGGCTTGCAAAGTTCCAATACCAAGAATACAATATACTAACACCTTTTCCACTAGAAGGAATGTGCATCGTTTAGCTACAGTTCCCAATTTTATCTCTATAAGTGTTTGTATCTTGACGTTCCGGGATTTTGCTCCCACTGCACCTATAACTCGGCAATTTTGTACTGGTAGGACAGGGACTTTCTTAATTTTACTAATTCTGCGAAACAGTTCCGGATACTACGTCTGTACATGAAGCTGTGTCCAATACAACATTGGTTAAAATTCCTCCCACTTCTGTGATGATCTCAGACACAGGAACCCTTTTATCTTCCACTACACAGGCCTCTAAGTCTCTCGTCAATTCATCTGTCATTAATTCGCCTTCATTATATCTCAACATTGCCACGGAATTAATTTTGTTTAAAACAGGTTTGCCCCTTTTGTATTCCGCGGCCGACTTTACGCAGCATAAAGCAGCCCCCTTCAGTTTAAATGTCGATTATTATTTCTTCTTGAATCATCTACTACTTCTGTTATCATTGGTTGTTGTTGATGAGTGGTTGTATTATTTGCTTCAAATCGAGTGTCAGAATTTCTGTACGCATTATTATTATTTGAAAACTGCTGGTTCTGATAATCTCTTGCATTTCCAAACATTGGGTTGTATCTGCGACCTGTTCGATTGTCTCTGAATCTGCCCCTCGCAGCACTGTTATTGAAATTTCCATTTCCGTTGCAATTGTTTCCATTGAATCTCTGACTATTCCTAGTATAATAATTATTAAATCCGTTTCCGTTCCGGTTTGCGTTTGGCGCCTCAGTCGCTCTCCTCTGCCTAACCGGTTGTCTTGGCCGATGTTCATCTTCCTCGATCATATCTATAGTGTCAAGCGTAGTCATGAAAGAGTCAAGGTCATGCTCATTAATATACAGTATTCTGTTTCTGATGCTGGCCGGAAGTCGAGATTTTAATATGCCAATCACGTCTTGTAGAGGCATAGGCTTATCACAATACTGCGATTTGTTTATATCTTTCTCAAAGTATTTCTTTAAAGACCCACGTGAAAAGGAAAAAGGTTCCGGGTATAATACCTCCTGCCTTAAACGTTATTTTACTCCTTCGGACCAGTATTTGGATAAAAATGCTCGTTCAAAATCTTCATATGTGTCCCAAGTTGATATCATATCAGATGCCCATATAGCTCCTGACCCCTGAATATAACCGGTCACGAAACTAACCTTTTGCCACTCACTCCAATTTTTTGGCAATACTCCCATAAAACTTCTTATAAACACTACGGGATGAACATTTTTCTTGTCTGGGTTGTAGATCTGGAATTGACGTTGTTTCAGCATTTTCTCCTCAGTATTTCTTTTACAATTACAGTCATTATGACTACCCTCATAGTGTTGTGATTGCAAAAACGAGCGTGTGCATTAATGTCCCTTTCTGTACTTGATCGGTTAAATAATGTAGCTTCATTAATAGATCTTGTTATGGGTTCATTTCCTTGCGTGGAACACAAGTCTTCTCAAGATAAGTTTAAAGATTTATCAATATTTTCTTTCCATTGTTTAAGTTCTTCACCCAGTTGTTCTCTGGCTTCTCGCAAACCTTTATTAAACAAATTTTCTTCAGAACATTCGGTCATAGATTGATCTCTCAATGTTTTCTTTCCATTGCTTAAGTTCTTCGCCCAGTTGTTCTCTGTAGACTTGGCCACTGTTTCTATGTTTCGATACAGTGTATCGATACGTGGAACTGTTTCAGTGTTTCGGAACGGCTACGGTTCACTGCTTCGAAACAGTGGTGTTTCATTCCACCCCTGTCTCGGATAACTGGGCCAGATTCGGTCTCGAGCCAGACACAGAAACTGTATCATTGTTTCAAAATAAGGCTGTTTCAGTCCACCAGTGCTTGGAACGGACTAATTGTATCGAAACAGTGATGTTTCATTCCCCTCTGTGTCGGACGAGATTCGGGCTCGGCACAGGTACTGAAACACATTTAACATACCACTTCATGAAACACTTTCAAGAGTGTCAAAATATTTTTGACAAGCAATAGCATGTAGCTTAAGATATCCGAAAATAAAGCTTCGTTTCTAGCTGACTGTCATATTCCGAAATGGCGTAACATCTGCTTTATAAACACTAACCAAGCAATAAAACAACGCATACTATTCACATTCAAAATAATAAATATGTGAAAATCATTCAGTTAAATTACACTTTTTGATAACATACGCTTCTCTGTTCATGTACAGTAATCATATTAAGAAACGTAAGTAAGCCTACAACATTTTGAATAAAAAAGGCGTAGAGTGACAGTTATTAAACATATACATAAATTTGATGTAGGTATAATTGCAAGCAATCTGTTTGACATATCACTGATAGTGTAATGGTGAATGGAAAGGACTAGGAAGCATGGTGAATTTATAGTAACGGTTCGAAACACCTTGAAAGACAAAATTTTTTTCTGTTATATTTTGTTATTTATTCGAATTATTTGGCGTTATTTGTGAGTCTATAGTCACTGTGCCTATTATCCTCAATGATTCCCTTTGTGTGCATGGAAATTAGCAGGATGGGTATATTACCCATACTAACGGAATGTGGGAATTCCAGTACCATATCCGTTGTTTCTGCAGTTTGCTCTCACCTCCAGTTCCGTTCGTGGTGGCCTTTCTGTCTTCAGCTATGGCTGTCCTCAGCCAATTGAAAAGTATGAAGTCACACGACACGAAAGCAGCGTATTTGCTGCAGAAATACGAAACTGCCAAGAGTCCTAAGTGATAATTTCATACTTTCTGCGATATGATTAGCGCTCTCGCAACTCATTTGTTTTTATGTGGACATAGTTATACAGTAGACAATCAAGATGATAAAATGTGTAGATTTATTAGATTACAAAACACAAACTGTTTCACTGTTTCGAAACAGCGTATCGAAACTAGAGTTGTGGCGATTCGTGAATGAGTCGTTCATTTGAACGACTCTAAATAAAGAATCGTAAGAATCGAATCGCGATACGGACGAATCGTCGTTCAAAAGAATCGTAAGAACGATTGCGTGTTTTCGAGTCGTGACGATTCCAAGTTCCAACGATTCATCGATTCTTAGTACGCTATGCTTCGAAGGCAACTTTCGAATCATGCCGAGTCGTGCCGAATGATTACAACCGCCAGATGGCAGTCAAGTGGAGGATGCGTGTGAACAAATAAAGCAATTTTGCACCACCTTTCGCACAAATCGACTCCTCTTTCCTGGCCTACTGAAATAAAACAATAGATGCAATAAAATCAAACGTGACCTTTCATCAATTAAGGCATTACACGTATATATCGAGAATCATACTTGTAACATCATATGCATATCTTTTCATGACACAGTTCGATTCTAACCCCATTGACAATTTCAGACATGACCTGCCATCTGTGGGTAAGATGTAGAACTTTTTGCATTCCGTAAGAATCGTGCCATCGCAGACTAGAATGAATCGTGAAAGAATCGTGAACGAATCGTAGGAATCGTTTCGCAATGTGAGATTGAATCGTAGGAATCGAATCGGGAAAAAGAAACGTGTTGCCCAACTCTAATCGAAACATTACGTTGTACTGTTTCATTTGTTTCGAAACAGTTACGTGTTTCAGTTTGCCCATCTCTAGTTCTCTGGTTTCTCGTAAACCTTTATTAAACAAATTTTCTTCAGAACACTCGGTCATAGATTGTATAGCTGATCTGACTGTTTCTTCAATATTGTCTGAAGAAATGCTTTGCCTTTCCAAACTTAACTGCGAGAATTTTCCCGCGAGAATGCTTACCTTATGATCAACCTCGTCTTGTCTCTCCTTTATGTTATTTATGGGTTTATCCAAATTTTGGATGTCCTTCGGAATCTTGTCTTGTGATTGTCTCAAATCCTGCATATCTGCTGACATCTCATTTACTTGTTGCTTTAATTCATCTTGAACTTCAACTAATACCGGAATTACCGCCATAGAACATTGCATCTGTTCTTGTGCTTGAACTATCTGTGGGATTGACTCGACCTGCTCTTTAATAGTATCAAGCTTAATAGCAACATACTCGGTTAGCTCTAGGCGTAACTTCTTCGCATTTTCATTACACTGCTGAGTGACTTGCTCAATTTGAGCAGGTAATTTTAATTCTGTCTTTTCATTCTGAATTTTCAATTCTTCCGCAGTTTTATTTAATTTATCATCAAGTTTCTGAAAACTCTCTACTAATTTATTATTTAATTCCGCTTGATTAGCTTCTAATTGCCCATTCAACTTTGTTTGATTAGCTAGTAATTGCTCCTGGACTTTCACTTGATTGGCTGCTAATTGTTCCACTTTCACTTGATTGGCTGCTAATTGTTCATTCATTTCCCTTTTAGTCTCTATTTGCGCGTTAGTTAATTCCCTTTTAGTCTCTATTTGCGCTCTAGTTAAGTCTGTTACATTTTTGGCTAACAGTGTAAACTGCTGCGTGATTACAGTCAATGGGTTTATTTCGTCCTGCTCAGATGACATCGAAACACTTAAGCTTTGTTGTGGGGCCTGATCAATGCTGCCGCTAGGCACTACTTCAGTTAAGCTAGCGTCTAATGTTTCACTAAACTCAGAAACATCTGAAGGCTGTTATGATTCGCTCTGCTGTTGCATTGCCATTTTATAAGCCGCCCTAGTAAGAACCATTAATACACAGAACAACAAATATATAAAGTCACTCGCATCTGAGTTAATAATATCACTGACCTAAACTTTGCATAATACTCACTTATAATAAACACTTCCTATCTGAAGTTCAACCCAACAGTCACTCAATCAATCTGATTCAAACCGTTAGACATTTAAATAGTTATTCTACATTTCTATCTACAAAAATTTAATTGTATATTGTCTGGTCTGAACGACATACTCGTAGGTTGTGGCGAAATTGTGACTTCTGGAACAGGCCTCGTCTTCTTTTCTCTCGTGCACATGCAACATAAAATTCGCACAATGTTTAAGTAATGCTCAAAAATATATCCTGTCACGGTCGCCAAATTTAATATTGTTTTTATGGGAACTAAAATTTAAAAAACCTCTCACACACCGGCCTGATTTAGCTTCACTGATCAGGATAGTAAAAACATGCATATATTAAGGGAATTTAATTCACAAAGCAGGCTTATCACATTCACACAGTTCAGTACTGTTCTATCCTGATTAAATTGAGCTTAACTTAAATTCCATAAGGCAGTGAAGCAATTTCGAAGTCTCGGTGCAACGAAAATTGTCAGTCGATCTCCTGAAAACATAATAATTATTAACTTTCGGTGATCACATGGGGAAGACCAGAGATCTGCTAGTAAGACCGTGTTAGCCTCTTTTGAAGTAATAAACAGGATATCTTGAGCATACAAAACGGCAGGTTCATCCAGTGTAAATCAGACGTTCCCCACTGATCCCGTGCAACACAGCGTAGTAAGCAGACACTGTCAATAATAATCAGTTAAATAATATGCGAACACGCTTACTTTTATTTAGTTCATGTATTAAATTCCTTCTCATACAGAATCTCATCAAAATGGTGACTAGCTCAACAATACATACATATACATCCTCCTTCTTTCACGGCTAATCGTCAAGCTCTCCTTCATTCTTTTCATAAGAGAAAACATAGATAGCAGATAAGCTATTCCATGGAGTAAATGGACGCTCCAAGGAATAATAGGGCTTGAAACTACTTTGCATTGATAATCATCGTATATTAAAATTTAGGAATCGGTAAGATAAGAAGAGATATTTCGAGATATGTACTGAGTTATATAATTTATAAAATTTCTGAAAATATCGTGAAAAGACCGCTGCAAGAGACATTACAGAGTGCCCTTACTGAAAGAACATTAAAGCCCAGTGTTTTGTTAATTAATGCCTCTTGAACATAGAAAAAACAAAGTTAAAGTATATGTGGCAAGAGAGTGAACTAAAGTAATTGATGCTTGCAGAAAATAATTTTTCTATTAAAACCGCTTATTAATATGTTGTTGCCAACCAAAATTAAAAGTTCTTAAGACTGAGGCTTATAAAGTTTTGCTTAGTAAATGATCACATTGCTGCTTGTTGCAAATCGCAAAAGGTGAATCAGTATCTTACAAATACGGTAATCTTCTGTCTCACTGTAGTAAAACCGGAAAACTGCAATAGTGGAAAGTTATATACTCATGCTTGCTAAGCACTTGTTTCTTTTGGGTATTGAAAGTGCTTATTAGTAGTGTAATAGGATCCACAAGTTATTCTTTATGCTCATGATAAATAACAATTAATATAAAGATCACTATTTATGAAAACAATAATTTCTTTATTCAAAAGACAGTGAGAAGTAACCTATTAGTGAATTCCAATTAATTTTCATTCTAAATAGAATACTATTTAGTTGAGAGAGACGTAACCTGTGATCAGTTCATAATTTTGCAGTGAACTACATTTACAATTTTATGTCAGCGAGGGAAATGTTTCAAAAGTAATACTGAACCTATGTCTAATTTTGGATTCTACAGTGTATATTAATAGTAATGTTATAAAGACCATTCAGTTTGAATAAGTCCTGAAAGTAATATTGTGTATTGTTATCTGTTATATTTATGCAAATAGTTTTTTCTGCTCTGTCAGCTTCCAATCTTATGGTGAACATATTGAAACATCCCCTTAGAAAAATTGTACAAGACTGTGCTTAAACTGACACACAATATTTTTTTAGCGCAACGCAATCTGACTTTCAGTAATCCCTACAAGAGAATGGCCCAGACTAAATTAACCTATACGTTTCACAAATCACTTACCTCACAAAAATCTTCGTTACTCGAACTACTGCAATACAGCGAGCGCCACTACTGCCAAACTAAATAAAAGATTCAAACTACTGAAGGCACTAACTACTGATAGGCATAGTTAGCAAATGAAAGATTTTAATAGAGAACAAACAATGTATTTACGTCAATAGTGTTCAAAAGTCATAATGTATATAGCAGATCATGATATCCAGTATTACAAATTTCAAAACTCCGCCATCTCTCTCCCCACATCCACCACTGCTGGCGGCTCACCTCCAACTGCGCAACGCTATGCGCTGTTCACATCCAGCTGCCCAACACTACAATGGCAGACAACAATGCAAACTAGCCAAAAACTGCACACAGCACAGCCAGTGATTTTCATACAGAGCACTACGTGGCGTTACCAATAAGAAAACCTAAACAGCCTACTTACAATATGCAGGTGTCAGAGTTCATTGCATTCGCGTGTGGCAAAATATAGGTTGCATTTGTCTGTTGAAGTTACTCATACCTACTTTCTTAAAAACAAGAATATTAATCTTTCTCCCGCCTAATTAGGCTGGCGACCGTTTTCTTTATTCTTTAAACAGTGTAGCTAGGTGAAATATTATTTGTTACTGTTTGAATATTTACGTAATTCTGACTTTCACTTCCGATAAGCCACCTCCGTTAGGTTCAACCGGTCAACATAACAAAGTTCCTCTCAGAGGGTAACACTGCTCTGTTGCTTTATACCATAATTGCTTTAACAAGATAGTTTTATTTCATGACCTGCCTCCAGCTTTGAGGTAATGGTATAGTAGTAGCGGACGATAGTGTTGTACGTGGCTTTTCCATGACAGGACTACTTGTTCTGATGGGGCATAGTACGTAAACCAAATTTGGTATTTCATAGTACAAGCTGCGTAAAATCAGTTGCAGTGTTATAAGTTCAACGGAATAATGTAAAAGATATTGGCGCCCACAACCAATCATACATGGAGCTGTCAAACTACACACCGTGCTGGACAGCAACAATGCGATGAGGAAACTACACTGACTGAAATTTACGCAACGGCCAGGGCAGGTAACCGGAACGTTGACGGCCATAAGGCTTGTGCACTTCAATTCAAATAACCAAATTCAGTGAAAGTCCACCAGAGGGTGGTTAGAATTTTCCAACTTGAAAACCACGTTGTTGCTCGCAGGAATATTCCAACAGCCGACAACAAGCTCCAAATGACACAATGTGAACAGTCTTGAGTTGCTGGTAGATTAAATCAAAACTCAACTTTCGTGTCCGGGGTCAGTGAGCCACGGACCTCGCAGCAATGGGAACAGCCCCACACACTCCGAGACGCGTAGAGACCACCAGTAGCCTTGGTCAAACTACGTTCCGCGAGGTATTCCTCGCTGCTCCACGCCAACCGACCGACTTCCAGGCCCAGAAACGGTGAAAGGACCAAATATACGTCGGCTGTTAAGACTACCAACCGAAAACCAACCAACGGTCGTCCCGATCCAATCTCCCTCCGTCGGACAGTTCATGTGTGTCGCCAGTGGTCGGCGAGCACTGGCTGTCTGCGCTTCACCGGCGCTGCGTCCCCGACTTCACTGCTGCTGCATACCGACTGCACTGCTGGTCCGTCTCCAACTGACTGCCAGACTTTTTTTTTCTTTATTGGTATTTTTAAACCTGTTTACAGGCAGGCCAGCAGCAGCATACTACGCCGCTCTTTGGCCTCAGAGAAACACAAATGATACAAATGAAGACAATTAGAGAAGAAATACGGTGGACATATAAACGGAGGCAAACGCTTTTTAAAATACGTGGAGCCGTTCACGGGCGTAGAGTCCAAGATAAAATTTGTTCAGACACTTGGACATATACATAGACGAAAATTGTCACACGCGAACGTAGGTGCACAAAACGTATAACACTGAACCACTTAAGCACAAAACGACGGCTCACACAGAAACACGAGGCGTTGATCTCCGGCGCGCGAATGTTCACTATGCGTGTACGAGTCCCGCGACCTGCCAAGAGAGGAGGAGGGGGGGATGGGAGAGGGGGAGCAGAGATGCCACGGGCAGGGGAGATAGTGGGAAGGGAGGAAGGGGCAGGAGAAGCCCGGGGGAAGAGGGGCGGAGGAAGGGGGATGGGGGGGGGGGGGAAAGGAGAGAGAAGGGAGGGAGGGTACCTAATGGAAAAGACACAGGAAGTGTGGGGGGAGGATCAAAGTTGATAGGAGGGGTAGATGGAGGGGAGGAGGACATCATCAGGGAGGGGGAGCTGGCGGAAGCCATCTTGGGAGAAGGTAAGGAGGGTGGAGAGATGGAGACCAGGTGGGACATGGGAATACAGGTGCGGCAGCGGGCGGGGGTGGGAGAGGATGGGCGAGACAAGCGGGTCATGGCGTCGTAGTGCGTCCGGGTCACGCGTGTTGAGGAAGGCACGATAGAGACGGCGGGATTCACGGAGGAGGAGGACGGCCTGTAGGGGTAAGGTAGGACGGTGGGGGTGGATGGCGCCAGTAGGGACGTGGGCCTCCACGGCGTCAGACAAGGTCTGCTGGAGAAAGGAGGCGGCATGGGTTACATCGTCAGGGTGGTGGTAGGTGAAGGGGTGGCTATCGACCTGGGTGGAGAGGGTATCCCGGTAGGCATTCCAGTTGGCACGGGAATAGTCATGGACGTACTTTGGGGGAGGGTCATTACGAGGGTCGGGGCGGGGGCGACGTCCGTCTGAAACGGTGAGGAGGACAGGGAGATGGTCCCTACCAATGCCAGACATACGACGACCTGGAAATACTATCGGTCGCTCCATAGATGGTGCGACAGTGCACTTATCGATACGCGCTGCTGCTGTCGCTCATGGACAAGTAAGGCAGGAAGTTAGTGACACCAGTAGATGGAATAAGGAAACGAGGCGGAAATACTGTAATAGAATATGACAAAAAATAAATGGCATGAACACGAGCCGCGCAAGGCTCACATACCTTAAGAAGTATGAGCACTTTTTTCAGTAGAAGAGATGTGTTTCTCAGTAGCGAAGATGAACAAGTGTTCATAGCTCTTAAGATATGCAGTCTAGATTCCATGTTTACCAGTCTCTTTTGCTTGAAATGTTGTTTCTGTCATTTACTGAATACTGACAATTCCTCCTTGGACATCGTATATATGCTCTGTCAGTATTCACATAATTTGCCTGTCTCGCGAAGCTATTTTCCTATACTCTGATCCTTGTCCAAATCATCAGATGTGCTTATATAAGAGGAGAGAATCACATCATATTTCAAGAAGAAAAAAAATGAAGCGCCTTCAGCAAAGATGATACTTTCCTTTAATGAAATTTTTCAGCTAACAAGGTATGTGGGTGTGACAGTGAAGCTTCAAGGTAACGAAGGCGTCGATATTTATCTACCATACGATCTGATTTCATTTGTAGGATACAGTGTGCAAGTACACTTACACTGCACGCATCATCCCAACAAACTCTCTGAATCATTCAGGCAGATAGGGAGCAGCTGCATGAGATCTGTTGTAAGTGTTATGGTTTCAATTTCTTATAGTGTAGCTTATCTTAAATCCCGTTTTCATTATTCCGTTGTGCTAAGAGAAAGTTCCTAGTTACTGCGGCATAATATCAGACTAAGCTAGATCGCATTGTTGTTCACTTATGGGTCATATTTCAATATAAACGGGATTGTTTCAGGGCATTAAAACTGGAGTCGTAGTACAGTATGAACTGACAAGTTTGTTGGGCCTGGTGGAAAAGCTTGAGACTGGAAACCGATAGGTCGCGGAATCGAATCCTGGTAGGGACATAAAAATTTTCCATTTAATTTAATTTCCACTTACAAATGACGGATACTCGTGATGTAGGGATATCGTCTTTGACTAGTAATCAAAACATCCTCTAACCCGGGTTCGAATCTCACCACCGCTTAGATTTTGAATGAGAATCATCAGGATTGGCGTCCGAAGACTTCCAGCATAAAAAGTCCTCATTCTGCATGGCTTTCTCAAAGAGGGCTGAGGAGCGGACAGAGGTTCAGGGTAGTCTCTTGTTCTTGGAGTGGGAAATTGCCCCTAAAGGAGAAATAATTATCAATGATCAATGACATTAGGATGCAGAAGGCAATGGTAACCACTTCATTAAGGAAACATAATGTTTATCCACAGGACTGTGACCAATAACTGAAAAAGTGTCATACTGATCTCTACCCTGAAAAAGATTCTGGAATGGTTCCCCATTCAGATAGCCGGGAGGGGACTGCCAACAGGGAGGTGAACATTACAAAAAGACTGAATAATCAACGGAAGGATAACGTTCTACGAGACGGGGCGTGGTATGTCAGAAGTTCGAACGTGGTAGGTAAGCTAGAAAATCTGAAAAGTTAAATGCAAACGCTCAATCTAGATATAATGGGGGTCAGTGAAATGAAATGGAAAGAAGAAAAGAATTTCTGGTCAGATGAGGCAGGGTAATGTCAATAGCAGCGGGAAATGGTATAACGGGAGCATAATTCGTTATCAATAGGAAGATAGGGCAGGGAGTATGTTGCTATGACCAACTCAGTGATGGGGTTGTTCTCATCGGAATCGAAAGCAAACCATCACCGATAACGGTAATTCAGGCACACATGCCGACGTCCCAAGCTGAAGCTGAAGATGAAGAGACAGAGAAGGTATATGACGACAACGAAAGGGTAATTTAGTACGTCAATGGAGATGAAAATCTAATAGTGACGGGGGACTGGAGGGCAGTTGTAGGTTAAAGAGAAGAAAAAAATGTTACGACCGAATATGGGCTTGGTATTACGTATGATAGAGGCGAAACACTAATCGACTTCTGCAATAAATTTCAGCTAGTAATAGTGAATACTCTGTTCAAGAATCACAAGAGGAGGAGGTGTACTTGGAAAAGACAAGGAGATACGGGAACATTTCAGTTACGTTACATCATAATCAGGGAGAGAATCCGAAATCGTATACTGGAATGTAAGGCGACTCAGGAATAGATATAGACTCAGTTCATAATGTAGTAGTGATGAAGACGTGGGATACGGCAGTACTAAGGAATGACGAGATACGCTTGAAGTTCTCTAATGCTGTAGATACAGCAATACGGAATAGTTCAGTAGGCAGTTTATTTGAAGAGGAATGGACTCTCTAAAATGGGCAATCGCAGAAGTTGGAAAGAAAAATTTAAGTACAAAGAAGGTAACTGCGAAAAAAGCGCGGGTAACGGAAGAAATACGTCTTGATAGATGAAAGAAGGAAGTACAAAAATTTTGAAGGAAATTCAGGAATACAGAAATACAAGTCGCATAGGAATGAAATAAATAGGAAGTGCAAGGGAGCTAAGGCGAAATGGCTGCTTGAAAAATAGGAAGAAATCGAAAAAGAATTGATTGTTGTATGGACAGAAAAGTCAAAACAACCTTCGGTAAAATTAAAAGCAAGGGTGGTAATATTAGGAGTGCAATGGGACTTCCATTGTTACACGCAGAGGAGAGAGCAGATAGGTCGAAAGAGTACATCTCAGAGTAACACTTGTAATTTACGTCCTCAGTTATTTGCTGGATGTATCAGAATACATGTATTCGACTTATCTGTTATGTTAGAAGAAGAAACAGAAGTCAATATAGAAGAGACAGGGGATCTAGTATTAGAATCAGAATTTTGGCAGATTTAAGAACAAATGAGGCAGACGGCATAGACAACATTCCATCAGAATTTCTGAAATCATTAGGGGGAATGGAAACAAAACGACTATTCGTGTTGGTGTGTAGAATGTATGAGTCTGGCGGTGTACCATCTCGGAAGAATATCACCCATTCAATTCCAAAAACTGCAAGGCTGACAATTGTATTAATTGTAGCACAATCAGCTTACCAGCTCATGAATCCAAGTTACTGACGAGACACATGTACAGAATAATGGAAAAGAAAACTGAGGGTGTTAGATATCGATCAGTTTGGCGTTAGGAAAGGTAAAGGCGTCAGAGAGGCAATTCTGACGTTGCGGTTGATAATGAAAGGAAAACTAACGAAAAATCAAGACACGTTCATAGTATTTGTCGATCTGGAAAAAAGCGTTCGACAATGAAAAATAGCTCAAGATGTTCGAAATTCTGAGAAAAATAGGGGTAAGCTACACGGAGAGGCGGGTGATATAGAATATGTACAAGAGTCAAGAAGGAATAATAAGAGTAGACGACCTAGAACGAAGCGCTCGGATTAAAAAGGGTGTAACACAGGGATGTAGTCTTTCGCCTCTATTGTTCAATCTGTAAATCGAAGAAGCAATGATGGAAATAAAAGAAAGGTTCAGGAGTGGAATTAAAATTCAAGTTGAAAGGATATCAATGATGCGATTCGCTGATGACATTGATATCCTGAGAAAAAGTGAATAATTACATGATCTACAGAATGGGAATGAACAGTCCAATGAGTACAGAATACGGACTGAGAGTAAATCGAAGAAAGACGAAAGTAATGAGAAGTATCAGGAATGAGAATAGCTAGAAAGATAACATCGGGATTGATGGTCACGAAGTAGATGAAGTTAAGGAATTCTGCTACCTAGTCAGCAAAATAACCGATGACGGACAGAGCAAAGAGAATATCAGAAGTAGTCTAGCACTGGATAAAATGGCATTCCTGGCCAAGAGAAGTCTACTAGTATCAAAATAAGCCTTAACTAGAGGAAGAAATTTCTGAGAATGTACGTTTGGAGCACAGCACTGTATGGTAGTGAAACATGAACTGTGGGGAAACCGCAAAAGTAGAGAATCGAAGCATTTGAAATGTGTTGTTACAGACGAATGTTGAAAATTAGGCGGACTGTTAATGTAAGGAATGAAGAGGTTCTTCGCTGAATCGGATGTGAAAATAATGTGTGGAAAACACTGACAAGAAGAAGGGACAGGCCATCTGTTAAGATGGTTCAAATCGCTCTGAGCAGTATGGGACTTAACTTCTGAGGTCATCAGTCCCCTAGATTTAGAACTACTTACCTAACTAACCTAAGGACATCACACACATCCATGCCCGAGGCTGGATTCAAACCTGCGACCGTAGCAGTCGCGTGGATCCGGACTGAAGCACCTAGAACCGCTCGGCCACCGAGGCCAGCCATCTGTTAAGACATCAGGGTACTAAAGGGAGCTGTGGAGGACAATAACGGGAGGAAGACAGATATCCGAATACATTAAGAAAATAACTGAGGACGTAGATTACAAGTGCTATTCTGAGGTGAAGAGTTTGGCAAGGGAGAGGAATGAGTGGCGGGAGTCAGAAGACTGATGACTCAAAAAAGAAAAAAAAGATACATGTTGGAAGGTACATAGGACAACAGAAAACGAACATAGAGATTAAAAAGCCTGTAATTACATAGACTGTTAAAAAAAGTGTTTCATGTAATTATAGGACGTATATAAATCCACTTTGGTTTCACAGAATTTTATCGATTGACCACGATTTCGATTCCACTAGCAATCTTCACCAGAATGAAAAATTACATGGAATACATGTAATCACGCTATTGTTTCAAACTTCTGAGCAAAAGTGCTCTCGTCAGACAGGAATGTCACAGGAATAAAAACTAAAATGTAAAAGTATAACATAGTTGTCAACCAGATAAAATGTTATTGTTGTGGTCTTCAATCCAGAGACTGGTTTGATGCAGCTCTCGAAGCGACTCTCTCCTGTGCAAGCTTCTTCATCTCCGAGTAACTACTGCAACCTATATCCTTCTGGATCTGCTTAGTTTACTCATCCGTTGGTCTCCCTCTAAGATTTTTAACCTCCACGCTTCCCTCCAATACTAAATTGGTGATCCCTTGATGCCTCAGAACGTGTCATACCAACCGATCCCTTCTTCTGGTCAAGTTGTGCCACAAATTCCTTTTCTCCGAAATTCTATACAGTACCTTCACATTAGTTACATGATCTATCCATCTAATCTTCAGCATTATTCTGTAGCAACCCCTTCTTCTGGTCAAGTTGAGTCACAAATTCATTTTCTCCCCATTTCTATACAGTACCTTCTCATCAGTTATCAGTTATACGATCTATCTATCTAACCTTCAGCATTCTTCTGTAGCACCACATTTCAAAAGTTTCTATTCTCTTCTTGTCTAAACTATTTATCGTCCATGTTTCACTTCCATACATAACCACACTTCATACAAATACTTTCATAAAAGACTTCCTGACACTTAAATCTATACTCAATGTTAACAGATTTCTCTTCTTCATCATCGCTTTCCTTGTCATTGACGCACAATTCAGATGTTCATTGTCATTGCCAGTCTGCATCTTATAACCTCTCTACTTCAACCATCATCAATTATTTTACTCTCTAAATAGAAAAACTCATCTACTACTTTAAGTGTCTCAGTTCCTAATCTAATTCCCTCACCATCACCTGATTTAATTCGACTACATTCCATTATCCTCTTTTTTCTTTTTCTGATATTCATCGTATATCCTCCTTTCAAGACACTGTCCGTTCCGTTAGAATATTCTTCCACGTCCTTTGCTGTCTCTGGCAAAATTAGAATGACATCGGTAAATCTCAAAGTCTTTTTTTTCTTCTCCATATGGATTTTAATTCCTACTCCAAATGTTTCTTTTGTTTACTTTACTGGTTGCTCAATATGCAAATTGAATAACATTTTGGGTAGGCTACAACCATGTCCCACTCCCTTCCCAACCACTGCTTCCCTTGCATGACCCTGTACTCTTAAAACTGCCGTCTGGTATCTCTAAAAATTGTAAATAGCGTTTCGTTCACTGTATTTGATCCCTACCACCTTCAGAATTTGAAAGAGAGTTTTCTAGTCAACATTGTCAAAAACTTTCTCTAAATCTACAAATACTAGAAACGTAGGTTTGCCTTTCCTTAATCTATCTTCTAAGATAACTTGTAGGGTCAGTTTTGCCTCGCGTGTTCTAACATTTTTACGGAATCCAAACCGATCTTCCCCAAGGTCGGCTTCTACCAGATTTTCCATTCGTCTGTAAAGAATTCGTGTTAGTATTCTGCAGCCGTGGCTTATTAAACTTACAGTTCTGTAATTTTCACATCTGTCAGCGCTTGCTTTCTTTGGGACTTGAATTATTAGATTCTTCTTGAAGTCAGAGGGTATTTCCCCTGTCTCATACATCTTGTTCACCAGATGGAAGAGTTTTATCGTGACTTGCTCTCCCAAGGCTATCAGTAGTTCCAATGGCCTTGTTTCGACTTAGGTCTTAGGTCTGTCAAAGCTGCCTATTCTTCTTTATTTCTCTCCTCCGTTCTTGTCAATCGTTCCATAATGCTCTCTCTGAAACTCTCAACAACCTTTGGTTCTTTCAGTTTATGCAGATCGCATCTTCTTACATTCTACCTTTATGCAGTTTCTTCAGTTTTAATATACAATAAGTTGTGGTCAGAGTCCACATCTGCCCCTGGAAATGTCTTACAATTTAAAACGTGGTTCCTAAATCTTAGTTTTACCATTATATAATCTAATTGAAACCTTCCAGTGTCTCCAGGCCTCTTCCATGATTCTTAAACCTAGTTTAAGTTATACTCTGTGCAAAATTTGACCAGGCGGCTTCCTCTTTCATTCCTTACCCCCTTTCTATATTCTCCTACTACTTTTCCTTCTCTTCCTTTTCCTACTATCGAAATCCAGTCCCCCATGACTACTAAATTTTCGTCTCCCTTCATTATATTAATAATTTCTTTTATCGCATCATACATTTCTTCTATCTCTTCATCATCTGTGGAGCTAGTTGGCATATAAAGTTGTGCTACTGTGGTAGGAGTGGGCTTCGTGTCTATCTTGGCTACAATAATGCCCTCACTATACTGTTTGTAGTAGCTTTCCCACGCTTCCTTTTTTTATTCATTATTAACCCGACCAGAAGTCGTGTTCCCGTTGCCATTGAACGTCAGTAATTCCCACTATATCTAACTTTCACCTATCCGTTTCCCATTTCAAATTTTCTAACGTATATGCCCGATTAAGGGATCTGACATTCCACGCTCCGATCCGTAGAACGCCAGTTTTCTTTCTGCTGATAACGATGTCCTGCTGAGTAGTCCCACCCGGAGATCCGAATGGGGGACTATTTTACCTCCGAAATATTTTACCCAAGAGGATGCCATCATCATTTAACCATACAGTAAAGCTGCATGCTCTCGGGAAAAATTACGGCTATAATTTACCCTGGCTTTCAGCCGTTCGCAGTACCAGCACAGCAGGGCCGTTTTGGATTATGTTACAAGGCCAGATCAGTCAGTCATCCAGATTGTCACCCATGTAACTACTGAAACGGCTGCTACCCCTCTCCAGGAACCACACGTTTATCTGGCCTCCCAACAGATACCTCTCCGTTGTGGTAGCCCCTACGGTACGGATATCTGTGTCGCTGAGGCATGCAAGGCTCCCCAGCAATGGCAAGGGCCATGCTCATGGGGGGACAGATAAAATACTACATGGAATATGAGGCAACCGCAAGGTTATTTAGTCTGATGGTAGCAGCCGTGTAATGCCGATCTTGGTCCTAAGTGATCTTGCGGTTGTCATTATATTCCATGGAGTATTTTATCTGGTTGTCAATTATGTTATACTTTTACATTTTAGTTTTTATTCCTGTGACATTTCTGTCTGACGAGAGCACTATTGATCAGACGTTTTAAACCATGGTGAGATTACATGCATTCCTTGTAACTTTTTATTCTGATGAAAATTGCTATAGTGCAATCGAAACCGTGGTCAGATGATAAAATTTTGTGCAACCGAAGTGGCTGTATATATGTCCTATAATTAAACAGCGTATGGTTGCTGGATCACAATCAATCAAATATTTAAAATTTCTCGTGTTTCATGTTTTTAATAGTTGGTTGTATGGAGCAGAACAAGAAAGAAATATCCAATAAATAACGGTATCATATCTTGAGAGCTCCAAGCACTGTTCGACTTCGTTACTCTAAAATACATCTCTTATACTGCAAGCTCTTTTCTTTGACAATCGACTAACAGAATATAGAAAAGAAATGAGGCCTTATTCTGTTGTTTTTGTGAATTGGGGATATCAATGAATGTGAATGCGCACGCAATGCGCTATCATCTCTTTCTGAAAGTGAGAGATGTAAGGTAGTGTTTACTCTTGGGCACATACTGCAACAGCAGTGTGTATTACTGTTCATACTTTTCTTCAGTGTGCTGTCGTGTCGTCTCGAGAGCCATAGTGATATGGACTGCGGGGACGCAGTATGGTGACCTAACTATCTGTCAAGTTAAAACCGTAAAGCGGACTGTCGTCATTTGGTCTGCCTTGTTGGCGGATGAACAGAGAGGTGCATTTCCTCGTCTTCTCTTACGTCATGCTGGCATGATTATGGAAGCGGGCAATGATCTCTATTTCCTGTGCTGCGGAGTGCAGACGTTGTGCCAGAAACCATAGAGGTGCGTGAAATACCCTCCGTACTGCGAAGTACTACGCCTGATGCAGAGAGGTTAGGTGACAGTTAACCGCGGTGCCCCATGCCTCGACGAAGAGTCCACGTTGGGGCCGGCACAAGCCCGGAAGACTGTGAGGCCATAGTCGGCGGGCAACGTGGATCCTACATGCAGGAGTGGGTGGAGTGCGGCAAGTTGTTGGTGCACCTCCGTTTAACATCACGCCCGTGCTTTTGCAGGTGACGCCAAGGTAGGTTGCGTCATCGTTTTATTGTACAAGCTCGCCGAAGCTCTGCAGTTGCGGTATCATTGGACTGCGTCTCTAGGCGATCAGTACAGCTTGGCTCTTACTCGCATTCAGGCCCACCATCCAATTTGCTGTCTAATGCAGTCTGAACACGCCTTCTGCAAGCGTCTGTGTAGATAAGCGGCCGTCGCCTTCTCGTAAGGAGTGCGGTGTCATTCGTGTAAACTACCCGAGTAACTTGAACCTACCTGGGTAGGTCCGAGGTATAGAGGCCGAAGGACGGATGTTCCCGGGAAGCCCTGGACGGCAGAAGTGGCCCAATCTGCCTGGACTACGAATATCCGCCGTCGGAGTTTCCATAAGCTGAACATAGTAGCCATGGAACCCAAAGGCGAGAACATCATATAGTACGGCTGCGTGCCAAAAGATGTCAAACACTCGCTTCACACCCAAAAAGAAGGCGATTGTGATCTTTAGCCACCCTAGAAGTGTGAATACGAAATAAAGGTTGTGGTAACACACTGATATGTAGCGTAGCCTGATGTTTACTTAAACACGATATTTAACGCACTTTGGTACATTAGAAGCTCAGCTGTTTCACAGTAACCGAATAATATGTTCTCATTTATTTACTGGATTCTGTATGTCGTTCACAAAAGCAGAAAGCTTGCTGGACGAGAAATGTTCCACAGTAGCGAAGACGAACAAGCGCTCTTAGGTGTTAAGGTATGCATTTTAGAGCCCATAGTTACTGAACTTTTTTTCTTGTTTTCGTCCATGTTTTTCAAAATACTTTTTTAACACCCTGTACATAACACACAGCGATAGACCGGAAGAAATTACAGAGAACGTAAAAGTAAATTCAAAATTTCGATCGCTGCGATCCCAGCGTATCGTAAGCCGGTACATTCGAAAAGCGTTGGACATCATGGCACTGTGTTCTGCTCTTGTCCGCCTAGATCTCCGGAGTTTACGCTCGTGCATTATTGAGTTACATGAGGAATCTTTGCCGAAACCGGTTCCACAACCCATGTCACAATGCGCTGACGCCACTGACTCCACGTACGCTTCGGAATGTATGGCGTCAAATGGATTAACACTTAGATGTTGTCCGTGTGACTAACGTGACTCAAATAGAACACATACAAAGAAACTGAATTTCCTTTAACATTCTCTGTATATGTCACCCATGCAACAAATAGTTATATTTGTTTGCAGTTGCTGTATTCGTTTAGTATCCCCCCGTATTCCAGTTTTATACACTCCTGGAAATGGAAAAAAGAACACATTGACACCGGTGTGGCAGACCCACCATACTTGCTCCGGACACTGCGAGAGGGCTGTACAAGCAATGATCACACGCACGGCACAGCGGACACACCAGGAACCGCGGTGTTGGCCGTCGAATGGCACTAGCTGCGCAGCATTTGTGCACCGCCGCCGTCAGTGTCAGCCAGTTTGCCGTGGCATACGGAGCTCCATCGCAGTCTTTAACACTGGTAGCATGCCGCGACAGCGTGGACGTGAACCGTATGTGCAGTTGACGGACTTTGAGCGAGGGCGTATAGTGGGCATGCGGGAGGCCGGGTGGACGTACCGCCGAATTACTCAACACGTGGGGCATGAGGTCTCCACAGTACATCGATGTTGTCGCCAGTGGTCGGCGGAAGGTGCACGTGCCCGTCGACCTGGGACCGGACCGCAGCGACGCACGGATGCACGCCAAGACCGTAGGATCCTACGCAGTGCCGTAGGGGACCGCACCGCCACTTCCCAGCAAATTAGGGACACTGTTGCTCCTGGGGTATCGGCGAGGACCATTCGCAACCGTCTCCATGAAGCTGGGCTACGGTCCCGCACACCGTTAGGCCGTCTTCCGCTCACGCCCCAACATCGTGCAGCCCGCCTCCAGTGGTGTCGCGACAGGCGTGAATGGAGGGACGAATGGAGACGTGTCGTCTTCAGCGATGAGAGTCGCTTCTGCCTTGGTGCCAATGATGGTCGTATGCGTGTTTGGCGCCGTGCAGGTGAGCGCCACAATCAGGACTGCATACGACCGAGGCACACAGGGCCAACACCCGGCATCATGGTGTGGGGAGCGATCTCCTACACTGGCCGTACACCACTGGTGATCGTCGAGGGGACACTGAATAGTGCACGGTACATCCTAACCGTCATCGAACCCATCGTTCTACCATTCCTAGACCGTCAAGGGAACTTGCTGTTCCAACAGGACAATGCACGTCCGCATGTATCCCGTGCCACCCAACGTGCTCTAGAAGGTGTAAGTCAACTACCCTGGCCAGCAAGATCTCCGGATCTGTCCCCCATTGAGCATGTTTGGGACTGGATGAAGCGTCGTCTCACGCGGTCTGCACGTCCAGCACGAACGCTGGTCCAACTGAGGCGCCAGGTGGAAATGGCATGGCAAGCCGTTCCACAGGACTACATCCAGCATCTCTACGATCGTCTCCATGGGAGAATAGCAGCCTGCATTGCTGCGAAAGGTGGATATACACTGTACTAGTGCCGACATTGTGCATGCTCTTTTGCCTGTGTCTATGTGCCTGTGGTTCTGTCAGTGTGATCATGTGATGTATCTGACCCCAGGAATGTGTCAATAAAGTTTCCCCTTCCTGGGACAATGAATTCACGGTGTTCTTATTTCAATTTCCAGGAGTGTAGATGGTTCGTTAGCTCCCTCACTCTCTCTCTCTCTCTCTCTCTCTCTCTCTCTCTCACACACACACACACACACACACACACACACCTATGGCATAGGAAGTATCTGTCAACCTGATAAGATTTCAGTTTGATTTTGAAGTTAGTTTCTTTTCGTTGCTATTAAATTCATTATATCACTTAGATGGTGGTCAAAGATTTTTTGGAAAAATACCACACGCCTTTCTATGACTTATTAAGGATTAGTGATGGATAGCTGGTCATTTCTCTCTGTAGTATTATATTTATGAATGTTACCGTTGTTTCCGAATTGTGATTGCTGGTTAACAACAAATTTCACATATGAGTAAATGTATCGTGAGCTAGTTTTCAGTATGCTCACTGATTAAAGAGCTGCAAGAGGTTATAAGAGCCATCACGTGTTATCCTTATTGCACACTCCAATGCAACAACGTATAACTAACCTTAAACTGCTAAAAAGTGACTAACGGAAGATCATGTATACTTACTGTTCAATGTTTGTTTAACTTTCCCTTTAAAAGTGTCGTATCCTGCCCACTCGTCTAATATGAGGTGCCTAGGAAGCTGTTTTCTCGGATAGCTACGCAATAATTCAAGCAAATCTCATTAATGGAGTTTATAACAGTAAGTTAAATTGACAGTACGTAACTTTGCTTTCTGACAAAGAGGTGTCGCAAGCAATTGCCTACATGCAAATAATCAATGTCCTTTGGTATATACGACTTCAATGCAAGCAAAACACAGTTGTTCATCAGTCACGGCTAAAGTGTTTGGAAGACGGCTCATCTTCTAGTGCGGTCGCGGCTAAGCGGAGCGGCGCTCATATTCTTCATCTACATCTACATCTACATAATACACCGCAATCCACCATACGGTGCGTGGTGGAGGGTACCTCGTACCACAACTAGCATCTTCTCTCCCTGTTCCACTCCAAAACAGAACGACGGAAAAATGACTGCCTATATGCCTTCGTATAGGTCCCACATGTATGGAAGTGAAATATGGACGATAGATAGTTTGGACAAAAAGAGAATAGAAGCTTTCGAAATGTGGTGCTACAGAAGAATGCTGAATATTAGATGGGTAGATCACATAACTAATGAGGAGGTACTGAATAGAATTGGGGAGAAGAGAAATTTGTGGCACAACATGACTAGAAGAAGGGATCGGTTGGTAGGACATGTTCTGAGGCATCAAGGAATCACTAATTTAGTATTGGAGGGCAGCGTGGAGGGTGAAAATTGTAGAGAGAGACCAAGAGATGATTACACTAAGCAGATTCAGAAGGATGTAGGTTGCAGTAGGTACTGGGAGATGAAGAAGCTTGCACAGGGTAGAGTAGCATGGAGAGCTGCATCAAACCAGTCTCTGGACTGAAGAGCACAACAACAACAACATAGGGGCCACTCCTGTCGTGGCGTCGTCCTAGTCAGCGTAGTATTGGCTGACGTCGTCTCACAGCCCTCTCTGCTGTAACGTTGCAGACCGACGTGCCAGCGCTTAATGTTACGCCGGAAGATAAATTTTTTTGGACCGATTCAGATGTTACTTGACGATGGTCTTATGAGGTGAGAACCGGTTCACTATAATTTTTGTAGAATTTTCCGTTGTTTAGTGGCAGAAAGTAAGAATAACAACAAAGTGAAAACATTTTTAGGTATTTTGAAATTATTTTTAATCGTTCATTATCCAGTTTTTGGCTCCTTAGGCTATATTCAGCTGAAAATTCACTGTAACAACGGCAGATAAAGTAAAATGACGCAAAGATCAGATTTTAACTTGTGATATTTCGCCTGGCTTTATGGCCGAGAGGAAATTTTTCAACTGGACACCACGTCTGCGACTTGCGTGACCCTAATCTACCGACGTTATCCAGCCAGGGAAAGGGGGCCTACAGTTCTACAGTTTAAGGTGGAATACGTTTCTGACTGGTTTCTGCAGGCCGCCACGAATTCCTCTCCTGTGCCAACGTCTTCATCTCCGTGTAACACTTGCAGCCCACGTCCTGGATGTACTCTAACCTATGTCTTGTAATCTCTGTCTTCTTCTACAGTTTTTACCTTCTAAAGCTCCCTCTAGTACACGGAAGTTATCCCCCAATTTCGTAACAGATTTCCCATCATCATTTCCCTTCTTCTTGTCAGTGTTTTCATATATTTCTTTCCTCTCCGATTCAGCGCAGAGCCTCTTCATTCTTTACCTCACCAGTCCACCTAATTTTTAACATTCTCCTGTAGCATCTCAAATGCTTCGATTCTCTGCGTTTCCGGTTTTCCCACAGTCCATGTTTCGCTACCATACAGTGCTGTGCTCCAAACGTAACATTCTCAGAAATTTCTTCCTCAAGTCTATGTTTGATATTAGTAGACTTCTCTTGTCCAGTGCTAGTCTGCTTTTGATGTTCTCCTTTCTCCGTCCATCATGGGTTATTTTGCTGACTAGGTAGCAGAATTTCTTAAATTTACCTATTTAGTGACCATCAATCCTGATGTTAACCTCCTCGCTGTTCTCGTTGCTGTTGCTTCTCATTACTTCCGTCAATCCATACTGTATACTTATTAGACTGTTCTTTCCATTCAAAATATTCTGCAAAAGTTCTTCACGTTCGCTGAGGATAGCAATGTCATCAGCGAATCAAAACATTGATACACTTTCACATTGAGTTTTAGTCCTACTCTTGAAACTTTATTTTTCATCACTACTTCTTCGAAGTATAAATTGAAAAGTAGTATCCCCTCTGCCTTATTCGTTCTTAAGCCCTTCAAAGTTCTCTTAAATTATAATTCTAGTACTGGAGCCCTTATCTCTTCTAAATAGACTCCTGTTTCTTCTTCCTTCAGATCAGGCAAATTCCCCTCATAGAGGCCTTGAATGTACTCTTATCTATCCGCTCTCTCCTCTGCATTTAACAGTGGAATTCCTGTTGCACTCTTAATGTTACCACCTTTACTTTTAATTTCACCGGAGGTTGTTTTGACTTTCTTATATGCTGAGTCAGTCCTTCCGACAATCATTTGTTTTTCGATTTCTTCACATTTTGCATTCAGCCATTTCGTCTTAGCATCCCTGCATTTCTTATTTATTTCATTCCTCTGCGACTTCTATTTCTTTATTCCTGAACTTCCCTGAACATTTTTAAACATCCTTCTTTCATCGATCAGCTCAGGCATTTCTTCTGTTACCCATGGTTTCTTCGCAGCTACTTTCTTTGTACCTATGGTTTTCTTTCCAATTTCTGTGGTAACCCTTTTTAGCGATGTCCATTGTTATGCAGCTGCACTGCCTAATGAGCTATACCTTATTGCTGTATATATAGCCTTAGAGAACTTCACGCGTATCTCATCATTCCTTAGTACTTCTGTATCCCACTTCTTTGATATTGATTCTTTCTGACTAATCTCTTAAACTTCAGCCTACTCTTCATCACTACTACATTGTGATCTGAGTCTATATCTGTTCCTCGGTACGCTTTACAGTCTAGTATCTGATTTCGGAATCTCTATCCCGTATCACCCGGCCTTTTCCAAGTGTTCCCCCTCCTCTTGTGAATCTTGAACAGACTATTCGCTACTACTAGCTGAAATTATTGCAGTACTCACTTAGTCTTTCTCTTCTCTCATTCCTTGTCCCTAGTCCATATTATCCTTTAACCTTTTCTTCTACTCCTTCCTCTACAACTGCATTGCACGACTATTAGATTTTCACCTTTCCTTACACACTGTATTACCCATTCAATACCGTCATATACTATCTCTATCTCTTCATCTTCAGTTTGCGACGTCGGCATGTATACCTGAACTACCGTTGTCGGTGTGGGTTTGCTGTCGATTCAGATAAGAACAAACCTATCACTAAACTGTTCCCAGTAACACACTCTCTGCTCTACCTTCCTGTTCATAACGAATCCTACCATTTTCCGCTGCTTCTGGTATTACCCTACATTTATCTGACCTGAAATCCTTGCTTTCCTTCCTTTTCACTTCTGTTACCCCTACATTATCTAAATCAAGCCTCTGCATTTCGCTTTTTATATTTTTTAGTGTCAAGATTGTGACATTCCACGCCCCGACTCGTAGAATGTTATTCTTTCGTTGACTATTCCGTCTTTTTCCCTTGGTCACCTTTCCCACAGCAGTCTCCTCCCGGAGATCCGAACGGAGGATTATTCAGGAATTTTTTTGGCAATGGAGAGATCATCGTGACACTTCTTTTTCAATTACAGGTCACATATTCTGTGGATGCACGTTATTTCTTTTAATGCAGTGGTTTCCATTGCCATCTGGATCCCAATGCCGTTGATGATTGCTAATTCTTCAGCCTTTGGGGGCAGTCCCCATTCCCCCCTCCCCAAGGACAAGAGAGAGCCCAGAACCTCTGTCCGCTCCTCCGCCGTCTTTGACAAGGCCGTTAGCAGAATGAGGAGGACTTCTTAAGCCGGATGTCTTCGGCCGCCAATCTTGATAATTAATCAGAATTTAAGCGGTGGCGGGTTTCTAAACTGGGACCGAAGTCGTTATGATTAATAATCAGAGACGTTACCCCTAGACCACGCAGTAAGAAATAGAGAGAATGACAGATAGGTACAAGGAAACCATATACGTGCGTAGCTGTAAGGGTGTAGTTGTGTGTATGTGAGAGAGTGAGAAAGAGACACAGGTCTAATGACAGAGAGACAGCCGTTTGAAGAATGGCTACGTAGAATATGACACCGCTTTGTAGGCATTCTGGGAAGTCATGAGCGGACGTTGCCCTGACGTCAACGACCAATAACGGCGCCGAGGTGCGTGGGCTGTGGAACGCCCACGGCGGCCCTAAAGGGCGCTCTAATGAAATCCCTGGCCCTGCTGCCCGCTGCCCGCTGCCCAGCCTGCCGCTAATCCGCGAATGGAGCGCCGCGTTGCGTGGCGCGGCGCAATTTAATTACTGGGCCACTCGTTCCGCCGGCCATTAAAGCCGTGGTCACACTCGCCGCCGCCACTCGGCGCCGGCCTCACAGCCGCGTCTACAGAGATGCCCACTGGAAATGCCGCCTCAGCGAAAACGCGCCTGACGGGTTTCCTAAAGGCAACCTGTCCACATCGTAATAAGCCATGTCGTGATCAGCTTCTGAAAATAGACTTGCGGACAAGTCGTGGCTTAAAGTGAGCACCCCCACTGTGCCGTCTTGCTTTCATCATCATCATCTCTCTCTCTCTCTCTCTCTCTCTCTCACTGTCTGTCTGTCTGTCTCTTCCCTCGTCCGAATAGCCCACAGCCCTCGGAAGGCTAACGGTACCGACAAACCGCCGTGTCATCCTCAGGCGATAGGCGTCATTTGATGTTGACGTGGAGGGGCATGTGGTGAACACACCGCTCTCCCGAGCGTTGTCAGTTTCCGTGTCCGAAGCGGCTAATTCTCAATCAAGTAGCTCTTCAATTGGCCGCACATTGGTTGAGTGCATCCCTCTTACCAACAGCGTTCGGCAGACGCGGACTGTCATCCATTCGTCCTGGCCAAGCCCGACATCGATTACCTTTGGTGATCTGACGGGAACCGGTGTTACCACTGCGGCAAAGCCGTTGGCCTTGTCCGTTGTCAATGGTAGCAAATTATTTTAGCGTTGGCCTCTCCCATGTTCACAGCGATCACGAGAGACAGATAAGTATATCGTGTCATAGAGATCCATGATATACAGAATGATTCACACTTTTATGAAATTAGAAACCACTGAAATAATTGCCAAAGGTACTGTTACTGAAGAGAGTCAATGATCAATACGCCAGTAGATATCCACCGATCCATACTGTAAAATCACACACACAAAAACATCATGGCCCTTAGATAAATATCGAAATCAAACATGAAAATTAAAGGTGAGGTTCTGTCTAATGAATGGTACTCGGCGGGGGAATGTGGAAGATTACGTTAGAGGCAGCTTAGTGGCGATTATGGTTCGGATGCGGTAGTAATTACCATCGTAATTCTGACGTATCTGAGTTTCGTGACTAGCTTACAACAAACGTGTTTTGTTCGACAAAAGCTGTAGCCCTTTACGAAATTTTCAGGCGTTAGGCACTCAGGTAAACTAATGCAACATGTCGCCTGGCTTGTGATGCAACAAATTTTTTTCTCTGCCACTTTCGGTTGAAAACATGCTGAAATTAATTGTTGGACATTGTGGAATATTTCCGCTTCAGTCCCTATAATATCACGAAGTTCCGACAGGTGGTGACACCTGATGCAGATCGCCACGAATTCCTCTCCTGCGCCGAAATTTGCAACTTACGTTCTCTTGCTGGACGTATCCCAATCTCTCTCTTTCTCTACAATTTATAGCCCCTACAGCTCCCTCTAGTGGCTTGGAAGCTATGCTATGATGTCTTAACAGATATCTCATTCTCCTGTTCCTCCTTCTTGTCAGTGTTTTCCATATATTCCGTTCTCTCTCCGATTCTGAGGAGAACCTCCTCATTCCTTACTCATCAGTCCACCTAATCTTCAACATTCTTCTGTAGCACCACATCTAAAATGCTTCGATTCTCTTCTGTTCCGGATTTCCCACAGTCCCTGATTGATTACCATACAATTCTGTCCCCCAAACGTATATTCTCAGAAATTTCTTCGTCAATTTAAGGTCTATGTTTGACACTAATAGACTTCTCTCGGCCAGGAATGCCCTTTTTGCCAGCGATAGTCTGCTTTTCATGTCCTTCTTATTCTTCTGTCATGGAATATTTTGCTGCCTATGAATTTGTTTTACAGTGCAGGTTTGGATGGAGTGGGTTTTAGGCTGGGGACTGTGCAGGCATGGGCTCATTTTAGCAACTACTTTATGAAATTTAAAACCTTCTTGACACAGAACATTAACAACTAAACAGAACTTAATTTGCAGCCTAATGTACTTCTCCGAAGCAAGGCTCAAAAGAGAAATTTAACTTGAAATGCCTTCAACACCATGAAACAGAATTCAATGAAAATTGTGCAGTCATGATAATAATTACAATACCTGGCCCTGGGCCTTAGACTGGGAAAGAAAATAAATATAGCGTTACAGCTCCTGCAACTAACTGCAGGACAATCAGACAACTCTCATATTTAGTTAAGATCACACGCATAGCGCGTATATAAATATGGTCAACGCTACTCCCATCACAGATTCGTCCCTACAATATATATACGCATATACTTCACGTCAATATACTCTAAAATAAAATACTGAATCGGTCTCAGAGAACTGAATAACGAGGTAACTTCCTTTGTACATATCGCATAAACCAAATCAGCCACACTCACGGCGTAATAAAAAACACTGAAATAAAACGTACAAAAAATAGAATATACAAATCATTCCTTTTCACGTTGTGTAGTTAACACAATCGTAATGGTTCTCGCCTGTAGAGAATGCATTCACACGCCCCGTGTACCATCACACAATAACCACAATACGTCGCACTACAACCACCGATACTCCTTGCGTAATTTTATTTGTTTAGCAATATACTCAATGCACTGCCTGTACGCAACATGTACACTATAAATGGTCGTTTAACCACAAAGACGCAGCCGTCGGCTAATAAAGAACTTACGTAGTGCTCCTCTAGAATCATAAAAGCTCATTTCACCACCCACACTGGAATCGCAGTCTTCTGCCCAGTAAAAGGTAGATCGATTGAGCTGTTCTCGCCATGGATCCTCGACCAATAAATCTAGCGCAGCAGGCCGCGGCATGCCTCCACATCCCTGCTGTATCTTCCAGAATGTCATGGACCTCGTCCTGGACGTATCGAAGTTGTCCGCGCTGCAAAAGGGGGTTATTAAGGCTTCTAACAGGTGGTCACATTAATGTGACTGGACCGTGAACGATTTAACTACGCCAACCAATATAAAATTGTGCCACTCATAAGGCATGTGACCTCGCAGCTGTATAATTATTGATGGGCATTATGTAAAGTAACTATTAAAATAACATCGTTGCTGAATAGCGTATATTAGGGAAAAATATATGTTCTTCTCAAGATTCTATAAAATTTTCGTAGGGTAGCTTTCATTATTTCACTATTCCACTCATTTGCGAATAACCCGCTGTTGAAATGTATTCGTTCCTTCGGTAACACAAGAGAGGCGGAATGCCATGTGTAGAGGCGTTCTACTTCGCAACCACTCCAGCACGAAAGCCATAACACATTTACAGCTCTTACAGCTCTAAGTGTATTATGAGTACTTGGCCGCAATCTAGAACTCGTGTGCCGAGCGGTCTAGGGCGCTGCAGTCATGGGCTGTGCGGCTGGTCCCGGCGGAGGTTTCAGTCCTCCCTCGGGCATGGGTGTGTGTGTTTGTCCTTAGGATAATTTAGGTTAAGTAGTGTGTAAGCTTAGGGACTGATAACCTAAGCAGTTAAGTCCCATAAGATTTCACACACATTTGAATTTTTTTTTTTTTTAGAACTCGTGTCTTATGCAAATATACAAAATAGTAATGTGAAGCACAGAAATGTTATATTCAATCTTAACATATTGGCGCTTTTTTTATTTGTCATGTAACAAAATGCATCGTGTCAAGTGAAGTAACGTGATATATGGCGTAATCCGATGCCCCCCCCCCCCCTCCAAGGACAAATCCACCCAATAAATGTTATCCTCCAAAACTTCTTTTAGTTATTACACGTATGTTCGTCAGCCATATGATATTATACAGTATAGAGTTTACTGTAGCTTGCGAATCTTCTGGCTTTTGGGAACAGGATTAGGGACTTAAGCAAGAAAAAAAAATACTAAATAAATTGCAAGATGCAGGTCTGCCAACACTTTGCGGCTAAGACGGCTCATTGCGCTGCGGAAGTAGAGTTAATTCGTAAAAAAGCGCGAATATGTCAACATGTTTTGATTTAAATGTCTTTTAAGCTGCCAGATAAATCAAGAAGCTAGTTTCCTTCATTTGAATCCATAACTCAGCCGATTCGTTTTTGTGTGCTGTGACAGGAGCATTCTGAACTCTGATACCCAACGTTTAGAAACTACACCCGGACCGGCCATGAAGGCCCAACGGTACCCACCGGCCGCCGTGTCAACCTCACCGCACAGGCGTCGCTTGATGCGGATATGGAGGGCCATGTGGTCAGCACACAGCTCTCCCGGCCGTATGTCAGCTTACGAGACCGATCCAACATTTAACCTACCATAATTGTGACATGAGATCGCCATTGCTTCGCAACCGACGTAGATTTTTGTCAACTGGCAATGACTGATACGGTACAGGTTTTTTAATTGTGTTACAAACCATGTTGCTTAAATCGTGGCAACGGATATATCATTCACAAAACATCAAGGCGACCATTAATTACATGTAGTTGTCTACTTTCTTACAAAATTTGAACCGATTCACACAAGTCTGAAACATATAAGTGGCGTGCTTCAAAAACCTCCCAAAAAACGTCTTTTTTGCAAGTCATTTGAAACAAAGAAATGGCGCAAGAAAAAAAACACTTAAAATCCAAATGATGCTAGAGATTTGAAAGCGAGTTTTCAATTTTGTCGTAGTAACACATGTTTTATTTATTTTAATCACCTTTAACTCCGCACATTCAATTTACGTAAGAATGAATTTTGCTTGCTATCCTTCGCACGACCTTAAGCCATCGTATCCTGACAACGGATGAAAGTTTTTGGATAAAAAGAGTTTTATCCATTTATCTACCTTAGTGCAAAGTTTGAACCCGTTCTTATAAGTGTAAAATATAGAACTGGAGCGATTCAGAAACCTCCCAAACACTGCTACAGTAGGACAATTGTTCGAATGCCTATAAAAGTGGCCAAAAGTGGCGTCTACAGAAAGGTCCCAGAACTGCTCTCATTAATAAACGGTCACAACGCCCATATAGTACTAGGGACAGAAAGTTGGCTGAAACCAGACGTAAACAGTAATGAAATCCTAAACTCAGATTGGAATGTATACCGCAGAGACCGGCTGGACAGTGAAGGGGGAGGCGTGTTTATAGCGATAAGAAGTGCAATAGTATCGAAGGAAATTGACGGAGATCCGAAATGTGAAATCATTTGGGTGAAGGTCATGGTTAAAGCAGGCTCAGACATGGTAATTGGATGTCTCTATAGGCCCCTGGCTCAGCAGCTGTTGTGGCTGAGCACTTGAAGGATAATTTGGAAAATATTTCGAGTAGATTTCCCCACCATGTTATAGTTCTGGGTGGAGATTTTAATTTGCCGGATATAGACTGGGAGACTCAGACGTTCATAACGGGTGGCAGGGACAAAGAATCCAGTGACATTTTTTTAAGTGCTTTATCTGAAAACTACCTTGAGCAGTTAAACAGAGAACCGACTCGCGGCGATAACATATTAGACCTTTTTGGTGACAAACAGACCCGAACTATTTGAAAAAGTTAACGCAGAACAGGGAATCAGCGATCATAAAGCGGTTACGGCATCGATGATTTCAGCCGTAAATAGGAATATTAAAAAGGGTAGGAAGATTTTTCTGTTTAGAAAAAGTGACAAAAAGCAGATTTCAGAGTACCTGTTGGCTCAACTCAAAAGTTTTGTCTCAAGTACAGATAGTGTTGAGGATCAGTGGACAAAGCTCAAAACCGTCATACATAATGCGTTAGATGATTATGTGCCAAGCAAGATCGTAAAAGACGGAAAAGAGCCACCGTGGTACAACAACCGAGTTAGAAAACTGCTGCGGAAGCAAAGGGAACTTCACAGCAAACATAAACATAGCCAAAACCTTGCAGACAAACAGAAATTACGCGAAGCGAAATGTAGTGTGAGGAGAGCTATGCGAGAGGCGTTCAATGAATTCGAAAGTAAAGTTCTATGTACTGACTTGGCAGAAAATCCTAAGAAATTTTGGTCTTATGTCAAAGCGGTAGGTGGATCAAAACAAAATGTCCAGACACTCTGTGACCAAAATGGTACTGAAACAGAGGATGACAGACTAAAGGCAGAAATACTAAATGTCTTTTTCCAAAGTTGTTTCACAGAGGAAGATTGCACTGTAGTTCCTTCTCTAGATTGTCGCACAGATGACAAAATGGTAGATATCGAAATAGACGACAGAGGGATAGAGAAACAATTAAAATCGCTCAAAAGAGGAAAGGCCTCTAGACCTGATGGGATACCAGTTCAATTTTACACAGAGTACGCGAAGGAACTTGCCCCCCTTCTTGCAGCGGTGTACCGTAGGTCTCTAGAAGAGCGTAGCGTTCCAAAGGATTGGAAAAGGGCACAGGTCATCCCCGTTTTCAAGAAGGGACGTCGAACAGATGTGCAGAACTATAGACCTATATCTCTAACGTCGATCAGTTGTAGAATTTTGGAACACGTATTGTGTTCGAGTATAATGACTTTTCTGGAGACTAGAAATCTACTCTGTAGGAATCAGCATGGGTTTCGAAAAAGACGGTCATGTGAAACCCAGCTCGCGCTATTCGTCCACGAGACTCAGAGGGCCATAGACACGGGTTCACAGGTAGATGCCGTGTTTCTTGACTTCCGCAAGGCGTTGGTTACAGTTCCCCACAGTCGTTTAATGAACAAAGTAAGAGCATATGGACTATCAGACCAATTGTGTGATTGGATTGAGGAGTTCCTAGATAACAGGACGCAGCATGTCATTCTCAATGGAGAGAAGTCTTACGAAGTAAGAGTGATTTCAGGTGTGCCGCAGGGGAGTGTCGTAGGACCGTTGATATTCACAATATACATAAATGACCTGGTGGATGATATCGGAAGTTCACTGAGGCTTTTTGCAGATGATGCTGTGGTGTATCGAGAGGTTGTAACAATGGAAAATTGTACTGAAATGCAGGAGGATCTGCAACGAATTGACGCATGGTGCAGGGAATGGCAATTGAATCTCAATGTAGACAAGTGTAATGTGCTGCGAATACACAGAAAGATAGATCCTTTATCATTTAGCTACAAAACAGCAGGTCAGCAACTGGCAGCAGTTAATACCATAAATTATCTGGGAGTACGCATTAGGAGTGATTTAAAATGGAATGATCATATAATGTTGATCGTCGGTAAAGCAGATGCCAGACTGAGATTCATTGGAAGAATCCTAAGGAAATGCAATCCGAAAACAAAGGAAGTAGGTTACAGTACGCTTGTTCGCCCACTGCTTGAATACTGCTCAACAGTGTGGGATCCGTACCAGATAGGGTTGATAGAAGATATAGAGAAGATCCAACGGAGAGCAGCGCGCTTCGTTACAGGATCATTTAGTAATCGCGAAAGCGTTAAGGAGATGATAGATAAACTCCAGTGGAAGACTCTGCAGGAGAGACGCTCAGTAGCTCGGTACGGGCTTTTGTGAAAGTTTCGAGAACATACCTTCACCGAAGAGTCAAGCAGTATATTGCTCCCTCCTACGTATATCTCGTGATGAGACCATGAGGATAAAATCAGAGAGATTAGAGCCCACACAGAGGCATACCGACAATCCTTCTTTCCACGAACAATACGAGACTGGAATAGAAGGGAGAACCGATAGAGGTACTCAAGGTACCCTCCGCCACACACCGTCAGGTGGCTTGCGGAGTATGGATGTAGATGTAGATGTAGATGTAGATGATCCAGGCTAAGCTAATCATTTTTCACCTAATGCTCCTAGCTCAAAACTGCGATTCTGCACGCGCTGGTGAATTAAAAAACGGTTAGTGTAATTAGAAAAACAGTGCTGTAATAATGCGAACTATGTCACCGGTTTCAATATAATTGACAGCATACGTGTAACACTTTAGATAAGGTTCAGGTTTCTTGCAACCTGATAACAATTTCGCATCGGAACCCCGTTACCTATTATTCGTAAATAATATTTTAGCTTTTTTCCGGTACACAGTACAACGACGAAAAAACTATCAAGATAAATATACACTGAAGAGCCAAAGAAATTGATACACCTATCTAATATCGTGTAGGGGCCCCGCAAACACGTAGAAGTGCCTCAACACGACACGGCATGGACTCGAATAATGGCTGAATTAATGCTAGAGGGAACTGACAACATGAATCCTGCAGGGCTGGAGATCTCTTCTGAACAGTGCTTTGCAAGACATTCCAGATAAACTCAATAATGTTCATGTTTGGGCACTTCGGTGGCCAGTGGAAGTGTTTCAACGCAGAAGAGTGTTCCTGGAGCCACTCTGTAGCAATTGTATACGTGTGGGGTTTCGCGTTGTCATGCTGGAATTGCCCATGTCCGTCGGAATGCACAATGGACATTAATGGATGCAGGTGATCATACAGCATGGTTACGTACGTGTACGTGTCAGAGTCGTATCTAAACGTATCATTCCAACTGCACACGCGCCACACCAATACAGAGCCTCCTCCATTTGAACTGTCCCATGCTGACATGCACGGTCCATGGATTCATGATGTTGTCTTCATACCCGTACACGTCCATCCGGCCGATACAATCTGAAACGAGACGAGACGAGGCAACACATTTCCAGTCATCAACAATCCAATGTCGCTGCTGACGGGCCCAGGCGAGGCGTAAAGCTCTGTGTCGTGCAGTCAGCAAAGGTACACGATTGGGCTTCTGCTGCGAAAGCCTGTATCCAGTATGTTTCGTTGAATGGTTCGCACGCTAACACTTGTTGAAATGTTCAGCAGTTTGCGGCGGAAGGATTGCATTTCTGTCTCTTCAGTCGCGATTGGTTCCGTTCTTGCGGGATCTTTCTCTAGTCGCATCGATGTCGGAGATTTGATGTTTCACCGGATTCCTGATATTCACGGTACAATCGTGAAATTGCCGTACGGGAAAATCCCCACTTCATCGTTACTTCGGAGATGGTGTGTCCCATCACTCGTGCGCCGGCTACAACACCACGTTCAAACTCACTTAAATTTTGATTACCTGCCATTGTAGCAGCAGTAACCGATCTAACAACTGCACCAGACACTTGTTGCCTTCTGTAGACGTTTCCGACCGCAATGCCATATTCCGGCTGTTTACATGTCTCTGTATTTGAATACACTTATACCAGTTTCTTTGGTGCTTCAGTGTGGATTGTTTTGGGAGAAACGTGTGTACGAAGGCTGTGCAAAAAAGACTGGAAACGTGTAAACAGCACGTCAAACGGTATGTTACCCTTGATGACCTGTCGGCCGTTCCTAGCGCCGAACATTGTTAGCCACATATTCACAGATCATCATAGTGACACATATTGCTATAGAAAATTAAAACACAATATAATATCATATTCCTTACCTTGCTTACCTCACAAACTTCAGCATTACAACAGTATAACTTACAGTACCATAATATTGTGTATTTTAAGCATGATCTGTGTGCCCATTGCATAAACTGTAGTTTAAAACATGAAACATGTTTGCTGCACAGCTAACGGACTAGTGCTCAGTTTGACAGTTTCTCAGCCATTGTCAAAATCTCACACATTTTAGCATTAGAACCATGCAACCTCTCCTACTGTAATATTGTGTAGTTTAATTATTTATTGCCCTTAATACTGTCCATTGTGTAATGCGTAATTTCAACGTTAAAACCCAAGTTTGGTGCACACCATATTGTGCAAATTGATTGTGTCTTTGCTTATAATGTTTAATTACCTAATAACAAGTGTCTCTTGCATACGTTAGTTGTTTCCTGCAGATGGAGCATTAAGCTGATGACTAGTTACAAATAAACACAAATCAGTGGAACAAAAATAGTTTACTTGTTATTCAACATTAAATATGGACCTACTCTACCAAGAAGCAACGGAATAATCCGTCAATACGCGTTTATGGAATTTCTCTATGAAGGACTTGGAGAAGCAACACGCGCCTGGGGAAACACGTCTGCTTAAACAAGCGTGCATTGCATAGAGTCCGTCTGGCTATGGACACCGAAAGTTATTTTCCCTGCTTCTCCGTGCTGACTTTTTGAAGGTGGTACCAATACTATTTTAAAAGTATATCAAAAGATGAACTTTTTTTCTGTATTCAAATGTCAAATGTTGTCCCCTCTAAGTGCACGAATTTGGTGGCAAATAAAGAGAAAATAACATCATCCGGAAATCGTTTTTCAGTGATGTTGCTGTCTGTTTCTTTCCCTATACTTTGGTGAATAGTCATACCTCCTTATCTTAGGTTCTGTAGCATAGAAGATATTGAAGGGCGAGGAAAGAACTTTGTGGTGCCAAATCACTGAATACATTCAACGAATCATTTTAAAAGGGCCACAGACGATAAACGCTTTTTTAACAACGTTAAAAAGTAGACTGTCTTTGGTTTCAATGTCGTCTTTCAATCCCACTTACTATGTACCCCAAATACTCGAGGAGTAGTCAAGAAAGGGTCATACTAGTCTCCTACACGCGGTAGCAGAAGGCAAGGGCATTTCTGACCGTAATTGATGACTCAGCATCCGTCGGCATTTTTTGCCCATTGTCATATTAGAGCTCTTCACGTCATATTGAACACCACTGTCGGCACGTGGCGAAGTGATCCAAGAGTGTGAAGGGGGAAGGGAAAGGGAGAGAAAGGGAGATGGGAGGGGGAGTCCGTCAATCAAAATCGAACTCCCTTCCATCCCCCTTTTTCTTCTCATACAATAGGAATCATTGAAGTAATGTGGTCTGTAGGGAGTTTGATCGAGTTTGTTTATTCTCGTAATAAATTATAATTTCAAAAATTATCCGAACGGTCGAAGAGTATCGTGATGCGATACTGGGGCTGATGCTGATGCTACAAGGATGCGACGCTAGCGCCACATGTGTAATTATTTGAACACACCGATGGCGTCTGTCATATAGGACCATATCACAATTGCTTCCTTTCACTGAGCTTTTGGCAAGCGCATGTTGCGATTTTTCTGCAATTGTAGTGCCGCTCGATTTTAGCGAATACACCGAGATGATGTCAGCGTTTCCAAACGTAGCGTCATGCATCGGAGACGCTGCCATCGCGTATCATGCCATATGGACAATCACTTCAGGAATTACGTAGAAAAACGTTAAAAAAAACATCTTCCCACTAGTCCTGATATTCGCATAATCGAGAACAGTCGTACTGAGAAACAAATTGAGTGGGTATGATTAAAATTGCACACATTTTAATTATGTTGCCTGGAACCCACAGAATGCTGCGCATTCTCAATAATTTGTGGCATCAAATCATGTTCATCAACTATGGTGCAGAAAAATCACTGCTGTTGTTTTGATCCCATAAATTTTTCCTCGTAAAAAGTGACTTATTAACGCCAATGAACTACCCTAGTCCAGTCATTCAGAGTGATGAAGTGAAGTCATTATATTTCCATAACTGATCAGTTGTCAGTATACATTAGTACCTACTCACGTTTACCGATATTCGCATATCCTAGATTTATTGCATTCAATACGTTGACATATGTAAATGCGCTCACATGTGGTGTGTATTCAAACATTCCTCCCATATAATGGCATGTACGTCTGTATACTCCATAGTGTTAACCGAAACGAGACGAGACGTACTGTGATCCCAAAAATTATTCGTCCGACTTCAGCACAGACAATATAACAAGCGCAGCCATACAGTATAGCCAAGAAACGAACAATAACATCTATTAAGATCTATTTTTAGAAATAAAACGCTATTTGAGTTCGTACGTTGCTTAATTTGTGGACAAATCCACTTTGTTTAAAATCATTCCCTAACTGATGTCAGACAAGTATTCGTGTAGTAAACAAGATTCCAGGTTTGCTTTTGTACTAACACATGCCCCTCTCCCATTTCTGGTGCAGTTATGTTTCCTCCACCGTAGTGGATACCTCCCTCCCTGTTTTCAAAGATGTTACCCAATATTAAGGAGCATGAGTTGAAAACGTCAAAAAATTTCAACAGAAACCTGCGTCAGGCTTTTTACAAAAAGAAATTCTTTTCAATCGTAGAAACCATTGGCAGACCTACCACTACAGTGAAAACTATTATATACAGGTTAAATCAGAAAACAAAACATGCGAAAACGAATAAAGAAATGATCCTCCTGCGCCGGCCGCGGTGGCCGAGCGGTTCTAGGCGCTTCAGTTCGCTTCAGCTGCTACTGTCGCAGGTTCGAATCCTGCCTTGGGCATGGATGTGTGTGATGTCCTTAGGTTAGTTAGGTTTAAGTAGTTCTAAGTTCTAGGGGACTGATGACCTCAGATGTTAAGTCCCATAGTGCTCAGAGCCATTTGAACCATTTTTTTTTTTTTTATCCTCCTGCAGTTCCATCCCAGATGAGAAAACGACAGCTACTTACATAAGTTAAGCAATTTAAACGTAAACGCTACAAAACTTGCTACAGCAGTTCAGATGCATAAAGGAAAGTGAGTTTCAGCACAGACTATAAGAGATGTGCCTTATGAAGCTAGGCATGGAGGCTGAAAAGACTGTAGAAACCATCAGTAAAATTATCAAAGAAAACATGTTCATTTGCAAGAGAACACAAATCCGATAGGTTTAATTTCTGAAAGAGGGTTGTATTTACCGATCTGAGTTGTTTAAGTGAAATGGACGAGTAACCGTGTGGATAAAAGAGAAAAAGTTCAAGAGAAATATAACAGCTTCAAGTAAATAAGGAGGAAGCTCAGTTCTTTTCTGGGGCTGCTTGAGTGTGAATGGTATGAGGGTTTTTGTTTTATTAATGGAATTGTGGAACACAAAGTTAACATAAAAATCCTAAAAATATATCTATGTGTGAATAATATATGTCTTTTTGATGATTAAATTTGCACACAAGCTAACGAACCAAAACATATAGTTCTAGAGGCAAGGCTGCGTGCCGGTACCATCAACCCCAGACTTTAATTCAATAGAGAATTTGTGGAATGTAATCGACAAATCGTCGGGTATCCTGTAACGTTCCCTGGCAGCACACACACTATTAATAAACTAAAATTTAATTGTACTATATACGCCGCTATGAAGCAATTTGTGTATACTGTAATTATTTAACAAAAAATATTTAATTTTGTATCGTTATTATTGTAATATTTTCTGTAATAATATTCTCGATGTATTTATGATTGTAATATTGCTATACTCATAATGTAATTACGAAATGTGTCAATATCTGCGATAACAAAAATGTAAAATACAGCCGCAGATTGCAAAGAGACATTAACGGTTGATAGTGTTATAAATAGTAATACATAGTATGCATTCTTTGTCGTCTTCCTCGAGAGCTGAGAGAGAGAGGAACCTGTGACGTAGCATTTTATGAATGGGTAGACTTCATTTGTCTGTACCTAGATTTAGCCGCCATTAGAGGAGAAATTACAAACTAATGTAAGTTGAATTATTGTTGTGGTCTAAATACATTATAATTTATCAAAAGTGTGTATTACTAATGTAAATTAGCTTGTCCATGTCATCTATAATATTTCTTTAAAGAATTTTCAGCATTTTTAGCAATTATCGCTGGTGTTGCTGGGCTGTGCCGCGACCGAACGGTTTGCAGCGGCGGCACATTTAAAAAATTGTTCCGCTAAGAAAAATTAACCAAACCCGTAAATCGGGAGCAGATAAAAATTAGCAGTGAATTAAGAAAATGTTTTTCTTTTACAGAGATCCAGAGACTGACGGAATTTATTACTAGTTTCACATTTGTTTATTCATAGGCGGATAGTTAACGTTGAAATTTAACAATTTGTTGGTTCTTTCAAATAACTTAAATGTATAGTGAAGTGTGTTTTATCAATGATAATTGAACGTCGCCTTGGCAATATTTAACCATTTTCTGCTAATAGAGACAGTCTTGTGTTCCATAGCTAACGCCGGGAAAGAATTCAGTAAATATTTTTAAAAAAACCACTGCATTTAGAAAATGTGTGCCAAGGCCGAAATATGTAAAAGATTTAATTCTTAACTAAATATTCTTAATCAGTTAACGTGAATTTATCAGCATTAGAGGGTTGACTAAGCTCAAGTAATTTTAAATGTGCTTAATTCTGTCTAGATGAATTTTTATTACCACACGTTAATAAGAGGTTCAACAACAAAGTTCGTACGTACTAAAACAAAAGAGCACATAACAAAAACAATTTAAAAAGTAACATTTACAATCCCTCTTGTACATTTTTCAAATCAAAATTATTTCATTTCATTTTATATTGATTTTTTTCATTTAATTTTATTAAAATCCAATTGAAATGATCTAATGAACGATCCGCTACAGGACTGACTTAAAATTCCAACGAAAACGACAGCATCTCTGGTGAAATTCGTCCCAATGAGGATGCAAGAGATTATGAATAGGAAAGAAGGGCCCACTAAATACTAACTATTAAATTCCATGTTCATATTCAGTATTGCAAACGAATCTTAAACTATCTGTCTTTCCTTCTGAGTGTTTAGTTATGTTATGTAAATGGAAATCTATGTTTCTTTATCGTATTCTCCTCTCCGCTGATTAATTTCACTGATTAGCAAACACGTCCATGTCCCTGCTGTATTTCATTCCGAAAATATTCCACAGTCTATATACCCTTAAACATAATGTCATGCATCAGATGAATACTTTTGGAGTATGTGTGTGTTGGGCGTCAGCCAGCACGTGTCAAATTTGATAACCGAAGCGTGACAAGAGATAGAAATAAGGCTCAATTAAGCTGGATAACGATATGGTTTGCTTAAATACACTTATGAGATCGACCAAAGACGCTGACAAATAGCAACACTTACTAAAAAGATGGGGCAATGTACCAGCCCGAAGGTAACATGGCCAGGCTTGTAAGTAGAGGAAAAAAATATCTCTCAGCTAAAAATATTCAGCTAAGCAGGCAAGAAAGCAAGCATACTGGCGGTCGGAACGTATTTAACTAAGACTACCCGGGATGTAAGTCACAATACACCATCAAGTCAAATGACAGGTCTATCGGAGGCTATGTACAATAACAACACTCCACGAAGTTAGCAATCAGAGCTGCGGTAAAGTCTCTGTAGTAAGTGTGTATTACTTACTTACATACTTGTATGTATTACATACATAACGAGGATTTCTCTGTGGAGGGATACTTCTAGAAAATTAGGAAATTTATTGCACGAAATGTATGTCAGGGAGAGCTTCAGATATTTGTTATTAGTTTTTCCTATTTTTAATACTATCAAGTCACCTTGCTATGGCTAGGCAATTATACTTAATATAATGACATTACTATACAAAGAAGACATACACAAAGGAAAATCAGTATCTTATATTTTCCATGAACATTAACAGGACTGCACAAAGCAGATTTCTCGTTTAGTGTTTCCCGTCTCAGTAACACCTTGAGGATTTAGCGGCCTCCCTATTACATCACACCTTTTAATAAGCGAAAAGTCTTTTTCATTTAACTGAAAAACTATTTTGTATATATTTACCGACTTTAGAGACATCACTTCTAAGCCATTTCCCAGTACTTTTCGTACGGTGCAGACATATCTGTAGTTGTATGAATTCCTCCTTCCTTCTGGAAATGTAGCCAACTTAGAATCTCGTCCTCCAACATCTGCTGGAATTGTCATTGTAATAGGATTTAGTCGAATTCTTCAAAGAGATTTACATGATTCATACTATCTTCACTCATGAAAGAGATGTCGGAATCCGAATCAGTCTCCTCAAATTCCTTTCTTTTTTGTGAACTTGCCACAACTTTGGTCACAGGCGCAGACTTCTGTGTTTCTGACGTTTGGCCTACTACTTTTTTGTTTACAGATTTTTCTTTTTCAGCAGTGAGTTTACTGCTGTAGGTTTGGTCTCTGGCATCCGGGTTACTGACGTAACGTTAGCGACAGCCCCGGACGGTGCACAAGTCCCGCCCAATCACCGCCCTCCACACCCATCCATAGCCTAAGCTCCGCTCATGATCTGCCGCATGTTCCAACATCAAAGTTGTTCGTATCACAGATATGCCAGTCACAACAAGGAAGAAAATCAGTAGTTAGTACGAAGTACAGTTTATCGGTACCATTGTGAAAATAATTAAAAATATGTTCATTGAATATGCGAGTTGAAAAATCATCAATAAGAAAGAAAAATAAAAACGGTATCCACACTGTCTTTTTTATTTCATGAGCTTTCATCCGCACTATATCAAAAAATCTGATATTTGTTAACTGCAGTGAGCGCAAATGTCCGTCACCTCGCGTAGTGTACGAAATTCTGATGGGAAATATTAATTGGTAGTATCGCCAAGGATGCTGTCCATTATCTCGATTGTCTAAAGTCAATGTTGTGCATAAACAAGGCAAAGTCGATGTCTTGGTTTGTTTCTGATTACCTCATTAAGACTAAAGAATATAAGAGTGGGATAATGTAGAAATGCGTAATGCAAGCAGTCAGATATTTATACAGTGACATTCTTCATTAATATTTGCCTGTGTAAATGGGTGAATTTTTGCTTGTGAACTCTTATGACTGCTTGCTTATAGCAAACACGAGATTACTTTGAGTTCTTCTTCAGTGTTTGAGAGCTTTAGAGCTGCCTATTGTTAAACATATGCACATAATTTCGTCAGTGTCATTCCAACACTTATCATACTGTAATGTCTGTTAGATATCAGTTTTGACAGCAGTTGGCCACAACAGTCAAGATTAGGTACCTTGCGTATGATAACTTTATTGAGAGTGCTTATCTATGTTTCATTTTGACAGTATTACACAAACTGCTAAGAAGTACTAACAGCACAACACTGCTAGTATGAGCAACCGCGTTAAAACAAAAAACGACGAACAAAAACACGACAGCGACGAGGACTACCAAAGATCATATTGATGCGCTCTTGGTTGGTGTGGCGGTGGGTAGTGTATTATATTTGATGGTGAAACTGACTGCTTAATAATTATCTCCACATAGGAAATACGACAATAATGATTAATTCAGCAGATAAGCAATGTTTTCTGTGTATGTCACACTGTTTTTGTTATCCCTCTTTTTTTTAAGTTATCAGTCTTCTGACGGGTTTGATGCCACCTACCACTAAATCTTCTTCCGTGCGTTTTCATGCTGGAGTAGCATTGCAACCTAAGAGCTCAGTTATTTGCTGGATGTATTGCCTTCCTCTACAGTTTTCGCCCTCTACAGCTCTGTCTAGTACCATGGACGTTATTCCCTGAAATCTTAACAGATGTCCTAACGTTTCTTCAGTGCTAGTCTGTTTCTTATATCTTCATTGCTCCGTCCATCAAGGGTTGCCCCTTGTCGATCCTCCTATATGCGGTCGCCTTAGAACCGTGCCTCGCAGGCCTTCGGTGCCGTCTTACCGGGATCTCCCTACGGCATCTATCATTCAAATGCAGAGCATACGCGGATGACATTGTGATCCTCGTGCGGAATGCGGGGGAGACTCAATCAGTACTGGATTGGCTACTGACTGACATATGGGATGGCAGCTAGCAGCGATGTCAACTTCCGAATATCACAATTCATGCATGTGGAGCGTGGACTAGAACCAGGAGCGGAAGAACCCTTACCTGCGGTGCAAATCCTCCGCTGTTTGGGTGTCACCCTCCATAAGGAAACGGCGGGAACGGCTGCGGACAACTACCGATGGCTGTTAGTCAGAGTCCGCACGGCAGTACGACTAAACGCCTTACGGTCGATGGATATGCTGCAGCGAGTGTTACTAGTCGACCTTGATCTCGCGCCCATGATGTGCCACCTGACACACCTTCTTCCCCTGACGCGCACGATGGCTATGAGGATTCAGGCGACTTTTGGGTACTATGTAAGCCTGGGACGGCTCTTTAAGGTACAGTACAACACGCTTACCCTCCCAGGGCGAGAGGGGGGCGTTGGTTTAGTGAACGTGCACGAGAAGGCGAGTGCCATGTATATTAATACTATACTCAAACGGTGGCGTAACAGTCATTACATGCTTACGGGGACGATCATCGTAGAACTAGTATCAACATCGCATCTTCCTCCAGTCAGTGTCGGCCATATTCGCCCCCCTTAACTTATGCTTGCACGTTCATCGTGGAACAGTTATGCGAGAGCGTTTACCGACGTTCCGACAGTCGACACCGAAGGGCGTGTACCGTCTGCTTCTTCGACAGATCGCCCGGAATAGGGTGGCACGGAAACATCCAGCCGTTAATTGGCACGTAGTGTGGCGCACGGTGCACCACCTCCACCTACCCACAACAGTCAGATCAACATGGTATATTGAAGTGAACCGAAAATAACCTACGAATGATAAAAAGTACGCAGTACATTTCGCGGATTCGCCCATGCGTCGCCAATGTGGCGTGCTGGATACGGACGACCATCGGCTGGTCTGCGGCGAGGCACTGGCTGTCTGGACACTCGCCAGGAAGATAATAGCGTTCATGCGGCGCACTCTCTATTCAGCAGTATCTTCTGACATGGTATTTTTTCCAGAGGAAACGTATTTTCCACGTCATAAGACGAACGCAGTGGCGTGGATCACAGGTATGACGGTCCATTACATCTATAGAGACACACGTCTGAACGTACTGAACGTACTCGATTACTGGCAATACTTGCAAGATGGACACACAAAATTGTTACGGCTACAAAAGTACAAGGATTGTTATGTCAATTTCCTAGTAACGGTTTTTGCGGACCCCCCCCCCCCCCATACACTTGGGGTGTGCCAGGTGCGCAAAGATGAGCGGCGGTGCTGTCGATGTGAAACCGACCAAGTAAAGTGATCGGCTAAGGACAACTATGCGACCTAGGAAGAACTAACACTTGCACAGTTAGCAATGGGATGTACTTCGAATTTTGTTTTCATATCTATAAATACTTTTCTTCAGAATGCCGGAGGTGGTCCAACTTGGTTGTTATCCCATGCTACATGGTAGGACGGCAGCGAGGTTCCTTCCAGGACAGTTATAATGTGTAAGGATGTACTATGATTATTTTATGAATAATAAAGGTTTCTCTTTCTCCTACCTTCCTTAAAAATAAATAAAAAACCTTACTCCTGTCATTTTTTCGCAGTTAAAAAAATGAAGAAGAAAAAACAAAACAAAAATAAGAAAAGATGGATGGAGATCTTCCATGCAAGCAGGAGATCCCGGGTTCGAGTCCCGTCCGGGGCATACATTTTAAACTATCCCCGTTGACTTATATCAACGCCTGTATGCAGTTAAGGGTATTCATTTCGTTGTAATTTCATTCTAACGAGCTGCATGGTCCGAAAGAACAGATACCATCTTCATATATATTGCTGGAGGTTTGGTCTCTGGCGGTTGCGTAACCAGCGACAACCCGCGATACCTCGCTGAGTGTCCAGTTCCTGAGACGTAAGCGACAGGGTATCACTTTTGGGAATCAGTTGTATCATATTTCGGAATTGAGCGTAACATAAAGGATTATACTGACTGCTTAATAATTATCTCCATACAACAAACATGACAATAACAAATAATTCAGCAGATACATCAAAGTGTTCTGTGTACGTAACGCAAATTTGGTGGGTACAAAGTCAATACTTCAGTAAGTGTGGCAAATGGTCTACAGCCGTGCACACATTTATTTGCAGTTTGGAAGTGTTGTTACTCAATATTATATTTTATAGTCAAAATGAAGATTCTGATGGAAAAACAAATTATGGTTAACTATTCCTAAACGTTGCAGCATAACTAACAGCAGGAACATTTGTGATAGGTATGGTTTTCTTATGCGTAGACTGCGTGTATCATTATTTGGAAAGTTCTAGCTGTATCAGTTTTGAGACACCTTACCCTAGACAAAAAGGACAAGCAAAACACCGTATTAACAAGAAAGAAAGAAGGTAGAAAGGAAGTAAGAAAGGTAGTGTTCGGTTTACGAAGGAACAATGTGTTTTATTACATTATGTCACTAAAACTGCAGTATTTTTTGCTTAAATTCACTCAGGAGGCAAACAAAGATGCTAACAGAGAGATATGTACCACTGACGTTTAGTCTCGGGATTATAATGGGTGGTCAAATTAAAACCAAACACCTACTACAATGGGACCATGAAGCTGTTCTTTTCAGAACTAATCACCACACGCGATAAGACATTTATCTCATTGGAAGACGAGACAATCAATTCCTGTTTCTCAGAACGTGGTCGGCCACTGACGGATCACAATCACACCCTTTATTGCATTTTCTCGTCCGACTGAAACCGATGTGCAAGCATATATTTATTCACACCGCCAAACAAGTGAAAATTACACGGTTAAAGATCCGTGTTGTACAGAAGATGTTGCAGTGTTCCCTAAGCAAATCGTTGAAGGGTAGCCTTCGTCCTATTGGTAGTGTGGGGGCTGTCCATAGTGCAACAGGATGATCCATTCGACAGCGTTCAACCACAACGAGCGCACAGCTTTACGAAGACACTTTTCAGGAACTGCAAAGCACCATACAGGCAAAACGTCTGGGAATGCTGTCGGACGTAATAATCCCGCTGCACTATAACGCCCGCCCGCGCACTGACAATCGGACGAAGGCTACGCTTCAGGGATTTGGTTGGGAAACATTGCAGCATTGTCTGTTCGTCCTGGATATTTCACCGAGTGAGTTTCAATTCGTTGGGGAACTGAAGAAAGACGTGCGTGGACGTCGGTTTCAGTCGCACGAAGAATTGCGAGAGTGGGTGCGGTTGTGCATCCGTCAGCAGCCGATTGCTTTCCACGAACCAGGATTTGATCGTTTCGTCTCTGAGTGGGATAAATTTCTTAACGCGTTTGAGGATGACTTTTGAATGGAACAATTCCATGGTCTCTTTGCCCCACGTGTTCGGTTTTCATTTGTCTGCCCCTTATAAATTCAACATGCATCTGTGGAAAAGGTATCTTTTCCTGTAAGACAGCTGGCCAGCTGATTCTAGTAAATCCATATTACTTGTTATTAGCTGTCGTTCGGACTTCCCGCCCATCTAATAATTATCTTATGGTTGTTTTGTTTTCTTTTTCTGTCGGCGGTGTTTGCTGGTTCTTTCTGTGTATTTGGTTGGCTGCAACCATTGTTTGCATGCTCCTTCCTTTGGTGTTCCGTATTCCATTTCGTTGAACAACTACAAGGTAAATTAAATATGATACAAAATCATAAAATTCGTCTGTATTTTTGAAAGAGAAAGAGAAATTTTGAGGCAAAAATTTTAAATGTTGGTGAATATAACTTGATTTGAAATTATACTGTTCTTAATATATTAAAATTACAAATGTAGAACAGAAAAAAATAAAAACAATGTATCATTTTTAGACATATTCTTAAACATGCTGCCGCTGGTCCAAAACATGATATACATGTGATATTGTTATATACCTTGAAGACAATATAGAGGGTGGCAGATTGATAGTGACCGGGACAAATATCTCACGAAATAAGCATCAAACGAAAAAACTACAAAGAACGAAACTCGTCTAGCTTGAAGGGGGAAACAAGACGGCGCTATGGTTGGCCCGCTAGATGCGCTGCCATAGATCAAACGGATATCAACTGCGTTATTTAAATAGGAACCCCCATTTTTATTACAGATTCGTGTAGTACGTAAAGAAATATAAATGTTTTAGTTGGACCACTTTATCGCTTTGTGATAAATGGCGCTGTAATAGTCACAAACCTGGTATCACGTAATATTCCGCCAGTGCGGACGGTACTTGCTTCGTGATACATTACCCGTGTTGAAATGGACAGTTTACCAATTGCGAAAAAAGTCGATATCGTGTTGATTTGTGGCTATTGTGATGAAAATGCCCAACGGGCTTGTGCTATGTATGCTGCTCGGTATCCCGGATGATATTATCCAAGTATACGGACAGTTCGCCGGATAGTTACGTTATTTAAAAACAGGAAGTGTTCAGCTACATGTGAAACGTCAACCACGACCTGCAACAAATGATGATGCCCAAGTATGTGTATTAGCTACTGTCGCGGCTAATCCGCACATCAGTAGCAGACGAATTGCGCGAGAATCGGGAATGTCAAAAACGTCGGTGTTGAGAATGCTACATCAACATCGATTGCACCCGTACCATATTTCTGTGCACCAGGAATTGCATGGCGACGACTTTGAACGTCGTGTACAGTTCTGCCACTGGGCACAAGAGAGATAACGAGACGATGACAGATTTTTTGCACGCGTTCTATTTAGCGACGAAGCTTCATTCACCAACAGCGGTAACGTAAACTGGCATAATATGCATGATTCCGCAACGGAAAATCCACGATGGCTGAGACAAGTGGAACATCAGCGACCTTGGCGGTTAATGTATGATGCAGCATTATGGGAGGGACGATAATTGGCCCCCATTTTATCGATTGCAACCTAAATGGTGCAATGTATGCTGATTTCCTACGTAATGTTCTACCGATGTTACTACAAGATGTTTCACTGCATGACAGAATGGCGATGTACTTCCAACATGATGGATGTCCGGCACATAGCTCGCGTGCGGTTGAAGCGGTATTGATTTGCAAATTTCATGACTGGTGGATTGTTCGTCGAAGCACCATGGCCCGCACGTTCACCGGATCTGACATCCCCGGATTTCTTTCTGTGGGGAAAGTTGAAGGATATTTGCCATCGTGATCCACCGACAACGCCTGACCACATGCGTCAGCGCATTGTCAATGCATGTGTGAACATTACGGAAGGCGAACTACTCGCTGTTGCGAGGAATGTCGTTACACGTATTGCCGAATACATTGAGGTTGACGGACATCATTTTGAGCATTTATTGCATTAATGTGGTATTTACAGGTAATCACGCTGTAACAACATGCGTATTCAGAAATGATAAGTTCGTAAAGGTACATGTATCACATTGGAACAACTGAAATAAAATGTTCAAACGTACCTACGTTCTGTATTTTAATTTAAAAATCTTATCTGTTACCAACTGTTTGCCTAAAATTTTGAGCCATATGGTTTGTGACTATTACAGCGTCAACTATCACAAAGCGAAAAAAGTGGTCCAACTAAAACATTTATATTTCTTCATGTACTACACGAATATGTAATAAAAAAAGGGAGGTTCCTATTTTTAAAAAACGCAGTTGATATCCGTTTGACCTATGGCAGCGCCATGTAGCGGTCCGACCATAGCGCAATCTGGTTTCCCCCTACAAGCTAGACAAGTGTCGTTCTTTGTAGTTCTTTCGTTTGACGCATATTTCGTGCGATATTTGGCCTGGTAACGATCAATGGACCACCCCGTATATCTATAACTGGGGTTTTTCTGCGAAGGGGATGTTTCTAGGAAAATAGGAAACATATGGCATGAAACATACTTCAGAAAGAACTACAGAAATTTCATATTAGTTTTTCATGTTTTTAATACTATTAAGTCACCTAGCTATGGCTAGAAACCGTTTACAGTTATACTTAATATAATGACATTAATACACAAAGAAGAGATACACAAAGGAAAATCAATATCTTATATTTTTTCAGAGTAACTGTTAGGAAAAAATTTTAATTGATGATTCTGTATTTTGAAAGAAAATGAGTAACTTTTAGCACAAAAAATTTAAATGATAGTGAGTATAAATTGTTCTGAAATTACATTGTATTTATTTTTAATTTTTTTTAAATTTGCAAATGTAGACTATAAAAACAGAAGTAATATATCATTTTTGTAGTGAAATCCTTAACTGCGATACGACTCGTCCAAAATATGATACACATCTGATATTTTTATGTGCAATGATGACAGATTGATTTCTTAAAAATTAATTGGAGATTACACAAAACGACGCACATGCATAACGAGGATTTCTCTGTGGAAGGATATTTCTAAAAAATTAGGAAATTTTTTGCATGAAGCGTATGTCCGGGAGAGCTACAGATATTTGTTATTAGTTTTTCCTATTTTTAATAGTATTAAGTGACCTAGCTATGGCTAGGCAATTATACTTATTATAATGACATTAATACACAAAGGAGAGATACACAAAGGAAAATCAGTGTCTTATATTTTTTCATGGACATCAACAGGACTGCACAAAGCAGATTCCTCGTTTAGTGTTTCCGTCCTAGTAACACCTTTGAGGATTTAGCAGTCTCCCTATCACATCGCACCTTTTAATAAGCGAAAAGTCTTTTTCGTTTAACTGAAAAACTATGTTGTATATGTGTAGAAACTTTAGAGACATCACTTCTAAGCCATTTCCCAGTACTTTTCGTATGGTGCGGACATATCTGTAGCTGTATGAATTCCTGCTTCCTTCATAGAGATATTTCTTTTTCAGTAGTGAATTAACTGCTGTAGGTTTGGTCTCTGGCATCCGGTTTACTGGCGCATGAGAAGGGCGGCAACCAGCAGTACATCACTGTGTGTCGGGTGCCTGGGAAGTAGGCTACAGGGTACTACTTTTGGGACTCAACTTTATCATATTTTGGAATGCAATGTATTATATATGATGACCATACTGGTTGCTTAATAATTACATCCACATAGGAAGTACGAAAATAATGAATAATTCAGAAGATAAGCAAATTTTCTGTGTATGTGACAATGTTTTTGTTTTTCCTCCTTTTTTTTAAGTTATCAGTCTTCTGACTGGTTTGATGCCACCCGCCACTAAGTCTTCTTCCGTGCGTTTTCATGCTGGAGTAGCATTGCAACCTAAGACCTCAGTTATTTGCTGGATGTATTGCCTTCATCTACAGTTTTCGCCCTCTACAGCTCTGTCTAGTACCATTGAAGTTATTTCCTGAAGTCTTAACAGATGTCCTAACGTTTTTTCAGTGCTACTCTGCTTCTTATATCTTCATTGCTCCGTCCATCACGGGTTAGCAGTATTTCTTAAATTCATCTACTTTGTGATCCCCATGATCCGCAATGTTGATATTAATTTTCTCGCTGTTGTTATTTCTTCTACTTCTCATCAATTTCTTCGACTTACTTTCAGCCCAGTGGCTATAGAAAGTGGTTTCTGTTTTGTTTTTTGTTTTTTTTTTTTGTTTACTTGTGGTCCATATTCTGTACATCACTGCCTCCTCAATGTACAGATTGAACAGCAAGGGTGAAAGGCTACACCCTTTTTAATACGAGCACTTCGTTCATGGTCGTCCACCCTTATTATTCCATCTTGGCTGATGTACATATTGTATATTACCCATCTCTCCCTATTCCTTACCCCTACTTTTTTCAGAATTTCGAACATCTTGCACCATTTTACATTGTCGAACGCTTTTTCCAGGTCGACAAATCCTATGAATGTTTCTTAATTTCTCTTTAGTCTTGCTTCCATTATTAACTGCAACGTCAGAATTTCCTCTCTCGTGACTTTAATTTTTCTAAAGCCAAAGTGATAGTAATTTAACAAATTCTTAATTTTCTTTTACTTTTCTCTCTATGTTATTCTTGTCGGTAACTTGGATGCATGCGCTGTTAATCTGATTTTGCGATAATTCACGCAATTGTCGGCTCTTGCTATGATCGGAATTGTGAGGATGATGTTCTTACGAAAGTCAGATGGTATATCGCCAGTGTCATACATTCTACATATCAACATGAAGTAGTCGTTTTATTGCCACTTTCCACAATGATTTTAGATTTCCAATGGAATGTTCTCTATCCCTTCTGACTCACACGATCTTAAGTCTTCCAAAGCTCTTTTTAATTTTGATTCTAATACTGGGAATAGATGGTGTATCACTTCCATGCCGACCCCTGTTTCTTCTTGTGTCACGTCATCAGACAAGTCTTCCCCCTGATAGAGGCGTTCGGTATATTCTTTCCAGCCATCCACTGTCTCCTCTGCATTTAACAGTGGCATTCTCACTGCACTCTTAATATTACAACACTTGCTTATAATTTCGCCAAAGATTGTTTGGACTTTTCTATGTGCTAAATCAGTCTTTCCGATAGTCATTTCTTTTTCGGTTCCTTCACAGTTCTCGTGCAGTCATTTATCTCCAGCTTCAATGCACTTCCTATTCGTTTCATTCTTATGTGACTTGTATTTCTCTATTACTGAATTATCTTAACATTTTGGTTCTTCCTTCTTCCGTCCATCATCTGAAGTATTTCTCCTGTTACCCATGGTTTCTTCCCAGTGACCTGCGTTGTATCTATGTTTGTCTGTCCACCATCTGTGATTGCCCTTTTTATAGTCGTTCTCCTTAACTTAAGTGCCTACTGTCGCATAGATTACCGCAGTATTCACATCCTTAGCCAACTTCAAACGCGTCTCATCATTCTTCAGTACTTCAGTGTCCCGCTTCGTTCCGCACTGATTCTTTCAGAGATTCTCTTGAATTTCATTCTACTCCTTGTCGTTATTAAATTGTCGTCGGAGTGTGCACCTGTTACTAGGCATGCTTTACAATCCAGTATTTTATTTCAGAACCTGTACTTGACCATGATATAATCTAACTATAATCTTGCAATGTCTCCCGACCTTTTCCAGGTACACCCACTCCTTTTGTGATTAACTGAGTTTTCACTGTTAATAGCTGAAATTTATTACAGAACTCAGTCTTTCACCTCTCTCATTCCTGCTACCTAGCCCATATTGTTTAACACTTTCTTCTACTCCTTCTCCTACAATAACGTTCTAATGTCCCTTGACTATTAAATCTTACTCTTGCTTTATGTTGTTAATTACCTGTTCAATATCGTTATATATTTTCCCTAGGTCTTCACCTTCTGCTTGGGCCGTCGGCATGTGCATATGAACTATTGTTATTGGTATTGATTTGCTGTCGATTCTTTCACAGAACTTTTCACAATAACTCATTCTCTGTCGTATCTTCCTATTCTACTCCCATTATACCATTTTCTACTGCTGTAGATATTACTCTATACTCATCTGATCAGAAATTCTTGCCTTCTTTCCGTTTCAGTTCAGTGACACATACTGTATCTAGATTGAGCATTAACATTTCCGTTTTCAGATTTTCCAACTTCCCTTCCTCTTCAAACTTCTGATATTCCACGACCCGACTCGTAAAACGTTACCTTTTTATTGATTATTTAGTCTTTTTCTCATGGTCACCTCCCCCTTATCCGTCCTCTCAAAAAGGTCCAAATGGAAGACAGTTAGGTTAGGTTAGTGGTTTTTAACGTCCCGTCGACAACGAGGTCATTAGGGACGGAGCGCAAGCTCGGGTTAGGGAAGGATGGGGAAGGAAATCGGCCGTGCCCTTTCAAAGGAACCATCCCGGCATTTGCCTGAAACGATTTAGGGAAATCACGGAAAACCCAAATCAGGATGGCTGGAGACGGGATTGAACCGTCGTCCTCCCGAATGCGAGTCCAGTGTGCTAACCACTGCGCCACCTCGCTCAGTGGGAAGACTAGTCCGTAATCTTTTACTAATAGGGATACCGTCATGATACTTTTTCAGTTACAGGTCACATGTCCAGTGTATACACATTATATACATGATTTTCATTGCATTCTTATGCCGTCATTTCTGACGCCCCTTTGTTCAAAATTTAAGCAATACTACTTGAGTAGTATTCAAAGAGCTGTGACTGACGGCCGAACAATGGGAGAACTGACAAGCACCGAGACTAGAAAATACTGCATTGATAATGGCTAGGCACTAGCCGAAATCTGGATTTGTCAAATAAAACCTAAAACAAGGACGAGTGATTCCTGTGCTCTATCATTTATAAATTAGATCACAGTCGCTGAGTACACCCACGTTCGTAATGGAAGGTAACCTGATACTAACTATAGTTGAGAGGAGCTGCTGACCGACCTATACAAATATCCCTTGCGGACGTTGTTAGACATGGTTGATATATAAAAATTAAATGTGGCTTATCGTGCTTACTTTCATTCCATAATGTCATACGGGGCCATTTCGTGTGGCAGCACATCAAGCCAGTGTAAATATTTCCGAGTTAAAAAGCGAGTAATGTGAGATACTTGTGCCTTGAATTCAAGGATGTCCCATATAGATATGCAGGAAACTGCTTCCCAATCTACTTATTCCTTAATGAAATTTTTCATAAATAACATGTCTTCTTCATTCCACGAGCTCAGTGCATAAAATGATTACTGGAAATCAGAACAATCTGCACTATGATTTAACGTCATTTCTTTGGACCAGAACTGTCTCCATTATTCAGCAGCACGCAGTTCCAATAACTGGCCACCAGCCACTAAAAAGTCTAAAATTGAGATGAAATCCACTGTTGACTTTCTTTTAATTTAATGTAAAATGTTTTGGGTTTTTTTTCTTTTTGTCAGTAGATAATTTCAGTGACCTATTTTCGAGTTGTCTATCATTTCGGAAATTTTCTTCCAGGTATAAGTTAATATTCAAACAGCTGTAATTCTCCACCACTGCACCCATGATGTACAAACTTCCACCAAGAAGTACCTGAAGTACCTTCTCCTGAAATGCAGACCACCTTGTAGGTGGGGCAACCACTGCTATGAGTATTCAACCTGGGTATTAATAACCCCTCCAGCTGTATTTGGTCCTTTAATACTGCAAACAAACTGTTTTGTTGTGCTAAAAGCTACATCTTCATGTGAACCTACGATTTAAACATTAGAGCGAAAAAGCTCGGAATCTTTTTTCCCAACATTCGTTTCCGTCAAAACAAAACACTGCTAAAATACGGTATGTCATAGATTAAAAACTGCCAGATTTCAATATAGTGTGACAGAGCACGCGGCCGCATCCCCTGTGCGCGTTTCCAAATGGATCGGGGAAGCGATAACTACGGTACGATTTGTTTTGGAACCATCAATTACAATGGAATCTGCCAGTTTTTAATTCATGGCATACCGTCTTGTAGCGATGTTTTGTTTTAACGGACGACGAATGTTGGGAAAAAAGATTCCGTGCTTTTCCGATCTAATGTTTTAATCATATATTCACCTGAAGATGTGGCTTTTAGCGCTACGGACCCGGTATTGGTACAGCAATAAAAGACCAAATACAGCTGAAGCGGTTATTAATACCCAAGATTTTCCTGAAATACTGAGCACTTATGAAGCATACTGAACGGTTTTTAGAATACAGTGTACTTTCGTAATTTAGGTAGCGCATTGTGACTTCAGTTGATGAAGTGTAGCTAGGAACTGTCAGTTTTAATAATTAGATACCAAAAACGATTATCTAAGGGTAACGCAAAAGCTCTTTCTTGAAAGACTCTCCAATAGATAATTACTGCTTCATATTACCTAGTTCTCTAATGGAACCCTCAGCTTTGTGTTCATCATATGGCCGACGCTAAGAGCAAATGAGAATATTCTCCCCGAAGTTTCTTCATCCTACCCATTTCCACCGTTCCCTCAGCGTTCTGTTGCCCTTCCTAACCCTGTCTTGCCTCCCCCTTCCAACCTCTCTCCCCTCCCCGCCCTTTTCCCTCCCGACCCACACCGTCCCATCGCCACATGACCTCTAGCTTCCAAGATAAGGGAAGTTTAGCCGGGCCGCAGCTCAGGAGATTGCGGGCTTAACGCAGCTCGCCGCAGACCTAGGAATCTTCTTTTTTCCCTTCGTTTTTGCACTCCTCTTTTTTGCAGCCACGGGAATTGGCGAAGTGGAAGTTAGAAAGGTAGTGCGCTGAGGGAAGCAAGAGAGAGAGAGAGAGAGAGAGAGAGAGAGAGAGAGAGAGAAGGTGAGGGGTGGAGGAGAAAGCTTTGTGTGGGTGGAAAGTGGCGCCGCCTGAAGACAATGCTGTTACGCTGTAGACACCTTTTATTAATTCGTTTGTTTTTACGGCGGTCGTAACGGCGCAGACTGCACACTACCCAGCTGCGATACTAGCTTCGCGCGCCGGCCGTGGTGGCCAAGCGGTTAAAGGCGCTTCAGTCTGGAACCGCGCGGCCGCTACGGTCGCAGGTTCGAATCCTGCCTCGGGGACGGATGTGTGTGATGTCCTTAGGTTAGTTAGGTTTAAGTAGTTCTAAGTTCTAGAAGTTAGTCCCATAGTGCTTAGAGCTATTTGAACTAGCTTCGCGAACCGCCTCACAGTTTCCGGGTTCCAGCCTGAGCGACGCTCTAATCTCTCTCATTCGCGTGTTGGAATGGCTGTCTGTGCCAACGTAGATGTTAATAAGTAAGAACTTTGCATCAATTTAAACTGTGAAATAATCAAGGTAGATAATTTAAATAATTGTACCTACTGCTCCGTAAACCCGTTGTACGCAGATAGCGAAGGATGTAGAACGTGCCATAAAAACAAAAATACATTGCACACATTTACTAAAATAGAATCATGCTAATGGTACTTACGAACATATATCCTAAGTGATATTCTCCCGGGTGAAGTGAAATAAATCGAAAATCTGAAAAATATTTTCATTTAAAAATTAATATCAAATTTCTGACGAATACACAGGGTAGTCATAATTAGAGTGCAGCTACTGACAGAGACCCATTGTGGGCTGCGGTTATCGAATGGCGGCGAAACTTGGTAGATATTCTAATGCATTAATGCGGAACCGATTTAAGGTGAAAAAAAAATATTAGTTCCAATTCTGGCCACCAGGAGCAAATGGTGCGCTATGAATGCAAGAAAGACGCACGGAAATGTTTTCGCATGTAGCGGATTATGAACGTGACGTGTACAGAAGAGGTCAGACGAATAAGAAAGACATAGTATTGATTTTATAATTAACCTCCGTTCACACAGTTTGTTCGGTAAGTGGACCGAAGACGTAGACGAGATACTGAAACTTAAAACGACATGATCAACAGCTGGTCGTAGCGTTTCCGGTGGAACCTGAGCAACGTTTTCCTGTATCCTGACCTTCAGACTACTTAGAGACCGAACGTGTCCCTGATAAACGCATTCTTTTAGATATCTCCAGAGCCAAAAGGCACATGGATTCTTGTAGACAGTAACCTGAGATCACACGTTCGTGGAAGGTTGCATTAAGCAGATATTCCATTGGCGAAGTGACCTGAGGTGTTTCCCCATCTTGCATGAAAACAGTGCTGTTTTCACACAGCTACGTTCTTCCAAAGCAGGAATCACAGTTGTACAAAATGGTCCCGATAACGCGCAGCGTACACGTGACAGGCCTTCCTTGTGTGTTCTCTCAAAAAAGAGCGGACGGGGAACGAAGGTGCTGTGAATCCACACCACACAGTCACAGATGGTGAGTGCAACGGCTCTTCGTGCACAAGACGCGGTATAACAGTACGCCAAATTCGGCATTTATGTTTATTCAGTGCACTCTGGAGTGTAAAATGTGCCTCGTCACTCCAAAGAATGTCATCAGTTCTATCCTGCCAGAAACCGAAGAGCAAATTCAAAACGTTGCTGTGGATCATTAGGTATCAGTTGCTGCACCGTCTGGAACTCGTACTGGTACCAGTGTAAAACAGGCAACAAAAGTTTCCGTACTGTTGACCATCTGGTAGATAATTCTCGTGACAGTGCACGGGCCCTAGAAGTACACAGCACACATGCTGCATGGCCACTTACAGTAAGAGCAGGGTCTTCAATAACTTCCACTGGGATAGAACACCTTTCTCTTCCAGGTGCCACACCAAGCTCACCCGTATTTCGAATTTAATTATCATCTTCTTTAAACCATTTAATGACACCGGGCATCTCAGATTTTTCAGTCGGCGATGTTCTCGCAGTGCAGCACCCGTTTCCTTCCACAGTGATTTTTTCAGACGATTCTCTTAAACTTCAGCATATTCATCATCATTACTAAATTGTGATCTGAGTCTATATCTGCTCCTGTGTATGCCCTACAATCTAGTACCAGATTTCTGAATCACTGTTTCATCATGCTAAAAGTCCGCCCCCGGTAGCTGAGTGGTCAGCGCGACAGACTCTCGATCCTAAGGGCCCGGGTTCGATTCCCGGCTGGGTCGGAGATTCTCTCCGCTCAGGGACTGTGCGATGTGTTGTCTTGATCATCATCATTTCATCCCCATCGACGCGCAAGTCGCCGAAGTGGAATCAAATAGAAAGACCTGCACCAGTCGAACGGTCTACCCGATGGGAGGCACTCGTCACACTCCATTATTATTATCATGACAAAATAGAGCTGGATTACAGCTCGAAGCTTTTCCAAGAACAGGATGATTATAAATAAATTTCCAGTTTAAAAACGCTTTAAAAGAAGAACCGCAGCTCAGAATGACGCCAAATTTTAAGAGAATATTATCAATGAAGGAAGAAACATTGTGGAAAAAAATTAGCCAAAATTTTGCCACGAGATGGCCATGCAAGCGTCATAACGAAAATAGGTTGGACTACAAATGATAGATGAATTGAAATACGACGGATGTGGTGTGAATTGCAGGTCAAATCAAGCGTAGTGTGCATTGTGCATGACCGAACAAGTTTGTCATTCAACAGTTGTTGCACTGTTTGGTAATCCCATCCACCAGGCCAAGGCCGTCCACATCGGATAGGAAAAGACGAAATTTAATTGTTCTAAGGCCAAAAACAGCATAAAAAACAAAAGTGACATCGCCTTTTAGTTGTCGTAAGACCAAAAAACGCATAAAAAGCAACAGTAAAATTTTATTTTTGATTGCCCTGAGGTCAAAAACGTATAAAAATGCAACCGGTTTTTAACTGTTGTGAGACCGGTGCAAGACATATGCAATATGCTGCCCGCTGTTTTGTGTCACAAGTTAAAATCGAGAAACAGCATGTTCCATAACAGATTAGTGTGTCCCATTGATGTTCGATGCACCGTTCTCGAGAAATGCAAGTGGGTTTATCCACATGCCTTTGACCGTACTTACAAGGAAATTTGTAGATTTCGTAAAATGACATCATCCTTCAGTTATCCAGAACAACTGTTGTTTTAACCAGTTGGCACAAGATCCAATGCACTTCATACTTCTGCACGAGTCTGATAATTTTCAAAGAAAGGTTTCCCAGGTACAGAAGATAGGCTTTTCCTCTGGCAGCAGGGCCGTGCCCGTCAAGGGCACCGTACAGAAGTCTATCCCTAATGTGGGTTAGTGGCATCAGTGTGCTTCGTTCGGCGAGAGAGTGTTCAAGTAAATAGGCTGTTGCCCGAAAGCTTCGGATTTTTGCCAATTTCTGCCGATTGACATCGGGAATGACAGGTTAGGGGGAAGAAAATTAGTAATAAAGATGGCATATTGATTTACTTTTCTCTACAGCCAGTCGTTTTGCTCCTCCCAAGTTTCTGTTGGTACGATTTACTGTGTGAGTTTGCCTTCTGTAGTTGGTCAATACGAATGTCATTTCTAAAGCTCTGCACGCTGTAAGATAGAATTGAAGAGAATTATACTTTTACTTGCCTTAGATATTATCTCCATTCTTGCTTTTCATAGTTTTCACCGTTTTGGCAATCTCTGTATTGCGGATAGGGGATCTGCTTACCTGGCTAACCATACTAGATGCTTCATCATTTGTATCGAAATGTTTTCCACGGAGTTGTTCCTTCAATTTAGGAAACAAATCAGTGATGTGCTCATATCAGGACTGTAGCGCGAGTGGGGAATATTTCCCACCCATATTTGTCGATTGTTTCTCTCACTGGTAACGCATTCGGAAGGACGACGATTCAATCCCGCGTCCGGCCATCCTGATTAAGGTATTCCGAGGTTTCCCTAAATCGCTCCAGGCAAATGCCGGGACAGTTCCTTTGAAAGGGCACGGCCGACTACCTTCCCCGTCCTACCCTAATCCGATGAGACCGATGACCTCGCTGTTTGGTCTCTTCCCCCAAACAATCAAATCCAATCCAATATCACTGGTAAGACATGTTCGGTCTTCCATTGTGGTGCAAAATGGGGACATCAGTTGCAAGCAGGTCACGCCTTCTGACACGAATTTCCTGAAGCAAAATGTTTCCCAAAAAGGGATTGCAGTACACGCTTGTTACTGACGTTGCCTAGTGCACTCTGTTTGCAGTTGTGACTCCATTCATCTCCTACTCAAAGATCACCAGTTTCAACTTTGTTTGTTAGCAGTGGAAATTTTCGGTCTTGGAGAATCGGAACTTTTCCATTGTGACGACAGTGATTTCAGTTCTGCCTCAAAATCTCCTATCCAGCTTTCATAAAGTGCAACAATCCTTTTCAGAAACTGATCTTCTTCGATAACCTTGAAGCAATTCTTCAGTGATTCTTTTGCGACCTGCTTCCTGCTCTTACCTCATCTGGCAACAACTTTCCTCATCTTTCACTTTTCAGTTGTGATTCTGTAAAATCAAGCGATGGACATTGTGGCCTCATATGCAAATTCCCTTCACGTTTATCGTCGATCCTCTCTCAAAATGTCAAAAAAATAATCTGAGAGGTGTACTCTGTTACAATTGAAGGCCTTCCATTTCTTGCGTTGTCCCCAGTGCCTACCTGAACTTCAAGGAAACGAGCAGACAACCGTGATACCGTGCTATGATCCCGTACACTATTTCTACATACCTCTCTCAAATCACTGTAAATTTCCATTGGGTCTTCCCAAGTAGGGATTCTATTTTGGCGTAGGAATGCTGGTCACTACTTGCATCCGACCTGACTCGGTTTCCCTTCAGTATTAAAACTTCATTACTCACGACATAGCCAGGTGAACCAGCAAATATATATACGACCGTCACGCCTAAAGTCTCGCTCACAAATAACATGAATTTCAACTCGATCACGTCACAGCAACGGTCACATATGCGCAATCTGTATGACTTTTGAAATGACCCTCATAATATTACGAGAGACTAACCGTTATGTCTGTTTCTCACCTTTCTTTATTAATCACTGTTTTTCTTTTATTTTTGGTATCATCAGTCGTCTGACTGGTTTGATGTGGCCCGCTACGAATTCCTCTCCCGCGCCAACTACTTCTTCCCAGAGTAGCTCTTGTAACCTGCCTCCTCAATTATTTGCTGGATGTATTCCAAACTTCATGTTGCTCTACAGTTTTTTCCTTCTACAGGTCCCTCTAGTATCACAAAAGTCATTCCATAATGTCTTAACAGGTGTCATACTATCCTGCCCCTTCTACTTCTCAGTATTTTCCACATATTACTTTCCTCTCCGATTCTGCTCAGAACCTCCTCATCCCTCACCGTATCAGTCCACGTAATTTTCAACATTCGTCTGTAGCACAATATCTCAAATGCTTCTATTCTCTTCTGTTCCGGTTTTCCCACAGTCCATGTTTCACTACCACACAAGACTGTGCTCCAAAAACTGTGCTCCAGGAATACCCCTTTCGCCAGCGTTAGCCTGCTTTTGATGTCCTCCTTGCTCCATCCATCATTGGTTATTTCGCTGACTAGGTATCAGAGCTCCTTAACTTCATCTACTTCATGACGATCAATCCTGATGTTAAGTTTCTCGCTGTTCGCATTTCTGATACTTGTCATTACTTTCGTCTTTCTTCGATTTCCTCTCAGTCTACATTGTGTACTCATTAGACTTTTGATTCCATTCAGCAGATCATGTGATTCTTCTTAACTTTCCCTCAGGATAGCAATGTCATCAATGACATTGCATCATCTGCTTTCACCTTGAATTTTAATTCCACTCCTGAGCCTTCCTTTTATTTCCATCATTGCTTCTTCGATGTACAGATTAAACAGTACGGACGAAAGACGACATCCCTGTCTTACATCCTTTTTAATCCGAGCACTTCGTTCTTGGTCGTCCATTCTTGTTACTCTTGTACATATTGGATATTACCCGACTCTCCCTATAGCTTACCCGTATTTTTCTCAGAATTTCGAACATCTTGTACCATTTTACATTTCCGAACGGTTTTTGCAGGTCTTCAAATCCTATGAACGTGTCTCGATTTTCTTTATTCTTGCTTTCATTATCAACTGCAACGTCAGAATCGTCCCTCTGGTGCCGTTACCTTTCCTAATGCCTAACTGATCGTCACGTAACACGTCCTCAATTTTATTTTCCATTGTAAATAAAGTTTTTTTGAGTTTGTAACCGCACTGTCAATATGTAAATCAGATAGTTCAGATGGCTCTAAGCACTATGGGACTTAACATCGGAGTTCATCAGTCCCCTAGACTTAGAACTACTTAAACCTAATTAACCTAAGGACATCACACACATTCATGCCCGAGGCAGGATTCGAACCTGAGACCTTAGCAGCCGCGTAGTTTCGGACTGAAGCACTTAAAACCACTCGGCCACAGAGGCTGGCTATATGTAAATCAACCAACGTTTCAGTCTCTGTTGCAAGTGACCTTCTTCAGAGTGTTTTTGTTTAGTGCTGAGTGAGAAAACTTTGTTCCTTATAAACCCGCAGACGTGGATGTTATCTAATTCTGATAGGCGGTTAAGGATGGAGGAGAGGGATGTCAGAGGTCCTTCATTGGTGTTTTATCATTTGTTTTCATTGTTGGAAACCCGAAGTATTGATTGGTGATTGCATTAGTGGTTGTGACAGGTGATTTACTGCTTGTGATAGGCGAAATACACCTATCACAAGCAGTAAAGCAAACACCAGTCAAAACGTCGAGTTTCCGACAATGAAAACAAATAATAAAAACACCAATAAAGAACTTCTAACATCCATCTCCTCCATCCTTAACAGCCTATCAGAATTAGATAGCACCCATGTCTGCAGGTATGTAAGGAACAAAGTTTTCTCATTCAGCAGTAAACACAAACAACCTGAAGAAGGTCACTTGCAGCATTGACCGAAACGTCGGTTGATTTACATATTCACAATGCTGTCACAAACCCAGAAAAACTTTATTGACTGTGAAAATGGCCGCGAAAACCTACGTTTTTATTTTATTTTTCCATTCTTCTGTATATCATTCTTGTAAGAAACTTGGATGCATGAGCTACTTGTCTCGCATTTGTCGGCTCTTGCCTGGATGATATTTTTTCGAAAGTCAGATGGTATGTCGCCAAACTCATACATTCTATGCATTAGTGTGACTTGTTTTGTTCTTACTTCCCCCAATGATTTTAGAAATTATGTAGGAATGTTATGTTTGCGTTCTGCCTTATTTGATTTTAATTCCTCCAAAGCTCTCTTAAATTCAGATTCTAGTACTGGATCCCCTATTTATTTCTTCTTCTATCACATCAGACAAATATTCCCCCTCATAGAGACCATTAGTTTACTCTTTCCAAATATCCGCTCTCTCCTCTGCATTTAACAGTGGAATTGCTTTTGCACTCGTAATGTTAACACCCTCTCCTCTAATTTCACCGAAGGTTGTTTCGCTTTTCTATATGCTGAGTCGGTGCTTCGGACAATCATTTCTTTTTCGATTTCTTCACTTTTTCATGCGGCCGTTTCGACTTAGCTTACCTGCACTTCCTATTTATTTCATTCATCAGCGACTTGTATTTCTGTATTCCTAAATTCCCCTTAACATTTTTTTTTTTTATTTTACTTTCATCGATCAACTGAAGTAGTTCTTCTGTAACACATGACTTCTTCACAGTTACCTTCTTTGTTCTAACGTTTAATTTATGAGGTTTTATTATCAGTCTAAGTAGTTTTGCAGTGCCTATAGTCATGTTCCTATGAGTTTGTTGAAACTACTTACAAAATTTACTAAATCTTTGTAGAAAAATTTCAGTAAAAGGAAAAAGAGGAGAGGGGAGGTGCTTGTCGACAGGAGGGTGCAGTTTTGGTAGTTCTACCAGAGGTGCTATATCCCAACAGTACGGTTTGTAACAACAACAACGCTGTACTATTGTACATATAATATTTTTTTCCTCTGATTTTCAATAAATTAGTGTAATCGATGTTCTGATTTCATTTCTTTTTTTGTTTCATGTCATTATGTTAAGAAAACTGTAAACAAATTTCGATGTGAATATTAATGTTTATGTCAAATTTCAAGCAATATTGTAATAGAATTGGAGTGTAACAAATGTTGAGACTGTTGTAAGATGTTAAAATTGTAATTGTGCGTCTGGTCCATACGTAGGCAATGTATTAGGATATGTAGAATGCAAAACCTCGGGTGAATACCCTGTCTGTATGGGAGCGGTAAAAGGTGGATGGCAGGCGAGCGCGGGAAAATGCACACGGGCGCTGCACGGCATAACGGGCTCAGCAGTAGTAGTCGGAGTTGGGCATTGGTCTGAGCAGCACGTTCTGGATCGAGGAGGCTCTCCTGGAAGACGTGGTTTCATTGAGCCTCGGATATGCCGTTCCAACGCCTATACAGTATGGCAAAACTCCATAGGCACTAAATGGAAGAGTATTGCGACGCTAAGAAGAAGTAAAGTGCCGATACGTCAAGAGCCATTGCTGTGGTTGTATGTGTGCTCTGTGCCTCGTCATCTCGCCGCCCGCCAACCGCCACATCGATACAAACAGGTTGAAACTTTTAGTACTGTATTCGTGTGGACCAGTCTTACTTTTGTTCCATACTGTTCAATAACAACTTAAATTTTACCAGAACTGTCCTATCATTTAATTATCCTCACAACTAACCTAGACAGGGTCCTTTCCAAATGTTGTGCAATCCGAGTGTCCCGAAATGAAAAATTAAAGTTTGTATAATAATAATTACCTGCAGACCTAGCTATGTTAGAATGATGTTTAAAGAACTGTTTTGTTAATGAACTTATACATGAATAACGAAGGTCTGACAAAGTTGGAAGATAATTTTGATATTGATTGAGTAATGAAGTTTAATTATTTCGAGACAGATATAATGGTATTTAAATGAGCAGGAAATAAGATGAAAAGAGTAGTAACTCATATATTGGAAATCTTGAGCACATAATGATTTCAGTAATCAAATTTTTTAATACAGTGATCATAACAGTTTCAGGGTCCCCCCCTTTTTTTATTCATTTGCATTCTGAAGTGTTCTAAATTGGTTTGAATAGCAAAAGTTAAAGTCAATATAAAAGCCAAAATTTATCAGTGTTTTGTCATTATCAAAATTGACATTTTGTTTGTGGCTCGAAATTACTATTTCTAGGGTAACCTATGCCCGATTTTAATCAGATCAATAGACAGTACGAAGTTTTGTAGTAAACATTATAGTGCAGTGTTATGTATTTATGGTTTTTCCCTATCAGTACAGAAAGTGAAACTATCAGTTCAATAGATTTTCTGGTTCTAAAATTTACCATATTATGCAGTGTTACTACGTGTTGTTTTGCATGAACGTACATCAACTTGTACAGGGAAGAAACTCAGTTAATGCCTAATTAGGCTGGCGACCGTATTATTAACAAATTGGTAGCATCTTCTGTGTTGTTTCTTGTCCGTTCTGACGTGCAGTTGCATTTCGAACTTCTTGACGTATCATTGTTACTACAGAGTGGGTGTAAGTCTGATTTTGCCTCCATTCAGGTACACGCGGTCAATATCTATACAAAAAGCCTTTCTCGTAAGGTGAAGCCCGTGAACTTACCATAGTACAGGCTTTAAAGAGTATCGTGTGCTACGCGCGCAGCGTTACAGGTTGTTCTGGGGTTTCCGCAAATTCAGGGAGAAGCATACTATTGCAAAATTTTATCAACACTTAGCTACAGCAGTGAACTGTCTAGATATTTACAAGTTAATCACCACTCGTAGTACCCAGTTTTTAACCATGCCAATACGAATCTTACTCGGTACCAGTCTTTATAGCCTGAACGTCCACAGCTTGGAACGGAATTTACAGCATGTGTTAATGAAAGTACTTCAAAACAGACACATAGAACGACGTAGAACATTCACTGTAGCTGTCTTAGATTACGACAACCCTGAGTGCATAAAAGACTACCTCTGCAACCGTCAGGGTGCAGTAGAAAGACAATCAGCTTTGGCAAATTTTGTGACTTCATCTCAGAATCTGGACGATTCCGTAACTAAAGAGTCTACATAAACAGATCTTAAACACTCTTGTAAATTTTCAGGATAGATTATAATTTGTTTTGATTGATGCACAACATTTTTGGCAGTGTCAGTCTAAACGTCGTCTACGATATACGAAATGTCTCGCATTTTAATTGACAAAATATAATGACTTAGCCATAGCTTGAGATTTGCCACGTGAAACCGGCCGTATTGCGAGTCGGGTGGTACGCATTTCGGCATTTCAGTTCGAGGTGAAACACATTAAGGGCACTGAGAATGTGCTCGCGGACGTCCTCAGCCGTATTGTTACTGATCATCCATCTAGTGAGGGCGCCCAAGACACTAAGGAGGACAATCTTAGCTGTGTCGTGTTAGGCGGTATCCCTCATTTGTTTAGTGACATTGCCGAACATCAGGATCAGGACCAGACTTGAGGACCCGTTAAGAAACGGCTTTCGACAGGAGAAAATTTGGATGAATACATTATCAACAAAGACATTTTGTGTAAAAGGGTGGGACGTGCCTGGGAGATTAAGATCTGTCTATCAACCACCCCAGTACGCCCTGATTTCCATTACATTCACAACTCTTTGATTGGCGGGCATTTAGGAACCTATAAGAACCTGCAGAAGATTAAGGAGCATATGACTTGGCCATTTGCTTGCGTGTTGCTGCTCGCAGTGTCGCCGAGACGAAGAGCAGCGTGTGGAGCCTTTAGGGGAGGCGAACTAAATTAGCCTTCCTCCACTTCTTATTATTAATTGTTGCATTCAATACGTTATTATTTGTGAAGTCCAACCAATGGTATTTTTCCTGCCTAGTCGTCGCTAGCGCCCCTGTTACCTACCCTGGAGCTTAGTGTATGTTACTGCGGTGTAGTTTTCCTCACCTTGCCGCTGCTGTCCGGTAAGGCGTATAGTTCGACAGCTTCCTTGATTCGTGGGCCGGGTGTTTCTTTTTTTTTTTTTTTCCTCTTCTGGTAGAAGTGGTTCCTTTCTGCTTCCGGATGCTCTAAACACCAGTCTGAAGATGCAATGTTGACCGCCGCTTCCGGCTTGGGTGTGTTATCCCATCGTGGCAGACGTTAGGTAGATACAGCAAATGATTATTGCTCATGCGTTTAAACTGCCACTAGTCTGAGTTACCATCTCGTGGAGTGAATGCAACTCTTGGCTGTCTGTCTCATAGCTTGCGAAGATTTGAGCAACGTCTGCGCTCCCCCCTTCCTCTCCTTGGTTTGGTCAGATTTGATGATTGTTCTATTAAAAATATTTTAATAACTGTAATTGCAGGTTGAAGTAGTTTAACTGGTTCTTAAGACTGCTATTCAGGCCTTCATCCATGAAACAGATTTAAATTATTACTATTGGGGCCTTCAGCCGAGAAATAGTCTTGAATTTGTTGTCATTAAGGTCTTCAGCTATGGAACACGTCTTAATTTATTGTCACCTTTTATTTGTTGTTGTTTCCAAATAATGTGTACATGATTCAAAAATAAACTAACCAACAGCAATTGATTACGGCCCCGTCCACAATCGTAACCCAATCCTGCCTTCCTTGGTACCACGTCTCAGGCTCCGTTCTGCAAGACATGATTCCTCATAAAAATAATGATTCTCTTTCCGATATTAGAGACTTGCGTTGGATTACGGTTAGTTATCAAATACTAATACACACAACAACAAAAAATTTGCATCACCTAGATTCCGAGAGTTCTGAAACTTGTACAGAAAACTGGAATAGAGATCAACATAAACATCATTTCCATCCGTTTTATTGCTCATGAAAACCACACATTGCATGTTGTACCACCATACAGCGAGACCTTCAGACTTGGTCGTCCAGATTGCTGTACACACCGATACTTCTAATACCCAGTAGCACGTCCTCTTGCATTGATGAAAGCCTGTATTCGCTGTCGCATATTATCCACAAGTTCATCAAGCCACTGTTGGTTCAGATTGTCCCACTGCACTTCGGCGTAGATCCCACAGAATGCTTGGTGTGTCAAGTCGTCCATAAACTGTCTTTTCAATCCATCCCAGGCATGTTCGATAGGATTCATGTTTGAAGAACATCCTGGCCACTCTAGTCGAGCGATGTCGTTATCCTGAAGGAAGTCATTCACAAGATGTGCACGAAGCGACCATGAAGACGAATGCCTCGTGAATGTCTGTCGATATGGTTGAACTATCGGTCGGAGGATGGTACTCACGTATCGTACAGCCGTTACAGTGTCTTCCATGACCACCACAGTGTACGTCGGCCGTATATAATGCCACCTCAAAATAGCAGGGAACCTTCACTTTGCTGCACCCGTTGAACAGTGTGTCTAAGGCGTTCAACCTGACCGGGTTGCCTCCAAACACGTCTCCGACGATTGTCTGGTTGAAGATATATACGACACTCATTGGTGAAGAGAACGTGATGTCAATCTTGTGCGCTCCATTCGGCGTGTTGTTGGGCCCATCTCTATCACGCTGCATTGTGTCGTGGTTGCAAAGATGGACCTCGCCATGGACGTCGGGAGTGAAGTTGCGCATCATTCAGCTTACAGAGCACAGTTTGAGTCGTAACACATCCTGTAGCTGCACGAAAACCATTATTCAACTTGGTGGCGTTGCTGTCAGGGTTTCTCCGAGCCATAATCCATAGGCAGCGGTCATCCACTGCAATAATAGGCCTTGGGCAGCCTGAGCGAGGCATGTCATCGACAATTCCTGTATCTCTGTATCTCCTCCATGTCCGAACAACATCGCTTTGGTTCACTCCGAGACGCCTGGACACTTCCCTTGTTGAGAGCCCTTCCTGGCACAATGTAACAACGCGGACGAGATCAAACCGTGGTATTGACCGTCTAGAGATCTCCGGGAGGGGACTGCCAAGGGGGAGGTTACCATGAGAAAAAGATTGAATAATCAACGTTCTACGAGTCGGGGCGTGGAATGTCAGAAGCTTGAACGTGATAGGGAAACTAGAAAATCTGAAAATGGAAATGCAAAGGTTCAATCTAGATAAAGTAGGGGTCAGTGAAGTGAAGTGGAAGGAAGACAAGGATTTCTGGTCAGATGAGTATCGGGTAATATCAACAGCAGCAGAAAGTGGTATAACAGGTATAGGATTCGTTATGAATAGGGAGGTAGGGCAGAGGGTGTGTTACTGTGAACAGTTCAGTGACCAGGTTGTTCTAATCAGAATCGACAGCAGACCAACACCGACAACGATAGTTCAGGTATACATGCCGACGTCGCAAGCTGAAGATGAACAGATAGAGAAAGTGTATCAGGATATTGAAAGGGTAATGCAGTATGTAAAGGGGGACGAAAATCTAATAGTCATGGGCGACTGGAACGCAGTTCTAGGGGAAGGAGTAGAAGAAAAGGTTACAGGAGAATATGGGCTTGGGACAAGGAATGAAAGAGGAGAAAGACTAATTGAGTTCTGTAACAAGTTTCAGCTAGTAATAGCGAAGAGGAGGTATACTTGGAAAAGGCCGGGAGATACGGGAAGATTTCAATTAGATTACATCATGGTCAGACAGAGATTCCGAAATCAGATACTGGATTGTAAGGCGTACCCAGGAGCAGATATAGACTCAGATCACAATATAGTAGTGATGAAGAGTAAGCTGAAGTTCAAGACATTAGTCAGGAAGAATCAATACGCAAAGAAGTGGGATACGGAAGTACTAAGGAATGACGAGATACGTTTGAAGTTCTCTAACGCTATAGATACAGCAATAAGGAATAGCGCAGTAGGCAGTACAGTTGAAGAGGAATGGACATCTCTAAAAAGGACCATCACAGAAGTTGGGAAGGAAAACATAGGTACAAAGAAGGTAGCTGCGAAGAAACCATGGGTAACAGAAGAAATACTTCAATTGATTGATGAAAGGAGGAAGTACAAACATGTTCCTGGAAAATCAGGAATACAGAAATACAAGTCGCTGCGGAATGAAATAAATAGGAAGTGCAGGGAAGCTAAGACGAAATGGCTGCAGGAAAAATGTGAAGACATCGAAAAAGATATGATTGTCGGAAGGACAGACTCAGCATATAGGAAAGTCAAAACAACCTTTGGTGACATTAACAGCAACGGTGGTAACATTAAGAGTGCAACGGGAATTCCACTGTTAAATGCAGAGGAGAGAGCAGATAGGTGGAAAGAATACATTGAAAGCCTCTATGAGGGTGAAGATTTGTCTGATGTGATAGAAGAAGAAACAGGAGTCGATTTAGAAGAGATAGGGGATCCAGTATTAGAATCGGAATTTAAAAGAGCTTTGGAGGACTTACGGTCAAATAAGGCAGAAGGGATAGATAACATTCCATCAGAATTTCTAAAATCATTGGGGGAAGTGGCAACAAAACGACTATTCACGTTGGTGTGTAGAATATATGGGTCTGGCGATATACCATCTGACTTTCGGAAAAGCATCATCCACACAATTCCGAAGACGGCAAGAGCTGACAAGTGCGAGAATTATCGCACAATCAGCTTAACAGCTCATGCATCGAAGCTGCTTACAAGAATAATATACAGAGGAATGGAAAAGAAAATTGAGAATGCGCTAGGTGACGATCAGTTTGGCTTTAGGAAAAGTAAAGGGACGAGAGAGGCAATTCTGACGTTACGGCTAATAATGGAAGCAAGGCTAAAGAAAAATCAAGACACTTTCATAGGATTTGTCGACCTGGAAAAAGCGTTCGACAATATAAAATGGTGCAAGCTGTTCGAGATTCTGAAAAAAGTAGGGGTAAGCTATAGGGAGAGACGAGTCATATACAATATGTACAACAACCAAGAGGGAATAATAAGAGTGGATGATCAAGAACGAAGTGCTCCCATTAAGAAGGGTGTAAGACAAGGCTGTAGCCTTTCGCCCCTACTCTTCAATCTGTACATCGAGGAAGCAATGATGGAAATAAAAGAAAGATTCAGGAGTGGAATTAAAATACAAGGTAAAAGGATATCAATGATACGATTCGCTGATGACATTGCTATCCTGAGTGAAAGTGAAGAAGAATTAAATGATCTGCTGAACGGAATGAACTGTCTAATGAGTACACAGTATGGTTTGAGAGTAAATCGGAGAAAGACGAAGGTAATGAGAAGTAGTAGAAATGAGAACAGCGAGAAACTTAACATCAGGATTGATGGTCACGAAGTCAATGAAGTTAAGGAATTCTGCTACCTAGGCAGTAAAATAACCAATGACGGACGGAGCAAGGAGGACATCAAAAGCAGACCTGCTATGGCAAAAAAGGCATTTCTGGCCAAGAGAAGTCTACTAATATCAAATACCGGCCTTAATTTGAGGAAGAAATTTCTGAGGATGTACGTCTGGAGTACAGCATTGTATGGTAGTGAAACATGGACTGTGGGAAAACCGGAACAGAAGAGAATCGAAGCATTTGAGATGTGGTGCTACAGACGAATGTTGAAAATTAGGTGGACTGATAAGGTAAGGAATGAGGAGGTTCTACGCAGAATCGGAAAGGAAAGGAATATGTGGAAAACACTGATAAGGAGAAGGGACAGGATGATAGGACATCTGCTAAGACATGAGGGAATGACTTCCACGGTACTAGAGGGAGCTGTAGAGGGCAAAAATTGTAGAGGAAGACAGAGATTGGAATACGTCAAGCAAATAATTGAGGACGTAGGTTGCAAGTGCTACTCTGAGATGAAGAGGTTAGCACAGGAAAGGAATTCATGGCGGGCCGCATCAAACCAGTCAGTAGACTGATAACCAAAAAAAAAAAGACATGCTTGAACTACAGACAACACGAAACGTGTACCTCCTTCCTGGTGGAATGACTGGAACTCATCGGCTGTCGGACCCCTCCGTCTGATAGGCGCTGCTCATGCAAGGTTGTTTACATCTTTGTGCGGGTTTAGTGACATGTCTGAACAGTCAAAGGGACTGTGTCTGTGATACAATATCCACAGTCAACGTCGATCTGCAGGAGTTCTGGGAACTGGGGTGATGCCAAACTTTTTTTAAAAGTGTGTATATCACGGTGCGAAGCAACATGACTTACTGCTTAAACATTTCTCGGAGCGAACAGTGCTAGTACCTACACTACACTGTCACCACAATACCCGGCACGGTAGGCCTATGTACCACGTGGTTATAATAAAAGTGCAGCTACTCACAGAGGCCCAGTGTGGGCTGTAATTGTCATAAGGCATCGAAACTTGGTAGATATGCTAATGTGTTACTGTAGCCCTAATTTGCTCTAGAGAAAATGAGTTCCAATTTTGGCCGCCAAGTGCAAATCTGCAGCTGTACAGCACCTCGTTGACACTCTGGTATTCATATTGATTAAATTATGTAAGCGTCAGTTAATAGTAAAATTAACATTATGCCTTTCTCACTTGCTTGATCTTTCCTGCCCCCATCGCGTTCCTAATCCATTATACAGTATGTGGAAACATTTCTGTGTGTGGTTCGTGCCTTCGCAGGGCCAGATTTGCACCTGGTGGCCAAAGTTGGAACTATTTTTCTTTTTCAGCATAAATCGGTTCCGTATTAACGCATTAGAATATCTGTCGAGTTTCGCTGCCATATAATAATTACAGCACTCACTGGACCCTTATGAGCAACTGCACTTTAATTACAGCCACTCGGTACATAAATGTCGTTGTGGAGACCAACGTATTCGACAACACTTCCAAGCCAACCATCAGGTAAAACCAGCGCCCCTCGCCCGGCTGCAGCCACGAGCACGCCGGCCGGCCTGGCATCTGCATTTCTGGCGAGGTCCCCAGACTCCGCGGCAGCTGGGCGCCTCCTTCCGCCTCGGACAGCACAGGGACAACCGCGCCCTCTGTTTCACCCAGTCGTGTCGCTGGACTCGGACGATCGGAAATTCGAATCCATCCCGGCACTCCTGTGACTGTATGTGTTTATCACGGCACAACTACTACACAGATTATCACTTTACATCAGTTTTCCAAGTGTCTAGTGTTGCTGCGCTAGCGCGTGGTCGGGACGTCGGTTACGTCGAGGAATACCGTATTACTTACAACCCGACCTCTTCAGATTAATGAATAAACAATGGAAAACGAACCTGTTTTACAACTTTGTCTTTACCGTGATCCTGTGACTGCACCATGTAAAAGGGCAAAGGAATATCTGTGTAGATTTACTGGAACGTAATTTTGTCAGGCACGCCGTTTGAATTACACGCCCACGGGGCTTATGATGGTAGGGGGCACGCACGCTACTTCTGGCCACTGGATGAGGGAGTCTTCTGCTCTGCCGTTATGGCCATAGGGCCACTTGGTCAATAGCAGGTCCGTCCTCGTGGTTTCTGACAAAACGCGGACCACGCGTGGGCTTTTCGCGATACCGTGACGTCAGCATTCAGTGGCCGTTGAAAAGTCTTACTGGCTTTGTAATCATCTGCGCATGTGCAGCGCAAACGATGCTACGTACAGAAACACACGAGGTGTCATATGGAAGAGGATTTAATTATGCATCTAACGATAAAGGGATATCACTTATTTATAAATGAAGTTACAGGGATAACTTACTTGTAGCAAATGCGCTTGATAATTTATAACTTTTTTAATGTGACCACGCCACCAAAGAGGCCGACCAATCAAATTGCGCCTTCCAATGAGCTGCATCGACTGAGATAACTATATGATCATTAACTCTAATAAGTAATCTGAGGTAATCAGTTTAATTGGAACTCTATTTAATTCAGCATACATTATTTAGAGTGTAAGAGTATTCTTTTTATTAAGCCTTTTTATTGTTTAATGTTAAATTTACACAGTTTTCCGATACTTTGTTTTAGTCAATGATACGTAAATTCTAGATACAGCAATGAAAAGAGCATAGAACACGGAATGAAAATATTATACCATTTGTTTGTACTGTATCACAAAGATGCCAAGAGCATAAAGAATTTTCGCCGTTGAAGGCTCAAATTGTGAATAATTAAACTCTAATTTATGGGGAAGCTATGATACTTACAAATTATTTTTTTTAAAGTAGAATTTTAGCGCGCAGCTAATGGCGAAACTGGAATTTCAATTACATTATAAAAAGTTGTAAATTTATGCTGGTGATCATTTGGGGGACTTCGTGACGTCACTGGGTGCAATTTTTGCTGGTAGTAGACGCGGAGAGTTAGAGATGGGATGAATTTTTGGAAGGGGTGGCCGAGGCTTTAAAAGGTCTGGAGCAAGATTCCAGTTATCTGTCTGTGGTGGTCGGTCTGTCTGTCAGGCTAACTGTCCAACAGAGTGGTGGTTTAGCACGGACTTAGTGTTTGAAAATATTTCGCATTCCTTGTGAGCTCTGATAAATTTTGTGTAGTTTTCCACATAGTTTCTGGCACAGTCACTGAACTTGAAATTATTCGGGTTCAGTTTAGACAGATTATTTCGGTGTATGCCACAGCAGTTAGAGGAAACGATATTTGAATTCTGTATATAATCGACCTACAGGATACTAGAGCGGTGTAATGGTTATCTAGCCTTGAGTAAGGATATTTTGATGTAATTTGTAGCTGTGAATACAGTCTGGTGTTTCCCAACTAGGTCATTAATTCGTTAAATTTATGATGCGTTCTTATTCACCATTGGGTGCTCGCGTCCTGTTATTTATAGCTGCAAAATGGCTTGGGTTGATCAGCAGAAAGCCACGCGGAGTGGCCGCACAGTTTGAGGCACCATGTCACGGATTGCGCGGCCCCTCCCGCCGGAGGTTCGAATCCTCCCTAGGGCATGGGTGTGTGTGTTGTTCTTAGCATAAGTTAGTTTAAGTAGTGTGTAAGTCTAGGGATCAACGACATCAGAAGTTTGGTCACTTAGGAATCCACACATACATTTGAACATTTGATAAGCGGAAAACTGTAACAAATGTGGACAATAAATTTGCTTTGTGAAAACTTACATCACCCGTAATTGTGTTAGTGATTTAAAAACCAATACTAATGCTTGAACGTAGCAGTTAGTGGTATTCTGAGTAGTCAGTAACCATTTCAGAATTGTATTTTAAATTGAAGTGACGTCGTTTAGTAGAAAAAGACTACCCATCGATGAACAGAAGCAGACCCTTGCTTCGCAATAAATTATAATTATATTACACATCTCTCTCCGTCGCATCGCATCAATCACAGTTGGTAGCAGTGTAGACGAAAGACGATACATTTTAGTCTCCCAGTGGAGCCAGGAAGTCCCCGTGAACGCGCACAGTGTCTGAACAGCTCGTTGGAAGCAGCTCAAAGCAGCAGAGTTAAGAGCTGGTAGTCGGCAGGAGGACAAAGAAAAAGTCCGAGCACTCAACCGATGCGCCGTCTGCTGCGGCTGTGTGGGCCGCGGGTCGTAATCCTAGCGGCAGGCGGCGGCGAGTGCGGCGGTGGCCGCTAGCGTGGCGCCGCCTAATCCTGCCATTAGCTCGTTGTCGCAGTCCGCCAACTCGCGCCGGGATTTTGCTCTCGGTCGCAGGATGAAAGAGAGGCTCGCCAGTGAGTGGCAGCGGGGCCGGCGGCGGGGGCACGGCAGGGGCGGAAGGGAGCGGGGGGCAGCGCCGCTGGCAAATGAGCAGCAACAGGCTGCAAACCCGACTCTGTTTCTGCGCTCTCGCAATGTGGCGATGCGAGAGATCCTCTTTTATGCGAGACAGCTGAGCCATTCCGCGCGACTTCTATCTGGCGCGAGCAGCACGCGGTGAGGGGATTGCAAAAAGTAGCGGCTATCGTTAAGTGGTTGTGCAAATGGCAATTATCTGCGGAACTTCTCAGTCAAGGCGCTCTATCGATACTTATTTCACACCGCTAGCCAGTTAGAAACCACCTGTTGGCTAAAGTACAGAGTTATTCAAAAGTACAAGTACACTAATGGCCATTAAAATTGCTACACCAAGAAGAAATGCAGATGATAAACGGGTATTCATTGGACAAATATATTATACTAGAACTGACATGTGATTACATTTTCACGCAATTTGGGTGCATACATCCTGAGAAATCAGTACCCAGAACAATCACCTTTGGCCGTAATAACGGCCTTGATACGCCTGGGCATTGAGTCAAACACAGCTTGGATGGCTTGTAAAGGTAGAGCTGCCGATGCATCTTCAACGCGATACCACAGTTCATCAAGAGTAGTGAGTAGTGAGTAGAGATGCGACCATCATGATGCCGTAAACAGAAACAGGATTCATCGGAAAAATGACGTTTTGCCATTCGTGCAACCAGGTTCGTCGTTGAGTACACCATCGCAGGCGCTCCTGTTTGTGATGCAGCGTCAAGGATAACCGCAGCCATGGTCTCCGAGCTGATGTCCATGCTGCTGCAAACGTCGTCAAACTGTTCGTGCAGATGGTTGTTGTCTTGCAAACGTCCCCACCTGTTGACTCAGGGATCGAGACGTGGCTGCACGATTTACAGTCATGCGGATAAGATGCCTGTCATCTCGACTGCTAGTGATACGAGGCCGTTGGGATCCAGCACGGCGTTCCGTATTACCCTCCTGAACCCACCGATTCCATATTCTGCTAACAGTCATTGGATCTCGACCAACGCGAGCAGCAATGTCGCGATACGATACACCGCAATCGCGGTAGGCTACAATCCGACCTTTATCAAAGTCGGAAACGTGACGGTATGCATTTCTCCTCCTTACACGAGGCATCACAACAACGTTTCACCAGGCAACGCCGGTCAACTGCTGTTTGTTTATGAGAAATCGGATGGAAACTTTCCTCATGTCGGCACGTTGTAGGTGTCGCCACCGGCGCCAACGTTGTGTGAATGCTCTGAATAGCTAATCATTTACATATCACAGCATCTTCTTCCTGTCGGTTAAATTTCGCGTCTGTAGCACGTCGTCTTCGTGGTGTAGCAATTTTAATGGCGAGTAGTGTACCTCTGGAGTTTCAAAATAGGATTATACGAAAACAAGACACACAGGGAATAGCAGAGGATGCAGCACGACTCCAAGTTTTAAGATCGTGTTACAGGCGCTCAATACGGCGAGCACCGATTATGATGAGACGAACATCGATACGTGCATCAAAGAACTGAAAATGCTAACACGAATTTTCTGGTAAGGTGCGACAGCAGTCCACTTTGGAAATCTGTTCACTGTGTTGCCTATCTGCAGTGGCGGACTAATTCGTTGCGACAGTACGGAACGGGTCATCTGTCTACAAGTTAAGGCGTTCTTGGCATGGCACAGGGCACCTATATCACGGCCCGTATTACGAATTGAAACGTGAGAGGTTATTAATTGGTATATAATTTTTTTGGACCTCTTGAAGTTTTCATGCAGTCGTCTTCTTAAACTCTGGAGGTAATTTTCAATTACCCTGTAGAATTTCGAAAAAACATTAATTGGTCATCATATGCTGGAGTTCACTTCCTGATGATCAGAACGTGCCGCACTGTCCTGTTTTAAAATTCCATGAAATGAGTCTGTGTGAAGCCGTGTACCGTACAGTGCACAAAGAAAATGGTGATCATGCCATTTGCAACGTTCTCAGAAACGTAAGACACAATGAAAAATTAAAGCTTCAAAGATAGGTGCAACAAGATAATACAGTTAATAAGTTATATATTTTACAAGAAAAATCAGTATCATCTTAGTTTCCATTACCAAGTGACCTACGAAAATATTATTGCTAAGATTACCTACATGTAAATGGTGGCTGTTCTACGTTAACCTAGTTTGAACTGACGACCATAATGCATCTACAGTAATTTTTTCTGTCAATTCATCGCAAGTATAAAACTCTTTTGTAGCTACAATTTGATAGGCATTTTGACAATTATTTAAAACGATGCTATATGTTTACAGAGTATATACAGCTTGCCAGAGATATTACATTTCGTTGTTTTTAATATCGTTTGAATTTTGTCTATGGTCATGGTACCTTTTGTTTCCCATATGACTATTCCTTCTCGTATTCTATTATGTCAATAGGGTTTTCGAGATAGTATTTATGTTCAAAGCCTGCATGTTTATTTAGAATTTCGTGTGAATGTTTTTTTGTATGAATATACAGCATTGACCATTTTACTCCATAACGGGAAATAACTCGGTATAGAGATAAGATACAGGAAAATTTTTTGAATAGAAGTTGTAGGCTGTAAAGAGGGTTACGCATTGCTACTAATGAGCGTGACCTGAACATGATTTTTCAAGGTGATTTGGATGTTAAAGTGATTTCTTAGATGGGAATTCTAATATTTAATTTTGGATTTGAAAAGAGCGGCAAATTTTACGAAAAAATGCTACATTATTCTACGTCGTGGCAAGTCTCAATGACGGCCAAATAAGCAAATATGTTTTTAGTTGTAGTAGGGATTAACTCGGAAAAGAGGAGGGATACAGCAAAATACAATGTTAGATACAAACTGAATCATAAGGGGTCACGTATAACTATGATCTTAAACGTAATTATCGAAAGTTATTCGAAGGTTGAGCTTTGTTTCATGGAAACACTTATATGTGACGTCAGATTTGGAAAGACCGAAAAGGTATTTGGACGTTAAGTTTTAATGAACATGCTTATAGCCAAAAATAAATACATCATAATGTTTAAATGTTATTTTGACATCTGGAAGACAGAGCAAACTTATAAAACGTAGATCATTGATTTATAAGTCGTTGAGTGAGTCCCCTCGCCTCTCATTCCTCGTGATACCGCTTCCAGTTTGTGTCTAACTTTCTGTTTTACTGTATCCCTCCTCTATTCCAATTTAATCTCTTTTACAACTAAAATCATATTTGCTTATTTGACCTTCATTGAACCATGCAATGACCTCGAATAATGCATCATTTTTATACGTAAAATTTTCAGTTGTTTTAAAATCTTAAATATTATGGTTCTCATTTTAAAAAAATTAACTTTAATCTTAAAATCATCTTGAAAATCGCGTTCAGTGCCTCAGACATTAGTAGTAGTGTGTGACCCTCTTTGCAACCTACAACTTCTATCTAAAACATTTTTCTTCATCTCTTCTCTGTTCAGTTATTCCCCGTTACGGACTAAAATGGTCCACAATGTATATTTCCAGTTCTTAGAGAATGTTCATAGTAAGTCCTTTCGGTATTCTGTATGATATTTCTAATGAAGTTTCAATTTTTTCCGCTTTCTGGTGTTGAGTTTTCAGATGTAAATAAAAGCAGTGATAGTAATCTGTCAAGCGTCTATTTATATCTGAAAACTCAACACCTCAACACCGAGGAACTTGAAGCTGCGTTAGAAATATTACTCAGAACAGAGAAAGTACTTACTACGAACATTCTAAAAGAGCAGAAAATATATATTCACACAAGAAAATATCCACACGAAATTCTAAATAAACACGCAGACTTTAAACATAAATGCTATAGAGTATGAAAAGGATTAGTCATATGGAATACAAAACGTAACGTCGTCTCTAGTAGGCTGTATATGATTAGTAAATACACAGGAACGTAGTGAAAAACTGTCTAAATGCCAGTCAAACACGCTTTTTTTTTTACTTTTGTAGCTGCAAAACAAAAAAATTTATACCGATCACAGTTTGACAGGAAAATATCATTAAAAGTGCAATAAAGTCGTCACTTCCAACTAGATGTAAGAATTAATGCAAATGTAAACATAAAACAGCCACAATTTACACGTAAATAATCTTACCAGTGTTATTTTCCACAGATTACTTCATGATGACAATTAAGCCAAAATAGGCCTGTCGTGTAAAATATTGAATATATCAACATATTACAGCTAGTTCTGAGTATTTCATATTCATTATGTCTTATAATGACGTATACTATGCTGCGGGCCCAACGGAACGTAAAATATTCTCTGAAATAGCTTGCGTCAGTTTTTTACGATGGCGTCGAGCATCAGTTACGATATTCTAAATTTTTGGCGAGTCTTGGACACAGATTTGTTTTCCATCGTGGAATTGCTATCCATTAGCAGTCCATAATCTATAGCTTCACTGTGAATCATTACGGAACGAGGATGTTACTATAGCCATCTGACTCCACTTATGTCCTTGTTTAAGATTTGTTGATTGATAGAGAGATACATACATTCACATAATTTCATTCTTCCTTCTAATGCTTTATAATTGGTTTCACATTTACTGTATAAATTTTTCAGCTTTCATCAGTTTCCTTTTAATTGGCTGTGTAATATCTAACAGTAGAAAATAAAATCGCTTAACATAAATGTTCTCATACTTTTTTGATCTGAAACACGCTCTGACTTGATGACCAGACATTGAACGAACTGTTTTAGAAGGTTCTATTACCTTGATGCGTTGCAGGCGTATCTATGGGATGCATAAACAGTAAACAATATTTAGGCCATTTCTTCTCACCTGACTGAATTGAAATTTTATATGCATGTTTGAAACCAATGAATTTGCGATGTACTTACTGTTTTGGTTATTTTGAATTGTGTTTTTAAATACGTTTTATTAACATAAGGAATTACATTATTTATTTTTGTATGAAATCGTCTCTCGGCACTCGAATCCTCCGTCTCCGCCACCTCCCCAACCCTCCGGCAATCTAGAAAACTTTCACACTGTATCGCTCCCACTCTTCTTCAGGGGTGTCCTCTCCACAGTTGTACACCTCTGTCAACTCGTTGTATCTTACTAATTCATTATACAGTACAACTGTTTTCTACTTTAAAAGTCCAGCTTGGAAAGCTGGAAATGTGAATAGTTATGTAAAACTGCTCCTAGAGCCGATTCATAGAGCCACTGCCGTCTCTAATGACGACACTATCGACGGGATGTTAAACTAATCCTCCTCCTTTGTTTTCATAGCACCAATTTTTCAACGGTGCTTTACTAAACTGCTGAAACAGTCACTGATTCTGTTTAAAAAAACGAACAAAAATCCCCTTTCTTGTTTGGTTGTTTATATGACAATATATGAACGAGAGTAGCTGCATCGCACTCCCAGCCTACGTAAGCGTAATATCTTAACATTTCAATGAAACCAGCAAGAAGGAATAATTATCACCACGGTCACAGTGAATAGCATACCGGCGACCGCGATCTAGTAAGATTTTGAAAGAGCAAGTTTTTCTCACGGGGGATGCAATGATTTGTCGAAGTTCATGCGTTTGTTCGTAATAATTAGCGCCTTATTGAATTTTTTAACATTGAGTACAGATTTAAATGTCAGGAAGTCGTTTCTGAAAGTATTTGTATGGAGTGTAGCCATGTATGGAAGTGAAACGTGGACGATAAATAGCTTAGACAAGAAGAGAATAGAGGCTTTCGAAATGTGGTGCTACAGAAGAATGCTGAAGATTATATGGGTAAATCACATAACAAATGAGGAGGTATTGAATAGAACTGGGGAGAAGAGGAGCTTTTGGCACAACTTGACTAGAAGAAGGGATCGGTTCGTAGGACATGTTCTGAGACATCGAGGGATCACCAATTTAGTATTGGAGGGCAGTGTGGAGGGTAAAAATCGTAGAGGGAGACCAAGAGATGAATACACTCAGCAGATTCAGAAGGATGTAGGCTGCAGTAGGTACTGGGAGATGAAGAAGCCTGCACAGGAAAGAGTAGTATGGAGAGCTGCATCAAACCAGTCTCAGCACTGAAGACCACAACAACAACAACATTGAAACTCTAATCTGACTTCTGTTTTAACTTCGCTGTGGTGATGAATACCTGTTAAATAGCGTATTAAGTGCATATAAAGGTTGGATACTGTAAGAAATAACTGGAAATGTTAAATATTCTGTAATTTTGAATGAGATGAAAAGTCGCATTCAATTTTGTTACATAAAAAAAAAACAGAAACCCAACTGAGAATGTTATGAACCCTATCTACATCTCTTGCTTGCGTGAGAATTAATAAGTCTCGACCGCAATTAAAATGAATTTCGTTAAAGGAAGAAAGTAAGTAAAAGTCAAAAAAAGTAAGAAAAGTAGAAGGTATGCGTAAAATTCTTCTTCTAGTAGATTACTTCGAGATCGTGTATTTTAGGGTGTGTGGAATGACTTCCAGTTGTTTCAAACCACTCTGCGTTTACGACACCGGATATTTTATCATTAACTGGATATTTCAGTGTCAGTAAATCTATTGCGATAATTCATTTACAATCAGAGACTAAAATATGCAGTGTTTTGAATTTTTTTTCTATACTGGAGTTGAGACGCTGAGCTGCTGTAGCTGTATTATTAAGTTGCATTGTGTGGAAAAGCTATTCACCTTGAATATATAGTCGTAATTTCGCAAATGAAGCCTAAGAAATACAAGTCACACATATCTTTAAGGAAAGTGCTCGTTTGAATGGTTTGTTTAGCGACGAGAAGTCGCACGTTTTGTATATATGCAACTGAGTCGTCAAGTTCAGTTGACGCATCTTTCTTAGGTGTGACCACATGGCTTGACTTGGTAACTGCAAGAACTATTTCGTATCTATCGTAGATAAAGGGATGTGACACAGTTTTAACCTGCTAGGTGCTGTGAAAATAGACCACACCCCACTAAACAATAAAAGATACATTCGGAAACTAAACAAGGTAACATTATCACTTTATAACAGGTACCTATCTCCTACTGCGCACTTAAGTGAGAGAGTATAGTCTGTATGATATTTGTACACAGACGGACGGAAAAAAATCGGAACACGAAAAATTAATCAACAGAGAATACTGAAATTTCGGGAATACATTTGTCTAAGGAACATATTGAAGTGACAAACATTGCAAGATCACATGTAAATGTAAGCGCGAGATCAGCCACTGCAAACATGAAATGCTAGTATGTTAATAACTGGTGTAACAGCCAGAATGTTGACTGCAAGCATGCAAACGTGATTGCATTGTGCTATACAGGTGATGGATGTCAGTTTGTGGGGTAGAATTCCATGCCTGTTGCACTTCGTCGATCAGTGCAGGAAGGGTTATTGTTGGATGTGGATTACGAGGGAGCTGTCATCCGATGGTGTACCATACATGCTCGATCAGAGACAGCTCTGGTGATCGAGCAGTCCAAGGCAACATGTCGACACTCTGTAGAGCATGTTCAGCTACAACAGTGGTATGTAGGCGAGTCTTATCCTGTTGGAACAAAAACGTGTAATGCTGTTCATGAATGGGAGCACAGTAGTTCGAATCGCCAGACTGACGTACAAATTTGCAGTCAGGGTGTGTGGTATAACCACGAGTGTGCTCCCACTGCCATACGAAATCGCGAGGTGTAGGTCCAGTATGTTTAGCACCCAGGCAGGTCAGCTGCAAGCCCTTAACTGGCCTACTCCTAACCAACACAAGGCTACAATGCTACCGAGGGAGAAACAGTTTTCATCAGATCTTCACCCTGCCCTCAAGTCAGCTCTCGCTTGGCAGTAGTTTGGGATCAGTGGAATGCATGCTATCGGGATTCTGGCTCAGAGTCGTCCTTGAAGTAATATATTTGTAATAGTTCATTGCGTCACTATGGTGCCAACTGCTGCTAAAATTGCTGCTGCAGATGCAGTACGATGAGGCAGGGCCGAACGCCGAACACGATGGTCTTCTCTCTCGGTATTTCCACGTGGGCGTCTGTAGACAGGTCTTCTTCCAACCGTACATTCACGTGACCGCCGATGCCAGCAATCACGTACAGTGTCTACATTCCTACCAAGCCTTGCTGCAGTATCGCAGAAGGAACATCCAGCTTATCATAGCCCTATGATACGACCTCTTTCCAACTCGGACGATTATAGCGGTGTCTTTGTCGCCTTAAAGGTGTAAGTAGGCTGTTTAGGTTTTCTTATTGGTAACGCCACGTAGCGCTCTGTATGAAAATCACTGGCTGTGCTGTGTGCAGTCTGTGATTAGTTTGCATTGTTGTCTGCTATTGTAGTGTTGGGCAGCCGGACGTTAACAGCGCGTAGCGTTGCGCAGTTGGAGATGAGCCGCCAGCAGTGGTGGATGTGGGGAAGTGAGATGGCGGATTTTTGAGAGCGGGTAATCTGGACGTGTGTCCATCAGAAACAGTACATTTGTAAAAATGGATGTCATGAACTGCTATATATATTATTACTTGTAAACACTATCAAGGGAAATACATTGTTTGTTCTCTATCAAAATCTTTCATTTGCTAACTATGCCTATTAGTAGTTAGTGCCTTCAGTAGTTTGAATCTTTTATTTAGCTAACAGTATTGGCGCTCGCTGTATTGCAGTAGTTTGAGTAACGAAGATTTTTGTGAGGTAAGTGATTTGTGAAACGTATAGGTTAATTTAGTCAGGGCCATTCTCTTGTAGGGATTATTGAAAGTCAGATTGCGTTGCGCTAAAAATATTGTGTGTCAGTTTAAGCACAGTCATGTATAATTGTTCAAAGGGGACGTTTCAAAGGCATTCCTGACTAAAATCAACTTGTCACGTCCAATCTCAAAGGTAACTAATGCTCACGACCGTTACAGCGTGTATTTAAAGCAAACCCGATTTGCATGCTCATAGCGGCGGTACTAACGCTACTCTTATGCGGCTGACGAAAAATGAAAATAAACATCTTCTTTCAGAGGTAGAAACACACTTACCAACTTTCATTTATCTCACACAAATTCTAGGTGTTGTGATTTTTTTTCCCGTTAGTGTATAATTTTGTATTCAGACAGGCAACTTTCAGATACATGAGAATAGTTTCGATATTCACATGTTTGGTAGTTTTTGACAAATTTATTTACGAACTTCTAGCATGATGTCGGGATAAATTTATTTATTTCTTTATTACTATTTAATGTTTTTCGAATATGTTACGTGTGGTATTTGTTATTGAAGTTGTAGTCCAGCAAGTTAATAATACTATTAATAGCCTAATCGGTACGATAATCAAGTAATCGTAAAAATATGTATTAGTAGCAATATTGCCGGCCGGAGTGCCCGAGCGGTTCTAGGCGCTACAGTCTGGAACCGCGCGACCGCTACGGTCGCAGGTTCGAATCCTGCCTCGGGCGTGGATGTGTGTGATGTCCTTAGGTTACTTAGGTTTAAGTAGTTCTAAGTTCTAGGGGACTGATGACCTCAGATGTTAAGTCCCATAGTGGTCAGCGCCATTTGAACCAGTAGCAATATTAATTGAGAAAATATTAGTGTATGTTTATTTATTGGCAAAAAGCTGGAGAAAATCAAAGTTTGAACACTAGAATTAATAACACACAGACAAAATTAAATAATAAGAGACATTTACACTTGATTCTAAATGAGAGAGCTAAGATCAGAGAAGAAAATTTAGAGAAAACACCAGTACCATCTAAAATGCCATCATATCTCTGCAGTAACAAACATGAATTTTTATTGTAATTATTTATTTTTATTTTTGTTATCACACACTTAAGCCGGTCGGAGAGGCCGTGCGGTTCTAGGCGCTACAGTCTGGAGCCGAGCGACCGCTACGGTCGCAGGTTCGAATCCGGCCTCGGGCATGGATGTGTGTGGCGTCCTTAGGTTAGTCAGGTTTAATTAGTTCTAAGTTCTAGGCGACTGATGACCTCAGAAGTTAAGTCGCATAGTGCTCTGAGCCATTTGAACCCACTAAAATTGTACACTACTGGGGGCTTTTAGAACGCAGAATCATTTTGAATTTTCAGTTGCAAGCATAATAGCTGTGAGTGGTGAAATAGTTTTAACGTTTCAGATCCGCTCGCTTGATACAGGTCACTATTCCCAACGCGTCCTGGTGTTCCGTCTCTGTGGTGGAGCCACATACGAGTTCGGTTTGCTAATATAATTTTTTTCATTTTTTTAAGTAAACGTTACTCAGCGTTCACTTTAGTATTGACACAAGTTTGTTTTTGTAGCGCAACCTCTGCTGCTAAGAGACACGACTACAGAAGATCTTCGGTAATCCAGACGGAGCCGAAGGCAGAGGGCACTGGACACAAGCGGTCCGGAGAGGTTCCCTCGTTCCCTCTGAGCCCCCGCTGCCTGGAGGCGGCCCGCAGGCCATTTTTCGGGCCGCCGTGCGCGCGCCTGGTATTGATCCGCGGACCGCCACCTCCCGGACCTACCCCGCCTGGGCCGTCGCTCCTCTTCCCACGCCCTGCGAAACAACCGCCACCGCCGAGGAGACGAGAGCAAGCCAGCCAGCTAGCCGGCGTCCCTGGGGGCGGCCGCAGCGGCACACGCCGGCGCTGAGCTTCCAGTCAGAGTGGGGGACGCGGCCCCGCACCGTCTGCCACAGACACCGAAATCCCGAGGACTGTGCCCTGTGGACGTTCGGTTTGCGAAATTGTCGCCGCTAACCCGGAAATTCGATTAGTCCGCTTTTCGGACACCTTCAGTAGTGCAGGCGCATGGATCAACCGATGTGGAGCAACAGTTAAACTCCGGACGCGCCTTGAGAAGGAGGGCAGTTCAAATGCCTGTCAAAGTATCCTGATTTATTTTCCCGCATAAGGCAAATAATTGGGATACTGTCTTTGAATTTGTGTCTCGAATCTGAACCTGTGCTACCTTTCTAAGAGCCCGTCGTCGACGAGATCTGTCTTTCGCAATAACGGCATTTAATACCATACGTCAGTTACTTTTTATTGTCCTACAGTCAACGTTTCCGACGGGTGGAAGCAGGAAATTGAAGGCATTAACAATAATTGACTCAATGCGTAGTTTTTAATGCGGCCCAGTGACACAGCCATTAACTGTTACGCCTATAGCAACAATCTAAACACTGCTCACTTTCGTCCTCAGAGCAAGGAATTTAGTAGAAGATGGCTATTCACTACTTTAGCGTTGAGTGGGTCAACAAATAAATCTGATTACGATTCAGTGTATTCATTCTAGAAGGAAACAGTGAGACTGAAAATGAAAACTAGTTTGAGAAGGAGGGTCGTGAATATTTTTGACTGAACATCCCATAATATTAAGTCATACAAGCAGTAGATACAAGCAATGAAGTAAATCGCCAGTAATGCACAGCACAACACAGTTGAAGAGTCATATTTTCGAACTCCCGTAGTTGTCTTCCTTTGTGACGCAGGTCGAAATTTGGCTCAAAGGGGCTTAAAATCTTTCTCTGCAATGACGACCCTCGGGCTCTGTGACACCGAAAACAACTCTTGCAAAGAAAAAGCCCGAGCTCACGTATGAGACTGCTTAATGATGTCACTTTGGCACCAAATTTCACCACAATCCTTCCCAACGCCACCGTGGTCGTACAACATCATGGGGAGGTCGTCAGACCGCTTCATATGCAAACTCAGCCCTTCTTTCGACTCCTCTGCGATGGAGGTCAGAACCACGAAGTCCAACGTTGAAATCACGCCGTTGTATTATGGGTGGCGGAGGAAAACACTTCTGGCATAACACCGATCGGTATCAACATGATAGGTCTCAGTGGTTGGCATAAAGGGGGGTCAAGGAAACCATCCCTTTCCTTCGGGTGTTGATTCCCACACATTTCGCGCTCGAAAAGGCAGTTTACAGAACAATAACGACGTTCTGTACAACCTTTACTGATATCTCTCGTACGATTCATCATTTCTCTAAGGACATCTTGGGACTGAAACCTCATTGAATGTGGTCGCACCCCTCTGGAGTGTAGCATGACAGCAATGAGTGCTCTAGAACATAGGGTGGAATCCGTAAGGACCGTTCAAAACCATTCGACGAAATTTGAACGTGATCCGAAGCAACAAAGGGTGTGCATACTTTTTTCAGCCGTCCTTCTTCGCGCCCTCCTGTCACGTGATCACGAGAGGGCGCTATATTGACGCATGCGCGAATAAAACGGCAAAGGGTCGCGCTAAGACCTCCGATTTCAACAACACCCTACGTGCCACCAGCGTATCATTGTTGGATACTTAAAAAATGTCCCTGTATAAAGACAGCCAGTCATTGAATCCTAGGCACCGGCGTGACAGGTAATCCTTTCAACAGCCCTCAGGTTTCGCATGCAGCTGGCAAACGCGAGTCCAGCGACGTAGTGCCACTCAGCTATGAGGGTCGAAATGATTGCCTGTCACACTAACGACGAAAAATGAATGACTGCCTGTCTTTATACAGGTACAACTTTAAAGTGCTCACCAAAGGTGCGAGGGTGGCACCAAGGGTGGTGCCGAACTGAGATTCTTAAAGGTACCCTTTGTCGTATGTGTCAGTGTAGCCCCCCCCCCTCTCCCTCCCGCCTGTTAAGACGCCACAGAAGGGCTGAAAAAGCGTAAACACCCATTACTGCGTCATATCACGTTCAGATTTCATCGACTGGTTCCATCCCGTACACCAGAGTAGACACTGCGGTCGCGCTATAAATGGAATTGCAGGACGACGATGTGCATAGAGAAGCGTTGAATCGTCCGGGAGCGGAATGGGGTGGGGGGGGGGGGGTGTCAGCAGTGTCAAACGTTATCAAGAACGTCGTCCACTTGCTCATTGCACTGTGAACTGTCGTTTCGACCGTGAAATGTGTGGGAATCAACTTGGCAATGTAAGGGATGGTTGCACCGACGCCCTTTATGTCACCCCCTGAAGCCTATTCCTGTCTGTCCGCAATGTTTTTTCTCGGCAACCAATACGACAACCACGAGATTCAACTCTGGGCGTCAGCGGCTCTGACCTCCACCGTATAGACGTCAAAATGAGGTGTGACATGAGGGTAAGAGGGGGTGTGACGACATTCCCGTCGTGTGACGCGTCCTCCGTGGCGTTGGGTAGAATTTTGGTGAAATTTGGTGGCAATATGACACCATTAACCCACTTGACACCTCACATAAGCTTATGAGCAGTGGCCTTTCATATACAGGGTGGTCCATTGATAGTGAACGGGACAAATATCTCACGAAATAAGCATCAAACGAAAAAACTACAGGGAACGAAACTCGTCTAGCTTGAAAGGGGAAATCAGATGACGTTATGGTTGGCCCGCAAGATGGCGTTGCCATAGTTCAAATGGATATCAACTTCGTTTTTTTTTTTTAAATAGGAACTCTCATTTTTATTACATATTCCTCTAGTACGTAAAGAAATATGAATGTTTTAGTTGGACCACTTTTTTCGCTTTGTGATAGATGGCGCTGTAATAGTCACAAACGTATAAGTACGTGGTATCACGTAACATACCGCCAGTGCGGACGGCATTTGCTTCGTGATACATTACCCGTGTTAAAATGGACCGTTTACCAACTGCGGAAAACGTCGATATCGTGTTGATGTATGGGTATTGTGATCAAAATGCACAACGGGAGTGTGCTATGTATGCTGCTCGGTATCCTGGACGACATCATCCAAGTGTCCGGACCGTTCGCCGCATAGTTACGTTATTTAAGGAAACAGGAAGTGTTCAGCCATATGTGAAACGTCAACCAACCAGGTGTTTTAGCTGCTGTCGCGGCTAATCCGCACATCAATAGCAGACAAATTGCGCGAGAATCGGGAATCTCAAAAATGTCGGTGTTGAGAATGTTACATCAACATCGATTGCACCCGTACCATATTTCTATGCACCAGGAATTGCATGGCGACGACTTTGAAAGTCGTGTACAGTTCTGCCACTGGGCACAAGAGAAATTACTGGACGGTGACAGATTTTTTGCACGCGTTCTATTTAGCGACGAAGCGTCATTCCCCAACAGCGGTAATGTAAACCGGCATAATATGACTATTGGGGAAAGGAAAATACACGATGGCTGCGACAAGTGGAACATCAGTGACCTTGGCGGGTTAATGTAAGGTGCGGCATTATGGGAGGAAGGATAATTGGCCCCCATTTTATCGATGGCAATCTAAATGGTGCAATGTATGCTGATTTCCTACGTAATGTTCTACCGATGTTACTACAAGATGTTTCACTGCATGACAGAATGGCGATGTACTTCCAACATGATAGATGTCCGGCACATAGCTCGCGTGCGGTTGAAGCGGTATTGAATAGCGTATTTCCTGACAGGTGGATTGGTCGTCGAAGCACCATACCATGGCGCGCACGTTCACCGGATCTGACGTCCCCGGATTTCTTTCTGTGGGGAAAGTTGAAGGATATTTGCTATCGTGATCCACCGTCAACGCCTGACAACAAGCGTCAGCGCATTGTCAATGCATGTGCCAACATTACAGAAGGCGAAATACTCGCTGTTGAGAGGAATGTCGTTACACGTATTGTCAAATGCATTGAGGTTGACGGACATCATTTTGAGCATTTATTGCATTAATGTGGTATTTACAAGTAATCACGCTGTAACAGTATGCGTTCTCAGAAATGATAAGTTCACAAAGATACATGTATCACATTGGACAACCGAAATAAAATGTTCAAACGTACCTGAGTTCTGTATTTTAATTTAAAAAACCTACCTGTTACTAACTGTTTGTCTAAAATTGTGAGTCATATGTTTGTGCCTATTACAGCGCCATCTATCACAAAGCGAAAAAAGTGGTCCAACTAAAACATTCATATATCTTTACGTTCTACACGGATATGTAATAAAAATGGGGGTTCCTATTTAAAAAAAGGAAACGCAGTTGATATCCGTTTGACCTATGGCAGCGCCATCTAGTCGGCCAACGACAGCGCCATCTGGTTTCCCCCTTCAAGCTAGACAAGTTTCGTTCTTTGTAGTTTTTTTCGTTTGATGCTTATTTCGTGAGATATTTGTCCAGGTCACGATCAATGGACCACCCTGTATATCGACACCTTGCTGTTTGAAGCGTCGCTGAGTCCGAGGTTGACGTCACAGGACGCCATGCCTTTGCACAGTTATACAGTAATGTTGCAAGCATCTTTTAGTGAAATTTCGAGCCTCTGTGTCGTAATCAGAGACAATTATGGGGTTTCGAAAAAGTGAAACTTCAGTTGTGTTGCGCAGTGTAGTACTAAAATGTAGCATTTCTTAACCGAAATATATAGCAAATAATATCATACACGAATAAATGACTTAACATGATGTATTTTCTTTCTGTAATTGAGACCGGAGGCGCGCACTTTTTTTCATAGGTTTCTGGATTCAGGTGTCGTTGCTTAGAATACACTGGGAAAACATGTAGATAGTCGGTTTTTCCTTCACTCTATTTGCAAGTGTGACTAATGAGGGATAACTAGCAGCGGACAAAGTACCCTCCTCCTACACCATATAGGGAATGTAGACGCAGATGTATACCTGTTGACCTGAAACGACTTCTCAGTTTAAAGTATAAAGGTCATGCAGTACGTTGACAATCTATATATTTACAAAGAGCGCAAAACACTTGCAGGTGTCCTGCTTAAAATGGAGTCGACATATTTGGAAGAATGTTGACCAACATCTCACAGAGATCTATAGACCTGACTCCGTGACGGCTCCATTCATAATTGAGGATTCATGTATTGAGCTGGCGTGTGATGACATTTCTAAGACCGAACAACTCTTATGCCCACGTTAACGTGGCCTCCGCAAGCACCGATTGTGTCACACTCAACTTCCTCTTTCGTTCAAGAAATCCGGAGGTCAGCAGATTGAGGAAATCGTATTGATTCTGAATTTCTTGACTTTCAGATAGTCTTCGATACAGTTCCACACCCTCGCCTTGTAAACAAAATGCATATGTGCGGAATCGTCTTACACATAAGCCCCTGGATTGATTTCTTAACTAACAGAACTAGGATTGTCATTTTTAATGCAAAGGCATCGTCAAAACCAGAGACAGAGTCTAGTTTACTTCAACGCAGTGTGATATGACCGCTGCTATTCGTGGTGTTTACCGGGTCGGAAAATTAAAGCTGACCCGAAAAACATGTGTAAGATCGACCGTTATTAATGTACAAGAGAAAGTACTGGAAACCTCGATTACGATGCACTAATCGATCGCTGTCATCTATCTACGAATGCGTAACTCTCACATTCTCTGTCTCGAGTAATTTTCTCTCATTACATTCGAATGAGAGAGAAGAGCAGACGTTAGTGACATGGTACTACTTTTCCTGCGGCCGCAGAGAAAGATGAAGCGAGGAAAAGATTCAGTTCGCGCCAGAACCAGCCGTATACATTAAGCCGTATGAGACAGCATGATGTTGTGTTATCTAAGAACTATAAAATGGTCACAAGTCAGAAATCGAACTCAGGGAAATTTAAGAGGGTTTTATAATTCAGAATACATATGACAGGAAATAGGTTCAATTCACAGTTTTAAATTAATGCTTCCCCGGCGATTTATCAACATCAAATAGGCTCTTAACTAAATTACGGTATCTGCTAAGATACACTTTGAATCCGATAAATATGTTTTGTCCAGTTCACACGATTAACTAAGAGCTACAAATTAATCGCATTACTGAAATTAAAATGTTAATTATTATCTCAGAACAAATATAGGAACATTCTTATAACAGCTGCTCTTCTCAGTTCATTCTTGACAAAGTACAATATATTAATAGAAGTAATTCATCTATTTTACGGACAAATGTGTGGCTCCTAAGCCATCTCAGAGACGATAACGAATTTGCAGTCTGTGCATTCCTTCCAAAAAAACTTTTCAATGCAAGACAAAGCAATGCTCATGAAAAAACAGTGTGTGTTCGTTGCCGAGTGTTATACAAAGCACAACTCGTGGAAAACTTATGCGGTAATGTTTGCGCAAGAGTTTAAGACTGGAAGTGTTTTGGCAAAACCTTCAGAAAAGTCTTCAACGCAGAATTTAGTGAAAAATTGGAATAAACGGTCTCTGTAGCGAATAAAATCCCCAGCTATCCGAAAAGAGTTCGAACACCAGAGAAAACTTCTTGATTGAAGTTAACTGTGGAACGAACTAAACCTCAACGCCGTTTATCTGAGCAGTGGGAATTAACAGATCGTCGTCACGAAAAGTTAGCAAAAAGAATCTACATCTGTATTCCTACAAATTTACTGTTGTGGATGACTTAAAGCATCTAAACGAACTTTCACCTATTGAGGTCTGCCCGTGGTATCTAAGTAAGTGGAATCAAACTTTTGCTGCCTCGGTTTTTAATTTCTTCAGAAGAGACCTGGTAAAGCGTATATGAACTCACGGAACATGTGCCATTAATCGTCATAAAATCCACGTCAGTACTTTGGAGAACCTTTGCATTATATCTGTGCTCAAATGTCCGACGTCCGCATTATAACACGATCCTTTCACTAAATTATTAAAGCTGTCCGATATGTCGAGAAACTGTTCAATGCATATGTGGATAAACTGCTGTATGGATACTTTCAGCGAGACGGAGCGAGAGCACACACCGACTTACCTTGACAAACTTGCCACATATGTATGAGGTGTTCAAAGAAGAAAGGACAATCAACATATGTAGCGCAGTCTCAAACTCACCTCGCTCGCCTGACCTCTCCCTCTGTGATTTTTACCTGTAGAATAAATTTTGGGTCAGGTGTACTCCAATAATCTTCACGCACTGAAAGAGCTGCAGCAGAACACCGAAAACACTATCTCCATCTACATCTACATTTATACTCCGCAAGCCACCCAACGTTGTGCCACTGTTATTACCTCCCATTGCTGTTCCAGTCGCGTATGGTTCACAGGAAGAACGACTGCCGGAAAGCCTCCGTGCGCGCTCGAATCTCGCTAATTTTACATTCGTGATCTCCTCGGGAGGTATAAGTAGGGGGAAGCAATATATTCGATACCTCATCCAGAAACGCACCCTCTCGAAACCTGGACAGCAAGCTACACCGCGATGCAGAGCGCCTCTCTTGCAGTGTCTGCCACTTGAGTTTGCTAAACATCTCCTTAACGCTATCACACTTACCAAATAACCCTGTGACGAAACGCGCAGCTCTTCTTCGGATCTTCTCTACCTCCTCTGTCAACCCGACCTGGTACGGATCCCACACTGATGAGCAATAATTATAGATCGAACAAGTGTTTTGTAAGCCACCTCCTCTGTTGATGGACTACATTTTGTAAGGACTCTCCCAATGAATCTCAACCTGACACCTGCCTTACCAAAAATTAATTTTATAGGATCATTCCACTTGAAATCGTTTCGTACGCATACTCCCACATATTTTACGGAAGTAACTGCTACCAGTGTTTGATTCGCTATCATATAATCATACAATAAAGGATCCTTCTTTCTATGAATTCGCAATACATTACACTTGTCTATGTTAAGGGTCAGTTGCCACTCCCTGCACCAAGTGCCTATCCGCTGCAGATCTTCCTGCATTTCGCTGCGATTTTCTATTGCTGCAACTTCTCTGTATACTACAGCATCATCCGCGAAAAGCCACATGGAACTTCCGACACCATCTACTAGGTCATTTACATACACTCCTGGAAATGGAAAAAAGAACACATTGACAACGGTGTGTCAGACCCACCATACTTGCTTCGGACACTGCGAGAGAGCTGTACAAGCAATGATCACACGCACGGCACAGCGGACACACCAGGAACCGCGGTGTTGGCCGTCGAATGGCGCTAGCTGCGCAGCATTTGTGCACCGCCGCCGTCAGTGTCAGCCAGTTTGCCGTGGCATACGGAGCTCCATCGCAGTCTTTAACACTGGTAGCATGCCGCGACAGCGTGGACGTGAACCGTATGTGCAGTTGACGGACTTTGAGCGAGGGCGTATAGTGGGCATGCGGGAGGCCGGGTGGACGTACCGCCGAATTGCTCAACACGTGGGGCGTGAGGTCTCCACAGTACATCGATGTTGTCGCCAGTGGTCGGCGGAAGGTGCACGTGCCCGTCGACCTGGGACCGGACCGCAGCGACGCACGGATGCACGCCAAGACCGTAGGATCCTACGCAGTGCCGTAGGGGACCGCACCGCCACTTCCCAGCAAATTAGGGACACTGTTGCTCCTGGGGTATCGGCGAGGACCATTCGCAACCGTCTCCATGAAGCTGGGCTACGGTCCCGCACACCATTAGGCCGTCTTCCGCTCACGCCCCAACATCGTGCAGCCCGCCTCCAGTGGTGTCGCGACAGGCGTGAATGGAGGGACGAATGGAGACGTGTCGTCTTCAGCGATGAGAGTCGCTTCTGCCTTGGTGCCAATGATGGTCGTATGCGTGTTTGGCGCCGTGCAGGTGAGCGCCACAATCAGGACTGCATACGACCGAGGCACACAGGGCCAACACCCGGCATCATGGTGTGGGGAGCGATCTCCTACACTGGCCGTACACCACTGGTGATCGTCGAGGGGACACTGAATAGTGCACGGTACATCCAAACCGTCATCGAACCCATCGTTCTACCATTCCTAGACCGGCAAAGGAACTTGCTGTTCCAACAGGACAATGCACGTCCGCATGTATCCCGTGCCACCCAACTTGCTCAAGAAGGTGTAAGTCAACTACCCTGGCGAGCAAGATCTCCGGATCTGTCCCCCATTGAGCATGTTTGGGACTGGATGAAGCGTCGTCTCACGCGGTCTGCACGTTCAGCACGAACGCTGGTCCAACTGAGGCGCCAGGTGGAAATGGCATGGCAAGCCGTTCCACAGGACTACATCCAGCATCTCTACGATCGTCTCCATGGGAGAATAGCAGCCTGCATTGCTGCGAAAGGTGGATATACACTGTACTAGTGCCGACATTGTGCATACTCTGTTGCCTGTGTCTATGTGCCTGTGGTTCTGTCAGTGTGATCATGTGATGTATCTGACCCCAGGAATGTGTCAATAAAGTTTCCCCTTCCTGGGACAATGAATTCACGGTGTTCTTATTTCAATTTCCAGGAGTGTATATTGTGAAAAGCAATGGTCCCATAACACTCCACTGTCGCACGCCAGAGGTTACTTTAACGTCTGTAGACGTCTCTCCATTGAGAACAACATACTGATTCCCTGCTCTGCGAAAAATTCGGGTCTGTTTGTTATCAGTAGGTCCAAGATGTTATTTTCACGAGTCGGTTCTCTGTTTAAATGCTCGAGGTATGCACTCAGTATAATGTCACTCGATGCTCTGTCCCTGCCGGCCGGGGTGGCCGAGCGGTTCTAGGCGCTACAGTCTGGAACCGCGCAACCGCTACGGTTGCAGGTTCGAATCCTGCCTCGGGCATGGATGTGTGTGATGTCCTTAGGTCAGTTAGGTTTAAGTAGTTCTAAGTTCTAGGGGACTGATGACCTCAGAAGTTAAGTCCCATAGTGCTCAGAGACATTTTTTTGCTCTGGCCCTACATCTGAGTGTCCCAGTCTATATCTGATAAATTGAAATCTCCACCTAAGACTATAACATGCTGAAGAAATTTATGTGAAATGTATAACAGATTTTCTCTCAGTTGTTCTGCCACTAATGTTATTGAGTCGTGAGGTCGGTAAAAGGAGCCAATTATTAACCTAGCTCGGTTGTTGAGTATAACCTCCACCCACAATAATTCACAGGAACTATCCACTTCTACTTCACTACAGGATAAACTACTACTAACAGCGACGAACACTCCACCACCGGTTGCATGCAATCTATCCTTTCTAAACACCGTCTGTACCTTTGTAAAAATTTCGGCAGAATTTATCTCTGGCTTCAGCCAACTTTCCGTACCTACAACGATTTCAGCTTCGGTGCTTTCTGTCAGCGCTTGAACTTCCAGTACTTTACCAACGCAGCTTCGACAGTTTACAATTACAATACCGATTGCTGCTTGGTCCCCGCATGTCCTGACTTTGCCCCACACCCTTTGAGGCTGTTGCCCTTTCTGTACTTTCCCGAGGCCATCTAACCTAAAAAAACGCCCAGTCCATGCCACACAACCCCTGCTACCCGTGTAGCCGCCTGCTGTGTGTAGTGGACTTCTGACCTATCCAGTGGAACCCGAAACCCCACCACCCTATGGCGCAAGTCGAGGAATCTGCAGCCCACACGGTCGCAGAACCGTCTCAGCCTCTGATTCAGACCCTCCACTCGGCTCTGTACCAAAGGTCCGCAATCAGTCCTGTCGACGATGCTGCAGATGGTGAGCTCTGCTTTCATCCCGCTAGCGAGACTGGCAGTCTTCATCAAATCAGATAGCCGCCGGAAGCCAGAGAGGATTTCCTCCGATCCACAGCGACACACATCATTGGTGTCGACATGAGCGACCACCTGCAGATGGGTGCACCCTGTACCCTTCATGGCATCCGGAAGGACCCTTTCCACATCTGGAATGACTCCCCCCGGTGTGCACTCTACTCCTCAGCTAGAACTGCTACGCATGCCTCACAGTCTTATAAATCGACCGGAGCGCTGTGTCGTAGTCAACGATGGCAGTTTCCAGCATCTTCTGTGTTGCTCACTAGCAAGGGTCTATCTCGCGTCAGTCTTATTGTACACCGGTCATCCACAACATTATGATCACCGACCTACTATCAATAGAAACCAGTCCAGGCGACAGGAGCGTCACCTGGCGAGGAATGACTGCTAGTCAGACACACACACGATGCATACACTATCAGTGAGCGTGTTGTCCAGCTGTAGAATGGGGGAGGCGCGCGATCTATCTGAGTTTGACCAAGGGCAAATTGTGATGGCCCGGAAGCTTTGCACGAGCATTTCGGGAACAGCACGATTTGTCGTCATGTATTCGAGGAGAGCTGAAGAGAGTGTCTTCAACACGTGGCGAAACCAAGGTGAAACCACGTCTAGATGGGCGGCCAATCCTCGTTACAGGTTTCGTACGTCTTAGGCTGGGCAGACTGATAAAACAGGACATCATACTTTAATTCTCGATAGAATACAAGTGCATCTGAACACAAGGTGCAACGAACACAGCTAACGATGGGCCCCCGCAGCCGACAACCCACGCATGTGCCAATGTTAACACCACGACATCGGCAGCTACCACTGAAATGTCACGTGACCATCGACACTGGACGTTGGCGCAGTGGCAGCGAGTTGCGTGGGTTGATGAATCCCGATACCTTCTTCAGCGTGCCAATGGGAGGACGCGAATTCGTCGTCTTCCAGTGGAGCAGCTGCTTGATGCCTGTTCTGTGGGATGGAGAGAAGCTGGCTGCAGCTCTGTTCTGCCCTGGGGAACATTCATGTGGGCACCTGTGGGTCCAGCGGAGATCGTGCAAGGCACCACGACGGCCAAGAAGTTTCATGAACAGATTGCAGACCACGTACACCCCTTCATGACGATCATGATTCCCAACGACTGTGGCATTTTTCAACTAGACAATGCGCCATTGTACAAGGCCAAGAATGTGATGCAGTGGTTCGAGGAACACAGTGGCGAGTTCCAGTTTATGTGCTGGCCCACCAATTCGCCAGATTTATACCCGATAGAACACATCTGGAATGTGATTGAACGTAGCGTCAGAGCTTACACCCCTCCCCCTTCCTACACCGCCGGCCGGTGTGGCCGTGCGGTTAAAGGCGCTTCAGTCTGGAACCGCGTGACCGCTACGGTCGCAGGTTCGAATCCTGCCTCGGGCATGGATGTGTGTGATGTCCTTAGGTTAGTTAGGTTTAATTAGTTCTAAGTTCTAATGGACTGATGACCTCAGAAGTTAAGTCGCATAGTGCTCAGAGCCATTTGAACCATTTGAACCTTCCTACACCCTGGTCCACACCCTGGAATTTGTGCGAATTAGGCGACTTATGTGAGCAGATGGGTTGCCAACTCGCTCCAACGACCTACCAGATCCTCATGCTTCCATACCACTAGGTGTCGCCGCCGTCATCCGTGCCAAAGGTGGACATACCACCTACTAGATAGGAGGTCGTAATGTTCTGGCTGATCAGTTCTATTTTGTCAGCCCTGTATAAATGGCCTGGCAGATAACACAAAAACGAAGTATCGTAATATCACCAGGTGCCTACATATCCTGGGGAACTACGAGTTTTCTTACCAGCTTACTAACTTTACAATTTACGTATGTTTTAGGCTGCCGCAGAGAAGAGATTAAAAATTGGTAGGGTGGACCAACAAGAACGTTTGAAAGAACAGCCTAGAGAAAGGGAGCTAATTTGTTCTCGTTAAGAATATCTTGATAACGTTTCTGCCCCTATGAGCCTTTTCGCAGTCTACATTTCTGATTTACAGGAAAGTGATATTTTTAGATACTTGTCATAAGATGCAGAGACCTTTGAATATTGTCATCGCCTGATATTAATATTGCCAACTGACTCTAAACACAAATAAATGAAATGTATTGCGTAATAATAGATCAAAAGACCCGATATTGTTGCACTACAGTGAAACAGTCACAACTTTCAGGAGTCTACGAACTACGACCGAAGCGATTAAAATTGCACTAGCACTGAAAACTAATAGAAGGATTTATTGCCAAAACGCTATGGAAGGTTAACCATGTGCGATTCACCTACGAAACAAATCGTCCACAAAAAAAGCAACAGCTCAATTCTTGAGTACTATTTCTCAACATGCTAATAGTAGGAAACTTTCAAAGAATATCTGCACCGTTCCTAATTGGTATTTTAGTCAACGTCGGTGTCACGGAAATTCTCAAAAAATTACAGTGGGAAGTTACAAGGAAGGCGTTAGGTATCGTGGAGTGCGTCACTCACAAAGTGCGGAGACCCTGCATCCAAAACGAGCCAAGAACTATACCATTTACTCCAACATACGCTACCTGATCAAATGCATCCTGACGCTTATTAATGGACAGTAATATGGGGCGTGTCCACCATTCGCATTTATGATGGCTTGAACTCTGCTGGAGCACTTTCAATGTTTGTGAGTGTCTTTGAGGAAATATAGACCATTTTTCCTCAAGAGCAGAAAACCAGAGAAAGTACTTATGTTGGACGCTGGACTCTGCCGTGAAGTCAGCATTTCAGTACGGCCCAAAGACGTTCCATTGGATTCAAGCCTGTACTCTGTGCAGACCAGTCCATCACAGGTTTGTTATCATCTTCAAACCATTGCCTCACATGTATTGCTTTATGACAGTGCGTACTATCATGCTGATATAAATAGCCGTCGCCTCTGAACTATTGCTCTACTGTACTTAGTATATAATGCTGAAAATGAATTCATATCCTACTGCATTCAGCGTTTTCCTGTGTGCAATAAAGAGAACACACAAATCACCCCCATACTGTAATACCATCTCCACCATACTTCACTAAACTGTGATTCCTTCCGCTGAGGCCGGCCGGTGTGGTCGTGCGGTTCTAGGCGCTTCAGTCTGGAACCGTGTGGACGCTACGGTCGCAGGTTCGAATCCTGCCTCGGGCATGGATGTGTGTGATGTCCTTAGGTTAGTTAGGTGTGGTTTCACAGCCAGACACCACACTTTCTAGGTGGTAGCCTTTAAATCGGCCGCAGTACGTGAGTATACGTCGGACCCGCGTGTCGCCACTATCAGTGATTGCAGACCGAGCGCCGCCACACGGCAGGTCTCGAGAGACTTCCTAGCACTCGCCCCAGCGGTACAACCGACTTTTCTAGCGATAGTTCACTGACAAAATACGCTCTCATTTGCCGAGACGATAGTTAGCATAGCCTTCAGCTACGTCAATTGCTACGACCTAGCAAGGCGCCATTACCAGTTACTATTGATGCCGGTAAAACATGTACCGTCAAGAGCGATGTTCACCATTTATGGATTAAAGTTAAGTATTCCACAGCTACGTCCTTTTTTTTCCTAGTCTAATTTCCTTGACCTGTTCCAGACCTCACGCCAGCCTGCGTGAGCTAAAACGCGTGCCTTTCGGCTTCCTCTCAAACCCGGGTTGGCTCTCTTGCCAATCCACAACATTAGGTTTAATTAGTTCTAAGTTCTAGGCGACTGATGACCTCAGAAGTTAAGTCGTATAGTGCTCAGATCCATTTGAACCATTTGAACCTTCCGCGGATTTCATGCGATTTACAATCGTTGTGTGTGAGTACATGAGGTGCGCCTCATCTTAGTTTATCTGTAGTGTTTCTTCACGTTTCCACTTCGCAGTTGCGCGTCACTAACAGTCGACTTGGGCAGCTTTAGGGTTGAAATGTCCCTGGTGTATTTCTTATTCAAGTGACATCCAATGACTGGTCCACGTTCGAAGTCACAGAACTCTCCTGATCGACACATTCTGTGTTTTTGCTTCTCTACTGACAGCGCTATAGTTCCCACCTCCTCATATACTAGTGAAACTGTCTAGTGGTTACTTTTCATCAGACAGTGTACATCTCACGTAAACTGCACAACGCTGAAGTGCCAACTATCTTTCTTCTCTCATACCATCCGCAAATGGAAAAAGGCGAGGGATTGTGTTGAAGATATTGGGACTCTATGTATGGAAGGCGAAGAACGAAGTGCTAGTATTGGTGTAAGATGATTATGTAGTTAGTCGTTCGTAACGTTCAATCTATATATCGAACAACCAATAATGCAAATGAACGACAATTGAAGGAGTGGGATTAAAATTCAGTGTTAAAAGACATCGGTGATATAGTTCTTTGATGTCATTGCTATCCTCAGGAAGAGTGAGAAGAACTACAGCTTCTGTTCAATGGAACGAAGGTAGTGAAAAAGAGCAGAAACAAAATTAGCAATAAACTTAACATCAGAATTGAGAAATACGAAGTAGATGAAGTGAAAGAATTCATAGACTTTGGAAGCAAAGTAACACATGACGGAGGAAGCAAGGAGAACAAGAAGCAGACTAGCAGAGACCAAGGCGAAAAGAATTTTACGTCTGAAATACAAGATTGTGTGTAAGGGAAACAGAAAAGAACGGAATCGAAGTGTTTATGATAGGGTGCTGTAATAGAATGTTAAAAATTAAGCGGACTCGTGCAATAAGCAACGAGGAGGTTCGCTACAGAATTGGTGAGAAAATGAATATGCGGTAAAGATTGACAAGAAGAATAGACAGAAGGATAGCACATCAAGGATAATTTCCATGGTACGTGAGAACGCTGTAGAGAATAACAACTTTAGGGGCAGACGGAAACTGGAATATATCCAACAAGTAATTGAGGTTTGAGCCGTTCCAGCACATTCCTGGGTATCGTTATTAGAGAGTCTTGCAAAGAGTGCACTGTGGAGCTTGAGGTAGAATTGCAGCAGTGTTGATTGATCCGGGCTTGCAGCCTGTTGTTAGCCTACTAACGAGACAGGGAACACGTGGTCCGCTGGAGTAGCTGCCTTTTGTGTTAGAGCTGTAGCCGCAACCACGAGCGATTATGGCACCGCGAGTCGTGTCCGCCGTGTGGTTTTCTAGTTCATTGAGATGTGGTGGTGTTGCCTGCCATGCCAGAGCAAGTGGCCCTGTTAAACTAAGTATCTCAGTGCGGGGGGTTTCCCTCGTACAAACGAGTGGCCAATTTTTCGAATGTGAAACTTCTTTTCTTATTTTCCCCTGTTGGCTGAAGCTAGTGTTTGGCTTGGCATATCTTCTGTCTACCCCTGTCTATAACAATGTGTTTTACACGCTGAAAAGGACTGTTACGTTTTATTGGGATGTTAAATTGTCAATCTTCCCGTCATTCCAAAAAGGTTAAATATTTATTGCGTCGGTAGCGCTGAGGTCGTCCATCAGATGGCTACACATATGTTACGCTATTTGTCTCAGGTTGTTACTCTTCGATTCTGTAGTTTTAGGGAACCAGTTGCGCCAAAGGTACGCGCAAGCTTCGATATACTTTAAGCTAATTGATGTACAAGTCAGCTTGACCTTTTTTCAGAGTTTTGTGCTGGACATCTATTTTAAAGAATTTCTTATCTGCCCTTTAAATGTGTCACCAGTTGATTCTGTAAGCTTTAGTGCGCTGGTTGCGCCAAGTTTAATATAATTAATTTACACGAGTTATTTTTAAGCTCTGGAATTTTCAAGCGAACATTTATTTTAAAGAATTTGGAGACAGTCTGTAAATGCTTTCATCATTCGCAAGGAGAAAGTGTTACTGTTTGCGAAATTGCAGTAACTGTAAAATTAAATATTTGTCATGGTAGAGTTTTTATTCAGTTTTGTCATCACTATTGGTGAATCATTACCGCCACTCACACCTTTCTACAACGTGCAAAGCCAAATATTCATTTTCTTAGGGTTATATATCATTCAGCGTATTTCGACTTGAAATTGTGTTATTAACATCGTCAAGAAGCGTACTTCGAGACTTCTAAACAAGTGTTACTCTGAGATGAAGAAGTTGGCGCAAGAGTGGAATACGTGGCAGACGCATCAAAGCTGCCAGAAAAAGTATCCTCTGCCATACACCTTACGTGGTAGTGATCTGAATGTAGATACAAAATCTTCAGTAGTAAGATTTAGATGTCATAGGCTACAATAAACTATATGACGTAAACTTCTTCACAGTGGTTATACAAGGTCTATCCAAAAAGCTCAAGGAAGTTTTATTCCTGACGCATAAGCGACGTCAGCGGAGTTCCTCACAAGCGACTTCCATTCGAACTGCCTACGTATGGAGTATCGTCTTAATTGTGCGGCTGGATTGGTGAATCTTTTTTTTTCTGAAAGGTCACAGTTCATGGTAATCGGCGGAAAATGATCGAGTAAAATAGAAGTAGTATCTGGCGTTCTCCAAGGAAGTGTTCTAGGCAGCCCTCTTAGATTGTTTACAGATTATTCTCTTATTTACCGTCTTGTAAAGTCATCAGATGATCAAAACCAACCGAAAAATGATTTAGACAGGATATCCGTACGGCGCGAAAAGTGGCAATTGACTCTAAATAATGAAACGTGTGAACTCATACACATGAGTAGTAAAAGGAATCCGTAAAATTTCGATTGCACAATAAATCGCACAAATCAAAAGGCTATGAATTCACCTAAATACCCAGGAATTACACTTATGAACAACTGAAACTGGAACTATTACATAGAAAATGTTGCACGGAAAGCGAACCAAGGACTTCCTTTTATAGGCAGAAACTTAGAAAATGCAATATCTCTACTAAACAGACTGCGTACACTGCGCTTGTTCTTCTTCTTTTGGACTACTGCTGCGCAGTGCAGGCTCCGTGGTAGATAGGACTGACAGTGGACATCGAAAAAGTTCACAGAAGGGCTGCTCGTTTTGTATTATCGCGAAAGAGGGGAGATTGTGTCACAGTTGTGATACACAAGATGGGACGGCCGTCATTAAAAGAAAGGCATTTTTCGTGTCACGGAAATTTTTTCACGAAATTCCAATCACCAACCTTCTTCTCCAAATGCGAAAATATTTTGTTGACACCAGCTTACATAGCGAGAGATAATCATCGTAACAAAACAGAAATTGGAGGTCGCACGGACAGATTTAAGTGTTCCGTTTTTTCCCGCGCTCTCTTTGAGAATGGAACGGTAGAGAAATAATATGAAAGTCGTTCAGTGATCCCTCTGTCAGGAACTTAACTGTGAATTGTAGATAAGACACGTAAATGAACTATGGTGGCAGCTTGGACCAACAACTGTGAACAACACATGTTTTCATTTGACAAGTCAGTTGTGAGCAGCAATATTAATAAGTGAAACTATGACGTGTGTCAGCATTGTCGTGTCACAAATCGCAACAGAAGAACTCCTCTAAATTAAGTGCTAAAGACATTCTCCAGAATGTTCTGAAGAAGGAAAAAGTGTGTGCAAAGTTTGTCCCGCACACCTAGATTCACTAACAAAAACGACGTATTGACCCCTGCCGCGATTAAAATGAAAAGCAAGGACAGTCCTTTGCTGGAAAATATCGGCACGGATGAGGAGACTTATCGAAACAAACCTACCACAAAACGTCAAAGTACAGAAATTCACTTAAAGTGTTAATGCTCTGATGACAAGACCGACATTCGAGCCAATGTGACGCCCGAATTGAATCCCTAAGAAAGATTTATTTGACAGTTTTCACATGGACGTATGGACGTTATGTGTGTTGTACTTAATTAGGTGGGAGGGGGGAGGGGGGGGGGACAATGTAGAACGCCAAAAGTATTAAAACTATCATCTTAATACATATGATTTGGATGAGGGTCCGCCTTTATCAAAACACAATCTTGTTTTTTGCATCATCACCAGTGGGCTTTTATTTTACGTCTGTTACACTTAAAGAATGTTCTGTACTGTTTGTATACATGTAAATATTAGTTTTTAAAATCTTAATTACAGATTTTCGAAGATACACATAATGATAATCATATAAATACATACCTTTTTACCACATGTTGTAGTTTTCCTGATGTGTTATTTTTTTACAGTGATTGATTTCTTTCACAATTTGTCATCTGCAATCATATACAACTTAATGTAGATAAATTATTTGAGCAAAAACTTACAATTTGCGTCAATCCCAAGATGATCACCATCTTAATGTTTTTGTATTAGGTACTAACCCGTTTCGAAACTTTTTGATCTGACGGGTTATACCCTGGTCTTATCAGGAACTAGCTTCTGTGGAAACCACAAATTAAAGGCTCTATATGAAAGTGCTAAAAAGAAAGTACGTTTCTGAATGAAAGTTGTATCAGACTGAGCTGTAGACGGACCCTGTTTAATTTCGTTTGTCTGTGCTTTAATTCAGCTTGTGATACAACATCATGCCGTCCTGATAAGTGCCAAATCACTCAGTTTAACCTCAACACCGTAAAATTCACTCAAAAAAATGCCGTACTAGTAGAGATCAACAAACCTCGTCCTCATATACGACGTTAATATCTCAGTGTGAAATTCTTATAATAGGAGCGCAGTGTACGGAAGATAAGCAAGCATTTATCGAATATTCAACCTCTTATCAGTGTGTGTTTTATCGCTAAATATTAGCTAAACGGGGGCCTCCTCCCGTTCATGGCACAGATAGCACGTGCTTACTTCACCAGAAGTAGACCTTCGCCGTGACTAGACATCTTCGACGTTAGGTATCCTACATTGTCTGGTTAGAGTTAATTCTTAAGGATGGAGTCAATCGCAGTGTCGAAGCAAATGAACTCTGTAGTTCCCGATTTTCATCGAGAAGTAGCTTACCTATCGCACTATCTGTGTAGATTACTGGAATGACTGAAATTCTTTCTCACTGAAGTTTCATCTATGATTTTCGCACACTAGTACCAGAGCTTTCGTCAGAGGGTATGTGGAAGTAGCACTAGTGGGAAAGCGCTGTCTATGATGGCCAGTGACAGACTCTGCTACAAGGGACATAAAGTATAGAAAATGACTGAAATGCGTTAAAGTGAATAAATCGACAGGGATGGAATCACTGAGGGCACAGAGACATTATATGATATCACAGTCTCAGTTTAGCACAAACTTTCAGTTCTTACGTGCGTCGTGAGTTCCTCATTACATTGCAGGTTCAGGGTATGAACTGATTGCATCTTCACTTCTTTCCCTTTAGTTCATTCATTCCATTTGAGTCCATTAAATATTAATTGATTCAGAAAGGTACAGTGGTTGGACAAAACAAAAAAACCAACGCGATACTGGCTCCTGTGCAATGTCCTCAATACATTGCAAGTGTCTGTTGCGGTCTGAACGCTTTTTCATGGAACTGCGAGTCCGTTGTGTCGGAGCTAAGTAACTTCGAATGCGGGAAAATTTTTGGTGCTCGTATGGTTGCTGCTCTGGTAATCAAGGTAGCCGAGGTATTTAGTGTTTCAAGAGACACCGTGGCGTGTACAGGGAGAGCGGAAAAACATCATCCGCTATGTAACACGGGGACGAAAGTGCTTTTTAAGTGATCCAGACGGAAGGTCATTAAAGAGGATTGTTACGAAAAATAAGAGGACGACAGCTCCAGACTGAATGTCGCACTCGCTGACCTTGTCAGCACCATAACAACACGAAGGAAGGGCCAGCAGCTGGGAACTGCAGGGCGAGCTGGAATTTCAAAGCCACTCATCAGTGTTACAAACTCCAGGACCAGGAAAACGTGGTGCCAAAGCCATAAAAACTTGGACTACGGAGCAATGGAAGAACATCATTTGGTGAATCTTGTTTAACACTGTTTCCAACTTCTGGCCGAGTTTACCAGATCTCAATGTTATTGGCCCTGGCCGAGTTTACCAGATCTCAATGTTATTGGCCCTATGCGCTCTACCTCGTAGAGAATGATGCGTGATCACCATTAACCACAATCATTATCTGAACTTGCCTCTGTTTTGCGGGAATAATGGTATAAGATTTCCTTTAAAACCATACATTTATCCATTCCGAGACGTCTATATAATGCCAATGGTTTTCCTACAACGTATAAGGCATTGCACTGTGTCTCCTTTTTGATATATCGATATTTTTGTCCATCCTCCGCATTTCGTTAAATGATGAAGGGTTTGGGAGCGTCCGCTGTAGCCCTGTCGCTAAACTCAAAAGCAAGATCTAAGCTTACACCGGAAATCACAGTTCAGACAGCATTGGTCTGGCGGCGCTATGGTAAGGTACTGGACTAGCATTCGAGAGTACGGCTGTCCAAATCCGCACCCATTCATTCAGATTTAGGTTGTCCATTGTTTCCTTAAATGGCGTATGCCAAATGCTGCGATGATTCCATTAAAAAGCAGACTCCCGATTTCCTACCCTGATCCGTTCTTGTGCCCCCGCCTCTAATTACCTCCAAGTCTATAAAACGGTAAGCACGAATCTTCCTTGCTCTTGTTAACAGTAATATATGCACTCAAGTATGCTTCTCGACAAGTAGAAAAATATATTTTCATACTTTGCTAACATAAATTGGCGCCAGCAGGGTAGCCAGTTCTGAATAAAGACACATTGCGGTATTTTAAGGAACCAAGTTGTAGGTATTTTCACTGGTACGGAGGAAATTTTAAGCAGCAACAGTACGGGCTGTGGAGTGAAATTGGCTCGGAGTTGTGGAAGTGTAAGTATAATTTATCCGAGACGCCTTATATTGGCAGCTCTGTTGCTAAACAAAACTGTTAAAATTTTAAGTAAAGCACGTCGATATTTGATTACTTAAAACAGGCACAATAGGAATAATTTAACAATAATATTCAATCAGTGCCAAAATCTTCCGTGAGAGATATAGTAATACCTACAACTCAAATAACACTGGAACTAAATCAGACTTCGGAGGTATATTACAGTGCCAAAATCTTCCGTGAGAGATATAGTAATACCTACAACTCAAATAACACTGGAACTAAATCAGACTTCGAAGGAATATTACAAAATCTCACAATACACGTTTCAGGTCTGGCTCAGTGTTACAGAAATCCTCAACTAGAGGACGTAAGAGACAAAGACACAATCAGAATTAAAATTTAAATTACATAGTTTAGATACAGGATGCTACGCTATGATAAAGTACACAAGCAATCCTCGTTTGGGACAATATTCTTGCGAGACTGAAGACCTGATCGCTAGCGCGCATATATGCCATGTAACCTAACAGAAGAAATTGAAATAGTAAGCTCCTAACAAGAAATTAAAAGAGCTAAACAGCAACCATGAAAGGTAGTGTCACGCTTGAGCAAAAACTTCGTGCTTTAAGAGCAATGTTTCAGCAGTATCAACATTAAGTCATCACTAGCCTTCCGAAAAAATGTTGCAATGACGATTATCAATGCAAGCAAAGTCACTTTAGCTGCTGGAACCTTTCGGGACGTGAGGTCGTGGTCCAAGAAACTCTATTGTTCCTGACGATTCGTCCAGGACTGCGCTGGACATCCTCAGAGGCGCTCCTCCGCTGAGTCTTGCCGACTGACCGTCGAACGTCCGAGAGCGACATGTATACTGTAGAAAGGGGAGAGTGGTCGAAGTAACACGTGATGAGCACAAATAGTCCTTGTCAAAGGTAAAATTAACTATCAACTGTCATCTTGTCAAAGATACACTATGTGATCAAAAGTATCCAGACACCCGACTGAAAACGACTTACAAGTTCGTGGCGTCCTCCATCGGTAATGCTGGAATTCAACAAGGTGTTAACCCACCCTTACCTTGACAACAGCTTCCACTCTCGCAGGCGTACGTGCAACCATATGCTGTAAGGTTTCTTGGGGAATGGCAGCCCATTCTTCACGGAGTACTGCACTGAGGAGAGATATCGATGTCAGTCGATGAGGCCTGGCGCGAAGTCGGCGTTTCAAAACATCCCAAAGTTGTTCTATAGGATTCAAGTGCAGGCCAGTCCATTACAGGGATGTTATTGTCGTGTAACCAGTCTGCCACAGGTCGTGCTCGATCGTGTTGAAGGATGCAATCGCCATCCTTGAAATGATCTTCAACAGTGGGAAGCAAGAAGGTGCTTAAAACATTAATGTAGTCCTATGCTGTGATAGTGCCACACAAAACAAAAAGGGGTGCAAGCTACCACCATTAAAAACATGACCACACCATAACAACACCGCCTTCGAATTTTAATGTTGGCACTACACACGCTGGCATATGACGTTCAGCAGGCATTTGCCATACCCACACCCTGCCATCGGATCGCCACATTGTGTACCGTGATTCATCAGTCCACACAACGTTTTATCACTGTTCAATGGTCCAATGTTTACGCTCCTTACACCAAGAGAGGCGTCGTTTGGCATTTACCGGCGTTATGTGTGGCTTACGAGAAGCTGCTCGACCGCGAAATCAAAATGGTTCAAATGGACTTAACATCTATGGTCATCAGTCCCCTAGAACTTAGAACTACTTAAACCTAACTAACCTAAGGACAGCACACAACACCCAGCCATCACGAGGCAGAGAAAATCCCTGACCCCGCCGGGAGTCGAACCCGGGAACCCGGGCGTGGGTAGCGAGAACGCTACCGCACGACCACGAGATGCGGGCACCGCGAAATCCAACTTTTGACACCTCCTGCCTAACTGTCATAGTACTTGTAGTGGATCCTGATGCAGTTTGGAATTCCTGTGTGATGGTCTGGATAGAAGTCTGCCTGTTACACGTTACGACCGTCTTCAACGGTCGTCGGTCTCTTGTCAGTCAACAGACGAGGTCGGCCTGTACGCTTTTGTGCTGTACGTGTCCCTTCACGTTTCCGCATCACTATCACATGGAAATCAGTGGACCTAGGGATGCTTAGGAGTGTGGAAATCTCACGTGCAGACATATGACTCAAGTGACACCCAATCACCTGACCACGTTCAAAGCCCGTGAGTTTCGCAGAGCGCCCCATTCTGCTCTCTCACTATGTCTAATGACTACTGAGGTCGCTGATGTGGAGTACCTGGCAGTAGGTGGCAGCACAATGCACCTAATATGAAAAGCGTATGTTTTTGGGGGTGTCCGGATACTTTTGATCGCATAGTGTAAAATAGTCTAGCGATTCTGCAGAGCTACTGTCCATACATCCCTAAGTTTCAATCCCTCCTCTTTCCTATTAAAATTTTCCTGCCGCTTATAAATTTCACTGACTTCTCTACATAGTCGTGGATAATAACGAACGTTATAGATAAAATTTCTGTTTCAGAAAACTTCACTTCGTGGTTTCCTGACTGAAGAGCATTCTCTGTTACAGCTGATTTCTCTATTTTCCTAGTCGGCAAAGACTTTTGTGCTCTTTTAGCCGTGTATTTTCACTCCTCTTGGTAGTTCCAATATAAACTTTACCGCACTTAACAAGGAATTTTGTATACACCACATGTCAAAAGAGGATGGCGTTTATCTTTACAGATCGGAGTACTTGAATTATTTTCTTTGTTGATGTCATGTTTCTGTAATCATACCGATCTGATCTGTTACTTTTTAACAAAAAGGAGAGGAACTGTATTTTTCCGTCGTTGTGGTTCATCCTTGTTCTTCGGTCTTCTGTTCCTTGGTCGCTAAATTTTCTTTACCTCTTTCCCTGAGTAGCCATTTTTCTCGGAGGCCTGCTTCAGATGCTTTATTTCAGCGTCCAGGTGTTCCGATGTGCATATCAGTTCGGCTCTATCGACATCTTTCTTTTGTTGTGGATGGTGATTGGAGTTTTTATGCAAATATCTGTCCGTATGTATTACTTTTCGAAAAACTTTGTGCTTTTTTTTTCCTTTTCGGCTTATTTCTGGCTTATTTCGATACGAGCGGTTTCCTCTGCAACTTTACCTTCTTTCGACTAGCACTGGCTATCCTCAGTTCGTTCCACCATCAGGTCACCTCTAACACATATTTTCTGTAATAAGCAGCACCATCTCTGAAAGTCGATATCCCATGCACTTAAGAACTGGAAGATATCTACTATGCTGCAACGCTGAGTAAAGTAACTGTAGTTTCTTCCAGCCAAACATGAACCCAGGTACAGCAATCTTAATTACTGTTTCCAGGATTTGTATTTTGGTTTCGCTGAAAATCATTCTAAGTAGCCAAAATAGGTCATTCTAAATTCTTCAAATCTATTTAAGCAAACAAGAAGTCCGTTTTTCATTTTATGTTTATCTAAAAATTATATATCTGTAAGAAAATACTTTGCTTTCAAACTAAACTTTGTCACACACTGTTGCATACCACAAGAATGTGATTTTTAATATCCTCTGTGCCATACTATTTTTCTTATTTCAATCAATGTTTGCCCCAAACTTAGAAAGCCTTTATACTGCTAAACGGCCTCAAGTGCCAAGCACATATTCTCACACATTTATCAGCCACTAAGTCTTTGTCCTCTTTCAAAACATTTGTGGAGTGAGGAAACTGCTGGTAAAATTTACTTACATGTCGTAACATATTTGAGGTTCCCGAAAAAGTATTTAGTAGCTTTCTGCACAATTTGCGTTGCAAGACACATACCGATTTATTTGAAAAAAAAAAAAATGTCTCTGAGCACTATGGGACTTAACATCTGAAGTCATCAGTCCCCTAGAACTCAGAACTACTTTAACCTAACTAACCTAAGGACATCACATACATACATGCCCGAGGCAGGATTCGAACCTGCCACCGTAGCGGTCGCGCGACTCCAGACTGAAGCGCCTAGAACCGCTCGGATTTATTTGAAGCTACTTCACAAACACACGACAATTTTTCCCCTGTGTTCTGTCTCGTGAGTGGCATATATTCCCCAATTCTTAATTTCTCACTAGTCTCGTTTAAGTTCGGATCATTCATCTCGCTGCTCCCACCTTTATGATAAATGTGCTGCAGTGAAAGTAGCTACGAAGATATACACCTGGTAGCCACGTCGGACCAACAGCGCAGCCAGTTATCAGGTGCAGCAGGCCAGACGGAACCCGTAAGCTTTCCAGGCTTGCGCAAACCCAAGTTGGCCTTCTTTAACCACTGTGCTTCAGTAAACATGCACTCCGTTACGGCAGGTAGAGCTGCTGAAATGGTTGCGGCGCAGATAGGGACACGCAGGCATAATTTTGTACACCTCTGTACAACGCATTCTCCGTGCACTTGACGCCGCTCTCGGGGTGTTATCAGCCACCAGCCTCCCATCGTCTTCCCCAGCGCTGGCTCCAATATTCAGCTGGTCCGATGCCACACACAAGACTCGTCCTCTGTTCTGTGCTTGGACTCGTCCCCTGTTCTGTGCTTGCCAGGCCTGTCAACACACGTGGCGCTGCCCACGGCTGCTTTTACGCTGCACGCGCTCTCTGCCACAAAAACCAACACAAGGAGCCACCAGTCTTGGGGCAACCTGGCTAGCAGAGCGGGGCTTGAACTGTCTCACGTAACCATGGTACATCACTAAAGATGGCACTCACGACCGAGTAATTAACCGTTGGGGCGTCCCAGCAGAGGACAAAAAGATTAAGCCAGGGAAGGGTGCAACAAAAAATGGCAGGAATCTGCAGAAGCAGGAGAAGAGCTTATGCTCAAATATACGCTTCCTGTGTGTGTATTTGCGTGTTTGATGTTTACGGACGTTGAACGGCGAGGTTATCAGCGCCCTTACAAACATTTAAAGAAATGAATGTGGATAGAATGGTTAAACAGGTTGTCACACAGTGGCGAGCGATAAACCTCCAGCCGCGCGGGATTAGCCGAGCAGTCTAGGGCGCTGCAGTCATGGACTGTGCGGCTGGTCCCGGCGGAGGTTCGAGTCCTCTCTTGGGCATGGGTGTGTGTGTTTGCCCTAAGGATAATTTAGGTTAAGTAGTGTGTAAGCTTAGGGACTGATGACCTTAGCAGTTAAGTCCCATAAGAATTCACACACATTTTGAACATTTTGATAAACATAGAAACTGACACACTCTCCTCCAACCTCACTCACATTGAGCCACACAGTTACCCTCTCACGCCTCAATACAACTATAAAAGGGTGAAAGCTGCTTGTTTTTTAGTCATAAGTCTTCTGACTGGTTTGATGCGGCCTGCCACCAATTTCTCTCCTGTTCCAACCTCTTCATCTCAGAGTATCGGTAGCACTTGCAACTTACGCCACCAATTATTTGCTGCATGTATTCCAATCTCGATCTTCCTCTACAGTTTTTACGCTGTATAGATCTCTCTGATATCATGGAAGTTATTCCTTGATGTCTTCACAGATGTCCTATCATAATGTCCCTTCATCTCAGTGTTTTCCATATATTCCTTTCCTCTCCGACTATCCACAGAACCTCCTCATGCGTTACTTAATCAGTCCAACTAATTTTCAACGTTAGTCTGTAGCACCACATCTCAAATCCTTCTATTCTCTGCTCTTCCTGTTTTCCCACAGTCCATGTTTCACACAAAGCTGTGTTCCCCACGTACATTCTCAGAAGTTTCTTCCTCAAATTAAGGGCTATGTTCGATACTATGAGACTTTTCTTGGCCAGTGCTAATCTGCTTTTGATGTCATTTCTATCTTACACCTTTTCAATCCGAACACTTCGTTCTTCCTCTCCCACTCTTATGATACCCTCTTGGCTCTTGCACATGTCGTATGTTACCCATCTCTCTCTATTTGCCTTTGAATTTCGAGCGTCGTACATTGTCGAACGCTTTTTCCAAGTCGAAGGATCCTATGAACGTGTCTTGATTTTTCTTTAGCCTTGCTTCCATTATCAGCCGCAATGGCAGAATAGCCTCTATGGTGCCTTTACCTTTCCTGAAGCCAAATTCATCGCTATCTAACTGATCCCAAATTTCCTTTTCCATTCTTCTGTGTATTATTCTTGTCTTCAACTTGGATGCATGAGTTGTCAAGCTGATCGTGCAATAATTCTCACACTTGTCAGTTCTTGCATTATTCGGAATTGTGTGGATGGTGTTTTTCCAAAAGTCAGATGTTACATCGCCAGAGTCGTACATTCTACACACCGACGATTTTCGAAATTCTGATTGAATTTTACCTATTGTTTTTGCCTCATTTCATCTTAATTCTTCCAAACCTATTTCAAATTCTGATTCTAATACTGGATCCCTTACTCTTCTGTTTCGACTTCTGTTTCTTTTTCTATAACATCACATAAGTCTTCGCCCTCACAGAAGCCTTCAGTGTACTCTTTCCATCCATCCACTCTCTCCTCTGCATTTAACAGTAGAATTCCCGTTGCACTCTTAATGTTACCACCCTTGCTTTTAATGTCACCGAAGATTGTTTTGACATTCCTATATGCTGAGTCAGTCCTTCCGACAGTCATTTCTTTTGCTATTTCTTCATATTTTACATGTAGGCGTTTCGTCTTAGCTTCCCGGCACTTCCTATTTGTTTCATTCCTCAGTGACTTGTATTTCTGTATTCCTGAATTTCCCGAACATTTTTGTACTTCTTCCTTTCATCGATCAACTGAAGTATTTATTCTGTTACCCAAGGTTTCTTCGCATTTACCTTCTTTGTACCTACGTTTTTCTTTCGAATTTCTGTGATTACCCTTTTTAGAGATGTCCATTCCTCTCTACTGTACTACCCAATGAGCTATTCCTTATTGCTGTATCTATAGCGTGTCTCGTTATCCCTTAGTACTTCCGTAACCCACTTCTATGCGTATTTATTCTTCGTGACTAATCTCTTAAACTTCAGCCTACTCTTCATCACTACTACGTTGCGATCTGAGTCTATATATCCCATATCTGATTTCGGAATCTCTCCCTGACCATGATGTAATCTAACTGAAATCTTCCCGTATCTCCCAGCCTTTTCCAAATATACCTCCTCCTTCCGCGATTCTTGAACAGAATATTCGCTCTTACTAGCTAAAATGTATTGCAGAACTCAATTAGTCTTTCTTCTCTCTCATACCTTATACCAAACCAATACTCCCCCGTAACCCTTTCTTGTACTCTTTCCCCTGCAACTGCATTCCAGTCCCCCATGACTATTAGATTTCCATCACCCTTTACATACTGAACTATGCGTACAATTTCCTTATATACTTTCTCTGTCTCTTCATCTTCAGCTTCCGACATCGACATGTGTACCTGAACTATCGTTTTCGGTGTTGGTTAGCTTCCGATTATGATGAGAACAACCCTATCGCTGAACTGTTCAAAGTAACTCACACACTGTCATACTATCCTACACATAACGAATCTTACCCCCGTTATAAAATTTTCTGCTGCGTTGATATTACTCTATACGCATCTGATCAGAATTCCTTGTCTTCTTTCCCTTCTCTTCACTGACCGCCAGTATACTTAGATTGAGCCTTTGCGTTTCTTTTTTCAGATTTTCTAGCTTCCCTATGACGTTCTAAGTTTTTAGATTCCACACCCCGACAAGAAGAATATTGTCCTTTCGTTGGTTATTCAATCTTTTCCCATAGTCACCTCCCCCTTGGCAGTCCCCTCCCGGAGATCTGAATGGGGACAGTCCTGGAATCTTTTTCCAACGGATCATCATGACACTTTTTCAATTACAGGCCACGTGCCTTGTGGATACACATTACCTATCTATAATACAGTGGTTCCCATTACCTTCTGCATCCTCATGCCGTTGATCGTTGTTGACTCTTTCGCCCTTGGAGGCATTTTCCCACCCCAAGGGCAAGACAGCCCCTGAACCTCTGTACGCTCCTCCACCCTCTTTGAGAAGTCCGTTGGCAGAATTAGGGTTACAGGGTGCTATACCTCGGAGTAAAGCGTATGTAAAACGACAAAAGATCTAAAATAACAGCACAGATAAATGTGACTGGCTCACCACTCACAAAAACAAGGTTGAGCTAGCATGTAAAGTACCTTAAAGGTGCTAAAACGAAAATAAAGAAATACAAGAGAAAAGCTAAAATGGTATCATAGGGAAATGTGATTGCCTGACCACTTACAGAAATCACGGATGAGCCGTCAGCCAGTTAACACATAAAGAACGCCTTAGGAAACAACTTGGACACATCACAAACTGTTAAACCTCTGACCACGTTCGTTTCAATGCCACTTAAATTAGAGGGCAAAGCTTTCGACCTATCTCCCGCTGTCCTCTAGCCCGTAAATAAAACACAGTCCAGTAAAACGTGATGCACAGTGCTCTGTACGCCAGAAGCATCACACATCGAAGGGTCCTCCCATCTGAGCAAGAAGCCATGCGTCGCAGAGCTGTCCCCCACACGGACACGAGTGAGAAGAATATCATCCTGCCTGCATTCCTGGAAGGCGGTACGCCGTGGCCGCGATGTAGATCTTAATAGACGCAGTTTATTGCCTGTCACTTGCAGCCCCTCTTCCTCCTACCTGACTCTGTACTTCAACTCCGAGGCGATAGTATGCCGCGGGGTGGCACCTTGGACTAACAGAGGGTCGTGAACGTCTTATTGGTTGCTAGCTCCGACATTTAGTCACCCGTAATACCCATGTGCTATGGTACCCAACAGAAAGAGGAGGAGGGCCTCTTGAATATTCTGAACTACTTTATCTACTGGAACTAGCACTGTAGAGGGAATCGGAACAGACCAGGATTGAGCACTCGAAACATATCTCATCCGTTCCACTGCCCCTAAGACCACTTATAATTCCGCATCGAAGACAGTAAAATCTTGAGGCAGTCAGAGCTTGAGGACACGATTAGGGAAAACAACATAGGAACCTATTCGTTACCGTTGGGTCATCTGTATGACAACAGCTAATGATCGAGGAACTACAGAGCAGCCACCTCGCCTCCGACCTGCATTGAAGGCTGCTTGAAGCAATATTTTCATAGCATACGGTGAAGAGAACACAACTACACCTGTTATGGCTTCTGATAATACTGAAATGTGATTACGCACTAGTATAGGCTGTTGTGGAAAGCTACAAGGTACACAAACTCTTACGTAAGGTTTTAGTGAATCTGGAAGTCTGCATTCGATGGAGAAGCAGTTTCAGGATTTATGTTTGTTGGCAATGTCAACGTTAGAGACAAGCGATCTCCCATAATTTTTATATTAAGGGCTGAAAATCCTCGAAGTCAAGATCGCAAATAAATCTGGTTTCAGCTACACACAAGCCATCTACAACGCATCTACTACAAACCACATAGAGTGTGAGCTCAACACTCAAATTAATTGAGTAAAATATCAATTCTGCAATTCATGTACCTCTAATAACCCCTGACCACAGTTAAGCACTCGCACTTTAATTTGACCGTGACTACTTTCTTTCGGAAGTGGCGCAGACACAAGCTGCAAAGAAAGTGCCGCGAATTCGTCTAAATATTAACTAAAATAATTCTAGTACGCTTTCTATTATCCTTCCTGAATGTTCGCAACAATTGACCGATTTCAAACCTATTTATTTTCCGCAGTTGCTGTGACATTCCAGGAATGGCCTAAAATGGTGGTCACGACTCCATCATAAAAAAGCTACTTCAAAATTTACCTCTATTGCACAAAACTATGTTAGTACAGAAATATCTTCACCTTCTTTCGTACACTCTGAAGCTCGCCCTATAAGGTGCAATACTGATGGTCAGCACTAGTACAAAGACACTGGTAGCTACCACTCACTCATCACCTTATTCCGCCAAAATAATAATAAATGCACCAACATTTAACACTCCACTAACGAAATCAAACCTAAATAACGCGTCGAGAGTCCAATTCACACTGATATAACCCAATTTTCAACTTCTTACCACGTACCAACAGGAACTCAGCGACAGCACCTCTCTTCAGATCGGCCCCAGTAGCGGTAGAAACATGGCTGCTTTCCGGAAACAACCATCTCTTATTCAAACTGAGGTCTCCCCTTGGCTGAAGGCCAATCTACGCAGTCTGCTCTCGTTGGATTTAGTCTTTCCACGGCCTCCTGAGACTGTGCTTAGATTTCTGATGCTACTCTTTGACAATCCTACTGCTTTCTAACAATCTTTGGGTTAGTCCTTCACCTGCCTACATACTATTATATTCTCATATCATGCCCTTATACACAATGGGGAAGGTATAGATAGGACGAGGAAGTGTGACACATAGAAGAAATTATCTTAACAGAACACAGTGGTGCACATTTCCATCTCCACTGGTGAGGTTTATGTTTACAAGAGAAGAAACACTCTTGTAATAGCGTAGTTTATTGCAAACGTTACTTAATTTATATTCTGATATCATTTGCACATCGACAGTAGTAGCGAAGCATACTGGCAGCACCGCTTCAAGTGTCCTGAGAATACCAAATTTCAGGCATTACCTTTCACCACGGACAACGTACTGACAGAAGGCCTTCACTTAACGTTCGAAAGCAGCGGCGTTCGCATAAAGTTTTCAGTGAAAACAGACGTGCAACACTGCAGAAATGAGAGTGGGACGTAGACGAACATATCCGTTAGGACAATGCAATGAAATATGGCGTTAACAGTGTATGGTAGCAAACTACCGATGCAAGTGCCTTTGCTAATAGCACGACATCGCCTGCAGCGCCTCTCCTTGTCTCGCAACTACATCGGTTGGACCCTAGACGACTGGAAAGCCGTCGCTCCGTCAGACGAGTCTCTGTTTCAGTTGGTTAGAGATGATGGCAGGGTTACAGTGTGACGCACATCCGACGAAGTCATGAACTCAAGTTGTCAACAAGGCGCTGTGCAAACTGGTGGCGCCTCTATAATGTTGTCGGCAGTGTACAAGGAATGGACTAGATCCTTTGGTCCAACTGACCCTATCATTGACTAGAAATAGTTAAGTTCGGCTACTTGGAGACCATTTGCAGCCATTCAGCGTCTTCATATTCCCAATGACGGAATTTTTATGGATCACAATGTGCCTGATCACAGGGACACAATAGTTCGCGATTGGTCTGAAAAACATTCTGAATGATTCGAGCGAATGATTTCGCCACGCACATCGACCGACATGAATCCCATAGAACATTTGTGGGATATAATCGGTAGGTCAGTTTGTGCACGAGATCCTTTCGCAATTATGGACGGCTGTAGAGGCAGCACAGCTAAGTATTTCTGCAGCGTACTTCCAATGACATCTTGAACCCATGCTACGTCGAGTTGCTGCACTACACTGGAAAGGAAGGTCCGACGTGATATTAGGAGGAATTCCACGACTTTAGTCACCTCAGTGTAATCGAAAAATTGTCATGATGATCAATCCATTGACAAAAGATTCCGGACTAGTCCCCCATTCTGATCCCCTGGAGGGAATTGTACATGGGGAGGTGACCATGAGAAGAAGTTAACCAACTAAAGGATAATGTTCCGCAAGTTGGGGCGTGAAACGTAATGAGTTTGAACGTTATAGAGAAGCCAGAAAATCTGAAAATACAAATGCTAAAGCTAGATGTAGTGAGGCGTCAGTGAAGTGGAATGGAAAGAAGGCATGGATTTCTGATCAGAGGAGTATAGGGTAACATCGACAGCATCATAAAATGGTATAATGGGAGTAGGATTGTTTATGAATAGGAAGGTAGGGCAGAGAGTGAATTACTGAGAGCAGCTCAGTGATAGGATTATTCTCATCAGAATCGACATCAAACCAATGCTGTAAATGATACCTCCGGTGTACATGTCGACGTCGAAAACAGAAGACAGAAAGATAGAGAAGCTATATAAGGATACTGAAGGGTAATTCAGTAAGTAAAGGACGATAAAAATCAAATAGTCACGGGGGTTGGAATGCTGTTGTAGGGGAAGGAGTACAAAAAAGGGTTATGGCAAAATAAGGGCTTGGCTTGGTACTAGGAATGAGAGAGGAGAAAGTCTAATTGAGTTCAACAATAGATTTAAGTTAGTAACAGCGAATACTCTATTCAAGCATCACAAAAGGACCAGGTATACTGGCAACATTCTGCGAGATACAAGAAGATTTCAGTTAGATTACTTCATGGTCGGGGAGAGTTGCGAAGTCAGCTATTGGATTGGAAAGAGTGCCCAGCGGCAGATACAGACTCGGATTACAATTCAGTAATGACGAATAATAGATTGAAGTGTAAGAGACTAGTGAAACGTCCCCTTAGAAAAATTATATACGACTGTGCTTAAACTGACACACAATATTTTTAGCGCAACTCAATCTGACTTTCAAAAATCCCTACAAAAGAATGACCCTGACTAACATTAACCTATACCTTTCACAAATCACTTACCTCACAAAAATCTTCATTACTCGAACTACTGCAATACAGCGAGCACCACTACTCCCACCTAAATAAAAGATTCAAACTACGGAAGGCACTAACTACTGATAGGGATAGTTAGCAAATGAAAGATTTTAATAGAGAACAAACAATGTATTTACCTTAATAGTCATAATATATATAGCAGTTCATGACATCCAGTCTTACAAATTTCAAAACTCCGCCATCTCTCTCCCCACATCCACCACTGCTGGCGGCTCACCTCCAACTGCACAACGCTACGCGCTGTTAACATCCAGCTGTCCAACACTACAATGGCTGACAACAATGCAAACTAGCCACAGACTGCACACAGCACAGCCAGTGATTTTCATACAGAGCGCTACGTAACGTTGCCAATAAGAAAACATAAACAGCCTACTTACAAAGCCCCCATGCTCCCCACAAAAAAATTTACAAATTGTTTTGGGCAGTGGCCAATAATGATTTGAAAATTTTTTTTATAATTACAATAACAAAGAAATCAAATGCACACACTTATTGATACAATGTTGGTCAAAAGCTAAAATTTTCTCACTGTCCATAAAGACAGTCCTGATCATTCATCACAGTAAAATTGCAGTGGTTTTTTTTCTCAAAGTCTGAGCAGTAAAACAAAATGCACACTGAAGCAGTGGATTTCCATGCAGTCTTGAAGTAGTGTTGTCCTTCCAACGGAAAGACAGTGCTGACTCTTGACATGCAGACAGGTAATGGGCCACACCAGAGCAAACCCACAGCAGAGTCAGTCGAAGTCTTGAAGAATATTGGTAGGTAGGTCATCACAGAACAGACCACTGTAGTCTTGTTAGAGATTACGGTATTGGTGGGCCACCAGAGATGCAGACCCACTGCAGTCCTTGTAGAAATAATGGTATTGGTGGGCCATCAGAGATGCAGACCCACTTTAGTCCTTGTAGGATTGGCCAGCAGCCATCTGTTGTGACTGTGCAGGTGCACAATCACCATTGAAGAGTCTTGCAGATAATATAGCAAGTCCATAACCACCACTTGTGCACTCACAAAGTTTTTGGAATTGTCCTTAGAACCAGCAATGCTGTTATCCAGTCCCTTGCTGAATTATTAACACACGTGCAAACACTAACAGTCCCTACTTCTCACATATTGTCCATATACTATGACCAACAGAAACGTGCGCAGTGAAATGGAACTTACAAGTTAATAATATGATGAACTGGTGTCAATTACAATTTTATAACATAAGAATACAATTACAAAGGTACAAAGTACATCATTAAAGAACATAACAATTAGATAACATTTGTAGTACAGGCTTTACAAAAGAATTGAAATAACATATACATCAGTGTTACAGGAATTATGACATGAGTACATACATACAAGATCAGAATAACTTTCGAAACATCAACTTCACACATGAGCATTAAAACAGAACAGAATAAATAATGTCTAAACATCTTTACAAAGAAATAACATATTATTAATGCAAATTATATTTGAGGATAACAGTATTCCTCGTCATAGTTCAGGTAGCTGAGTATTAGAAAAATTCTACAACATAAGTCTTATCAGATAAACATATAAATACAGGAAGAACATAAATACACAAGGGTACACAAACACATAGTGGGATAACACAAGGAAAGGACAGGGTTTGTTTTACTGCAGTATTTTGCAAACAAAACTTTCTTTACTTCTCGGAGATCTCCCTTCGTTCTTCATTATTTCCAAAAGTCCTATCTATACCTGCTTTTGTACTTTTCTCGTATAGCCTCTCAGTGCATTTCTTCAAATTCATCGCAACTCATTCTCTTATAGGCTACCCCCTCTTAGGCTAACTTAAATCTACTGAGCTCAGATGCTAAACTAAGGGATGAGGCAATGCAGCAGCACAAAACAATTAAGGCAAACAGCAATGACAAAAAATGCAAATTGGCAATGCAGGCAGCATTATAGAAATTAGCAAAGCAATTGCAATATTACAACTAATATAAGGCATTGTGCAGCAAACAATAAAATTAATCAATAGTAAAACTGGCTTAACAGAGTAATATAAAGTCAAATTCAGTAACATTATGCCTCGCAAAGAGCAGCAGCAAATGCAATAACTTATATCTAAACATGACAAAGCTCAAGCAGAAAAAATATTACATTAAAGACAACAATGCAGACAAGGGAAATGTATATTCACATCTTAATGTCTATGTAGTTAAAGTGGTGCACCACAATAAGTTATTCTACCAAAAAAATTACCAAGTAGTTGAAAAGAAAATTCTGTATGCAGTTCCTGTGAAGGGAAATGTCTTTTTATGCTCCTTCGTTTTTTTGAATAGATCATAAAATTATTTACTGGATCTGTAGGCATAAAATATTTATATTAGTACATCTATTAAATTTTATTTTAACCAATACTGCTGCAACTAGAAACTTGATATTAAACAAAGTGAGTAAATAAATACATAAAGCAAGCAATATGGCATTTCTCTCAACTAGCAAGACAATAGCCGTGAAATGTTTCTCATAGGCATTTTAGTAAATATCATAAATTAAGAGCTTCACAGTATAATCATATGTTTTCAAGTTTGAGCGTGTCGTATTTGCGATGCTTTCTACAAAGGAATGTCAATAGCGAGGATAATGGCCTCCCTTTTTTTTTCTACCTGTGCCTCTGAAAAGGCACACACTAATGGCTTGTTCTCCAGGCGTCTGACACAGCTGGGTGCCCACGACGCATTACATGCAGGTGGTCACTTAACTTTCTTACGGAAATATTTATGACAGCAGTTTGCGCTACAGTGACAGTCTCATATAAAAATATTTCACAGGTCAAGAATTTGCGTTACAAATCTGTAGAAACAAAATCCTATTGATATAACAGTGTCCAAAAAGTTTTCGTCGGCATTGTGATACATTCATGCATTTACATACATTTCATAACACTTAAAGTACGATTCTTGGTTTCCAACAACCTTTTTCACAAATCAGCGTCCCTAACCACTACTCATTATTCCTTACCTTATTTGTCGACACTTCTTCAATATTTCATCATAACAGATACGTAGCATAATCAAATAACTCATATAGCATCAGCTTACTGATCATAAACATACCTCAGCAGCATAATACACATCATCGTCGTAATAATAACATCATAACACCTCAGTCAAATCTCAAAAACGTCGTAGCTTTCTGCAATAATTTCAAAACCTAAAGAAAATTCTCTGCTCATTTCAGTAGTGTCATCTACCTCAAACGTACTTTAAAAGTCATGATCCCATACCAAATACATCATTCAAAGCTCTCATAGTACCACAATGGTTCCGAAAAAATATGAACAGTTCACAAAGTACAGACAAAATACAATTTCGTAAGTGTGAAGTTATCCAAATGTGTAATTGTGTAAACATGTGTCACTGACATAGTAAAAAATATGTTTATCTCTCAGTTAAATAATCAGATAGCTGTGTAATTTGTGTGTTAGAGAAATATGGTACCGATGTGTAAAGTTGTATAAGCAAATACCATATTAGCTAGGCTCCTTGTGCTTGCCAAACACATGGTACACAAAGTAGGCGTGTACCACCTGAGGAGTAATGTAATTATACCCTCAGGTGTGCAAGATTACAGCAATGGAATGAAATGTATCACGGAAAACCTTTGTATCATTGTACTTCAAATATCTTTAAAAATAAATGTTTTAAGTACAAAATTAATCACTCAAATACATGTACTGTAGCGCTAAACTGTGCGTCATGTTGTAAGATAATCTCTGTGGAAGTCTCATAGTTATCGCCCTCCGAAAGCTAAGTTCTGCAGAAGTCAATGTACTTACCTCATGATAAACAAAAGTGAAATGCTTTGCGTATAGATATCTTAGTTATTACGCTTATTGTTGTGATGAAGAAAGTACTGTGCTGTAACGTATTGTTGTGCTACGAAAGAGGCTGTCTCATTGTAGCTATACCACAAAAGTTACTACTAAAACATGTTTCCCTTTCCAGAAGAATTCAGAAAAACTGTGCAGATATAAAACAGAAACGCCGCAAAAGCAACATTGTAAATTGTCACTCATTAGTAGTGTCGTGATAAACTCGTGTAGCTGTCACATAAACTAACCACTGTGTCATCTGGTATCTCACAGAAAGTACTTTAAATCCAGAATGTATTTTCAAGTAAACCAAAATGTTGCATTAAAATCTCATTAGCAGTACTAGTAAATGTTCTAAGTATGTGAGCCTTATAGTCGTTACGTAATCGTGCAACTAACAAGCAAGAATGCACACACACAATAACACTGTGTCGTCTGTTCACAATAACAATGCATTCGTAATTTCTGTTTAAATAAGTTCTCTTGGTTCTTGACTGGATATTTAACTTCAAACATTGTTGCATGGTAACAGTTTCTAAGTCTGACAATGCATACTAGAAACGTGAAGTGAAAAGATTTATGGCAAAGACAAAGTTAAAAAGCAGATTATCTTTCAATAAACGGTTTTACTTGTGAAATGTGGTGTAAACCTTTACTCTTCCTAGTATGCAGAGTTTCAACTTCAATGCAATTATCATGTGGTATACGTCGGTAAGGAATGCTAAAATTTTTCTCAAGGTTAGCGTCTGTGTTATTTTTCTCTGAGCCAGCCGGCGCACGTGGCTGCCTGCGGTGCAAATCATTGTCTGTCTCTTTGTTGGCGCGCGTCGTTATTGGGATTAGGAGACCTAACTTCTACAAATTCACCTTGACGAGAAGGCCCTGCCCTGTTTGAAGCTCGCCAGTTCTGATGGAATTCAGGTCTGTTGTTTTGTCGGTAGTTTACATAGTTTCTTCTTTGTCGGTCAAGTGGTGGAGAATTTCTCCCGGAATTGTAACTGCGGGGTGGACCATTGCGTCTGAAGTTATTCTGCCTCCCTTGATAATAATTGTTCTGGTTGCCATATTGTCTGTTTCTACGTTTGTCTCTGTTATGGCCATTACTGCAGAGAGGTGATCTTTCCCTGTAATTAGTACTACTCTGCCAACGGTTGTCATATGGGTGGTGTCTGTTTTGGTCACTATTTGTGTTGTGAGAATAGCCTTGTCGTGTTCAGTTATCATTTCTTTCATCGCGGAATTGCGACGGATGTGACCTGTAATTGTTGTGGTCCTGTTTTCGCGATCCGCAACTGTCAGTGTCAATTTCTAATTCTTGTAAGAGTCCCTGAAAAGCTTCAATGTCGTCTTTGCAACGTCCTGCCAAAATAATATGTCGTAAATGTTCAGGTAATTTGATTAAGAAAATGCGGATGAGTTCTGAGGGGCTGTATGGGTTTGACAGGTACTGATTCTTGTGCAACATGTCTTCAAAATATTTCACAAGACTGGAAAATTCAGATTGTTCGAAATGTTTCATCATTATGATGCTATGTTTTACTCGGTCTTGTGTAGCTTGAGACCAATACGCTGAGAGGAAGGCATGATAAAATTCTTCTTCACTGTGACAATCGTGAATGAGCGATCGCATTCTTTCAGTTGGTTCATTCTCTAAGTAGCCACACATAAATTCTAATCTGTGCTCTAATGACCAGTTGGGAGGAAAACAATGAGAGAATTGATGGAGCCATGCTTGTGGATGAATGTCATTGCCAGAATTCTGAAATGTTTTGAATTTACGTGTAGTAATGAACAGCTTATAGTCAAAATCATCATGTCGGCGAGTCACATGTTGGTCATTGTTACATCGTTTCGGCGATTCCATCTCAAAATTCGGTGCACCTTGCCAATTTCTTTCATAATTTCCGAAGTGTCCTGTGTTATTATTTTGTGGTTGTTCCGTATTTCTAAGTCCCTCTTCCCGTGTTGGAGCGCGAGTGTCCTCTGAAATATGTAATTTTTGTATTACTTGTGCCAACTGATCTTGTACTTCCCAGATTTCTCTTTTGTGTTGAGTATTAATTTGATTCTGATTTTGTTTGAATTTCTTAATTTGTTCATACTCTTCGGTGTCAGTAATGACTACAGGTCTTGTGTCATTCAGATCATCATCTACCTTTGTAGATAAGTTAGTGAACTGATCTGAAAGTTCGGCTACTTTATCCGTTAGTGAAATTATTTCCTTTGTGTGTTTCAGAGTGTCCATTTGTGTTGAAATCGTATCTACTGTGTCCTTTAAGTTTTCCTGAGTTTTTACAAGTTGCATAACCGAATCGGTAGATGCAACTGAGTCAATTTTAGCTTGCAAGGTGTCGTGATTTTCATGAACAATAGTTTGCAGTTCTTTTATGGCTGCTTCGTGATTCTGTAATGCATTTTCATGACGGGAAAAAATAGGTTGGAAATGCTCACAAATTTGTGTTTTTACGTCATTACAGACTTTTTGACATTTCGATTCGATTTTATGTAACTCAATAGTTAAATCTTCAAGTGTTTGTTCAAGTGTGGTGTCTAACTTTTGAAGATTTTGTTCCATTGCGTCTAACTGTTGCTGTGTTTGTCTCTGGTGTTGTTCCATTGTGTCTAACTTTTGAAGCTTTTGCTGTGTTTGTCTCTGATTTTGTTCCATTTGTTGCATTAGCTGTAATAACAATGCATTAGTGTCTGGAATCTGTTCCTCTACGCTTTTCGGCAGTGCATTTGCTCCGGCAACATTCACATTTTCACAAGCAGAAAACGTGTCTTGACTTATCTGAGAAAACGGTGAGGACGCAAAACCTGAATCTACAGTATTTGCAAAATTGTGTCCTGTCATTTCGGATTCCTGAGGCGAGCTGTTGCCAAGCGATCAATCGATAATGCTTCCCCGTTCACTAACTGTTTCACTGCCTACGAAAGTGTTTTCCGCCCGCTCCATTTCCCTATGCACAATTACCAAATTACTATGTTGAACATTAGTTAATTCATTACACGGTGGCGCTAACACACTGCTTTCGTCTTCACTGTCATTTCTCAGTTTACTTTGGAACCTAGTATTACGTTTTTCACACGCCATTATTGTCACAATATTTCACACGACAACACAGAAAAACACAATTTGAAGAGCAAAAATAGGGGAACACATTAACATAACACTGAAAATAATATCTAGTTAATTGCAAGCGCAGCTGCGAAATACTTGGTCCAAATCTACATGCATGCCACAACTGTTTTACTGTACAATAATGAAAAACTACAACTACAAAGGAAATTCTCTCTACAATTACGCACTAGCAATAAACAATAGCTACACTAATTACACAAACTACAAGAAAAAAAAATCAGAAGATTCCAGTGAGGTATCCTCGGCTAAGGGTCGACATATGAAACATCCCCTTAGAAAAATTATACACGACTGTGCTTAAACTGACACACAATATTTTTAGTGCAACTCAATCTGACTTTCAAAAATCCCTACAAAAGAATGGCCTTGACTAACATTAACCTATACCTTTCACAAATCACTTACCTCACAAAAATCTTCATTACTCGAACTACTGCAATACAGCGAGCGCCACTACTGCCACCTAAATAAAAGATTCAGACTACAGAAGGCACTAACTACTGATAGGGATAGTTAGCAAATGAAAGATTTTAATAGAGAACAAACAATGTATTTACCTTAATAGTCGTAATATATATAGCAGTTCATGACATCCACTCTTACAAATTTCAAAACTCCGCCATCTCTCTCCCCACAACCACCACTGCTGGCGGCTCACCTCCAACTGCACAACGCTATGCGCTGTTAACATCCAGCTGCCCAACACTACAATGGCAGACAACAATGCAAACTAGCCACAGACTGCACACAGCACAGCCAGTGATTTTAATATGGAGGGCTACGTAACATTGCCAATAAGAAAACATATACAGCCTACTTACACTAGTTACGAAGAATCATTTCACCAAGAAACAGGATACGGAAGCACTATGGAAAGAAGAGATGTGCTTCAAGTGTTCTCAGACTGTAGCTTCTGCGATAATGAATACCTCAATAGGCGCTTCACTTGAATAGGAATGGACATTTCTAAAAATGGCAATCACAGAAGTCGGAAAGAAAAACGTAAAATGTACCTCCGAAGAAACCAAGGATATCAGGAAAAATACTTAAGCTGATCAACGAAAGATGAAAGTACAGAAATGTTCAAGGAAATACAGAAATACAAAAATACAAGCCTGTTAGGAATGAAATAAATAGGAAATACAGGGAAGCTAAGGCGAAACGTCTAGATGAAAAATATGAAGTCAAAAGGACACAGTGAACAGAAATGTCATAACAACATTTGGTAAAATTAAAAGCAACATTAAAAAATCAGACGCCCTTTTAAATGAAGAGGAGATAACAGATTGGTGGAAGGAGTACACTGAAGGCCTCCATGAAGAAGAAAACTTGGCTTATGACTTGATAGTGGAAGAAGCAGAAGTCGAAATAGAAGAGAAAGGGGGATCCAATATTACAATTAGAATGTAAAAGAACTTTGGAAGATTCAAGCCCAGATGAGGGTAATGGAATAAACAACATTCCAACGACGTTTTTGGCATCCTGGGGAAAGTGGTAAGTTTATTTATGGTGATATGTAGAATGTATTAGACTGGCGATATACCATCAGAGTAGTATGTTTATGTTGATTGTGGATCAAAGAGCATTTCGAATAAAAATTCTAGTATCTATCAAAGATACAAATTTCACAGTATCCCCAACCAAAAATTTATCTATACTCACAAACCGAAATTTCCATCTAATTAAAAAATTAGAAAACCAATTTAAAAACTATAAATTTTTTTGAAATTCAACGACATGAATGGGAGATCTTTATTTTGTCTTTTACTTCAATAAATAAAATGTAATCTTACAATTTTATCTAATTTATCATCATCATTTGTAAAGATTTTAGTATGATGTTCTGGTAGAGTATTTTTATATTTATCATCTAAAAGTAAGAAAACTTTACCACCAAATTAAGTTGGTAAAGTTTCAGATATTGACACAAGACTTACGTTTGTTAAGCTCTGATAAGCTAGTGAAGGCTTCTGAACAACCATTACTATAATTGTTAAGTTCAGTTAATAGATTTTCAATGCTACCATAAAAATTGAGTTTTATTTATAAACAAAAAATTAAAGGTTTTCAAAAGTTAAAACATTATTCAAACATTTGGAAAACATTTTAATTTTTGAAAATCTAAAGTTTTCAGTTTCTATCTTCTGAAAATATTTCAAAAGGAAACAAAGACCTGAAGTTAAAATTTTCTCTAATTTTTTATTCATTTATGCACTTAAAAATTTTCAGAAAGCATTCTTTGGTGTGAATCATAATTCAATTTTTTTACCATACATAATAACATATAAAATTGTACCACTAGGTATATTTTCATTAAAGAATGTATATAATTTCATTGCTGTTTATTGAGTAATGCAACATTCGTTCTTCTAGATGTATTAGTTACATAAATGGATAATTCTGAATAAAACTGAATGGACATATGTTTATGTCATTAGTTAATTGGGTAGTTGTTTTAAAACCTGTTGAAGTATGGAGGATAAAGATTCCATAATTCTTGAGGAAAAACATCGTATCTTCCATTTTTCACATAGATAATTTGTAATTAGTATGATCGAATGAAGAAGGATCATTTAACTGATTATCTTTTCGATTAGCTTGGAAAATGACAAAAATAAAGTAGGGCATGTCAAATTCAGTAGAATTACGATAATTAGTAATACCTAATTCAAAATTATCTTTCCATTCAATCCAGCAAATTCAAATGTTCGAAGTTCAAAGAAATAAATTCAAAATTTTCAATTTTCAAGTTTTTGTTGTTCTAGTTCAAGTGAATATTCTGGTTTATATGTACCAAAAGGAACAAAAATTACCATATTTTTAACAATGACATCACCTTTTTTAGCACGAGTACTATTATTATTATTATTGGCAGCTCAACAAAGAATCGAGTCCTCATGATCTTTTCTAGAATTCCAAGTAAAAATATAAGTTAAATCTCCTTCCATCATAATTTCTTTGTAATCTTTACAAAAACTGCCAAATAATTCTAATGGTAAAGTATTTTACTTTGTTAGGTTTTAATTTTTCCAATGTTAAGAATATATCAAACAATATTCAAGTCATTTATAGGGGTGAAGTTAGTCAAATAATAGTTGAAGAAGAAATAAAACGATATTCTGTTCTAAATAATATACTATTTAATTTTTCAATTGTAATAACATCAAACAATTTTAAAACATACTCATGAATTAATTTTATATTCGCTTTACCAACATTGGCTGAAAAACATGCCCCATCTTCGTCAAAAACATGAAATATCATATAAAGTTGTGGGCAAATAGGATGGTTCCTACCATCAAAAATACTAATATAAACCAATACTAATATTAATTTGTTTAGCCTTGTTAGGAAGATTTAAATTATGCTTTCTCATTAATGGCAATGAGTAAATCTGATAACTCTCGATTTTCTTCATGATTTCATTTATTAATTCATTTCTAAAACAACTGTTACATGAAACCCAATAAAGACAATCAAATTATCATTTTCATTACTTATATTTATTTCTAAATTCTCCATAGTATCAATATAAAAATATTTATAGGATGGTTTGGTTCATAAATTTTTTGACCACTAAATTCAACATTAGGTTTAAATGAAGCAATAGCACTAGTTTCTCAAAGAAAATTATAATTATGTTAAACAACATTCAAAAAGCCAAATTAAAATTTACATTAATTAGTTGAAACTGAACAATTTAAGGAACAGTATTAGCAACAGATTTTCATTTGCTACAATTTGATCATTCAATCCTAAAACTTTATCAACACAAACTTCTTGCTCCATAAAAAATTTAACATCGGTTTCAATAACAACTGTATTTAAAATTTCGTCCACCTTAATATGAAATTTGACCTTTCGATTGAACAAATTATTCAAAATTTTTCAACCTATATTGACCAACAGGAATTACTAATGTTTCCCCATCACAGTAAAGTTTATTATTTTTATGTAATATTTTGAGTTCAAAAAGTTGAATAAAAACTAACTCATGACACACTGTTGTAAGTTTCTCTTGTTGAACAATTAATCTCTTATTCATAACAGAATAATCACTCAATTGAAATCATCTACTCAACACCTACATAAAAATTATGTAAATAAATGACAGATTAGGAACCCAAAATATTAAAACCCAGAAAAGTAAAGCAAAACAAACATGGAAAACTTTTACTAAATTCTATTCAATGTGCAATCATAGTACCAAATGGATGTGGACAAACAACATTAATGATTGATAATTATATTCTAGCTTCAGGATGGTTAAACTGGAAAAAATAGCCATATGTATGCTTATTCAAGAAGTTTATTTAAACTAAAATATCAAGAATTTATAAAAAGATGTAAAAAAATTGAAAATAAAATGTATTAAAAAATTGTTTGTTTCACTGAATATAATATTGAAATTACTCCATTAGAAGAAAGTGAAGATTATTCTGTTGTAATTTTTGATGACTTCATTCTCGAAAACAAAGATACAGTTAGACAATAATTTACTGTAGGTAGATTAAAATATCAAAATAATTAGTTACAGACAATTTTAATTTTTCAATACATCTAGACAAGATGATATATATTTAAAATACTTTTATCAAGAATTTGTTGGTGAAGAATAGGAGTTTCACTAATTTAAAGAACTATGTAGTAAATGTCAGAATATAGATACATTTGGTTTTACAAATATAGATATAACAAGAAATTATAACGATGGTAAACATATACATCAGAATAAGCATTTTTTAAACACTGAATGTAAACATCAAATGAAAATATTGAATATAAAAATGATGAAAATAAAATAAAAACTATTATTATGTTTTTAACCTTAATAAATGTTTGAAAAATATGATTCAGAAGATGTTAGAAAAGCCAAGTAAAATAGAAGCGTAAAGTAACAACCAAAAGAAGAGTTTAGGAAATGGGAAAAAACCAATAACAGATTGCAAATATTAAAAAAAGATCAACCATTTAATAATACAATTTAAAAATTCACAAACTAATTGAAGGCTTAGGAGAAAAAGTTTAAAAGCAATCCAAGAAAATACTGAAGCTAAAAAAAAGTTTCTTACAATTCACATTATTTAGAAGATTTTAAAGATATTCCATCAGTTAAACAATATCTTAATCATGAAAGAGATTATATGTTAAGTGAATCAGAAATAAATAATTTATTAGTGTATTATTACAAAGAAAGATCAAAATTAAAAGAAAATGACGTTAAAAATAAATATAAGTCAAATAATGTTAAAATTTGTCAATTATAGTGCTTATACAACTTAAAGATTAAGACCTATTGATCATTCTAAAAATCTTGGTAAATAATCCAGAGAATTCAATGGTGATGAATTAAAAACTGGATATTTTAACTTAAAAACAAATACTATGGCTGGTTTAGGTACTGAATTTGAATCTCTCGATTTGTAAAATTATGCTTTATATAACGACAGTAAAGCAATTAAAATAAAATCAGGAAGGGAAATAAATATAATGATTTGATTACAACAATAGCTAGGAGTATTTTCCTATATTTTCAAAAAGAAACATTAATGACTCATTAGAAAACGTTGGGGAAGGTTACGTAAAAATATATTCATAAAACCCATTGAAACTATTTGATCGAACAATGTTAGAGATTTAATTGATGTATTAGCAGTATTAGCTGGTAATAAAAAATATCACAATGGTAAAGATGGAAAAACTCAAATGTTAACTAATCAATAAAGTAATTTCATTATAAGTGATCCAAAAAGAATTCCTTATGTAATTTGATTTTTGAATAATTTAGCACAAACGTTTTGGAAAAGGGAAAAATATGGAAAAGGATTAATCAATGGTTTAATTAATAAATTACAATCTATAATGTGTCTTCCAACATAAATGAATTAATCTACTAGATGAAGCATGTAAAGAACATATCCCATATAGAGATAAAAAAGAATTAGGAAATAGATATGAAGTTTTTAAATAAACGCTGGCCGGCGTCGCCGTGCAGTTCTAGGAACTACAGTCTGGAGCCGAGAGACCGCTACAGTCACAGGTTCGAATCCAGCCTCAGGCATGGATGTGTGTGATGTCCTTAGGTTAGTTAGGTTTAATTAGTTCTAAGTTCTAGGCAACTCATGACCTCCGAAGTTAAGTCACGTAGTACTCAGAGCCATTTTGATAAAAAAAACTTCAATTATTTGCAAAAGAAATAAACATGCAAGTGGTTCTTCATTAGGAGAAAAATAGATGTAGTGAGAAGAATAATGTATGGAAAACGAAAATTAGGAATGTTTTTAGATGTTATGTCGATTTTAAAAATTATTTATTATTTTTTAATCTACATAATGAATAATTGTACAATCGATTGTACTGTGCTATCTAGTGGCAAAATTAAACCAAAATCACTTATACTTCAACTCAATAATAAACAATTAAATACTATTGCACCATTTTCATCTGAAGCACAAAAATTTGCTTGTTTCATTAACTATTCCAGCTGTGAAAAAACATGTTGAATATCTAAAAAAAAGGAAGAAGATGAAGGATTAGCACAACAAGAAGGTGGTTTTTTACCAAAACTCTTAGCTGCATTGCCATATTTCACTAAACTTGATTCATTAGCTGGTGGTTCTGCAGCAATTGCAAATGCAGTTATAAACAAGAAGGAGGTAACGACTTAGCACAACAAAGAAGAGATCATATAGCAATGAAAAGAAGGACGTTGAAATAATTTCAAGGAAAAATTAAAAACTAATAACTTTAAATTTTGATAGAAGAATTAGTTAAAAAATTAGGTATTTTTGTGGAGTTTTTATGATTGATGAATTACCTAATGAACCAAAAAGTTTGGAAAGTTTGGAATGTGGAACAGTAAATTTTGATACTTCAAATCATGTTGATACTCATTGTATTTGTTGTTAAAAAATAAATATATAAAATTTGTTATTGATGTACATGCAGGAAATGTACCTAAACAACTAGTTAACTATTTGGGAAAAATAATGTAACCTAAAATATCGTGAGAATGCAAAACTCCAGAGAAGTAATTTGTGGAACTTTGCACCTGTCTCTTTAAAAGTATTATGCATGAATAATAAATTTAATGATATTTTAGATTTAATAAATGGAAATTTTTGATAATAAGCATATAAAGGTTTACAAGAATTAAATATTTTAAATCATTGGAACCAGACACTAATAATGGAAATATTTTCAAAATTCAAAAATATTCAATTATCAGTAGGCTCAATAATATTTAATGTAATTACACATCTTCAGATTAAATGCAATTTTTAAATGAACAAGATGTTACATTGGTTTTAAAACTGGAGGAATTGAGAATATAAATGATCCAATACATGTAGTGAACAAACATTATTTACAGAATTAATTAACAAGTGTTGTTACAAAACGCTAATACACAAATATTCTACCACAGCTCAATTAGTACATTATTTAAAAACAAGTAAATAAATTTTTCAAAAAATTGAAATTGGAGAATTTATTTCAAAAAACGATGAAACTTTATAATTACATGAGTTAATAATACTTAATTACGAAGTATATGATAAATAAATAACTGAATTTAGTTTTATGACTGGAGATGAGCCAAAAATGCACAATTTCAATGAATAAGATGTTATTCTCAAAAAAAGCTTTTACTGTAATTGTTGAAAACATAAACAAGGATTTAACATTTAGTGATTTTGATGTTAAGATGACTGTTATTGACAAACTTTACAAAATAACTCCTGACATCAGATACATCAAAATAGCGTACAGATAAAATTTCCGATCTGTAACATTAAAAGATTTTATTAAACGTCCTCCAGTTGATGTAAAGATAAGTATATTTCGTGAAATTATTTATTTATTTTTTATTCTCTATAAATGAAGAATCATAACTTCATTTAGTGTTTTGAGGTGCAGAATGTTTACTAATACACGAATCCTCATAGAATAATGACTAAATATTGAAGACTAAGAATTGAAGGCCCTTATACAGTGTGTAAAAGTAAAAGGAGTAAATTCGTTAAATATATTTTGTAGGTAATGGGGTAAAGATTTGTGAACAAATTAATAATGAATTACATAAAACAATGAGAAAAAATTTTAAAAAAGTACATAATTCCTTTAAATTTTTTTTTAAATACATAATTCCTCCCCCCCATGAACCATGGACCTTGCCGTTGGTGGGGAGGCTTGCGTGCCTCAGCGATACGGATAGCCGTACCGTAGGTACAACCACAACGGAGGGGTATCTGTTGAGAGGCCAGACAAACGTGTGGTTCCTGAAGAGGAGCAGCAGCCTTTTCAGTAGTTGCAAGGGCAACAGTCTGGATGATTGACTGATCTGGCCTTGTAACAATAACCAAAACGGCCTTGCTGTGCTGGTACTGCGAACGGCTGAAAGCAAGGGGAAACTACGGCCGTAATTTTTCCCGAGGGCATGCAGCTTTACTGTATGATTAAATGATGATGGCGTCCTCTTGGGTAAAATATTCCGGAGGTAAAATAGTCCGCCATTCGGATCTCCGGGTGGGGACTACTCAAGAGGATGTCGTTATCAGAGAAAGAAAACTGGTGTTCTACGGATCGGAGCGTGGAATGTCAGATCCCTTAATCGGGCAGGTAGGTTAGAAAATTTAAAAAGGGAAATGGATATGTTAAAGTTAGATATAGTGGGAATTAGTGAAGTTCGGTGGCAGGAGGAACAAGACTTCTGGTCAGGTGACTACAGGGCTATAAACACAAAGTCAAATAGGGGTAATGCAGGAGTAGGTTTAATAATGAATAGGAAAATAGGAATGCTGGTAAGCTACTACAAACAGCATAGTGAACGCATTATTGTGGCCAAGATAGATACGAAGCCCACACCCACTACAGTAGTACAAGTTTATATGCCAACTAGCTCTGCAGATGACGAAGAGATTGAAGAAATGTATGATGAAATAAAAGAAATTATTCAGATAGTGAAGGGAGACGAAAATTTAATAGTCATGGGTGATTGGAATTCGAGTGTAGGTAAAGGGAGAGAAGGAAACGTAGTAGGTGAATATGGATTGGGGCTAAGAAATGAAAGAGGAAGCCGCCTGGTAGAATTTTGCACAGAGCACAACTTAATCATAGCTAACACTTGGTTTAAGAATCATCAAAGAAGGTTGTATACATGGAAGAACCCTCTAGATACTAAACGGTATCAGATAGATTATATAATGGTAAGACAGAGATTTAGGAACCAGGTTTTAAATTGTAAGACATTTCCAGGGGCAGATGTGGACTCTGACCACAATCAATTGGTTATGACCTGTAGATTAAAAGTCAAACTGAAAAAAAGTGGGAATTTAAAGAGATAGGACCTGGATAAACTGAAAGAACCAGGAGTTGTACAGAGTTTCAGGGAGAGCATAAGGGAACAATTGACAGGAATGGGGGAAAGAAATACAGTAGAAGAAGAATGGGTAGCTTTGAGGGATGAAGTAGTGAAGGCAGCAGAGGATCAAGTAGGTAAAAAGACGAGGGCTAGTAGAAATCCTTGGGTAACAGAAGAAATATTGAATTGAATTTAATTGATGAAAGGAGAAAATATAAAATGCAATAAATGAAGCTGGCAAAAAGGAATACAAATGTCTCAAAAATGAGTTCGACAGGAAGTGCAAAATGGCTAAGCAGGGATGGCTAGAGGACAAACGTAAGGATGTAGAGGCACATATCACTAGGGGCAAGATAGATACTGCCTACAGGAAAATTAAATATACCTTCGGAGAAAAGAGAGCCACTTGTATGAACATCAAGAGCTCAGATGGAAACCCAGTTCTAAACAAAGAAGGGAAAGCAGAAAGGTGTAAGGAGTATATAGAGGGTCTAAGGCCGATGTACTTGAGGACAATATTATGGAAATGGAAGAGAATGTAGATGAAGATGAAATGGGAGATACGATACTGCGTGAAGAGTTTGACAGAGCACTAAAAGACCTGAGTCGAAACAAGGCTCGGTAATAGACAACGTTTCATTAGAACTACTGACAGCCTTGGGAGACCCAGTCCTGACAAACCTTAAAAATCTGGTGAGCAAGATGTATGAGACCATCGAAATACCGTCAGACTTCAAGAAGAATATAATAATTACAATCCCAAAGAAAGCAGATGTTGACAGATGTGAAAATTACCGAACTATCAGTTTTATAAGTCACACCTGCAAAATACTAACGCTAATTCTTTACAGACGAATGGAAAAACTGGTAGAAGCGGACCTCAGGGAAGATCACTTTAAATTCCGTAGAAATGCTGGAACACATGAGGCAATACTGACCCTACGATTTATGTTAGAAAATAGATTAAGGAAAGGCAAACCTACGTTTCTAGCATTTGTAGACTTAGAGAAAGCTTTTGACAGTGTTGACTGGAACACTCTCTTTCAAATTCTAAAGGTGGCAGGAGTAAAATACAGGGAGCGAAAGGCTATTTACAATTTGTACAGAAACCAGATGGCAGTTATAACAGTCGAGGGACATGAAAGGGAAGCAGTGGTTGGGAAGGGAGTGAGACAGGGTTGTAGCCTCTCCCTGATGTTATTCAATCTGTATATTGAGCAAGCAGTAAAGGAAACAAAACAAAAATTCGGAGTAGGTATTAAAATCCATGGAGAAGAAATAAAAACTTTGAGGTTCGCTGATGACATTGTAATTCTGTCAGAGACAGCAAAGGACTTGGAAGAGCAGTTGAACGGAATGGATGGTGTCTGGAAGGGAGGATATAAGATGAACATCAACAAAAGCAAAACGAGGATAATGGAATGTAGTCGAATTAAGTCGGGTGATGTTGAGGGTATTAGATTAGGAAATGAGACACTTAAAGTAGTAAAGGAGTTTTGCTATTTGGGGAGCAATATAACTGATGATGGTCGAAGTAGAGAGGATAGAAAATGTAGACTGGCAATGGCAAGGAAAGCGTTTCTGAAGAAGATAAATTTGTTAACATCGAGTATAGATTTAAGTGTCAGGATGCCGTTATTGAAAGTATTTGTACGGAGTGTAGCCATGTATGGAAGTGAAACATGGACGGTAAATAGTTTGGACAAGAAGAGAATAGAAGCTTTCGAAATGTGGTGCTACAGAAGAATGCTGAAGATTAGATGGGTCGACCACATAACTAATGAGGAAGTATTGAATAGGATTGGGGAGAAGTTTGTGGCACAACTTGACCAGAAGAAGGGATCGGTTGGTAGGACATATTCTGAGGCATCAAGGGATCACCAATTTAGTATTGGAGGGCAGCGTGGAGGGTAAAAATCGTAGGGGGAGACCAAGAGATGAATACACTAAGCAGATTCAGAAGGATGTAGGTTGCAGTAGGTACTGGGAGATGAAGAAGCTTGCACAGGATAGAGTAGCATGGAGAGCTGCATCAAACCAGTCTCAGGACTGAAGACCACAACAACAACAACATCAGTGATACGATGGCTACCACTTGACGCAATAATATAAATTGACTGAATTTGGGACATAATTTATGTTAAAAATTCTTCACAATTTTCATGTCTATTTCTGATAGTAACTATTTGATTTTACATATTTTTAAATTGTCCTCTAATAACATATTATTCATAAATAAAATCATATAATCGTAAAGAAGTAAAAGCTGGTTTTAAATTTCGTTCACTTAATTCAGGAACAACATGAGGTAATAAACTATTTATTTGTTCATTTCCTTCATATACAATTTCTATAGCTTTATTAAATTGTTCATCTGATTTTTGTTTTTAATTATCCTCAAATTAATTCAGTTCTTTTAAATGAGTTATTTGTCTTTTGTAGAGTCATTTTATGTTAATATTTACTTCATATTCACAAATTTTCGAATCGATGGTAAAACTTCTTCCTAAACCCAACTTTGAAAATTTTCTGATAAACACATTTTTGAAATCATGAATAATGAATATCGTCCGGGATCATTTATAAAATTTGTATACGAACACAAGTTTACCTTTCGTTTACACTCCAATTCTGTTTATTTTTATGTCTTTATTTGCAACACTATCACTTAAAGCTTCTGTAGAAAATTCCTAAATATCATAAAAAATTTTAGCTCTAAACCATGGATTATAATATTCATCACTAACTACTAAAACGAATTTATAATTATAAACAGGTTTATTATTTTTGCCATCTACACACGACTACATTTTCTATAACAAAGTTTAAGATCTATTTATATTTCTTATAACCAATAATTTTTTCTTTAGATGTGGAAAGAGAAAATGAAATGATTTTTCCATTGTGCACCCAACAAAAAGAAATTCGTAAAGAAATTAAAATAACAAAACTGCATATACCTTCAAAATGAGGTTCTAATTGTTGTAAAAAAAATAAAAAATAATAACTTAATAACTGGCATAACAAGACATTTATTTGTGAAAAATGTGGAAAGGAAATTAAAAATTCTTCTAAATGTATTCTGTAATCTTGATCAACCAAAAATTGTGAAGATAGTTTTAATTTATCAAAAAAAGAAACAAAGAGACTATCAAAGAGTTCAATGTTTTTGTCGAAAAATTATTTGAAAAAACACCAAAAATTAAGATATCATGCTAGAATATTATTTTATTTTACCTTCTCTGCAACTATTTAAATCTCATAATAAATTCATTCTTATCATCTATTATTTTATTTGAGTTTAATTCATAATGACCAAATGTTAATGTATTAATATCACCTTGTAATTCAACAGGTTTACTTTCATCAGAACATAATACAATTTTATTGCATTCAGCAGTATACAAATCATATTTACATTATCTAATCAAATTTATTTTTCTGTATTGTTTTACTTTGTCAGTTAAACACTTTTTATAACCATTAAAGGTAATTTCGCTTTTCTCAACAGATTTCTTAACTTCTCAAGATTTTTTCTTTCCTTTATCACCACTTTTATAAAGATACATTCACGGTCTTAAAGTAATAGGCTCCAACATAATTTTTCCACAATTTTCATCTTTCTTTTTTCCTAAACTTTCCTATTTGTTTGTGGAATTCCATAAATATTACCATTTGAATAATTACTTGCATCAAAGTAATCAAAGATCGATTTCATGACTTTAGTTCACATATTGTGAATGAAAGAATCACTGTCCATACAACATAAATAAATTTTCTCACCATATTTTGGCTTCAAACCATTATAGAGAATATTATAAAAGTTATTTTTGAAATATGTACAATACTCGTTCCAAATATAAACTGGTTTTTTGATCAATACTTTTATTTTCTCCATATAAACTGCTACTAGATTTTCTGAAAATGCAGTAGTATGATCATAATTTGGTTTTCAAATACATATGTTTTCTTGGACCTGCAATTATTTGAATATTCTTCCCTTTCTAACGATTTCCAATGTATTTCCAAGTACTGAATTTTTCATTAATTTGTAGAAATCTTTTCCAAAACCTTTAGCTGGCTTTTTTCTCATATCTATATGGAACTCAATATTGTTTTTCAACCATTCTGGTTTACGACATTCTATGAAGTTTCTTGAACTTTAATACAAAATTTATATAGTTTTTAAAATTTCTCTAATGTAAAACATACTTTTCATCATTATTTGAAGTTGGTAATAATTTATTTCCCTCCTTTTGGTGCCAATGGTATACTTTTGTGTAAATGATGTAATGTTTCTGGATATTCTAAATCGACTTCGAAAATATAATCATACTTATAATCATCTGACATTTCAAGTGTCTTCTCAGCATTTACTGTAATTTTTAAATGGTTATTTGCATGTAAATAAGCAATACAATTTGATTGTTTTCTTGGCTTAAAATTTTTCGTACATTTGATTTATCGTATTTTTAATACTCCTTCAAATTCCACCTTGAGTTCCTTTTTCAAGAAATAAAACCACAACATAAGTGTGGAAGAAAAATAATTCTACTTTTGTCATTTTTAACAGAATATCCTGAGGTAATCACTGTGCAGTAAAATACCAAGACGCAACGAGTTTATAACATTTACTAGAGGTATTTCTCAAATTTTCAAAAATATCAGCTAAAATATACCTTTGTATATTCATCTAAATATTGATTTTTCGGAAACTATTTTTACTTGCTTACAACCTTCATTAGAAATATTATTTTTATCATGTCTCAAAAAAAAAAACATTTCTATATAGGTAATTTAGTTTCTTGTAAATTTTCTTCAGAATCCATATACTCATTTGGCTAAACAACTTATTTAATTATTAAATCTAATTATTCACCTTCAAAATAGTTTGCTCTTCCTCTAAATTGTTGTTTTGAGAGAATAGAAGATAATTTAGCAGTACTTGAATCCATCAATTGAAACAGATCTAAAAATCTTAATGTCAATCCATCTTAAACAAATTTTCTAAAAGAAATATATTTTCGCTCATTATTTGGAATGGCATCGATATCTTTTTTATCTATCTTTAATTCTTTGATTAACAAATGAACATTGTAGTTTGTTAAATAATGAATATAAACTGGAATAAATGTAAGGTTATGGTAATTAAGATTACTTCACGACATTTCCTGTAAAATTGCAAAGGTTTCTCACTTTCTTTTCTCCAGATGGAAATTTATTTTTACAAAAAAAAGATTTTTAACTTATAAAATTTATTTTATCACCATTTCTCGTTATCATTCGAATATTTTGTCCATATATTTTAGCAATTTCTCTAGATTGTTCTTCTAACATTTCAAAGAATTTTTTTGCTACATCTTTACTTGTATGTAATACAGGATTTTACTCTCTCCAATAGAATATTTAACACAGTAAATAATTGAGATCTGTAAATATTTTTGTTATTTATTGATTTAAGATTTTTCAGGATTTGGTTGACAAGCATTAATATCTTTTAACAAACATTTGAAATGTGCATAAATTACAAAAGCTACCCTTTATGAATGATTATATTTTTCGGATTTAGTTTTTTGACCTTTTACAGGGAGATTTATTTTTACCTCTTTATGTTCTTTACAATCGTTTACATGAATGTCTACTTTTTCTTGTGAATAAAAATATCTTAAACATCGATGACAAAGATAAATTTAAAGTCCATTTTTAGTTGCTTGTGACCTAATTCATCTAGATAGATTTTTATCCAACAATAATGTGAATTATTTTCTTCTTGGATCACAGGAAGGTTAACATGTTTTTCTTCATTTATGTTTGGTAAAGTGGTTACATAATATTTTTTCTTCTCTTTGCTTTAATATGCATTAACATTAATTGAAACATTTGATTACGTAAATTTTGGATTGTCTGTTAACTGAAAAGGAAAATTCATTTCCTCTCATTCAAATATTTCATATAATTGTAACCCAATATTTTTATAATTATTAAATCTTTCTGACTTTTTATCTACTGGATATATTGCAGATTTTATTACCCACAGAAAACATTTTTGATCCATGATTTTTCCATTAACTACAGCTTTTTTTATCTTTAATTACTTTTGGTAAACCAATAAAAGAAGAATCGAAAATTGGATTGTGTCTATCAACATTTAATTCTGAACTATCTATATAAAATAAAGACCAACCAGATTTTTCCCCTTTGCATTTGTTCCATTTCAGTTAATAGCTTGTTCATTGATTTTTGATAATCATCTTTGATGATCATCTTCTAAATCAGTTATTCTTAATAAAATTTGACTAGTTGCTTTATAATTAAATGCTTGTATTTCATCTTGTGTTTTAAAATCAGAATAAAATTTCATATTAACTTTGATTTCTCTTCTTTGTATTAAAATATTCCTTACTTTGGTGATTATTTCTTCTTTATTTTTATTATAAAAATCTTGTCATTCAACAGTATTATCATTATTATTAATTCCATAAGTCATTATTACTGATTTAAAGGCAGAAATTTTTCTATAAATTCGTTTAGGTGATTTGAAAAAATCATCCAGAAAACTGTTACCTGGTAAATTGTCTGATAACTTTTGGGTAATATGTTCATACTAATCTACTACAATCTTTTGAAAATAATTGCCATTGTCGTTATTACTATTTTTACACTCAGATCTATTTATAAGATTGACTAATTATTGTTTATTAACATTAGAATAATTTTTAAAATTTTTATTTTTACAGATTTTTTTTACAGATTTTACAAAAATCACATAAAGATTTTTAACTCAAATCGTTATCATTATTAATTTAACCTGAAGATCTTATAACAGCAATTAGTTCTCATTTCTAAGTGTAGAATATTTTTTTATTATTTTGTTTTACAGATTTTAATAAGAACTTATAAAGATTTTTATTCAATTCATTATCATTATCATTGTTATTAATATTGTCATTATAATTTGAATAAGATCGATTAATTTTTGTTTATTAAGTTTGGAATAATTTTTCAAATTTTTTGATTTGCAAATTGATCGAAGTTGTTTTGCATTTTTATATTTTAGTTCTCTTTTCTTCATTTCTTTCTTATGGAAATAATTAATAAATATTATCACATCTGGTCTAGTTACATTTGAATAACTCTTTTCTTTACAATAATTTTCTAAATCACTATAACACAATCTATATTTTCCTTTACTATTTTTTTTTTTTTTGAATTTTGAAATAGCTGAGATTTTATTTATATAGAAAGAGATTTAAGTTTTCATTATTAAAACGATTACAGTTAAAATGTACCTTTGAGATTTATAATTTAAATTTAAATCGATGATATAGTTAGGCCAGGTTTGACAGATATTATTTATAAAGAGATAAATTTATTAGGTCGCTATTTTTTAAGTAGATGAGAATTTGGTATTCTCAGTATAGGCTAATAAGATATGATGACTCTTATTTGTAAAGAAATAAATTTTTTTATATTTGTAAATTTTAAATCAGAAAATGAGAATTTGGTTCCTTTGTTATAGACAACTGAGGTTTTGTTAGTGCATATGGCGATATTAGAATCTTGGTCTGTATCCTGGAATTTTTAATCGAAATGCTCTTTGAGCCTGACTTGGAATTAATATATTACTCATAAGACTTTTGGTAACAGCTCATGCATCATGACAAGAATAGTATACAGAAGAATGGAAACGAAAATGAGGATGTGTTGGATGACAATGAATTTGGTTTTAGGAAAGGTAAAGGTTCCATTGTGGCAGTCCTGATGTTGTGGCTTTCGTCCTAGGTTCCAACTCTGACAGTGCTTAAATTCAGAATAAAATTCATCAGAAATACAAGCCGAAGAATTCTGGCATAAGAAGTTATCGTCTTGCATCCAACAGCCTTGTGTAAGAGGGGAGACAAACGAACAGAGGGTCATATTACTGCCTTTGGATGGGAAACAATCCCTAAAGGGGAAAGAATCAGCGATGATCAGTGACATGAAGTTGTAGAAATCAGTGCAAACTACTACCGTAAAAGACACATAAATTGTACCCACAAGACATGTGGCCTTAGTTGAAAAGTGTCATAATGGTCTCTATAATCTTAAAGCACATAATAAAGGCAAGTCTTGCAGTTGAGATTGCATCCCAAGAAGGTTCCTAAAAAAACATGCTGATGCAATAGTTTTGATGATGATGATGATGTTTGGTTTTGTGGGGCGCTCAACTGCGTGGTTATCAGTGCCCGTACAATTTGCCAACCTTTGCTCAGTCCAATTTCGCCACTTTCCTGGATGATGATGAAATGATGAGGACAACACAAACACCCAGTCATCTCGAGGCAGGTGAAAATCCCTGACCCCGCCGGGAATCGAACCCGGGACCCCGTGCTCGGGAAGCGAGAACGCTACCGCGAGACCACGAGCGGCGGATCATATATAACCACTTGCTTGACGAAAGATCCATACCGAAAGACTGCAAAGTTGCATAAGTCACACCAAGACACAAGGAAAGAAACAGGAGTAATCGGTCGGATTACTGACATATTGACACTGTCGATCTTATGCATCATTTTGTAAAATATACTACGTTCTGACATTAAGAATTATATCGAAGGTAATGGTCTATTCGCACACAGTCACCTCGGACTAAGTATCGTTTTGTGAAAAGCAAGTAGCTTTTTATTCACACAAAGTAGTGAACGCTGTCGACAGGAGATCTCAAATAGATTCCAGATTTCTGGATTTCCAGAAGGCTTTTGAAACCTTTCCTCATAAGAGACTTCTGAACAAATTACATGCCTATAGAGTATCCCTTCATGTGTGAGACTGGATTGTTGATTTCCTGTCAGAATAGGTCACAGAATGTAGTGATCAACAGAAAATCATGCAGATGATGCTGTCCTTTACCACCTAGTAAATTCACCAAATGATGAAAACCATTGCAAAATGACTTGAACAACGTATCTGTATGATGCAAAAAGCGGCACTTGTCTCTCAATAAGGAAAAGTGTCAAGTCATCCACATTAGTAAAAAAAGAAATCTGCAAAATTTTGGTAACATGATAAATCACATAAATTTAAAAGCAGTTCGATTAAATGCCTATAAATTGTAATTACGACCGACTGAGAATAGACCGATGATGTATGGAAGGCAAATAGATGACTTCATTTTACTGGCAAAACGCTTCGAAAATGCAACATGTTTGCAAAAGTCACTAAATACACTAAGATTAGTCACGCTCTGCCACACCATTGCTGTGCTGTATGTGATAGTTAATGGAGAGGATCGATGGACATTGAAATAATTCAAAGAACAGCAGCTCGTTTTGTATTATCGGAAATACGGGAAGCGAGTTGGCAAGGCAATCATTAAAAAAAGATTTTTTTCTTGTGGCGAAATCTTTCCATGAAATTTCAGTCACGAGCTTTCCCCTCTGAATGTGAAAATATTTAATTGTCGCCAACCTAGACAGAGAGAAAATATCATCACAATAAAACAAGAGAAATCTTGACCTTGTACAGAAGATTTAAGTGTTCATTTCTCCCACACCCTGTTAGAGGGTGGAACGGTAGAGAAATATTCTGAAGATGGATAGAAGAAACCTCTGCCAGTGATTTGACTGTGAATTGTATATTGGTCATGTAGATGAACACGTAGATCTAAAGATTCCTAAAGCAACAGTACCTCCTGCCAAGTGCTGTCATTCAATTTCCTGATGCCAAAGGATTCCGCCTGATTCCATGCCGCTGACGTGCATGTCCTTCTTCATGGCAACTCTCGGCCGCACACTGCAGGCGCAAGCAAAAACGCTCCTGCAGCGTTTTCGATGGGAAGTGTTTGATTGCCCAACATACAGCTCGGACTCATCTCACGTGAAGCGCTTTCTATAAAGACAGCATTTTTTCACGGACAACGAGCTGCATGCAGACCAGCGTAGGGAGATGGTGGAAAGTAACATCAACAATATTGATTGTTGCTGTGTCTATCCTCTTCCTGTGTTCGTTCCGCACCCTTTGCCATTGAAGCCTTTCCCAAGACCCTCTAACCTAAAAAATTTTACGTGCTCACAGAGCATTCAGAACTGAAAAGCGCCACGTGACGTGGTGGATGGGCGTACTAGAGACACTGCGCAACACATCAGCGCAAAGCTTCATCGGATTTTCACAGTAGTTTTAATCTCTCGACCGACTGGAGCTTGAAAAAGAAATAGCCCTTGTAATTTTTCGCTTGTACACATTTAAGATTCATAGGAAATGAAGAAAAGGTTTACTTTGTCAACAGAGGCCCTAGCAACGTGGCCAACACCATCAGCTTGGCTGCCAAAACAAAAATGGGCCAATCAAGTTCTCTTTACATACTTAAAATTTAAAATGAAGAAAGGGTTCATAACAAAAAGTTCACACAGTCGCATATTCTTATTACAAACATAGAATAATCATCGCTTAGTATAGGATAGTTAGTTTTACTAGGTCTTTTACATCATGTATCTCAGTATCGATACGTTGTGCATTAGTCGTACGTTGACTTTGTTGCCTCGCGGCTGACTCAGACGAGCGGCTTGTCAATATTCAGTGTAAGGATGTCGGAAATAGACTTCCGAGCCGATGGAGCTGATTACAAGCACAAGTTTCGCCCTTGTTAACAGCAAGCCGATAGTTTGCACTTCAGCGCCGCCCACGACAATTTATTCAGGTGCCTCTCGAGCTCCGCGGAGTTTGGAGCACTTGTGGTATTTGCGAGTCGTGCCTGTTGGACAAGCAAATTGCTGCTTGTTCGCTCAGGGCTGACTCGAACAACTTGGAGCTTACATGTCAGCGCTCAGCTCCGATACCTAATTTCAGCCCGATGCTCGCAGCGTGCTTACACGCTTGTTGTGACAGAGTAAATCGCCGTGGCGATGGGATTAAAGCCTCTTTTTTTTAAAAACTGTCTTCAAAGACACAGAATCAAAGTATTTGACGGGACAAATTCTGATGATAATTCAACTGGAACGCAACGCAAAACGGAAAATAAGTCAGTTGTATATCAATGGATTATACTGTCATTGTTTGGTTTAACAACTTCATGTATAGGATCTATGACACTGAAGACACATCATCAGATTTCTGGAAAAATATCATCCACAGAATCTTGTATATAGCGAGGGCAGATAAATGCTAGAAATAACGCAAAGAACTTAGCAGCTCATGTAGCCAAGTTGCTGACAAGAATAATATATAGGTGAATTGAAAAGAAAACTGAGGATCTGTTACATGACGATCAGTTTGGCATCACAGATCTCAAGCTACGCTTGATAATAGAAGTTACGAAAACTCAAGCCACTTTCATGGGCTTTATTGATTCGATCTACAAAACTCGCTTGACAGGACAAAATGGAGCAAGAAGTTTGCAAATACTCATAAATATAAGAAAAGATGAGTAAATCCAACACACACAAGAATCAAGTGGGGACAAAAAGAAACAAAGTTCTCTGACTAAAAAGTGGTCTAACGCAAGGATGCTGTCTTTCGCCCTAGTGTTCAATCTACATGTCGGGGAAGCTATGATGAAATTGAAAGAAAATTTCATGAGTGGGCTTAAAATTCCGGATGAAAAGGTATCAATGATAAGTTTCTCTTCAATGAAAGTGAAGAAGAATTACAGGACCTTTTGAGTGAAATGAATCGTCTAATGTCGTTAGAATATGGATTGAGAGAAGCGGAATTGAGGTTAGCAATACACTGAACATCAAAGTTGGTGACCAAGAAGTAGTTGAAGTGAAGGAATTCTGCTACCTGTAAGGATAAAAGAACTCATTGGTAAAGAAACAAGGAGGGCACAAAAACAAGATTAGGACAGACGAACAGGGCATTCATTGTCAAAAGAATTCCTTTAGTATCAAACATTGAATTTAATATGAGGAAGAAATTTCTGTGAATATACGTTTGACGCACAGCCTTATACGGTTGTGAATCATGGAATGTAGAAATGAATGTTTAACATGTTGAAAATTAGGTGGACTGATAAAATATTCAGTGAAGAGGTTCACCGCAGAATGGATGAAGAAAGGAACATAATACAACCAATAAATAATTGCGGATGAATGCAAATTAATAAAAAGAATTACACATAAATGCTAAGAATGTGCTAAATGAATAGACACTCAAGCAACCTAAAACACACTGAAAATCACAATAAATCAAATACAATGCCTGCAGTAACGAAAAGATGGCGATTTATCTAGTAATAAATATGCAAACAGTCGCTTTTTAGTTTTTTATACGATTTATTCAACCATAGACTTGTTTTGGAGCCACTGCAGACGCATCATTAGGTGTAACACCTCCATCTGATGATGAGCTTGCACTGGCTCGAAAACTTGTTTACGGTAGAATAAATCATATCAAAGAATTAAAACAGCTACTGGTTGCATATTTTTGCCAAATAAATCATCAGTTTAAATCACAGTCGCAGTTCGTCATCCACCATGGATATACTGAAATGAAAAGATGTGTTGAGATGTCTTCAACGTCGTAGAAATGTTCAACTTCTCTCCACCATACCATCGCCACTCCATGAACGGTTCAGTTGTCTGGAAAAGTCTTCCCACTCACACGCTCCTTCGAATTTCGAAACAGTTGTAAGGTAGTCGGTGAAATGAAAGATAGCAAATGTATGATGGGTGCACCGAGAACTAAAGACGGTTGTCAAAAGACACATCTGTCGTGGAACAATCAAGTTGTGAAGGTAGTGTAGAACTTGAAAGATGCAAACACATTATTGTGTTTTTGTCACAGAAGTACAATCTAGACGTTATATTGGATGCTAGAGCAAATATCTCGTGTTATTTTAAATCCAATAGTCGCGCCCTATGTGAAATTTTCGTATCTATACAATGTGACATAGAGTAGTGTAAACACAGTATTACAATTTTCTTAAAATCTAGTAACTACTAATTCGTTCTGCTGTCATAGAGCTTCATAATTTATGTAGAATGCGGATGTTATTAAAATTGCTCTCTAACGAACGTTACGCATTCTCGAATTTTTACTTAGGGAGACTAAGCGATAAACACTCAGAGTGGCACAGGAAAGGCGTTTATGTCAGTGATATTTTATTTGAGAAGACTCTGTACTTAGGGTAGCCACAGCCTGGACATATCATTTGAAGATAAAACCGCTTCAACTGTAAGTACTTTATTTATAAGCACGACCGTTTTCGCAGCATTTTAGCTGCATCGTCAGGTGCAATAAAATCAAGTCATGTTCTGATCGAGAAAGGAGTATGGGACGACCCAGCGTTCATAGTTAACAATTTTTGTCTAATAGTGAACGTCAGTTGCAAAATAGCATAGGACAACACAGAACGCCCTCGTGATACGCCCCTGTGATAGCATGAGCTCACGGGTCCACATACACCGAAAAAGTGATCAAAAACCGACCTATGTGATCACCTATGGGATTATATAAAATTAAGCAGCCCTGCATGCGAAACAGGTTATCTTTATTTGGTGATTTCTTAAAGGACAGACGGTAGTATTCATTGGAGAAGGAAACACTTTGTACAAGGCTCTGTTTAATATCATTGTTATTATTCAAACCAACAACGCCATCCTTAGGGGTCTTCCACACGGTGATGAGGATATCTGAGTCATATCAAGTTGTCCTGAACTATCCACTATCTAGAAGTACAGAATGCCTATAGATACCGCAAGAGAAAGCTGGTTCTGATGACACTAAGCCCCAAGATTCTCATCACAAAGGAGAGGATGTCACAACACGACCAGAACCCAAAGATTTACCAGCGCCGCCACCCCTAGGGCCATTGAAAAGAACTGCAGTCAGAGTGCTGCAATCGGCTCCAACGAGAAGTTCTGAAACTTTGGGTCGCTGTATCTCCAGGAGAGGAATCAATTCCGCCCGTTGTAGTGCATGTAGTGTGGCATAGTAGTTTGTGGAACTGTCTGGTGTGCTGTGGATCGTCTTTTAAAACCTGAACACCAGCAGTTGCTTGTTATTTAGACTATATCATTACATTCGACGCTGTATTTTCGTAGGATAAGCATCACTCATTTATCCCTTTTTACCATCCACAGTAATACTATAGACAACTGATTTTGAACGTGGTTGAGGTGTTCTTGGGGCTTGATAACCAATATACTTATGTAAAAATTCTTATTAGTAGCAGTGCGTGTTGTACTTCCATTTCTTTGTGACGACAGTGACTGTGATGATAATATTATCACTCCAATGATTCAGCATCAGCTGAGAGCTTCTTGGCGAGTGTTCCTGCTTTTATACCTGAACCTTCCTGCTGAGTCGGCTGGAAGGATGTGATTAAAAGACATTAATCAGCAAGCTTTTCTCATATCTTGTACTTGTTTACAACACACATTTCCCAGGAAGGGGCTCTCTCCAGCAGATATTCCCAGAAACATATACATTTTGCGTTGTGTATTTTGGAGAGGAAACAGATTAAGCAGACATCGTCTCTTCGCAGCACAGTTCGTCGTTAGAAAGAAAATTTCGGGGTAAATACTTTTTAATTTGCATATGTTATAATTAAAGTGGTAGTGCACTTCTCTTACAAATGGCGGTAATGTGAGCGCTCGCCATGGCCTTGCGAGATATAAGTTGCGATCTTATCTCTTGCACACTGTTCCCTGTTTTTGCTTACACGTCGCGCGGTGTACATCCTATACATAAAAGTGGCGCCGTTATTTGCGTAATATTTTCAGTTCTTCTGTGGAAGTGACTACAATCTCTCGCCATCTGTTCGCATAATCCATTGTGCGCTGTTCTACCCAAATCAGTATATACGTGGACTATTTCCAAATGATATTTCGGGAACGTCTCCTAACCACCTCAATGCCTCAATATGCAGCACCCCAGTCTTTTACTCTAATATTTTCGTGACATATCGTAAACTTTTATGCAGTAATCGAAGTACCTCTGCAACAGAAATTATTTCATTATTACTTGAATTACTGCACAGCTAACCAAGCTTTAACGGCTGCAATAAAATTGAACTGAAAGCGAATTGCGTTTTGATCTCTAAACACGTCGTAGCGTCTTCACGTGCAGAAGGAAAGTCACATTTCCTTCCTAAGCTCGATGCCGATTCATTTCCGCTCTTTAATCTGTATCGAAGTGTGCTAAGAGATATTTTAAAAGTTTTATCTGCCTTTCTTAATCGAAAACCCAACAGCAACAGCAACTTTTGCCTTTCACAAATCTTCTGCGGTCCACGTACTTCGCTCTGTGTTCCTTATATATTTGCTAACCATCTGAAACATAAGGAAGAAGAAAAATGCCTGGTTTAAGCAACAACAACTATGTGATGCAAAGTAGGGCTTATATAAATGCTGTGCATAATCAGTAATGTGAGGAAATTATTTGCAATCTGTCCTAACACTGTTGCTCACTCGATGTCTAAGCAAATTCTGACGAAGATAGCTCATGCTGTGCCTTTTACAAAAAGGTACGGCCAAACTTTCAGGAAACATTCCTCACACACAAAGAAAGAAAATATGTTATGTGGACATGTGTCCGGAAACGCTTACTTTCCATGTTAGAGCTCATTTTATTACTTCTCTTCAAATCACATTAATCATGGAATGGAAACACACAGCAACAGAACGTACCAGCGTGACTTCAAACACTTTGTTACAGGAAATGTTCAAAATGTCCTCCGTTAGCGAGGATACATGCATCCACCCTCCGTCGCATGGAATCCCTGATGCGCTGATGCAGCCCTGGAGAATGGCGTATTGTATCACAGCCGTTTACAATACGAGTACGAAGAGTCTCTACATTTGGTACCGGGATTGCGTAGACAAGAGCTTTCAAATGGTCCCATAAATGAAAGTCAAGAGGGTTGAGCTCAGGAGAGCGTGGAGGCCATGGAATTGGTCCGCCTCTACCAATCCATCGGTCACCGAATCTGTTGTTGAGAAGCGTACGAACACTTCGACTGAAATGTGCAGGAGCTCCATAGTGCATGAACCACATATTGTGTCGTACTTGTAAAGGCACATGTTCTAGCAGCACAGGTAGATTATTCCGTATGAAATCATGATAACGTGCTCCATTGAGCGTAGGTGGAAGAACATGGGGCCCATTCAAGACATCACCAACAATGCCTGCCCAAAAGTTCACAGAAAATCTGTGTTGATGACGTGATTAAACAACTGAGTGAGGATTCTCTTCAGCCCACACATGTTGATTGTGAAAATTTACAATTTGATCACGTTGGAATGAAGCCTCATCCGTAAATAGAACATTTGCACTGAAACGAGGATTGACACATTGTTGGATGAACCATTCGCAGAAGTGTACCCGTGGAGGCCAATCAGCTGCTGATAGTGCCTGCACACGCTGTATATGGTACGGAAACAACTGGTTCTCCCGTAGCACTCTCCATACAGTGACGTGGTCAACGTTACCTTGTACAACAGCAACTTCTCTGACGCTGACATTAGGTTTATCGTCAACTGCACGAAGAATTACCTCGTCAATTGTAGGTGTCCTCGTCGTTCTAGGTCTTCCCCAGTCGCGAGTCATAGGCTGAATGTTCGGTGCTCCCTAAGACGCCGATCAATTGCTTCGAACGTCTTCCTGTCGGGACACCTTCGTTCTGGAAATCTGTCTCGATACAAACGTACCGCACCACGGCTATTGCCCCGTGCTAATCCATACATCAAATGGGCATCTGCCAACTCCGCATTTGTAAACATTGCACTGACTGCAAAACCACGTTCGTGATGAAAACTAACCAGTTGATGCTACGTACTGATGTGCTTGATGCTAGTACTGTAGAGCAATGAGTCGCATGTCAACACAAGCACCGAAGTCAACATTACCTTCCTTCAATTGGGCCAACTGGCGGTGAATCGAGGACGAAACTAAAATGAGCTCTAACATGGAAATTAAGAGTTTCCGGACAGATGTCCACATAACATCTTTTCTTTATTTGTGTGTGAGGAACGTTTCCTGAAAGTTTGGTCGTACCTTTTTGTAGCACCCTGTATATACAGGGTGAGTGACCTAACGTTACCGCTGCATATATTTCGTAAACCACATCAAATACTGACAAATCGATTCCACAGACCGAACGTGTGGAGAGGGGCTAGCGTAATTGGTTAATACAAACCATAAAAAAAATGCACGGAAGTATGTTTTTTAACACAAACCTACGTTTTTTTAAGTGGAACCCCGTTAGTTTTGGTAACACATCTGAACATATAAACAAATACGTAATCAGTGCCGTTTGTTGCATTGTAAAATATTAATTACATCCGGAGATATTGTAACCTAAAGTTGACGCTTGAGTACCACTCCTCCGCTCTTCGATCGTGTGTATTGGAGAGCACCGAATTACGTAGGGATCCAAAGGGAACGGTGATGGACCTTAGGTACAGAAGAGACTGGAACAGCACATTACGTCCACATGCTAACACCTTTTTATTGGTCTTTTTCACTGACGCACATGTACATTACCACGAGGGGTGAGGTACACGTACACACGTGGTTTGTCCCACTGGAAACGCGCCGAAGTATGTGGTAACAGCATGATGGTGCACCTGCACATTCCGCAATTAACACTAGGCTGACCCTTGACAGGATGTTCGACGGGCGTTTCATAGGACGTGGAGGACGCATAAATTGTCCAGCCCGTTCTCCTGATCTTACACCTCTGGACTTCTTTCTGTGGGGTACGTTAAAGGAGAATGTGTACCGTGATGTGGCTACAACCCCAGAGGATATGAAACAACGTATTGTGGTAGCCTGCGGCGACATTACACCAGATGTACTGCGCCGTGTATGACATTCATTACGCCAGAGATTGCAATTGTGTGCAGCAAATGATGGCCACCACATTGAACATCTATTGGCCTGACATGTCGGGACACACTCTATTCCACTCCGTAATTGAATACGGAAACCACGTGTGTACGTGTACCTCACCGCTCATGGTAATGTACATGTGCGTCAGTGAAAAAGACCAATAAAAAGGTGTTAGCATGTGGACGTAATGTGCTGTTCCAGTCTCTTCTGTACCTAAGGTCCATCACCGTTCCCTTTGGATCCCTACGTAATTCGGTGCTCTCCGATACACACAATCGAACAGCGGAAGAGTGGTACTCAAGCGTCAACTTTAGGTTACAATATCTCCGGATGTAATTAACATTTTACAATGCAACAAACGGCACTGATTACGTATTTGTTTATATGTTCAGATGTGCTAACAAAACTAACGGGGTTCCATTTAAAAAAACGTAGGTTTGTGTTAAAAAATATACTTCCGTGAATTTTTTTATGGTTTGTATTAACCAATTACACTAGCCCCTCTCCACACGTTCGGTCTGTGGAATCGATTCGTCAGTATTTGATGTGGTTTACGAAATATATCCAGCGGTAATGTTAGGTGACTCACCCTGTATAGTCATGGTCACCATCATTAATGACAGGACGTGCAACATTATTTTTCAAACAGTCTCCTTTGCATGATATTCATTATGGAATTATTAACTTTCCTGCCTTCTCGGGTTTCACATGTTTTGGAAATAAATATTGGTGGCTCATCACGATTATTTTTTTAAAAGAATATGCGTGCACAGATGGAAACTTCTGGGAGGGGTTATTTTTTCCGTAGAATCTGCAGCTTTGATTGGCGAGAAATTTGTTCGGGAAAACCCCGCAATTTTTTCCTCATTCTCAGTAAGCCTCGCTATTGGGAATTTTGCTAACACAGACCACTTCAAACATGAGTGATACTTTGACTTGAAGTTTATTACTGCGGTGTTATCTCCTATTACCTTAAGATGATTCGTGCGGGAGCCTTGCATAAAATCTGCGACATTCACTAACTTTAACACGTAGTTGAATTATTTCCTTCAGTGTCCAGTCAGAATCGTGGATTTTGTAAGTTTCCAGTATTTCCAAAAGGCCCTCTGTGACACTGGTCGAGTACAATTCACTGATGTCAACAGACAGCGAAAGAGGCGCGTTGCAAAGACATATTCTATGCGCAAATGTATTAAACTCTGCCAACATACTGCTCCCTGCAGAGTTCAGTCATGTTCCCAATTTCTGAAAACGAAATGCAGGTTTGAAAACGTCTGCGGTGTCCAGTATTCAGTTTATGAGTGGATAAGTGTGGAAACCAAGAGTAAAGACAAAGACTTTCAAATTTTACCATGGCGTATTACAAAATGCCGCCGTAAAAGACGCGTAAATCGATTAATGTTGTGAGTTGTTAGTAATACTGATATATGTCATTTCTATTACGTAAAAACTTATCCAGGCTCATACAGAGTACAACATACAGAAGAGTCAAAACAACCTTAGGTGAAGTTAAAAGCAAGAGAGGTAACATTAAGAGTGCAACGGGAATTCCCCTGTTAAACGCAGAGGAGAGAGCGGATAGGTGGAAAGAGTACTTTGGAAGCCTGTGTGAGAGAAAAGACTTGCCTGATGACGTGACAGAAGAAGAAACACGAGTCGATATAGAAGACAGAGAAGCTCCCGTATTAGAATCAGAATTTAAAAGAGGTTTGGACGATCTTAGATCAAATAAGGCATTCCATCGGAATATCTAGAATCATTGGGGAAAGCGATCACAAATCGACTGTTGACGTTGGTGCGTAGAATATATTATGCATCTGACGATACAGAATCCGAATTTGGGAAAAACATCATCCAGACAATTCCGAAGACTGCAGGAGCTGACAAGTGCCAGAATTATTGCACAATCAACATAACAGCTCATACATCCAAGTTGCTGACAAGAATAATACACAGAAGAGTGGAAAAGAAAACTGAGAATGTGTTAGATGACATTCAGCTTGGCTTTAGGAAAGGTAAATGCAACAGATAGACAGTTCTGATATTGCGGTTGATAATAGAAGCAAGACTAAAGAAAGACAAGTTCACAGGATTTATCGGTCTGCAAAAAGTATTCGACAATGTCAAATAGTGCAAGATGTTCAAAAAAGAGAGAAAAATAGGGGTACGCTATAGGGAAAGACGGGTAATATACAATGTGTACAGGAGCCAAGAGGGAATAATAAGAATGGAAAACCAAGAAAGAAGTGCACGGATTAAAAAGGTTGTAAGACAAGGATGTAGTCTTTCACCGCTACTGTTCAATGTGTACACAGAAAAAGCAATGACGGAAATAAGAGAAAGGTTCAAGAGTGGAATTAAATGGTTCAAACGGCTCGGAGCACTATGGGACTTAACATCTATAGTCGTCAGTCCCCTAGAACTTAGAACTACTTAAACCTAACTAACCTAAGGACAGCACACAACACTCAGCCATCACGAGGCAGAGAAAATCCCTGACCCCGCCGGGAATCGAACCCGGGAACCCGGGCGTGGGAAGCGAGAACGCTACCGCACGACCACGAGATGCGGGCGAGTACAATAAAAATTCAAGGTGAGGGGATATGAATGATAAGGTTCGTTGACGACGTTTTTAGTCTCAATGAAAGTGAAGAAGAATGCCAGAATCTGCTGAGTGAAGAGAACTATCTAATGAGTACAGAGTAAGGATTGAGAATAAAACGAAGAAAAGACAAAAGTAATGAGAAGTAGCAGACATGAGAACAGCGGGAAACTTAACATCAGGATCGGTGATCACGACTTAGATGAAGCTAAGGTATTCTGCTACCTAGGTAGCAAAATAACTCAGGACCCCGGTGCAAGGAGGACATAAAAAGCAGACTAGCACAGGCAAAAAGGGAATTCATGGCCAAGAGAAGTCTGCTAGTATTAAGCATAGGCCTTTATTTGAGGAAGAAATTTCTGCATGTACGCCTGGAGCTCAACAGTGTAAGGTAGTGAAACAAGGACTGCGGAAAAACCAGGACAGATGGCAATCGAAGCACCTCAAATGTGGCGCTACAGAAGAATATTGAAAATTAGGTGAACTGATAACGTAAGTAATGAGGTTGTCCGCAGAATTGGCAAGGAAATGAATATATGAAAAACACTGACAAGAAAGGACAGGATGATAGGGCACCTGTTAAGACATCGGGAAATAACTTCCACCGTACTAGAGGAAGCCGTGAAGCATAAAAAATGTAGAGAAAGACAGAAATTGGAATACAATCATCAAATAACTGAGGACATACGTTGCAAGTGCTGTTCTGAGATGAAGAGGTTGGCACAGGAGAGGAAATCGAGGGGGGCCGTATCAAACCAGTCAGAGGGTTGATGTCCTAAAAAAAAAAAATAGGGTAGCGTTACTCAATATCAGCATTCAATTATAGTACGTGGATGCTGCCTGTGTTATTTTCATTCACAGAAAAGATAAGATGTAGACTAGTTGACCAAGCCCGTTTAAACCGGTTACCAGTGTCATACCCAGTGAAAAGAATCACTAGTAAAATGTACCAAATTTAGTGATAAACTGAAAGTGCATTTCGTGATTTATGCTGGTACGGAACGCGTTTTGAAGCCAGTTGCTGGTTGCAGTAATAATAGTGACTCTGGTTCGTATTCCGATCAGGTACATTTGTATAAATCATTCAGTGTCGCTTACTACACACACTGCAACCGTAACCAGGAATATTCCTAGTTTAAATTGTATAGAGACAGCGACTGCATGAATGGTTTACTCAACAGCTCTAAGTAATCACCAACACTGTGAATACGTGATTATTACAAAATTAACAGGAGATATGAAGACTCAAAGAAGAATCAGGAAAAGTCTGTAATATTTGCGTAAAACCCTTTGAGTAAGACGAAGTAAAGCACCGGGTTCGCTGTCATTTCACAGGTGCTTACCGTGGTGCAGTACACCCACGCTGCATGTGAATTATAGGCATCACTATACTGTACCTGTCGTATCCCACAATCCGAGTAATGACAATGTGGATTTCTTGATCACTAATCTATGTGTACAAAAGACGATAGATGCTGATGAAAAAACTACATGAAAATCAGGTCTCATTTCTATTCTATCATCGAATATGAAAAAATATAACTCATTCGCAAAGAGTATTCCAGTAATGCACCAAGAAAGGTACTGCAAGATTAATTTCATTTTTACTGATTCATTAAAAGAGTGCTTCCGCATACAACCAGAAAAACACAATATAATGAGGGCATATTTTATAGATGGTCTTGAGTTTAATATAGTTAACCAGAAGTACGATTTTCCTTATGAATATGCAAACAAGATTGCCAGCTCTCCATCGAAAATCTTTAGAGTTTGGAACAGGCAAAACAATAACAAAGGCTTAATGCTAGAGCTTTCAGTGTGTGGAACGCATTCAATGGTAAGACAATTTGATTTTTATTGAAGAACTAATGTACTTCCCCTTAGTGACGTTTTCGGAAATTTTCTAAGTGTTCCCCTTAGGAAATATGAATTGCATTCTGTGTATTTTGTTACCTCATCTGGCTTGGCATGCGATGCTCTGCTGAAAATTACAAAGACAGCTAATAACCAATATCAAACAATTCCAATTTGTTGAATGAGGCATCTGAGATGAAATTTTTCATTGTTCTTACAGACATTCAGTTGTCAATAACCGATTTATGTCATTTTATGATGCAAAAAAATCGATTAATCTTACACCATACAGCTCGATGTTAGTATATTATATAGCTGGGCGAGGGTGTAACAACTTTCTGTATCTAATTGTGAGCGTCTTCCTTCAGAAAATGTTAAAAGGTTTGTGTGCAGGACATAACAGATGATTCGAACACAGGATACATACTAGAAGTACATCTTGAATACCCTAATGGTATCCATGATTTGCATTCAGATTTACCTTCACGTCTGGAAAAAATGGCCTCACCTCTAGCGAGTAAGAAACCAAAGAATTTTTTTTCTATGTTGAATCAGAAGAAAAATTACGTCATACTATAGGAACCCAAAACAATGTTGGAAAATAAACTGCTTTTACAGAAGATTCGCCAAATCCTATGATTTAGGAAAGCTCCCTGGGTGAAACCATAATAGAGATTTACCTGCAAAACCAAATGGAATGAGCCTGAGAAGAATTCCTTCAAACTCATTAGGAATCCTGTATTCGGGAAAACCGTCCAAAATATTCGATAGAGGTGAGGCATTAGGCCAGCAACATCAAGGGAGAGCAGATTTGGGGCAGCTGCATTAATTGCAAAACAAGATTTCCAAAGGAGCATCGTTTCTAATGAACTTACCAGACTCATCGTAGCCTTTGATAACCCATCACAGTGGGAATGGGAATCTTAAATATTTGAAAAACTCTTCTTTTCTATTTCCTTTATGAATATAAATGAACAAACTGCCACCAAATTGTGTAAATCTGTGCTACAGAGACTCTTATAGCTTCATATACCACATCAAAACAATATTTACGAGGATATTAGAAGTACAGAGGGGTCGAGCGGATGCCACCTCTGCACGATGTCGGGAATCGTCTAGACACGCTCGTGGAGATAAGCAAACATGATTATTCAGTGAATCGTTTATTTTGACAACTTTTACAAAGGGTAGTCCACTGCTGGCTGTAAATGCCTCCTGCCTTGGTCACGGACAGACTCTTGGTGTCGGACGCTGCACCAGCCCTTGCGCTTGCGTCCTAACGAGACGTCGTCCCTCTTGCGTCGATAAGGAGGCTTAGCGCAGCCTGGTACAGCATGGATGGTTGCTACCAGCTGAGCGAATTTACTCGAACCCATTCCGTGTCTCTTCTTCCCTGGACCACACCATTTGCGATGTGGTGTAGGCGGCAGGCGTTGAACCCAGTACTGCCGGCCTGGTAGGCCCCGCACCTGGAGGCGCGTAGGCGTACCGGACGGTGGTCCGCCAGGAACCCTGGTCGTCGTCTTCCGTCCCACAGTCAGAGAGTACAGCACCTGGTACTGGTACTGTACTGCTGCTGGTAGTTCTTCAGCTCTCCCATCAGTAGTGGTTGTGCGACACAGCATGAAGTTCGTCAGTGGAGTTCAGCTCTGCGGCACTCCACGGCTGGCTGGTACTGCGCTTGTTGATCTGAGAAAAGACTTACTAAAACAATATGGCCATGGAACGGAATGTCGTCAACACGTACTCCATCGTTCCCATTATCCTGAACCTTCTCTTCTACCTGGAGCTGGGGCTCCGATATTTAAAGAGCTCTCCGTAGTTCTGTGACGTGCGATGTACTAGGAATGACCGCACGTGGCCTCGTTATTCTGCTACCCTTGCTTTAATTCTCTCTTAGCAGCTAGTTAAATTGGTCTATGAATGTTTTCCCTAGCCGTGTCTGTTGCTCCCTACGGCATCACGCCGCGCGAACAAGCGTGCGTATTAGTTTGCTAAGTCGCTGTCCTTTTCTGTTTTCCCGCGGCATGTGCTCTCTCTCACTTAATTAATGCAGAGCTGCAGACTGTGCTGCACATCTGTCCTACGTCACCGCGCTTCCTGGTCCTCTGCTAATAGTGTCGCAACCAGCCTATCTTGCGTCAAGCTGGTTGAACTCCTTTAAAAATTTTATAACTTCGAAGCCGTATTACTCTGTGCCGTAACAGAAGCGATATTCACAAATGAGTCAATACTTACGGATTCCCAACGAATAACAAACTTAGTGGTCGTATGGTGAATAAAAAAGTGGTTAGTCTGATGAAGGCCAGCCGCGGTGGTCTCGCGGTTCTAGGCGCGCAGTCCAGAACCGCGCGACTGCTACGGTCGCAGGTTCGAATCCTGCCTCGGGCATGGATGTGCGTGATGTCCTTAGGTTAGTTAGGTTTAAGTAGTTCTAAGTTCTAGCGGACTGATGACCACAGATGTTAAGTCCCATAGTGCTCAGAGCCATTAGTCTGATGAAGGAGAAACTGAATGGGGAGCTCATTGCAAAATTTGTGTGCTTCTGTGCACGGGTGTATGGTCTTGAGAGTGAGACTGACCGGATAATGCATAAAGCAAAAGGTATGAAGTAATCATCTGCAAACAGGCTAACCACCGATGGTTGCTAGCAGTGCATTCTTGATTTGGAGGTAAACACCACTGAGCAGTTTGTACACTCGAAGCAGCATCTTGTTTTGACTATTTAACAACTTTAACTCTCTATCTGCTCAAGATTATAAACGCCAAATACTTCCAGATAAGAGTAAATGCCATGGGCTGGGGACGCTAACACATCAAAAATTATGGTTATAAATAATGTGAGTACCTGACCAATATAAATAATTAAAAACTGCAGATTGTAATTTTATGTGAGTACCACCTTTCTCTGAAGGGAAAAATGTAAATAGTGTAAAAAACGTAAATTGAGACGAATGCCACGTTTTTCCAGCAGAGAAAAACTATTTTTAGCTACCTACCATAAAATGATTTCATTGTAAATATCTGTAAATTGTACTTACTTTTGGATGGATGTATAATGATCCTCTGTAATTGCAATGTATGTAAAATATTGGATGTAAATTGTACTTTTTTGATCGAAATTCGGTCGTCCATTACAACTGCTCATATATTGGTAGGAAAAAAGAAACACTGTAAAAACATTGTACAAAAAATATTATGTCGTATTTTGTATTTGAGTTATTTTTTGTGACCCTTCCTCTACAGTTTGTCACACACACACACACACACACACACACACACATACACACACACACACATACACGGTGTTAGCAACCGTCTGTTTGTCTTTCAGCAGAGCTGCATTTTATCAGGATCGCTGAGACGTGTGGAGACACCTCCCTCTGCAGTGGATATTCAGTGCATATGTGCAGGTGACTGAGGAAAAATCTTGAGAGATCAGAGTAGTTCTAGATTTTTTTACCGTGACAGAAAAAAGGTGAGGTATTTTTTAAGATGTAGTGACAGTTGGAATCAAATGTGTGTTTACCACCATATTTGATAAATGAAATACAGAGGGAGAGAGTAAGTGGTTACTTTTGTATGTGGACTCACGTTTGTAATATTGTGTGTATGAGAGAGAGAGAGAGAGAAAGAGAGAGAGAGAGAGAGAAGGAGAGAGAGAGGGAGATGGATGCGCAAGGGAAAAGGTTTACTTTGCGTGAGACACATCAAAAGTGTTTGCAGTTTTTTTTACATATAAAAGATAGAGAGAAATGGTTGGTTTTACTTTTGCATTCATTCCTCAGTAACATCTTATAATGATGAGACAGCTGTGGGAAGAGAGAGAGAGAGAGAGAGAGAGAGAGAGAGAGAGTCGCGCGGAGTGGCCGCGTGGTTTGAGCCGCCATGTCACGGACTGTGCGGCCCCTCCCGCCGGAGGTTCGAGTTCTCCCTCGGGCATGGGTGTATGTGTTGTTCTTAGCATAAATTAGTTTAAGTTAAAGTTGTGTGTAAGACTAGGAACCGATGACCTCAGCAGTTTCGTCCCTTAGGTAGTCACACACATTTGAACATTTTTGAGAGAGAGATGAGACAGTGCAGAGGGAAATTTGATACGCTTTTAGGCAAGGGATAATTTGACACAGTTTGGGGTAATTCAATAACTTTTCGTGACTGCTCTTATTTTTCTGGGTCAGGACAAACTCCACGCCATTCACTAGGTGCTCCAAGATTTTAATTTCTTGGGCAAGAAAGAGGCATTTGTTTGGATGCAGGCTGAACACATTTCTACAGCAAAGACACATCGTCCATTTCAAGTGTCAAAGCAGGTTGTCTATTTTACGTCTCAAGGTGGCTGGAGCGTAGCACAGTCCAAATAGCGTAATGTAGAACTCATAGAGGCTTTCAAGAGTCAAGAAGGCAGTCTCTTCCCATTCAGCCTTGACAACTTCGATTTTCCAATAGCCTGCGTGTCCATAGCTGATAAATACTTTGCTCCTTTCAACCAGTCTAGTGCGTCATCAGTTCACGGCGTTGGGTAGACATATTTCTTCATAATTTTGCTCCCTTCACTTGTACGAGGACCACAGAAGACGACTAACGACTCTCTGACGGTTCGACGATGCCATCCTGCAGCATCTTCTCTACTTCGTCTCGGACTATACGTCATTCAGTTGGCGATATTCTACACTCCTGGAAATTGAAATAAGAACACCGTGAATTCATTGTCCCAGGAAGGGGAAACTTTATTGACACATTCCTGGGGTCAGATACATCACATGATCACACTGACAGAACCACAGGCACATAGACACAGGCAACAGAGCATGCACAATGTCGGCACTAGTACAGTGTATATCCACCTTTCGCAGCAATGCAGGCTGCTATTCTCCCATGGAGACGATCGTAGAGATGCTGGATGTAGTCCTGTGGAACGGCTTGCCATGCCATTTCCACCTGGCGCCTCAGTTGGACCAGCGTTCGTGCTGGACGTGCAGACCGCGTGAGACGACGCTTCATCCAGTCCCAAACATGCTCAATGGGGGACAGATCCGGAGATCTTGCTGGCCAGGGTAGTTGACTTACACCTTCTGGAGCACGTTGGGTGGCACGGGATACATGCGGACGTGCATTGTCCTGTTGGAACAGCAAGTTCCCTTGCCGGTCTAGGAATGGTAGAACGATGGGTTCGATGACGGTTTGGATGTACCGTGCACTATTCAGTGTCCCCTCGACGATCACCAGTGGTGTACGGCCAGTGTAGGAGATCGCTCCCCACACCATGATGCCGGGTGTTGGCCCTGTGTGCCTCGGTCGTATGCAGTCCTGATTGTGGCGCTCACCTGCACGGCGCCAAACACGCATACGACCATCATTGGCACCAAGGCAGAAGCGACTCTCATCGCTGAAGACGACACGTCTCCATTCGTCCCTCCATTCACGACTGTCGCGACACCACTGGAGGCGGGCTGCACGATGTTGGGGCGTGAGCGGAAGACGGCCTAACGGTGTGCGGGACCGTAGCCCAGCTTCATGGAGACGGTTGCGAATGGTCCTCGCCGATACCCCAGGAGCAACAGTGTCCCTAATTTGCTGGGAAGTGGCGGTGCGGTCGCCTACGGCACTGCGTAGGATCCTACGGTCTTGGCGTGCATCCGTGCGTCGCTGCGGTCCGGTCCCAGGTCGACGGGCACGTGCACCTTCCGCCGACCACTGGCGACGACATCGATGTACTGTGGAGACCTCACGCCCCACGTGTTGAGCAATTCGGCGGTACGTCCACCCGGCCTCCCGCATGCCCACTATACGCCCTCGCTCAAAGTCCGTCAACTGCACATACGGTTCACGTCCACGCTGTCGCGGCATGCTACCAGTGTTAAAGACTGCGATGGAGCTCCGTATGCCACGCCAAACTGGCTGTCACTGACGGCGGCGGTGCACAAATGCTGCGCAGCTAGCGCCATTCGACGGCCAACACCGCGGTTCCTGGTGTGTCCGCTGTGCCGTGCGTGTGATCATTGCTTGTACAGCCCTCTCGCAGTGTCCGGAGCAAGTATGGTGGGTCTGACACACCGGTGTCAATGTGTTCTTTTTTCCATTTCCAGGAGTGTATATAAGCACTGGCTAATTGCTGGCTGATCACCAGTGAGCCGCTTAGTTTGTCTTTTCTCCATTCGGGATTCTAAATCAGTCAGAAACACAATTAGAATAGCTATGAATCATCGAAGTTTCTCCTTAGATCCTATTGACAGTTCGGTAGTTGCCCTCTGCGTTCTCTGTAGTGTTAGCGGAGCACAATTCTTCGTCAGCGACACTGACTAGGCTGTCTCTACACACATATCTTTAGGGATGATCTACGGCGGCTAGTGACAGTGATCCTAAATTATCCTTGACCACGTACAACGCTTACGGTCGTCCCTGGCACATAAATGTCTTTTGCGAGCCTGAGTAGCTTTTTGCAATCGACAAAAACTTCAATGTCGAACAGAGCAACGCCACTGAGGACTGAAATTCGTTCTGTATGTTCATCTTTTCACAGATGGTTGCAGGACTTCGACTGTTCAGTACAGAATGTCGAATCAAATACCTTTTAGCACTCTAAATTTCCAAATTGCTATTTTATCTGGCTACGAGATTCGGTGTCGTATAACGCCATCTTCAGGCGCCGTGACCGACGTGTAGGATGAACCCACCTTTGGTCCAGTCGACAGCCTATGTTTGAAGTCATCGTTGTCTCAAAAATCTACTGATACCAGTCTTTGAATTCCGGCCCCTATTTTGACGGGGCCAAAGGTGGAAGACTTCCTACACATCGGTCAGGGGACGTGAAGATGCGCAATATACCGCCGAAACTGTTAGCCCAGTAAAATAAGAATTTGGAAATCTAGACAGCTGAAAGGTATTTGATTTGTCATTCTGAAACGCGTCTTGTTGACATGGTAGGGTAACGACACCGCCGGCCGGAGTGGCCGAGCGGTTCTAGGCGCTTCAGTCTGGAACCGCGCGACCGCTACGGTCGCAGGTTCGAATCCTGCCTCGCGCATGTATGTCTGTGATGTCCTTAAATTAGTTAGGTTTAAGTAGTTCTAAGTTATAGGGGACTGATGACCTCAGAAGTTAGGTCCCATAATGCTCAGAGCCATTTGAACCATAACAAAACCTTCAATGGCAAACAACCGCACTGGATAATCTTTGTGATTTGTGCTTGTTGGAATGGCTTCGTCACACTGAAGCTCTTATCTTGAACAGCTTATGATTGCTTGTCACGCCTGCAAGAAAACCTACCTGAGAATAGCATTATGACTACATTCTGATAAAATGACAAATTCGAAGGGTTCTGTTCTGCCACTGATAGTTGTTCTTGCAACACATTTTCCTGTCAGCTGGATGTTTTTTCAGTTTGCGACTTTGAGCACAATCGCTTTCCTATTTTGGAACACAGACTTCTTTAGCTGACGACGATATACGTTCAGCATTATAGAAAGGGAGCCCCTGGGTGGTTCAGTGCATGGACAAGCTGACCGTCAATGATGACGTCAATGAGATTTCGTAACATCTTGGTGACTGTTTTCCTTGGAGGATCTGCATCTGTGGCGTTCTCACCCTCATAGATGGTCCTCCATAGATGGTCGGCTGATTTTATTTTCCTGAAGCGAGTAGTTCATACCTCTATAGGACGACGAGCAATGACTACGGCGTGTCGGGCTTCATCCCACAGGTAGGTTAAAATAGTCTGCAGCCGTCATTAACAGAACTGTCGTAATGGTTATCGTCTGGTGGCGTCGCAGTCTTCGAAAACTAGCCTTCACCTGTAGTAGCATACAATGTGTTCACGGCGTCCACAACGGAAACACATCGGTGTGTTTTTTGTCCTGTTCTTCTCTGAGGTTTCCTACATGGGACAGAAGGGGATTGTATCTGCGTTGTTCTTACGCTCGGTAGTTGTTTGATGGCTGCGGCATAAATGAGTTGTCCGAGTTATTTCTTCCTAGCACGTTCGGCTCATTGCGGAAATTGGTGCTAAAGACTCATATACTTCTTCTTCAAGATTATTACCTCCTGACATGTCCGGTCGACATTCAGTGCTGCCATGTCTTGTCTACTCGGTCCAATATTTCTGGTTGCCATATATAGTTGTATCTCTTCTCTTATTATCTGATGCATGAGAGAAAGCCGAGTTCATGGTAGCCTTCCACAAATACCATAGGCACCACATTCGGTAGTTTTTATATCTCTTTTGTTATTAGGCATTTTCTCGATTCGCTGGCATCATAACTTGATGGATTCTTGTACCTTTGTGACACACTTTACCAGAAGAGCTTGATACCTATCATCTTGCACTACTTTCAAGTGTTACATTTTGTAGGCTTCTATCATGCTGGGACTCACGATGAGGCGTAGGGACGAACATTCTATACGACTGTGTTGGGCCCTGTTATTCAACTGTTCTTCTGCTATGTGGACTAGCCGCTGATTGTGGCCAAACGTTTTCTTGAGCTTGTCTGAAATTTGTCCCAGCTTCTGAGCTCCTCTTCGTCGTTCTTGAGCCACCGCTGGGCAGTACCATCCAAGTTAAAGTACACATTTGCCATCTCGTCCCACATGTTGCATTTGGTAACTCAGTCGTATCCTTTCAGCCATTTCATCGAACCCTGGCCAGCATCTTCGGAAAATAGTAATAGATACCCGATGTGCGGTTGACTTCAAGATGCTTTGGAGAACATCTAATCCCTGTATCTCCTGAATACATAGAAACAGAAATGACGTACTGCTTGTATTTCGGTTCTTGTATGTACCACCAGATGCGTAATGTTATTTTTTGTAGGAGGAGTCGCAGCTTTGTTTGGGCTCAACCATTCCTTTTTTATCCTTATGGTAGCATAAAGACCCCGTTTCTCATCGCCAGTAACGATACAGGATAAGAACGATTGGTGTTGTTCACGAGCCAATCGATGGCGAGCAACCAGAAATACACTCAGGGGCACCCGCTGATTTTTATAATTTTGGCTTAGAGCGTGCGGAACCCATACACCCGATTTTCGAAGCTTCTCCATTACATGACAATGTCGCACGACCTTTCAATAATCACACAACATCACATTTGCAGTTCTCGAGTACTTTGACATTGATCAATGGGGATTACTGCTTTTAAACGTTCTCCATCAAACGCCCAAGTTCTTCCTGAACGTGGAGAGTCACTAATGTCCAAACGATAACACTAAAATGAGAAAACCATTTTCTTACTGTGCTCTGTACAGTGGCGTTAACCCCACATACGGTGCAAATGTTTCTGGCTGCGTCCGCTGCTGTCACCCCTCTAATGAACTCCGACAGAAAAATATGTCGAAATATTCCGATTTCTCCATTTGGCACTCCATTTTATAGCATCCACGTTTCCACTCCCTGTCTCTAAATGATAAAATGACATTCTGTAAACTCAAATATCAACAGTGAACTACAAATAAAAATTGACATTCGATAAATAAATCCATAACAACCAGAATATCGACATGCTAAATACCAACGCTACGAACTTATGCATGAACCTAATAAAAAGACTCCGATACTATTTCCATTTGTTATGATAATAATAAGAAACACTTTTCAAAAACTTCATAGTTCCATTTCTGTACTTTAAAATCAATTCCTGTATCCACTGTGCATGTATTTATGTTTATTGACACGTCGGTGAGGCCAGCCTGTATTAGTTGGTTGTCTGAGTATGAACGACAGGTCAACAAAATGATATACCGGATAGTCAGAAACAGTCTGGAAAGCTTGTAATGGTGTTGCCGATTAGATTGTATTGAGAAATAATCGTTAAGGAAAAGTTCGATACAAAAATAAAAATGGCTCCAAGCACTATGGGACTTAACATCTGAGATCATCAGTCCCCTAGACTTAGAACTACTTAAACCTAACTAACCGAAGGTCATCACACACATCCATGCCCGAGGCAGGATTCGAACCTGCGACCGTAGCAGCCGCGTGGTTCCGGACTGAAGCGCCTAGAACCGCTCGGCCACATCGGCCGGCCAGATTTCGGTATGTTGCGCCGTTTCCGAATTAGCGTTGAAGTTAGCCAAGCATGTCGTTTTGCGCATAAGTCCAAGCAGTCTGCCAGAGGCGGTGTAGAAGTATTCTTCATTTAGTTACCTCAAAAGAAAAAAAAAGAAAAAGAAAAAGCACATGGAATTATTGGATGGTAGCAAGTTCGATGTTCCCTACCACCTAATCTCGAATTTTTTTATAAAACTTTGGTTCGGTGTGAGGAAACCAAACGAAGCACCCATTTGGCAACATCATGTCCGCTAAGCTGCTTGAATTTTCGCGCGAAACGACTTGACTTGGTAATTTCAATGCCAATTAGATCGGAAACGCTGCAACGTATCGCATTTTTTTCTTAACACTATTACTCAACACCACCTACCCTGCCACACCCTTAAAAGCTTTTCAGACTGTTTCTGACTGCCTTGTATATGTGAATGCGCACTTTGAAAATTAAGACCGAAAGCACAGTGAAATGCCTCGCAAGCTTTGGTTGTTCCTTCAAAACGTAATACTGGAAGACCAGGTGGGAACATACAATCTAAGTCTAAGAAGTTCGTTGCAAAATAACCAGCAAAATATGTAACGCCATGTAACTCATTAAATCATCAACAAAAGCACATTAAACTTCGTCAGGAGCAGAAAAGTCAAATCGAACACCCAGTGTAAGCATTTTACTATATCAGCGTTATTTCTGTTATAATCGAGAGACTACCCTAACGCTTGAATATTCCTCAACCAGTCTTGAGTCATGTGGAATCTGTATTATACTATTGACGAAAGTGGGCACACCCGATTAACTCATTTGTTGATAGTAGGTTGGGACTCATAATAATTGGTAGTTGAAACTTACTATTCAGATCGTCACAAGAATTTATGGTTTCAATTAATACCTTTTCATATGTAACAGCTATTTGGTTTTGCAAGAAACAAAATGCTACGGCAACGTACCGACCATTGTTTGAAACATGAATTGTATATAACTGAAAAAAAACCATTTGCACCTATAGTCAAAGTTATCACCACTAAAAATATTCTCATATCACAAAGCAGTCGTAAATTACTTTCCGTTGAAAAGTACACATCAAAGTTAAAATCGTTGACGAGAAGCATATTTTCTTTTCTTTCTAAAGTTAAAATAGACATTTCCGGTGAAACACAATGATCTTCATTTAACGTTTCTGCTAATGGCGGCAAAATAGATCTCGCCAGATAAAAACATTTTCAAATTTTAATAACATATTGGCTGGAAATATCGAGTCCTCTGGATGCAATTTCATTATGAATTAATTTTAAAGGTCTCTCATATAATTCAGTAATAGCCTTCACATTACCGGAAATTATTTAAGTTATCAGTGGCTTCATAGTTATGACTGGCTTCGTTAGTAAGCAGAATCGCTTAATACGTGACTTACATGAATGTCCCTCCATGCTACTCCACTTAATGTTTCCCTCTTTTTCTGAAATTTACACTCTAAGACATAAAAAAGAACGCATCGCGAAGCATCCGAATGGGACAGAAATCAGTAGATAGAATGTATATACACAGATAAACAAATGATTGCAATTTCTTCAAGAAAACGAGCCTCACAGATTGAACAAGTCAATAACGCGTTGGTCTACACCTGGCCCTAGTGAAGGCAGTTATTCGGCTTAGGAACTATCTATGGATTCGTTGGATGTCCTCCTGAAGTATATGGTGACTGATTCTGTCCAATTGGCGTCTCAGACCGTCAAAATTCCGAGCTGATTGGAGGGCTCTGTCCATAATTCCCGAAACTTTCTCAGTCAGGGAGAAATCCGGCGACCTTGCTAGCCAAGGTAGATTATGACAAGCACTGATACAAGCAATATAAACTCTCGTCTTGTGTGGGCGGGCATTATGTTGCTCAAATATAAGCTCAAGATGGCTATGCATCAAGGGCGACAAAACGGTACGTAGAATGTCGTCGACGTCCTGCTGTGCTGTAAGGGGCCCGCGGATGACAAGCGAAGAGGTCCTGATACGAAATGAAATGGCACCCCATAAAAAGGGCGCGTCAGTCAGATTGGTATCTCACCACTATCCTGGGTGTCTCCAGACACGTCTTCGCTGTCCTGGGGCTCGGTTCGCAGCGGGACTCATCACTGAGTCAATGAGATTCCAGGCCGAAGACGTGCCTGGAGGTGTTTCAGAGAGCGGTTGGATACCAACCTGACTGTCGTTGCTCATACTGCCCGACATCCAGGAGTGACAGTCTGGGATGTCATTTCATTTGGTTGTCATCCGAGACACCCTTACAGCACAGTGATAAGTCGACGATTTTCTACGGCCAGTTTTGTTGCACTTCATGGCAGCCCATCATGGGCCTACATTTCAGCAAGATAATGCCCGACAGTACACAGCGAGAGTTCCTACTGGTTGTATTCGTGGTTGCCAAATCCTACTTTGACTAGCAAAGTGGCCAGATGTCTCCCCAACTGAGAACGTTTGGAACATAAAGGGCAGGTCCCTCCAAACAGCTCGGGATTCTGACGATCTAACACACCAATTGGACAGAATTTGGCACGATGTCCCTCACGAGGACATCCAACAACTCTGTCAGTCGACGCCAAGCCGAATAACTTGCATAAGGGCCACAGGTGGACCAAATCTTTACTATCTCAATTTGCGAAGCTATTTCTCTTGAATAAATCATCCATTTTTTCATTTGTTTTTTCATTATTTGTTTGTCTGTACATGAAAATCATATCTACCTAATTTCGTTCCTTTTGGATAATTTCTTCCCGGTACGTGTGTCCTTTCTTCTTTTCTTTCTTTTTTTTTTTTTAGTGCGTGTTACTTGGAACAAAGATCAACTTATTGCCTCTTTTACTTGTCGTACGCTCCACAGGAATGTTAAAATGTATTTTTAACTTACTAGCCACACACAAGGAGAAGAAAATGACGCACACAGCACCCCATTTCATTCACTCAGAAAAAGTGACTAACGATAACAGTGCTACCAGCAGTACTGTGCAAACATTGTCAACTAACAAACAAACCACCCGAGCACAGTCGACCTGTTTGCAACATACCCCATCGCGAGAACTCGACTTGTTTGCTGAGATAATGTTGAACCTACTGTCGCTCAGTTGAGAAAACAATAAATCCTGCCGTGCGCAATCGCTACCCAATCGACCTGCTGTCGGACTCGGCCGAATATGTTAAAAGGTTCCTTCCTTTTAACTGGTTTCTAGGGCGTCCGACGATGCATTGACCGGCGTGGCAGGAGGAAAGCTGCTTCAGAACCCCATACAACAGTTTAGAGATGTGCGACAGTTGCGAGGCAATGCTGATTATGTCTGGCGATGATGTAGTTTACGACGCATGGCTCATCTCCACCGATTACCAACGTCGTTCAAGTGGGTCTTCATGCTGATGTGGCAGTGGTGGGCAGACATGTGGCTGAAGATTGTACATCTGGTGATGTGGAGACAGTGGTGGTGTCAGGGTCTGGGAACCAGTATGGCAGAATGATTCACCTCTCAAAGGCGGGGCAGGTAGGGGCCACCGTTGGATTGATGCTGCCCACAATACAGCTAGTTCTAGTGGCAGGTCAACTGCCCACTTATGATCATGGTGACCGATATTTGTCGACTTCTTTCTCCACTCATGATCTTAGGGATCCATTCTTGATCCAAAGTTTCTCTCAAGTGACGAAAGCCGACGCGAATGTCTCGGCAACGGTCATATAAGAACATAGGCCATCGCGGCAGATAGTAACAATTCTTGGCTTCTTCGATCCGATGTTACCGCCTTCTCACAGAGTCGTTCTTCCATGGAAGGCCTGCATTATGTAGCTCACTGATTTTTCTCTTATGGTTGTTTCAATTCCCCACAAAGGGGGGCAGCCTGGCGTTAGACAAAAACCACTCTTCGTTTGAGGTTCCTTGCAATTAAAAAGTAGTTAAAATATATAAAAGATGAGAATAACAGTTTATATTTATTAAAAACACATTACTGAGCGATACTGACGATTTCCAAATAAAAAATATGACAGTAAATGATTTTTAGAAACATATATGGAAAACATTGATGATTTTTAAAAGTGGTTTACGATTTCATATGCAGTAAAACTAGCTCAAAACGGAATCGCCTGGGATTAAAATAACTTTCCAAATTGAAAAAGTTTCCGGGCTACAGAAAACTCATTGGGCTACGTAAAATTTGTCAAGTATCACGCACAAAAGTACAGTAAAAATTTTTAATTTAGCATATACTGTATTTACGCACCTTCAATCCAGCACAGTAGATGTTCATTTACTTTATATTGGTCAACAGAACACTGGACTATTACACTAATTGATAAATAACACGATTTTTCTATATTTTTACTCGAACTTTAAGTTCGTTTATTATTGTATGTACATACATATTATTCCCATGTTTATTTGCTTTACATTCCACATTTTTCGCCACATATCAAGAAGCGAAACCAGTTATAATTTCCTGTTCAAAACAGTTTTTTTTTCCTAGGCAGTTCTTTGCACCATACAATAAACAAGTTGGGAGAATTTTTGTGTGCTGCAAATTGCATAACATCGTTAATGCAAGGAATGGCTTCTTCAGGCATATTAATTTTTCTAGCGACATCATTTTGCTCCTCTTCGTCTTCCTTTGTTTCTTCTTCATCATCCTCTGTGTTGCGGATTGTTATTAAACCTGTTGGCTGAAGTGAAAGTGGAGTGAGTTGACAGAAAGACGTCACTTCGAATGTAATCATCTGCACTACATGAAATGTTTCGCATTTTCTTTAATTCAGCTGCATTTTCTTGAACTTCGATGGCCACAGAAGCGTCTTGTTCAAGCACTTCGGGTTTTATTTCTTTTACTGCCAAGCCAATCCAATTTACTGCATCCAGAACAGAAACAGACCGTGCAAGAGCAAACGCACTTTCAGCTTCTTCAGCACTAAGAATAAGAGGATGCATCAGTAACTGCCTATAATGAATGTGTAAGTAACCCCCTGGTCGATGAGTTGTTTGAGGCTGGTTGAACCTGGAGGGAACCAAGCCAATTTCACGTTTGATAACGTTACTTTCGGGTGGCAGGTTGCATTGCCAAAGAGAACTTAGCAGTTTCCTTTTTTCATTTTGGCACTAAATAATTCACAATTAAGTTGCACAGTATTGTCTTCCATTCTGTTGATACACTTTCCTGTACATCCTTAGCTTCCCCATACACATCATTCCATACGATGTTGTGCCTAGCATTGAAATTGTCCAGCCATTCCTTGGATGCCTTAAACTCCGTAACTCCAAGGTCTTTAGCGACTTTCAGATCCTCACTCTGCAACATGGACATAGATAAAGGTAAGTTCTTTCCTGCGCACTTACAAACCATTCCCACACTATTTCGTTAATTTCTTCATTTACAGTCTTCTTCGTCTTTCTTTTCATCTGCCGGTTCCATGTCGTCCATTCGTCCCGAATCTTATCCTTGTTACTTAAAGTCTTATAAATTTGTGTTTTATCGCATTTGAAACGCAACATAATTTCGTGCACGTGGAGTCTGTCTTTCTCACTCGATTACGTTAATCTTTTCGTTAAGTGTTAACGACACATACCATTTGTTCGACATCACGTTACTGTATCTTTCAAAGTACTACAAGTCAACTGAAACTGGCAGAAAATAATGACCTTGCTGGACAAAACCATTGTTTAACGGAACAACACTCACCTCTTTCATTGCGCACATTGCAGCAGAGTATTGGTAGATGCGCAACAATATTCCTGAATGCGCCAGCGTGCGTCAATAATGAGGAAAACGAGAAAGCCAACAAACAGAGCGCTGACGAACGAACCGTGCCGGCCGCGATGGTCTAGCGGTTCTAGGCGCTCAGTCCGGAACCGCGGGACTGCTACGGTCGCAGGTTCGAATCCTGCCTCGGGCATGGATGTGTGTGATGTCCTTAGGTTAGTTAGGTTTAATTAGTTCTAAGTTCTAAGCGACTGATGACCTCAGAAGTTAAGTCGCATAGTGCTCAGAGCCATTTGAACCATTTTTTTGAACGAACCGTTTCCTTTGATGTAATGTACTGACACTTAGCGTAATTTACTCGTTGTTGCACAGACCGGCGAGGTTTTAGGTCAACACCAGTAGCGTTGCGCTGTGCTGGACCTCTTTTCTCGGTTTTGCGCCGTTACAAGTTTACATCGTGGCCACATGGTTTACTGTGAGCTACAGCTGACGTGCTGGGTTGCTTTAGGCGCATAAGCAACATTCTTGTAGAGTCGTGAATAACTAATGAACTGTAGTAAGTAGTACTGTATAGGTTCTTTTCTACATTATACAATGAATTATTAAGTACGTTCCAAGATTGCTTTCCGTTTCCGCATTAGGCACGTTTCGCTTTACACAAAAAATCAGCATTACACAAAAAATCAGCATATAAAAGTGCACTGAATGCATCGGGACTGAACTACTTGTACAGTTTGGGCAGATTTCCAAGTTTTAGTGTATTCGTTGAAAATATAATAATAATGTGAATGACCCCTAACGGTAATGCAGCTGAAGTGGTAAATATGAGACCTGTAGAAACACAGGTAGCGACTACAAGTCAGGTGTAAGGAGGAAGGCAAAAATAGAAGATTGGTGTGAGGTGTGACGTTGTGATCAGGGTTGGAAGGACAGGTATATCTTCGGATGAATTTCGTTCTTGGGGAGGGGAAGTTGGTTGAAATTCAGGCGGGAGAGTGGTGCGCTAACAAACTTATGCAGATCTAAGGCGAGTACTTCCCACGTGTACCACGGAAAATTATCATGATTGGCTATCCAATAACGTTGCTGTGAAGCGTTCAGCAGTGTACCAGTGGCTACAGGGGCGCGGCGTGAGTGGCACTTTGTTTGCGTTTTGTGTTATGTACACCAGTGGCTTCCTGAGGGACTGCTTATAGCTTTTATCACGATTATAACTGTTCGGGCGTTTCGCGATCACTAACTTTTCGTCGCCTTTGCCGAAACGTGAACATTCTCAAAGTTTACATCGTGGCCACATGGTTTACTGTGAGCTACAGCTGACGTGCTGGGTTGCTTTAGGCACTCATGTTCGTGCGGTTTCGCTCGTTCTGTAACTGCACGACCTGTCTCCCCTATGTATATCTTACCACACTTTGATTTAGTTTCAAATAGCGTGATTCGGTTGCCGCTACCGATGTCGTTTAATGCAACCCGCAATGTTATATCTGGCCTTCAAAACCCACGCGCGAGATTTTCATATTCCCTGGCTCGCCACGTGCCAACTATTAGCCCTACAGAAAAAATTAACACGAACTTTTCGTAGGAAAATTGACGTAGTTAAATTCTGTATAGAGATAAATTCTTGCTAGACGTCATAGTTCTTGGGTCATTCCAGAAAGTCGTACGAAATTAACCTCTAACCGCACCCCCACTCTCACACCCAGCCCCCACTGGTCAGGATATCTAGCATGTTGTTGACGAACTTCCTTCTACTATTGTACAAAAATTTTCGACTGGACGAATTATTTCCCATTGTCCATCTTTTTGGTCTTCATTGACTGGCCTTATTACGCCACTAGCTTAGTCGAGCACTTACAAATTGTAGAACTGACGTCTGCGTAAATTTTACCTAATAATTTTATTATTTTAACAGCATAAAATAAACAATTACGCTCTTTTACTCCTCAGGCTTCCTGACTACGAAATACTGCTTTCTAAGTGTTAAGTTTGGATCGAATTGTCAAAACAATTATTTTAGCGTAGCGGTTAAAAAAAAGCCGTTTTTCTATCATTACGCTCACAAACACGTTTCAGTTAATAATATTGATGATATAGCCGACAACGCTGGTGGCGTAACAGTGCAATCATTACAAAGAGAAAAGGTCGAATACTGGAAATAGTTCGTGTAGTTGCCAATATTTATACATTGGTAGGAGGGATTGCCATGAGCAGCATACTATAAATCATGATTGATGAGGGATGAGTGTGGGATGGAGTAGCATTAGAAGGTCACTTCTGTAGGTTTTTCTTCAATAACTCGAAAACTGTGGCCTCCAGCGAAAACGTATCCCAGTGCTAAATTTACATGAATTTCCTACAAAAAGGTCCTGTTCAGTTTTTCTGTAGGACTAATAGTTTGCGAATAGCGAGTGACAAAATATGAAAATTTTGCGCGTGCTTTCTGAAGACTAGACATAACATTGCGAATCGCATACACGACATCGGTAGGAGCAGCTGAATCGCCCTATGTGCTCCAGCAGTCTGTATCATATCTGATCGGTTTTTCTCTGAACTTAACATATCTTTCATATGATTGCTTCTTGAGAAAAAATAAATAGAAAAACAGAACGGCTCGAAACCATTACCCCATAGGAGCTTACTGATGCGATCCATCGGGCTCATTATGTCTGGCAGAAACATCAGTTGTGGTGCTGTGCATCATAGCCTTTAGATATTCATGTTTTTAGCTTAGAAGGCTTAATTCCTTTTTAATTTGGCTTCGTCGCTGGGAGGATATGCTCCTGCTGTCAGAGTGCTGTAGGTGGTGAGAAACCACGTACTCGTATCTCCCGGTATTGCTGGGTCTCTTGTATGCTGTGTATTCTGATTTTCCCTGATTTTTCTCTAAATTAGGATACCGAGCAAAGACAATTCGCGAATATCCCATGTCGGGGTGTCTGTTCTAAAGGCGATGGTGGGAGAAAATACCACGGTCTCCTGTGCCAGTGTCCATGAATCTCAACTGGGCTCCAGCGGTCAACAGGTGAACCGCTAGGTGCCGAGGAATCTGATGTGAGCATCTTCAGTCGAAGTTGTCGTCGTCACCTTCGTCTATAGTTAAGTGTCTTGTGCAGTGCCGAAAGCTTGTCCATTGCTGTGACGACTGCCGCCACTGTGGTTGATGCCAATAAAACCATGTATGTGTGTAGGACATACAAAAATGATTTGGAACCATCAGGACATCGAAATCTTTCACTTATCTTATACATGTAGTTGTTACCTATAATTCACTGCAACCAGTTGCTGTACCCCTTCCTAAAGTATCCCGTAGTTTTTGGTAAATTCAAAAGTGTCACATTTCACGCTTAAATAAAAAATCAATGATTAAATTCTCAGCAAATACTTCACTTATTTCCGTTCTTTGCAAGAAATTTCTTCTACAAAATTGTTAAGGCTTTCGTGGCCACTTGTTGACAAACTGCCTATTGGCTTCTGTCTCGGGTTCTTCGGCCGACGTTCATCTAATGATTTTTCTGACGTTTCGCCAGCACGAGTGGCTGGCATTGTCAAAGCTTCACCCTCCATTGCCGGTGGTGAATTGGAGCCGAGCTCGCGGGCGCAGACTATATCTACCTGGCGCGCACTTGCTATGTCGGGAATATACCGTATACCATGCACATGCGGAAAAGTTTATGTCGGAATGACTGGACGATCAAGTAACACCAGGATCAAAGAGCATAAGCGACATTGCAGGTTGGGGCAGGTGGAGAAATCGGCCGTGGCAGAGCACGCACTGAATGAGTCCGACCACGTAATAAAATTCGCCGACACGGAAGTTCTGGCTGTAGAGAAGCACTATCACACGCGCTTGCTCAGAGAAGCTGTAGAAATACAAAAACACGCGAACAGTTTCAACAAGAAAGACGAAAGCCTTGAGGTAAACGGATCCTGGCTTCCCGTACTGAGGCGAACGACCGTCGCAGGTAGCAAGAGGAGAACCGCACCGGAAATGACCGTGGAGAAGCCCTCGGACGTTGGCGCGCCAGGTACGTATAGTCTGCGGCCGCGAGCTCGGCTCCAGTTCACCACCGGCAATGGAGGGTGAAGCTTTGACAATGCCAGCCACTCGTGCTGGCGAAACGTCAGAAAAATCATTAGATGGACGTCGGCCGAAGAACCCGAGACAGAAGCCAATAGGCAGTTTGTCAAATTTCTTCTAGCTACAACTCTATGTTCTGATCAGCTCCTATCAAATCTACTGCACAACTTCTACTGTCTACATATATACATCAAAGTCGTTCTGAAAATTACAGATGCTAAATTTCAGATATGTATAAAAATTAGTATTGTTAAATATTTATCCTTAAATTATATTTACAGAATCATAATTTTGTATTGTAGTATGAATATTATTTTACAAAATGAAATAATTGTTTAAATTACGGAATATTTACAACATGACTAAAATATACAGCTTGTTACAAAAAGGTACGACCAAACTTTCAGGAAACATTCCTCACACACAAATAAAGAAAAGATGTTATGTTGACATGTGTCCGGAAACGCTTAATTTCCATGTTAGAGCTCATTTTAGTTTCGTCAGTATGTTCATCCACCTACGCTCAATGGAGCACATTATCATGATTTGATACGGGATACTCTACCTGTGCTGCTAGAACATGTGCCTTTGCAAGTACGACACAACATGTGGTTCATGGACGATGGTGCTCCTGCACATTTCAGTCGAAGTGTTCGTACGCTTCTCAACAACAGATTCGGTGACCGATGGATTGGTAGAGGCGGACCAATTCCCTGGCCTCCACGCTCTCCTGATCTCAACCCTCTTGACTTTCATTTATGGGGCCATTTGAAAGCTCTTGTCTACGCAATCCCGGTACCAAATGTAGAGACTCTTCTAACTCTTATTGTAGACGGCTGTGATACAATACGCCATTCTCCAGGGCTGCATCAGCGCATCAGGGATTCCATGCAACGGAGGGTGGATGCATGTATCCTCGCTAACGGAGGACATTTTGAACATTTCCTGTAACAAAGTGTTTGAAGTCACGCTGGTACGTTCTGTTGCTGTGTGTTTCCATTCCATGATTAATGTGATTTGAAGAGAAGTAATAAAATGAGCTCTAACATGGAAAGTAAGCGTTTCCGGACACATGTCCACATAACATATTTTCTTTCTTTGTGTGTGAGGAATGTTTCCTGAAAGTTTGGCCGTACCTTTTTGTAACACCCTGTATAAATTGTCCCACAGCTGATTTGAATATGATAGAAACACACAGATTTGTTAATTTTATGAAAATTGCTTGTATAAAATGTAAATGATCAAGCTAACCGATACCACGTCATGGCAGTAAGTTAGAAACACAGATTCAGTTCTAAAAAAATTATGATTGTACCGACTCTATTGTATAGATGTGAGATGTGGGTGAACAAAGTAAATTACAACAATAAAATACTGACGTCTGAAATGAGATAGTTGAGAGCAATAAAATGTTACCCCTAATCGAGAGGAAAAGGAAGGAAGAACGTAGATACAAGGACCATCGGTATAACAGTTGCAAGTTGTCGTAGCTGTGTTGGAAAAGAACCAGAGCTCCAAACGCTAATAGAAAGCACTGATGCTCAAATCCCTATAGACACTGAAAGCCGGCTAAAGCCGGAGATAAATTCAGCCGAAATTTTTGCGAAAAATCAAGCGGTGTTCCGAAAGGATAGGCTAAAAACAGTTGGCGGTGGCGTGTTTGTTGCTATTAAAAGTAGTTCATCCTGACGCGAAATTGAAATAGATAGTTGCTGTGAGTTAGTATGGACAGAGGACACTCTTGACAACTGGAATAAAATAATAATTTAATCGTTTCTCCGACGTCCAGTTCAGGTGACAGAATTGTTGAAACGTTCAAAGAAAACTTGAGTTTAATTTCTAACGCGTATCTGACTCATACAATTATAGTTGGTGGTGACTTTAACTTACTCTCAATATATTGGCGAAAATACATGATTAAATCCGGAGGTACGCATAAAACATCATCCGAAATTGTGCGAAATGCAGTCTCTGAAAATTACTTCGAGCAGTCAGTTCATGAGCCCACGTGAGTAGTAAACAGTTGTGAAAACAAATAATCCTGGGCTAACAACAAGCATCAAAACGGATACAGGGATTAGTGAACACGTGGTTTTCTTGGTGATACTGAATACTGTAACTCCCAAACCCTCCAAAAATAAACGAAAAATATTCCTACTCAAAAAAGCAGATAAAAATTCACTTGACGCCTACCTGAGGGACAATCTCCACTTCTTCCAAATCAACAATGCAAGCGTAGACTGGATGTGGCTTGAATTCAAAGAAATAGTATATCGGCAGCAATTGAGAGATTTATACCAAGTAAATTAACAAACGACGGAGCTGATCCTCCTTGGTACACAAAACGGGTCAGAAAACTGTTGCAGAAACAACGAAAAAAACATGCCAAATTTAAACGGCCGCGAAATCTTCAAGATTGGCGGTCTTTTACAGAAGCTCGGAAATTAGCGCGAAATTCAGTGCGAGATGCTTATAATAGTTTCCACAATGAAACTTTGTCCCGAAACCTGGCAGAAAATCCAAAGAGATTGTGATCGTATGTGAAATATGCTAGCGGCAAGACAGAATCAATCCCTTCTCTGCGCGATAGCAATGAAAATACTATAGACGACAGTGCTGCCAAAGCAAAGTTACTAAACACGGCCTTCCGAAGAAGACGAAGTAAACATTCCAGAATTCGAATCAAGAACAGCTGCATACATGAGTGACGTAGAAGTAGACATCCTCGGAGAAATGAAGCAACTTAAAACACTTAACAAAAGCAAGGCTTCCAATCCAGACTGTATATCAGTTAGGCTCGTTTCAGAGTATGCTGATACAATAGCTCCATACTTAACAGTCATATACAACCGTTCGCCCGATAAAAGATGCGTACCCAAAGGCTGGAAAGTTGCACAGGGCACACCAGTATTCAAAAAAAAAGTAGTAGGAGTAATCCACTAAATTACAGGCCTATATGATTAACGTCGATATGCAGCAAGATTCTGGAACATACATTGTGTTCGAACATTATGAATTACCTTGAAGAAAACGATCTCTTGACATAGAGTCAACACGGATTTAGAAAACATCGTTCCTGTGAAACACAACTAGCTCTTTACTCAGATGAATTTTTAAGTGCTATTGACAAGGGATTACAAATTTATTCCGTATTTCTAGATTTCCAGAAGGCTTTCGACACTGTACCACAAAAGCTGCTCGTAGTGAAATTGCATGCTTATGGAATATCGTCTCAGTTATGTGCTGGGATTCGTGATTTCCTGTCAGAAAGATCACACTTCGTAGTAACCGATGGAAAGTCATCGAGTAAAACAGAAGTGATTTCTGGCGTTCCCAAAGAGAGGGGCTGAGGGGGGGGGGGGCGGTCCTCTGTTGTTCATTATCTATATAAACGATTTAGGAGACAATCTGAGCAGCCGTCACAGGTTTTTTGCAGATGATATTGTCGTTTATCGACTAGTAAAGTCATCAGAAGATCAAAACAAATTTCAAAACGATTTAGAAAAGATATCTATTGTCACAAAAATTGGCAATTGACCCTAAATAACGAAAAGTGTGAGGTCATCCACATGATTGCTAAAAGGAGTCCGTCAAACTTCGATTACACAATAAATCAGTCAAAACCAAAGGCCATAAATTCAACCATATATGTAGGAATTACAATTACGAACAACTTAAATCGGAAGGAACACATAGAAAATGTTGTAGGGAAGGCTAACCAAAGGCTGTGTTTTATTGGCAGGACGCTAGAAAATGTAACAGATCTACTAAAGAAACTGCCTACACTACGCTTGACCCGTTCTCTTCTAGAATACTCCTGCACGGTGTGGGATCCTTACCATGTATGGTAGGCAGAGTACATCGACAAAGTTCAAAGAAAGTTTTGTATTATTGTGAAACAGGGGACAAAGTGTCACTGAAATGATACAGGATTTGTGGTGGACATCATTAAAACAAAGGCGTTTTTCGTTGCGGCAGAATCTTCTCAGTAAATTTCAATCACCAATGTTCTCCTCCGAATTCCCGAATGCTAAAAAAAATTGTTGGTGCCGAACTACATATGGAGAAACGACTATCATAATAAAAGAAGGTAAAGCAGAGCTCGCATAGAAAGATATAGGTGTTCGTTTCTTTTCTTTTTTTTTTCGCGCGCTGTACAAGATGGAAATAATAGAGAGTTGTTGTGAAGGTGGTTCGATGAACCCTCTGCCAGGCACTTAAATGTGATTTGTAGAGAATACATGTAGATGTACACGAAGGAATCAGGCAACAAAATAGAAAACATTTCCCAAAAATCTCATCAGACAGTATACTGGAAAAGATTGCTCGCTAAAGATGGCAACCCGCTCTGCTGAAAGAAGAGACGTTGGTCATCCTATGAAAAAATGATCTGAAAACTGTGGCTGCAACGCTATCCATGAAGAGGAAGCCAATACCCAGCGAAACGAAATCACATAACCCTGAAAATATTGCAGATACCAAATTGCGATGCAGTTGTTGCCTGGCAAGCAGAAATGACAGGATCATAGGTTATGTTAAGGTATCAGGGATAACTGCATGGGTAGCGTGCCCCACTCGGCTGCTTATGGTGAATGTTTGATTTACGGCATACAATGGCAGTTTTCCCCAAGTGTGTTCTTCAGTACGGTATTTGTGTGGTGGTCATGTTACATTTGCGGTATACGTGTCGTTTTCGATTGTATTTGGCTCTTAATGGATAGTTAAATTAAAATTTCTATTGAGTAGACATTTCTTTCTCGTTATTATTTTGGCAGTCTGTCATGACTTTTTTACTGCATTTTTAGCGGTAAAGTGTCCGAAATGTGTGCTAAGGATCTGAATGCTGTCAGTTTGTATGAATTGGATTCGTAAGTTGGAAACATATTGCGACATCTATAATTGCATGTAACAAGTAAACACATGTTTCACTTCTCGTTTTTTTTTTTTTTCAGAGTGAGTTTAGTTCTGTGAGTAGCTGTTCAATTTCATCTTTACTGATTTCGTTTGGAGATGAGTAGAGAACGTGTAAGTACTGCAGGATACTGGGATTGCGGGGTCTACAACGTGTGTCAATTTGAACAAAATCGTCATCAGTAGGACGCCGTGACACTATGAACCGAGGCTTCGAAAGGTTTTGCAGACGCTCCCTCAGAGTGTCTCTTTTATAGTTCTGTTAGCTTGCATAACGACATGGCCTAACACTCGAGTGGTTTTATTCAAACGTTTTGTTTGTTTCTAAATTTATTGCAGATGTAGCATATTACTACAGGTTTAACGGGATAAATGCACGTCGTTTTTCCTCAACTTGGCAGATACGTACCATAACACGACACAGAAAAGGAAGAAAGAAAAAAACTTACCTAAGGCCACAATATGGGACAAACGATATTTTTAGAATGAAATCAAGGAAACAAAGCACCTCGCTGACAGACAGTCAGCAATAACACGGCCACTCCCAACGGCATGAAGTGCCCCAGTTCGGCAGCAACGAGCGTTTATGAATAATGTACCAGGCAAGGGGGGGGGGGGGGGTCACAAGAGGCGAGAAACGCCGGCGGCAACTGCTCAAGTTCCGGCGGTGACGTCATAAGCGCCACGCCGCCCCACGCTGCTACCGCAGCCTGGGGCGAAGGGCGTCGCATTGTTGGCGTCGGCGCGCACTGCCTGGGTGGTGAGAAACTCCGTCGAGCAGGGAGCGCCCCGAGGCGTAACGCACCCCCATCCTCCAAGGCACGAAAAGCTAGAGCTGACTTCACGTGAAAATACCGAAGGCACTTCCGATACACGGAACAAGCATATACAGCGATTGTATTATTGTAAAGTAGGATAATTTGCAGCTCTTTCTTAGGTCATGTCTTCTAAATGCAGCCGGTCAACGTCCCCTCCTCAGAGTAGCACACCCATGAGTTTCAGTTATATATTGTATATATTGCATTATGCTTCCTCCTACAGGTTTGACTCTCTACAGTTCCCTAGCGTCATAGAAGTTATCCTTGATATCTTAACATATGCTACGACCCTGTCATTTCTGCTTGCCAGTGTTTCCTCTTATAACATTCTTTGCCGATTGTACAGAGAATCTTCTCGTGAGTGAGAGACTGATTGAGTATCATCCTGTAAGTTTACCCCTCACAGCAACCGCATGGTGTATCAGCTTAAGTAGCGTTCGTCTGTGTCACTCGCCACGCACACGCGTGCGGAGTCAGTCGACTGGTCGTTCACTCACACTCAGCACTCACTCACCGACTGGCGGGCAACAGCCTCAAGGCCTTGCCGTGCGGGTAGGGAACCACTGACTCTACACAGATTCGTTACAACGTAGGGGCAGTGATGAGACCGGAAAGCGGTAGAGTACAATTTGTCTTTAACTGTCGACTTTCCATGTTTTCAATGGATAAAGTGTGTGTTGTATATCTGAGATCCGCCAGATTTAAAAACAGAATAACGAAATTTAAACTGATAAAACTGATAATCGAATATTGATTGTTATTGAAGGTCATTGTTTTAGGTGTGGAACCTAACATTTGTGTGAAAAAGTAGATGAAATAATGCACGGTTTTAGGCAGCTGCTAAAATTGCACTGACAAATGGCTCTGAGCACTATGGGACTTAACATATGTGGTCATCAGTCCCCTAGAACTTATAACTACTTAAACCTAACTAACCTAAGGGCATCACACACATCCATGCCCGAGGCAGGATTCGAACCTGCGACCGTAGCGGTCACACGGTTCCAGATTGAAGCGCCTAGAACCGCACGGCCACACCGGCCGGCTGCACTGACATCGAGACATATGTTGAGTAGATCAAATTAAAAAGATTTATGTTGAGGAGTGTGTCAACAGACAATAACTGTCAACTTTGTTTGTAATTAATGAAACACTTTGAAACGTCCCCTTAGAACAATTTATACACGACTGTCCTTAAACTGACACACAATATTTTTAGCGCAACGCAATCTGTCTTTCAAAAATCCCTACAAAAGAATGGCCCTGACTAACATTAAACTATACCTTTCACAAATAACTTACCTCACAAAAATCTTCATTACTTCAACTACTGCAATACAGCGAGCGCCACTATTGCCAGCTAAATAAAAGATTCAAACTACGGAAGGCACTAACTACTGATAGTGATAGTTAGCAAATGAAAGATATTAATAGAGAACAAACAATGTATTTACCTTAATAGTCATAATATATATAGCAGTTCATGACAAATTACAAAACTTCGCCATCTCTCTCCCCAAATCCACCACTGCTGGCGGCTCACCTCCAACTGCGCAACGCTACGCGCTGTTCACAGCCAGCTGCCGCTGCCCAACACTACAATGGCAGACAACAATGCAAACTAGCCACAGACTGCACACAGCACAGCCAGTGATTTTCATATAGAGCGCTACGTAACGTTGCCAATAAGAAAACATAAACAGCCTACTTACATAAAGAAAACATAAGCAGCCTACTTACATAAAGAAAACATAAGCAGCCTACTTACATAGCCCCCATGCTCCCCACAAAAACTTTTACAAATTGTTATGGCCAGTGGCCAATAATGATTTGATAAAATTTTTCAAAATTACAATAACAAAGATATCAAATGCACACACTTATTAATACAATGGTGGTCAAAAGCTAAAATTTTCTCACAGTCCATAAAGACAGTCCTGATCATTCATCACAGTAAAACTGCCGTTTCTTTTATCAAAGTCTGAGCAGTAAAAGACAATGCACACGGAAGTAGTGGATTTCCATGCAGTCTTGAACAAGTAGTGTTGTCCTTCCAACGGAAAGACAGTGCTGACTCTTGACATGCAGACAGGTAATGGGCCACAACAGAGCAAACCCACAGCAGAGTCATTCGACGTTTTGAAGAATATGGTAGGTAGGTCATCACAGAGCAGACACACTGTAGTCCTGGTAGAGATTACGGTATTGGTGGGCCACCAGAGGTGCAGACCCACTGCAGTCCTTGTAGAAATAATGGTATTGGTGGGCCATCAAAGATGCAGAACCACTGTAGTCCTTGTAGAAATAATGGTATTGGTGGGTCATCAAAGGTGTAGACCCACTGTAGTCCTTGTAGAGATGGCCAGCAGCCATCTGCTGCGACTGTGCAGGTGCACAATCACCATCGAAGAGTCTTGCAGAGAAGATAGCTAGTCCATAAACCACCACTTGTGCACGCACAAAGTTTTTGGAATTGTCCTTAGAACCAGCAATGCTGTTATCCAGTCCCTTGCTGAATTAGTAACACACGTGCAAACACTAACAGTCCCTATTTCTGACATATTGTCCATATACTATGACCAACAGAAACGTGTGCAGTGAAATGAATGATTACAAGTTACTTAATTTGATGAACTGGTGTCAATTACAAATTATAACATGAGAATACAATTACAAAGGTACAAAATACATCATTAAAAACATAACAATACAGATAACATTTGCAGTAATACAGGCTTTACAAAAGAATAGAAATAACATATACATCAGTGTTACAGGAATTATGACATGAGTACATACATAAAAGATCACAATAACTTTCGAAACATTAACTTCACACATGAGCATTAAAACAAAACAGAATAAATAATGTCTAAGCATATTTACAAGGTAAATAACATATTATTAATGCCAATTATATTGGAGGATAACAGTATTCCTCATCATAGTGAATGTAGCTTAGTATTAGAAAAATTCTACAACATAAGTCTTATCAGATAAACATATAAAGACAGGAAGAACATAAATACACAAGGGTACACAAACACGTAGTCGGATAACACAAAAGGAAAGGACAGGGTTCGTTTTCAGTGTAACATTTGGTACTGCAGTCCAACCCAAAACTTCATTCCATAGATCTTTCGTCTTATTTCGGTATTTGCTCCAGCCAAAAAACTCCTATCCAAGCATGCTTTCTGAATTTTTCTCATATAACCTCTCTGTGCATTTCTTCAAATTCATCGCAACTCATTCTCTTATATAGTCTACCCCTTCTTAAGGTAACTTAAATCTACTGAGCTCAGATATATATACCAAGGGATGAGGCAATGCAGCAGCACATAACAAACTAACACAAACAGCAATGACAAAAAAAATGGAAAATTGCAAAGCAAGCTACAGTAAATCTAAATTACCAAGCAATGCAACATTACAACTAATATGAGCCAATGTGCAGCAACAAGAAAAATAAATCAGTAGTAAAACTAGCTTAACAGAGTAATACAAAGTGAAATTTAGTAGCACTATGCCTGGCAAACAGCAGTAGCAACTTATATCTAAACATGACATAGCTCAAGCAAAAAAAATATTACAGTAAAAACAATAATGCAGATAAGGGAAATGTATATTCACATCTTAATGTCTATGTAATTAAAGTGGTGCACCACAAAAACTAATTCTACAAAAAATTACCAAGTACTCGAAAAGAAAATTATATATGGAGTTACTGTTATTAGTCCCTTCTTATTCTTCTTTCCATTCCAAGAGCTCCTTTTTTCGAAGAATGTCGATCACAAAATTATTATTTAATAGATCTGTTGACAGAAAGTGTTCACATTAGCAAATGCATTTTATTTTATTTTATAAAACCAATGCCGCAACACAGCTGGAAACTAGATATCAAATGAAATAAGCAACTATAAAAGGCAAAGCATAAAAATATCATTCAATAGTCATGTGACATTTCATAAGTTAGTAGAAATTCTCTCAACTCTCGTAGAAAGACGCTTGTCATAATCAGGTGTGCAGATGTAAGTATCTTTCCAAGTAATGAGGGTGTTGCATTTGCAATGCTTTCTCTAAAGGAATGTCAATGGCGAGGATAATGGCCTCTTTTTTTTTCACCTAATGGCTTTCTTTTGTCAGACGACTACCTCTCAGCTGGGCGCCCAAAACGCATTACGTGCAGGTGGTCACTTAACTTTCTTACGTAAATATTTACGACAGCAGTTTCCACTACAGTGACAGTCTCATATGAAAATTTCACAGGTCGAGAATTAGCAATACAAATGTGTAGAAACAAAATCTTATGAATATAACAGTGTCCAAAAATTTTCAGGGGCAATGTGATACATTCACGCATTTACATACATTTCATAACTCTTAAAGTACGATTCTTGGTTTCCAACACCCTTTTCATAAATCAGAGTCCCTAACCAACCATCACTCCTTATTCCTTACCTTACTACACATATACATATTCGTCGACACTTCTTCAATATTTCATCTTAATACATATGTAGCATAATCAAATTCCTCATATAACATCAGCTTATTGATCATAAACATACCGCAACAGCGTAATACACATCGTCGTCGTAAAAATAACATCATAACACCTCAGTCAAATCTCAACATAGTCGTAGCTTCCTCCAATAATTTCAAAACCTAAAAAAATTCTCTGCTCATGTCAAAAGTGTCATCTGCCTCAAACGTACTTTAAAACTCGTAATCCCATACCAAATATATCATACAAAGCTCTCATAATATCACAATGGGTCCAAAAAAATATGAACAGTTCACAAAGTACAGACAAAATACAATTTCGTAAGTGTGAAGTTATCCAACGGTGTAATTACGTAAACATCTGTCACTGATGTAGTAAAAGAAATGTTTATCTCTCAGTTAAATGATCAGATAGCTGTGTAATTTATGTGTTAGAGGAATATGGTACCGATGTGTAAAGTTGTATAAGCAAATACCATACTAGCTAGGGCTCATTGTGCTTGCCAAACACATGGTACACAAAGTAGGCGTGTACCCCCTTGAGGATTAATGTAATTATACCCTCAGGTGTTACAGATTACAGCAATGGAATGAAATGTATCACGGAAAACTTCCTTTGTGATTCAAAAATCTTTAAAAATAAATGTTTTAAGTACAAAATTAATCACTCAAATACGTGTCCTGTAGCGCTAAATGTGCGTCTTGCTGTAATATAATCTCTGTGGAAGTGTCGTAGTTATTGTCCTCCGAAAGCTAAGTTCTGCAGAAGTCAATGTACTTACCTCATGATAAACAAAAGTGAAATGCTTTGCGTATAGATATCTTAGTTATTACGCTTATTGTTGTGATGATGAAAGTACTGTGCTGTAACGTATTGTTGTGCTACGGAAAAGGCTGTCTCCTTGTAGCTATACCACAAAAGTTACTACGAAAACATGTTTTACTTTCCAGAAGAATTCAGAAAAACTGTGCAGATATGAAACAGATACACCGCAAAAGCAACATTGTAAATTGTCACTCATTAGTAGCGTCGTGATAAAATCGTGTAGCTGTCACATAAACTAACCACTGTCTCATCTGGTATCTTACAGAAAGTACTTTAATTCAGAATGTATTTTCAAGTAAACCAAAATGTTGCAATAAAATCTCATTAGCAGTACTGGTAAATGTTCTAAGTATGTGAGTCTTGTAGTCGTTACGTAATCGTGCAACTAACAAGCAAGAATGTACACACACAATAACACTGTGTCGTCTGTTCGCAATAACAATGCATTCGTAATTTCTGTTTAAATAAGTTCTCTTGGTTCTTGAGTGGATATTGAACTTCAAAACATTGTTGCATGTTAACAGTTTCTCAGTGTGACAAATTGCACAAGTAGCGTGAAGTGAAAATTGCAAAGACTAAGTTAAAAAGCAGATTATCTGTCAATAATTGGTTTTACATGTGAAATGTGGCGTAAACCTTTACTCTTCCTATCACGCAGAGTTTCAACTTCAACGCAATTATCATGTGGTACACGTCGGATTCTGTAAGGTCCATTGTAAACTAGAAAGAATTTGTGACTCAAGTGTTTCTTCTTATGTGACAATGAATGAGCTTTAATAAGAACTTTCTGACCAATATATAATATCTTTGCATTTGCTTTACCGTGTAGTTTTCTCCTTTTGTCTGCTGCAGATTTTATATTTTTAAGAGCCAAATCAATTATGTCTTTGTGTCGAAGTTTATGTGTATTCGGGAAAGGTACAAGCTCTCTGATTCTGTTCGGTGGTTCTTCATTCTTTAGTACAAGAGTAGGTGGTAAAGCAGTGGAATCATGAGGCATTTCATTCAGCACATTTTGAAATAAGTGTAAATATCTGTCCCAATGCTGATGCTTTCTGTGACAATAAAGTCTGCAAAGCTTATTGATTTCTTTCATAATCCGAACGGAGGGGTTACAATGTGGTGAATACAATGAAATAAAAACAGGTTTGATTTTATGATTCCGAAGCATGCGTGACCAAACAGCAGATCTGAATTGCGGTCCATTATCCGAAATGACTTTACTGACGTGTCCAACTTCACGTAAGAAATTTTTAACAAAGGCGTTGCATACAGACCGTCCAGTGGCATTACGTAACGGTGTGAAAGAAACAAATTTTGAAGTAAGTTCAACAGCGACTAGAACGTACGAAAATCCATTAGATGTTCTGACAAGGGGTCCCAAGAGATCAACAGCAGCAAATTCTTTTAATTTAGAAGGAATAATAGGAAACAACGGAGCACGATGTGAGATAGTAGATGGTTTCGCCTTTTGACAAAGTTTACAAATAGACAAGACTCTTCGAATTCGCTTTTCCATATTGTTAAAATAACAAGTCGTTCGAAGAATATGATAACATTTTCGTGGGCCAAAATGTGCATAGCTGAAATGAATGTACCAAATGAGCTTATTAACAAAATCGTCAGGAATGAACAGTACCCATAGCTTGTCATCAACAGTGCAGCGTTTGAAGAGTATGTTGTTTCTAATTAGGTAATAATGCCGAATCTGAGTGTGTGTCTTTTCATGCCATTTACTTTTGATGTCTTTCCAAATCGGATCTTCATCTTGTTCATGAGCAATGTCCTTTAAAGATGTGGTGATGAAGTTTTCAAAGGCGACTTTCTGAATGTAAAGAATACTGAAATTTTTCTCAAGGTTGCCTTCTGTGTTACTTTTCTCAAGCCCAGCCGGTGCGTGTGACAGCGCGTCCGCAACAATGTTCTCCTTGCCGGGAATGTAGACTATTGTGAAGCGGAATTCTTGCAGAAACAATGCCCAACGTTTTAACCTATCATGATTTAATTTTGAAAACATAAGAAACTGTAATGCACGATGATCACTGTATACTTTTACGTGCTTACCAGAAAGAAAGAAACGGAATTTGTTAAATGCCCAAACGATAGCTAAAGCTTCTAATTCAGTAACGGAATAATTTTTTTCAGATTTTGTTAGCACTCGGCTAGCAAAAGCAATGGTTTTCTGAATGGTAGTGTCATTTTCTATGGCTTCTTGAAATAAATGGGCACCAAGACCGACTTTAGAAGAATCCGTGCTAAGGCAGAAATCTTGTGACAGATCTGGATGAGCTAGTATTGGCGCGTTAAGTAGCGATTCTTTCAACGAATTGAATTCCAACTGTGCTTGTTCGTCCCAGTTCCAAATAGTATTTTTTTCCAGTGAGAGAACAAAGTTTTGGGGTACCTAGAATTTGTATATTCAGAAAACGACGGTAAAAATTTACGAGACCTAGAAAACTGCGGACTTGTTTTTTTTTTTTTTTTTTTTTTTTTTTTTTTTTTTTTTTTTTTTTTTTTTTTTTTTTTTTTTTGTGGATGGAACTGGATTGGCTCTGATTGCTTCTAACTTTTCAGGATCCGGCTGAATGCCTTCAGAAGAAATAATATGTCCCAAAAATCTCACCTTAGACCTACCGAATTCAGACTTTTCCAAGTTAACTGTAATTCCAGATTCTGCAAAAATACGTAACAAACTGTTGAGGATGCGATTATGCTGTTCCCATGAAGCTTCTGCTATTAGAATATCGTCCACATATAAGGTGATGTGACGTTTTAAGAACTCAGGTAATATGGAATTTAGCCCGCGAATGAATGCTGCTGAAGAAATGTTCAAACCAAAAGGAAGTTTCCGAAACTGATAACAAACGCCGAAGCAAAGGAAAGCTGTGTATTTTCTACATTCTGGATGAAGTTCGATCTGATAGAAGCTGGATCTGAGATCAATGGAAGACAACACTTTTACACCATTAAAATTTTGAAGAAGTTCTTCCAACGTTTGCGGCCTGTCTGTTTCAGGAATAATAATAGTATTGATTTGTCTCGAATCCAAGACAAGCCTGATCGATCAATTTTTCTTCTCAACAACATGTAATGGATTGTTGTATGAGCTTACTGCAGGCTCAATAATGCCCTCATCAAGCATAGATTGTATTTCTGTTCTAACACGGTCCCTATAATGTGCTGGAATTACGTATGGTCCAACACAAAATTTAGTATGCTCACGAACACGAAATTGGTATTGAAATCCCTTGATTGTTCCTGTTTTGTGAGTAACAACTGTGGACTGTGCTTGTAAAATCTCTAAAAGGTCCTGCCTATCAGTGTCATTACAATTCTCAATTGTTTGAATTTTATTCTGAATTAACTCATTTGTTTCAAATATGCCGTCGATACCATCCCTGTCAGTACTTGCAGAGTGATTGTTAGTGTCTAGTTCCGTAGAAAATTCCGAACTGTTGTCTAACAGAAGGTAAAGCCGATTAAATTCCTCGTCATGGTTTGAGAGCCAGTCTTCAAATTTCAAAGCTATTGACTTACCTTCTTTCTCTAAACTTATTTCAGCATCGTGAAAGCTTAGGATTGCTTTGTATTCATTCAAAAAGTCTACTCACAGTATAATTTCCGTCGACAATAATGGAACAATAAGAAAGTTCATAGAGAAGCTGTGGCTTTGACAAAAGAATTCTAAGTTGGTTTGTTGGCGTACATCTACACTTTTTCCAAAGATTGCACCTTGTAATTTAATCTTTCGTAACGGAAGTGTGGGGGAATTGTTCGATTTGTTGCACTTGCTAAAAGCTTTTTCACTAATTACTTAAATGGGACTGCCAGAGTCAAGTACTGCCGTAAATTTTACATCATTTACTGTAATGTGAATCACAGGATATGCAATGTTGTTATGTTTTACGACGTGTTCCTGGAGTAAGATGTCTCTAATGTCTTCCATTCTTACGTAATTACTAGCTACGGCAGCTGCGTCGTCAGTTTCATAAGTACGTTTTGTGGCTCCCAGCGGTATGAGTCATTGCCTATTGTCTCTCTGTTGGCGCGCGTCGTTATTGGGATTTGAAGACCTAACTTCTACAAATTCACTGTGACGAGAGGGCCCTGCTCTGTTTAAATCCCGCCATTTCTGATGCAGTTCAGGTCTGTCGTTACGATCATATCGTCTGTCGTCATGTCGGTAGATTCCATAGTTTCTTTCTTGTCGGTCACGTGGTGGAGAATTTCTCCCTGAGTCGTAACTGCGCGCCGGACCGTTACGTCTAAAGTTATTCTGTCTCCCTTGATAATAATTATTTTGGTTCCCATATTGTCTGTTTCTCTGATTGTCTCTGTGATAGTCGTTACCGTGGAGAGATGATCCTTCCCTGTAATTATTACTACTCTGCCAACGGTTGTCATACGGGTGGTGTCTGTTTTGGTCACGATTTACGTTATAAGAATAGCCTAGTCGTGTATTATTTCTGTCATCGCGGAATTGTGACAGATGTGACCTGTAATTGTTGTACTCCTGTTTTCGCGTTCCGCGATTGTCAGTGTCAATTTCCAGTTCTTGTAACAGTTCCTGAAAAGCTTCAATGTCGTCTTTGCAACGTCCTGCCAAAATAATATGTCGTAAATGTTCAGGTAATTTGATTAAGCAAATGCGGATGAGTTCTGAGGGGCTGTATGGGTTTGACAGGTACTGATTCTTGTGCAACATGTCTTCAAAATATTTCACAAGACTGGAAAATTCAGATTGTTCGAAATGTTTCATCATTATGACGCTATGTTTCACTAGGTCTTGTGTAGCTTGAGACCAATACGCTGAGAGGAAGGCATGATAAAATTCTCCTTCACTGTGACAATCGTGAATGACCGATCGCATTCTTACAGCTGGTTCATTCTCCAAGTAGCCACGCATAAATTCTAACCTGTGCTCCAATGACCAGTTGGGAGGAAAACAATGAGAGAATTGATGGAGCCATGCTTGTGGATGAATGTCGTTGCCAGAATTCTTAAATGTTTTGAATTTACGTGTAGTAATGAACAGCTTATAGTCAAAATCATCATGTCGGCGAGTCGCATGTCGGTCATTGTTACGTCGTTTCGGCGGTTCCATCTCAAAATTCGGTGTACTTTGCCAATTTCTTTCATAATTTCCGAAGTGTCCTGTGTTATTACTTTGTGGCTGTTCCGTATTTCTATGTCCCTCTTCCCGTATTGGAGCGCGAGTGTCCTCTGAAATACGTAATTCTTGTATTACCTGTGTCAGCTGATCTTGTACTTCCCGGATTTCTCTTTGGTGTTGAGTATCTATTTGATTCAGATTTTGTTTCAGTTTCCTAATTTGTTCGCACTCTTCTGTGTTACTAAAGACTACCGGTTTTGTGTCATTCAGATTATCATCTACCTTCGTAGATAAATTATTTAGCTGATCCGAAAATTCAACTACTTTCTCTGATAATGAACTAATTTCCTCCATGTGTCTTTCTGAACCAATTTTCAGAGTATCTACTGTGTCCTTTAAGTTTTCTTGAGTTTTTTAAAGTTGCGTAACCAAATCGGTAGATGCAACTGAGTCAATTTTAGCTTGCAAGGTCTCATGATTTTCATGAACAATAGTTTGCAGTTCTTTTATGGCTGCTTCATGATTCTGTAATGCATTTTCATGACGGGCAAAAATAGGTTGGAAATGCTCACAAATTTGTGTTTTTACGTCATTACAGACTTTCTGACATTTCGATTCAATGTTATGTAACTCAGCAGTTAAATCTTCACGTGTTTGTTTGAGAGTTTGTTCAAATGAGTCTAACTTTTGAAGCTTTTGCTGTGTTTGTCTCTGATTTTGTTCCATTGTGTGTAACTGTTGCTGTGTTTGTCTCTGGTGTTGTTCCATTGTGTCTAACTGTTGCTGTGTTTGTTTCTGATGTTGTTCCATTGTGTCTAACTTTTGAAGATTTTGTTCCATTGTGTCTAACTTTTGAAGATTTTGTTCCATTGTGTCTAACTGTTGCTGTGTTTGTTTCTGATTTTGTTCCATTTTTTGCATTAATTGCAATAATAATGTATTAGTGTCTGGAATCTGTTTCTCTATGCTTTTTGGCAGTGCGGTTTCACCGGCAGCATTCACATTTTGACAAGCAGAAAATGTGTCTTGACTCATTTGAGAAAACGGTGAGAATCCAAAACCTGAGTCTACAGTATTTGCAATATTGTGTTCTGTCATTTCGGATTCCTGAGGCGAGCTGTTGCCGACCGATCGATCGATAATGCTTCCCTGTTCACTACCTGTTTCACTGTCTACACCATTATTTGCCGCCCGCTCCATTTCCCTATGCACAATTACCAAATTACTACTTCGAATGTCTGTTAATTCACTACACAGTGGTGCTGATAAGCTACGCTCGTCGTCACTATTATTTCTCAGTTTACTTTGAAGCCTAGTGCTACGTTTTTCACACGCCATTATTGTCACAATATTTCACACGACAACACAGAAAAACACAATTTGAAGAGCAAAAATAGGAGAACACATTAACATAGCACTGAAAATAATACCTACTTAATTGCAAGCGTAGCTGCGAAATACTTGGTGCAAATCTACATGCATGCCACAACTGTTTTACTGTACAACAATGAAAGACTGCAACTACAAAGGAGATTCTCTCTACAATTATGCGCTAGCAATAAACAAAATCTACACTAATTACACAAACTACAAGAAAAAATCAGAAGATTCCAGTGAGGTATCCTGGCAGGGTCGCCATATCAAACGTCCCCTTAGAACAATTTATACACGACTGTGCTTAAACTGACACACAATATTTTTAGCGCAACGCAATCTGACTTTCAAAAATCCCTACAAAAGAATGGCCCTGACTAACATTAAACTATACCTTTCACAAATAACTTACCTCACAAAAATCTTCATTACTCAAACTACTGCAATACAGCGAGTGCCACTATTGCCAGCTAAATAAAAGATTCAAACTACAGAAGGCACTAACTACTGATAGGGATAGTTAGGAAATGAAAGATATTAATAGAGAACAAACAATGTATTTACCTTAATAGTCATAATATATATAGCAGTTCATGACAAATTACAAAACTCCGCCATCTCTCTCCCCACATCCACCACTGCTGGCGGCCCACCTCCAACTGCACAACGCTACGCACTGTTCACAGCCAGCTGCCGCTGCCCAACACTACAATGGCAGACAACAATGCAAACTAGCCACAGACTGCACACAGCACAGCCAGTGATTTTCGTATAGAGCGCTATGTAACGTTGCCAATAAGAAAACATAAACAGCCTACTTACATAAAGAAAACATAAGCAGCCTACTTACATAAAGAAAACATAAGCAGCCTACTTACAACTTCAGTCCAGCTACACCATCCGCTTTCGTGAGTAAATCAATCAAATGAACTAACAGGACTCGTTACAGCTAATACATGAACGGGAAAAGAAAAAGGAAACGAAAGGTGGAGTGCTGAGAAGAGATGGGTATCAGTCGAATAAATCTCTGTCTGGATAATTATGCGAATAAGTCGATCATTCAAACAAATTTATTCAAAAAATATATTATTTGTTAAGTAAATAACATATAATGCCATTGCATTTTCTTCGTTTACTTCTTGCACATAATTAATTTTACTTGCTTGGCTCACTGTAATTTCTGTTTGATTAATGACTTATTAATGGTTTGCCTACAAAAATGCCTTATTGGCTCAGTGGCGTAAATTACAGACTGCAAAACGAAAGCTTTAGGGTTCAGTCCCAAGTTGCTCCTACAGTTTTCTCTGTTATTTACCCCTTCTTGCACCTATAACAACGACAATAACTTCAAGTCAGAATGCTCCTAATTTCGGCTTACGTGTTGAAACGTAGACCCGTTGCCCGCTTTAATTGACTGTATATCTTCAGGTATAGGAGGTAGTCAAGGGTACACCACTGTGCATAGTAAAGCATTGCAGCGGTCAAATCAACCTTTAAATTGAGCACGGGTTTACCTGGTGTACAGAGTAATGAATAAAATGTGAAAATACTTGTACCGCAGAAGGAGCATCAAGTCTCTCGTAGCAATATGACACAACCTCGTTCAAACTCCGTGAGGTCTCAATTATGGCATTTTCTTCGCCTTCAAGCCTAAAATCGACTCATCACGCCCAACCTCAAAGTTGACTATCGCTCTTGACCGTCAGAACGAGTATTTGAAAGAAACTTGATTTGCGTCATTGTAGTGGTGCTTCTATCTCCACTCTTACGCCAATGTCGCGAAATGTGAACAGACATTATCTTTCAGACGTAGAAACACGCCTACCAACATTTATGTCGCACAACTCCTCCTTGTGATTTTTCTCCATCAGTGTATTGGACCGGTTACTAAACTGATGGGCGGTGTAAATAGAGACACGAGAACAAAAGAAACGAAGATTAGGGTTGAATATCCCCTCGACGACGTAGTCGTTACAGACAGAGCAAATGGTCGGATTGGACAAACATCGGGCAAAAAATGGCCGAGGCTTTTGTGTAGCACTCTTAACAACAGTCGTCTTAATCCTTGAAAGGAAATGAAGGACAAATGGGTGACCAGTACCTTAACCACAGCTCTTAACTACAGTCGTCTTTATCCACGAAAGGAAATAAAGGACAACTGTACCTTAAACACAGCTCTACTTCGCTATGAACATACAGTAATGTGACAATGACACACCTCAACCCGCATTATCATCCGCTGCTGAATCTCCAGAACACTGTTCCACAAACACAGGTGATGATTAGTGATAGAGAGAGAACATAATTAGTCACAGGAAAAAATATCATTCTTCTTGTAATCTACACTGTGCAAAAAAATTAAAGGATCATTCTTCCGAAATCTCGTAACTGGCTCCCAAGTGAAAGGTAGGCAAACATCATCCAAGGGGTGTCCCAAACGGGTTGCATATCCCCCAGGAGCTAGAGCAGCCACCAAGTTAATTTGTGTCGTAATTTCTGAAGGTACACTTCTAATGCGCTCAACAAAGGTACACTGGTGGCACCGAGGTTGTTGCCGAACTGGAAGGTCTTAGCTGGATCCTTTGCCGTTTTATTCACGCACTTGTTAACGTTGCACTCCTGCGTGATCACACCACAGGAGGATTTCGAAAGCATAAATACCATTTGCTGCTTCGGGTCATGTTCAGATATAGCCGAATGGTTTTGAACGGTCCCTACGTACTCCAGCTAGAACACGAGAGCAAAAATTCCGGTCATGCTGCACTCCAGAGGTGTACGATCACGCTCAATGGAATGTACCTCTACAATGTCCTTAGAGAAGGGTGTCATCCAGTATCATTGGTCAGGAACTAGAAGCAGCTGGAGTATGGAGTTATCGTCCCATGCATAGGCTGCTTTTAACATTACAACAGGGCGAGGTGGCTCATTGGATAGTTCACTGGACTCGCATTCAGGGGGATGACAGAGCAAATCTCCGTCCGGCCATCCCGATTCAGGTTTCCTGTGATGACACTAAATCGCTCCGGGTAAATGCCGGGTATGGTTCCTTCGAAATAGCCAGTTTCCTTCTCCCTGCTTTCGTAAAGCAAGTTTGTGCTCCGTCTCTATTGTCCGCGCCATCGATGGACGTTCAACTCTAAACTTGCTACCTTCCTTTTGAATACCACAACACGAACAGCTGCATAGTGGTGCCGGGAACGTGAAGCATGGAATGCTGATGTGTGGTGTCGCACTGTACTCAGGGAACAATCCTGGCCCTACGCTATCCTGAATGAGCGTCGCTGGAGCGATCAGGAGAGCGAGTCCATTCTTCCAACGATGTAGAGAGCTACATGAGTGTGAGGGCCATCGGGTGCGACTTCATGGCACGTCTAAATAGTGACTGAGGGCGTAGTAACTGAGGGTAAGATGGTAAGTCACGGACACCCTGCGTCCTCACGTGTTACTTTTCATGTGACGGTATCGTGGTACCATTTTTCAACAGGGCAATGGCCGGTCACACATGGCACGTGTCCATGTGAACTTTCTGTTGAGTTACTCCTGTGGCCAAAGTGACCCATACATGTGCCCATAGGTGTAAGAGAACAGATCAGACCTCAACTCAATTCCAGTGCCGCTATCCAGCACATTTATAACAGTTGTTAGCCAGTTTGTCTGAGTGGAGGATACAATGGCTTAATGACATCGTTCCCACCTGATTCAGTACAAACATCCAGGCTAGTCGGGGTGCAACGCCACATTGATGAACTCATACTGCCCAGTTCTTTGCAAATTTGACTCAATACTGTAATTACTGAAGTAACACCACATACTATTCCAACCAATGAAGTTTCATTTCGTTTCCTCCTCCCCTTATTGATGCCCCACTTTTTTGACAGGCAGTGTATTAATCACATTCTTAAAAGATCATATGTGTGGCTTTGGAGCACCATATTTAGTGTGTAACAGATATCAAGCGGTCATCCAGAGTGGTAATTCAGTGGTGTGTATTTGCCTTTTGGTTGTACGGAAACAGCTCACTGACGTCACCAGACCTTGAGACGTGAAAGGATAGCAAGAAGGCGCTATCGCTTTCAGACGTGCTCATAACCACAAAGTGAATAGAGCCCCCCGAATTCATGGATTACCAATGCGGACTGTCAAACATGTCCACAACAAATGGTTTACTACTCATATCCGTGTAACACGGTTCAAGAGCAGTGGTCGCAAAAAGATCCTAACCGACGGGACCGCAGACGAGTGTCACATTTTGCCAGTGAGAACTGGTTTCAAACCCGACGGGAACTGCTGCAGACAGTAAAAGCAGGTCCGTTTCCACCATCTTCCGAGACAACGTTGAGGAAAGGAACTACATGCACTGGATATTTGGTGTCAGATAACTTGCAAAAGACCATTCCTCACAGCTGCACATGAAGCTGCAGATCTTCAACTGTTCCACACATCACAGAATCTAGACAGCAGTTGACTAGAGGTGTGTTGTGTGGTCCTCGCAGTTTTCCCACTTTTTAAATGATACAAGGCGTTTAGTATAAGGGCAATTCAATGAGGCTTTTAACGCGTACTGGGTTCTACCTTTTTGGGAGTTCTTTTCGTAACATGATTTGTCCCCATTCATTCATAATATCATGGGCATGAGCCAGGATTTTTATTTCAGCATTCTCATGAATCTTTGATTAGTATGCTGTGGAAGCTCTTGTTTTCCAAGACAGCTGTGTTCATTGGGCTGCACACTTATGTTCCTGGTCTAGCGAACTGTCAGACACCTCTACCGGCCTGCTAAAATGACTGATTTTTAATCACACTGAAAACTTTTTGCTCTATTTGAAAAAGCAAGTGACACACAGAAATCAAAACCGCCGCAGTTTGGAGCATCTACGTGGTCTAATCGTTTAAGAGTGACTTCAGTTTGTTACGGTATAATGACTGGGTGTTGTGTGACGTCCTTAGGTTAGGGTTTAAGTAGTTCTAAGTTCTAGGGGACTGATGACCATAGATGTTAAGTCCCATAGTGCTCAGAGCCATTTTTTTGTTACGGTATAGCTGAATAAAACTGTTGACTCTCTCCCTCGCTGAACTGTGGCCATGATCAGCAATCAGTGTTACCCGCTATCAGCGTGAAGTCTCTTGGAAGTGCTCAAGAAAATATAGGCTACTTTGATTGCTTGTAATAACTCACCACCACTTACAGTATTGTTAATTTTCTTTCAGAGAGATTTGGCGGTAATGGTCAAGTTTAACATATGGCCTATACGGCAGTATCTTGCCGCTGCAACTCGGTGGCGGGAGGGAGTCTCCCAACGGAAGGAAAGCATTTCTGTGGAGGCATTGGACTGTTACGGTGCAATGGTTGTTATCCTGCCATTTCCTCGGAAACAGGGGTAGGTGTATGTGGTTGTACGCGCGCGCGTGTGTGTGTGTGTGTGTGTGTGTGTGTGTTTATGTATTTAGAAAGCTCATCAGCGCGGTCATTAACACAACGCTGACCCGGAGATGAAGACGGAGCACTAGTTCGAGTTCTCTGCAGAGTGATAGCGCATGCTGAGGGCCTACACTTCCCTCAGACATCATTCATTTCAGTATGAATCATATGTTTCAAAGTAATGTAATTTTTGCTGGAAGATTTGTAACTGAAAGTGCAATGAATTTTTCGTGTTCCTCTTTTAAGCAAAACGCGTATTCAAATACAGAGATACGTAAACAGCCAGAATACGGCGCTTCGGGTCGGCAACGTCCATATAAGACAACAAGTGTCTGGCGCAGATGTTAGATCGGTTACTGCTGCTACAGTGAAAGATTATAAGGATTTAAGTGACTTTGGACGTGGTGTTACAGTCGGCGCACGAGCGCTGGCATACAGTATCTCCGAGAAGAGATGAATTGGAATTTTCCCGTGCGACCATTTCACGAGTATACCATGACTATCAGAAATCCGCTAAAACATCAAATCTCCGACATCGCTGCTGCCGGAAAAAGATCCTGTAAGAGCAGGACCAACGACGACTGAGAGAATCGTTCAACGTCACAGAAGTGCAATCCTTCTGCAAATTTCTGCAGATTTCCATGCGGGACCATCAACAAGTGTCAGCGTGCGAACCATTCAACGAAACATCATCGATATGGGCTTTCGGAACTGAAGGCCCACTGGTATACCCTTAATGACTGCACGACACAAACCTTTACGCCTTGCCTGGGCCCATCAACACAAACATTGGACTGTCGACTGGGAACATATTGCCTGGTTGAACGAGTCTCGTTTCAAATTGTATCGAGCGGATGGACGTGTGTGGGTATGGAGACAACCTCATGAATCCATGCACTCTGCATGTTAGCAGGAGACTGTTTAAGCTGGTGGAGGCTCTGTCATGGTGTGGGGCGTGTGCAGTTGTAGTAATCCGAGACTCCTGATACGTCTAGATACGACTGTGACAGGTGACACATACGTAAGTATCCTGTCTGATCACATGCATCCATTCACGTTCAGTGTGCATTCCGACGGACTTGGGCAATTCCAGCAGGACAATGCGATACTCCACACGTCCAGAATTGCTACAGAGTGGCTCCAGAAACATTCTCCTGAATGTAAACACTTCCGCTGGCCACCAAACTCCCCAGACATGAACATTAGTGAGCATATTTGGGATGCCTCCTTGCAACGTGTTGTTCAGGAGAGATCTCCACCCCCTTGTACTCTTAAAGATTTTTGTACAGCCCTGCAGGAATATTGGAGTCAATTCCCTCCAGCACTACTTCACACATTACTGGAGCCCATGCCACATCGTGTTGCGGCACTTCTGCTTGCTCGCTGGGGCCATACACGATATTAGGCAGGTGTACCAGTTTCTTTGGCTCTTCAATGTATATTAACAGCTATGGCGATTACTTTTCAAATAATGAACAGTTGAATTACTTTTTCCATCTGTCTCATTTTCGTTTTACTGTTTCTTATAGGTTTCGGTGTAAGACAAGTATGCTATAATTTCCCAATGCACTTTTAAATTTTTGTGTAGATGTGCTACATCGTAGGATCGAAAGTAAAAAGCTGTACATGCAGTTAGTATTATACGTTGATGATCCAAAACTTCATTACCGCCTGCTTACTAACATCTTAATCTTTGGAACGTAATATCGTAGCTAAACTGCTTGGAATGGATTCAACAAGACTTTGATAGGTTTCTGACTATACATAGCACCAACTGTCAACGCACTCGTCAATCAATTTCCCTTAAATACTGGCTGCTGCTCTATGGGTGAGAAGCTGGTATGCTTTAAGGGTGAGTATCTGGTTTCTAGTGTCGCAGATGTGTTCCATTGATTTCATTGGTGACCAAAACATCGACGAGAGTTCGCTACAGCGCTCTTTAAACCACCGTAGCAAAATTTTGCCCTTGTGACGCTGACAGTTATCCTTCTGCCTTCTTTTACTGCCACAGTTTCCATGAAAGGCCAGGTGAATATCTGCCACAGCATAATGCCTCCTCCACCCCCCACCCTCCCGCCCTCTGTCTTCGTTCGCGGCATTGTGCTTGCTTTGAGTAGCCGTTCGCTTGAATGATGAATATCAGGACACGACCGTCGATGGGGTGTAACAAGAAACAACATTGTGACACGTGCGGGTCGTCTGCAGTGGAGACCCACTTTCAACACTGTGCTCTCAACGATGTTGTGCCTGAGTCAGCATGGCAACCCGTCGTCGGATCTGCCACGGGTCACAGCCTAACCTGATTTACAGCGAGGGGAAGCCTCCAACCTCCTAGTTCCATGATGAGGCCTAGACGTCTAACAACTTGTCGCCTACTCGTGGTTTCTCGCTCTTTCAACCACTTTGCATAGATGATCACGTCAACAGTACGCGAATAGTTCCGAGATCCGTGATCCCAGGTTCCGACTCGTAACAATTTGCCATTTGTCAAAGTCACTTATCTCAGTGGACTTCCTCGTTTGTGCCCCATAGCGTCACTAGAATACTTCCCCATTCACCTCTACTCTACTCCGCTAGTTATATTTACCTTACCAAGTCAGGGCTCTACAATGACACAAGGTAGCTTTCAGTCTCTCGATAGACAGTGATCACAAGGACTGGATCATCAGTGGATATATTTATTAACTGTTATTAACTTAGTAATTTTTTCTTGCCTTCACTGAATTCGAGACGATGGTTGACAATTCAGTTTGAAACAAATTGTGGAAAATGTTATGAAATAAAGGTATTCCATCTCATCTTACAAGATCATTACAGGGTTTATAGATGAATAACAAAATACAAATAAAAATATCAGGGAGCAGACACATGGTTCAATAACTTCTTTGTTTATTTCAGCCATGTCTGCTGCCTGTACAGACCTGTAAGATGAAATGGGATCCCTTTATTTCTTAAAATTTCCCACAATTCGTTTCGAATTACGCTATCAACCGTCATTTCGAGTTCAATGAAGATAAGAAAGAATTACTAAGTTATTAACCAATAATTTATATATCGACTGTATATCCACTAATGAGCCACTTCTTGTGGTCACTGCCTACCGTTAAATTTAACGCAACCTGGTGGCATCACAGGCACACACACACACACACACACACACACACACACACACACACACATATATATATATATATATATATATATATATATATATATATATACTCCTGGAAATTGAAATAAGAACACCATGAATTCATTGTCCCAGGAAGGGGAAACTTTATTGACACATTCCTGGGGTCAGATACATCACATGATCACACTGACAGAACCACAGGCACATAGACACAGGCAACAGAGCATGCACAATGTCGGCACTAGTACAGTGTATATCCACCTTTCGCAGCAATGCAGGCTGCTATTCTCCCATGGAGACGACCGTAGAGAAGCTGGATGTAGTCCTGTGGAACGGCTTGCCATGCCATTTCCACCTGGCGCCTCAGTTGGACCAGCGTTCGTGCTGCACGTGCAGACCGCATGAGACGACGCTTCATCCAGTCCCAAACATGCTCAATGAGGGACAGATCCGGAGATCTTGCTGGCCAGGGTAGTTGACTTACACCTTCTAGAGCACGTTGGGTGGCACGGGATACATGCGGACGTGCATTGTCCTGTTGGAACAGCAAGTTCCCTTGCCGGTCTAGGAATGGTAGAACGATGGGTTCGATGACGGTTTGGATGTACCGTGCACTATTCAGTGTCCCCTCGACGATCACCAGTGGTGTACGGCCAGTGTAGGAGATCGCTCCCCACACCATGATGCCGGGTGTTGGCCCTGTGTGCCTCGGTCGTATGCAGTCCTGATTGTGGCGCTCACCTGCACGGCGCCAAACACGCATACGACCATCATTGGCACCAAGGCAGAAGCGACTCTCATCGCTGAAGACGACACGTCTCCATTCGTCCCTCCATTCACGCCTGTCGCGACACCACTGAAGGCGGGCTGCACGATGTTGGGGCGTGAGCGGAAGACGGCCTAACGGTGTGCGGGACCGTAGCCCAGCTTCATGGAGACGGTTGCGAATGGTCCTCGCCGATACCCCAGGAGCAACAGTGTCCCTAATTTGCTGGGAAGTGGCGGTGCGGTCCCCTACGGCACTGCGTAGGATCCTACGGTCTTGGCGTGCATCCGTGCGTCGCTGCGGTCCGGTCCTAGGTCGACGGGCACGTGCACCTTCCGCCGACCACTGGCGACAACATCGATGTACTGTGGAGACCTCACGCCCCACGTGTTGAGCAATTCGGCGGTACGTCCACCCGGCCTCCCGCATGCCCACTATACGCCCTGGCTCAAAGTCCGTCAACTGCACATACGGTTCACGTCCACGCTGTCGCGGCATGCTACCAGTGTTAAAGACTGCGATGGAGCTCCGTATGCCACGGCAAACTGGCTGACACTGACGGCGGCGGTGCACAAATGCTGCGCAGCTAGCGCCATTCGACGGCCAACACCGCGGTTCCTGGTGTGTCCGCTGTGCCGTGCGTATGATCATTGCTTGTACAGCCCTCTCGCAGTGTCTGGAGCAAGTATGGTGGGTCTGACACACCGGTGTCAATGTGTTCTTTTTTCCATTTCCAGGAGTGTATATACACAAGGGTTGGAACCGTCACAGGCACACACACACACACACACATATATATATATATATATATATATATATATATATACCCACACCCACACACCCACACACATATATATATATATATATATATATATATATACGAGGGTTGGAACTTTAATAGTGGAAATATTTGTTTACAGCTCGTACAAAATAGATGCATGTTTCAAAATTTTACTGACCTTCAAAGTAGCCACCAGCGTTGTGTATAACCCACCGCCCGCGAAGTGGAAGTCGTAGAATACTCTTAGCAGTGCCAGTTTGTAAGTAGGCTGTTTAGGTTTTTTTAATGGTAACGCCACGTAGCGCTCTGTATTAAAATCACTGGCTGTCCTGTGTGCAGTCTGTGGCTAGTTAGCATTGTTGTCTGCCATTGTAGTGTTGGGCAGCTGAATGTTAACTGCGCGTAGCGTTGCGCAGTTGGAGGTGTGCCGCCAGCAGTGGTGGATGGCGGAGTTTTGAAATTTGTAACACTGGATGTCATGAACTACTACGTATATTATGACTGTTAAGGTAAATACATTGTTTGTTCTCTGTTAATATCTTTCAATTGTTAACTATGCCTATCAGTAGTTAGTGCCTTCTGTAGTTTGAATCTTTTATTTAGCTGGCAGTAGTGGCGCTCGCTGTATTGCAGTAGTTCGAGTAACGAAGATTTTTTTGAGGTAAGTGATTTGTGAAAGGTATAGGTTAATGTTAGTCAGGGCCATTGTTTTGTAGGGATTATTGAAAGTGAGATTGCGTTGCGCTAAAAATATTGTGTGTCAGTTTAAGCACAGTCTTGTATAATTGTTCAAAGGGGACGTTTCATATGTCGACCCTTAGCCGAGGATACCTCGCTGGAATCTTCTGATTTTTTCTTGTAGTTTGTGTAATTAGTGTAGCTATTGTTTAATGCTAGTACATAATTGTAGAGAGAATCTCCTTTGTAGTTGCAGTCTTTCATTGTTGTACAGTAAAGCAGTTGTGGCATGCATGTAGATTTGCACCAAGTATTTCACAGCTGCGCTTGCAATTAACTACATATTATTTTCAGTGCTATGTTAATGTGTTCTCTTATTTTTGCTCTTCAAATTGTGCTTTTCTGTGTTATCGTGTGAAATATTGTGACAATAATGGCGTGTGAAAAACGTAACACTAGGCTTCAAAGTAAACTGAGAAATAATAGTGACGACGAGCGTAGCTTATCAGCACCACTGTGTAGTGAATTAACAGACATTCGAAGTAGTAATTTGGTAATTGTGCATAGGGAAATGGAGCGGGTGGCAAATAATGGTGTAGACAGTGAAACAGGTAGTGAACAAGGAAGCATTATCGATCGATCGGTCGGCAACAGCTCGCCTCAGGAATCCGAAATGACAGAACACAATATTGCAAATACTGTAGACTTAGGTTTTGGGTCCTCACCGTTTTCTCAAATGAGTCAAGACACATTTTCTGCTTGTCAAAATGTGAATGTTTCCGGTGAAAATGCACTGCCAAAAAGCATAGAGAAACAGATTCCAGACACTAATACATTATTATTGCAATTAATGCAACAAATGGAACAAAATCAGAGACAAATGGGACAAAAGCTTCAAAAGTTAGACACAATGGAACAAAATCAGAGACAAACACAGCAAAAGCTTCTAAAGTTAGACACAATGGAACAAAATCTTCGGAAGTTAGACACCACACTTGAACAAACACGTGAAGATTTAACTACTGAGTTACATCACATTGAATCGAAATGTCAAAAAGTCTGTAATGACGTAAAAACACAAATTTGTGAGCATTTTCAACCTATTTGTTCGCGGCATGAAAATGCATTACAGAATCACGAAGCAGCCAGAAAAGAATTGCAAACCATTGTTCATGAAAATCATGAGACCTTGTGGGCTAAAATTGGCTCAGTTGCATCCACCAATTCGGTTACGCAACTTGCAAAAACTCAGGAAAACTTAAAGGACACAGTAGATTCGATTTCAACACAAATGGACACTCTGAAACTTGGTTCAGAAAAACACACTGAGGAAATGTGTTCACTATCGGAGAAAGTAGCTGAACTTTCGGATCAGGTCACTAACTTATCTACAAAGGTAGAATGACACAAGACCCGTAGCATTCACTGACACAGAAGAGTATGAACAAATTAGAAAATTCAAACAAAATCAAAATCAAATCAATACACAGTACAAAAGAGAAATCCGGGAAGTACAAGATCAGTTGACGCAGGTAATACAAGAATTATGTATTTCAGAGGACATTCGCGCTCCAGTACGGGAAGAGGGACATAGAAATACGGAACAACCACAAAATAATAACACAGCGCATTTCGGAAATTACGAAAGAAATTGGCAAGGTGCACCGAATTTTGAAATGGAACCGCCGAAACGACGTAACAATGACCGATATGCGACTCGCCGACATGATGATATTGACTATAAGCTGTTCATTACAACACGTAAATTCAAAACGTTTAAGAATTCTGCCAACGACATTCACCCACAAGCGTGGCTCCATCAATTCTCTAATTGTTTTCCTCCCAACTGGTCATTAGAACACAGATTAGAATTTATGTGTGGCTACTTAGAGAATGAACCAACTGTAAGAATGCGATCGGTCATTCACGATTGTCACAGTGAAGGAGAATTTTATCATGCCTTCCTCTCAGCATATTGGTCTCAAGCTACACAAGACCGAGTAAAACATAGCATCATAATGATGAAACATTTCGAACAATCTGAATTTTCCCGTCTTGTGAAATATTTTGAAGACATGTTGCACAAGAATCAGTACCTGTCAAACCCATACAGCCCCTCAGAGCTCATCCGTATTTGCTTAATCAAATTTCCTGAACATTTACAACATATTATTTTGGCAGGGCGTTGCAAAGACGACATTGAAGCTTTTCAGGGACTCTTACAAGAATTAGAAATTGACACAGACAGTCGCGGGATGCGAAAACGGGAAAACAATCACTAAAGGTCACATCCGTCACAATTCTGTGACGACAGAAACAATAACTGGACACGACAAGTCTATTCTTACAACGCACATCGTGACCAAAACAGACACCACCCGTATGACAACCACTGGCAGAGTTATAGTTACAGAGAAAGATCGCATTTCCGTAGTAATGAATATGACAGAGACAATCATAGAAACAGACAATATGACAACCAGAACTATTATTATCACGGGAGACAGAATAACTTCAGACGCAACGGTCCACCATGCAGTGAATATTCAGGGAGAAATTCTCCACCACATGACCGAGAAACAAGAAACTATGTAAACTACCAACAGAACGACAGACCTGAATTCCATCAGAACTGGCGGGATTCAAACAGAGCAGGGCACTTTCGACAGCGTGAATTTGTAGAAGCTAGGTCTCCTAATCCCAATAACGATGCGTGCCAACAAAGGAACAGACAATGACTCGCACCGCAGGTAGCCACGTGCGCCCGCTGGCTCAGGGAAAAATAACATAGATGCTCACCTTGAGAAAAATTCCAGTATCCTTTACCGACGTATACCACATGATAATTGCGTTAAAGTTGAAACTCTGCGTCCTAGGAAGAGCAAAGGTTTACACCACATTTCACATGTAAAACCGTTTATTGAAAGATAATCTGCTTTTTAACTTTGTCTTTGTCATAAAACGTTTCACTTCACGTTACTAGTATGCTTTAGAAACTGTTACCATGCAACAATGTTTGAAGTTAAATATCCACTCAAGAACCAAGAGAACTTATTTAAACAGAAATTACGAATGCATTGTTATTGCGAACAGACGACACAGTGTTATTGTGTGTGTACATTCTTGCTTGTTAGTTGCACGATTACGTAACGACTATAAGGCTTACATACTTAGAACATATACAGGTACTGCTCATGAGATTCTAATGCAACATTTTGGTTTACTTGAAAATACATTCTGGATTTAAGGTACTTTCTGTGAGATACCAGATGAGACAGTGGTTAGTTTATGTGACAGCTACACGATTTTATCACGACGCTACTAATGAGTGACAATTTACAATGTTGCTTTTGCGTTGTTTCTGTTTCATATCTGCACAGTTTTTCTGTATTATTCTGGAAAGTAAAACATGTTTTCGTAGTAACTTTTGTGGTATAGCTACAAGGAGACAGCCTTTTCCGTAGCACAACAATACGTTACAGCACAGTACTTTCATCATCACAACAATAAGCGTAATAACTAAGATATCTATACGCAAAGCATTACACTTTTGTTTATCATGAGGTAAGTACATTGACTTCTGCAGAACTTAGCTTTCGGAGGACAATAACTACGACACTTCCACAGAGATTATCTTACAGCAAGACGCATATTTAGCGCTACAGGACACGTATTTGAGTGATTAATTTTGTACTTAAATCATTTATTTTTAAAGATATTTGAAGTACAATGATACAAAGGTTTTCCGTGATACATTTCATTCCATTGCTGTAATCTGTAACACCTGAGGGTATAATTACATTTATCCTCAGGGGGGTACACACTTACTTTGTGTATCATGCGTTTGGCAAGCACAAGGAGCCCTAGCTAATATGGTATTTGCTTATACAACTTTACACATCGGTACCATATTCCTCTAACACATAAATTACATAGCTATCTGATCATTTAATTGAGAGATAAACTTTTTTACTATGTCAGTGACACATGTTTACACAATTACACAGTTGGATAACTTCACACTTATGAAACTGTATTTTGTCTGTACTGTGTGAACTGTTCATATTTTTTCGGAACCATTGTGATATTTTGAGAGCTTTGAATGATGTATTTGGTATCAGATCATGATTTTTAGAGTACGTTTGAGATAGATGACACTATTGAAATGAGGATGCTACGACGATTTTGAGATTTGACTGAGGTGTTATGATGTTATTATTACGACGACGATGTGTATTATGCTGCTGAGGTATGTTTATGATTAATAGGCTGATGCTATATGAGTTATTTGATTATGCTACATATCTGTTATGATGAAATATTGAAGAAGTCTCGACGAATAAGGTAAGGAATAAGGAGTAGTGGTTAGGGACTCTGATTTATGAAAAGGATGTTGGAAACCAAGAAGCGTACTTTAAGAGTTATGAAATGTGTGTAAATGCGTGAATGTATCACAATGCCGGCGAAAATTTTTGGACACTGTTATATTCATAAGATTTTGTTTCTACACATTTGCAACGCAAATTCTCGACCCGTGAAATTTTATATATGAGACTGTCACTGTAGCGGAAACTGCTGTCATAAATATTTCCGTAAGAAAGTTAAGTGACCATCTGCATGTAATGCGTCGTGGGCACCCAGCTGCGTCAGACGCCTGGAGAGAATGCCATTAGTGTGTACGTTTTCAGAGGCACAGGTAAAAAAAAAAAAGGGAGGCCCTTATCCTCGCTATTGACATTCCTTTGTAGAAAGCATCCCAAGTACGACACGCTCAAACTTGAAAACATGATTACACTGTGGAGCTCTTAATTTATGATATTTACTAAAATGCCTAATGAAATGATGAGAAACATTTCACGGCTATTGTCTTGCTAGTTGAGAGAAATGCCATATGGCTTGCTTTATGTATTTATTTACTCATTTTGTTTAATATCAAGTTTCTAGCTGCACTGCAGCATTGGTTAAAATAAAATTTTATAGATGTACTAATATAAATATTTTATGCCTACAGATCCAGTAAATAACCATTTTATAATCTACTTCAAAAAAACGAGGGAGCACAAAAAGACATTTCTCTTCACAGGAATTGCATACATAATTTTTGTCAATGACTGGGTAACTTATTTAGTAGTGTAAGTTAAGGTGATGCATCACCCTAGTGTTAAGATGTGACATAGGTATTAAATATGGCCATTTTTACTGTAATATTCTTTCTTCTTGAGCTTTGTCATGTTTAGATATAAGTTACTGCATTTGCTGCTGCTGTTTGCCAGGCATAATGTTACTGAATTTTAATTTGTGTTACTCTTCTAAGCCAGTTTACTACTGATTTATTTTTCTTGTTTGCTGCACAATGCCTTATATTAGTTGTAATATTGCAATTGCTTTGCTAATTTCTATAATGCTGCTTGCTTCACAAATCTGCATTTTTTTCATTGCTGTTTGCATTAATTGTTTTGTGCTGCTGCATTGCCTCGTCCCTTAGTATATATATCTGAGCTCAGTAGATTTAAGTTAGCTTAAGAGGGGGTAGACTATATAAGAAACTAACTATGATGAATTGGAAGAAATGCATTGAGAATATATAAGAACATGGTTTGGCCAAAAAAGTAGTGTACAGTGGAGAAAAACTATTTTTGAAAGAGGATGTGAACAGAATACAGAAAGCAGGCTTAGATAGGACTTTTTGTGAATAATGATGAACGAAGGGAGATCTCCATGCAAAATACTGCAGTAAAACAAACCCTGTCCTTTCCTTTTGTGTCATCCCTCTATATGTTTGTGTACCCTTGTGTAGTTGTGGTTTTCCTGTCTTTATGTGTTTAGCTGATGAGAGCTATGTTGTAGAATTTTTCTAATACTATGTTATTTACTTTGTAAAGATGTTTAGACATTATTTATTCTGTTTTGTTGCTCACATGTGAAGGTGATGTTTCAAAAGTTCTACTGATCTTTATGTATGTACTTATGTCATAATTCCTGTAACTTTGATGTATATGTTTATTTCTATTCTTTTGTAAAGCCTGTACTACAAATGTCATCTGTATTGTTATGTTCTTTAATGATGTATTTTGTACCTTTGTAATTGTATGCTTATGTTATAAAATTGTAATTGACACCAGTTCATCATATTATTAACTTGTAAGTTACATTTCACTACACACATTTCTGTTGGTCATAGTATATGGACAATATGTGAGAAGTAGGGACTGTTAGTGTTTGCACATGTGTTAATAATTCAGCAAGGGACTGGATAACAGCATTGCTGGTTCTAAGGACAATTAGAAAAAAAACTTTGTGAGGGCACAAGTGGTGGTTTATGGACTTGCTATATTATCCGCAAGACTCTTCAATGGTGATTGTGCACCTGCACTGTCAAACAGATGGCTGCTGGCCATCTCTACAAGGACTACAGTGGGTCTGCATCTTTGATGATCCACCAATACCATTATCTCTACATGGACTACAGTGGAACTGCATCTTTGATGGCCCACCAATACCATTATTTCTACAAGGACTGCAGTGGGTCTGCACCTCTGGTGGTCCACCAATACCGTAATCTCTACCAGGACTACAGTGGGTCTACTCTGTGATGACCTACCTACCAATATTCTTCAAAACTTCAAATGACTCTGCTGTGGGTTTGCTCTGTTGTGGCCCATTACCTGTCAGCAGGTCAAGAGTCAGCACTGTCTTTGCGTTGGAAGGACAACACTACTTCTTCAAGACTGCATGGAAATCCACTACTTCCGAGTGCATTGTCTTTTACTGCTCAGACTTTGAGAAAAGAAATGCCAGTTTCACTGTGATGAATGATCAGAACTGTCTTTATGGACTGTGACAAAATTTTAGCTTTTGACCAACATTGTATTAATAGGTGTGTGCATTTGATGTTTTTCTTACTGTAATTATGAAAATTTTTTTCAAATCTGTATTGGCCAGTGCCCAAAACAATTTGTAAAATTTTTTGTGGGGAGCATGGGGGCTATGTAAGTAGGCTGTTTAGGTTTTTTTAATGGTAACGCCACGTAGCGCTCTGTATGAAAATCACTGGCTGTGCTGTGTGCAGTCTGTGGCTAGTTAGCATTGTTGTCTGCCATTGTAGTGTTGGGCAGCTGGATGTTAACAGCGCGTAGCGTTGCGCAGTTGGAGGTGAGCCGCCAACAGTGGTGGATGTGGGGAGAGAGATGGCGGAGTTTTGAAATTTGTAACACTGGATGTCATGAACTACTACGTATATTATGACTGTTAAGGTAAATACATTGTTTGTTCTCTATTAACATCTTTCAATTGCTAACTATGCCTATCAGTAGTTAGTGCCTTCTGTAGTTTGAATCTTTTATTTAGCTGGCAGTAGTGGCGCTCGCTGTATTGCAGTAGTTCGAGTAACGAAGATTTTTGTGAGGTAAGTGATTTGTGAAAGGTATAGGTTAATGTTAGTCAGGGCCATTGTTTTGTAGGGATTATTGAAAGTGAGATTGCGCTGCGCTAAAAATATTGTGTGTCAGTTTAAGCACAGTCTTGTATAATTGTTCAGAGGGGACGTTTCTCTTAGCAGTGCCAGTTGTGTTGACAGTTCGAGCGGCGCGGTGTATTGCCCGATGAATTTGTAGCTGTTCTGAAGCGAATGCCGTGAAGTGTTTCCCCCAGTTTAGAAAAAAATGGTTCAAATGGCTCTGAGCACTATGGCACTCAACATCTGAGGTCATCAGCCCCCTAGAACTTAGAACTACTTAAACCTAACTAACCTAAGGACATCACACACATCCATGCCCAAGTCAGGATTCGAAACTGCGACCGAAGCGGTCGCGCGGTTCCAGACTGAAGCACCTAAAACCGCTCGGACACCCCGGCCGGCTCAGTTTAGAAATCGAGTTGAACTCAGGGGAGTGCAGTAGGTGGTATAGCTCTTAGTAGCCCCAACAGTCAAACAAATCAGTAACAGCTTGCCCTGTACGTGCTTGAGCATTGTCCAGCAAAATGACGGTCTGGTCCTGCAGAAAGTGTCATCACTTTTGTCTCTAAGCTGGTCGTAGGTTGTGTTCCAAAAATGAACAGGAGAGAGGGGGGGAGAGGGAGAGGCAGAGAGAGAGAACATGTAACATACACTTGGGTACAGACAATAAAACTTTTTAAAGTTAACGATGTTGATGTTAGTAATACACTACTTTTTACTCACGACCAAATAATTTTTAGTCAGAATGAAAATGACTTACAAGAAGTTGTCTCTGATTTAAATAAAACAGCCAGAGAATACAATGTGAACATCTCTATCACAAAGACAGAATGAATGGCATTCTTGGGACAACAGCCAATGCGAGTTAAGACTGAAATTGACAAGCAGATCGTAAGCAAGTTAATCCATTTAAGTATTTGGGGCGCAATATTACATACAGATCAAAATATGAAATATAAAATAAGTTGAACGATTTTGGCTATTTCTATGGAATTTTACGCAGAACATTGGGAAAGAAACCTCTACTAAAGTTCTATAAAATTATGGAAATACCAGCTCTGCTTTATGGTACGAAAACTGTACCCTTAAGAGAGATGAGAAGTGAACAGAAGCATGTGAAATAAATTTTATTAAATGGATAAAAAGAGTAAGGACGACATCCGAGCTGAACTGAATATGCAAATTATAATTGACACAATAAAACAATATCAGTTACGATGTAAAGAACGTACAGACTATATGACAGATGAAAGAACCACTAAAACCATAAAACAATGAAAACCTAGAGGCAGAACATTTTCAGGAATATCAATTATGAAGGAGACGGAACGGATCAAAAGGCCCAGTCCAGTCCGTGAGGTTGATGATAATGACGACGATGAACTTGGTAATAATTCCGGAAAGTCGGATATGCTATCAGAGATTTGCTTACAAATACCTTTGCGGCTAACAATAATGGAGCCATAGTATTTAAAAACCCTCAATCTTATCTAGCGTATAACAGAACCTGGAAATAAATGGAAACAATGGAAAAATTCACTTAACGTCGGAGGTTGCTACTGAACTTTTCAAGAAATAATGGTTCATGAAAATTACATAGATGTCAGGCTTTACAGAAGTTTAAAAAATAATGCAGGCTATTACGGAACTTAAAAGAAGAAACCAATTCCGCTCCCACAATACAGGGTTTTGACGAAAGTGGTTCAAAATGGTTCAAATGGCTCTGAGCACTATGGGACTCAACTGCTGTGGTCATAAGTCCCCTAGAACTTAGAACAACTTAAACCTAACTAACCTAAGGACAGCACACAACACCCAGCCATCACGAGGCAGAGAAAATCCCTGACCCCGCCGGGAATCGAACCCGGGAACCCGGGCGTGGGAAGCGAGAACGCTACCGCACGACCACGAGATGCGGGCGACGAAAGTGGTAGCGGCAGAGAACAGACAGCATAGGTTTTTGACAACACCGGGGTGGAGACAGGAACCTAAATGTAATACTAAAAGCAGAATTAAAAAAGAAAAAGGCTAGAGTATTACTAAATAAAAATGATAAAAATACCTGAGATACTAACACGTAAATTGTAAAAGTGAAAAAAAGAATAATGAAATTAAAAAATTAAAAGAACAGAAGACTCTATGAAGATAACAAGAGGTACGTGAAATATTAAGAGAGCGAAGCGGTTTACAGGGAAATGAGAGTAAGAGCGTTTGCAGTGATCACTGAGAAGTAGGATAGAGGGGAAAGGCTGAATCTTCCCTGGTTGGTCGTAGAGACAGCATCGCTTGCTAGCGTGAGGAGCGGGCTGCCTGCTCCCAGGGGCTCTGGAACACGTGGACCGCCAATCCCAGGAACAGGCAAGACTCCCCAGCGCACTTTTCCGGAGATCTCACGAAATGCCCTGCATCGCGTCGCGCCGTGGGCCACCCTTGCTATTCTCCACAGCCCCCCCCCCCCCCCCCCCGTGTCTCATTCCTTTCTCCGTTCTTTCTTCCATTTAAACCCGAAACCGCGTTGCCGTTGCCGAGCCTCCTGTCTCGACGAAGGATCTCTATCCTATTTCTGATACGGATCACAGTGCCAGACCTTCCCGAACGATGAGTTGAATGATTACGACGCACTGTTTAACATACTTCGTAGGATACTTTAACTGAATACAGACTTTCTGCTAGCAGTTACTTTTTATCTAGTGGTTCATAGCATTTCGAGCCTTGTCAACTCGGTATGTGGCAATAGCTTGCCATGAACACAAGTTGCCCCTAAGCACGATTTTATTAAATTTTCCAGTTTACTGATTATGTCAGATTTCTGTAATGGATATAGAAAAATTCAAATGTTACATGTGTACGCAGAAAAATCAACAATACAGAGAAAAAAATTCACTATTTTACACAAAAAGAGAAGTTTTTAAATGTATTCTGTTTTTTTCCGCACTGGCTGTATCAATGATTTTTATTAAATCTGCGACCGGTTTGGTACCACTTATCGGTGCATCCTCAGGCAATCTGTACAAAAAATAATATGATAAGAGCTCATATAAACTATTCGATCCCCCAATTCTGAGGTATAAACTGAACTTTTAAACAACCAGTTTTTTTAATGAGACAGGAAAGTACTCACATACGCTATTTATAACATGGTAACATTGAACATTGCCCTGTAGCCACTCCCCACCATTCACGTCCAATATACCGTCATCTGGTGAAAGCGATAGTTAAAATTTTAAAATCTTTTTAAAAAAATTTTAAATGATGGGAGCGGCAATGACCCAGAAAATAAAAATAAGTTTAGTTTCACTGTATTCAATTGCCCTCGCATACTTTCAAATATCTGTTCACTGCAGTGCCATGATACGTCAATGGACTCAAATGGAATATTGTTTTCTACGTACATAGCCACTCCCCCATCCCGCAAGGAACTCCCTGTAAAACAGCCAGCTAATCTGTATCGTGGTAAAGGAAGCCTCTGAATTATCAAATTATTTAAGTGGTGCTCCGACAAACCAACAATTACAGAGTCAACATCTATAAGCAGTTTATTAATTTATCTCTAATACCTCCTACATTTTGATGAAATATGCTAATTCCTTCTCTACTTCGAAACATGACGTCCTCTGAAGGTGAGCCCTTAGTTAGAGGGACTTCCTTTAAGCATGTATACCTATCAGGTGACTTCAATCTAAAAAAGGTGCAGCTCTAAAACCAACTACTACAGGAATTTTTCTATGATTGATCCTACCACCACCCACTACACTGTCACCTATAAGCTTTGCCAGCCTCCCCTTCCCGTACCTACTGAGGTGCAGGCCATGTCTAGTGAAACCCGATCTACTGATAGACCCAACTGACACCACTGAAATGTGACCCATGCCTTCTGCATCAGTGACCTCCCCAGCCTCATGTTAACGCGCCCAACAGCCGCATTAAGATGAGCCCGATCCGTCAGTGTATCTTTTGCAAAGAATGGCAAATCACCTTACAATCACACAGCAGTGTCCAACTGCTCTGTGATTGTAACGTTGTTTAAACAATGTGTAGCAGCAAGCGATGAGCTGCAAAAATGATCAGAACTGAAAGTAATTCAAGAAGTAACCACTTGATGGAATTCAGCTTTCTATGTTACTTGCAGCAGCGTATAGTGCTTATTAATATCATTAATTGCTACGCTAGTGCACCACTCAAGCTAACAGCCGAAGGTATTGAACATCTGGCAGTTGGTCGTGCCATTCTGCGGCCTATAGAAGCCGTTACACGTGAAAGCTGTGTAGAAAAGTAAAAGCAGTGAAGTGATCTAAAGTAATCCCAACAACCAGGATGTTGAATACTAAAATATCTGCCCTGCAACCAATACACGTTATTGGAGAGAATATAAAGTGTAGCATCATAGTAGAAATCAAAAAAGCGCTTACCATCAGCTGAACGTGAGCAACGATTCTCGATGTAATATTCAAAATCATACGATATTTATGTTTCGTGTAATTCAGTAGTCAAATATCAATCAGCAGAAGCATTTCGCTGAAACTCAAAAAAAATTATCCATAAAACAGACTTTTAAGTTTTCCGATCGTTGAATGCTCGCCAACTGCATGGAAGACTCGTGTTTGATTTTCAACCCTGCCAAAATTTAAAAAAAAATGTTCATGTTCCATGAAGGTTGCCATGAAGCGTAAAATACACAAGGATAAAAAAGAATTTTATTTGTAATGTTTTTTTAGTTTATATAATATCTTATAAAAGATCGATAATTAAGAATTTATATTGGCAATGAAAACTGGATTTTTGATGGCGATGTGTAATTAGAAATAAGCCTTTTTTTCTCATAGACAATGTAATTAGATATATGTTAATTAGCATATATTTGGTGAATTTTATTTGTAAGTGTCGCAGGTATTTGAGCTGAACGAAAAAGATAATGACCGAAACGAGACTCGAACCAGTGGTTACCAGTCTCAGTCATTACTAGTTGTTCCCGTCTTCGTATATTTTATACTTCACGGGATTGCGAGCACAACATGTGCCTTTGTTTAAAAATTTGCATGATCCGGTAATCGTACCTAATACCCGTATGTGACAGATGAGCGTCTACGGCACAATGACAGACCTCTTGAGAAAATCTGGTCTTACTTTCGCGTATTATAGACGGTCGTAAAAATTCAAAGTCTATTTTCTGGAGTATTTTTGAGAGTTTCATCGTATTGTTATGGGGGATTAATATTTCACATTTCATAAATACAAAGAAATATAGAAACTGTTTTCCTTGTGACCCCCTTGTTAAACAAGATCCTTTAGAAGTACGAGATTACATTCTCGGTACTATCTGCCCAGAGCTACAAAAAACTGCACTGAAGAATTTGAGTCACATTGCTAACTTCTGAAAGACTGTTTGCAAAGGAAGGAAAGTTCTTTGTCAACATCACAGTAGACTGAAGCCTTAACTTCTCTCATAAAAGTTATATTTGCAGTCTATATATAAAAACTTTTGCCGTTGTGAATTATCTGGCTGAATGGAGAATTGATATTATTCTATGTACACTCATGAGCCAAAACATTACAACCAGCTGCTTAAGAACTTGTTTAACCGTCTTTGGAACTAAATACATCACTGATTCTGCGTATTAGGGACGCGACAGTTTGTTGGTAGGTTTGTGGAGGTATGTGGCATTAGATGTCTACGCACGGGTAACGTAATTCGCGTAAACAACGAGCCGCTGATTTACATATGAGGTGAAGGCGCACGATAGCGACCCTGAGTTCCCTCAGGCGAATTTGGTCGCCGAGGCATCAAAGTGAGTTCACTATAATTCTCCTCAAACCACTGTAACACAGCTCTGTCTCCAAGACACGGACAATTATAATGCTGAAAGATGACATCGCCGGGGAATACATCAAGCACGAAGGGATGCAGTTGATTCGCAGCTGTCAGCGTGTCTTCGATTACTACCACAGGTGCCACGCAAGGGCAGAAGAATGTCTCCCATAGCATAATACTGGCCCCACCGTCTGAGTCTATGGTGAGCTGCACGTTTCGAGCCACCGTTCACCGAGACGATCTAGTGTAGCATAAATGTGATTCACCCGAAGAGCTGACACGTTCCCATTCATCAGCGGTCGAATCCCGGCGGTCCCGTGCCCACTGCAATGGCAATTGACGATGTCGTCGGGTTAGCATGTCACGCAGCGGTGGTCTGCTGTGGAGCTCCATGTTCAACAGTGTGCTTTGAATGGTGCGCTCCGAAACACTTGTGCGTGCACCAGCAACGTGCTCTTTCGGCAGAGATGCCAAAGATCACAATCTCTCCAACTTTACAGAACACACAAGCCTCCGAACCCCACGTTCTCTGAAGAGTCGTGTACGTACAACCATTTAGCGCCTAATGGCAGTTTCACTATCTTTCTGCCTCCTGTCTTTCTGATAACGACAGCAGCACGTTCAAAAATGGTGCAAATGGCTCTGAGCACTATGGGACTCAACTGCTGTGGTCATAAGTCCCCTAGAACTTAGAACTACTTAAACCTAACTAACCTAAGGACAGCACACAACACCCAGCCATCACGAGGCAGAGAAAATCCATGACCCCGCCGGGAATCGAACCCGAGAACCCGGGCGTGGGAAGCGAGAACGCTACCGCACGACCACGAGATGCGGGCGACAGCAGCACGTGAACATTAGACCAACTTCGCTGTTTTGCAGATACTTGCTCACAGGTTCTGAGTAATAATAATCTACCATTTCTCAAAGTCGCTTATCTCAATGGATTTCCGTATTTGTAGCCCATATCTTCGTTAGGGTGATCCTTCGTCCGTGTCATCTCAGCTTACATACCTTTGTTATCGCGTCAAGTGGCTGCAACGCCACCAGGCGGCATCCAACATCGCAGTGGGCAGCGATCATAATGTTTTGACTTATCAATGTACACTCCTGGAAATGGAAAAAAGAACACATTGACACCGGTGTGTCAGACCCACCATACATGCTCCGGACACTGCGAGAGGGCTGTACAAGCAATGATCACACGCACGGCACAGCGGACACACCAGGAACCGCGGTGTTGGCCGTCGAATGGCGCTAGCTGCGCAGCATTTGTGCACCGCCGCCGTCAGTGTCAGCCAGTTTGCCGTGGCATATGGAGCTCCATCGCAGTCTTTAACACTGGTAGCATGCCGCGACAGCGTGGACGTGAACCGTATGTGCAGTTGACGGACTTTGAGCGAGGGCGTATAGTGGACATGCGGGAGGCCGGGTGGACGTACCGCCGAATTTCTCAACACGTGGGGCGTGAGGTCTCCACAGTACATCGATGTTGTCGCCAGTGGTCGGCGGAAGGTGCACGTGCCCGTCGACCTAGGACCGGACCGCAGCGACGCACGGATGCACGCCAAGACCGTAGGATCCTACGCAGTGCCGTAGGGGACCGCACCGCCACTTCCCAGCAAATTAGGGACACTGTTGCTCCTGGGGTATCGGCGAGGACCATTCGCAACCGTCTCCATGAAGCTGGGCTACGGTCCCGCACACCGTTAGGCCGTCTTCCGCTCACGCCCCAACATCGTGCAGCCCGCCTACGCGACAGGCGTAAATGGAGGGACGAATGGAGACGTGTCGTCTTCAGCGATGAGAGTCGCTTCTGCCTTGGTGCCAATGATGGTCCTATGCGTGTTTGGCGCCGTGCAGGTGAGCGCCACAATCAGGACTGCATACGACCGAGGCACACAGGGCCAACACCCGGCATCATGGTGTGGGGAACGATCTCCTACACTGGCCGTACACCACTGGTGATCGTCGAGGGGACACTGAATAGTGCACGGTACATCCAAACCGTCATCGAACCCATCGTTCTACCATTCCTAGACCGGCAAGGGAACTTGCTGTTCCAACAGGACAATGCACGTCCGCATGTATCCTGTGCCACCCAACGTGCTCTAGAAGGTGTAAGTCAACTACCCTAACCAGCAAGATCTCCGGATCTGTCCCCCATTGAGCATGTTTGGGACTGGATGAAGCGTCGTCTCACGCGGTCTGCACGTCCAGCACGAACGCTGGTCCAACTGAGGCGCCAGGTGGAAATGGCATGGCAAGCCGTTCCACAGGACTACATCCAGCATCTCTACGATCGTCTCCATGGGAGAATAGCAGCCTGCATTGCTGCGAAAGGTGGATATACACTGTACTAGTGCCGACATTGTGCATGCTCTGTTGCCTGTGTCTATGTGCCTGTGGTTCTGTCAGTGTGATCATGTGATGTATCTGACCCCAGGAATGTGTCAATAAAGTTTCCCCTTCCTGGGACAATGAATTCACGGTGTTCTTATTTCAATTTCTTGGAGTGTATTTATTTGACGTTTTATATTTTTCCTTCTAGATCTAACTTTTTAGCGTTGGTTCGTATGCATTGTAAGGGACCTGAAAACTGTAGCTTGATGTGAGGAAACTTGTTGTAGCCTGATTTGGAAACCGTGTACTTTTTCATGGCTGTAGATCACTACACGTACCTTGATGCATACAAAAATGTATTTATTTCTTTGGGAGAGCTCCGCTGACGGCGACCATACTGCACGTATTTATTGGTACGGTTTGCCTTACTGTCGTTTTAAAACTGAGAGACACAATCAAAAATTTTATTGAACAGTATTTGATACCTTGATTAAACAACCATCTTACATAACTCGCTTTATATTACAAGGAGTATATGTACAGCCTCATCACTGTCCCTGTCAACAATTCCTTTGATTGAAATGCAACAGATGTCCATGACGCGTTACGAGTGGAGCGCTGCGCTTGCAGCATGAGTGTGGCCAGTATGCCCACGGAACCGCAAACAGTTAGTGGTAACCCTTTCTTTCTTCGTTGCTGATTCTCTGTTAGAGATAAGTTTCAGTCTACCGAGACAGATCGTGGCAGGAGATCCATTTGGACTGCCACGACGTGAAAGCACGTTGAATGGTCCGTAATACCGTGGCTGACATGGTTTCCGAATGTAGTATGACGGATAAAGACGTTCTTGCAGGTCGATAAAAATGAGTCACTTTTGATTAAAACTTTATTTTGGCATAGTTGGATCTAATTTGACAATATGTGATCACAACTGCTTCACAAAGTCTCAGTCTTCGATGGAATTGTATGACGTGCCACGAAAAACTCTCTTGTCAATTGCAACGCCTACCCATACAGTAGATCAGCTGCTCTCAAGCTCGCTTCTTTAAAAACAGTGGAACTATGATAGGTGCTTTAGACCAGCTTTTAGGGGTACGGAACCTGAGAGACTCCTTAAACTGGCAGTGCAGAAACTCCACCGACCCGTTTGCAGCGAGATGGTAGCGCCCGATTCGTTTCAAGCGGTGTCCGAAAAGCACTTTTTCGTTTTTGGATTTCATTGAGCGTACTTTCCGTTGGAGGATAGTCTCATAAGAGTAGTTGAAAATGCGAAGAACTTCACCTCCGACTTGCAGCGTTTCATATGGATCGATTTGGTCAAGAGTAGTATGAACGAAAAACAAGTATTGGGTCTTCTTTTTAGCCAGAGCATTGCTTCCATTGTGCTCGTGATTTGGACGATGAATCGCGGCATGTTGTTCCATCGCCTGTGGGACTGGCGCATATGGGTTAGGACAATCAGATATAATGGAAATTTTGATGCTCTCGGAAGGTACACCTTGAGTGCGAGGAGGCAAATTCAGTCTTTAGTAAGGCTCACTTGAAAGTGTTGCGTTAGCAGTTGCGAAATATTCACATGGATCAGCAGGGTGACAGCAAATGTGTGCTCAGGAGGGGCAGAGATAAACCTGTGGGATGTACGTATTACACTTCACAAAATGGACATCGCCGACATTCAAGGAATGTTCAAAACAAATCATTAACTTCCACCATGGAAACCGAATTAAAAATAGCGCCCCACATTTATCACAAAGATCTGCATCTTCAAGTTCGAAGGCGAACTCCATGGGAGTTGCAAACAGTGCACGATGTTGGGCTAGGTATCTACTCTTAAAAAATGCGTATAGAACCATCATGCACCTTAATGCGATGCCGTCTGTCGTGGAGCTTATCGTGAAACTGGCTATCCTTTAAGGCTTAGCTGCAGATAGTGCGATAATATCAGAAGCTGAATTTGTCCCGTGGATCCAAGTGGTATGAATTGCAATGTCAACGCTTTTCAGGAGGGACAGTTTGCTCTATAGAAGTATGGTTTTTATGTGGAGACCAGGAATCAAGCAAAAGCAAGTTAATTTGACCAGATGTTGGCCAAAAGCAGTGCCCATACCATACACGCCCACTTCTTCTCTTTTCATCTTCCCTTACGCCCATTTTCCCACTCTTGCTTGCCGTGACGTAATTATTTCGTAATGACCACGCAAGATAACGCACGCAAGAAATAATCGTAGGGGGAGAGCACCTCCACCTTCTCAAAGCACAATAAGTAACTTTCCAGCCAATTTATCATCCAGATTAACGGTCGGCATAATTGTATACAAATGCGTTGAGGCATTGATGGTAGCTGATCCTGATACAACTCTCTTGGTACATTTGATTTCAAGAGTTTCTTCCACATGCATTTCCTCTTTAAATACCGATTGGTCGGAGTTGAAAACAAATTCCTTACTGAACGATGGGATAAGTTTGTTTATCTCTACAACTGTTCGGGCCGATTACGCAGTTTGCTGTGCATAGTCAAGTTGACACTTTGTTTGAAATTTCGTTTTCCAATTCTGTAGCACTGTTTTAAGTTATGCAGCCATTCGCTGTTTCCCTTGAAATCACTGTAAATATGTCGCGCACAATTTTGTGTGCATAACATAGCAGGTCACTATCATGTGTATCCTGTAAATTCTATCGAGCGTCCTTGAAATATACAAACATCAAGTCTTTTGTAACAAGTGCGCCTTGTCCACCGTTGACTATCCTTAGTTTTTCTTCTGCACTACAGGGTCATATTGTTGCGGGCTTATTGGAAATCTGTTCATAACTTTTTTACTATATATGGACTATCTTCCTTGGACAACGACTGTCCTTTACTGTATTTCAATGCAGACGGGATTTGTGGCTCCCTGTCCGACAAGGATGACGAACTACACGCCTCTTCTTTCTCAGTCTGCGAAATTCCGTGGGTTCCTCTCTGCCGAAATATCAACCTTGGCAACTTTTGTCGTAGGTATAATGCAATGTTTGCTTTGTTTACTGTTGCCATTGCTCTGCTTTGTATCAAAACCACAAGCACTGTAGAACTCTTGTCAGTTCTTGTAAATAATTCGGTCTCCAGCGCACAGTTTTTGTTTCGGCTTCTCTGGACTCCATTCTACTTTTGTAGAGCTGAAAACTGCTACAGTTTCCAGAGAATCCGCCTACGCTCACGAAATTACCTGCATGAAGAAAGCCAGGGAGAATTCTCGGCGACATCTCCTAACAGCTCTACCGAGGGATCCTACACCCACGACAACAAAGCTGAAAGTGGTGTGGTCGCCGGGTAAGGAATCGTCTGTTGAATGTCTCAGTCGGGAGGGAATCGGCGGGACCTGGCACGTTAAAACGCAGGCGTCTGTTGCTAGGAACACAATTTGCAGGGAAAAGCAAGTGGGTCGAAGAGGCCGAATGCAGTAGTCTCGTCAACGTCATTCATGTGTCAAGATCTTAGAAGGGCATTCGAATTGTGACATTGTGACGGCAACCGCTTTTAAAATTACAAAAAATAAAATAAAAAACAGCTCTTGCTGAAAATACAAGAAGGTAGCTACATATTTAACTTATGAGCGGTAGTATATTTAAAAAAGTTACAATTTAAGTGAGTTAAGCCTTAACTGAAAATAACAATCTCTCACAGAATTATCTGAAGTTAGGTTAAAAGACGACAATTATATGTTTTCTGCTTCTCCGACAGCCGTCGCTTGGCAAAAGATTTCGTAAGGCGTAGTTTCAACAGATAGGCGTCATCACCAAGTAAAGAAGAAAGGTCTGTCAACTGCATTTCTTGGAAGACTTCCAGAAAATTGATTTTTTCATTACTTTTAATAAAGTTACACACAGTGGAAGCTGAAAGAGTTCCTTCTTCACATTTTTACTATATCTACCAGCATAAATAAAAATGAATCTACAGTTGTGGTTGGCAAAAATTTGCAGAATAATTGAAAATCAGTTTTTATAGTTGTAAAACATGCTTAGTAGCGTGCTTTGTTCAAATACGCTTCCTACAGGTAATGGCCATTACACAGGAAAAGTTTCATTTTTCTGAAATTCCTGTCCCTTTTCTCCCATCTGCAAAGCTTTAGGGTTCTTTATTAAGCTTTTTCCACACGATACAGCTAGCCTAGCCTACTATATTCCGTTCTGTCCTCCCTATGACTTTCGGAACACATTTACAGTTGTGAGAACGACGTAAACATCCCGATTATACTCAACGAAAAGTGTTACACTTATAATTAGAAATTTTTTGGAATGTTTTTTAAACAATTTGTCTTTAGCTGCTGACAAATCTTCCGGGTTGTACGGTAGTCGTGAAATGGTTCCTTTCGTATAAACTGATTAATTGTTCGAATTATAAGGCATCATAAAGTTCAAATGGCTCTGAGCACTATGGGACTTAACATCTATGGTCATCAGTCCCCTAGAACTTAGAACTACTTAAACCAAACTAACCTAAGGACAGCACACAACACCCAGTCATCACGAGGCAGAGAAAATCCCTGACCCCGCCGGGAATCGAACCCGGGCGTGGGAAGCGAGAACGCTACCGCACGACCGTCATCATAAAGTTCCTAAGAAAATCATCCACTCCAAAGGCGATAAAAAACTGGAAGATCAATTATTTTCATTTGGAACTCAAATTATTGCAAATGCTGATTATTTTTACTAGAAATGAAATTACGGACTTTGATAGACTGAATGAAAATTAGCTTCAGGCCGACAGGACATCGTTGGTTAACGGCGTGCTTGGAGACGAAAGACAGAGTAAGTAGTTTTCATATAATAGAAGTTATTTTGTAAAACGGTAATCGGACTTCGAACTAAGGGCACGCTCAACCTTCTAAAAATAAAATAACCAACGGTAGAGCACTTGTGGCGTTCGATCGCTACATGACCAAACCAGGCGCTTCCAACTTAATTTAAACGACCAGAAATTAATTGCCCGACATAATTAAAAATGAGAATTGAGAGGTTCGTCGTTTTACAGAATAAAACAGGTTTAAAATTCAAAATCCAAATATTATTGATGAAAAGGTACATCTAGTGCGGACACATCTATTGTGCCGACGCCAGAACAAGAAGTAAACGGCTATGTAGCTCGCATATTTCTTGGATACTACAATTATTGTCGAAGAAGAAAGACTGGTATAACATCAGTGTGTTAAAGCCACTAATTTTTCCAAAACTTTGCTGTTATATGGATACAACCGAAAGAGATTTTTTTTGCTGTTCATTCAGTAGAACTGATAGAAGCTCGCAATTATTTAAACTGAAATAATATTAGTAGCTACTACGGGGCAGTCCACAAGAACGAATGCCATTTGGCGTTGGTACTGTCATGTCCGTTCAGGATTATTTAATTAGGCGCAAGAGTTCAGCCTTGCTTCTTTATCAAAACACATAGTGGTCTACGAAACTTTTCTGCTCCTAACGTTTCATCCAGAGCTGCATCATCAATCTCCGTAGATGTTCGTGGTTTCGCCGAGTCTTGCCGACTTACGGGTCAGACGCTGCAGAGCTTGGCCAGGAATGCCCCTGTTGCCACTGCTAGTCTGCTTTTGATGTCTACTGTACAACTTTTTTTTTAAAATAATCAATCTTCTGATTGGTCTGATGCGGCTCGCCACGAATTCCTCTCCTGTGCCAACCTCTTCATCTCAGAGAAGCACTTGCAACCTATGTTCTCAATTATTTGCCGGTTGTATTCCAGTCTCTGCCTTCCTCTACAGTTTTTACCCTCTATTCCCTGATGTCTTAACAGGTCCTTCGATTCTCTTCTGTTCGATTTTCACACAGTCAACGTTTCATTACCGTACAGCGCTGTGCTTCTAAGTTAAATTCGGACATTTCTTCCTCAAAATAAGGCCTATATTTGATAACAGAGGAATTCTCTTAACCAGGAATGACCTTACTGCAATAGCTGGTCTGCTTTTGATATCCTCTTTGTTTCGTCCGTCATGAGTTATTTTACTGCCTAAGTACCAGAATTCCTTAACTTCGTCTACATCATGACCATCAGTCCTAATGTTAAGCTTCTCGCTGTTCTCCTTTCTGCTACTTCTAATTAATTTACTCTTTCTTCGATGTACTTTCAGTCCCTATTCTGTACCCATTGGAGTGTTCATTCCATTCAGCAGGTCCTACAATTCTACTTCACTTTCACTGAGAATGGCAATGACGTCAGCGCATCTTATCATTGATATCCTTTCACTTTGAATTTTAATTCTACTCTTTCCATAATTGCTTCTTCGATGTATAGATTGAACAGCAGGGGCGAGAAACTATGTCGCTGTCTTACACCCTTTTTAATCCACGCACTTCGTTCTTGGTCTTCCATTCTTATTATCTCTTTGCTCTTTTAGACGTTGTATATTACCCCTCTCTCCCTGTAGCTTATCATTACTTTCCCAAGAATTGAACATCTTGTACCATTTGATGTTGTCGAATACTTTTTCAGGTCGCCAAATCCTATGAACGTGTCGTGATTTTTCTTTAATCTTGCTGCCATTATCAGCCGCAACGTCACAATTGCCTCTCTGGTGTCTTTACCTCTTTTAAAGCCAAACTGCCGGCCGCGGTGGCCAAGCGGTTCTAGGCGCTTCAGTCCGGAACCGTGCGACTGCTACGGTCACAGGTTCGAATCCTGCCTCGGGCATGGATGTGTGTGATGTCCTTATGTTAGGTAGGTTTACGTAGTTCTACGTTCTAGGGGACAGATGACCACAGATGTTAAGTCCCATAGCGCTCAGAGCCATTTGAACCATTTAAAGCCAAACTCATCGTCATCTGACACATCCTCAATTTTCTTTTCCATTCTGTATGTTATTATTGTCAGCAGCTTGGATGCATAGCTGTTAAGCAGATTGTGGATAAGATTCGCACTTGTTGGCCCTTGCAATCTTCGGAGTTGTGTGGGTGATGTTTTTCCGGAAGTAAGGTGGTATATCGCCAGACTCATCTTTCTACAAACCAACGTGAATAGCGGTTTTGTTACCACTTCTCCCAATGATTTTAGAAATTCTGCTGGAATGCGATCTATCCTTTCTGCCTTATTTGATCAGAACACTCCCTAAGCTTATTTAAATTCTGATTCTAATTCTGGATCCCCTCTCTCTTCTAAATCGACTCCTGTTTCTTCTTCCATCGCATCAGACAAATCTTCCCCCTGACAGAGGCCTTCAGTGTACCATACTCTTTCCACCCGTCTGCTCTCCCCTCGCACATGACAGTGGAATTCCCATTGCACTCTTAAAGTTACCACCCTTGCTTTCAATTTCACAGAAGGTTGTTTTGACTTTGCTACATGCTAAGTCATTCCTTCGGACGATCATTTCTTTTTCAATTTCTTCACATTTTTGATGCTGCCATTTCGCCTTAGGTTCCTGTTTAATTCCAAAGCGAAGCGACTTACACTCCTGGAAATTGAAATAAGAACACCGTGAATTCATTGTCCCAGGAAGGGGAAATTTTATTGACACATTCCTGGGGTCAGATACATCACATGATCACACTGACAGAACCACAGACACATAGACACAGGCAACAGAGCATGCACAATGTCGGCACTAGTACAGTGTATATCCACCTTTCGCAGCAATGCAGGCTGCTATTCTCCCATGGAGACAATCATAGAGATGCTGGATGTAGTCCTGTGGAACGGCTTGCCATGCCATTTCCACCTGGCGCCTCAGTTGGACCAGTGTTCGTGCTGGACGTGCAGACCGCGTGAGACGACACTTCATCCAGTCCCAAACATGCCCAATGGGGGACAGATCCGCAGATCTTGCTGCCCAGGGTAGTTGACTTACACCTTCTAGAGCACGTTGGGTGGCACGGGATACATGCGGACGTGCATTGTCCTGTTGGAACAGCAAGTTCCCTTGCCGGTCTAGGAATGGTAGAACGATGGGTTCGATGACGGTTTGGATGTACCGTGCACTATTCAGTGTCCCCTCGACGATCACCAGTGGTATATGGCCAGTGTAGGAGATCGCTCCCCACACCATGATGCCGGGTGTTGGCCCTGTGTGCCTCGGTCGTATGCAGTCCTGATTGTGGCGCTCACCTGCACGGCGCCAAACACGCATAGGACCATCATTGGCACCAAGGCAGAAGCGACTCTCATCGCTGAAGACGACACGTCTCCATTCGTCTCTCCATTCACGCCTGTCGCGACACCACTGGAGGCGGGCTGCACGATGTTGGGGCGTGAGCGGAAGACGGCCTAACGGTGTGCGGGACCGTAGCCCAGCTTCATGGAGACGGTTGCGAATGGTCCTCGCCGATACCCCAGGAGCAACAGTGTCCCTAATTTGCTGGGAAGTGGCGGTGCGGTCCCCTACGGCACTGCGTAGGATCCTACGGTCTTGGCGTGCATCAGTGCGTCGCTGCGGTCCGGTCCCAGGTCGACGGGCACGTGCACCTTCCGCCGACCACTGGCGACAACATCGATGTACTGTGGAGACCTCACGCCCCACGTGTTGAGCAATTCGGCGGTACGTCATCCCGGCCTCCCGCATGCCCACTATACGCCCTCGCTCAAAGTCCGTCAACTGCACATACGGTTCACGTCCACGCTGTCGCGGCATGCTACCAGTGTTAAAGACTGCGATGGAGCTCCGTATGCCACGGCAAACTGGCTGACACTGACGGCGGCGGTGCACAAATGCTGCGCAGCTAGCGCCATTCGCCGGCCAACACCGCGGTTCCTGGTGTGTCCGCTGTGCCGTGCGTGTGATCATTGCTTGTACAGCCCTCTCGCAGTGTCCGGAGCAAGTATGTTGGGTCTGACACACCGGTGTCAATGTGTTCTTTTTTCCATTTCCAGGAGTGTATTTTCTGTATGCCTGAATTTCACTGAACATTTTTGTACTTCCTTCTTTAATCGATCAACTGAATACTTCTTCTTTGCAGTTACATTCTTTGAACATATCTTTCTCTTTCCAACTTCTGTGATTGCTCTTTCCAGAGATGTCCATTCCTCTTCAACCGAACTGCCTATTGAGCTATTCCTTGTTGCAATATCTATAGCCTTAGAGAACTTCAAATGTAACTCTTCATTCCATAGTACTTCTGTATTCCATTTCTTTGCGTATTGATTCTCCCTACCTAGTCTCTTAAACTGTTCATCACCATCATATTGAGATCTGAATCTATATCTATCTGGATACGCCTTAAATCCAGTATCTGGTTTCGGAATCTCTGCCAGGCCATGATATAATCTGAGATCTTCCCGTATCTCCTTGCCTTCTCCAAACATAACTCCTACTCTAGTGATTCTTGAACAGAGTATTCGTTATTACTATCTGAAATTTATTGTAGAACAAAATTAGTCTTTCTCTTCTCTCACTCCTTGTCTCAAGCCCCTATTCTCCTGTAACCTTTTCTTCTGCTCCTTTCCCTGCAACTGCATTCCATTCCCCCATGCCTATTAGATTTTCATCTCTTTTTACGTACTGTATTAGCCTTTCAATGGCTCACATACTTCCTCTCTCTCTTCATCTTCTACTTGCGACGTTGGCATGTATACCTGAACTGTCGTTGTCGGTGTTGGTTTGCTGTCGATTCTGATGAGATCAACCCTACCACTGCACTGCTCATAGTAACACAATCTCTGCCCCACCTTCCTATTCATAACGAATCTTATTCCCGTTATACCATTTTTTGCTGCGTTGATATTACCCTATACTCATCTCATCAATGTCTTTTCAGACATTTACTTCACTGACCCCCACTATATCTAAATTCCCTTTTCAGATTTTCTGGCTTCCCTAACACTTTCTAACTTTTGACATTCCATGCCGCGACTCTTAGAACATTTCTATCCCCTGGGTATTTAATGTTTTTCTCATGGTCACTTCCACCTTGACAGACCCGTTCGAGAGATAAGCATTATGTGCCTTTAATGTAGTGGTTCCCATTGCCTACTGCACCCTCATGCTGTTGATCATTCCTCATGCTTGCGCCTTTAGAAGCAATTTCCCACCTCAAGGACAAGAGCATTCTGAACCTGTCTACACCTCTGCTCTCTTGCACAAAGCCGTTGGCAGAATGAGTGTTACTTCTTATGCCGGAAGACTTCAGCCGCCATTGCTCATGATCTTTATTCAGAATGTAAGCGGTGACGAGATGATGATGATGATGTTTGGTTTGTGGGGCGCTCAACTACGTGGTTATCAGCGCCCGTACAATTTCCCAACCTTTGCTCAGTCCAATTTCGCCACTTTTCCTGGATGATGATGAAATGATGAGGACAACACAAACACCCAGTCATCTCGAGGCAGGTGAAAATCCCTGACCCCGCCGGGAATCGAACCCGGGACCCCGTGCTCGGGAAGCGAGAACGCTACCGCGAGACCACGAGCGGCGGACAAGCGGTGACGAGGTTCGAATTAATCAAAGATGCTACATCTAGACTACAGGGTAAATGCTCCGCTCCAGCTGATTTTTATACTTTCCCCAATTGGCTAAGACTGGTGTTTCTTTAGCAGTATATTCACACTTCTCTTGGTAGTTCCAATATAGACCTGACCAGACGAACACGAAATTTAAATACCCTACATGATGACAGAGGATGATGCTTACGTTGAGAGCTTGGTATATTTTCTTTGTCCGTCTAAAAACTGTTGTGATTTTTCTGTGGCACCTTCCCGATCTGATCAGTGACTTATTTAATAAAAGGGAGATTTGTGATCCTCCATTCTTAGGTTTTATCCTTATCCTTTGGCATACTGCTATTTCGTTGTATAATTCTACAGAGTTAATCAAAATTATGTTGACACTTTCAAGTGATTGTGAAAAATGTTTAGGCTAGTGTTACGTACTAGCTCTACATATAAAAACACCATGTCCTGACTGGGTGACTGACTCATCATCTCCCAGCCCAAATAACTAAGGATAAAAACTTGAAATTTGGAGAATGTGTGCATCTTAACTGTAGCCATCGTTCTAGAAGTGATTTTTCGAAATTTCAGCCCCAAGGGGGTGAAATAGCAAATGGACTGCTTTTTTAATGTCGATGTTAAGGTGATTTTGAAGCTAGGCCTACGGAAACTGCTACTTGGTTTCACGGCTAGAAATAAAGAAATACGTGTTTCAGCATTTCTAGAAATTTAATAGTGGTTGAAAGCCTTTCTGAATATACATTATTATTAAAGAACTATTAAAGTATTTTTAAAGCTACATCTATGAACATTGATATTTGACTTCTCGGCTATAAATAAAAAATACGTGTTTCAGTATTTTGGGAAACAACCCGTAAGGGGGTGAAATAGTGGATGAGATTTTTTTATGAATATGTTTTGTTATGAAGAAGTCTTTAAAGCTAAATCTATGAAAATTGAAAATGGCTTCTCAGTTCGAAATAAAAAATGCTCTCACTCTTTTTGGAAATTTAAACCCTATGGGGGTGAAACGGCGGTTGACAGTTTCTATGGAAATATTTGGTTCAAATTGGTTCAAATGGCTCTGAGCACGATGGGACTTAACATCTGAGGTCATGAATCCTCTAGAACTTGGAACTACTTAAACCGAACTAACGTAAGAACATCACACACATCCATGCCCGAGGCAGGATTCGAACCTGCGACCGTAGCGGTCTCGCGGTTCCAGACTGAATCGCCTAGAACCGCTCGGTCACACCAGCCGGCGGAAATATTTGGCTGCGTAACCATTTCTGAATCTATGAAATTTTGTATTTGGCTTTCTCTGTTAGAAATAAAACAAACGCATGTCAGTGTTTTGATAACGCCCAGCCCAAATCACTAAGAGTACTTCAAGCTTGGAGGCGGTAAGTACGTTCTACTGTAAGCATCGTTTAAGAAATAATTGTCCGAAATTCCACTCCTAAGTGGGTGGGGTGTGTGGTGAAAGGCTTTTTAAAGAATGATGCTATTAAGGGAATTTTGAAGCTATAACTACGAAAACTGGTATTTCGTTTCTCAGTCAAAACAAAAAAATAGATGTTTCATCATTTTTGAAAATTCGACCACTAAGTGGGTAAAACAGGGGTGAAATTCTTTTTAAATAAATAATTACTAAAGAAATACTAAAGGATTCTAAGCTACATATTCCTTTCCACCCTGAACACCTTTTTTTGAAAATGGTGAATAAAGCTGAATTCTCTGTATACTTGGGCATCGTAGACTCTGGGAAAAATAATAAAAAAAGTCTTCCATAAAAATGTAGCGGGAAAAAAACTAGCACAATCGTGAGGGTCAGGTTCTATTTCACCAAAATTATTCTCTGACTTCCTGCTATTTGTTTGATATTATAAGTTACCTGAGGAACAGTTATGAATAAAAAATTATTCTTCCATTATTTTTATTTATTAGTTATTATAAAAAATGTTACATACATTGCAAATCATGTTCTATGGCAAAAAAATTAATAATAAATTTTATTTATTTATTTTGTAACACAAAGTCATGGTTCAGACTGCTTCGCTTTTCGTGAAATAATTTGAGACAATCCTTTCCTTTTGCAAGACATAAGTACTGATTGCATTTTATGCACTTTGTGTTTGTTCTGGAACTGCAGCGCTCATACTGACATGTTCGTGGTGACAAAATATCATCCACTGTCGGCCAGTGATCATACCCATCATATCGCTTGTCCAAACTTGGTTCCGGATGGGGTTTGTAAACTTTTGCCTTTGTGGAGGTACTTAACGTATCATCTAACGGTGTTTCAAATTCTTCAGCTCTCCTCTTTCTGTCTGGATATGACAGAAGAGCCTCAGCTAGAGACATTCTAAATTTCAACAGATCCATAATGTTCTTTTTGGCAGTCTGGTTTCTGGTTTCTGTGACACTGTGTGAACTCCTGCGCTCTTCAAGAACTTCAGGAACTTCTTCGGCACTCAGATCATCATCAGACGAGTCGTCTGCCTGCTGAATATTTGGAGGAGAAGGAACAAACTCGTCGTCTTCATCTGACGAAATGCCACGCAAATCCGAATCCTCTAATAGAGAACGGATTTGACTGTCTGATAAACCTGCATTCAATAACGGGAATGTGCATAAAAACTTTCGCATTCAAAACTGTATGAAAAGCAGTAATATAGGGAGGCCAATGACACTATCAACAACACCCACTCGAGGATGAAGTTACACAGTCAACACCTAACCCGCACAATCGTGCTAGTACAAATTTAACGCACAATTACTGTGCAAAGATCTGAAGTTACTAATAATTATCAATATCACAACATTTTACACACTATTACAAATAACCAGATCCAGCAAATCGCCGAAACAATTCAATTTAACTTAATTATGAGCTACTAACTAGGCGCCGGCATAATGCTTACTTCTCGATCAACTCAAACAACATGTGCTGCAATCTGTTGGCGCCGAATAGCAGCATAAACGTGAGAAACGCGTAGCGCACAGCCTGCACGATCGTTGCAGGTCGGTTGGAAGCAAGGCAAGAGATTCATTTTGTCGTAAAAAAAATAAAAACCGAACCCGTACGATCGTGTGGGTTCGGGTGGAAACAGATATATAACAATTGGTAATTTACTTCTCGGTTAGAAATTTTAAAAAATTGTGTTTCAGTGTTTCTGGAAATTTATCCCGAAGGGAGTACACTGGGGGGGGGGGGGGGGGTGACAATTTTTAAGAAAATATATCATTACATTAAAAAAATTAAAGCTAAAGTTTTGAAAATTGGTATTTTACTTCTCAGTTAGCTACAAAGTAATACTTGTTAGGGAATGAAAGTTGCTATGGAAATATCTCTAAAAGCACGCAAAAGGCCTGATTAACAAAAACTTTGGACTCCAGCTACCAGAATCGCTTTTTGGTTAGAAGTTCATTGGGAAAACACATGCTTAAACGGCCTTAATTAGCGTGAAAAGCTTAGAAGGTGTCGCAATTTGTGAACAACATAAAAATTCGATTAAATAAAAACAAAAAAATCTTTGCAGACCATACAGTCTACACGAGCGAAGCAGCGGACGCTAAGCTAGTAATATGTTTGGTTGGAAACAATAACTCAAGAAACATTTTGTTCCATGTTCACAAATTTGCAGCGTGTGAAACGGCAGTCACTCGACACACATCCAGTCTATAGACCAATTCGTCACGGACTCGCCCCAAAGTGCCCGCATCCATGACCGCCATAGCTGCCCTCATACGTACTCGTAAATCAGCGATGTTTTCGGGAAACGGAGGTGTGAAAACTGTGTCTTAATGTGATCGCACAGGCAAAATTCACATTGTATCCGGTCCGGAGAACATGGGAACCATGTATGCCACCAACCGGAGATTGCCGATCCATCCAAAATCAAGGCTTCCAAGACTGAATTTCTTAGCTGCTGGAAAATCTTCGGGGTTTTATGACAGTAGTACATGAAACTTTTACATTCCACCACAAACACCTTCGAAGGCGTCCAGATTAAAAATGGAAATATCATTGTACCACGAGAGTACAACCCAGGAGGTTTACAACCAACTAAGACTTTCGGTCGTGAAATCCTTCATTGTACAATCTGTCTTTTAGAACCGGTTAACAATTTGTTATTATATTAATAAATTTTACGCACACAGATTGATAAAATGAAATTTTTTCCGCTTTACATATAACAGATCTGTAATTCATCGAAAAGTCTATTTAACCTTCACCATGCAGCATGTACGAATTTAAGTCTCTCTCTCTCTCTCTCTCTCTCTCTCTCTCTCTCTCTCTCACACACACACACACACACACACACTCTCTGAGCTTGTGGAAAGTGGAATACAGGCGCACTGGCGGATACGCTCTTTCCTGCAAGAGTCATTCATACACTCCTGGAAATTGAAATAAGAACACCGTGAATTCATTGTCCCAGGAAGGGGAAACTTTATTGACACATTCCTGGGGTCAGATACATCACATGATCACACTGACAGCACCACAGGCACATAGACACAGGCAACAGAGCATGCACAATGTCGGCACTAGTACAGTGTATATCCACCTTTCGCAGCAATGCAGGCTGCTATTCTCCCATGGAGACGATCGTAGAGATGCTGGATGTAGTCCTGTGGAACGGCTTGCCATGCCATTTCCACCTGGCGTCTCAGTTGGACCAGCGTTCGTGCTGGACGTGCAGACCGCGTGAGACGACGCTTCATCCAGTCCCAAACATGCTCAATGGGGGACAGATCCGGAGATCTTGCTGGCCAGGGTAGTTGACTTACACCTTCTAGAGCACGTTGGGTAGCACGGGATACATGCGGACGTGCATTGTCCTGTTGGAACAGCAAGTTCCCTTGCCGGTCTAGGAATGGTAGAACGATGGGTTCGATGACGGTTTGGATGTACCGTGCACTATTCAGTGTCCCCTCGACGATCACCAGTGGTGTACGGCCAGTGTAGGAGATCGCTCCCCACACCATGATGCCGGGTGTTGGCCCTGTGTGCCTCGGTCGTATGCAGTCCTGATTGTGGCGCTCACCTGCACGGCGCCAAACACGCATACGACCATCATTGGCACCAAGGCAGAAGCGACTCTCATCGCTGAAGACGACACGTCTCCATTCGTCCCTCCATTCACGCCTGTCGCGACACCACTGGAGGCGGGCTGCACGATGTTGGGGCGTGAGCGGAAGACGGCCTAACGGTGTGCGGGACCGTAGTCCAGCTTCATGGAGACGGTTGCGAATGGTCCTCGCCGATACCCCAGGAGCAACAGTGTCCCTAATTTGCTGGGAAGTGGCGGTGCGGCCCCTACGGCACTGCGTAGGATCCTACGGTCTTGGCGTGCATCCGTGCGTCGCTGCGGTCCGGTCCCAGGTCGACGGGCACGTGCACCTTCCGCCGACCACTGGCGACAACATCGATGTACTGTGGAGACCTCACGCCCCACGTGTTGAGAAATTCGGCGGTACGTCCACCCGGCCTCCCGCATGCCCACTATACGCCCTCGCTCAAATTCCGTCAACTGCACATACGGTTCACGTCCACGCTGTCGCGGCATGCTACCAGTGTTAAAGACTGCGATGGAGCTCCGTATGCCACGGCAAACTGGCTGACACTGACGGCGGCGGTGCACAAATGCTGCGCAGCTAGCGCCATTCGACGGCCAACACCGCGGTTCCTGGTGTGTCCGCTGTGCCGTGCGTGTGATCATTGCTTGTACAGCCCTCTCGCAGTGTCCGGAGCAAGTATGGTGGGTCTGACACACCGGTGTCAATGTGTTCTTTTTTCCATTTCCAGGAGTGTAGTTTTTATTTTATCTCTACTCTTGAACTTATACTCGTTGGCAACTTGCGAAGCATGATGTATGGGTATATACCTTGAAGCTTCGGGATTTCAGCCTGATGATATTGATATATTTGCACGATATTTCCGTTGACAGACATCTGGTATAACGCCTCTTCTTCTTGGTGATTTGGTCTGATTTGTACTTGGCCTCGGCTAAAACTCGGCGACAGTCGGTAGTGTGTTGAGATCGTTATCAAGTTACGAAGACGACGTTACACAAAATAACAGTGCTGAACCGAAATGTCGACGTGCGTGAGATATTTACTTCACCAAGAATCGTAATTAATCGTTCGTATCGATGTTTAACTGATTAATGATGAAATATTAATGATAAAACCAATACAGTCACATCCACAACTAATTCCCTACAAGCTGGACATAATTTCAAGTATCTAAGAAATCGTAACAGTGGACTTGTTATTTGAGTCAAAGATTCTACACAAGCGCCGAGCGCTACAGTCAAATATTATCGCTGCGCGAAATTATTACTCGGGAGTTTCATGTCAATAATTTGATAGAATTTTAAATCATAAATGCATGACTTGGCACGAGAGGGTGTTTTATTGGACAATATCAGTCACTTCCTTACCGAGCCTTGAGAAGAAAACTTTCCCAGGTGTTGGGGGGATTTAAATTATATGCTTCGGACCTATCACTGAAGTTCCATAAACCACTGGCTATTATGAATGAAAATTGTCTATCAGTGTTCGTTGCCTAAATCACTGTCTAAGTAATGTTTAGTTTAATTATCTAGTTAAAAGTTCACTTTATTCTAGTAGGTAAAAGTCCTCCGTTCGAATTCTAATGCCGTGATATTTGAAGTCAGAAGATCGTATTACTGCGTCATAATAGATCGCAATTATTCAATCTCAAAAACAATCTAAGCGCGCCTACATGTACGAGCATTCAAATATATGACCTGCTTCGACTATCTCTCGTAACGTAGAGACAATGCATTGAATTATACTTAGTCATTACTCACGATTCCCAGTCATTACTCACACGGAGTATTCTTTGGGATCGTTGGTTCTACTTTCCGAATGTTAATTTATGCTAATTTTGAGATTTATTATGATTTTGATTTTAATTTTACTGAAATTTAATCTTTCTTTCGTAGATTGCTAAATTGTCAAGTCCTGATTTAATTACTTGTTATTGTCCTAATAATAATGATAAATGGAACTTCGCTTATTCACTTTTCTGGGAATTTGGGACTTGGGGGATATCTTTGGGGTATTGGGAGCTAATTTTTGATTTTTATTTTTCGTCCGAGGAAGTGGCATTACACCGGACAATTTCAGGTGATAGTCTTACCCTAGAGGTTGTTGGACTACGTCGCTAACTTTATACAAGAAACTGGAGAGCACGTGCAAGCGATAGGTTACCGTTGCGTGAGCGCCCTCTTCGAATAGAGTGCTCCATCGTTTGCGTGCAGGCGTATCGATAATGGTGACATTGCATGCACCGCGCGAGGTGGCATGGAACGGTTAGCTCACCGGTTTCGCTATCGGGAGGACGATGGTTCAAATCCCCGTCCGGCAATCCTGATTAAGGTTTTCCGAAGTTGTTCCAGGAAAATGCCGGCATGGTTGAAAGGGCACGGCCGATTCCCTTCCCCATTAAAAAACCCCACCTTGTATTCTGTCTCTAATAATCTCCTTGTCTACAGAACGTGAAACCCTAATCTTCCTTATATACACGCATCTAAACAAGTTTTGCATCACCTCGGTTCCGAGAGTTCCGGAACCTGTACAGAAAACTGGAATAGAGATCAACATAAACATCATTTTCATTGCTCATGAAAACCACACATTGCATGTTGCACCACCATACAGCGAGACCTTCAGAAGTGGTGGTCTAGATTGCTGTACTCACCGGTACCTCTAATACCCAGTAGCACGTCCTCTAGCATTGATGCATGCCTGTATTTGTCGTGGCATACTATCCATCAAGGCACTGTTGGTCCAGGATGTCCCACTCCTCAAAGGCTATCTATGACCACCAGCGGCGTACGTCGGCCCCATATAATGCCACCCCAAAACAGCAGGGAACCTCCATTTTGCTGCACTCGCTGGACAGTGTGTATAAGACGTTCATCCTGATCGGGTTGCCTCCAAACAGGTCTCCGTCGATTGTCTGGTTGAAGGCATATGCGACACTCACCGGTGAAGAGAAGGTGATGCCAATCCTGAGCGGTCCATTCGGCGCGTTGCTGGGCCCATCTCTATCACGCTGCATGGTGTCGTTGCAAAGATGGACCTCGCCATGGACGTCGGGAGTGAAGCTGCGCATTATGCAGTCTATTGCGCACAGTTTGAGTCGTAACACGACGTCATGTGGCTGCACGAAAAGCATTATTCAACATGGTGGCGTGACTGTCAGGGTTCCTCCGAGCCATAATCCGTAGGTAGCTGTCATCCACGGCAGTAGTAGGCCTTGGGTGGCCTGAGCGAGGCATGTCATCGACAGTTCCTGTATCTCTGTATCCCTTCCATGTCCGAACAACATCGCTTTGGTTCACTCCGAGACGCCGGGACACTCCCCTTGTTGAGAGCCCTTCCTGGCACAAAGTAACAATGCGGATGCGATCGAACCGTGGTACTGACCGTCTAGGCATGATTGAAACTACAGACAACATGAGCCGTGTACCTCCTTCCTGGTGGAATGACTGGAACTGATCGGCTGTTGGACCCCCTCCATGTAATAGGCGCTGCTCATGGATGGTTGTTTACATCTTTAGGTGATTTTAGTGACATCTCTGAACAGTCAAAGGGACTGTGCCTGTAATACAATATCCGCAGTCAACGTCTATCTTCAGGAGTTCTGGGAACCGGGATCATGCAAGCCCTCTGTCGAATTGCAGTAACACTGAATTAATATGCAGGTGTCACTTGTAAAATTAAGACGTGTCATTAGGTATAAACCGTATTCTTTTTGGAATACGTTGACACCTGAATTTTTTCTCCACAGTCTGCAATTCGACGGACGCAGTGCGTAAACCTGAAGAGAACACAGACAGCACTCATGGAGCGGTAACTTGCGCGCTTTCATCTCCGCGCTAACATTTAGTATAAACTTAACGACGTACACCAGCAGTCTCCAGCGTAAAACACTCATCTTAAGATCGCTGAACGGTTGTAAACCCTAAATATAGTGGCAACATGTGGACAACATTCGGCTGCAATCCCAAAACTTGATACAATACTCATCGCGGCGGGGAAAACTTCGTCAATCACGTGGGGTGTACTGTTTATCGACTTGGGATTCGGAGTTCAGTGGGGTCGGCAGTAGCTATGAATTTGCAACACAGACGCCTGATTCATTTCATTTCTTTTGTGTTTCCAATGGTTCATACTGAAATCTAATGTTTACTCAGTCGAATTTCCAAAATTTTTTGACTTAGCAACCAGAACTTACGAGTACAACGATTTGGGACCAATCAGGGTGCGTAATTATTCCCTAATCCAGCCTCTTACTTCGTTCGCTTGAGTTAAGATTTGGCCACTGTTGAAAACGAAAACTGCAACACCAAGAAGAATAGCAAATGACGGAATTTTGCTTTCTGTGCGTAAACAGTACAGCAGCGGGAATACATGATTAAATTTGCGAATGATACAGGGATGTACAGGGAGCAAAATTTTCTTTAACCCAGCTGGACATCGGCTCGCTAGAATAACAGACACAAGTATGTAACATCATGCCTGTTCTCCTCTGTGCCAGAGTTTATCGATTGCAGAGGCCATTGAGTGTTTGCGTGCCAGTTACTCGGCAGACTATGACTAGATGTAATCAGCAGATGAGAGGTGTGGGGAACATGTTAGCCACTGCAAAGGTCAAACACACTCTCTACCGAACTACACTCCTGGAAATGGAAAAAAGAACACATTGACACCGGTGTGTCAGACCCACCATACTTGCTCCGGACACTGCGAGAGGGCTGTACAAGCAATGATCACACGCACGGCACAGCGGACACACCAGGAACCGCGGTGTTGGCCGTCGAATGGCGCTAGCTGCGCAGCATTTGTGCACCGCCGCCGTCAGTGTCAGCCAGTTTGCCGTGGCATACGGAGCTCCATCGCAGTCTTTAACACTGGTAGCATGCCGCGACAGCGTGGACGTGAACCGTATGTGCAGTTGACCGACTTTGAGCGAGGGCGTATAGTGGGCATGCGGGAGGCCGGGTGGACGTACCGCCGAATTGCTCAACACGTGGGGCGTGACGTCTCCACAGTGCATCGATGTTGTCGCCAGTGGTCGGCGGAAGGTGCACGCGCCCGTCGACCTGGGACCGGACCGCAGCGATGCACGGATGCACGCCAAGACCGTAGGATCCTACGCAGTGCCATAGGGGACCGCACCGCCACTTCCCAGCAAATTAGGGACACTGTTGCTCCTGGGGTATCGGCGAGGACCATTCGCAACCGTCTCCATGAAGCTGGACTACGGTCCCGCACACCGTTAGGCCGTCTTCCGCTCACGCCCCAACATCGTGCAGCCTGCCTCCAGTGGTGTCGCGACAGGCGTGAATGGAGGGACGAATGGAGACGTGTCGTCTTCAGCGATGAGAGTCGCTTCTGCCTTGGTGCCAATAATGGTCGTATGCGTGTTTGGCGCCGTGCAGGTGAGCGCCACAATCAGGACTGCATACGACCGAGGCACACAGGGCCAACACCCGGCATCATGGTGTGGGGAGCGATCTCCTACACTGGCCGTACACCACTGGTGATCGTCGAGGGGACACTGAATAGTGCACGGTACATCCAAACCGTCATCGAACACATCGTTCTACCATTCCTAGACCGGCAAGGGAACTTGCTGTTCCAACAGGACAATGCACGTCCGCATGTATCCCGTGCCACCCAACGTGCTCTAGAAGGTGTAAGTCAACTACCCTGGCCAGCAAGATCTCCGGATCTGTCCCCCATTGAGCATGTTTGGGACTGGATGAAGCGTCGTCTCACGCGGTCTGCACGTCCAGCACGAACGCTGGTCCAACTGAGGCGCCAGGTGGAAATGGCATGGCAAGCCGTTCCACAGGACTACATCCAGCATCTCTACGATCGTCTCCATGGGAGAATAGCAGCCTGCATTGCTGCGAAAGGTGGATATACACTGTACTAGTGCCGACATTGTGCATGCTCTGTTGCCTGTGTCTATGTGCCTGTGGTTCTGTCAGTGTGATCATGTGATGTATCTGACCCCAGGAATGTGTCAATAAAGTTTCCCCTTCCTGGGACAATGAATTCACGGTGTTCTTATTTCAATTTCCAGGAGTGTATGTCAGTATAGCACAGGCAACATGTATCGCATTACTTTCTTCAAAGATAACGTCTTGGAGGCCTCTGAGACAATGCACAGTTTGAAATGTAGCGACGTCTGTCCGAATTTCTGTGTATTCCAATCAGAGGTGATCGTATTAGGTTTCCAAACGGACCCCATAGCATCACACCAGGTGCTGAGCCCATGTGACGATGGCAAACGCAGTCCAGCGATCCTTTTACCCCTCGAAGTCCCCACATAGGGATACATACACCGTCATGCTGCACGCGACTCTGTACTCGCCTGAAAAGACGACTGTGCTGATGGGCGGACCACTGCCAGCGCGTCCCCTCTGCTGCTGCGTCAAGAGAAGCTGTAACAATGGTTGCAGGGCTGACAGTCTGTGGTGCTCGAGACGTCATCTGCCCTATCATTTTGGGTGATTTCCTGGCTGCGAAACAGCTCATTGCCTGATTCGAGGCAAGTTTAAAGGGCTCCATTAGATACCACTCATTGAATTTGTGGGGTCCTGCCCACTCGTCGCGTATAGAATGCCTAAGGGATGCTGCGTTCTCGAAATGCTATACAACAATTCAGACAAATAAAATTAGTAGTTTTATTTAAAATAAGAAGTCTGACAATCTTAACTTGAAATTTACAATGGTGTTGCAAGCGACGGGCGAAATGCAACATAAATACGAGTCCTTTGCTATATACAATATCGATGCATGTTTGACACACAGTTTGTGGATCACTAATATCTGCTATCGTAGCGTTCTCTGCTAGCCTGTCCGTATACTGTCCCGATACTGAGCGTCCGAGGCTGGCAGGAGCGGCGCTTATATTCTCCTCTTGTAGAGGCCGCTCCTGTCGTGCTGCGGTCCTGATCAGCGCACCATTGGACGACGTCGTTTCACCGCCTTCTCTTCTCTTGCGTTCCGGCGCTTGTGGTTACGCCAGGACAGTATTTAACACGTCTGCAGAGTCATTCCTGCCCCTGACTACTCAGTGGTGTCAGTAGCAGACCTCGCTACCCGTTTATTTAACAATGAAATTCGCCAAACTGGCAAGCAATTGAGAAGTTATCTTATTTTATTTTCACTAGCAGTTTTGGGACTTCATTATGCCATCTTCAGGCCCCATATGCACCTCTCAAAAGTAATCAGTATTGGCATACTGGGCCATATGTTTTTGGATGCAGTGAATTCTCAAGTGCTTCTTTAGCAGACTTGACTGCAGTATGTTCATCTAGAAAAGTCAACTTGTAGATAATGGACAAGTGCAGTGGCCACTGCTATTATCTGTGAGATTGTTGTATACAATTTATCCAATTAATAAGTACTTTAAAACAAATAAAATCTTATTTGTAATAAGATGATATGAAAAGTCACTTATTCGTGATTAATAAGTTACCTTCGTAAAATGTAGATATGAAGTTGGGCACTCATGATGCCCTTTTCCTATATACACTCCTGGAAATTGAAATAAGAACACCGTGAATTCATTGTCCCAGGAAGGGGAAACTTTATTGACACATTCCTGGGGTCAGATACATCACATGATCACACTGACAGAACCACAGGCACATAGACACAGGCAACAGAGCATGCACAATGTCGGCACTAGTACAGTGTATATCCACCTTTCGCAGCAATGCAGGCTGCTATTCTCCCATGGAGACGATCGTAGAGATGCTGGATGTAGTCCTGTGGAACGGCTTACCATGCCATTTCGACCTGGCGCCTCAGATGGACCAGCGTTCGTGCTGGACGTGCAGACCGCGTGAGACGACGCTTCATCCAGTCCCAAACATGCTCAATGGGGGACAGATCCGGAGATCTTGCTGGCCAGGGTAGTTGACTTACACCTTCTAGAGCACGTTGGGTGGCACGGGATACATGCGGACGTGCATTGTCCTGTTGGAACAGCAAGTTCCCTTGCCGGTCTAGGAATGGTAGAACGATGGGTTCGATGACGGTTTGGATGTACCGTGCACTATTCAGTGTCCCCTCGACGATCACCAGTGGTGTACGGCCAGTGTAGGAGATCGCTCCCCACACCATGATGCCGGGTGTTGGCCCTGTGTGCCTCGGTCGTATGCAGTCCTGATTGTGGCGCTCACCTGCACGGCGCCAAACACGCAACCGACCATCATTGGCACCAAGGCAGAAGCGACTCTCATCGCTGAAGACGACACGTCTCCATTCGTCCCTCCATTCACGCCTGTCGCGACACCACTGGAGACGGGCTGCACGATGTTGGGGCGTGAGGGGAAGACGGCCTAACGGTGTGCGGGACCGTAGCCCAGCTTCATGGAGACGGTTGCGAATGGTCCTCGCCGATAGCCCAGGAGCAACAGTGTCCCTAATTTGCTGGGAAGTGGCGGTGCGGTCCCCTACGGCACTGCGTAGGATCCTACGGTCTTGGCGTGCATCCGTGCGTCGCTGCGGTCCGGTCCCAGGTCGACGGGCACGTGCACCTTCCGCCGACCACTGGCGACAACATCGATGTACTGTGGAGACCTCACGCCCCACGTGTTGAGCAATTCGGCGGTACGTCCACACGGCCTCCCGCATGCCCACTATACGCCCTCGCTCAAAGTCCGTCAACTGCACATACGGTTCACGTCCACGCTGTCGCGGCATGCTACCAGTGTTAAAGACTGCGATGGAGCTCCGTATGCCACGGCAAACTGGCTGACACTGACGGCGGCGGTGCACAAATGCTGCGCAGCTAGCGCCATTCGACGGCCAACACCGCGGTTCCTGGTGTGTCCGCTGTGCCGTGCGTGTGATCATTGCTTGTACAGCCCTCTCGCAGTGTCCGGAGCAAGTATGATGGGTCTGACACACCGGTGTCAATGTGTTCTTTTTTCCATTTCCAGGAGTGTAGTTATGTCTCCCTCACGATAAAATTTTCCACAAATAGTTTCAGCGCCAAATCGGTGTGCAATGTCAGAAAGTAGTTAAAAAACCTAACGATACCCCAGCCATCCCTGTACGGTTAGTATGTGTTGGGAAAAAGGGTTGTTAACCTGAGAAATAATAAAATGATAGCTTACGAAACATGACGTTCTCATACCTTTCCCCTGTTATCTGAAATTATCTGTATAGATTATATAAAGCAGCGAGTATACAACGTGTCTTGGCTGTACTAATCTGCCAGCCAAACGAATACCTGATACGTGTTTCAGGCAATCACTTGAAAGTGGATACACAGCTATTGAGCAGCAGTGTGAAATGCAAAATAAAAGTATTTATTTATGTATACAGTGAAAACCAGAAAGAAAAAGTCTCGGAGAGTAACAAAACACAGACACTTCTATTTTTTTTTTTTTTTTTGCTGATTTTGAAAATGATGCGACTTACATGTACTACCCCAGAGCCAACAAAGCGAGGACCACTTAATCAAGTACAGCATCGATATAGCTCCTCCACCTCGGACGCGCACCATCCGCGGCCTCGATGCCTACGTCGTAATTTCCGCGCACGAATAACTGCTAACGAGCCCACAATGCGGGCCGCCATCATCAGACGGCGTCGTTACCGCGGCAGACCTGCAGCGCGGCGGCGACTGCGGCGGCTGCGGCGGCGGCCTTCGCGGACAGCGAGGCCATAGCCGTGCTCGATGGCAGCGGCGCTCGCATTACCTCCGTGGGGGGGGGGGGGGGGGGGGGGGAGGGGAGGGGACGCGGCCGACGGGATCCGCCAGGGCGCTGCCGGGCCAGGCCGGGCCGGGCCTGCCTAACGAGGTCGCATTGTGCCTCCCGGAAGGGGTGAGGCCCGCTTGGCGCTCCATCGCTCCCCAGAGCACGCGGCCGTCTTCTGTCAGTCGCACCCCTGTCCTCTGACACACACACATTCCTCATGTTTACTTGAAGCCGGCGACAACATAAGCTCACCGGACAAATTACGACATGTAGTCGTAATATCATTTACTACCTGTAAAAAAAATTATTGACGAATTTTTTATTTTCTTGCAGATATGTGGTGGATAAGGCACAAAAATTTGTGTTAAGACGTTTGGGATGATAGAACTGCAGAGTCGGCGCTGCATGCGTTGTTCGTATTAATGTCGCTTGCAAGTTTTGAAAATTTCCGCTAATGTCAAGCTAACACTTTCGCAGACTAAATGACTCATATTTTTTAACATCTAATAAAGAAAAGCAATCATATAAGCTATACTGTTGCCCAATATATATACCGGGTGGTCCATTGATCGCGACCGGGCCAAATATCTCACGAAATAAGCGTCAAACGAAAAAACTACAAAGAACGAAACTTGCCTAGCTTGAAGCGGGAAACCAGATGGCGCTGCCATAGGTCAAACGGATTTCAACTGCGTTTTTTTTAATAGGAATCCCCATCTTTTATTACATATTCGTGTAGTACGTAAAGAAATATGAATGTTTTAGCGGGACCACTTTTTTCGCTTTGTGATAGATGGCGCTGTAATAGCGCAAGTAATTTAAGACACACCCCAAAAATGTGCTTTCAATTCTGCTTCTCAAATGAGTATCAAATCCTTTAATATATGAAACTCCCAGTGAGTGCACAATGTTTAGCAAAATCTTAAATTTCTCTCTCAGTTAAACAGGCATCAGAAGAATACTTTTAAAATTGGTATTAATCATTTAAGAAAACATCCATTTAAAGACGCCCCCAAAATGTGCTTTCTATTCAACTTTCAAAATGTGTATAATTTCCTTTTAAAATATTAAAGTCTCGGTGGGTCCACCATATGCAATAATATCTTTCATCTGATTTCAGTTAAACAAGCAACAGGAAAATTCTACAAGTCCAGTCCGAAATAGGACAGTTCATCTAACTACAGTTTTCTGGTTTTTATTTGAGAATTTTCACATACGTAATATTTCATGTATATTACTTACAACTTATATGATTTTCTAGGTAACTTTTTCCATTCTGTTGAAGATAGTCTTAGAGGTATCGAAATTTGGTTAAAGTGTTTTTAAAAAAATTTGTGTGTAACCGGTTGGCTGACTGTTACATTTTATATACAAGAGAGACGTCACAGACACCCAGAACTACTGAAAGAGGTGGTCGACAGACGGAGAGGTAAACTTAATAGCCGCCCAACTTAGGTCAACTCTAGAAGAGACAGCAACTTGTACAGTTCAATAGCGGGATTTAACGATACACACCCATTGCCTCGAAGATCTCAGGAAATATCTAGAGTAGAGCACAGGGTATGAAACAACTGCCACGAAGGCGATACTGTCGAGGCTCATTCTTTTGCGAATTCACGTAAGCCAACAGCTAAACCCAAGTCAGAGTTTTGTAACCAGGCTGAAAATTCGTGTCTGAGATTACAGCACTGCAACCACCCCATCAAATAACAGAAGCGAAAGAAGGTCACTAAGCAGTGGAAACAACCAGGCTGGACGATGATCTCCTTCAACCGAACGCAAACACCTGTCGGCCTCTCGTTCTGGAAGGCGATGAGGCCTCCTCCTGTGCATTCTGGTGGTTGCGTCCTAACTCATGTTGCCACTTCCGTCCGACTAGAGTCACTCCACAAGACTCTCTTGCATCGATCACTCCGTCCGTCGTACTGCCGATCACGCCCTCTCACGGTCACCGCCGCTGAAATCCAGCTGCCGCCGGGAGGCCGGCGCCCACACCAGAAAAAGAACATCCGAGAATCGAACAAACAAAGGACAGACAAACCCAATGAATTCCAAGGAAGTCGAGTCGCACGGCTCAATATTGTCTCCTAATTCGTTTATGTAGATCAGGAACAGCAGAGGCCTCATAACACTTCCTTGTGAAACGCCAGATATTACTCCTGTTTTCCTCGATGAATTTCCGTCAGTTACTACGTACTTTCTGACAGGAAATTACGAATCCAGTTGCACAACTGAGACGATATTCCATAGGCACGCAATCTGATTAGCAGTCGCTTGTAAGGAACGGTTTCATAAGCTTTCTGGAAGTCTAAAAATATGGAATCAACTGAGATCCCCTGTTGACAGCTCTCATTGCTTCGTTTGAGTAAAGAGCTTGCTGGATTTCACAAGAACGATATTTTATGAATCCGGTCGACTGTTTGTCAATACATCGTTTTCTTTGAGAAAACTCATAATGTTCGAGCACAGTATATGTTCCAAAATACTACAGCAAATCAACGTTAGCAACATGTGTTTGTAATTCAGCGGAATACCCATATTTCGTTCCTTGGGTGCTGTAGTGCACCTTTCCAGTCTTTAGGTATGGATGTTTCACTGAGTGAGGGGTTGTATAAGATTGCTACATATGGATCTATTCTATCAGCATATTCTGAGAGAAACCTGACTGTTAGACAATCATGACCAGAGGCCTTGCCTTTATTAAGTTGGTTTGCTACACGGAGGATATGCCCATGTTGGCAGTTATTCTTGGTTGGTATTCCGGAATATTTGCAGCATATCTTTGGTAACGTGTTTATTGCGTACTGTAAGTCATTTGTAATGGTAAAGAATGTGAAGAAGAAGGGATGTGTTTCACGAAAGCGATGGTTCAAGTGTTCATAGCTCTGAAGGTATATATTTTAGAGGCCATGTTTACTAGACGTTTTCTTCTTGTTTTGGTCGGTAACGCAAGAGATATAGACATTCCGCTTTTAACCTGCCCATGCTTGTCTGTTAGCCAGGCAAGCAAGCTGCAGAACGGGTAGATTGCTTTACTCCCATCTAAGTCAAGCTACACCAAACCCAAGCAGGCTAACGGAGTCTTGCTTGCCTGTCCGTCTGCCTGTGGTGCTATTCTTGTAGTAGATTATTCTATACGCTTTCACTGTAGTGTTACGAGCAGGGTTCGTACGTTATTTACGCGAGTGTGTCAATATGAAGCCCATTATGCTATATACATTCATCTGCGGTCACTGTAGCACAGAAAATCGTGGCTTTTATTTCTTCTTTTTTCCTTTTTGGCGTATTTCGGGCTTACTTATTTACTTCGGTTTGAACGGTTTTCTCTGAAACTTCACTCTATATCGAGTAGTGTAGCCTATTTCCAATGCGAACTATCATCAGGTCACCTCTAATACACATTTTCTGTAGTATGAAGAACCATCTCTGAAAGTTGAGACCCTTTGCATTTTATAACCTGAAGATGTCTATTGTACTGCAATGCCTACTAAAGAAATGTTTTGGAAGTCTAGTTTCTGTAACCTTACTGTGTTCCAGCCAAGCATGAACCCAGTTATAAAAATTTTCATTACTTGTTCCAGGATGTGTACTGCAGGTTCGCTGAGTTCATTGTAAGTGGTGAAAATAGTTCATTCTAAATTATCCAAGTGCGTTTTAACAAACACAAAGTTCGTTCTTCATATCACGTTTAAATGGTTGCGGCAGAGATAGGGGCACGCAGGCAGGAATGAAGGAGAATTTGTGCACCTCTGCATACTACCATCTCTAAAAATATGGGATACTTTTTTAACGCCTGTTGTATCCTTGGGCAGTGGTTTCAATGCATCGTACTTTACGCAAACAAAAAGTGACAATAAAAATTAACAAACAATATTTGAAACGTATAAAAACGAACAAACAGTGATACAGGGATATTTTGTGTAATTATGTCAGATATTAATTGTATGTAGGACAATCAAAGGGATGTAAATGCAAGTAGTCATATAAGAATCGTTCCCTTTATAAATAGTGTACAAATAGCAACTCACAATTTTAAACATTTTGATTGGCTGTGGTTCAGCAACCGTACGACATTTAGGCCCTAATTACAGGACGTATATACAACCACTTCGGTTGCACATTTTTTTGTTGTTGTTGTCAAATTGACACGGTTTCGACTGCACTAGAGCAATCTTCATCAGAATAAAAAGTTACATGGAATACATGTTGTTGTGGACTGGCAATACAGCCAATCCACTAGGACGGGAGGCCGAAGGGCACGCGTCTAAGCTCACGCAGGCTGGCGTGAGGTCTGGAACAGTTATAGGAGTTTAGTCTAGTAACAAAGTACGGATCTTCTGGAATACTTAACTTTAATCCATAATTGGTGTACATCGGTCTGACGGTACAGGCATCACAAGATAAATGGCAATTGATATTGGCGCCTTGCTAGGTCGTAGCAAATGACGTAGCTGAAGGCTATGCTAACTATCGTCTCGGCAAATGAGAGCGTAATTTGTCAGTGAAACATTGCTATCAAAGTCGGCTGTACAACTGGGGCGAGTGCTAGGAAGTCTCTCTAGACCTGCCGTGTGGCGGCGCTCGGTCTGCAATCACTGACAGTGGCGACACGCGGGTCCGTCGTATACTAGCGAACCGCGGCCGAATTAAAGGCTACCACCTAGCAAGTGTGGTGTCTGGCGGTGACACCACACATGTAATCACACCATGGTTGCTCAGACGTTTTCAACCATGGTGTGATTACATGTATTCCACGTAACTTTTTATTCTGATGAAGATTCTCCAGTGCAATAGAAACGACGGTCAATTTGACCAAAACAATAAAATTATGGAACCGAAGTGGCTGTATATACGTCCTGTAATCAACTCACAATTAGAATATCTCTCTTTATGATCTTTATTGCTCATTTGGTTATGATCTTGTTGATCCTATTTCGTATCGAGCTACTTTTGTTTCATTTGGTATAAGAGCGATTGTTCTTACCTGGACTTATAGGTCGGTATTGTGGTAAATGTATCATGATTACGGTATGTTTCTTAATACGTTGTAAAGGAACATTGCTCGTGCGTGTATTCATTTATTAGATAATAACCTCAATTTGCCACTTATTTGAGATTTTCCAGCAATTTGATACAACTGCTACAAAGGCAAAAAGGATTATCACTGACCAGTTAATCCGCCATTACGAGGCTTTTTAAATTTCAGGATATTTAAAACCAACAACTGTCTCTAAAGCGCAAAAAATGTTTAAAATATGGAATAAATGATCTTGGCAAGCATTTAACCGCAAAAACTTTGATTTGAATGCCAGAAAAAGGAAAGACATACGATCCTGGCTTGACTGTATGAAACTGCATAAGTAATTGACATTTAATTTCCAACTGTACTGATAGCGAGGAGCGAGTCATTTTACGACATTCCTTGCAAATAATTTTACCACCTCATCCAGTAGATGTGATATATCTTGTTTCTAAAAATGTTATTACGTTTTGATTGGCCGTGTCAAATCTGAGTCGTCCTCTTAGATTTTTTGCAGACGATGCCGTCTTTACAGACTTACAAAGTCGTCAAATAATCGAAACAAATTGCAAAACGGTTTACATAAGAAATCTGTACGATGCGAAAAGTGGCAATTGATTCTAAATAATTTAAAGCGTGAAGTGGTCCACATGAGCACCAAACAGAATTCGCTAAATTTCGCTTACGCGATACGTCACACAAATCTAAAGGCTGTAAACTCAAATAAATACTGAGGGTTTACGGTTACGAATAACTTGAGTTGGAACGATGAAATAGATAAAGTTGTGGGATTACTACGATATTAGGAGAACAACGAGAAAATGCAACAGGTCTACTAAAGCAACTGCTTACACTTAGCTTGTACGTCCTTGTCTGGAGTATTGCTGTGCGGTGTGCGATCGGCATCAGAAAAAGTTCAAAAAAGGGCAGCTCGTTTTGTACTATCGCGAAATAGGGGAGTAAAGGCCACGGATATGATACGTGTATTGGGGTGGCAATCATTTTAAAACAACGCGTTTTTCATTGCGACGGGGTCTTTTAACGCAATTTCAATCACCAACTTTCTCCTCATAATGTGAAAATATTTTTCTGCCACCCACCTACATAGGGAGGAATGATCATCGCAATAAAATAAGGGAAAACCGAGCTCGAAGAGTTCGTTTTCCCGGTGTGCTCTTCGAGAGTGAAACAGCAGAAAAATAACTTCAAGGCGATTCAATGAACCCTCTGCCAGGTTCTTAATTGTGAACTGCAGAGTAATCATGTAGATGTAGATGTAAGACACATGCCTCTGTTATGGCGATTACTGTTGTTACCTTAAATCGTATTCATACATCTGAATAAGTGCAGTACATGCACTAGTTCTAATGCAAACAGTTTCTCTTGTGATAGTTGCTTACATTATGCAAAGATAAAACTACAACTTAACGTTTCGCAAACTTATCACAACAAAAATAGTTTCCATTAGAATTAATGTATGCAATGCACTTACCCAAAACTCTGAAAGTGGTTTATAGTAACTTTAATGACAGATGTTTACTGCATGTTGTAGCCAGGGATAATAACAAAGGAGTATGTCCCCGTTTGTTTATTGCATTCTGTAGGTCGTTCGTAATAGCTAAGAAATTGCAGTACAAAATACGTTTCACGGTAGTGAAGATCAATAAGTGCTCACAGCACTCAACGTATGCATTCTAGAATCCATTCATAATGTACAATTTTTCCTTGTTTTGGTTCTTACTACCACCTCTCAAAATATGGAATACTTTTTTCAGCATCATGAATATCCGCACATTGAAATTCCTGCACCACAGTACCATAGTATACTACTAGATGAGAACAAAATGGAACAGCCTATTAACGGAGTATCGTGAGGTACTTTGCTTCCTGCATTTGAAGAGGAATGACACAACTACAAATCATGCTGAATTTGTCGAAAAAATGTGTGTGAAATCTTATGGGACTTGACTGCTAAGGTCATCAGTCCCTAAGCTTACACACTAATTAACCTAAATTATCCTAAGGACCAACACATACACCCATGCCCGTGGGAGGACTCGAACCTCCGCCGGGACCAGCCGCACAGTCCCTGACTGCAGCGCCCCAGACCGCTCGGTTAATCCCGGGTGGCCTGAATTCACCGAAGCGTGCGAATCATATGACAGTGTGGCTAGGTTGTGCAGACGATTCCAGTGTGATCAAACAGGTCTGAATGACAAGAAGTGGCGTACTGCTTCTGTAAAGAACCAGGGGCCAAAGGTGAAGGCCATTGTGGGTGAAGACCAGCGTATCTCAACCGAGGTGATAGTAGAAAACTGTGAAAATCAGTCACGGATCAGTTTTCCACGTTTTGCACATGACAGAGGCCGCTTCCCACTTGTACAGCGACTGCTCATGTTCATTTTGCGACAGTAGCTAACTACGGTTACCGTTGAGTAGTTGCTCTTCTAAATAGCAGTTCATACGAGCAAACCAGTTGCGCCTTTAACTGCGGTTACGCTTAATTCAGGTACTTGGTCTATGCACGGCTCTGTTTAAAAAGAATAAATGCTCGATGTCCTTACAGGGTCGAGCCGCGCGCGTCTGCCTTCATGCCCCGCAGCTAATTCGCTGCAAATAATAACCTGTAGCTGTGATCCAGCAGTCAAATAATCTGTGCAATGACTAGAATTGCAAAGTAACAAAATACACAGAAATAAAAATTCAAAGATAAATGAATAACTTAATAAAAAGAACTCTATGCTAACGTCTGTAAATGATGTAGACAACATAGATTTCGGTTGAATCTTTATTCAAGGAAGGACAGCTCAAATAAACGGGAAGTGGTCCTACGAAGTTCAACTGAAAATACAGACAGAAAATACCCTTTCATATGCAGTAAAGTTGTGTTGAGAGCGTTAAGAGACTGGTAGAAAAATCCGGAAACTAAATTAGTAATCATAGACATGCGAAAACTAAGTCCATTTAGTGATCACAGCACTCAAGCGATTCAACAGATAGAAATAGTTCAGAGTTCAATATGATGATTCAAAAATTAAAATACGTGATACAAAGAATAATAACTCGTAGTCTACGTTCAGTTCCGCAACACAAGCGGAGAAAGTTAAAGTCTTACTCTGTAGCACATATATCTAGTCAGTTTGAGTAATGTAGCAGCCGTTCACCGCCCAGAAGCGATACTTTACTGTAGACAGGTCTGCCTTCTTTCAGAATTCGCCACAAAGTCCAGAATCGCTCCCTTGAGCTCATACGTCTAAAAGTCCCAGTCTCCACTTGACTCCCATAGTGTTTCGCTACTGTTTGCTTTTCCGTTGACACTAAACTAATACATTAAAACTATATTTAATTAAAAGAAATGTTATAAACATTCGGTTACATTCAGACGGTTTACAATAACTGTAAGTAATAGGTGGCTTATATAAAAAAAAAAGCCAGCATTCTTGGGCAAGTGCGCTCATGTTCAATGACAACGAATTGTCTTTAAATACAGTTTAAGTAGTTATCTAGGCCTACTTGTAAGAAGTGTCTTTTGACATTCTTTTACAAAGGTGGTATCGGCTAACACACGTGACTGACCACTTTTAAATTAGCGAAGTTTTTAAGAGCACTTGCAATCAACATTTAAACAAAGTTACTGGCAAAATAGTAAACTATTCATTAAATAAAAACACAGGTATGTCAAAAGAAGGGAAATCAGTAAGGTGGAAGGAGTATATAGAGGGTCTATACAAGGGAGATGTACTTGAGGGCAATATTGTGGAAATACAAGAGGACGCAGAGGAAGATGAGAAGGGAGAAATGACACTCCGTAAAGAATTTGACAAAGCACTGGAAGACCTAAGACGAAACAAGGCCCCAGGAGCAGACAACATTTCGTTAGAGCTACTGATAGCTTGGGACAGCCAGCCATGACAAAACTTCCATCTGGTCAGCAAGATGTATGACACAGGTGAAATACCCTCATACGTCTAGAAGATTATAATAACTCCAATCCCAAAAAAAGCAGGTGTTGACAGGTGTGAAAATTACCGAACTATCACTTTAATAGGTTACGACTGCAAAATACTAACATGAATTCTTTACAGCCGAATGGAAAAATTGCTAGAAGCCGACCTCGGGAAAGATCATTTTCAATTCCGTAGATATGTTGGAACACGTGAGGCAAAACTGAATCTACGACTTATCTTAGAAGATAGATTAAAGAAAGGCAAACCTACGTTTCTAGCAGTTGTAGACTTACAGAAAGCTTTTGACAATGTTGACTGGAATACCCTCTTTCAAATTCTGAAGGTGTCAGGGGTCAAATACAGAGAGCGAAAGGCTATTTACAATTTGTACTGGAACCAGATGGCAGTTATAAGAGTCGAGTGGCATAAAAGGGTAGCAGTGCTTGGGAAGAGAGTGAGACAGGATTGTAGCCCATCCCCGATGTTATTCAATTTGTACATTGAGCAAGCAGTAAAGGAAAGAAAAGAAAAATTTGGAATAGGTATAAAATCCATGAAGAAGAAATAAAAACTTTGAGATTTGCCGATGACATTGTAATTCTGTCAGAACCAGAACAGGACTTGGAAGAGAAGTAGAACGGAATGGACAATGTCTTGAAAAGAGGATATAAGATGAACATGATATAATATGAACATCGACAAAAGCAAACGAGGATAATGGAATGTAGTCGAATTAAATCAGGTGATGCTGAGGGAATTAGTGACTCTTAAAGTATTAAATGAGTTTTGCTATTTGGGGAGCAAAATAACTGATGATGGTCGACGTAGGGAGGACATAAAATGTAGACTGCCAATGGCAAGAAAAGATTTTCTGAAGAAGAGAAATTTGTTGACATCGAGTATAGACTTAACTGTCAGGAAGTCCTTTCTAAAAGTATTTGTATGGACTGTAGTCATCTGTGGAAGTGAAACATGGACGATAAACAGTTTAGACAAGAAGAGAATAGAAAGTTTTGAAATGTGGCGCTACTGGAGAATGGTGAAGATTACATGGGCAGATCACGTAACTAATGAGGAGGTACTGAATAGGATTGGGGAGAAAAGAAATTTGTGGTACAACGTGACTAAAAGAAGCGATCGGTTGGTTGGACACATTCTGGAGCATCAAGCGATCACCAATTTAGTACTAGAGGGCAGGGTGGGGGAGGGGGGGGGATAAAAATCGTAGAGGGAGACCAAGAGATGAATACAGTAAGCAGATCCATAGGGATGTAGGCTGCAGTAGTTACTCGGAAATGAAGAGGCTTCCACATGATAGAGTGGCATGAAGAGCTGCATCTTTGGAGGAACAGCGACAACATGCCAAAATATGAGGTACTCAGTGTGAGGTATTCATGCTGCATTCATTTGCTGTGTAAATGTGGATAATGTGATGTTCTGACAAACAATTGCATAATGAAAAAGTCGTCTAAGAAGTCGTAAATGAAAAAATAAAATAGAAACAGATACGTAGCTTTCAGGGATGAGAGCTGTAGAGCATAATCGGAGAGAACGTTTATCCAAATCACATGAAGTAATTAAAAGTCGTTAGTTCAGAGGACCATTGCCATAATGTTTCTTCACTGTGAGATATTAACTTCTAGAGTTTTAAAGATATTGAGATATTATCGTTTCATTGGATTCGCCTAATTTTTCTGAGATCGCAAATGTATTCAGATTTGCGTTAGTATTTGATGTGAGTTATTGTCGAATCTCATAAACCTGTAACTTAAGATTGTCTGGCACTCCGCCATTTCCTGGAGCATATTCTGCACAAAGGCAATACGAGCATCAGCCGTCCAAATTCCTGTGACTCGTTCTTTGTCTCTGCATCTCGCTGGCCGAAAAAGTTCATCTACCCTGCCTGATCGCGGTGCTCCCGGAGCCCTGGGCCCGCTAGCATTCAGCCATGCACAGATTCGCCTTACCTGGTAACAACTGTAGGCGGCCAATTACCTCGCCCGGATACCTGCAGTTTCCAATTTAGAAAGTCAACCGAATCGAGACAGCAGTTGAAGTGATGCATATGTGTCAGGCCTATCCATACGGTTTACTTGGCCACCTAAACACCGTGTACCAGTGCTGGCTGTATCGCTATGACCCACGATAAAAGAGTAAGGCTAGTAACAGAGGCATGTGAGATCAACACTGCCAAAGAAAGGAAGGGCCAATCATCATCAGGCAAAATGATTATGAGTATTTATTGACTTGCCCGTGGTGTTGCACTAACAGATTTTGCTCGTAACAGGCTAGCCGTCACAGGTTCACAAGGACATACTACCGAAAACTCATAATAAGATTCGAGGAGACCATCAAGACAAAGTGTCACGGGAAGGTATTCCATAACAATGACCCATCTCACTCCCACCCCCTCCCCTCCCCCTACCTGATATGGCACCCAATCTATGGCTCGAAGCTCTATGGGACTTAACATCTGAGGTCATCAGTCACCTAGACTTAGTACTACTTAAACCTAACTAACCTAAAGACAGCACACACATCCATGCCCGAGGCAGGATCCGAACCTGTGACCGTAGCAGCAGCGCGGTTCCGGACTGAAGCGCCTAGAACCTCTTGGCCACACGGCCGGCGGCACCCAATCACTTTTTCCTTGTCAGAGGAAAGAATCGTTTGGTAGGCGTTCCAAGAACGACGACGAGTTGATTTTAGAGGTGGGATGTTTTCTAAACAACCGAAATGCAGATTTCTGCAAGCAAGATCTCCGCCATCTCATCCACAGTTGTTAAAAGTGTGTCACACTCAAGGTTAAAAATGTAGAATCACACAATTTTTTGAGAGTACCAAATTTTTTTCGAGATGACAATTAAATTATTTTGACTACCGGCCGTAGGAGTGACCTCCATACTAGTCGCTATGGAATACAATAGTTGTACATTGTTGTTATCTGGCCGTCCTTCGCTGACTAACTCGTACTAGTTGTGTGTACTTGCCAGTCGGTTTGTAATATTTCTGGCTTTACAATGTGACGGGACCAAAGATTTTGGTACCGCCAGGGATTTAGAGTCGCTTCAACATATTAACTTAGCGGTTGGTAAGTATTAAATATATGATTAATCGTTCTAAATGTATGTACATTAAGTATTAAATACATGATTAATCGTTCTAAATGTATGTATTTTCCTTAACTAAAGTCTCTATGTATGCAAATGTTGTAGATAAGCGAGGTTTAGACCGCGCTTGGAAGAACGAGCAAGTACGGCAAAGTTTCTCCTCGCGTAGGCAGCAGCAGATATCAGCTGTCCGTGCCAGAGATATCAAAACATCGAGCTGGCCGCTATTTAACAACACGAAGGCCGCCGAAGAAATTGCATTAAATTGTTAAAAGCAATTGCATTGTGGAGTGATTGGATAAACTAGTTACCCTATGGTTTTGGGATTTAGGAGTTCAGTTCTGATTTAGTCTTGCTAGGGAAGCCCACACTAGAGCTGGTAGGTGCAAGCTCTAATTAATTACCATGTCTAACAGTTACCGGGAAAGACAATAGATTGCGGATCTATGTGGGATCGCGACTAATAAATTGTGTGAGAATATCGTCAAGAGGGTTTATTGAATTATTGAGTTGGTATTCGGTCGGTGTTGGTGACCGGAACTTAATGTGACTGAGTTGTTACACGTGTTTAGTAGTGTATCTGCTCAAATTTATGTTGTTCCGCAAGAGGACGAGGGGCACGTTAAACTAATTGACTCGAGTTTATTTTTGGTCGTAGGACTAGAGAGACTTTTGCTACGATGAAGCATGTGGAGGAATTGGTTAACTGACTGTGCAATAGTGTGGATGATGTTTTTTAGTGTTCACGTAGTGTAGGAAAACAGGCTAGCGTTCTGCTGTAAAGGTACACTCTAATTTCCGTGAAACTGTGGTTCGTATTTGGAGAAGTTGATGTTTGAATACGCTAGTCTGTCACTGGACTGGACTTGGAGGGCGATTCGTGGCATTCCTGGGGCACACAAGACTCTAGAAGTCGTTGTGGTGCAATTTGGTGGATGTTGTATACACTCACGCTCTAAGGTAATTGAATGGTTGCGGAACTGTGTGACTTTGGGACGCCCACTCTAAGATAATTGAGTGTTGAGCGGTTTATGTTAGTTTATATATTTGAGCACAACTACAGGGTTAGTGACGTAATAATTGCGATTTTGTGTACCATTGAGTTTAAGTCTCAATTGGCGTTTCATAAAGCCAGGAACCAGGATCTGAACGACTTATGTAAAACAGGACACAGTTATTGTTGCCCGTAAAATTTGTGAGACTAATCTTTGAAAATAAATTTCGTACCCTAGCGGAACCAATTAGTATTATTCGCTGATATTCAATTCCATTGCTTGGCAAATTTAGTTTAGGGACTGTAAGAGGGAACGCGACTGCCAACACTTGGGGTAGATGAGTCTTAACTGCTGTAATAAAGTAAGTACAAAAGTGGTGATGGCACATTGGATTTTTGTGTTTTTGTTTTGTCTTTTCTATGCCGATTTGCGGTGAGCGTAATTTTTCTTGAATGTCACTTATTCACATGGAAGATGTATGTGAGATAATAATTTGATCCTAATAAAGAAAAGTTAAACTGAATTATGAGTTCGGAGTCTAATTCTACAGCTGATAGGATTGAATCTCCACTGATAGATACGCAAGTGGTGTAAATAATAAAAAGCTACATAGATGGAAAGTAGTTAAAAGCCAGTCTTGCAGAGATGAGTCAGTTATTCCAGGTCAAAGGACTACTCAAAGGATCAATGTCGCATTGAGATTTTTGTACAATTTAAAAATCAGTAGTGAGAGAAAATGCTTAATTAGATTTCATTAAAGAAAGGGGAAGGGTGTTAACTTCATTATTCACTTAATGGTTATTTCAAAGATCAAAGAGAAAGAAATAAGAGAAAAGAGTCAACCGGAAGTAACGTTTACAGACCGGAAGAGAATCTTAAAGACAGCTATCGCTATATCGCTGGTTTGCAATGAAATTATAACTTTGGTTGCTACGTTCGGAATTATCATTTTATTAAATTTAACTGAACAACGGTGTATGAACTTGAGATGTGCCGTAAGTATGTGAAACGTTGGTCTTGTTAAATATTTATTACGCGTATTATATGATTCTGTTTTATAGCAGTGAGTGACAGATCTTTGCGTAGTAAACTATACCGACCGTGAGCCTGATCGACGTACATAACCAGCGGTAGCTATAGTTTTTTCATGTTTTAAAGCCGTTTGATGTCAGCAAGTGGTCTCAATCATTTATATAATTACTAATAACGCTATAATCTGTGCAAGTTATGAATTCTAACGTATGCAATTTTACTGACAATTGTAGAACTGTTGTCAATAGCAACCCACGTTACAGCTCATTGAACGAGCGTATTTCTGTTTCAGATAACGTGCAGTGTGCACGAGATTCGATTAAATCCTAATTCCTTTAACGATAAATACTGATGCTAAAGTGTGTTGATCCTTCACCACTTTAAAGCAATGCAACACTATTGACGAGTGTAGTATTGACAGATTGTGTGCGATGTAACAGGGTCTTGTGACCGGTGTACTCGGATGCGTAGTTTGTGCGCAGTTACTATTATATTCACTCAAACAAACTTCTTGGTCCAAAATTTAACGACTTATATTAGTACTGGGACGAGGTGAGTCTAGTCTTGATGGCAGGGCTATTGTCAGTATACAAATTAGTCACGTCTCGACACGCCACTCAGCATTGATCAAAGTGGCATACTACAGTACAACAGCCAGTATATTCAGCTACTAGAATATCTGCTTATAGCAGCTGTGAAGGCGACAGAGGGAAGATGAATTACTGCGGTGTGAGGCATCGGTGACATATGGTTTATTCGGTTCGTGTGTTGTGAGAATGACCGCCTAAATTGTGGTCCTTCTCCATGACTGGCTGTTGCGTTCGGAAGTAACACCCCAAAATGATTAACTTCTGCTAATAATATCAGAAGAACTAAACAGTGAATTTATTTGCCTTTCATAAAAAAAAGTATCTCTCAATAGCAGGCTATCATTCCAGTATTTCAAAGGTGTTAATCACCAGAAGAATAATAAACAACTATTAAACGAAAAGGCAGACGAGGCACTTCGGAGATCTTCGGATCGAGCCTAACTTGGATGGTGGTCGAACTAGTTCGGCTGTATGATCAGAGCTTGTTCCGCAGACTCCATGACAGACATGTTGTCTGCCTTGGTAGGTATCGGTTAAGAACTTAACTGACAATCTCTGACTATTTGGACATGTAACTGAGAACAGTTTGACAGCAATTACATAAATACGCATTTTGTTGTTTTGCTTATTCTCTACGAACGTGTGAAGAATGGAAATTATTTGTGATTCGTAAAGTGGACTATAACTGTGCAGTTTCTCGTATTCTTCTAATAAACAGAGAGTGGTATCCCGTATAAACAAACTAATTCAAAATTTAAATATTTATGTTATACCAGTTCCTCGCTAAGAGTTTATTACAACCTCAAGTTAACGGATTCGTTACCTACGTGCTCTGTATTTAACAGTCTAAATGTATTGCTATGCAATACTTCTCTTCACTATATATCATGAATGGATGTGACTTCTCAAATCGAACTGCCCCTTGTGCATCGACCCTGTATCTAGAAAAAGATATAGGTGCTTATGACTAGAAAAATGAAATGGAAGTGGTAAAGTGTCACACTACAAATCCAAAAATCTGTGGTTCAATCCCTAGTACGTTCTAGCATTTTTTAAATTATCCCTTGTTTAACCTCTGGGACTGGTTTAAATTTTTGTATCCAAACGAAGATCAGTGGTTTAGTATTTGATTTAAGAAAAATTGGGGAGCCAGAGTTTCTGTGCGAAAATGATTGCTTGTGAGTAATGCGAATTTAATGCCAGAAAAATATTTTAAAGTAATAACATGGGGCAGGAACAATACGTTTCTGGCTATGAAGAGAAACGTGTATTACACTGTTCTTAATACGATATTGTCATTGATATGAGAACTAATAATATGCCTCTTCGTAGCCTTATAACTTTTACATACCCTCCTAACAGTTTCAGACTCTTATGAAACAAAGTCTTCTTAGAGCCTACTAAACACAAAGCAAGTACTATACGTTTTACTATTACGAATTGCACGGAATTCCGCCATAGCCAGTCTCAGTCCCAGTTGATAAAGGAGGAGGGGGAGGGGAAACACCTCTTTAAAGAACTTGGTTCACCTGCCCCGGCTGATAGTACCTCGTTAGGTTCCCTTTCCAGGGTTATGGAGAAGACTGCAACGATCGATGAGGCAACATGGGACCAGGCGCTCCCTAGAATGGCTTGAAGACCCGAAGAAGCAGCTCTCTTTGGGATTTAATAAACAGTGAAGAAAATGGAAGGCAAATCTCTTAAGCACTGATCGGCAATCTACCTAAGAGAAGGTACTCTGTTTTAAAAATACGATCCCCAGAGTCGAGGTTATGCGATGGGCTGGTTACTCATCCAAATAACTAACGCTACAACTCGTAAGTCTCTAAGGAATAAGTTGGATGACGACAAAACCATTAGAAAGAAAACGAGTTGCTGTTAAAGACTTTTATGTATGGGTAACTGGAATATAAGAGGAGGTTTTTGATAGGTTTGTATCGATATATTGTGGATAAGCCAGCGGTGGTGCTTTGATTTTGAGTTCTTTGGCACGCCGCGACAGCATACTGCTCCTGGATTTTGCCATAAACGGCGTCCGCTTTAAACCGCCTGAGTTCTCACTCGCTTAAGGGTTGTTTGTCAAAAGGGGCCATGTAATAATCGATTATTCATTGCTACATTTATTCAGGCGATTAAACTATGCAAATTATCCAAGGCTGGCTGTTTACCTTAAATGATTTGCAATTGTTTTTAAGGTACTTGCACTTGTTGCAACATTATCCTTTTCTGTTTTAGAGCTCTGAAACTTAACTGTTTTCATTCCAACTGTGTAAAAATTAGCTTGACGCCCTGTTGCGACCGATGTCGAATGTAAAAACCAGCTTCTGGGTCTAGATTCTCACGGATGGGTGGGTGGCGGTTTGAGGCATTCGTCATGCCGCCTGACGATTTGGGTATAAACTAAACTTGTAATTTAACCTGTCAGTGGAAGCCTGTTGGAATTAAGGTGGTCTATGAATGAGATTTTTATTTTAAACTGTTTTAATTATTATTGTCACCTTTAAAATAAATTTTTCTTTTTAATGATCAATGGCGCCTTGCACTGAGTTGATACTTAATTTCATTACTGCCGCCTTTAAGGTTTTGAAGCTGTGTTTTGCAACTGAACCCTTAGGAACTTTAAATAATTTTTGGAAGTGCATGGAGTTTCACTTACTTTGGTGGTGCTTTTAAATGCCTTTTGATTGCATCTTTACAGCCTTTAAATTATTTTTGAAGTGCATAGTCTTTCACGTATTTCGGAGGTCAATTAATATCTTGTAACTCATATTACTGTAGTATGAATGACTTTAAGATTAAATGTGTTCGGATTACCAGCATGTGCCTTGTGTGAACTGTTCAGTGATTGAATAAATATGTCAGTTTTCCTACATAGTCTAGGGTCACTTAATAATCACACGCAGATCCTCACATCCTATACCATTTCAGTTTTAACACGAAGGAATCCGAGCTCACAGAAAATTTGAAACAAAGAAATATAAATGTTGCCGTAATCACAGAAAAGAAGACGAAACTGAGAAGAACAAAAATTTAATTAATTACAGATTAATTTATAATGGAGTCGATCTAACGCAATGAGCACTGAACGGATTAGGTGTTCTTACAGATACAAAATGGGAAAGAAAGCTAGATTTTTATGACTGACCAATTGAAAGGACAATAATTCCTAGATTTAGATTTGCATCAAACCAGTCTCAGGACTGAAGACCACAACAACAACAGAGGACATTCATGTGTTATAGAAATATATGCAACCGATGAAGGAAAACAGGTCGATTCTAAAATGTTTTATGAAATACACCTGGAATCCAAGATGTACACGCTCAATAATTGGTTACGTAATAGCTAATAAAAAAAAATTCCGCTCTCAAATTCTAGATGTTTATGTATCATGAGACAGACTCTGATCAGTTTCTAGTTATTTCAAACTTTGAAACATAGGACATGGGGGAATATAGGAAATGGAGGAATCAAACAGATATTAAAAAAAACCACAGCCAAAATTTGAAATTCAATCTTCTACAGGAAGAAAGCACAAGGAACGTATATCAAAAAACGCTCACGCGTGAAATGAAAATGGTTGAAACTAAAGGCAATATTGTAGAAGAATGGGAAAGATTAAAACCAGCAATGTTGAAAATAGCAAATGCGGTACTAGGGAAAGTAATGTATCAAACCACAAAAGAGGCCAGAAAATACAGACTACAGGAAGAGCCAACAATTTGCAAACGTGGATGAATGAAGTCGCGGAAATACACTCCTGGAAATTGAAATAAGAACACCGTGAATTCATTGTCCCAGGAAGGGGAAACTTTATTGACACATTCCTGGGGTCAGATACATCACATGATCACACTGACAGAACCACAGGCACATAGACACAGGCAACAGAGCATGCACAATGTCGGCACTAGTACAGTGTATATCCACCTTTCGCAGCAATGCAGGCTGCTATTCTCCCATGGAGACGATCGTAGAGATGCTGGATGTAGTCCTGTGGAACGGCTTGCCATGCCATTTCCATCTGGCGCCTCAGTTGGACCAGCGTTCGTGCTGGACGTGCAGACCGCGTGAGACGACGCTTCATCCAGTCCCAAACATGCTCAATGGGGGACAGATCCGGAGATCTTGCTGGCCAGGGTCGTTGACTTACACCTTCTAGAGCACGTTGGGTGGCACGGGATACATGCGGACGTGCATTGTCCTGTTGGAACAGCTAGTTCCCTTGCCGGTCTAGGAATGGTAGAACGATGGGTTCGATGACGGTTTGGATGTACCGTGCACTATTCAGTGTCCCCTCGACGATCACCAGTGGTGTACGGCCAGTGTAGGAGATCGCTCCCCACACCATGATGCCGGGTGTTGGCCCTGTGTGCCTCGGTCGTATACAGTCCTGGTTGTGGCGCTCACCTGCACGGCGCCAAACACGCATACGACCATCATTGGCACCAAGGCAGAAGCGACTCTCATCGCTGAAGACGACACGTCTCCATTCGTCCCTCCATTCACGCCTGTCGCGACACCACTGGAGGCGGGCTGCACGATGTTGGGGCGTGAGCGGAAGACGGCCTAACGGTGTGCGGGACCGTAGCTCAGCTTCATGGAGACGGTTGCGAATGGTCCTCGCCGATACCCCAGGAGCAACAGTGTCCCTAATTTGCTGGGAAGTGGCGGTGCGGTCCCCTACGGCACTGCGTAGGATCCTACGGTCTTGGCGTGCATCCGTGCGTCGCTGCGGTCCGGTCCCAGGTCGACGGGCACGTGCACCTTCCGCCGACCACTGGCGACAACATCGATGTACTGTGGAGACCTCACGCCCCACGTGTTGAGCAATTCGGCGGTACGTCCACCCGGCCTCCCGCATGCCCACTATACGCCCTCGCTCAAAGTCCGTCAACTGCACATACGGTTCACGTCCACGCTGTCGCGGCATGCTACCAGTGTTAAAGACTGCGATGGAGCTCCGTATGCCACGGCAAACTGGCTGTCACTGACGGCGGCGGTGCACAAATGCTGCGCAGCTAGCGCCATTCGACGGCCAACACCGCGGTTCCTGGTGTGTCCGCTGTGCCGTGCGTGTGATCATTGCTTGTACAGCCCTCTCGCAGTGTCCGGAGCAAGTATGGTGGGTCTGACACACCGGTGTCAATGTGTTCTTTTTTCAATTTCCAGGTGTGTATGTAAAAGAGAAAATAAGAAAAACACAAAATTTAATAAAAAGATGCCACTGAGAGTACTGGGAAACATTCATTGCTAATGTTGAACATTTCACAGAAGACAGATTTTTTTTTATATGTTTGATACTGCCCACCACGAATTTCTCTCATGTAGCAGTCTTATCATCTCAGAGTAGCCTACGTCCTCATGTATCTGCTGGGTGTATTCCAGTCTCTGTCTTCACCTACAGTTTTCCCTCTATAACTCCCTCTAATGTCATGGAAATTATTCCTTGATGTCCTGAAAGACGTCCTATAATTCTGTCCCTTCTTCTTGTCAGTGTATTTCGTATGTTCCTTTCCTCGTTGATTCAGCGGATAACCTCATTCCTTATTTTATCATTCCACCTAATTTTCAACATTTTCTGTAGCATCACATCTCAGATATTTCGATTCTCCCCTTTTCCAGTTTTCCCACAATCCATGTTTTATTACTATACAATGTAGCGCACCAAACGTGCGTTCTCAGAAATTTCTTCCTCACATTAAGGCTTTTGTTTGATACTGCTAGACCTCTCTTGGCCAGAAATGCACTTTTTGCCAATGCTGCTCTACTTTTTATGTCCTGTTTTCTCTGTCCATCATGGGTTCCTTTGCTGCCTAGGTAACAGAATTTCTTAACTTCATTTACTTCGTGCTCACTAATTTTGATGTTAAGTTTCTAGCTGTTGTCATTTCTGCTACTTCCCATTATTTTCGTGTTTTTTGGATTTCCTCTCAGTCAATTTTCTGCACTCATTACAATGTTGAATCCACTCAGCAGCTCCTGCAATTCTTCTTCACTTTCACTGAGGATAGCAATGTCATCAGTGAATCTTGTCACTGATATCCTTTCACCTTGTATTTCACTCATGCTCCTGAAACTTTCTTTTATTTCCGTCATTGCTTCTTCAATGTACAGATTGAACAGTAGATGGTAAGGACTACATCCCTGTCTTACATCCTTTTCAGTCCGACCACTTCATCTTGACCTTCCACTCTTAATGGTTCCCTCTTGGTTCTTGTACATATTGTATATTACCAGTCTTTACCTATAGCTTACCCCAAATATTTCTCACAATTTACATTGTCGAATGCTTTTTCCAGATCTACAAATCTTATGAACTTGTCTTAATTTTTCTTCAATTTCGCTTGCATTATTAACCGCAACGTCAGAACCGTCTCTCTGGCGCTTTTACTTTGCGTAAAGCCAAACTGATCGTCATCTAACACATCCTCAATTTTCTTTACCATTCTTCTGTATGATACTTTAGTCAGCAAGTTGGATGCATGAATTGTTAAGCTGACTGTGTCAGAATACTCGCACTTGTCGGCTCTTGCTTTCTTCGCAATTGTGTGGATGACGTTCTCCAGGAAGTCTGCTGGCATATCTCCAGTCTCTCATACCACCACCGTGAATAGTCGTTTGCTTCCACTTCGTCCAATGATTTTAGAAATTCCGATGGAATGTCAGCCTTTCCTTTTTACCTTATTTGATTTTAATTCTTCGACAACTCTTTTAAATTATGATTTTAATACTGGATCGCCTATTTCTTCCCTATCGACACCTCTTTCTTCCGCCGTCATGTCATCAGAAAGTATTGCACCTCATATAGGCCCTCAATTTACTCTCCCCACCTACCCGCCCTCTCCCGCGCACAGTCGAATTTCCATCGCACTCTTACTGTTAAGGTGCGTGCTTTTAATTTCACCGAAGGTTGTTTTGACATATCTATATCCTGAATCAGTCCTTCCGACAATCATTTCTTTTTTGATTTCTTCACATTTTTCATGCAGCCCTTTCGCCTTAGGTTCCATGCGCTTCCTATTTATTTCATTCCTGAGTTCATTCCCAAGTGAACTGCATTTCTATATCCCTTCATTTCCCTGAAGATTTTTGTACTTTCTTCTTTTGGCGATGACCTGAAGTATTTCCTCTGCTATCCATGGATTCTTAGCGGTTACTTTTCTTGTAGCTATGTTTTTATTTGGAACTTCTCTTATTGCACTTTTCAGAAACATCCATTCCTCTTCAGCTGAACTGCCGATTGATCTGTTCACTATCGCAGTATCTACAGCTCCAGAGAACTTCAGGAACTTCTCTTCATTCCTTAGTTCCTCCGTATCCTACTTCTTGATAACTAGTTTCTTAAACTTCAGTCTACTCTTCACCATTACTGAATTGTGACCTGAGTTTATATATTATGTGATCAAAAGTATCCGGTCACCCTCAAAAACATACGTTTTTCATATTAGGTGCATTGTGCTGCCACATACTGCCAGGTACTCCATATCAGCGACCTCAGTTGTCATTAAAAATCGTGAGAGACCAGAATGGGGCCCTCTGCGGAACTCGCTGACTTCGAACGTGGTCAGGCGATTCGGTGTCACTAGCGTCATACCTCTGTACGCGAGATTTCCACACTCCTAACCACCCCTAGGTCCACTGTTTGATAGTGAAGTGGAAACGTGAAGGGACGATTACAGCACAAAAGCGTACTGGCCTACCTCGTCTGTTGACTGACAGAGACCGCCGACAGTTGAAGAGGGTCGTTATCTGTAATAGGCAGACATCTATCCAGAACATCACACCGTAATTCCAAACTGCATCAGTATCCACTGTAAGTATTATGACTGTTAGGCAGGAGGTGAGAAAACTTGGATTTCAAGGTCGAGCGGCTGCTCTCAAGCCATACATCACGCCTGTAAATACCGAAAGACGCCTTGCTTGGTGTAAGGAGCGTAAACATTGGACAATTGAACAATGGACAAACGTTGTGTAAAGTAACGAATCACGGTACTCAGTGTGGCGATCCGACGGCAGGGTGTAGGTATGGCGAATGCCCGGTGAACGTCATCTGCCAGTGTGTGTAGTGCCAGCAGTAAAATTCGGAGGCAGTGGTGTTTTGGTTTCGTCGTATTTTTCATGGAGGGGGCTTGCACCATTTGTTATTTTGCGTGGCACTATCACAGCACAGGCCTACATTGATGTTTTAAGCACTGTTGAAGAGCAATTCGAGGATTGCGATTGCATCTTTCAACACGATCGAGCACCTGTTCATTATGCATGGCCTGTGGCGGAGTTATTACACGACAATAACGTCTCTGTAATGGACTGGCCTGCACCGACTCCTGACCTGAATCCTACAGAACACCTACGGGATGCTTTGGAATGCCGACTTCGTGCCGGGCCTCACCGACCGACACCGGTACCTCTGCTCAGTGCAGCAATCCCTGAATAATAAGCTCTCATTCCCCAATAAACCTTCCAGCACCTGATTGAACGAATGCGTGCGAGAGTGGAAGCTGTCATCAAGGCTAAGGGTGAGCCAACATCATATTGAATTACAGCATTACCGATGTAGGGCGCCACGAACTTGTAAGTCACTTTCAGCCAGGTGTCCGGATACTTTTGATCACATAGTGTATCTGCTCCTGGGTACACGTTCCAATCCAATATCTGATTTCGGAATCTCTACCAGACCATGATTTTATTTAACTGGAATCTTCCAATATCTTCCAGCCTTTCTCAAGTACACCTCCTCTTCTTGTGATTCTTCAACAGGGTTGTCGCTATTTCCAGCTGAAATTTATTGCAGAACTCAGTTAGCCCTTCTCCTCTCAAAGCCCATATTCTCTTGAAACCTTGTCTTCTACTCCTTCCACACAACCGCATTCCAATCCCCATGACAGATTTTCATCTCCCTTTTGATCTTCCTTTCCCGTTCAATATCCTCATATACTTTGTCTGTCTTCATCTTCTGCTTGAGATGTCGGCATGTATAGCAGAACTATTGTTATCCGTGTTGGTCTGCTGTTGATTATGATGAGAGCAAACCTATCGCTGGTCTTTTCACAGTAACACACTTTCAGCGCCACCTTCCTATTCATAACGAATCGCACTCATGCTATACCATTTCCTGCTGCAGTTGCCATTACACTACACTCGTCTTAAGTCATAATATAGCGTTTAATCTTATGAAACATATGAATAAAACGGAAAAAGATACTTCAAATATTGATACAATAACAGAAAATAAGTGGATGCAACAGAAATTTATGGTATGATGAAGGTAGTGAAGAAAGTTAAATAAACACATAAAGGAATTAAAAAGTACCCCTAAATGTAAAGAAAAATAGAAAAGCTACTGACCTAAATGGTTTTATGCTGAATCAATCAAATACAGATGAATCATTTCACAATTTTGTTTCCTCTATTTTTTAAAAATAGATCCTTCAAGAACTGTTTCGTACCTGGAGATCGTAACACAGCTAAAGCCATTTCTATGTTTTACCCTCCCTTTGCAAAGCTTTCCGACCCGTTTATTTTACAACGCTGGGTGTTTCGACTACCTCTAAAGAATTTTATGATTTAGTGTGATATTTATTTTTAGATTTTTTTATATTCAATGAATAGCTCTATTTAGCATCGAAATACAAAATGTGAAACAATTAAAACTATTTAATCTGAACGCATATATGCAAAGTAGAATAAATTTTACACCATTCACATGAAAAATTCACTATTGGACACGTGTCGAATTATAAACTTATACATTTTGGCAGCCATTGCAGTAAACTGGTACTTTGTCTCAAAATAACAAATAACTCTTTTGAACTGTTCAAGTAGTTTTTGGACAACGTACACTTTACAGTAACATTTTTATCTCTGTGTATATGAAAAATAAGTTCCTTGCATTTTCCACAAAAGAATCTTGTTTGCCGATCTTCTGTTCTCTCGCAATCTTAGCATCGCTGTAGTGTTGGTAACTTGGAACACTGGGACTGGATCATTACTGTCGGAATTTCAAAACCAGATGCTTTGAATGCATCTCGTACATCTTTATGAATATCATTGACATTTCTATCTCTTTCGTTCATGTTGCCTTTGCTGACTCCAAATGCCGACTTCTCCTGCCACTCAGGAAATATTTGTTTGTACAGAACATATGCATTCAGCGTTCCAGTATCTACCACCTCCGCGAAAAGTCGTTGTGGCCACCGACTGGTTCCTCTAACATAGTTGTATTCCCTTGTCCTTTTGTCTCTATTATCAACGACACCTTTAGTTTTGTTCTAAGGGAGAGTAATTTCAGATTTGTTTTTACTTTCTCCACCACTCATTTGCCTCTCAGATACTGAGTAGCGAGTGAGATTACTGACCTACCCCTTTCCCGAACATAGGAAATTACAGTCAAGTCACTTATGAAACTAAACATTGAAAAATAAACTTCTTCCTTTTCGTCTGACAAAAATTCCGTCGCAATTTCTTTCTTATTGGAACGCAGGGAACCAACCAGCGTCGTGTTTCATTTTAGTAGTCAGCAGCCAATGGCAAACTCGTGAAAAATTATCAGTTGTCACACCACGACCATTATTTAGAAATGGTCCCGTCAGATACAATACAACTCTTCGTCCATGATTCATGTCTCGAGTGTTGTCCATCATCCCTGTGTAAACTTCGAGCCTTAGTAAGATGCCTTCATATCACCACAAACCCAAATTTTAATGCCGTACTTGCCAGGCTTAATCTTCATACAAACGTTAAAAGGGCATTTTCCTCTGTATGTTGTCGGTCATCCATCAAGAGTAATGTGTTAATAAGATAGAATTTCTTAAGTTAGACTGAAATTTGTCAAACGCTATCGTGATGGTTTGTAGATTGTCCTTGGTTTCTTAATTCTTTGCAGTCTTGCATTTCTGTTGTCAAATTGCAGGAATTACGATATGGTCAAAAATCTACTTTTGACATGGTAGCGGAAAAGAAAGACTGTCGGAAAGCTACGTTAACTCTCCACAGATCTCAAGTACTTCTGCGATGTCTGTGAGTTCGACTAACTGCTGTAAGAATTCCTAATGCAGCATATGCATGAGCTCGATTTACATATCAGTATGTCTTTTTGCTGGACAAATGAACTGTAGTCTACATATAAATTACTCTTTTCGCTTTCCTTTCCATTTCCTCGTTAGCAATGTTCACTATTTCTGGTGAAATAATTAAAAATATTAACTTTGTTATTGTTCTGATTGTTCTCCTATCATTTGTTGATCCAAGCGTTATGTTCAAAATGTGAAGTCTGCGCCTCCCATCATCTGGTGGTACACTGGAAAATTCTAGACGTTCCTAGAAACAAAAGCGTCTCCAGTGCATTCTTTTACTTCCTTCACTTGCTCACATGAAAGTGTATTACCTCCTCACATTTCATCGTCTGGTGCTGTGATATAGTCTTTCTTGAGAGGTTCCATGTATTCATTCAATTCGTAATCAATGTCCCATTCATTTTCATTATCACTGACATGGAAATTATCTAGAATTTCCAATCTATCCTCTCTAGAAAGTCCTTTGGGCATTTTAGTCGCAGATGAAATTGGGAGTCATGTACTTTCAGCTCAACAGTGAATGTCTAATTCATTTCAACAATAGTAACCCTAAACAACATAAAACAATAAATGTTATTTGAGATAAACAACGGATGTGTGGTAAAACTCAACAACGAAGATGAGTGGGAGAAATGTTTCGTTAAACCTTTATTTTTAACAACAAGAAAATTTTCTTGTAATCGGTAAGTGCTAAATGCGTTTCTAAGCCAAATTCCCGTTTTTTTAGTAACTTGTCGTATTATAAATCTATTATCAATGCATGAGCATCCCTTCCTGAAGCCTGATTGACTTCACAAATTATTGTATCAGCGATGGTTTGCAATCGTTGATTAAGAACGTCCACGTAAAATTTTGATACCATGCATTCAGCAAGCTTATTCGATTTCCTGTCATTTCTATTGCCTTTTTAACTCTCACTTTACCAAGTGGAGTATTCTAAATACCGCTGGCTTTTTTCCCTACAATACTTCTATCCGAAGAGCTACCTGCTTGTGGTTTCATGACTTTGCCCTAAAATAATAGACATTGTATTCATATTCGTGACTGACAGAATTTTTCTGTTTTTATAGTTATTATTGATGAGATATATCGGTGGGGTTGTTATGAAATAAGATAAAAAAGACGCCTTTTGTAGAAAATATACTCCTATACACCTTATAAATACATATGTGTGGTGTCCGTCCTTTCGGACATGTCCAGAAGAACAGATACCGCATAAATATAATTACGGCAATGACGGCCACACTAAGCTCGAACTCTTACGGGAATCGATGAGATGTCGTGAGTAATGAGGTTAATGAGGAGGAGCACTACATAAACAGTGTGCGGTATAAGTTGAAAAACTGGATCTCATGGGATGCGTGCTAGTGTAGTCCATGTGATTGTGGTGACGACTGTGTCCGGCGTAGTGGTCAGTGCATCTACCTAGAAAGCAGGAGATCCGGGTTCGTAGCCCAGTCTGGCATAATTTCCACCTTGCCACATTCATATGTAGCTAATTTCTTTAATTATTTTGTACATTTACCTTATTAATTTCATAAAGAGTCTAGAAACAAATACGAAAGTTCGACTGCAAGAGCTAACAAGTGCGAGGACAATCGGACAATCAGCTTAACAGCTCATGCATCCAAGTTCCTGACGAGAATAACATAATGAAGAATGGAGAAGAAAACTGAGAAGGTATTAGGTGACAATCAGTTTGGCTTTTGGAAAGGTAAGTAGTGATAAGTTTAGAATCAAAATTTCTGATGAAATTTTAGCAAACGAAGGCGTTCAACAAGGTTGTAGACTACTGCCACCTCATTTAATTTATATATTGACGATCTAGTTATGAAGCGGAAAGAAGAAATACAGCTAAGAATAAACATAGCCTCTAGCATACCATTGAATACTCTATTACGTGGTAAAGCAGATAATTATACAGGAAATGGAAGATATGAAACTTTCTGGCAGGCTAAAACTATGTGCCAGACCGAGACTCGAACTCGGGACCTTACGTTAATTTATAAAGATCAGTGTATAGATTGAGCCAAAGCGCAGTATGTTACAATTCAACTATATGTGCAAAAAAAGATAAAGATAATGGTTTACAGGAGGAAGAAAAAAGCCAGATCGTTAACAATAATAAATGAGAAAACTTTAGAACTAATATCCTACTTCACTTATCTGGGATGTGCTGTTAGTTATTATTATGAGAAAGACATTGAGAACGTTAGTAAGTTTCAAGCTATCTGCGGAACAATCGAAAGAACTTCGAAAAGAAAAACAAGAAAGGAAACACAAATTAAATTCCATAAATTCATGGTTTATTACATTTTTGTATATGGTTCCGAAACAAGGAAAATCGTAAAAAGGAAGAGAAAACTCACATATACAAGGCAGAAGACATGAAGTTCATGAAATATGTAAGAGGCAGTAGTAAAATGCATAAAATAAGGGACGAAATAGTAAGATCAGATTTAAAAATCTCTTCAGTTAACGTTGGTTGAATGATACAAAATAGTTTTGCAAGAAAAATAATGAATTGTTGACCAACTGGAAAAAGACACATTGCCGATGTGCAGGCCAGGTTTACGTACGAATTTAAACAATCTATATGGAAAAATCTGACTATGAAAGGGGAATACAAAACATTGGCATTTATAGTAAACAGCCATTGAAACTAGTCACATGTTGGAGTACTGGCCGAAATCAGTAGAATGGAGAACGTTTATTATATTAAGGGATACACTAAAAATGTGTTTATTAAGCTCTGTTCCCATTTGGATTGGCTTAAAAAGGACGGTTATATTCTAAGTGTGGCGAGCTGATTGTTGTGCACCTAGCAACAGAACGGCCATTTGCCGAGTTTAAAACTGATGGAATAACTACATTTAATGGCCACTCCTTTGCAAAAATTGTAAACTTAAAGATCTATACAGAAATCCTGCAACAATGTGGAGCAGAAGAGTTGCCATCATACACACAGGAGGACGTTGAACGCTTTAACAGCAGCGTCATGGAGGAGATAAGAGGAAAAATTAAAATCCCCGAATGCTCTCGCCTAGAAGAACTGCAGTAAGGAACAGAGCTAATAGTTAAAGCCATAAAACAAGTATTTTACAGGAAGAAAATTAGATATGTACTAGAATTCGAGAATATACCTTCTCTGTATTTATCAAATTACTGGTTGGAGAAAGAAATAGATGTGGATTTAAGTTATAGATTAAAAATTAAATTGAACATTATTAAAGCTACACCTAACAAAAATAAGGAAAGAGTTGTTTTCTGTGTGTAAATGTATATGTAAAAGTTAATAAATATTTTGTAAGAGGATATTTATCTGTCTTATTCGCTAACCTACAAAAAATCTTAAGACATTTCCTACATACATCGATCTATGTGCCTGTATTTTGGATGCAGAAGTGAGCAGTTGGGTAACCTTGAAAAGTAGTTGAAGCCAGGTAGTTGAAAGCATAGCGAACCACTTTTCTTACCTATATGATTAGTAGAGGATGCATTGTCCTCATGGAATTTAAACTTTCTGCCAGGGGCGCATGGCAGCATGTCATAGCATTTTCCCACCAGAGAGGTTAACTAATTGATCTATTTAATTAAGCAGTCAAACAAATTTATTAGAGTGAGAGAGGGGCCTATTCCAATAACTCAGACCAGGAAGTGTGCCTGTAGCAACAAGGGGTCAGGGGGAGGGGGAGGGGGAGATGGAGGGGGAGGGGGTGGGGGTGGGGGGACAATAGGTTAAGTGTTTGTCAAGAAAAAGGAAATGGGGCTGACATGGAAAAGCACTTAACAGAACAATAGGTTAACTCAGACCTGAAAGTGTACCTGTAGCAGCGAGAGGGGAGGGAATTGGAGGACAGGGAAGGGGTGGGGCGCAATAGGTTAATTACAGCGATATGGAAAGGCACTTAGCAGAACAATAGGTTAAGTGCCTGTCAATGAAAGGAGAACAATAGGCTGACATGGAAAAGTGCTTAACAGGTTTGCCCCTGAATGCATAACTGCCCCTGATGTAGGCAACCCGCACTAACAAATTGCTCCAGAAACCGCCTTGTTCCACTACTACATATATACAAAGCCACAGCACTCAACAGAGTGTATTTCTGATACTTCGTTCATTGCCAGATATTGTAAGATTTAATTGTGAGTATAATGATAGAAGATACATGTGAGGGGTTTTCTAGAATGTGTTCATGTATGCAAAGTCTGTGGTGGTATTGATTCCCATGTTAATGGTAGCAGTCTTCTGAAAGCAGAGGCCTGTTGGAGTGTAGGAATGTATCACAGTTAACTTTACCATCTTCTAGACGACCTAATAGCGAACTAATACTTACTATGTGCTGGGCAGCTTTCATGATCAAGTGTAACTTTGAGAAGATGGTGCATTTGTGGTGGAACGTTATTCCTTCCCATGTATATTGTTTGGTCGACTGCTTCTGCACATTTGGTGCCTTTCTTTAGTTGAGGGAATATCGATTGTGTATTGGACACACATTTGCCTGTTCTCTAGACGTGGGAAAGACCCTAGTTGGTTTGTAAACAATATTGATCATCTCGAATCTGTTACATCACCGACTTCGGTAATCGAGAGTGCAAATATCAGTTTACTCTATTTGTTTCTAGTTAGTCAATGGTTTACAGCACGCTGCACCCCGCTAAAGTTTGGCGTTTGTGGAGAAATAATTTACAGTCTATATCTCATGCATTATGTTGTGATAGCGATCGGGAGGCTATTGCGGTGTGCTGGATAAAGAGAAGTACTGCAAAAATTGTATAATATTATGGTGAAAATATTGTTGTTCTTTTAATCGACAGGTCTGGAGATATCTGTAGAAATGTGAGCAAGAATGCGGAAACAGTAACGCGTTTGTGCCTGGGGGAAACTAGTCTGTCTTTGCACATCAGTTTTGAGAGAGTGACTTCGGTTCACTGATGATTTGGTATGGTGGGGGATATGAATTGCATGTTTACTATATCGAGACAGTACTCTGTAATATATTCCCTGATAGGAGATCGGTTTGACGCGCCAATATTCTTGCGAATATCGTATGTATTTGATGACCTGCAGATAACTTTGCAATGTTCAGTTGTCGGTGCAAAATGGAGATCAGTGTAAAATAGTTTATTAGCACTGAGTGTAGCGTCTGTAGAAAGAAAGAACAGGTTGGAGGTGTATAGATTGAGGGAACTATCGGTGCAATTTAGCAATCTTTGCAAAATAGCAACAGAAAGCCCCAGAAAGAAAATGCTCGATTGATTGTGGTGGGACGTAGGAGCGGTGAGAACATTTGTATATGTTGAGAGCAGGAAGACTATCACGTTATGTCAGGGAGGAAGACTGGATTCGGCGATATTTTGGTAAACAGGTTCTGCTAGGGCAGGAATTTTGGCGCATACAAGCTGAGACAACAATACAGCGAGTGTTAACTGTTTCTGGGGCACTATAAAGTCAGATAGAGCTGGACTTGACTGATATTTTTTTTCACAAAGCCATGTGACGCAAGAATAACATTGAGAATGTTTTAGATGGCGATGTGTCAGTCAAACTGGGGCGGGTACGTGCAGCTGAATGCGTGTGTCAACATGCTCTGTGCTATTCTGCCTTCAATGGTAAGGACAAGTGAGCCTGGAGATGCCTCGAGTATGGGAGTAGCGTGAACGTACTTTGGAACGCTATGTCAGTATAACGGTGACTATATAGAGGCATGCAATTTTCACTGGTGTTCGACGACGCCGGCTCGGGGACTGTGGCGGAGCGTGTGGAATCCGAGCTACGGCTGCCTCACTTCGCGGGTGTTGTGGTGTGTGGCCCTAAATGGAGGTCTGTGAATGCTGTGACAGCTGACGGCCACGTCAACCATACGTGCGATCACATCATCATCGGTGTCTAGCGGATAGGAATTTCTCAGGTGTTGCGCGTAACTGGGGGTGCCGCCTCCTCATGCTTGTGGAAGCTGAGCAGAGGCCTGTGCGCGGTTTGACGTCTGACTGATGCGTCACTTATCACTACCTCCTGTGTACTCTACTGGACAGGGGGTGGTGGACTGTGCTTGCGCGCGTTGATTGCATTATTTTGTGAATGGCTCTGTAGGCCGTGCTATGTGCTATTTGGACAGTTTATGAGTAGTGAGCGTGTCTACACATCGGTGTGAATAATTATTTAGGAGTAGTTTGCTATTGTGTAATAAAATTACGATTTGGTTGCGTGTCTGTGGGCTGTGCAACATGGCCCCAGGCACATTCGGGTGGATCTTTTGTATCACTGTGATAGATATACTCTATCGTTAAATAAGTTGTTTCAAAATAAACAGAGTGCAGTCAATCCTTATTCTCCCCAGCAGCCCAGAGCAGACTGAGTCGTTTTGTCACCATTTTCCCTAACCATCTTGGTTTACGTCAGGAAACGGACGACAGCATCCTCTGCTGGTGATACTGAGTACTGGACCTCATGGAGAACACACTGTTTGCCACCATCATGGATAACTGTACTTGGTGTCACGGTGGCGTCCTCTGGTGGCAACGAAATGTACTAAGCCAGTTGGGGTCTGGAGCTCATCGTGAATCCACTAGGTGGCGCCATCTTAGATTATGGTACCTGCGTCATCACCTGACGTCACTACAGCACCCTCTAGTGGCATCGATATGAACTAAGTCAGTTGGGCTATGGACTCAGTGGCGAATACAATTGGTGGTGGTGCTGCCTCTAATTGTTTAGATAAAGGCTGGTGTATGATTTCGACAGTTGACGATTAGCAAGCAGAGTCTTTTAGTAGGATTATTATTTTGAGAATTTAATAGTTGTTTAATTATCTGGACGTAAATGTATTGCATTATTTGTGAGTGGTTCGCATGTGTGCAGGTTGTGCAGTGTGTTATTTTTGACGGTTTACAATTAGCAAGAGTGTGTATAGAGCCTTATAGATGAGTTATGTAGGAGTAGTTTGCAGGTCTGTATGCTGTGGGGCATGTCAGAGCGTGTGTTCTGTGATACATATACTCCATCCATAAATAAATTGCTCCCAAATAAATAAGGTACACTCCTTCCTCTCTCCATCGGCTTAGTTCAGGCTGAGTCCTTTTACCAGCAACCTCTAGGAAGAGGTTGTACCCTGGAGGCTTAGGTTAGTGGCGGTGAGCTTTGTTTGCAACAATTTTCTTAGGTTGGTAGTGAAAGCCCAAGTGACCTTTCTTTACTGCCAGAATTCAAACTCGGCGCCGGTTTCTAGGAAGAGGTGACGGTCTGTACCTTGAAAAATAGTTGAAACTACGTAGTTGAAAGTACAGTGAACGCCTTTTCCTACCTATAAGTCGAATCACGTGACTAATGCAGTAGCAAATAGGAGTGCATCATTCTAGGGGTGGGGAGTGCTAGGTCACGAATAAACATCGCGCTGATAGTGGGAAAATGTGGAACTTCTCATTTGATCATTGAATATTGAAATTGTAAATTGAATTATTGAATATGATTAAAATTGAAATGGAATTAAGTACTTAGATAATTGGTAGCTTAGATGTGCAATATGGGTGTTAGTTTAGTTAGCATATTTACAGAAGACCATGTCCGGCGTATGTGTGGAGGTGGTGGCCGAGGGTGTGTGACGTAAGCGGTCGAGCGCCCATGGGCCGGTGGCGCGGAGCGCGAGAGAGAGTAGACGATCTTGTGTCATGTTACTTAACGGTAGCGCCCTCTGGTGGGCACGATATGAACTAAGTCAGTTGGGCTACGGAGCCCGCGGTGAACACAGTGGATGCCGTCATCTTGAATACCGGTACTTGCGTCATGATCTGACATCAGGAGAGCGCCCTCTGGTGCCACCGATATGAACTAAGTCAGTTGGGCTCTAGAGCTCACGGTGAACACACTGGGTGCAGCCATCTTTAATGACGGTACTTGCGTCATCAGCTGACTTCAGGAGAGCGGCCTCTGGTGGCACCGATATGAACTAAGCCAGTTGCAGTCCAGATCCAGTGGAGGCCACACATGCTTGAAATTGGTTAAATAATAAAGACAAGTCATTTTTTCCAGCCATTTTCTTTGCTTAGTACAGATAGGCGGGGTGTGACACATTATCATGTTGGAATTTGAACTTCCTGTCATTTTTCTGGGGGAGGTGGGCGTGGCCAAAATTCAAACTTCCCTCCAAAATCCACCATCTTGGATGACGTCACAGGGGGTTGTATGTGACGTCACAGCCGCCATCTTGGATGACGTCATCGCCGCCGTCTTGGATAACGGTACTTTTTCGCCGAATCCGCCTTGTCCCAATACTAGCAAGGCCAGCAGTCTTCACCACTTCCGCCAGCCTTCTGTAGGAACTGGAGATATCCTCAGAATCGAAGCGACCTGCGTCACTGGTGCTGATATGAGCAACAACTTACAGACCAATTCACCACACCCTCCACACCTCCCAGGCAGACATACCGAGTGCACATTGGAATTCTGTCCAGCCTGGACGCTATTTCCGTAGGGGGCTCCACATCGCGGCTAATATTGGAGCTCTCGATAACGAGTAAACCCTCGGACCTCACTGAGGAGGCGGCCACCTCTCTATGCACAGAGTAAATGGGTGAGGCCAGCAGGTCAGTCTCCTGATTGATTCTTAGTCACGAACGACGCGATTGCCTTACAGACCCGACACTCACCCTGCAGTGAATGCCGATCCCCCGAGTCAGGTACGATGGACGGTGCCTCGACATCAGAACCCATGGGCGAAACAAGCGACAAGTGCCAGTTTCTCCGCTGCCGCCACTCCTCGATGCAGCAGCCTGCAGACGGCTGACCCTGGCCATAAGTGTCTTCATCTCTTCGCGAACTGCGGCCTGCTCCTCCTGCGACCGCACACAGCACGCACACGTCCTATCCACCCTACTGCCACTAGTTTGAGAATGAAACTGTGGAAACAAAAAGGAAAAGCTAAATATGTGACTGGCTAGTCTCCTGGTGCTTCGTGACAGCGGAGGCTGGCAGCTGACTGACCTGTAGTCAGCGGTTAATGGCCGTTCAAAACAAACAAACAAATAAGTAACTACTGTACTACAGACTGTGCGAATGTAAACGTTACCTTTACTAACACACTATACTACGGGTCTAAAAATACAAAAATAATCAACGGATTTAAGAATCAAACTTTGCAAGTACACAAAAACATGCAAAGAATTTAGAATTAAACTACGAACACAAACAGAGACGGTAAATGTGCGACTTGTCAGTCTCCTGGTTTGTCACTAACGAAGGCTGATGGCTAACTGATCAGATCGAAGGATACACAGCAGTGTCAGAGGCTAACAGATGATCTCTCTGTCCCGTATCTGATTCGGTTCAGTTCGCTACAGGTGAAGCCCTAGAGTCTGATAATTGGCTTTTCGACTCGCAAGAAATCATTGCGATTTCCAGGCAGTCACAGGACTGAAACCGCTCATAGCGGTTCTCCAAACTGATTGATGAATTTCGATCGTATTGTAGAACCTTGGTGAATGCTGTCATATTTGTGGAGAGACGATTCTTCTGTATTCTTGTCCATAACCTAGCCTGAGCGTGCACTGCCACGTTATTATAACAGGATATTATCAAATCATGCAAGAAGTCTCACACTGCTCATTTACAACAGAAAATAAATCTCTTTCTGCCTCCATCACTATTTACGCAGTGAGACAGAGGCTCAATAATATCTACTAGCTGGTATCAATAAAAGTGGTGTTAGCAATATTTCTCTGTCTAGCGTTCTCTGTAACTACATTTAATAAGACTTTTGGAATCTTCTTTATACTTGTTTCAAAATGGCATTATGATTCGAATAGTTCAACTCTGCAGAACTGCACGAGCTTGAGAGTTATGATGCAATACCGCGCCTTCCACAAACTCCTTTATTGCCAGAGACAGGCTATAAATGTAGCGTCTACGTCAGAACTAAGCCCTAGCTGACGTAGGCCTCCCACTTGAGCTGCAGAAGTTCCTGCGGAGACACTGTGGCGTGGGAAGGGCCTTTTCATGTAATTTCATCCCTCCTCAGCATTGGCGAAGACGCACTTTATTCATAATTATTTCTGATAACTTTTAATGATTCTATGGGAATTGCTAGTTAGAAATTAGCATTTACGATCGTGGTTAGCGAACGTCGTAGAAAATAATTGGTGGAGTGATCTTCCGCCATTAAAAACTTGCTCAACATCTTTCATGAAACGATTAAACATACGGAGGAAGTCCATCATTAGAACCGTCCAACAAGAATTCGAACCACATTGCTCTTGAACCTGCAGTGAATAACACAGCAACTCCACTGTTTTGTGTCGCCAAAAAGAATGTTAGTCTCTATAGTCTCCTTCTAGCCTGCACTCCTATACCAGACAAAGTCCTTGAAGGTTTGTTAGCTGCTGCCTTAGTGCAAGCTGTTCATGAGGAGACATGAGTAACTTGTAATGTCTCGACTAAAATCAATATTTCATAAAAATCTAATTTTTGTGTGGTAGGATGTTTTCACGTGTTTCAGAATGTGTAACTAAAAATTTGTTGCACTGGAGAGCTTTATTTGTAGTGGTGCTACATTAAGACTGTTGCAATAGGATGAATATCGCTGGTACACGAATCTTTTAGCGGCCACTTACACAATAATAACTATAATTTACTGCAGACAAGGATGTAATCTTTCGCCCAACTTTTCAATCGAAGAAGCAATGATGGAAATAAAAGAAAGGTTCAGGAGTGGAATTAAAATTCAAGGTAAAAGGATATCAGTGATATGATTCACTGATGACATTGCTATCCTTAGTGAAAGTGAAGACGAATTACATGATTTGCTGAATGGTATGAGCAATCTAATGTGTACAGAATATGGATTGAAAGTACATCGGAGAAAGACGAAAGTAATGAGAAGTAGCAGAAATGAGCACAGCGAGAAACTTAGCATCAGGAAGTTAAGGAATTCTGCTACCTGGGCAGCAAAATAAACAATGACGGGCGGAGAAAGAACATCAGAAGCAGAGTAGCCCTGGCAAAAAGGGCATTTCTGGCCGAGAGAAGTCTACTAGTAACATACATAGGCCTTAATTTGGGAAGAAATTTCTGAGAATGTACGTCTGAAACACAGCATTGTATGGTAGTGAAACATAGACTGTGGGAAAACCGGAACAGAAGAGAATCGAAGCATTTGAGATGTGGGCGCAGGATTAGCCGAGCGGTCTGAGGCGCTGCAGCCATGGACTGTGCGGTTGGTCCGGGCGGAGGTTCGAGTCCTCCCTCAGGCATGGGTGTGTGTGTTTGTCCTTAGGATAATTTAGGTTAATTAGTGTGTAAGCTTATGGACTGATGACCTTAGCAGTTAAGTCCCATAAGATTTCACACACATTTGAACATTTTTTGAGATGTGGTGCTACAGACGAATATTGAAAATTAGGTGGACTGATAAGGTAAGCAATGAGAAGGTTCTCCGCAGAATCGGAGATGGAAGGATTATGTGAAAAACACTGACAAGGAGAAGGGACAGGATGGTAGGACATCTTTTAAGGCACCAGGGAATGACTTCCATGGTACTAGAGGGAACTGTAGAAGGCAAAAACTGTAGAGGAAGACAGGTTGGAATACATAGAGCAAAAAACTGAGAACGTAGGTTGCAAATGCTACTCTGAGATAAAGGGATTGGCAAGAGAGGAATTCGTGGCGGGTCGCATCGAATCAGTCAGAAGACTGATGACCCCCCCAAAAAATTGCACTCTATATAAACTACAAAGGCGCTTGATGATAATAGTGAGAGAAATACAATAGAATGGCAGCTAGTGTGCGACACCTAACATGGCAGGTTAAGTGACGAACGATGCAGCACTGTTTATGCGTTTCACAGGTTTCAGTCGGCGCCGACAACCTTCCACCCTTGTCGGAAAATAAAATAAACAAATTCATGTTTGTGGAACGAGGAGGAACACCAGACGCAGCGAACCTATGAGAGAACGCCTGAAATGTTAATGTAAGTCCTGTTGGAAAATTCATTGTTCGCGTTAAGATTACTGCCAGATCTTCTTCTTCTTCTCTTTTTTTCTTTTTTTTCGTCAATATAAATTTCTAGATCCTCAGGCACGTCAAGGAACCGCCCTTGTTTGCTTACGCAATACAAGTGAGTCACGTTTGTGCGTTGATAAATGCGTACCTAGTGCAATTTTACTTTGTGCAACCAAATGTTCATTGAAGCGCGTTTTTAATGTTCGTCTCGTCTGCCCAACGTAGTTTTTTTTTTTTTTTTTGGCAGTTATCAACCGTTATCTTATAGGCACCGGGGTATAAATACTTATTCTATCCGTGTGAAATGTTATAACGAACCACGTTTCCCAACGTATTTTCCGTTCTCAAGGGAACTTTCACGTTGTATTTACGTCGAGCACCTATCGATTTTATCAGAAGTTGTGCCACGGTATGTTATACTCGCAAAATTACTTCTTTGGTAGTTTAGGTTCATGTCATCTACGCTTTAGTTAACTGTATCCTCGAATAACCATAGAACTGTCGTACCCATTTGTTTCCACAATCTGCTTCAAGACCTCAATCTCCTTATCTACCTCGTCCTTTGTCAAAGGCAGTCTTGCTACCTTACATTACATTGAGTGAAAATAGGCTTCCTTATAACGCTTACGATGGCATGATATTACAGGAGTTATAGTGTCGGTGCATGTAAGTTTTCTAAGGGCGACAAATTTATATTTCCCGTTAACTCTTGAAATGCTTAAGTCAAGGTAACTGAGGATAATATCGTTCCCTTTTTCTGCAATAAACTGTATTTCCACATGCATGGTACACGTGTTGTCAGCCACCTAATTGATGCCTTCCTCATTTCCATGAAATAAAATTACAGCATTATCGACATACCTCTTATAGTAATGGACTCAACTTTGCAGCTAAAGGGTGTTTGTGGAAAATGTTAAATGCTGTAATACCAAGACGGGGTTAGGAGGGTACTTTCTGAAAATATTGCATTCTAATCAGCTTTTTTATATTTTAAAATTTTGTACCAATGTTTATTGCTTTTTATGAATTCTTCTACCTGATTCCAGAAAAGTTTTATATTTTGCATTTAAACTTTACCCAAAAGTTAAGTAATAGTAGTTTATGACATTTGTTGCTATAATGTCATAGTCAATATTTTCAAGTTCACGATCTTATCTACACTTATTTCTTTAATAGTAGTAAATGTTATTTTTACCAATAATGTAATATTCGATATTTTCAGGTTCACTATCTTATCTACACATTATTTCTTTAAAAAATATGCTGTGAGTAAAAGTCAGCAATAATTAAAGAAATTGGCATTTTAAAATTTTTTGTTGCAGTCATAGTGCAGTTGGTAGTACACGTTATTGAAGCTCTCATTTTATTGCTAAGAGTGAGGTAAATGCTGTTTTCATTATCTGGACCCTACTTAAACATCAGTACCTCTTTAAAAAATATGTTGTTAATATAAGTGAATAAACAATTAATGAATTTTGATTTCTTTAGATTTTTTTAGGTTGGGCCAAAACTACCCCAATCCCTCACACCCCCCCACCCCACCCCCACCCACCCCTTGGTAATAGGCGTTATGGATAATGCGTTGGTATTGCTGGGGTTAATTTCCAAGTCACTGAAAAAGATGTCTGCAGTAGCGCCAGCCCGATTGTTACCCATTCCCAGACCCTGAACTTGCTGGTGTATCTTATCATTAAACATGAAAAAAATGAAGGAAAATGTCAGCTCCAGAAACTCTATTACTTCTGCAATTTCACCTAAACTGGCCTTTTTATATCTCAGTAAGTTATTTTTAATCATAAGAATAGTTTTTTTAATCAGTATATTATACAAATTTTTTACATCAACAATAACTAGTACTGTGTCATGAGGTACATCAAGGTCTTCAATTTAGTCAATCATTTCGTAGAGTATTGTCTGAGATAAAAATTTTCACAAAATATTAAATTATGTCGTTGAAAATAATTATTTATTATTTTATTAACGATGAAGTACCATGATAATACGATTAAGGTTCAGTCACATCGGACATACATTGCTGTCGTGAATTTATTTTGAATAAAATATAGGCATGGATATTACAATGACATTGCCCGCAGCGTATCTTCTGGACTCACGATCATATGGGTTGGACCCTAGACAACGGGAACCGTGACCCGGTCAGATGAGTCCCAGTGTCAGTTGGTAAGAGTTGATGGTAAGGTTCGAGTGTAGCGCATACCCCGTGAAACCATGAATTCAAATTCTCAACTACGCACTTTGCAAGCGCTGGTGGCTCCATGATGGAGTGGGCTGAGTTTACATGGAATGGATTCATTTCTCTGACGGAAATGGTTACGTTCAGCTTCCCAAAGAACAATGGAAATTTTATAGACGACAATGAGCCCTGTCACTGGGCCACAATTGTTCGCAGTTGCTTTGAAGAAAATTCTGGACAATTAAGCGAATAATCTGGTCACCCACCTCGCACGACTTTAATCCCATCGACAATTTATGGGACATAACTGAGAGATCAGTTCGTGCACATAATTCTGCATCGGCAACACTTTCGCATTTATGGACGGATATAGAGGCAGTACTTCTCAATATTTTTGCTGGGAACTTCCAACGACTTGTGGAGTCCTTTTCACGTCGACTTACTGCACTACGCCGGGCATAAGGATGTCCGACACGATATTGGTAGGTATCCAATGGCTTTTACCACCTCAGTTTACTTTGCCCAAAGAGATCACTGACCTAAACGCAGTTTTCAAGGAAAATAGATATTTTACTCGACAGATTAAAATGGCACATGATCATTGAAAACCTAGAATCAGGAAGTGGATAAAGATGAGGGAACACCGGCAAAATGTCCGGCCCCGGTAGCTGAGTGGTCAGCGTGACGGAATGTCAATCCTAAGGTCCCGGGTTCGATTCCCGGCTGGGTCGGAGATTTTCTCCGTTCAGGGACTGGGTGCTGTGTTGTCCTAATCATCATCATTTCATCCCCATCGACGCGCAGGTCGCCGAAGTGGCGTCAAATCGAAAGACCTGCACCAGGCGAACGGTCTACCCGATGGGGGGCCTTAGCCACACGATATTTCATTCACCGGCATAATCTGTAGCTTTTCTTCCCTCTGTTGGCAACATTTCGCTTAAAATGGAAAGAATCCATAATTTTCGGGTAAAAGTGGATTTACACCCACGATTTAAGGTTGCCAACTTTCTCGGAACAGTGAAAGTCAATTCGTTATTGCGAAAGGCTGAAATTTACAAAATTCCTTGTCACTGTGGGATGGCTTATATAGGACAAACTACGTGCTCTGTGAAAGAACGCTCCATCGAATGTCAACGTTACACCGAACACCAAAACACCAACGCTGCACTCACCTTTTTGTAATCATGTTTGTCTGTTACTGCCGAAAATTGCATTTCCATCAGACATTCAGTGGAGTATAATGAAACAAAAATTTTTGTCACAGCAACATATTTCTGGGAATCCGTTGTTAATGAACCCATGGAAATACGCATGGCGGAATATCTGATGAACCGTGGCAGCAGCTGCCATCTGGGTAATGCGCGGAATCCTATAATCACCAGTAATTTCTCAAATCAAAGGCGACAGAGTACACCGACGGCCGCGGCGAGCGCTAAAGCATTGGGCGGGTGATTTCCGCAGTTCTATGAGCGATGGTGCTGTCAATGGGTAGTGTGCTCCATCTGTCAACATAACTTTGACCCATGATATATACTGCGGAACAGGTTACGTCCTCGTGGGTCATCGATGGCCGCCTCAGGGTGACTGGCAGGTGTGCAGCAGAAATTTCGTGAAGTTGACGACAACTGGCAGCAAACCTAAAATTTCTTCGACCATTCCATGGTATATTTTCATATTCCATCGTGATGGAATACAGGAACACAGTCCTCCAATGTGCTGAAATTAGAAATAAATGAGTCTCTGTCTGTCTGCATGTTTTACACTTACTTTATTGCACTCTAGATTTCGAGACCATGTTCTATAAATGTATCTAATCTATGTTAGATATACTAGATCGATTACATGTATAAATACAACAAGCGTCTGAGGATGGGACTGTAAGTCCCGAAATCGATAGCGCAATAAAGAAATTGAAAACCATCCTTGCAGCAAGAAGGTAATTTGTTTATAATTCCGACTTCCATGGAACAGGTAAAAACTGTAAGGGAAGAAAACGACTGGAATACATCCAACAGATAACTAAGAACTTAAGAGTGCAAGTGTTGTTCTAAGATGAGGAGCTTGATACAAGATCGGAATTCGCGGCGGGCAGCATCGAACAAGTCAGAAGACTGATGACTCAAGAAATTTAGTCATGAGCTGAAGAATGGTGAAATTACGAGTCGGAGCCTCATCACAGAACATAGATGCTGAACGTTTGCCCGAGCACGGGGTCCCGGGTTCGATTTCCAGCGGCGTCAGGGATTTTCACCTGCCCAGAGATGACTGGGTTTTGTTGTGTCGTCTTCATCATCATCATTCATACCCATTACGGTCGGAGGAAGGCAACGGCAAACCATCACCATTAGGACCTTACCTAATACGGTGGTGCGGGTCTCTCGCATCGTTCCCCTTCGCTCTGTCAAGAAGCATGGGACTTCATTTCCATAAAGGGGACAAGTTGCTACGTACGGCATATACAGAGTGTACGAGGAGGAATGATCAATATTCAGGGTTATGTCAAAAATGATCATTTGAAGCAAAAATTTCGGATGGCTGTATGCCCTGTTCCGAATGATTTCTAAGATAGTACATATTTAATGTACGTTTTATTTATTTTCTGTACTATTCAATAAATTGCCAGGTTTATTCCCATAGAAAGGTTAATAAATATTACAACATACATTTTACAAAGTGAGAATTAAAAATTACGTTTTTTTCGAACATTCACTTCTAAGCATTTACCTAGATGACACATTACAGCTGTCGTAGAGTTCATAGTAAATGTTCAGATATCCACTCTTGGGAGAATATGTTGCACTGCCTCTCTCAGTGCCACTGCACGTACCCTAATGAGGGCAGCTGCGTTCGTGATGCGACCAAGCAGTTCTGCTCGCATATTCATCTTTCGTTTGTACATCTCAGACTCCATCCAACCCGATAATGGCTTTTGACCTGGCGAACTTGGTATTCAGTTAATTGTCCTGGGGGGGGGAGGGGGGGAAATCACAAAGGGAGTCCCACACGGTTCAATTTTGGGTTCACTCCTGTTCCTAATAGGCTTTATATCTCGAAAATTATTAAAAATAGATCATATGTCCGTATGAAGCTTTTTGCTTCAAATGAGCATTCCTGTAATATCTCTCAACATTAACCAATCCTCCTAAGATAGCCTACTTCGCAACGAAGTACAATGGTCGTGCAGGATCAAGTAATTCAGTGCGCACATTGTTGAACATGGGGCTCCGCAACAGACGAACCATGCTTGATCCCACGCTGACATTATGACATTTTCAGTTATAACTGCAGCTAGTACGGGATCATCAAGAATGGACTGTGGGTCAACGGAAATATGTTGCCTGGTCGGATGAATCACATTTCTTCTCACAAGACGCTGATGGTCAGGTGCAGATAAGCCATCATATAAGCAAATGGATTTCAAAACATGCGCTGCAGCACGGACACAGGCCGATGAGGGCAGTATTATGCTATGGGGGATGTTCACCTGAGCTTCCATGGGACCTGTGATAGCAACTGAAGGCACCACAACGGTTGTGTACTACGTGAACATTATTGCGGACCACCTGCATCCCACCATGTTTAACACATCACATGGTTCAAAAGGCTCAAATGGCTTTGAGCACTATGGGACTTAACATCTGTGGTCATCAGTCCCCCTAGAACTTAGAACTACTTAAACCTAACTAACCTAAGGACATCACACACATCCATGCCCAAGGCAGGATTCGAACCTGCGACCGTAGCGGTCGCGCGGTGCCAGACTGAAGCGCCTAGAACCGCCCAGCTACTGCGGCCGGCCTTAACACATTACATGAATTCGCTTGGGTCTGGCTGTGATTCATGCACTGATAGCCAAATGTTAAGGCGACCGATCGCAATCAGCGGGAAATGCGGGTTCGAGTCCCAGTTCGGCACAAATTTTCATTGTCGTCATTCCATTCTACAGCTGATAGTAGTCCTTATTCGCAACTGCGAATTCATGTGATGTGTTTCGTAACGGCTGTGGTCGCCGCAGTGCATCGTTGTATCGTCATCAGAATAACACAGGCTCTGCAATATCGCATCATGTTTAATGTCTTCCCCAAAGGCGATGACATCTTCCAAGAGGATGTCGTGCTAGAATGATTTGAGGAGCACGATAATCAGCTCATGTAGACACAGAACACATCTTGGATCTTATAGGACACCAGTTGTGCGCCCACAAACCACCGGACCATGATTTACAAGAATTGCGTGACCTGTGCGTAGACATTGGTGCCACAGACTTCCGGCAAACTACCTAGATTGTTGAATCCATGCCATTCAGAATGACTGTTGAACTGAGCTCCAAGAGGGGACCAAGGCGTTTTTAAACAGATGGACATACTCCTTTGGCTCAGCACTTACACTTTTATGTCCTAATACAGTGGTCAGATGTCAGTTGCATGCAGTTCCCTTCGTAGTGTACGCTCAGAAACTGTTAGCAGCAGTTTGAAACTGATCGTCACTGACAAAGCGTACCTGTCGACTGGGCTCTTTTTACGATCACTTATACCGTTACAAGGCTGTGAGTAGTTCACCACCCCTTGTTGACTCGTTGGACAGTCCACGTTGACACACGAGCAAATCGAGTAACTTCATTCACGGTGTGCTCATTTTCACGTCCAAGCACAATACCTCCACTCCGCCATCATACTAAGTCTCTACGTCGACCTTTCTTAGTGTGCTAATTCCATACAATCGGCTGACACATACACACCACTTCACTGTCGTGACTTACTCAGCAGTGTGGGTCACAAAAGACCGCCTGGTACCAGATCTACATCTTCAGCACTTCAGCGCTAGTAATAATACAATCGGATTACTGTGACCACCTGTCAAAAGCTCGAATAGCCATATTCTGCAGCTTGGGCCGCTGCGAGACGTGCAGGAAGTGTCACTGGGGTTCTGGAAGGTACCGACAGGGATGTGGAGCCACACCGACTTCACTGCTAGTGCTGCCACCTGCTGTCTGTGAGTGTCTATCGTAAGTTGATGTCAAACGTAGGCGCTAGTCACATTAATGTAACTGCACGTAGCTCTATAACAGTGTGCATGTCTTTAAATTGGAGGCCTCTTCTGCGAGTTGTGTCTCCCTAATCCACCCCAGGTATACAACAGGGGAAAGGGGACCTATAGTTCAACATGGAATCTGATCCATGTGTCGTTTGTGGCGACTTCTTATATCGTTGAGAAGTGAAGGCTAGATTAAATGGGAGGCTGAAAAATTCCATGGTCCAACCGGAATTCGATCCCGTAAGTTCTCGGTTTCCAAGCACACGGTTTATGACTAGGCCACCAGGCTCGACACTTCAAAGTTCTTTCAAGCCTGCTAGAGAGCTTATACCTTCAACGTAGACGATCTCGCCAAGTACTCTCCCTACAAAAATCACACAAACTGCGATGCAGGATTGTATGCTGCAGTATTTGGAAACCCTGTGAAATGACAATGGTCAAAATAGTATGAGTATAGCCAAGGATGGAGAAGCGAATATGATTTAAATGCAAAGATAATTACGACGAAGGACGCATATTATAGAGTGATGAAAAATTAGAGCTACACTTTGAATAAACAATTAGGGAAACTATATATATATATATATATATATATATATATATATATATATATATATATATATATATATATATTGTTGACAGACCCTCGGAGCGTGAAATGAGCTTCGTCGGTCCACAACACGTTACTCAACCAACGGTCACCTTCCGCCATCTTTTGAAACGCCCACACCGCAAATGCCCTCCGCTTCAATAAATCGCCAGGTAACAGTTCATGATGCCGATGGATTTTGTACGGATAGCATCGGAGGGTACGCCTAAGTGCCAACCAAACAGTAGTGTATGGAATGCCGGTGGGACGTGCGACTGCACGAGCGCTGACTTCCCCGTGCATCGACGAACCCCCTACAGTCTCCATTTCTTCCTGAACTGTCTCAGCAGCATTACGCCTTGTGCTCGGTCGGCCACTACGGGGTCTATCATTTAAACAAGCCGTGGCTTCGAACTTCGAAATCATTCTCGCCACAGCTGCATTTGTCAACGGACCTTTACCCGTTCGAATCCCCTTCCTATGGCGATAGGATCGTAACGCTGAACTAGCACATTCCCCATTCTGATAATACAGCTTCACTAAAAGCGCCTTTTCAGGTAACGTCAACATGCTGCGACTGCTGGCGCATCTGATTCTCTCTCTCATTACAGCTCCTTTTTTACACGATTGTCATGCGCTGTCACTGACGTTTTGCTGTCCAGCGCCATCTCTCGGACATTTTGTGAACTTTGTTTTTGTAGGTTCTAATAAAACCCCATGTCTTTCCAAGCATGTGTGTAAAATTTTACCTCTCTATCTACATTACTCCGTGGTTTATTAAGTTTTTAAATTTATACTGACTTTTTGATCACCTGGTATGTGGCTCACCGGCCGTTTGACCATCTTCTTCTTTGCGGATGCAAAAAGTGCCCGAACTCTTACTGGATTTGGCAGTACAGCCGGGAGTAATGAGTATGATGGGCAGGGGCACCATGAATATAGTGCGCGACAATAAGTTGCGAATGTGGGTCTCACGGGAGGCGTGTGAGAGATAAGTCCCTGCAGTCGCACGATTCTCTGTGTCCTCGGTGGCTCAGGTGGATACAGCGTCTGCCATGTAAGCGGGAAATCTCGGGTTCGAGTCCCAGTCGGGGCACACATTTTCAGTTGTCTCAGTTGACTTATATCAACGCCTGTATGCAGCTAAGGGTATTCATTTCATTGTAATTAGGGAAACGATTGGCGATCTATTTAAAATTGCACTCTGGCTTATACGACTTCAGTGTTGAATAATGGACACTACGAAACTTTGAAGAACAGTGTTAGGAAAGTTTTGGAACTTGAGTGTGTTTGTAGGTACAAGATGTGAAATCTAGATTTAAATTACAAAATTAAATTAATTAGAAATGAAATTATTGAATAATATTATAATGAAAATTGAGATAAAAATGAATGTTGTTGCATTAAATGATTTTGGTCCTAATAATATTTTAAATTCGTTGTGTAAGGTTAAGTTTAGTTTATTTCAGATAATATTCATGAATGGGGGCAGGGTCACAGGAGATCCTGAAACCACCGCCATAATCTGGAATGAATGGGTGAGGGGAAGTGACAGGGGTGCGTTTGGGGAAAACACCTACAACATCCTCTTGTAGTAAGACATCCTGCTGATGAATACAGAAATGGAGGATTTTAAGAAAGTAAATTTGAGTTGACGACCGTCTTCACTGACTATACGAAATTCCCGTCATGTTCGTAGAAAAAGTTATCAGCGAAAGTAAATAATGACGTTTACTTGGTTGTATTTGCCAATGAAAACAGGTGGAGTAACTGTTTGCTTTTTGCGGCAGGGTAGCTCGGTTCGCAAATAGATTTGTGCGTACCCATGTTTCATCAGACAGCGGCTGCTGCGTCATCAGCTGCGCGAAGTGCGGGCGACCTGTAAACACCACGCCGGGCCGAACCGCGCCGCGTCATACGGTCGATCGCTCCTCTCTGCGCTGCTAGCTTTTATTTTGCTGAGGCACAGAGCAAAGCGAATAAATATGGACGTGTCTATGCGGTGGAATTATTCATAGGCCAAGGACGGCCAGGTTCGCAGAGGGTGGGCTCCGGCAGCGCTGAGACAGCCAGATTCGAATAGTGCACTCAGGCGCCACGGTGGCAGCCGCTAGTCTCTGCCCACCAACTTTCCTATAGCCATTAACTCAATAGGGGTAAATGTGTCGCGCACTTCATTCTCGTCAATCACGAATTCGTGCTGACGGCTGCAAGGTTAGACAAAACGAAATAATACTGAAACAAATAAGTTGGTAAGCCAGGAATACAGTGACGGACCGTTGAGAGTGTTAACGTCGCTTTTTAGAACAAGGATGACCGCATCGAACAACTAGTCAACAGAATGGCATAGTTCAGTCAAATTGAGGCAAATCTCTATCATTGTTTCACACGTAGCTATACAAAATCATGCCAGAATACATTCTAAAACCAAAGACACGACGCACTACGAAAGAATTATCCGAATGGGACCGAAATCGGTAGATCTGATGTAGATTCATAGTCAAATGTACCTGAACGACCTGAAATGCGTTCGTCCGATTTGTATGCAATCGACATAACGTAACTGTCTTGCAGGTCCTCTGTTCTCTTTCTGGTACCGTCGTTTGACTATACAACATTGTTGCTGCAAGAGGCCACGACAAATATTTTGGGGTACCTCTTCAAGTCAAACAAAAGTTTTCAGAGTCTAAAAGCGTGTAATATGTATTATTTGTGGAGTAAATTCACGGACGTCCTGTAGAAACCTCTTCAAAGAATTGGGTATACTAACTACTGCCTCTCAGGATATTTACTCCCTAATGAAATTTGTCCTAAATAATATATCTCTTTTTCCAACAAACAGCTCAGTTCATACGCACAATACCAGGAACAAAAATGATCTGCACAAGAACTTAAAAGCACTTACTTTAGTTCAAAAAGGGGTCCACTACTCAGGAACACTCATCTTCAATAATTTGCCAGCAAACATAAAAAATTTAGTTACAAATAATGATCAGTTTAAAAGGATCCTGAAAGAATTACTAGTGGCCAACTCCTTCCACTCCATTGACGAATTTTTTAATAGAAACAAATGATGTATTGTATATTCATACTATTAGTATTGTTATTTCAACATAAAAAAATTGACATGTTCCACATCCACGAGGATCTCCTCAGCACGGATCTACGGAACGGAAAACTAATCTAATCTAATCTATATGGCTTTTAGTCCAGATACAAATTAATACTACGTTAATGCAAATATTAAAAAAAGAAAAAAAACAGGTTATCAGAAGTGACACAGCCACTACGCTTCTAAACTCAAATTTATGACAATAAATGTCATTTCAAAAAGCAAGTTTCAACTCGGAAATATATAACGAAAATCATACAGTGTAAGCTTTCACGGCTTGTACTGACATCACTTAACACTTCCGGGGTATTAGGCCGTGGCCGATGTATAAAACTTTCTCCTGGAGAAAGTTTTATACATCGATTACGGCTTAATAGCCCGGAAGTTTTAAGTGATATGGCGAAATTTTTTTTACTGGGCTGGGATCCAGGATTCTAACCTAACCGCTACTGTTCCTGTTAACTAACCACGAAGGATCTTAAATACGGTTTCACTCACAACGTACAAAGTATGAGTGCGTCTTAACTTCAAATAACGTAGCATAGAGTTTGTCTTGGACTGAGATTTGAATGCAACACCTGATCAGATTATTAAGTAAGCATGATCAACTGTTATAACTCGTAATTTGTTACCAGTAGCAAGATGACTGAAACAAATGACGAGACGAAAAAGTTTTGCTTTGCCAGGATTCGAACCCAGCACCTATCGTCGTTGGCTTGTAGTCACGGATAGATGTTAAAAACAGGTTTATTTCACTAGTAGCGAGCTGTGTACATTTATGAACTGGTAATAATATGACAAAAAGTTCTATGCAGACTGGGAGTCGAATGTTACACATATCATCGTTGTTGACTACACATGAAAAGACGTTGACTGTCTACTTCTTTTTCACCAGTAACTAGGATTTGCACGATTGAACCTGAATTGAAATGACGAAAAGTTCTGTGTCTGTCTGGGAGTCGAAACCAGTACCCATCGTTATTGTTGACAATGAGCGGAAAGGCGTTAAAAATCATAATAATTTATCACCTGTAGTTTGGTGTGCGCATGCTACAACTTGGAAGGTCAGGAAAAAACTTTTGTGCCAGACCAGGATTCGATCCCAGTCGTGGAGACTCTGAGTAGTACGGAATATTCGAGAAACAATGAAACGGTGGAAATGTGTCATCTCGAAAGGGTCAAACTCAGCGAAAGCGGAGATGTGAGTTTCGAGTCCTAGTCTAGCAACAATATTTTAAACGTCTCAAGTTCCAGTATGACAAGACATAAGTGCCCTGTGACCTCACGTGACGACTACCTCAGTAATACATCAAAAAACCTCTCGTGTAAGAAAGCTTCTGGTGTCAGAGTATCAACCTGGCCTGACTTCCTCCTCTGGCGTACCTAACCTACACCGATTCACCTGCAATAGATAGCGAAGGGAGGCCGTGTGCAGTGCAGCCCCATATTGTTCAACTTGCCTTACAAAAGGCGAAGACGGGCTTTCTGTGCTTTATAAAAATGGTTGTCATATGCGAGAATGAAACCCAGACCTTAAAAATCTTTCCGAAGGACCACCAACCTGTGTCATAAACAGAGATGTTCTACATTGAAAGAGAATTCTAATTCCCTGGAGGTTGATTATAATCTGTTCGAAACATTCATTTCTTTGTTAGTCTACTTCGATATTCCCTAGCTACCATTGCTATCCAGTGCGTGCCTTTTACTTGATTTTGTGATCACTGAAATAAAATCACCTAGGAGCCAGCTGCACGAACTGGCAACAGCGTAGTATGGGGAATTTTTTTCCAGGAAATGTTGCTTTTCACTTGTAATTCTGTGCTGATGTGTGGATTTATAGCCGGTTAATAAATATGACGCATTGTAAACGCATTGTCAAGTTATTGTGCACATTCTCATCTCAACGTTTTTAAACTGTATTTCGTCTCGTATATCTGCATTTGCTCGAAGGCCACATTTATCTAAAAAAAGTAGATTGGTACATTAATTCATGTAACTTGTCTTACACTATTGTTAGTATATTTACCGGTTGTCACTTTTCACTGAACTGTTGTTGCCATGACGTATTGAATCTTGTCTATTTGAAGGTTACAAGGATTGTAAATTAAGCTTTAGAAAACGGAACGTGATGTTGGGAAAAGTCTAATATTTGTGATATTTTGTTCTCTTAAGATTTAATCCACTTTTTAGGCATCGGAGGCAGCTGGAAGGATTTGTTCCATGTATGTGACAAGCGCATACCAGAAATTACGTCAAAAATTGTTTTCTCTTTTCAAGTAGAGTCGTTTCGACGTGAATTATTCGTCACATTCATTAAGACCAATAGGTTTTGATGACTGACGTTTTCATGGTTTTCCATTGCGGAATACCCGATTACTGGCAGTTCTGATGAACTGCGACAGTTTACCCAACGTGGGACAGCTGCACTCAAACGACGATGTTGGGTAAAATAAAAGAAAAGAAGCTTACGGTTAAACGCCCCGTCACCGATGAAGTCATTAGACACAAAGCAGAAGCTTCGATTTTAAAGGTTGGGGAAGGAAATTGATTTTGCCCATTCGCAGGCAGGATCCCACCATTTGATTTAATCGATTTAAGGAATTGACAGATAACGTAAATCAGGATAGTTAGAGGCGGATTTGAGCCACTGCGCATTAATTCTATAAATAGAAAGTAGTGGTTAGCCCTAACAGAAACTGTCTGAAGCGAAGGCAATTGTGGTCTGTTTTTAACAGTTCAGGTGCCTTGCTAGAGGTACGCTTTGAGTGCGGTATTCCTCAGTAATAGAGAGAACAGTAATGTTAAATATAAGGTTAGTTATAGATCCTGTATGGAATGACTTTTATGGAATCAAATAGTAAATCTGACACCCAAGAATAACACCTTAAGTGAGAATCAGATTATCTACCGGAAATGGCAACCAATATCAAGTGAATTTAACAGGACAATGTTGAACCACGCCAGGAAGTAAATCGACGATCACATAGTTGCCAACTGTATTCTACAACGTTGCCAGGTCTCCATTAGATTAGTGACAGAAAGAATACGTCAGCTCAGCTGATATACGTAGCTGGCTAGTTCTTGGCAAACTCTTTTTCGAAGACGCGGCGAAGGTGTCTACTACAGCGTTGACTGACAACCGAAATATCTGTAGCTTAGCCCAGAGTCTTTTCGATGACCAAAAAACAGGAACTAGAAAGCTATGAAGAAAATGAAACAAGCGGATGAGTACAGTGCAAGTTCGATAATGCGAGAGACTACATTTCTGGCCGGCCGCGGTGGTCTAGCGATTCTGGCGCTGCAGTCCGGAACCGCGGGACTGCTACGGTCGCAGGTTCGAATCCTGCCTCGGGTATGGGTGTGTGTGATGTCCTTAGGTTAGTCAGGTTTAAGTAGTTCTAAGTTCTAGGGGACTTATGACCTAAGATGTTGAGTCCCATAGTGCTCAGAGCCATTTGAACCATTTGAACTATATTTCTGATCTGTGTATGTGGCGATGTCGCCAGATAACGACCCAGATGCGTTCCATAGGATTTACTTAAAGTGAATTTGGTCACCGAGACATCAAAGTGAGTTCACTATAATGATCCTCAAACCACTGTAGCTCGGTTCTGGTTCCGAAACAAGAACAATTAAACTGCTGAAAGATAACATCGCCGTCGAGGAAGACATCAAGCATGAAGGGCTGTATGTGGTTCGCATATGTCAGCGTGTCTTTGATTACTACGACAGGTAGCATCTTTCATAGCAAAATACTGCTCCCATCCTTCTACCACTTTCCGCAGATGTTCACGAGAGTAGCAACTGAATAGTCAATCAGCTTTGCCGTTTTCGTAATACTCATTCACAGGCTCTGCGAAATAATAATCTGCCCTTTGTCAAAGTCGCTTATCTCAATGGATAACCCTATATCCTCGCTAGGGTGATACCCTGTCTGAGTCTGCTCTGCTTACATACTTTTGTTAGCGCGTCACGTGGCAGCAACGCCGCCAGGCGGCATCCAATGCCGCAGTGGACAGTGGTCATAATGTCAGCTCATTAGTGCACACTGCACTAATACAGACGAATTGCAACTTACCATGGTAACGTTACAACAAAAGTCTTCTATAATAAATTACCCTTAACACAAGTGCCTACAAGTCATCATGACCTGGCAAAATAGTATCGACTTTTGCCAGACAAGCCGTCTGTGACTATATGCAGTCCACGGTCACGGTGAAATAGCGTTACAGGACTACCGCGAAAGTATGGAAACACAGCACTGTGGGCAGGCACATAACGAAATCCAGTTAAAAAATTATTTAGTTCCCCAGTTAAATCACTACAATTGTTTCTTCACAAAAAAAATAAAAACTATCTCTGCAGAAGCAGAAAAAGCAACAATAAAAGTTTTCAAATCTGTAAGTTTTTCAGTTTTAAGTTTACTGTGCACTGAATCAAAGTAGAAAGAAATTTTATAAGGGAGAAGTTTTCTAAAGATTTCTTTACTGATTGTCGATCTGACTGAGGGAATCTTTGTCACAGAAGAAGTAAAAATTTTGTCTCCAGGGATATGTCAACCGATACCTACCACTGTCTTCGCTTTGTAGGGTGAACACCCCTCTGTTAGCGGACAGCTCTCGGACAGAGCTGTCTCTTTGCCCCACTGACGGTCTCGATGGATAGTTTGCAATGTAAAAGACGAGTGTGATGGTAGTTTCTGTTTGGAACAAGCTTTCTGTACTCAAAAAAATTAATTTTCTAATTCTATGCCGTCCTTAAGTGAGAACCATTCAGAACATTTAATCAAAGTCACAAGAAAATATTAAGTGAATGTAGCAGGATAATTCTCTGCCAATCCAGGTTCTAAGCCGCTGGTCATGCTGTTACCAAATATATTCTGGGATGTTTTCCATATATTCCTTTCCGCACCGATTCTCTGGACAACCTCCTCATTCACTACGTTATCAATCTACATAACTTCCAACATTCTTCTGTAGCATCACATCTCAAATGCTTCGAGTCTCTTCTATTCCGGGTTTTCCACAGTCCATGTTTCACTACCCTACTATATTGTACTCCAGATGTACATTCTCAGAAATTTCTTCCTTAAATTAAGGCCTATGTTTGATACCAGTAGACTTCTCTTGGCCTGGTATGCTCTTTTTTCCAGTGCTAGTCTGCTTTTGATGAACTCTTTCCTCTGTCCATCACTGGTTATTTCGCTGCCTAGACAGCAGAATTCCTTAACTTCTTCTTCGCGACCACACAATCCAGATGTTAAGTTTCTCACATCTGTTATTCCCCATTACCTTCGTCTTCCTTCGATTTACTCTCAGTCCATATTATGTACTCATTAGACTGTTCATTCCATTCAGCAGATCCTGTAATTCTTTTTCACTTTCACTTAGGATAGCAACGTCATCAGCGAATCGTATCATTGATATCCTTTCATCTTGAATTTAAATGTCACTCCTGAATCTTTCTTTTAGTTCCTTCGTTGCTTCTCCAATGTGCAGATTTAACAGTATGGGTCAAAGACTACGTCCCTATCTTACACCCTTTTTAATCCGACTATTTCGTTCTTGGTCGTCCACTCTTATTATTCCCTCTTGGCTCTTGTACACGTTGTATATTACCCGTCTCGCCGTATAGTTTACCCGTAGTCGTCTCAGAATATCGAACATCTTGTACCATTTGCCGTTGTCGAAAGCTTTTTCCAGGTCGAGAAATCCTATGAACATGTCTTGATTTTTCATCTTACTTCTTGCTTAGATTATCAGCTGCAAGGTCAGAATTGCGTCTCTGCTGTCCTTACTTTTTCTAAAGCCAAACCAATCATCATTTACTTACTACGACCAGCAAAACCACTACCTTCACAGCGGTTTTCTCTGCTGCTGTTAAGAATGACATAACGTAGTAATCGTCATTTTCTCCATGACAGTAACTGTGGGAAAGCAAGGAACAGCTCTACATCTCTAGTGACCTTACTGGCTGGCTGCCAAAGACATAGACATCTGAGGAGCCAACGTGTTAAGCACATTTAACGCGCTAACTTTTTAGAGCTTGTAAGCTGGTCACATGGCCATGACGTCGCCTTTCGTTTGTTCAGAACGGTTGTCTAAGCCATATATTCCAGTTTTTCGTTTCGTGACTTTGATGTCCTACATTTCTATTTTGTTTTTCGTATATGTAACGTACTAACTTTGGTTAGGACCTTATTACCTCAATAGCCTAACTGCAGAACACGGTTAAACACCACACACAGATTAGCACTTTTCTGTATGAGGAAAGGCTCCCCACTGGAATATGACCGCAGGTTAGTGTACAGTTGAAATACACTACACTAATGAGCATTCGTAAAAATACCTATGAATAACCTTTGTCATCGATACAGTCTATAACTACACTGGCGAGAAAAAATTAGTACACCTTTCTAGAGGTTTCCAATTCATTCAAGATCTACTCTTGCAACAGTGCATACTGAGTACATGAAATGATTCCATTATACAAACAATAGCATAAGCAGTTCTGAGATACCAAGTATCGACCCATGCCGAAGCAGCAATGTTAGTATGTGGTGTAGCCACCAGTCGATCTTACAGATGGCGAATACTGTCCTGCGATACGACATCTGCTCAACCGGTTCACGTACTTCTGTAAGAGTTGTTGGTTGCCGAGTCGCACGAGTCACTTCTCGTACCATCATATCCTACAGTGCTCGATTTGAGACAAGTCCAGAGATTGCGTTGGGAAGTTGCTGCAGATCTTCCAGAGCACGCTGAGTTTCATTTCCATTGTATGGGCGAGCATTATCCTATTTGAGCAATGCATCACCTTCCTGCTCTAAGAACGGCGTAATGACGGGTCTAACAACATTCTGCACTTAGCAAGCACTGGTTAGCGTCCCCTCCAGGAACATCAAAGGTGAACGACAGTTGTAGTTTATCTCACGCCAGACCATAAGGCCTGGAGTAGGGCATGTGACTTGGTCGAATGCACTTTGCGAGACAAAGCACACCAGATCTCCATCATACAAGCAAACGACCGTCACCTGCGTGTAGGCAGACTGCTTTTAGCACTCAAAACCATGGCGGGACATTCCAAGTGACCCTCTGACAGCATCAGTCGAGCTGTGCTCGTTGATGCTGTGGTGTGAATGTAGTACGGCTTAGGGGTGTGCGTGCCAGTAGTCCCACTGATAATAACATAATCGCAACAGTTCGTGTTAGCATGTCTGGGCTCACAAGCCCTCTTATCTGTGCTGTGGTAGCTGTAGGATCTGGCACTGCTGCCCTCACAATACGATGACCCTGGCGGGCGTCTGTGCACAGTGGACGTCCAGAACCTCGTCTACAGATGTAAGAATGTTCATATGACAACTGATACCAGCACTGCTGCACAACTGGAGCAGCACATCCAAGTTCTGCGGCAGTTCTCGCCACCAGCCACCCGGAAGGCTGCAATTTTATCCCTTTCAAACTCGCTCACTTGGCTGTAGGAAGCACGAGTGCATCTACATGTAATGGTCACCTGCTTACTTCACACGTTTGCATCACACTGAGCCTTCTGGTTGTGAGATTTCCCTATGAAAAGGTAGACACAGATATCGCTCTGTTAGCTATCTGCTGGCAGACGACGCTGAAACCATTATCAATACATCTGCTATCCCCCAGGTGACATATGCATCATATCAAATCGACGTCGTCTTCCGAGGCGTACTAATTTTTTTACAGCAGTGTATTTATAAACTGCATAATATATTTTGGATTTTTGTGGTATGTTATATACAAAATACAGGATTAGTTCATTAGCCTGTAACACTTACCGCCGGCCGGAGTGGCCGTGCGGTTCTAGGCGCTACAGTCTGGAACCGAGTGACCTCTACGGTCGCAGGTTCGAATCCTTCATCGGGCATGGATGTGTGTGATGTCCTTAGGTTAGTTAGGTTTAATTAGTTCTAAGTTCTAGGCGACTGATGACCTCAGAAGTTAAGTCGCATAGTGCTCAGAGCCATTTTGTAAGACTTACCTAGTCGGATCAATAAATGTACAGTACAACAATCGTATTTTATGTAGATTGTAAAGCAGCACCATCACAAAATTATACTACAAACTATTATTCTGCTCTCTGCAAGTGTATCGAATGCTTTCCAAACCGAGCAGTAAATTAGTTCTCATACAAATATTCCCGTACTCACTGTATCAAGACATTTACCAGCCAAGTGTAGTATCTGATACTTATCGTTAAGGCTAGTGACGTTCTGTGTGCATACAACACGCCTGGAAGCAGAAACGAGCAGAGGAAGCAGCACCTTGTGAAATTCATTCAGCATAGCGCTGCCTGGCTGCGTGACATCCTGGCGCTGTACAGTCTTTCTTTATGATAATTTACAGGGATGCATTAAGACGTGGTGTTGACATATGTATGGATGTTAAGACACAGTATTCTAGGGGAAAAATGACGTTTATTCTTATCCATTTAGACTTACGTCTAAGATACCGGCTGATCACAAAGTCAGTATAAATTTGAAAACTGAATAAATCACGGAATAATGAAGATAGAGAGGTACAAATTGACACACATGCTTGGAATGCCGTGGGGTTTTATTAGAACCAAAATAGCTGTAGTCGAGGAATAATGTTGTGAACAGCACTGTAAAGCATCTCCGGAGTTATGGTGAGGCATTGGCGTCGGATGTTGTCTATCAGCATCCCTAGAGATGTCGGTCGATCACGATACACTTGCGACTTCAGGTAACCCCAAATAATCGCACGGACTGAGGTCTGGGAACCTGGGAGGCCAAGCATGACGAAAGTGGTGGCTGAGCACACGATCATCACCAAACGACGCGTGCAAGAGATCTTTCACGCGCCTAGCTAGCAATATGGGGTGGAGCGCCATCCTGCATAAACATCGTACGTTCCAGCAGGTGTTTATCAGACAGGCTGGGGGTGATGCGATTCTGTAACATATCGGCGTACCTCTCACCTGTCATGGTAGCAGTTACAAAACCAGAATCACGCATTTCCTCGAAGAAAAAAAGCCCGATCGCGGTAGATGTGGTAAATCCAACCCATACCGCGACTTTCTCGTCGTGAAATGGAGTTTCCACGACAGTTCTAGGATTTTCGGTAGCCCAAATTATGCAGTTGTGGGCGTTGACAGACCCTCGGAACGTGAAATGAGCGTCGTCAGTCCACAAGACGTTACTCACCAATCGTCATCTTCCGACATCTTTTGAAACGCCCACACCACAAATGCCCTCCGCTTTGTGCAGAGAGCATCGGAGGGTACGCCTCAGTGCCAACCAAACAGTAGTGTATGGAATGCCGGTGCGACGTGCGACTGCACGAGCGCTGACTTCCTGGTGCATAGACGAACCCGCTACAGTCTCCATTTCTTCCTGAACTGTCTCAGCAGCATTACGCCTTGACTCGGTCGGCCACTACGGGGTCTATCGTCTAAACAACCCGTGGCTTCGAACTTCGAAATCATTCTCGCCACAGCTGCATTTGTCAACGGACCTTTACCCGTTCGATCCCCTTCCTATGGCGATAGGATCGTAACGCTGAACTAGCACATTCCCCATTCTGATAATACAGCTTCGCTAAAAGCGCCTTTTCAGGTAACGTCAACATGCTGCGACTGCTGGCGCATCTGATTCTCTCTCACACTAGAGCTCCTTTTATACACGATTGTCATGCGCAGTCACTCACGTTTTGCTGTCCAGCGCCATCTGTCGGACATTTTGTGAACTTTGTTTTTTTTCCTAATAAAACCCCATGTTATTCCAAGCATGTGTGTCAATTTGTACCTCTCTATCTACATTATTCCGTGGTTTATACTGACTGTTTGATCACCCAGTAGATTGCTCAGCTGATAGTTTTGGTGGGCGAGGTGATCAGGGTGCCAACGAAGTGCGTCCTATGCATTTAGCTATTATATCTTTCTTCTTCGTAGAGCCAGCAACGCCCATTCACAGCAGTCGTTCGCCAGGTGGACTTACTTCCCACACATCATGCAAACTGCCCCCATGTATACTGTTAGCACTCCAAGGGACAGTGACTGCCCAGATTATACAGCATGTATCTTACGGCATACAGGCCACCACGCACCTCTTTCATAATGTCATAACATTATCAATTCATCAAACTGGTCAGTGTGCCTGCAGAAATGCACATGCAATTGTTCTCTAAGTCTTGAATGGAAACAGTACAACACTAGCTCCAGCTCTCACGCAAACTTACTGCAATAAGAAAAATTATTGACAGATAGTTACTTCTTCTGTTTGCTGACTGTTGCTGCTGGCTTCATTTCATATACGACAAAGTATAGATGCCAAATGGCAGCCTGCATGCAATCGAACTATCAACTTTAAAATTGCTCGAAAGGTTGGGGGGGCTGATCTTGGACATCATTGGTGCCCGGGGGCGGGGGGTGATTACGCTGTTGCACGAGTGTCAGATGTTGGTGTCAGCTTTTTTGGAAAAGCCAATGATGATTACATCAGTTCCAGGAATGATGATGTCAGTGAAACTTATGCCAGAACCAACAATGACCCTCTACTACTTACGACAATGTATGGAAGACCACAGACTTTTAGCAAGACGACAACCATTACGACTTCCCTTGGCACGCTAGCAGAGAGAGGCAGTGGTGTGTCAAAAACACCTGACACTGTATTGTCAGAGTTCTACGTCTTTGCACAAAATCACCATGGATGTATCCACATGTGGAGACACATGGAGAACAAAGGTTGCCAGATAACTTTCGTCATCATGATGGTATGAGTTGCCACAAGGTACGCAACACATTCACTTCTGGTTCATATTGCTAGTAAATTGGACAGCAGCCAAAACATTTGCGAAATATTGAGGCCGGTACTCTGTTATATGTCTTCCAAGTCTCCTTAACGTAACCTTTCAACAAGATAACGCAATACCATATACTGGCAGAGCTTTCCTAGCCCACCTGCGTATAGATGGTGTTCAGCTGCTTCTCTCGCCATCAGGTTCTCTAGATCTGTCACCTATTGAAAATGTTTGGCCAGGGATTGCCGAGATATTGGCATACCACCACTTGCCGGCCAATACGATCGATGAACTCTAGCTTATAGATGAAGCACCATAGGAACGTATTTCTAACTGTCATCCCACTTCAGTTCAACGTGATGCCCAGCCCGGTTAGAGCCAATGTTTCTTTCAGAGGTGACCTGTATGCCATCAAATCACCAATAAATTAAATCATATATACTGAGTCATCTCGCGCCTCCCGACGTGAAAAACAATAACTCATGTTTCTTACTGGCATATAAACACAAATACGTAGAAATATCTATTACACTGCCCCTCAAGCGCTCGAAAATACGCTTTGCATCATGGTATAGTGGTAATATGTTTGACTGTTAATCATAATTTCCTTGGTTGCAGCTTCGAATGTTTAAATTTTGAATAAAAATCACCAGCAGTGGCGGACGGAGACTTCCGATAAAACGAGTCGCCATCTTTCTGCAAAGGCCTTGTAAAAGAGGGAGGAGAAGCGGTAGCTCTCAGGGTAACCTTTTGCTCTTCGAGTGGGAAACTCCTCCGAAAAGGCGATGAATCCGGAAATATCAACAGAGTGATGAAGCAAGAGATGATGGAAACCACTACGTTAAAGACACCTAACCTGTATATTCACAGAATATGTGACATATAATTGGAAAAAACTGTGGCTTCATGATCTCTCCATTGGTAAATCTTTATTATTCCCGCATTAGGAACTCTGGGAGCAAACTACCAAAGGAGTCGGAAGGTGGAACATCAGACGTCTGAATGTGGTAGGGAAGCTAGAAAATCTGAAAATGGTAATGCAGAGGTTCAGGTATAGTGGAGGTCAGTGAAGTAAAATGAATAAAAGGTACGGATTTCTGGGCACAAAGAATATAACACAATATCAACAGCCGCAGAAAATGGTGTAAAGGATTTGTTATGAATAGGAAGCTAGAACAGAGAGTGAGCTACTTATGGCGGCTACTGAGTATATGGCGGCATTAACTGGGTAACTCAGAATGAAAGAGGAGATGATAAGCTGATATTTAGGGGGTATGGGATCGCTGTGGCAGGGGAAAGAACAGAAAACAGAACTGTTGGAGAATATAGTCTCGGTAGCAGTAAACTGAGGTGAGAAAGACGAAGTTCTGCACGAAATTTCAACTAGAAATAGTGAATGCACTGTTCGGAAACCACAAGAGGAAACGGTTTACTTGGAACAGGAGCTGATAGAGACTCCAATGACAGTTTAGTAATAATAAAGAGTAGGCTAAAATTTAAGAGAACCGTGGGGAAGAGAGAAAGTGGAATCAGGTCGAATACTGAGTTACTGAGGAAGGATAGTGTATTTAAAATTCAGTGCGAGGGTAGATATGATAATGAATACCATTATAGGCGGTTCAGATGAAAAGTAAAGGACACGTCTACAAACTGTGATGATGGAATTTGGAGACACAGATACAATGAAGGTAACTGCGAAGAAACCTTGGGTAACTGAAGAAATACTTCAGCTGACCGACGAAAGAAGGAAAGACGAAAAAATGTTGAGAAAGATAGGAATACAAATATATGAGTAACTTAGGAATGATACTAATATGAAGAGCACTGGTTGAAAGAAAAGATTGAAAAAAATTGAATTTTTTTCCCTGTAGAGGCAAAGCGGCTTGTTTCTGTATTATATAAAAAGCAAGCAGCCTTGTCTTAATATACAAATAAAATATATCATTTATGAACTGTTTTATGTTTGCAAGACATCTTGAATACAAAATGGTCATGGGAAAGATACAGTAAAGTCAAAACAACCATTGGTGAAATTAAAAGTAGTTGTCAACATGATGAATGCAGGAGAGTTCTCGTTGTCAAATGCCGACGAGACAGCATGTGGATGGAGATAGTACATTGAAGTCTTCTTTGAGAGGAACGAACTGTCTGCTGCCGTGATAAAAGAAAAATGGAGATCGATTTCGAAGACATAAGGGATCCTGTATTACAGGCAGAGTTTGATAGAGCTTTCTAAGATCTGCAACCAAATAAGGCAGGTGGCATAGACAAGATTCGTTTGGAACATCTAAAAACTTTGGGGAAAATGGTAATCATCGGCTATTCAAGTAGGTATCTATGAGACTGGAGGAGTAGCATCAGACTTTCAGAAAAATGTCATCTACACAATCCTGAAGCTAGCTAGGGCAGATATAGATTGTTTGCAGACGATACTTTTACCATCTATTAAAGACATCAGATGATTTAGACAAGATATCCGTATTGTGCGAAAAGTGGCAACTGACTCTAAATAATGAAAAGTGTGACGTCATACACATGAGTACCAAAAGGAATCCGCTAAATTTCTGCCACAAGATACATCACACAAATCTAAAGGTAGTAAACTCAAGTAAATATAGTGGGATTACAGTTCCGAATAACTTAAGTTGGAACGATCACGGGGATAATGTTGTGGAGAAATCAAAATCAAGACTACGATTTATTGGCAGAAGACTGAGACAATGCAACAGGTCTGTTAATGAGAGTGCTTACACTACTCTTGTATAGTCATCTTCTGGAGTTATGCTGTGCGGTGTGGGATCTGCGTCAGATGGATCGATGAAGGACATCGGAAAAGTTCAGGGAAGGGCAGCTCGTTTTGTGTTATCGCGAAATAGGGGACAGAGGGTAACTGATATGACACGCGAATTGGGGGGGGGGGGGGGGGCGCAATCATTAAAACAAAAGTGGTTTTCGTTGCGGCGATATCTCCAATTTTCTCCTCCGAATACGAAACTATTTTGTAGACACGTAGATACGCAGGCACAAATGACAATTGTAATAAATCAGAGCTTGCACGGTAAGATTTAAGTGTTCGTTTTTCCCGAACGCTACTGGAGAGTGAAACGATAGAGAATTAGTGTGAAAGTGGTTCGATGAAACCCTTCCCAGGAGCATAAGTGGCACTCGCAGAGTAGACATGCATATGTAAATCTAGAGTGACGTTTTTCGCACAATCACCATGCGTCATAGTTTTTGGCAAACTGACGATTTTTTTTAAGTCTTCTGACTGGTCTGATGCGGCCCACCACGAATTCCTATCCTATGCCAACCTCTTCATCTCAGCACTTGCTACCTACGTCATCAATTATTTGCTGGATGTATTCCAATCGCTGACCTCCTCTACAGTTATTACCCTCTACAGCACCCTCTAGTACCATGCAAAGTCTTCCGCGATGTCTTAACAGATGTCCTATCACCCTGTTCCTTCTCCTTGTCAGCGTTTTTCCACATATTCCTTTCCTCACAGATTCTGAGGAGAACCTCGTCATTCCTTACGTTATCAGTCCAACTAATTTTCAGCATTCGTCTGTAGAACCAGATCTCAAATGCTTAGATTCCTTCTGTTCGGGTTTTCCCACAGTCCATGTTTCACAACCGTACAATGTTGTACTCCAAATGTACATTCTCAGAAATTTCTTCCTCATATTAAGGCCTATGTTTGATACCAGTAGACCTCTTGCCCTGAATGCCCTTTTTGCCAGTGCTTGTCTGCTTCTGATGTTCTCATTCGCCCGTCCATCATTGGTTATTTTGTTGCCTAGATAGCAGAATTCCTTAACTTCCTGATGCTAAGTTTCTCGCTGTACTCATTTCTGCTACTTCGTGACCACACAATCCAGATGTTAAGTTTCTCACATCTGTTACTCCTCATTACTTTCGTCTTCCTTTGATTTACTCTCAGTCCATATTCTGTACTCATTAGACTGTTCATTCCATTCAGAAGATTCTGTAATTCTTTTTCACTTTCACTCAGGGTAGCAATGTCATCAGCAAATCGTATTATTGATATCCTTTCATCTTGAATTTTAATTTCACTCTTGAATCTTCCTTTTAGTTCCTTCGTTTCTTATTCTATGTGCAGATTGAACAGTGTGGGTGAAAAAATGGTTCAAATGGCTCTGAGCACTATGGGACTTAACTTCTCAGGTCATCAGTCACCTAGAACTTGGAACTACTTAAACCTAACTAATCTAAAGACATCACACACATCCATGCCCGAGGCAGGATTCGAATCTGCGACCGTAGCGGTCGCGGTTCCAGACTGTAGCGCCTAGAACCGCTCGGCCACTCGGGCCGGCGTGCGTGAAAGACTACATCCCTACCTTACACACTTTTTATTACGAGCACTTCGTTCTTGGTCGTCCACTTTTATAATTCCTTCTTGGCTTTTATACATGTTGTATATTACCCGTATCTCCGTATAGCTTACCCGTATTTTTCTCAGGATATCGAACATCTTGCACCATTTGACGTTATCGAACGCTTTTCCCAGGTCGACAAATCCTACGAACATGTCTTGAATTTTCTTTATTCTTGCTTTCATTATCAACTCCAATGTAAGAAATGCCTTTCTGGTGCATTTACGTTTCCTAAAGCCAAACTGATCATCATCCAACACATCCTCGGATGAGCTGTTAATCTGATTGTGCCATAATTCTCACACTTGTCAGCTCTTGCAGTCTTCGGAATTGCGTGGCTGATATTTTTCCGAAAGTCAGATGATATGTCTCCAGACTCGTAAATTCTACACGCAAACGTGAATAATCGTTTTGTTGCCACTTCCCCCAATGATTTTAGGAGTTCTGATGCAATGTTATCTATCCCTTCTGCCTTATTTGATCTTAAGCAAACAGAACACAGCATATTGTTCTCAATGGAGAGACGTCTACAGACGTTAAAGTGACCTCTGGTGTGCCACAGGGGAGTGTTATGGGACCATTGCTTTTCACAATATATATAAATACCTAGTAGATAGTGTCGGAAGTTCCATGCGACTTTTCGAGGATGATGCTGTAGTACACAGAGAAGTTGCAGCATTAGAAAATTGTAGTGAAATGCAGGAAGATCTGCAGCGGATAGGCACTTGGTGCAGGGAGTGGCAACTGGCCCTTAACATAGACAAATTTAATGTATTGCGAATACATAGAAAGAAGGATCCATTATTGTATGATTATATGATAGCGGAACAAACACTGCTAGCAGTTACTTCTGTAAAATATCTGGGAGTATGCGTGCGGAACGATTTGAAGTGGAATGATCATATAAAATTAATTGTTGGTAAGGCGGGTACCAGGTTGAGATTCATTGGGAGAGTCCTTAGAAAATGTAGTCCATCAACAAAGGAGGTGGCTTACAAAACACTCGTTCGACCTATACTTGAGTATTGCTCATCAGTTTGGGATCCGTACCAGATCGGTGTGACGGAGGACATAGAGAAGTTCCAATTAAGAGCGGCGCGTTTCGTCACAGGGTTATTTGGTAAGCGTGATAGCGTTACGGAGATGTTTAGCAAACTCATGTCGCAGACTCTGCAAAAGAGGCGCTCTGCATCGCGGTGTAGCTTGCTGTCCAGGTTTCGAGAGGGTGCATTTCTGGATGAGGTATCAAATATATTGCTTCCCCCTACTTATACCTCCCGAGGAGATCACGAATGTAAAATTAGAGAGATTCGAGCGCGCACGGAGGCTTTCCGGCAGTCGTTCTTCCCGCGAACCATACGCGACTAGAACAGGAAAGGGAGGTAATGACAGTGGCACGTAAAGTGCTCTCCGCCACACACCGTTGGGTGGCTTGCGGAGTATAAATGTAGATGTAGATGTAGAAAGCTCCCTTAAATTCTAATTCTAATACTGGATCCCGTGTCTCTTCTAAATAGTCTCCTGTTTCGTCTTCTGTCACATCAGACAACTCTTCCGTTTCCCCCCACCCCCCACCCCATTCCACCGCGCCATAGAGGATTCCATGTATTCTTTCCATCTCTCTCTTCTAATAGCGGAATTCCCATTGCACTATTCATGTTAACACCGTTGCTTTTAATTTCGCCGACGGTTATTTTGAATTTAGTTACACTACTGGCCATTAAAATTGTTACACCAAGAAGAAATGCAGATGATAAACGGGTATTCATTCGACAAATATATTATACTATTATACTATATACACTGATATGTGATTACATTTTCACGCAATTTGGGTGCATAGAACCTGAGAAATCAGCACCCAGAACAACCACCTCTGGACGTAATAACGGCCTTGATACGCCTGGGCATTGAGTCAAACAGAGCTTGGATGGCATGTACAGGTACAGCTGCCCATGCAGCTTCAACACGATACCACAGTTGATCAAGAGTAGTGACTGGCGTATTGTGACGAGCCAGTTGCTCGGCCACCATTGACCAGACGTTTTCAATTGGTGAGAGATCTGGAGAATGTGCTGTGCAGGGCAGCAGTCGAACATTTTCTGTATCCAGAAAGGCCCGTACAGGACCTGCAACATGCGGTCGTGCATTATCCTGCAGAAATGTAGGGTTTCGCAGCGATCGAATGAAGGGTAGAGCCACGGGTCGTAACACATCTGAAATGTAACGTCCACTGTTCAACGTGCCGTCAATGCGAATAAGCGGTGACCGAGACGTGTAACCAAAGGCACCCCATACCATCACGCCGGATGACGCGCCAGTATGGCAATGACGAATACACACTTCCAATGTGCGTTCACAGCCATGTCGCCAATCGCGGATGCGACCATCATGATGCTGTAAAACAGAACCTGGATTCATCCGAAAAATGACGTTTGGCATTCGTGCACCCAGGTTCATCGTTGAGTACACCATCGCAGGCGCTGCTGTGTGTGATGCAGCGTCAAGGGTAACGGCAGCCATGGTCTCCGAGCTGATAGTCCATGCTGCTGCAAACGTCGTCGAACTGTTCGTGCAGATGGTTGTTGTCTTGCAAACGTCCCCATCTGTTGACTCAAAGATCGAGACGTGGCTGCACGATAAGTTACAGTCATGCGGATAAGATGCCTGTCATCTCGACTTCTAGTGATACGAGGCCGTTGGGATCCAGCACGGCGTTCCGTATTACCCTCTTGAACGCGCCGATTCCATATTCTGCTAACAGTCATTGGATCTTGACGAACACGAGCAGCAATGTCGCGATATGATAAACCGCTATCGTGGTAGGCTACAATCCGACCTTTAACTAAGTCGGAAACGTGATGGTACGCATTTCTCCTCCTTACACGAGGCATCAGAACAACGTTTCACCAGGCGACGCCGGTCAACTGCTGTTTGTGTATGAGAAATCGGATGGAAACTTTCCTCATGTCAGCACGTTGTAGGTGTCGCCACCGGGGCCAACCTTGTGTGAATGGTCTGAAAAGCTAATCATTTGCATATCACAGCATCTTCTTCCTGTCGGTTAAATTTCACGTCTGTAGCACGTCATCTTCGTGGTATAGCAATTTTAATGGCCAGCAGTGTAATAAATTAATGTTCTCTTCATTTTCAGTTCATTTTCTGATTATCTCGGTTCATACAGTCCTCAGCTCGTGGTCTAGTGGATAGCGTTGCTGCTGCTGGATCACGGGGTCCCGGATTCGATTGCCTGCCGGGTTGGGGATTTTCTCTGCCCAGGAACTGGGTGTTTGTGTTCTCCTCATCATTTCATCATCATCATTCATGACAGTGTCTAGTTTAGACTATGTAAAAAATTGGAGTGTGAAAAATTGGGACTTCGTACGGGCGCTGATGACTGCCCCACAAATTAAAGACAAACCAAACATCATCGGCGGTTCATACAAAGGGATAGGATTAATACTACTTGGATGATGTCTTAGGAAAATTATTTACGTGACAATATTCAAGCCGGCCGCGGTGGTCTAGCGGTTCTAGGCGCTCAGTCCGGTGCCGCGCGACTGCTACGGTCGCAGGTTCGAATCCTGCCTCGGGCATTGATGTGTGTGATGTCCTTAGGTGAGTTAGGTTTAAGTAGTTCTAATTTCTAGGGGACTGATGACCTCAGAAGTTAAGTCGCATAGGGCTCAGAGCCATTTTTTTGACAATATTCAAGAAAACAATAAAATTCCAACTACGCTGGTCAGCCTATTACACTTCTAGTTGTAAAAAGCCTAGATCTTACTTCACTTCATGATGCCGTTGGTTTGTCGAGTGTCTTCATTTATCGGTAAAATAGGGTGTAGGTTGATCTTCTTACCATACCATAACCAATAACAAGGGCTCACTACTCTTGATGTTATGTGAACTACTCTTGCTACATTTGTACTGTGCCCAATAAATGCCATGCTTTCCCATATTAAACATTTGCCAAACCATCGATTTCAGTTTTCACTGCTCCGCATTCGAAAACAGACATTTTTTACCGAGCGAGGTGGCGCAGCGGTTAGCATACTGGACTCGCATTGGGGAGGACGACGGTTCAATCCTGCGTCCAGCCATCCTGATTTAGGTTTTCCTTGATTTCCCTAAATCGCTTCAAGCAAATGCCTGGATGTTTCCTTTGAAAGGGCACGGCCGACTTCGTTCGCTATCCTTCCCTAATCTGATGAGACAGATGACCTCGCAGTTTGGTCTCTGCCCCCCAAATCAAGCCAACCCCCAGACATTTTATCTCCGCACTTTTGCATAGCCACACTGGCGAATACACACAACCAACGACACCAACTGTCTCCTCGCGACTCCGAACTGCTACTTTTTTTCGCACGTTCGCACGCCCAGCGGTAATGCAATTACAATTTATTATACTCTCTGACTAGGCCAGCGTGTCTACTTACAAAATGTTAACGTTCCATGAGTATTCTCTTTCTTAAACAATAAATAGCATTTGTAACATGACAACATATTTACCAGGATAATATTCAGCACAACTAATAAAACAAACTTCGCAAAACACGTAGAAAATGTATGATCATCCACAGAGTTGTGGTGTTATATGTGTCCCACGTTTCATTGATCTTCATCACCAGATGAAGAAACAACGATACGTCCAAATCGACAACACTGTGGATACCACGATCCATATGTTACATAAATAACAAAATCAGCCTCACACACAGTATCACGTTGTAAGAATATCTCATTGCATTCCACACTTGAAAACACAACAAATAATGTGTATATAGAACATGGCATAACAACAGTCACTCCATCCTCCAAACAATAGCACATAGAAAATAACTATTACTTAAACATTACAAAATCAATACTCCCTATCACACAGCATGACATTAATTTGTGTTCATTATCAATTATTTTAAAATTTATTTCCTGTTAAAGAACATGAAATTTTCTACGCACAATACTGCACTTGCTGTAAAAGAATAAGGAATTTCCTGTGCGCACAACAGTGCACTTTGTAACGTATCCTGACATTCTGTGCACATAACAGTGCGTCTTTACACCTCACTCTGTCTTTTTTGTGGTGCTTACAGGCGAAGCACTTCCATATTCACTGTGTTTGTCTTTCGTTCCACTTACAATATGCGTCCTCAGTCATGAAATTAAACTGTTTCACATATTTTTACCTCCAGCATAAATGACAAGTCTTAGTTCATTTGCTTTTACAACATTATTACATACAACTAAATTTCATAATACCAATAACACTAAATCTTACCCACATACACTTTTTAAGTACATGGCTTGTTCACAAAAAAAACAGTTATTTCTATTTTCATTATAGAAATCGATCTAACTCAGAATATGGATAGGCTTATGTGGCGTAGGTCAATGTTATCATTTCGTTGAAATACCCATTATTTATTATGTAATAACAGTTCAAATCACTTTTATGTTTTTTTATTTTGTTTGCTAATAGAAACTTCAGCCATTTCTGGTTTGGTAATGCTTCAAGTTCACTATATTATCCACACTTAATTTTTTTTATTTGACAGTGAGTAAACTAGACAGAAATAATTAGGGCGAGGAACGCATTCAATTTTGGAAGGTCCATTATAAATTAATTTAAATTTCGATATTTCGTTATCTATCTCACTCGATTTCTCATGAGTTTTCAGGAGAACAAGGTCCCCAACCTTAAAGTTTCTGACTTTACTCCCTGATCGTGTCTTTTAATTCGTGCCTCAGCATGTTTTATCAATTTCTCTCTCACCAACCTTTTTTTTCTGTGACATGTCTAAATCTTGCCGTGGTGGAAAATTAATTAAATCTTCTACTATACTTTTTGGTTTGTTACCTACCATAATTTCAATTGGAGTGAACCCTGTACTCTCATGTGAAACGGAGTGCATGATTTATTCAATTTCTGAAACATGCTTGCTCGACGCTCTATGATTACTATGGCAGTATGTCCTACAATACCTACCCAGTTCACGCATGGAGATTTCCGAAAGGTTACTTCGAGGATGGTATGGCGATATATGAATAACTTTCCTTTCTCTTTCATTCCTTCATTCCATTCCTTAGATATAAATTGCGGTGCACTGTCAGATAATATTGCTTTCGCTTTCCCGATTTGCTCAAAATAACCAACCAATTTACTGAATACTGACTTCGCAGTAGCTTTTCGTAAAGGGTATAACTTTGCAAATTTGGGAAACATATCTAACACCTCCAAAATATATGAAAAATTTCCAGTAGTCTTTGGTAAAGGCCCACATAAGCCTGTTGCCAAAATTTCTAGGTTGTCTTTAGATTGTATGCTTTGCATTGCACCACGGCTAGACACATTTGTTACCTTTACCTTCTGACACTTATCACAAGTTCGTACTCTCTCGGTTACTTTTCTTGTCATATTAATAAACGTTACTGACTCTGCCATCTTATCTACTCACTTATTTGGTCCGCAATGACCATATGCCAGATGAAAATAGTCAATCATTTCGAAAACGTATTTAGATGGCCAACATACTCGCCAGTTTTTCTTACTTTCATCCTTTCACAAAAACAACACACCATCATACGCCTTGTAATATTTCCTTGACTTTCTCCTTCTTCGTTTTTAGCATCGAATTTAGTTTTCACTCATTTTAAGCACTCGTCTTCCGACTGATATCAGCGCATGTTCTTACATATATCTTCCACCTTCCTCTTCCGTTCAACATTTTTGGAATACATTACTTTGAACGTTTCTTCTGTACTTTCCACATAACCCGATCCGTTTGGATCCCATGGGAACCTTGATAAATTGTCTGCTACACAATTGTCTACACCTCTTACATAACAAATTTCGTAATCCAATTTCTCTATGTACATCGCCCACCTCGTCAGTCTGTCATAGAGAAGGGACAATTCATCAAAAATGTTAAGATCTTATAATCTGTATCCACTATCAACTTGCGTCCCCATAAAAAAAATTTAATCTCTTAAATCTCCAAACAATAGACAACGCCTTAATTATGCTCGTATCTCGTCAAAGTTCTACTCGCGAACGATGTAAAACGACATTCTTTACTTCCTCCTACCTGAATTTCCTGAAAAATATGCCATAATCGCATACATCTGTTCCCATATGGAACAGTAATGATAAATCAAAATGGCGTATAATTTGGCCCTTTATAATTTCCTGTTTTAATTTGTCAAAAGCTAACTGACACTTTCAGTCCATTCTTCAATAAATTACATAAATCTGGATCTTAGAAATCTTGCCCATTTACATATTTGCGAAATAAATTACATAAGCCAAAAAACGACTTAAGCTGTTTTTTTCGTCTTTTGTGGTTGGCAATCTGTAATCGTTTCCGTTTTCCGCGATCTTTCGTTATTCCCATAGTCGTTACACTATGGCCTAAGAATTCTAATTCCTTTTTACACAAATTCACATTTCTTGATTTTTAACGTCATTCCACCTCTTCTCAGTGCTTGAAAAACTTCTTTCAGCAACACACAATGCTCTTCCCTTGGTAATATCGTTACCAATAAGTCATCAACATGAATTGTTATTCTACTCGCTAACTCTTTTCCCTAACACTCCATCCAATGCTGCGATAAACACGGATACAGATGTGTTTAATCCAAAGGGAATTACTTTAATCGATAGCACTTGCCCCCAAAATGTAACGCTGTCTGTTTCCTTGATTTTGGTTCTAACGGAAATTACCAATACCCAGACGTCAAATCAAGACATGTTATGTATTTCACACCATAAAACTCCTGAAGCATATCATCCAAACATTCTGGTCTACCAGTCTCACGCTTCACTATCTAATCTCGTGTGTCTACCACACTTCTCACTACTCCGTCTTTCTTATTGACCAGAACAAGTGGGTTATTGTACTAACCCCTAGCTCTTTCAATTATTTCCCTTTCCTCCACACGATCTATTTCTCTCTGTACTGCTTCCTTCCTAGCTAACGGGATTTGATAGATCGGTTCGAAAAATGGTTCATGTTCTACAGTTTCGATTTCATATTCAAAGTTACGTACTAAACCAGGCTTCTCTGAAAATACGTCTTTATTACTGGTTAAAATATTGTACAATTTCCTTTTCTGTTCTACTGATATTCCCAAAACCTTTTCTAATATGTCTTTCATTTCGTCATCAGATGGGTACAATTTACTCGAGTTTCTAACATGATAACGCTCAGCCCCTTCACCCAGACCTGCACACATTGGTATCTTAAGTATTCGTAAATCAACTTCACTCCTTTCACCATTTACTACTACTTCATCAAAATACACATTTATCTTATCGTCTCCCACTGAACAAATTACTTTATGCTTAGTCATACAATCCATACCTGCAATTATTTCAGTACTTAGTTGAGGAACCACTAAGAAATCGTGTTCAAACAACAAATTTTTAATAACCATTTGTAACACCACCTGAGATTTTATTGGTTTATTACAACTACCAGTAGCACCTACTATATTCATGCCCTCAACTGGCATCTCGACTATTTCACATTCACTCCTAATATGCTCATAAAATGACTAGAAACACACACTAATGTGACTACTATCGATTAATATCTGAGTTTCCATACCATGTACATTTATTGGGATCATTATCTGTTCACATCGTCTCGACTCATCACTTCTATCTTCCCATAATAAATCCTGTTCCACTTCCAAATAATTCCACAGAATACCACCCGGCTCAATAATTTCATCCGGTGGTTTTTTCTGCCTCCTACTGCTACCTTCTTCTGTTTGAAACAAAACATGTTCTATTTCTGCAGTATCTGTTACCTCATCTGCACACAATACTACCTCCGTAACTTGGAGACACTGGAGTCTTCCGTTTCGCTCACTAATCTCACCTAGTTATCAGAACAAACATACTCTTGCCCCATAACACAGTTTCCGGCTGTCTTTTCTAGTCCGCTGACTTCGTCGAGTTCGGGGATGGCATCAACAAATACATTATTATTACGCACCTCACGTGCCGCACGTTCTTTTTGTATTCACATATCTCATCGACATTATCTATTTTACGTAACACCTCTTTCAAATTACTTGCTCCTTTCGTCTCACAAACAAAATACTCAACTTCATTACTCATCACTTCCTCATTACTTCCCGTAAAATATACGCTACTTCCTTTCTGCCATTCCTCCAAACCATCGTACATATTACTTAATTGCATCAGCCGTTCCTTATCCTCAATTATTTCAACATCATTTATCGAGACAACTGGCTTATTCGCTACCGGAAGATGCGCTAAACTCGGTGCAACGGTACGGCCTGTACTCGCACGAGTAGCCACTCCATCAATATTCGTGATTTCGCTTGCTAACACATCTGATTCGACCAGCGTCCGAATCGCGACATTTCTACATCTTTTTTCATTCTCGCTGTTTCCAGCGTACACTTGAGCTTGTTTAAGTTCGTTACTCGTTTTGCTTCCCTTTACGTCGTCATTGTTGCGGCGGCGATACTGCCTCTGAAGCCGGTCGGGTCTCACAAAGCGATCCGCAGCAGTACGACCCCGTTTTGCACTCGATCATTGCCATGGTGGTTACAATTATAATCTCCCCTATCACGGCCAAAACCTCTTCCACCGCGTCTTCCTCTATCTACATGTGCCGATCTCACATTGTAATCACTATTTTAGTTTCCGTAGTGTCTCCCCATTTTGCAAGAAAATAGTGGTGTGAACGCAGTTGCTTTCTTGCAAACTTGGACTCACATGTAGCACAAGAAGGTCCTTATGAAATGCAGATGTCACTGTTCACCTAACAGCCGCGCGGAATGTCATCATCTCTAAGAAAACCGGACCAAGGACGAAGGAGCTTTTGAAACCGCGCCATAGACGCGCACGCCCGCACACACATGCGATGTGGATGTTCCTGCGCAACATGTGGCGGCGTAGGACCCTGTATGCGACAGTTCTGTGCATTCACCGTACAGTGCAGAGTAAAATGTACTTCGTCCCTTCAAAGAACATACCCCGGCCACTTAACATCCATTTCCAAGCAGGCCAAAAAACGAAGGAAAATTCACGGCATTGTAAACTATCTTGGGGCTTCGTTTGGTGCACCCTCTGAATCTGGTAGAGACACCAGTGTAAAATGCGCTGAAAAACCTTTTGAGCACTTGATCACTGCAGATACAATTCCCGTGACACAGCTCGAGCATTAACTGCAGAATTTGAACATGGGCTGCACGGTCGGCTATAGCTACAGCAAGTTCATCAACAACTGCTATGGATATGAATCTCCCCTCTCCATGCTGCACCACATAATTCACCTATTTCTTCAAGTTTCTTGATCATATTCCTTACCCCGTTTATTGACATAGGGCCTCTTCGCAGCTGTTTCTCTCGGCGAAATTTGAGCAGTGCGCGGCTGCTATTGCCGCCTTTGTTATAAAACAACAGCAGTGCACGGTCTCTCTTCTCATTAGCCATTGCGTTAAGTTCGGAAAACTTCAACCGTCTTAAACCTTTATATCAACAGTCAAGTTACAAAAGAAAGCAACATGCGACGCCAAGCGATAGATATGGACGTCAAACAGGAAACATTTTACATTATGACTGCGCTGGAAGCACCATATTTTCACCTGCTGGCAGAAACTGGAGCTAATGTCGTTTCCAGCATATTCCACCAGCGCACGGACGAACGTACCTACGAGGTTTCAGCGTCTTGCCATGTATGCAGCCCCCACTGCAACAATTGGAACACCGTCAGTTTCATTATAACCAAATGTTCAAATGTGTGTGAATTCCTAAGGGACCAAACTGCTGAATCATCGGTCCCTAGACTTACACACTACTTAAACGAATTTTGGTAAGAACACACACACACCCATGCCCGAGGAAGGATTAGAACTTCCGGTGGGAGGGCCGCGCAATCCGTGACATGGCACCTCAAACCGCGCGTCCACCTCGCGTGGCGCCATTATAATCATCCAGTATAAGGCGCGCAGTGAGGAGGTCTCACACAATAATGTTCACATAGTCTATGACGGTTGTGGTACCTTCGATTACCACCACAGGTCCCTTGGAAGTGCACATGACTATTCCCCGTAGCGTGATACCGTCCTCACTGCCCTGCGTCCATATATACTACAATTGCAATTGACGATGCCGTTGTCTCAACACAAAAACACATATCTTGATGAGATGTGGATGTAAGAACCTGTCGCATTCTCGTGGTTTCACCATGCTTCACCCACTTCCCATATATGCTCATGACAGTTGCACGCGAACAGCCTGTCAGCTTCGGCATTCCCGAGGTGCTCGTTCTCTGGCACTGGACCATAACGTTGTGTCACTCGTCAAAGTCACTTATGACAGTGTATTTCCCATTTTTGGCCCGTATCGTCACTAGAATGATTCCTCATCAGTCTCTGTTCCGATTATACACTTCCCTTACCGCATACGCAATCGCCATCGCCAACTCCATCAGCAAACATTAATTAAGTCTTGCGGTCGGCAGTGGTCCTAACGTGTTTCCCTATTCTGCGACCTATACTTGTCCAGATTTAAAAGAAGCTCATCAGGGTAACTTGTAGCAAATTGGCGTTTACTACCTGCCATGACAGCAGCTTCAAAGGAAGCGTTGTTTATCGTTCCAAGCCTGCACAGCCTTCGACCTAGCAAAAGCTGCTGATCATTAGGACCGGGGCAGCCACCTGTAGCGCTGGACCAGCATGATGCCAACACAAGAACGAAGCAGAACCGTTCGTCCCTTGATAACAGCAGATACCAAGGACCACTGTTGGACTACTTCTCCTCCACATATCTCCCTGCAGAGACATTATGCCCTGCGCAAACTACAGTTTTATTATACTGCAGACCACTCCTGGAAGCCGACTGTTTGCCCCCGTTATATCATTGTAATTTTGCAATATCTTGGCCCCTTTCTTCGACATAATTTTGTGATCCCTTGTTTCATGTTTACCATTGGCGAACGAAATACATCTATAGCCCTACTCTGCGAATCATTATAAAGTCCTCGGCAGAGTTTATGTACATAAGCTGAGTATACTGAAATTAGACATTAAAATCGTATAAATACGGGAGTTGTCCAAAAAGTAAAATTGGCCGCAAAATGAAAATCACAGTGAAAATCAGAAATATTTTACTTGCATTAATTAGTTACACCTTCCAGCAACTTCTGTACACCGTCGCCTCTCCGACTTAGGCATTTGTAGCCCTGTACCAACTTTACAGTACCCTCGTCGTATGACGCAGCTGCCTGTGCTTTCCACCATTTTTCTACGCTGGTCTGCAGCTCGTTGTCTGTGCCATAACGGTGTGTTTATAGATTACGGTTCATGTGAGTAAAGATGAAAATCAGAGGGAGTCACGTCCAGGCTATGTGGTGTCTCGTCACACACTTCTCATCGATAACGCTGCAGGAGCGTCTTCATTTCCCCTGCAGTTGCGATCGAGAATTGTCATGAAGAAGAAAACACATGACAGTTATGTTATATGGGGTTGCATGAAATCGGGAGAAATCGCTCGTCGGCACCCACGCGTACTCGGTGAGAGACACTATTTGCTAGGCATCTTTTTACGTTCTCACTGTGTGCTCAGAATTGCAAAATGCGATGTGACGCAATCGAGTGGCATACTATGGAAAGTGTCAAACACAACTATGCAAAGCTTCATCGGATTTTCACTGTCGTTTCCAATTCGCAACCGATCGAAACTTACACTCCTGGAAATGGAAAAAAGAACACATTGACACCGGTGTGTCAGACCCACCATACTTGCTCCGGACACTGCGAGAGGGCTGTACAAGCAATGATCACACGCACGGCACAGCGGACACACCAGGAACCGCGGTGTTGGCCGTCGAATGGCGCTAGCTGCGCAGCATTTGTGCACCGCCGCCGTCAGTGTCAGACAGTTTGCCGTGGCATACGGAGCTCCATCGCAGTCTTTAACACTGGTAGCATGCCGCGACAGCGTGGACGTGAACCGTATGTGCAGTTGACAGACTTTGAGCGAGGGCGTATAGTGGGCATGCGGGAGGCCGGGTGGACGTACCGCCAAATTGCTCAACACGTGGGGCGTGAGGTCTCCACAGTACATCGATGTTGTTGCCAGTGGTCGGCGGAAGGTGCACGTGCCCGTCGACCTGGGACCGGACCGCAGCGACGCACGGATGCACGCCAAGACCGTAGGATCCTACGCAGTGCCGTAGGGGACCGCACCGCCACTTCCCAGCAAATTAGGGACACTGTTGCTCCTGGGGTATCGGCGAGGACCATTCGCAACCGTCTCCATGAAGCTGTGCTACGGTCCCGCACACCGTTAGGCCGTCTTCCGCTCACGCCCCAACATCGTGCAGCCCGCCTCCAGTGGTGTCGCGACAGGCGTCAATGGAGGGACGAATGGAGACGTGTCGTCTTCAGCGATGAGAGTCGCTTCTGCCTTGGTGCCAATGATGGTCGTATGCGTGTTTGGCGCCGTGCAGGTGAGCGCCACAATCAGGACTGCGTACGACCGAGGCACACAGGGCCAACACCCGGCATCATGGTGTGGGGAGCGATCTCCTACACTGGCCGTACACCACTGGTGATCGTCGAGGGGACACTGAATAGTGCACGGTACATCCAAACCGTCATCGAACCCATCGTTCTACCATTCCTAGACCGGCAAGGGAACTTGCTGTTCCAACTGGACAATGCACGTCCGCATGTATCCCGTGCCACCCAACGTGCTCTAGAAGGTGTAAGTCAACTACCATGGCCAGCAAGATCTCCGGATCTGTCCCCCATTGAGCATGTTTGAGACAGGATGAAGCGTCGTCTCACGCGGCCTGCACGTCCATCACGAACGCTGGTCCAACTGAGGCGCCAGGTGGAAATGGCATGGCAAGCCGTTCCACAGGACTACATCCAGCATCACTACGATCGTCTCCATGGGAGAATAGCAGCCTGCATTGCTGCGAAAGGTGGATATACACTGTACTAGTGCCGACATTGTGCATGCTCTGTTGCCTGTGTCTATGTGCCTGTGGTTCTGTCAGTGTGATCATGTGATGTATCTGACCCCAGGAATGTGTCAATAAAGTTTCCCCTTCCTGGGACAATGAATTCACGGTGTTCTTATTTCAATTTCCAGGAGTGTATTTTCTGGAAACCCCTCGTACTTCTTGCCATTGACGCTATAAAACTAATTTTATGTACATTTTTGACATGAATTTAATGGCGTTAATTAATGCACGACCAGAGGAGCTCAAGTAAGTTGTTAACACACAATAAATAAGTAATTCAAGTATGTTACATATGCACTGGCTTATTCTAACCGATCGTGTTGAAATAAAATTCAAGATCGTTTAATTGCAGTCTGAAGCAGACTCGCCATTATCCTCAGTTTGTCTTGCGAATGCGTTCCCGTGATTCTGGCAGTGGTTGCAGTTTAAAAGTTTCATTTTCTAATTGTTATAAATGCTAATTCACCACATTTTAATTTTGTATGCATTGCCTTAGATTTAAATGTGTGATAGAAATAAAGGGAATGTCGTGTATTTATCAAAGTAAGACATGGAAGAACTTTCGGTTATTTTCGTCTTCTGCCAGGATGATAAGTGTTTTACTATAAAGCAGATTCGTTTTCCACCGTGAAGGCATTAGCAATTTCTATCTTGCTGCGCACTGCGAAGGAAGCCCTCTGCAGACATTAACGACCTGCATTACTCGATTTCCGCTCGCAGCAGGCCCTTCTATTGCAGAACACCGGGAAGGTATTCCAATTACGCAGCCGGCGAAAACCACAGGCTTCGTGGCTCCTATTGTGGCAACCCGATACTGCTCCTTGTTTAGCGAAACGACGAGGAGAGTGGGAGGCGGGATGCGTTCGAGGGGCGAATCAATAGTTAAGCTTTCCGCTGGTAAACTTTCGTTCCGTTGTTTCTGCGAGTTTCAGAAAATAGCCACTATTTTACCTAGCGCACCGTATAACTCTTCCAGGATAAATCAACATGCTTTACAGGAGATGGGCAAAAACATGTAAACATCGAAAACAGAACACATTACCATGCCTAATACGGTTTACGGAAAACGTTGGCATTCAAAACAGCTTACGTTCGTATCGGAATGGATAAATTCAGTTCTTGTATTGTTTTCAAGAGGATCTTTTGTCATTCTTCCTGCAAAATCGAGACAAGCTCAGGCAACGATGGCGGAGGTGGATAGCGATGACGCATCCTCCTCTCGAAAGTAGACCACAAAGGCTCAATAATATTCCGATCTGGTGGCTGTGGTGGTCGGGTGAGATCCGACAATTCATCCTTGTGCTCAACAAAACCAGTACTGAACTATGCGAGCTGTGTGATCAGAGCCTTGCTGTCTTGGGACGCACCATTACGATTTGGAAACAAACATGGTAACTAGAGACGGTTCCGATAAACCAAAATGCCCACATAATCTTCTGCAGTAACGCGAGCTTGCAGAGTACCCTTGGGGTACTCTGCCGGGTAAAAAGATGAGTGCACCTGGAAAGACGACGTCAGTTTTAATCTCATGATGGCGTATGCCACCTGAGGGACTATAGATGTATTGATAATGGTTTCTGCGTCGTCCGACAACACACGGCGTAGTGGCATAGCTAACTGATCGCCACTTGTGTCTATCCGTTAGTAGGCATTGCTCACCTTTGTTGTTTCTGGAGGGAAAGCTAACCAGCACCCGGTACGTGCAGGATATTGTTAGACCCATTGTTGGTATGTTGTTCCAACAGGATAATGCTCGCCCACACATTACGCGTGAAACTCAACGTGCTCTACAAGACGTGCAGCAACTTCCGTGACCAGCACGAGCTCCAGACTTCTCTTCAATCGAGGACGTTTAGGGTACGATGGAATAAAAATTGACTCGCGCGACTCATCGACCAACAACTCTTACACAAATACGTGCACAGGTGGCGTGGCATAACGTGTCCGAGGGAGTTATTCGTCATCTGCACGAACGACTGTATGCCAGAGCCAGCGCTTGCATTACCGCCCGTGGGGGCTACACCACGAACTAATATGGTTGTTTCAGCATGGGTCGGTACCTGGTACCTCAGAACCGCTGGTGCTGTTAATCAGTAAATGTAAATCATCTCACATACTCTATATGCACTGTTGCAAGAATAAATCTTGAATTAATTGGAAACCTCTTAAAGAGTGTAATAATACAACAGTGTAACCTGCAGGCGTGGCTAGCATCTGCTTTTGTGCTGAAGCAAGCATTTGTCCTGGTATTATCATATTTTTGTCCACCCGCTGTACATATTCCAATACGCATCATTCACTAACAGTAAGAGAAAAAATTATTGTGTACACACGCCCCGGCCTCATATCTCATTCTCACGTCCCTTACAAGAGGTATAGGATGGAACGAGCCGAAAGTCGTCTGATGTCAGACACATTTCATGCCGTGTATCCACGCTCCCCTATGTAGGCACTTGTCTGTCTCAAAGAATATGTGGTCACTTTTCCGTCTACTTGGACAGCTTATCTTTGGATGGAGACTGTGAGTTTATGTTTCGACGAGTCGCCTGAACATTGACTTGAGCCAGCCAGTAGGAACGCTTGGTTGCAGAACGGGTTAACGTGGCCATATGCTCAGAGGAAGAAACGACTCTCTCCTTTCCTGCCTCGTTCCATGAGGTTGTGCTTATCTGTTTAGTGCAGATGCGTTTGTCTGGTTATAATGAAATGGGCACACAGAAGCGACTTCGTTTCGGATTATGAGGAGATGGTTGCTGGCTGCTTGCTTGCGCTGTATTGACGTGATTGGCGTCCCATGGGTTTTCAAATAATGCAACATTAAATTTCATTCCACGAGATAGTTTGCAATCGTATTTAAAGTGGGCAACGTTCGAGTTCAGAATTTCATTAGGACACGTAGAAAATAAAGGCCAATTTTTGTTCAATCTTTTGGGCTTGCAATTTGCTTGTCTCATTTCTTTTGCACTCATCAAATAATATTTGCCTGTTGTTTGTGGATCGACCTTTTGTTTGGAATCGCCAATGTGAAAAGACAAGATGCCAGTGCTGTATAGGGTGTTTCAAAAATAATGATCTAATTTTGGATTATAATAATTACGAAACATGGACCATAATGCCAAGGAAATGTGTGTTGTTTGAAATGAGCATGACCTAGATCCTTAGATGTCAATCAATGTGTCTTCTCAGTTTGCAGCCAGTCAGAAGTAAGATGGTGTCCGCTCAACAGGAGGCGTTTTGTGCGCTGCAGTTTGCACATAATGGGTCAGAGATTTTGGTTCCGTGTGCTTTCCATTGGCGTTTTGACACTGATCTGCCTGCATCCAGAAACATTCGTTGTTGCTATCGCCAATGTAAGATTTTAGCGAAAAAAGATCGACGGACACTTCTGATGAGATGGTGGAAAGAATTCCGCAAACGCTTGAATAGAGTCTACGAAAGTCTACTAGCCGTGCAAATAGAGAACTCCGATGACTTCATTTTCCACCACACTGGCACAAAAACGTATTTCAGTTTCTCAGTGACACTCGGCCTCAACACTGGATAGGGCGCACGAAACCCCGAGGCACTGCCCTGCATTCTTGGCCTCCAAGATCGCCATATATGACTCTATGGGATTTTCTCTTGTGAATAAAAGTGTGTTCATCACTCCTTTACCTCCTGACATAGAAGTGACGAACAGAACAACAGGCCACTGAACGGGATGACTTTTGTTTGTTTACTGGACCATGTATAAAGCGTGTATGTAATCTGGCATTCTTACGAACTTATTTCTCATTCCTCCATTCTTTATTCAATTTAACATTTCACGTGTTCCATATCTGTACAGGTGTTCACTTCAGCAGCGATGAAACTTTTATTTAAAATGAAATCTTCAGCTTTGCAGGTAAACTCGTGTCGCTGTGGAATTTCGAGACCCGTGCTTGCGGAGACGGAGACTTAGAGATAAAATTCTTTTATTACGTTAGCTCATATCTTTTCCATTTACTAGGTGTTGTAGCATACAGAGTGCAAAGACATTTGTACCACACGAATTATAGGCCTACCTATACGGTGTATTTCATACACATACGTAACGTGTGGCTGAATGAGGTCAGTTGTCAAGATAATACACTACTGTTTGTGGAAATTGCAACACCAAGAAGGAAACGCATGAATTTAATTCATTTAATACCACAGCTTAGGTACATGACAACTAACAAATGATTACCTTTTCAAATCTGCACATATCCTTTGAGCCCTACTATTCAGTATGTCGTGTGGCCACCATGCGCTGCAGTTAGAACTGCTATACGCCATGGCATTGAATCAATAAGGTTCTGAATACGTTCCTGAGGGATTTCCCTCCACGCAGTTTGTACCCGAGCCCGCAAATCAGTGACACCAGTTACTGGAGGACCGTGACACACCAGGTGCCACCAACCATATCCCAGACATGTTCGATGGGCGACATGTCTGGCGAACGTGCAGGTCAGGGAAGCAGTGGTACCCATCGCTCTTCGAAGAAGGCCTGTACATTCCTCACAATATGTATCCGGGCATTGTCCTGTTGAAATGTGGCCTGTAGAGATGCCAGAAGCAGGGGGAGTACCTCAGGCTCCACAACCTCCGTTAGTTTTCTGTTCAAAGCGCCCGCAATACATACGAGGCGAGATCGGTTGTTGTAACCAATGGCGCCCCAAACCATCACACCTGGTGTTTGTCCGCTATGCCGCTCCACAATGCAGCCCTCCAAGTTGCGCTCACCACAGTACGCCGGACACGTATGAGGCCATCACTGTACGACACGTTGATGCGGGACTCATCCGAAAAGATTACATGTTGCCACTCAGTACCTGAGAAACGGTGTTCATGTGCCTATTGCAGTCGGAGGAGCTTGTGATTTCTGGACAATGGAAGCCAACGTAATGGCATGCGTCCAACGAGTCCAGCCTGCAGCAGACAAGTTCACAACTGTTGCAATGCTCCAGGGACGAGCCAGCACTGTGGATGACGCTGTACGGTCCGTAATGGCCATGTGGGCAAGATGAAGGTCATCCCGTGCTGTGGTCATTTCCGTGTTCTGCTTCCACACACGCATTACTGTCGTAGCAGCATGCTCTGTGCGGGTCGAAATGTCGTATGACAACCCCGTTTCCCGGAGACAGATGATTCTGCCCCGTTCGAACTCCCTCACATGCCGATATGGCTGACGTCGGCGAGGCATACTGGCACTCACTATATTGTTTCCACCCTGTGTGACAACCCTGTACCGACTACTCTAAGCGCAACCACGACCCTGTCGGACCGACACGAGAGGGCTCTGCTCGGCCTACGTGTACTCCATCTGGCAGCTAAACGTATCACGTATTGCTTGCACACCCGTCGCCACTTCCACCAAGTGTGATGCTATTCGGGTAATTCCTTCTCGGTTTTACACTTTTCACAAACGGCAGTGTAGTTTCACTTTTGTCTTGGTTTAACTCCTATCATCCTTCAATTATTCCGTTCCGCTATGAGAAAGTGCTTGGCAATAAAAAATTTAAAACAAATTAGACTGTGTTTATTTACATATGGGTGAGGTTCTATATAAACTGGAAACGTTTAGGGATCGTAAAAAAAGGTGAGTGTAGTCTCTCACGAACTCACAGGTTAAACAATAAAGTAGTGCAAGGATTTCAAGTGTAATTATTGGACAGAGTACATCCAGCACTGTTTCTCGAAATTTATATTCGTGAGATCAGCCTCGTTTTTCATCTTAAAATCCTTATCCAATTTTTCTGTCTGTTACACTTTCATATATGCTATACCAATCCATTTCAAGTCGGATACGCCACTTTGAATTCCTTCGACGTTTGCGTCATGCCTGTTTGATGAGAAACAATTCTCTGGAAACTGACGCGCTGCCACCCCACACATTTGGCAAATGTACTGCACTTTCTCACAGTCCTCCTAAGCATTCTAAAGCCGGCCGGGGTGGCCGAGCGGTTCTAGGCACTACAGTCTGGAACCGCGCGACCGCTACAGTCGCAGGTACGAATCCTTCCTCGGGCATGGATGTGTGTGATGTCCTTAGGTTAGATAGGTTTAAGTAGTTCTAAGTTCTAGGGGACTGATGACCTCAGCAGTTAAGTCCCATAGTACGCAGAGCCATTTTTAAGCATTCTACACTACTGGCGAGTAAAATTGCTACACCACGGAGATCACGTGCTACAGACGCGAAATTTAACCGAGACGATTAAGATGCTGTGATATGCAAATGATTAGGTTTTCAGAGCATTCACACAAGTTTGGTGCCGGTGGCGACAGCTGCAACGTGCTACAATGGGGAAAGTTTCCATCCGATTTCTCATACACAAACAGCAGTTGACCGGCGTTGCCTGGTGAAACGTTGTTGTGATGCCACGTGTAAGGAGGAGAAATGCGTACCATCACGTTTCCGACTTAGTTAAAGGTCAGATTGTAGCCTACCACTATTGCGGTTTATCGTATCGCGACATTGCTGCTCGTGTTCGTCAAGATCCAATGACTGTTAGCAGAATATGGAATCGGCGGGTTCAGGAGGGTAATGCCGAACGCCGTGCTGAATCCCAACGGCCTCGTATCACTAGAAGTCGAGATGACAGGCATCTTATCCGCATGGCTGTAACTTATCGTGCAGCCACGTCTCGATCTCTGAGTCAACAGATGGGGATGTTAGCAAGACAACAACTACCTGCACGAACAATTCGACGACGTTTGCAGCAGCATGGACTATCAGCTCGAAGACCATGGCTGTGGCTACCCTTGACGCTGCATCACACACAGGAGCGCCTGCGATGGTGCACTCAACGATGAACATGGGTGCACGAATGGCAAAACGTCATTTTTCGGATGAATCCAGGTTCTGTTTTACAGCATCATGATGGTCGCATCCGCGATTGGCGACATGGCTGTGAACGCACATTGGAAGTATGTATTCGTCATTGCCATACTGGCGCATCATCCGGCGTGATGGTATGGGGTGCCTTTGGTTACACGTCTCGGTCACCGCTTGTTCGCATTGACGGCACGTTGAACAGTGGACGTTACATTTCAGATGTGTTACAAAAGGGGGGGGGGGGGGGTTCTGAGCACTATGGGACTTAACATCTGTGGTCATCAGTCCCCTAGAACTTAGAACTACTTAAACCTAACTAACCTAAGGACATCACACACATCCATGCCCGAGGCAGGATTCGAACCTTCGACCGTAGCGGAGATGTGTTACGACCCGTGGCTCTACCCTTCATTCGATCCCTGCGAAACCCTACATTTTAGCAGCATAATGCACGACCGCATGTTGCAGGTCCTGTACGGGCCTTTCTGGATACAGAAAATGTTCGACTGCCGCCCTGGCCAGCACATTCTCCAGATCTCTCACCAACTGAAAACGTCTGGTCAATGATGGCCGAGCAACTGGCTCGTTACAATATGCCAGTCACTACTCGTGATGAACTGTGGTATCGTGTTGAAGCTGCACGGGCAGCTGTACCTGTACACGCCATCCAAGCTCTGTTTGACTCAATGCCCAGGGGTATCAAAGCCGTTATTACGGCCAGAGGTGGTTGTTCTGGGTACTGATTTCTCAGGATCTATGCACCCAAACTGCGTGAAAATGTAATCACATGTAGTTCTAGTATAATATATTTGTCGAATGAATACCCGTTTATCATCGCATTTCTTCTTGTTGTAGCAATTTTAATGGCCAGTAATGTAATTATACCATTCGCTGCCACTTAAATTAATTTCGCTCGTTACTTCCGCTTACTTGGCTTATTCCCAGTTACTTAAACTATGTCAGGCCCCAACTGAGTGGCACTAATCTCATGGGGGCCTTTTTCATATTTACGACCATTACATCGTATTTTTCATTACGTAATGATGTATGTTAATCCCAAAAGAACGAATTCTATCTACCACCTCCATCTCTTCCTGCTTGATGGCATATTCCAGCTGGATCACTGTCCGTGTCACAAGACCAGACTCATTTTTCAGGGTTTAAGAAGCATGATAGTGAAATTACGTTGATGTGTTAGCCACCAAAATTCCTTGGTCTGAACGACCGACCAGGCAAGACGTTTCTATTGAGCCACCGTCGAATCCCAATGGCCCCGTGCCCACTGCAATCGCAATTAACGATGCCGTTGTATAAAAATGGGAGTACGAAAGGGTCGTCCACCGCGGAACCCTATGTTCAACTATGTCTTGTAGGAGGTAAGCTCTGAAACACTTGTGTCTGCACCAGCGTTGTACTCTGTCGTAGAATCAGTTTAGAGAGCGGCAAGTATGCGCCCTTCACATTCTCTGATGAAGCGTGGACATAAGACCTGGTCACCTTCTCGTCGTTTCATCGTCTTTCAACTAATTTCCAAAGCTGTTCGTGACAGTATCACACGAACTTCATGGTTTCCGAGATGGTCTTTTCCAGGCGCAGGGCCATATTAATCTTCCCTTTGTCAAGGCCGGCCGCTGTGGCAAAGCGGTTCTAGGGGCTTCAGTCCGGAACCGCGCTGCTGCTACGGTCGCAGGTCGAATCCTGCCTCGTGAATGGATGTGTGTGATGTCCTTAGGTTAGTTATGTTTAAGTAGTTCTAAGTCTAGGGGACTGATGGCCTCAGATGTTAAGTCTCATAGTGCTCAGAGCCATTTGAACCATCTTAACCCTTTTCCAAAGTCACTTACGTCAGTGAATTTCCCCATTTGCGACCCGCATCGTCACAAAATTAATTTATACTTGTCTCTGCCGCGTTGATATCCTCCTCCTTACTGTATAACGTGCTCACGACGCAACCAAAGAGAATTCAATCTCTAGGTGGCGAGCGGGCACAATGTTATGGTTCATTAGTGCATTTTACGTTTGAGTATGAGGAAATATTCAGCAAATAGTCTCATTAAGTGAGGATATGAACTTATCTAAATATGTTATTAATTGTCTGTGGACTGTGGTTAGATTCAGCGTCAAGAAGAACATCTTTCATATGCATTATTTTTAACGTATGTGTTAAACAAATGTTTTGCAGCCCGAGACAGAACAAAAGCAACGCACTGCTCGTAAATAGCCGGAGTGATGCATTATCGTTTAATTACATCACCGGTAATCAGTTACTGACAACTAACACAGCTGCAAAAATCTTTACAGCCGACGCGATTTAAGGTGGTACGTCTTCAAAGAACTCACTGTAAGAGAGGCCGGCGCGAGAGAGATTCATTGATGGAAATATGGTTTATCCACGGAGTAGATAGCTTCATAATTTCCGCTTTTCGAGTGATGTCTATCATGATGTGTTTTTGAAAACTGATGGCTGTGTAAAACTAGAGACTGCTGAAAAGAAGAGCAGCGAATATCAACTACTATTTAATTACTGAAAAGAGAACCTCATCTGTTTTAAAGCGACCTTCAGGCTACTATACAAGATTTTTTACTGTATAAGATGTTTCAAAAAGAATTACCTGATTTTGGACTCTTACAATTACGAAACATGGAACATGCCGACAAGGAAATGTGTGTTGTTTGAATGAGCTTGGCCTAGAGTTTCAGAAAATCGTATATAAATATATAAATTTAATTAAAAGAATCTTTATATGTACAGTGTGGTCCATTGATCGTGACCGGGCCAAATATCTCACGAAATAAGCGTCAAACGAAAAAACTACAAAGAACTAAACTTGTTTAGCTTGAAGGGGGAAACCAGAAGGCGCTATGGTTGGCCCGCTAGATGGCGCTGCCATAGGTCAAACGGATATCAACTGCATTTTTTAAATAGGAACCTCCATTTTTATTACATATTCGTGTATTACGTAAATAAATATGAATGTATTAGTTGGACCACTTTTTTCACTTTGTGATAGATGGCGCTGTAGTAGTCACAAATATATGGCTCACAATTTTAGACGAACAGTTGCTAACAGGTAGATTCTTAAATTAAAATACAGAACGTAGGTACGTTTGAACATTTTATTTCGGTTGTTCCAACGTGATACGTGTACCTTTGTGAACTTATCATTTCTGAGAACGCATGCTGTTACAGCGTGATTGCCTGTAAATACCACATTAATGCAATAAATGCTCAAAATGATGTCCGTCAACCTCAATGCATTTGGCAATACGTGTAACGACATTCCTCTCAACAGCGAGTATTTCGCCTTTCGCCTTTGACAATGCGCTGACGCATGTTGTCAGGCGTTGTCGGTGGATCACGATAGCAAATATCCTTCCACTTTCCCCACAGAAAGAAATCCGGGAACGTCAGATCCGGTGAACGTGTGGGCCATGGTATGGTACTTCGACAACCAATCCAAACGTCATTAAATATGCTATTCAATACCGCTTCAACCGCACGCGAGCTATGTGCCGGACATCCATCAAGATGGAAGTACATCGCCATTCTGTCATGCTGTGGAACATCTTGTAGTGACATCGGTAGAACATTACGTAGGAAATCAGCATACGTTGCACCATTTAGATTGCCATCGATAAAATGGGGGCCAATTATCCTTCCTCCCATAATGCCGCACCAGACATTAACCCGCCAAGGTCGCTGATGTTCCACTTGTCCCAGCCATCGTGGATTTTCTCGTTGCCCAATAGTGCATATTATGCTGGTTTACGTTACCGCTGTTGGTGAATAACGATTCGTCGCTAAATAGAAGGCGTGAAAAAAATCTGTCATCGTCCCGTAATTTTCTTGTGTCCAGTGGCAGAACTGTACACGACGTTCAAAGTCGTCGCGATGCAATTCCTGGTGTATAGAAACATGGTACGGGTGCAATCGATGATGATGTAGCATTGTCAACAACGACGTTTTTGAGATTCCCGATTCTCGCGGAATTTGTCTGCTACTGACGTGCGTATTAGGCGCGACAGCAACTAAAACACCTACTTGGGCATCATCCTTTGTTGAAGGTCGTGGTTGACGTTTCACATGTGGCTGAATACTTCCTGTTTCCTTAAATAACGTAACTATCCGGCGAACAGTCCGGACACTTGGATGATGTCGTCCAGGATACCGAGCAGCATACATAGCACACGCCCGTTGGGCATTTTGATCACAATAGCCATAAATCAACACGATATCGACCTTTTCCGCAATTGGTAAAAGGCCCATTTTAACACGGGTAATGTATAACGAAGCAAATACCGTCCGCACTGGCGGAATGTTACGTGATACCACGTACTTATAGTTTGTGACGATTACAGCGTCATCTATCACAAAGCGAAAAAACTGGTCCAACTAAAATATTCATGTTTCTTTCCGTACTACACGAATATGTAATCAAAAATGGGGGGGGGGGTTCCTATTTAAAAAACGCAGTTGATATTCGTTTGACCTATGGCAGCGCCATCTAGCGGGCCCTCATAGCGCCATCTGGTTTCCCCCTTCAAGCTAGACGAGTTTCGTTCTCTGTAGTTTTTTCGTTTGATGCTTATTTCGTGAGATATTTGGCCCGGTCGCTATCAATGGACCACCCTGTTTATAAGAAAGAAAAATAAAAAGAAAAGAAAAAATGCTATGGCACCCACACAGATAAGACTCAGGATTGTCAAGGCATACATATACCAGTGTGGACGATGTAGAATAGTATGGCAACAATGGGTTCAGAAGTAGGTATCGTTGTAGATAATCGACAGATATCGAGTTCTTCTTAGGCTGCCATTAAAGTATCTGGTAATATAAGATGGAAGTTATTCACTTGGAACTTGAGTTGGTTCCCTTTATTTTATGTTATTTTTTAACTGATTGTTATTTTTCAAATGTTCTGTTTTATTTCTACATTAATATTAGTAAATGTTGCTGTTAACATGACTTACTATAACATATGTAATATAAAACATTGTATGTCACCGTGATTAACGAATACGTACGTCTGTTTAGAGTTTCCACGTAACAGGTGTAAAATCCTTGGCAATGAATTGAACTGAATTGGTTTGACTACAGCATGGCACTCGTGCCAGAGCGTGACTCGTGAGCCGATTTCTAGGCCACCCTTGGTTTAGATGTTCATTTAGGCCATTCAAGAGCATTACGGAGATGCACAGCCAAATCGAATGGCAATCATTACGAGACAGGCTCTGTGCGTTCAGGCTTAGTACTAGAATCTGAGAACGGACATCCCACACAGATTCCTTAATTAATGAAAACGGCTTCAGTTTCTGCTGAGAACATCGAGCCCATTACCAGTATTGGCCTTTAGATTATGCCATTTTCAAGTGGTTATTGACTTTATTTGACATTGCTCGTCTACCGCTCAATAACCATTTCAGTGTGGCCTAATGTTAAATGAAAGTGAAATTAGTAAAGTTCTCAACAGCAACCGGAGCGGTTTTCGTTAAGTAAACAAACACCTGCGGAATCCAAAAAAAGAAAAACTAATAATATTACATACTGTCAAACGCAACTCGCGAAATGATCACGCCTAGAAAATCCGACAAGTTCTAACTTACACTGGTTTACCGACAGTCATTCTACCCACACATCATTTGTAAGCTGAGCGACAGGGAAAGGCAATCATGTTTCTCATTTTTCACTATTATCTATCTACGTGCGTCAAATTACATTTTTAGAGATTTGCTTTAATCTCGAAAGATCACCTTGCTTTAAGTAACGTTAAATGACTGTTTTGAAACACTAAGGTGTATTGAGACCACGAATGGGAATCGGTAACAAAGCCATTCGCCATTCGATCGCCTAGTGGTTCTCATTACCTGTGACCGATAATTTCTGCGTGACGTGGAATAACTGCGCAGTTCCGCTGTAATTTCCATTTGCGTTAATAGGTGCGGGTTTTGGAATGTAATTGCGAGGGCACCGATTATGAATATTTATATCGCAGAAGGAGTCAACACGGCCCATTTAATTAAAAGTTAATTCCCACTTAAACGCACAGGAAATCTGAATAACGTTAATGACGCACGAGCTGCTGCGTGCCTGGGAGTAATGGTGCAACGAAATTAATTAAAATTACTTGCATATGGAAATATTATCTATTTACGCTAAATAAAAAGCTGTTATAAATGAAGATATATATTTTGAAATATCAATCAGATGACTCATATTGCCGAAAGACTGAACGGATGAACTTGGTACAACTCTGAGCGACGGATGCGCAAGACTGTTGTGTCACAAGTTAACGTAACCTGGAAAAAAATAAAATGAGAAGACAGACTGTCAACAGTTACTGTAAATGATGGCAAGGTTTCTCCACAAACAGGAATAGCACTATTTCTGCAGGACAGGCACACTTGCTTCAAGTAGGCATTTGATTCAAAAGGTAGTGAAAAGATGTGCATTTGGCCCGTTGTATTTCTAAAGTGTTGGCAGTTTGTTCCGAGTACAGCCTAGTATCTTGGAAAACACTCCATTTGTGAAGACCGCTGGTAGCAATGCCACATTATAAAAAAATCCTATCACCATGAGACCTGAATAATACGTCGTATAGAAGATCAAGAGGCCAATGGAAAGACAAGTTTGAAGCAAAGGGAAGTATCGTGGAGAAATGTAGCGAGATATTCCCGCGAAGCCCAGTTACACACAGTTAAGGTTAGTGAAAAAGACTTTCCTCGGCTAACTTCACCGGATAATCATCGAAATAATTCTTACCGTGAATATAATGTAGTAACAACAGAACATACAAAACATATTTTCTTAGCACGTAAATTGCAGACGGTATGCCAACTACCAAACCAAATTCTTGCAACACATAGTCCGTTATCAACAATGATTAGCTAATAATATAATTATCCACCGTCAAAACAATTCTGAAATTTCTGAATAAATGTAACCTTAAACCTGTCAAGTCCCAGTAAATTCTAAAAACACGTAGAGATGGCTGTATGGCCTGCAGAAAAAAAGCCTTAATTTGGTCTTCGCGTTGCAGAATAGACTCTTCCAACACTCTACATCACCCCATAAAACGCTGTCTCTTTCGCGTTTGATGTCCTAAAAGATTATCTCCTCAAGGCGTTGGCCAAATTTCTTATACATGAAATGTTTGGCTCAGGCCAGTACAAAGTTGATCAACAGTCCACCCTCAACCTTAGCTCCAAGAAGAAATATATTTTTCGCAAATGAATACTGCAGCAGTCTGCAGAGCTATCCCTGTTGCACATCCTTCTAGAGGAAAAGTGCTTGAAATAAGTTATTTTTCTGCGTGAGGCTGTTTTTTTATTCGAAATAATCATTTATTTAATTTATTTTGCAATTAGCTAATTTCGCTATCTTTGGCGTTATAGAGCGACAGCCCACAAAACTCACAGCGCCTTCTGAGCTACGTAGCATAGTGAAAAGAACAATTTGTTAAAAGAATGCAACACAACCACTGTAGGTATGGGGACAAAAACCAAAGATTTGAAGTTGTATATGTGGAGGGCAGTCCATATGCGGGTTTTGACACTGTATCGTCATAAACATCACATTAAAATTAGGCAGAAAAAGAAATGAAGAAAGTGTTAATTTCTAATAAAGAGTCTCACACAGGAAAATAACTACTTTCAACAAATTTGTGGCGATTGTAAACTTATTCCAAAAGATAGTATGGAGGTAAAGCGGTAGCTAATACAGTCACAGGAACACCAGGTTGGTATTGATGGGCTTCTGTTGTAGCGAGTGTAATCGTACATGACTTATTACGTAAAATCCTGTTGACGTAGTACTTCTGCTTATATGCACATTGCCCTCTTTATGCAATGACCAACACGCAACGAGAGGAAATTTGCTGGAAATGTGACAGTTATATTAATATTCATATGATGATAGGGGGACCAGATGCGTGAGCGTTCCAATAAAATACTTGTACATAATTACATATTTTAAAGAATATTATGGTAACGTTATTAACGCATTTAGAAACGCATTACCACAACGCCTCGTGCTGTGTAACTCGTTAGTTATAATGAAAGGGCAGCTGTTCACAGAGGTACAGTGCGGGCTGTAAATATCATACGGAAGCGAAACTTGGTAGATATTCTAGTGCGTTAATGCGGTACCGGTTCATGCTGGAAAAAATTAGTTCCAATTTTGGCCACCAAGTACAAATCTCACGCTGTGATTGCAAGAAAGACGTGTAGAAATGTTTCCATATGTAATGGATTAGGAAAGGGACGTGGAAAGAAAAGAGCAAATGAGCTTCAGAGACGTCGGCAAGCTGCTGCATCCGTAAAACGAGGTGATCAACAGCTGTTCCCACCAGATACGGTGGAATCAGAGCAATGTATTCCTGTATACTGGCCTTCAGATCAGGTAGAGACCGAAAGTGTTTCTGATAAACACACTCTTTTAGACATCCCCACAGCCAAAATTCACATGGATTCAGATCAGTTGGTCTTGCAGTCCACGCATCTGGGAAAACTCTGTAGATAACGCGTTCGTAGAATGTTGCATTAAGCAGAAACTTCACTGCACAAGGGACATGAAGTGTTGCTCCATCTTGCTTGAAAAAAGTGGTTTCCACGCAGTGCGTTCTTCGACAGCAGGAATTATATGGTGTACGATGAGGTGCCGATAACTTGCACACGTCACGGTTTACCTGACAGGCTCTCTGGATGTATTCTTTTCAAAGGAGAACGGATCGAGAATAAAGGTTCTTGTGAATCCACACCACACAGGCACATACGGCATCGTGTACTGTAAAGCGTGCCTCCTTACTCCTTAGAATATTTCCCGGCCACATCTCATCAACTTCGATCCGAGCCAGAAAACAAAGAACGTTTCAGAACATTGCTGTTGATCATGAGGTTTCAGTTGCTGCACGATCTGAATCTCGTACTGGTACTAGCGTAAAATAGACAACAAAGCTTACCGGGCTGTTATGAAATGGACAATCCTAGTTACCACTAACACTACTCGGAGCACAACCTCGTCAGTATCTTCATCTTCCAGGTGCAACACCAAGCTCACCAGTGTTTCCGACTTTCACTATCGATCTTCTTTAAACCATTTAATGACATCGGCACAAACGAGTTTCAACACTAAATCCAATTACCAAGACGACACACCCGGCCACCCTCATCAGTCCTGTAAGCAGTCATGAGAAGTGAAAGCCAGCAAATCTCCGCTAGAAGAGAATTTTATCACATCTGTGCCATAAGTGTAAGAGTATAAGACTCTCGCCCCATTCTATAGGCCAATGTCGAAGAAGCAATGACGGAAACAAAAGCAAGGTATAAGGCAAAGGATATCAACGGTAAGATTCTCTGAGATATCGCTATCCTAAGTGGAAGTGCAGAAGAATTACATGATCTGTTCAATGAAATGAACATTCTAATGAGTACAGAACAACATAGACTGAGAGTAAACAGAACACAGACAGAAATAATGAAAACAGCGAGAAACTTAATATCGGAATTGGGGATCACGGAGTAGACGAAGTTAAGGAACTCTGTCACCTAAGCAGCAAAATAGCCCATGAGGACGGAGTAAAGAGGACATAAAAAGCAGACTTCCACTGTCAAAAACGGCACTCATGGTCGAGAGACGTCTACTAGGTCTTAATTTGAGGAAGAAATTTCTGAGAATCTACGTCTGAAGCGCGGCATTGTATTGCAGTGGAACGTGAACTGTGGGGAAACCGGAGCAGACGGGAATAGGAGCATTTGAGATGTGGTGCTACAGACGAATGTCGAAAATTAGGTGGACTGATAATGTAAGGAATGAGGAGTTCTTCGCAGAACAGCCTAGGAAAGGAATATATGTAAAACACTGCCAAAAGCAGGGAAAGTATGATAGGACATCTTTTAAGATATCAGGGAATAATTTCCATGATACAAGTGAGAGCTGTAGAGGGTAAAAACTATAGACGAAAACAAAAATTACAATACATCCAGCAAATAACTGAGGATGTAGGTTGCAATTTTCTGAGATGAAAAAGCACAGGGGAGGAATCTGAGACGGGCCGCATCAAACCAGTCAGAAGACTGATGACTCGAATTTAAAAAAAGAAATCTTGATCAGACGGTTAATTCAGCTTGGTAGGCAGCCAGTTAAATGGCGGCTATTCTCCCAATCTACCTTTGCTATTCCTTTTTATTATTTCCTTATATTAAATTCGGATTTTCTTAGTCAGTAGCAGCTCGATCTTAAACTACTATCTCTCTCTTCTAAATGTAAATTTTGATTATTTGTGTATTACACTAAATACCTCTGTTTCTTGGCTTCCTTAGATAGAATCTGGCCAGCAGTCTATGCTGGCTATCCCTCGGTACGACTGTTTGGTGCCCTTGCTCCTAGCGACTGCTCACCTACACCAGTGTTCTGGCCTGGATGGTTTCAACTCAGAATGAGCCGTGGGTCAGAGATGAGATTTTATAAAAGGTGCTAGCGTGTAAAGTCGCAAGTGACTGCTATTCAGTGGTTAATGCCATTATTATTCCAATGCACAAAGCTTTGGAAGGCTTCGCCAGTGCATTCCTAAGACAGCGTGGGATTCTGCTTAACGTCCGGCTTGCTCGCTGAGTGTTGTGGTTTAGTAAACGTGCAAGTGCTCAGTACCATAGGGTTAGATATAAATATAGACAATAAATTCCATCTCGTCCCGCGGAAATATGAAGTGCGATATTTTGTGTGACATTTTCTTTTTGTTTTGAGCTGTTTTTCTGTTCTGTTTATATGGATATTATTTGCTAGAAACCAGCTGGAATCGGGGTAATGACTGTTTGCAGAGTACGTTTTCCAGTCCATTTTTCAGATCTGAGAGACATCTGAGAGTAGCTGAGTTGCTACAAGGCATTTATTGGCGGTGTAGATGTAGTGACAATTTTACCCTATCACGCAGATCTTAAACTAAGCTGGCGGCCGTTATTCAGACTGTTCGTGTTGGGTTCTGGCCGCGGTCTCTAACGACACATCGCCCGACGCCATGGAATCTACGAGAACGACACGAAAGTTTCACAGTACTATGGTATTCTGGAGGAATAATATTCTATTCCCAGTCTGGACATCCAAATTTAGAATTTCCTGAGATTCCCTAAACTACTTCAAGCGGTTGTCGACATCCTTCCTTTGAACAGATCAGTCTTCCCCAATCCAAGTTGCGCTCCGTGCCTAAAGTCGTCGACGGGAAGCCCAACTTTCATCTCCCTTCCCATACACGCCTGTCCGAAAAACTGAAACAGAACCTTTGCAAATCTTTCGAATTGGAAGGTATTGATAAAAGTATAATTAATAAGCGGAGCAAAATAAATTACAAATTTATGGAAAGTATCCACAGCGCTATATATTAACAGCATCATTAAAAGGAGAAAGTTACAATGTATTTTCAAAAGATGACTTTTTTGTAAGTAAACAAACGTAAAGCAATTGTTGCTGTACGTTAAAGGTGATCTATGCGTTAAGGTTACAAAAAAAAATATAGAAGTTGCACTTCATGTTTGTACGCCCCTGTCCATAAATTGTCTCACCTTATACAGTATGAAGTACAGATTTTCCGCAATGGGTATGCCTAAGTTTCTGCAAACCTTTTCAGCAACTGTAATTTCACAAAATCCCCGTACATTCATCAGTATTTCTACAAAAAAGTTCTGTTAAGAAAACAGAACTGAATTGCCTGATCAGCTTATCAGCGTTTTCACAGTATGTAATCTTACACAGGGTGGTCAAAACAGTCCGAAAAGCTTGTAAGGCAGTTGCAGGATAGGTTGTGCTGAAAAATAGTTGTAAAGAAAAATATTCGATACTCTGTTCGTTTCCTGTTTAATTAGCATTGAAGTTAGCCAAGCAGGTCATCGCTCGCGCAAATACATGTAGCCTATCAGAGACAGTGTCGTCAGACGTGTTCTTCGTTTAGTCTTCTCAAATGGAACAAACGTAGTTTTTCCTTGCCTGTCTTAAATTTATCACTTCCGAAAAAGGGTATACTTTAACTGGTAATGAGTGGCAATTCATGGACCCACAGACAGCTGAGCATTACCGCATTTTAGTGCGTGAAAGTGCTTGAATTTTCACGCACAGCTTCCTAATTGGATAACTTCGATGCAAAATAACTCGGAAACGGCGAAAAATATCAATTTTGTTCGGCCTTGCCGCAGTGGTAACACTGGTTCCCGTCAGATCATCGGAGTTAAGCGCTGCCGGGCTGGGCTAGCACTTGGATGGGTGGCCATCCGGTCTGCCGACCGCTGTTGGCAAGCTTGGTGCACTCAGCCCTTGTGAGGCAAACTGAGGAGCTACTTGACTGAGATATAGCGGCTCCGGTCTCGTAAACTGACATACGGCAGGGAGAGCGGTGTGCTGACCACATGACCCTCCATGTCCGCATCCAGTGACGGCTCTGGTTTGAGGATGACACGGCGGTCTGTCTGTACAGTTGGGTCTTCCAAGGCCTGTTCGGAAGGAGTTTAGTTTAGTTGTTCTTAAAAAATAATTTCTCAGCACAAGCTAAACTGCAACACCCTTACAAGTTTTCAGACTTTCTGACCACTCTGTATAATGGTTTTTACATTATATACGAGTATTAACTATCACTTCTGTTACTGCTGAGACACAATTATTTTGTCTGCAAGTCCTCATCAGCCGAAACTGAGGACACAAGCACAACACCATCTTTAAATCTGACAGACAGCGGAAGTTTCCAATCATTCTGGTGCTCATCCTGGTGCTTAGAACTCATGACTTAAAAAGTGTATTTCACGGTAATTAACGGGAAGGACTCGACGTAATTTTAGTGCTCGTTGCCACATATTCTTAATTCATTCTGCAGTACAGGTCCGGGAATTGTTCTATTATGAAGCCAGCTTAAATGCTATTCATACATCTATTTCTGCTCGCCTATACTAATTTTTAGAAATTATGCAGGTCCTTCCTTGGCTAATATGGTTTCAGGTGTATATTATACAAGGTGTATATTACACAAGCAATGTTAGTGACAAATGGTTCAAGTGACTCTGAGCACTATGGGACAACATCTGAGGTCACCAGTCCCCTAGAACTTAGAACTATTTAAACCTAACTAACCTAAGGGCATCACATACATCCATGCCCGAGGCAGGATTCGAACCTGCGACCGTAGCAGTCGCGCGGTTCCGGACTGAAGCGCCTAGAACCGCTCGGCCACCGCGGCCGGCGTTAGTGACAAACTGGCGTTGTTGGCAATTAATTAGGATAGGATGAAATTCAATTTCGTCTGCATTTTTATTATCGAAAGAGTTTACTGTAAAAAAGGGAACTTAGACAAAATCAATAGATTTTTGCACGTAGCTGCATTATGAAAGTATGCTCGTACTTGAGCCGACGATATTTTTGAATAAATACTTTCATTCCTGGAGTGGAAAGGCGCCTGGATGGAACGATGCCTCGCGTATCAATTCTGCCATGTGGGTCCATTACATTAGCGGTCTATTAAAATGCATTGCTGCAAGAACGATCGATGACGAGAAGTCTGGGAAATAGGTGGGCTAAGTGGGCCATGGCACTTTGCAAGGTAGTGGAGTGGCATCTACAGCGCTGCCAACCTTCGCCTGCATTTCATCCTTGTTAGTGCCGCCGAGCGGAATTACAACTTACATAACGGAAGCAGCTTCTTTTTATGCTCAAAAACATTAGGTCTTAACCTGATTCTAACGTCACAGTTGCTCTGTATTCCCCAGTCAGCACTTTTTTAATCGCCGAATGAATTGTAAAAGACCCTCATTTACCCTCTGCATTAGAGTAAACTGTATCTTGCAATATCTTTGCCGGTTCAAGTGTTCGTTTATAACACTTCTAGTGAGGTTTGATAGAGCTGTGCTTATAGTATTTTTACAGTAGCCGTTATGTATGTGTGTGTGTGTGTGTGTGTGTGTGTGTGTGTGTGTGTGTGTGTGTGTGCGTGCGTGCGTGCGTGTGTTTGTGTGTATGTGTGTGTGTTCCATTAAACTGGAATCCCTTTCTGTGTTTATCTAGGACAGCTTATGGCCAACTGAAATGCGTCCAAACTTCATTTTTCAAAATGGGATCTCCTCCTTCGGTTCCAACAATTAAGACACGTTAAAACTGACATTTGTCAGAAAGGGACAGCAATAGTGAACACTTGTTATTACGAAAAGTTTATTAACAGTTTTGGTCACCTGCATACAATTAATGACTGATCTCGGTTGCTACAAACATCTCCATATCTCAGTTAGTAACTGCACATGCACAGAGCCGATGTTAGTCGAAAGCATGGTATTTTAAAATCATAATTTAAGTTCAGTTTTATTCAGTTACAGTAACGGAAACTGGTTATCTTCGGTTGCACAACCATTTTGTAGTTGTGAAATGGGTACTAAATTAAAACATGGTCACATTGTTCTTACCCATGTTCCACGGGAAGGACGAGCCAAAACTCCAGCCACAGTTAAAACACAAAGAAAGATCGCAATATAGTAGTGGAGATCTGTTAAATAGGTGATGCCATATTGATGTCATAAAAAAGAAGTACAGTACATTTTCCATGAAGAATTACCTTGTGGGAATAAAAGTTCTACATTGTTGAAATCGAAAACGAACTTCTGAGTAATATTTTGATTGTTTTAAAAAGAATTACATTTATTTCGGGTGCCGCTTTGAGGGTAGATGAAATGAGGATCTACATGTTCATGTATACGCAGTGAAACATCTTATGGTGTGTGGTGAACTATACTTCGTCAACCACTATAACTTTCGCTCCCCATCTTTCTTGTTCTAGTTGCAAATGTTTGTAAGAAGAACGGTTGTTGGCATACCTGTGTGTGAGCTGAAACCTCTCAACCTTCCAGGTCTTTTTTGTGAGAACTACGTAACAGAAAACAATATACAGATTGATTCTTCTCAGGTTGTACACACTCGGAATTTTAGCAGTAAATCACACCGTGGTAGCATCTGCAATTGCAGTTGGCTGAGCATTTCTGTGACGCTTGCACAATTACTAAATAAAACTGTTACGAACGTGCCGCTCCTCTTTGTATGTGCTCTGTTTCCTCTATCAATCCTGCCTGTATGATCCCAGACTGATGAAGAATATTCGAGTATTCGTCGGACGATGTTTCTGTAAGCAACCTATACTGTCGGTACACAAGGTACAAAAGGGCAGTGCACTGTCGGAGCTGTCATTTTTACGCAGGTGATTCACATGAATAGGTTTTTGACGTGATTATGGCCACACGACGGGAATTAACGGACTTTGAATACGAAATCGTAGTTGAAGCTAGATGCAGAGGACATTCCATTTCAGAAATCGTTCGGGAATTCAATATTCCGAGATTCGCAGTGTCAAGAGTGTGCCAAGAATATCAAATTTCAGGCTTCACCTCTCACCACAGACGACAGTGGCCGACAGCCACAACGACACTTAACGACCGACCGCAGTGGTGTTTGTGTAGAGTTGTCAGTGCTAACACTCAAGCTGGAATAGCGTTAGAAATCAATTTGGGGTGTACAACGAACGTATCGGTTAGGGCAGTGTAACGAAAAAATGGTTCAAATGGCTCTGAGCTCTATGGGACTCAACTGCCGTGGTCATCAGTCCCCTAGAACTTAGAGCTAATTAAACCTAACTAACCTAAGGACATCACACACATCCATGCCCGAGGCAGGATTCGAACCTGCGACCGTATCAGCAGCGCGGCTCCGGACTGGAGCGCCTAGAAGCGCACGACCACCGCGGCCGGCCAGTGTAACGAAATCTGGCGTTGTGAGCTGTGGTAGCAGACGACCGACGAGAGTGCCTTTGCTAAGAGCACGACGTCGCCTGCCGCAACTCTCCTGGGCTTGTGACCATGTTGGTTGGAAAACCGTAACCTGGTCACATGAGTACCGATTTCAATTGCTAAAAGCTGATGGTAGTGTTCGAGTGTGGCGTAACACTCTGAAGCCATCGAGCCAAGTTGTCAACAAGGCACTGAGCACAGTGGTGGTGGCTCCATAAACGTGTGGGCTATGTTTATATGGAATGGAATGGGTCCTCTGGTCCGACTTAACTTATCATTGATCGTAAATGGCTATTTGAGCTACTTTGAGACCATTTGCGGCAATTCATAGACTTCGTGTTCCCAAACAAGGATGGAATTTTTGTGGATGATAATGCCCCGTGTCACCAGGTCACAATTGTTCGGGATTAGTTTGAAGGACAATCTGGAAAATTCGAGATAATGTTTTAACCACCCGGATCCCGCGACATGAATCCCATCGAAAATTTATGGTATACAATCGAGAGGTCGGTTTGCGCATAAAATAATGCACTGGCAACACTTTCGCAAATATGGACAACTATAGAGATAGCATGGATCAATATTTCTGCAGGGGCCTTTCAGCGACTTGTTTGGCCCATGCCACGTCGAGCTGCTGTACTACGCTGGGCAAAAGAGATTCCGACACGATGCTGGAAGGTATTCCACAGTACTCAGTGTATACATTTAGCGTTTCAGCCAAAGAACCTTGTCTGACCAGAAATCCTTTTCCTTCTATTTCACTTCTCTGACCCTCACTGTATCTAGACCGAGCCTTTGCATTTCACTTTTCAGATTTTATAGCTTCCCTACCACGGTCAAACTCATAGAACGTTGCCCTCTCATTGATTAGTCAATCTTTTCTCATGATCACCCTTTCGTTGGCAGCCCCTCCCGGAGATCCGAATGGGGGCTAGTCCGGAATATTTTGCCAAGGACAGATCACCATGACACTCTTTCAGACACACCCTAGTGGATACACACTATGTATCTTTAATGCAGTGGTTTCCATTGCCTTCTGCATTCTCATGCATTTGATAATTGCTGATTCTTTCGCCTTTACGAGCAGTTTCCCACCTCAAGGGTAAGAAAGTCCCCTGAACCTCTGACCGCTCCTCCGTCCCCTTTCACAAGTCCCTTGGCTGAATGAGAGTGATTTTCTGTGCCGGAAGCCCTCGGCCGCTATTGCTGATGATTTTTATTCAAAATTTAAGCAGTGGCGGATTTCGAACTCAGGATTACTAATCAAAGGCGCTACTCTTAGACTCCTTAATTATGTAAACAAGTGAATCACTTACATTTACAAGGTAGTGACCGACAAACAATGCACTTTTTTTTCTCATCAGTCTTCTGACTGGTGTGATGCGGCCCGCGGCGAATGCCTATGCTGCACCAACCTCTTCATCTCAGAAGAGTACATGCAACCCACGTCCTCAACTATTTCTTGGATGCATTCCAATCTCTGTCTTCAACTACAGTTTTTGCCTTCTATAGGACCCTCTAGTAAAATAAAAGTTATTCCCTGATGTCTTAACAGATGTCCTGTCATGCTATCCCTTATCCTTGTCAGTGTTTTCCACATATTCCTTTCCTCTCCGATTCTGCGCAAAACTTCCTCTTTCCTTACTCTATCAATCCACCTAACTTACAACATTGGTCTGTAGCACCACATCCCAAATGCTTCGATTCTCTTCCCTCCCGGTTTTCCCAAACTTCATGTTTCACTACCTTTCAATGCTGTGCTCCAATGTACATTCTCAAAAATTTCTTCCTCAAATGAAGGCCTATGTTTGACACTAGTAGACTTCCCTTTGCGAGGAATGCCCTTTTTACCAGTGCTAGTCTGCTTTTCATGTCCTCCTTGCTCCGTCCGTCATTGGTTATTTTGCTGCCTAGGTAGCAGCATTCTTTAACTTCATCTACTTCTTAACCATCAATCCTGATGTTAAGTTTCGTACTGCTCTCATTTTTGCTACTCTACGTTACTTTCATATTTCTCCGATTTACTCTCAATCCACATTCTGTACTCATTAGATGGCTCATACCATTAAGCAGATCATGTAATTCTTCTTCACTTTCACTCTTGATAGTAATGTCATCATTGGATCGTATCATTGATATCCTTCCATTTTGTATTTTAATCCCACTCCTGAACCTTCCTTTTATTTCTACCGCTGCTTTTTTTGTGTACAGATTGAACAGTAGAGGAGAAAGGCTACATGCTTGTCTCACACCCTTTTTAATCAAATCATATCGTTGTTGGTCGTCCGTTCTTACTGTTCCCTATGGCTCTTGTACATATTGTCTGTTACCCGTCTCTCCCTATAGCTTACCCCTAATTTTCTCAGAATTTCAAACATCTTGCACCATTTTATACTTTCAAACGTTTTTTCCAGGTCGACAAATCCTATGAACGTGTCTTGATTTTTCTTTGGTCTTGCTTCCATTATCAATCGCAACGTCAGAATTGCTTCCTGGTGCCTTTAGCTTTCCTAACGCTTGACTGATCATCACTTGACACATTCTCAATTTTCTTTTCCATTGTTCTGTATACTGGATGGTTATAATTAAACTTTCACTATTTAACACGTTATAACACGGAAACTAATTACCGTACGAGTAACAAACTTGTTAGCATTAATGTCAAGGACACTGGAAGAGAAGTAATGCAGAATCAATTCAACTGAAACACTTTTAATGTGCTGCCACGGTACATCATACTATTACATACGGTACAATCACTGCTACAAAAGGGGCTCAATATGGCGCCCATCAGTGCCCAGAAGAGTCCGAAAGCGTAGGACTGAATTCTGCACAGCAGAACGAAACATGAATTCTGCACAGCAGTACGAAACATGTACCTCTCTTGATATACTGTGCTTCAGATCAACACAGGTGTGAATGTGCCCTCAGTAAACCCTGTCCTTCATGTAGCCCCACAACCAGAAATCACGTGAAGTGAGATCTGGTGATCGAGCCAGCCAAGCATTTGGAAACGATCGGCTGATAATTCGATCGTTTCCAGATGTGTTTCGGAGAAGCAGGCGAACTTCACGAGTGACGTGTGATGGAGGCCAATCTTGCATGAAAACTGTCCAATGTGTCTCTCTTCTGTAGGGCGGCAGTGACATGCTGGCGAAGCCTATCGCAGTAACGCTGGTCAGTCACACTGCACGTCTTTGGTTTCTTGAGCGCCAACCTGTTCAAAAATGAATGGGTCAATGATTAACACAGCCATGAAGCCACACCATACGGTGACACGTTCACCGTACAGAGAAACTTCACACACTGTGACTGGAGGTGAAGATCCCCAAACTCGGTAGTTCTGTGTGTTCACCTCACCCGACAGAGAAAAATGAGCTTCGTCTGTCCATAAGGTGGTCCAGGGCCAGCCCTTGTCAACTTCAATCCTTGCTAGAAAGTGGGGGGCGATGTCAACACGTCGTTGTACGTCCTGCGGTGCAAGTTACTGTACGATATTGTTCTTGTACGGACATCATTTGGGAATGATTCGAAGCACCTTCCGTACAGAGGTCCACGGGATGTTGAAGTGTCGTGACACAACGCGGGAATTGCGCGCAGCGTTGTCTGCCATAGTAACAGGAATTTCATCAACCATCTGTGGTGCAACCGGTCGGTCTCTTCCCGGAGCGACGCCCTGTTCTCCAGTTGATTCGAACTTCTTCATCACGCTCCGCACAGCAGGTGGAGAAAGAGGACCCTTCCGTAATCCTTCCAGCCGGTAATACTCTCGAAGTGCAGCTGCAGCATTACTGTTGATTTGATAACACAGCTGCTTCTTTTGTCCAAGCTCATGTTGACACGTCAACAAGTACACTGCGACTTGTCAGATGTGGGATCACGGCACCTGCTGGCCATAGTTGGAACTGAACGGCGGTGTTATGACGCACGGAAATCATGCACCCCGTACTCTGGTCATCAATGCTACCAATTTTGGTAATCGTACGGTAATCAGTTTCCTTGTTATAACGTGTTAAATAGGGAAAATTTAATTATAGCCTCCCGGTATTATTCTTGTCAGCAACTTGGATGCGTAAGCTGTTACGCTGATTGTACGATAATTCTCGCACCTATCAGCTCTTGAGTCTCGGAATTGTGTAGATGATATTTTTCCGAAAGTCAGATGGTATGTGGTCAGACTCTACACACCAACGTCAATAGTCGTTTTGTTGCCATTTCCCCCAATGACTTTAGAAATTCTGATGGAATGTTATCTACCCCTTGTGCCTTATTTGTTCTTAAGTCCTCCAAAGCTCTCTTAAATTCTGATTCTAATACTGGATCCACTATCTCCTCTAAATCGACTCCTGTTTTTTCTTCTATCACATCAGTGCTTTACCTGAAAACTACCTTGAGCAGCTAAACAGAGAACCGACTCCTGGCGACAACATATTAGATCTTTTTGGTGACAAACAGACGCGAATTATTTGAAACAGTTAACGCAGAACAGGGAATCAGCGATCATAAAGCGGTTACTGCATCGATGATTTCAGCCGTAAATAGAAATATTAAAACAGGTAGGAACATTTTTCTGTCTAGCAAAAGTGACAAAAAGCAGATTTCAGAGTACCTGAGGGCTCAGCACAAAAGTTTTGTCTCAAGTACAGATAGTGTTGAGGATCTGTGGAAAAAGTTCAAAACCATCGTACAATATGCGTTAGATGAGTATGTGCCAAGCAAGATCGTAAGATATGGAAAAGAGCCACCGTGGTTCAACAACCGAGTTAGAAAACTGCTGCGGAAGCAAAGGGAACTTCACAGCAAACATAAACATAGCCAAAGCCTTGCAGACAATCAAAAATTACGCGAAGCGAAATGTTGTGCGAGGAGGGCTATGCGAGAGGCGTTCAATGAATTCTAAAGTAAAGTTCTATGTACTGACTTGGCAGAAAATCCTAAGAAATTTTGGTCTTACGTCAAAGGGGTAGGTGGATCAAAACAAAATGTCCAGACACTCTGTGACCAAAATGGTATTGAAACAGAGGATGACAGACTAAAGGCCGAAATACTAAATGTCTTTTTCCAAAGCTGTTTCACAGAGGAAGACTGCACTGTAGTTCCTTCTCTAGATTGTCGCACAGATGACAAAATGGTAGATATCGAAATAGACGACGGAGGGATAGAGAAACAATAAAAATCGCTCAAAAGAGGAAAGGCCTCTGGACCTGATGGGATACCAGTTCGATTTTACACACAGTACGCGAAGGAACGTGCCCCCCTTCTCGCAGCGGTGTACCGTAGGTCTCTAGAAGAGCGTAGCGTTCCAAAGGATTGGAAAAGGGCACAGGTCATCCCCGTTTTCAAGAAGAGACGTCGAACAGATGTGCAGAACTATAGACCTATATCTCTAACGTCTATCAGTTGTAGAATTTTGGAACACGTGTTATGTTCGAGTATAATGACTTTTCTGGAGACTAGAAATCTACTCTGTAGCAATCAGCATGGGTTTCGAAAAAGACGATCGTGTGAAACCCAGCTCGTGCTATTCGTCCACGGGACTCAGAGGGCCATAGACACGGGTTCCCAGGTAATGCCGTGTTTCTTGACTTCCGCAAGGCGTTCGATACAGTTCCCCATAGTCGTTTAATGAACAAAGTAAGAGAATATGGACTATCAGACCAATTGTGTGATTGGATTGAAGAGTTCCTAGATATCAGAACGCAGCATGTCACTCTCAATCGAGAGAAGTCTGCCGAAGTAAGAGTGATTTCAGATGTGCCGCAGGGGAGTGTCGTAGGACCGTTGCTATTCACAATATACATAAATGACCTTGTGGATATCATCGGAAGTTCACTGAAGCTTTTTGCGGATAATGCTGTGGTATATCGAGAGGTTGTAACAATGGAAAATTGTACTCAAATGCAGGAGGATCTGCAGCGAATTGACGCATGGTGCAGGGAATGGCAATTGAATCTCAATGTAGACAAGTGTAATGTGTTGCGAATACATAGAAAGAAAGATCCCTTATCATTTAGCTACAATATAGCAGGTCAGCAACTGGAAGCAGTTAATTCCATAAATTATCTGGGAGTACGCATTAGAAGTGATTTAAAATGGAATGATCATATAAAGTTGATCGTCGGTAAAGCAGATGCCAGACTGAGATTCATTGGAAGAATCCTAAGGAAATGCAATCCGGAAACAAATGAAGTAGGTTACAGTACGCTTGTTCGCCCACTGCTTGAATACTGCTCAGCAGTGTGGGATCCGTACCAGATAGGGTTGATAAAAGAGATAGAGAAGATCCAACGGAGAGCAGCGCGCTTCGTTACAGGATCATTTAGTAATCGCGAAAGCATTACGGAGATGATAGATAAACTCCAGTGGAAGACTCTGCAGGAGAGACACTCAGTAGCTAGGTATGGGCTTTTGTTGAAGTTTCGAGAACATACCTTCACCGAGGAGTCAAGCAGTATATTGCTCCCTCCTACGTATATCTCGCGAAGAGACCATGAGGATAAAATCAGAGAGATTAGAGACCACACAGAGGCATACCGACAATACTTCTTTCCACAAACAATACGAGACTGGAATAGAAGGGAGAACCGATAGAGATACTCAAGGTACTCTCCGCCACACACCGTCAGGTGGCTTGCGGAGTATGGATGTAGATGTAGATGTAGACAATTCTTTCCCCTCATAGAGGCCTTCAATGTACTCTTTCCACCTACCTGCTCTCTGCTCTGCATTTAATAGTGGATTTCCCGTTGCACTCTTAATGTTACCACCGTTGCTTTACTACTACGATTCATAGATTTGTTTGATACAAATGGTCCGTTACCAACATAGCCCGTTACACAACATTGTTTACCCACGGGCAATAAACTCCGGGCTGTAGGAAGTCGTAACATGTCCCAAAGCACCTCCAGCTGTTAATGGATGAATTCATTGATCAGGTTGCAGACAGTGTACCTTACACTCTCAGATCACTGGGTAAGTAGTTTGTGAACAAGTTTTTGTGTTTTTTGTGGTGTTCCTGTGTACATTCCTTGTCTTTATTTTGTTAAGTATTACTATATATTTATTGTTGTGATATGTATCATAGGGCTGGCAATATTTTTTTCAGTATTTGTCAATGATTAGGAAGAAGTTACTTTTGCAGTTATTTTTTTCTCGTCGGTACACATTTTCTGAAGAGGGAGGGAGCTGACAGCGATTCCTTTCTCTTATGTGACATGCATAACTAGACGTTCAGAAGGATTATCATAGTCAATATTACTTCAGTTCGTCAGGGAAGGAGTACCGTATATAGTTCAGAGCCAGCCTTTAAATTCTGAAATGTCTTTCCCAGACAGCCGGATTTGGTACCAACTAACGATCGATGGGCGTCGATTTTTTTTACTTTCGCCTTATGGGAAGTAAGGAATGAGGTTCGCAGGTTATAAGTTGTATTCTCAGAACTACACAAGGAAGCGCATAGACATAGGAAGTTCTAGAGAAAATACAGGGCGAATACCAAGAATTGACACTCTCGTGCGATAAATTGATAGCACAGACGAAACAATTATCAGAAATTGCGCCACAGACACCAGTAAGAAGAAAAAGAGGATGTTTGAACATAGGAGGAAGTTACTGAAAAGGTTACTTGGCACGGTGGACAGTGAACATATACATAATCTGAATAATATGGTGGGACAAATACAGGTAACAGCAAAAACCACTAAAACCACGTAGAATGGCATAATATGCAGCTGTAAAACCTGGAGCTGAGTGTACTAATAACCAGAATGGTACTGGAGCGGATTACGGAATTAGTGCAGTATGCAAGAAATACTATGCGTGCAATAAATAACAGCCTAGAGAGAGCACAGACGGGATGGAGAAATGACCATAGATAAGATGTTGCGAGTATTGGCGGATGGCTTCAACAAAGCAAGAATAGAAGTAATAACGCTACAAGAAGTAGTTTCCCACGCAATACATGGGCAACTGAGTTCTGCACTGTTGCCTCCGAAACAGTTTTTTGCAGGATTATGCGAGGAGCAAAAGGAGTTTCCCGCAGAACTACGACATGTGGTAGAATTCCCTGAGAAGAAATTGGCGCTATTCTGTCATATAGCAACTGTCGAAGTCAGTATTGATAAGGCAAAACTACATGTATCAATTAAATTTCCGATAGTGAGTGTGAACGAGCAGTACCAGTATTTTACGGTTAACCCACATCCAATAAGTGGGAAACTACGCAAGTGAACACAAGTACGAACTCAATGAGTGTTGATAATCTTGGAGAAGAGATAAGGTCACGTCCTCACGTCGCTGTAAGAATTTGTCTCACCAGAGTACTATAGAGTAACGTACAGACAGGGGAAGTACAGCTGTTTTTTTAGGAAAAACACAAGCGACAGAGTGCCAAATCGAAGTACTGTCCCGACAACCTCATTTCCAGAGCGTGGAAGCACATTGCACTTATTCTGTTTTCTCATCGAAATTCGTAACCACTAACCGTTACGAGAATGCAAAATCCAAATGCCTGGCAAAAGTAGAATTACGAAACAGTAGTATATCTATGAATGGTACAACCCGTGAGATAGCAGGAGGGCATGGTCGCCTTCCAGCTGCCATCACCGCTACGAGCACAATCAAGTAAAACACCCTGCGATGTATTGGCCAGAAATACCGCTAAAATCTTGCCAGCACAAAACTTGATTTCCCCAACCAACATCTAGAACCCCGACATATTACACCTATTGGAAGAAATTATACACAGATATACTTTCTCGGAACACACGTTTCAGTATATCCAGCAATAAGACAAACAACGTTATAATATCACGATTATAAGTATTGCAGCTACCAGTGTTGCCATGGCTCTACTAGCAATTTGTGTAGGCCTACTCTACATCTGCTTTAAACGTAAAGCTTACCAGTACATCAGATAATTGTGGAGTAAGTCACTGGTATTAAAATACACTAAGTGATCAAAAGTACCCGGACACCCCAAAAAAATACGTTTTGCATATTAGATGCACTGTGCTGCCACCTACTGCCAGGTACTCCATATCAGCGACCTCAGTAGTCATTAGACACCGTGAGAGAGCAGAATGGAGCGCCCCGCGATACTCACGGACTTCGAACGTAGTCAGCTGATTCGGCGTCCCTTGTGTCACACGTCTGTACGAGAGATTTCCACACTCCTAAACATCCCTAGGTCCACTGTTTCCAATGTGATAGGGAAGTGAAAAATCGTACAGGCCGACCTCGTCTGTTGACTGACAGAGACCGCCGACAGTTGAAGAGAGTCGTAGTCTGTAATAAGGAGACATCTATCCAGACCGTCACACAGGAATTCCAAACAGCATCAGGATCCACTGCAAGTACTATGACAGTTAGGCGGGAGTTGCGAAAACTTGGATTTCATTATCGAGCGGCTGCTCATAAGCCACACATCACGCCGGTAAATGCCAAACGACGCCTCGCTTAGTGTAAGGAGAGTAAACACTGGACGATTAAACAGTGGAGAAACGTTGTGTGGAGTGACGAATCACGGTACACAATGTGGCGATCCGTTAGCAGGGTGTGGGTATGACGAATTCCAGGTGAACGTCATCTGCCAGCTTGTGCAGTGCCAACAGTAAAATTCGGAGGCGGTGGTGTTATGGTGTGGTCGTGTTTCTCATGGAGGGGGCTTGTACCCCTTGTTGTTTTGCGTGGCACTATCACAGCACAGGCCTAAAACGGTGATTTAAACACCTTCTTGCTTCCCACAGTTGAAGAGCAATTCGGGGATGGTGATTGCATCTTTCAACACGATAGAGCACCTGTTCATAATGCACGGCCCGTGGCGAAGCGGTTACACGACAATAACATCCCTGTAATGGACTGGCCTGCACGGAGTCCTCACCTGAATCCTATAGAACACATCTGGGATGTTTTGGAACGCCGACTTCGTGCCAGGCCTCACCGACCTACATCGGTATCTCTCCTCAGTGCAGCACTCCGTGAAGAATTGGCTGCCATTCCCCAATAAACCTTCCAGCACCTGATTGGACGTATGCCTGCGAGAGTGGAAGCTGTCATCTAGGCTAAGGGTGGGCGAACACCGTATTGAGTTCCAGCATTACCGACAGATGGCGCCTCGAACTTGTAAGTCATTTTCAGCCAGGTGTCCGGATACTTTTGCTCACATAGTATAAAAGAAGTCAACTGAAACAATATATAATTATGAATCAAAACTAGGACCTTATAAACCATGTGTCATGAACATCTAAATAATAAAATCTGTATAGTGTATAACTGTCAACGTAAAGTATATGTACTAAAATTCTTTCAGAGACAATATGAGATGAATTCGGGACGAATTTTTTAAAGTGAAGGCAAGTGTTGCACCACAGGAAAGAATTCTGGATGAATGTAAAATTTTTAAAGTTTTTCCCCGAATGCCCAAGCACAGTGTCACGACCAGAAATGTTAACATAGCAATTGGTGAGGCGTATACAACTGGCGCTTTGTCACACTAGTCTAGAACAGAGAATACAGAGTGTGACCGCAGCAGAATGACCGCATCACAGGGTCATGCTCACAGCACTGCAAGGTGCCTTAACAACACGTAAATCAGACGCAAGAACCACTTTCCGCCGGCTGATATAGAAGAAAGCGCCAAGCTGAATAGCTGAAACCCACAGTTGGGACACCGCAGTACGGTGTAAAGAGCTGACAACCTTAGAAAACGGGACCAAATTTGCTCATCACCACAGCTCGATAACATCATCGGCACGAGCCGACCAGCGTAAATACTGGGACACACGCTATTCTATTCTACGCTGTTTAGTTACAGTCGGTGAATCATCAGCCGATGTGAAGGACTTGTGAGTTGCTGCGAGGCTGTTCCAAGATGTACCGCCTGATGACTTCAGATGCGAGACCCTAGACCAACTGATGCACTCCACTGCAATGGAATTCCACTGCTGCCACTGATGTCAAGACTGCGCATCTTCCAGCATACCTCTGTGTGTCAGTCGAGGGTCAGCTGTTAATTGCCGGTCACACATACTGTCTAGGAGAGGCACATCTGTGCTTGCCCCCTGGTTATACTTGTGAACAGCCGTCTCTAATTAGGAGACCAGGGCGTACTTCTGCATGGCTACCATCATCCAGTGAGGAGCTGCCGGCTGCTGAACTAGACGCGAGCTACGGTGTCTTCGAGAGCATTCGGTAAAGCAGCACGTCACGCTGACAGCGTTCCAGGTGTGCAGATAACGCCTGCAGACATCCGGGTCGGCATCCTGCATGACGTCACAGCTGCTGAAGGAACAGAACGGTTCCTGACCTCCGGCAGACGCCGCTGAGCTGGACGAGTGAGCAACTACCGGCCGCATAGGCTGATCCGCGTCCTTCAGTCGACGCCACGCAGAAGCTATTTGCATTGCATGAACCCTGAAATAAATGTATTTACAAACAACACAGTATCATTGACGCCTCGAGCGTTTTACTGGACCCTCCCACACTCCGAGATAGGTGTCCTGCACCCGTAGACCCATAGAGACCTCAGCTCCCTGCGTCTCAACACTTCTTTGGAACAACAATCACTACAGTATTCTTAAAGTCTGAGGGTATTTCACCTGTTTCATACTTCTTGCATACCGTGCGGAATAACTTTGTCGGGATATTTCACCTGTCTCATATTTCCTACATACCGTGCAGAATGGGTTTATCGGGGTATATTATCCCAAGAATAAGAATGACTCTAAGGGAATTTCATCTATTCCAGGTGCCTTGTTTCGACTTATGCCTTTAAGTGCTCTGCGAAACTCTTCTCGCAATATCATACCTCTCATCGCGTCTGCACAGAGACAAACAACACGCAGTTCATAATAGAAAAAGCTAGATTAGATGCTTTATGAATAAGTGTAATATTTCCATAAGGTGACGTTCAACAGCCATAAAGTATTTTATAAAATGCATTTTTAACCATCAGCTGCTTATTTGTCCCATTAGTCACCTATCGGTTTCGGTTATTTACCATCATCCAAACTAAGGTACAACACATTAGTTAACTAATCAGTTGCACCCTACATCCTAGATGATGGTGAATAACCAAAACCGGTAGGTGACTAACGGGACAAATAAGCAGCTGATGGTTAAAAGCGAAACCGAAAATGGTAGATGACAAATAAACAGCTGATGACTAAAGATGTGCCCGCATCTCGTGGTCGTGCGGTAGCGTTCTCGCTTCCCACGCCCGGGTTCCCGGGTTCGATTCCCGGCGGGGTCAGGGATTTTCTCTGCCTCGTGATGGCTGGGTGTTGTGTGCTGTCCTTAGGTTAGTTAGGTTTAAGTAGTTCTAAGTTCTAGGGGACTGATGACCATAGATGTTAAGTCCCATAGTGCTCAGAGCCATTTGAACCATTTTTGAACTAAAGATGTATTTTATAAAATTACAGAGAAGTGTCTGTTTTGTTTTTTATATCGTTTATAATGTAGGCACGATGGAAAAAAGTGTACGTGAAAGAAACAAACTGATATCTAATTTGCATTCAGTCTCCAAAAACTCATGGGTTTAAACCTAAAAATATTTTTTTTGTTGACCTGTATAAATTAAGTTGGGGCACAATTTCGTAGCGTTTTGGTTTTTCATGTTAGTATTCCGCTTGTTGTGGTTTTATTTATCCATTGTCGTTTTTCAGTTGTAGCTCACTATTGCTATTTGAGTTTGCATATTGCCATTTGCAGATAGTGAGCGGAGCTGTAGACGCTACAAACTGGAGTGTCAAGTGGAGAAATCGTAACATTCCGACATATTCAAATTCAAATGGCTCCAAGCACTATGGGACTTAACATCTGAGGTCATCAGTCCCCTAGACTTAGAACTACTTAAACCTAACTAACCTAAGGACGTCACACACATCCACGCCCGAGGCAGGATTCGAACCTGCTACCGTAACAGAAGCGCGGTTCCGGAATGAAGCGCCTAGAACCGACATATTCGTCTCTTTTGAGTTCAGTAGAGGGGTGACAGCAGCGGAGGCAGTCAGAAACATTTGCTCCGTCTATGAGGACAGTGCCAGTCGACAGAGCACGGCAAGAAAGTGGTTTTCTCGTTTTAAGGAAGGTCGTTTTTATACTAGTGACTCTCCACGTTCAGGAAGACCTTCCGGGTTTGATGAAGATCGTTTAAACGCATTAATCCAAAATGATCCACATATGTGTACTTGAGATCTGGCAGATGTGATGAACTATGATCATTCCACCGTCGTGTGACATTTTCATTCAATGGGGAAGGTTCAAAAAACGAGTGTATGGGTACCGCGTGCTCTAAGACAAAATCACAAAAATCAGCTAGTGGCCACATATGTATCTCCGCTTGCTCCCCATTAACTGGCTCAGGAACAACACCGACTATTCGTATTCTGTATGATTACTGGTGACGAGAAACGGTGTCTTTATGCTAACATAAGGAAAAGAAAGGGATGGTTGATACCAAACAAAGCAGCAATTCCCCGTACAAAGACCTTCACGCGTCCGTAGAAGATAATGTTAGGCATCTGATCGAACAGCGACGGCGTGGTCCACTATGTATAGTTTCCCCGATGAGCAACGATCACTATTGACATTTATTGTCAACAACTGAGACGTCTTGCTGATGCAATCCATGAACAACGACCAGGAAGACTGCGTGAAGTTATGCTACTCCCCTATAACGCACGCCCACATTCTGCTAGGCTGACAAAAAACACTATACAGGAGTTGAGTTGGGAAGTCATTCCGCATCCACCTTATTAACCTGATCTTCCGCCCTCAGATTTTCACCTTTTCCACTCTCTATCGAACAGCTTTCAAGGAACTGCTTATCCGGCTGAAAATGCGCTCCGGACGTGGCTCGATCAATTCTTCACCTGAAAACCAACAGTCGCGGAATCGAAAAGTTGCCACAACATTGGTAGACTGTTGCAAATAGTGAAGAAGCATGTATTATTGATGGCTAAAATCTCTGTTTTGTGTAACTGTTTGTTTCTCGAACTTACGGGAAAACGCTATGAATTTGCGCACCAACCCAATAATTTGCATGTAAGGACGCTCTCGTTAAGTGCATGGGCCTGATCCCGCTGCAAACTGTGACACAGCGCGCCCTTAGAGAGGCGCGTCGCACCTGGGAGAATAGCAGGGAACAGGACAACGCGAGGGCAGTAGACAGGCAGCGACCGTGGCGGCCGCCGCCCAATATTCCGGCCGGAATGCCTTTTATGGATGGCACTCCATTCAGCAGCGCGCCGCCTCTGCCCCGCATACTGCTGCCTGCTGCGGCGTCGCCAGCTGAATTCCCTCCCCTCCCCCACCCCCCCAATCAACCCACCACTGCACCGCCCACAGCTTCCCTCTCCACTCACTCACTCCCCCACCACCCAGCGCCGACACCCACAACGCTTTGGTCTTTTTCTGGCCACCTGGACGCCTTTTAAAATAGCACGTAATCTGTGTAATATGCCCGAAATACTAAACGTTATTACAGTCCATTGCACGACATAGGCATCACTAAAAATACACTGAATAGCACTCTAAAGGAAAGGTCGATAATCTCTTTTATACTAGTAGACCGTATTATCGAAAGCTGAACAGTACTTTCAAGATATACAGGGTGTTTCAAAAAGAATATTACAACGTATTATTTTGTCCAAACTACCGTTCGTTGCGCCTCGGCTCGTCTATTGGAGAAACGAATACATAGTCTAGTTTATATTAATAGCCGCTAGACGTCAGTTGTCTTCTGTTTTGCTTGGTAACCGTCATATGTTTAAAATGGCTACTCCGCAGCAGAAATCATTTTGTGTTCTCGAGTTTGCGATGTGCAATCCCTTGATTTCAGTGCAAAGACGTTTCAGGTTGAGGTACCAAATTGATCTTCCGAATGGGTAGAACATTCGCAGATGGTATCGACAGTGTCTAGGTACAGGATGTGTATGTAAAGGAAAGAGTCCTGGTCGCTCTCGTATTCCTGAGGAAAATGTTGCACGAATTCAAACTGCTTTCCAACGTAGCCCTTCAATATCAACTCGTCGTGCCAGTTGAGAGTTACAATTGCCTACAACAACAACTTGGCGTGTTTTGAGACGTCGGTTGGTTATGAAGCCGTACAAGTTACAGCTGTTACAAGCTCTGCGTCCTCATGACAAGCGCAAACGTGTGGCATTTTGTAACGAGATTCTTGATGCTATTGACAATGATAACACTTTCGCACAACGTATCGTGTTCAGTGAGGAAGCGACTTTCCGTGTTAGTGGTCAGGTAAACAAACACAATCTTCGAATTTGGGGCCTACAGAACCCACATGCAGTCAAAAAAAATGGTTCAAATGGCTCTGAGCACTATGGGATTTAACATCTGTGGTCATGAGTCCCCTAGAACTTAGAACTACGTAAACCTAACTAACCTAAAGACATCACACACATCCATGCCCGAGGCAGGATTCGAACCTGCGACCGTAGCAGTCGGGCGGTTCCGGACTGAAGAGCCTAGAACCGCTAGACCACCGCGGCCAGCCCACATGCAGTCATTGAACATGTACGAGATTTGCCCAAAGTCAATGTATTTTGTGCGATATCCCGATCATCTGTTTACGGCCCACTCTTCTTTGACGGAAACACGGTTAAAGGTCAGCAGTATCTCGCTCGGGCACCCCCTCACTGGAGTCGCCAAGTACATGAATATCTTAATGAAACTTTACTGAACCGTTGAATTGGTCGTCAAGGAGCTGGCGACTTAGCATGTCTCAGCTGGGCTCTACGGTCACCCTCTGACTTCTTCCTGAGAGGTTTCGTTAAAGACAACGTTTTACCACCACTCCCACAGAACCCCTGGAAGAGTTGAAGAACCAGATACGTATCGCCATAAAATCAGTGACGGAGGACAGGCTTGCCCGAGTATGGAAGGAATTTGATTACCGATGTGATATTGTTTGTGTCGCTAATGGAGGACATATTGAACATCTGCAATCGGAACTTGAGAGGTTCGTAAATATGTGTGATAAGTTTCATATTCGTATGTCTTAAAGTTTAATATATATATATATATATATATATATATATATATATATATATATATATATATATATATATATATATATATATATGCATTCGAAATACGTATATTCCTTTGAAACACTCTGTATTTTTCCAACATAATATTTTAAAAGTGGTGAAAAAAGAATAGGCTAAAATTCAACAATTTTTCTGTATTGCTAGTAACATCGTTAAAATGAAATATGTAAATTAACATAATGAACCAAATATTATTTTATAATGTTTTTCCAAACATAATTTCATTTAAGAAACAGCGGCATTTCCGTAGATTTGTCAGCGCTAACAGACACGCACTACATCGTGAAGTGACCGCAGAAATCAATATGGAACGTACGACGAACATATCCGTTAGGACAGTGTGGTGAAATCTGATGTTGAAGGGCTATGGCAGAAAACGACCAACGAGAGTGTGCTGGCAACACTACTTTGCCTGCAGGGCCTCTCCTGGGATCGTGAGCATTTCGGTTGGACTGTAGACGTCTGGAAAACCATAGCCTGGTCAGATGAGCCTCGATTTCAGTTAGTAAGTGAAAATGACAGCGTTCGAGCGAGGCGCAGACCCAAGTAGTCAACAAGGCACTGTGCAAGCTGTTCGTGGCTCCATAATGGTGTGGGCTGCTTTAACATAGAATAAAATGGGTACTCTGGTCAAACTGAACCTATCATTGACTGTAAATGGATATGTGCCGTTACTTGGAGACCAACTGCAGGCATTCATGGAGTTCATGTTAGTAAACACTGTTGGAATTTTTATGGATGACAATAGCCATTTCCCTTAGCCACAATGGTTGGCGATTGATTTGAAGACCATTCTGGACAATTCGAGCGAATGATTTGGCCACCCAGATCGCCCCCATGAATACCATTAAACATCTATGGAATATAATCGAGAGGTCCTCCCCCCATGAACCATGGACCTTGTCGTTGGTGGGGAGGCTTGCGTGCCTCAGCGATAGAGATGGCGTACCGTAGGTGCAACCACAACGGAGGGGGTATCTGTTGAAAGGCCACACAAACGTGTGGTTCCTGAAGAGGGGCAGAGGCCTTTTCAGTAGTTGCAGGGGCAACAGTCAGGATGATTGACTGATCTGGCCTTGTAACACTAACCAAAACGGCCTTACTGTGCTGGTACTGTAAAGGACTGTAAGCAAGGGGAAACTACAGCCGTAATTTTTCCCGAGGGCATGCTGCTTTACTGTATGGTTAAATGATGATGGCGTCCTCTTGGGTAAAATATTCCGGAGGTAAAATAGTCCGCCATTCGGATCTCCGGGTGGGGACTACTCAAGAGGACGTCGTTATCAGGAGAAAGAAAACTGGCGTTCTACGGATCGGAGCGGGGAATGTCAGGTTAATCGGGCAGGTAGGTTAGAAAATTTAAAAAGGGAAATGGATAGGTTAAAGTTAGATATAGTGGGAATTAGTGAAGTTCGGTAGCAGGAGGAACAAGACTTTTGGTCAGGTGAATACAAGGTTATAAATACAAAATCAAATAGGGGTAATGCAGGAGTGGGTTTAACAATGAATAGAAAAATAGGAGTGTGGGTAAGCTACTACAAACAGCATAGTGAACGCATTATTGTGGCCAAGATAGACACGAAGCCCAGGCCTACTACAGTAGTACAAGTTTACATACCAACTATCTCTACAGATGACGAAGAAATTGAAGAAATATGTGAGGAGGTAAAAGAAATTATTCAGATAGAGAAGGGAGACGAAAATTTAATAGTCATGGGTGACTGGAATTCGAAGGTAGGAAAGGAAGAGAAGGAAAAGTATTAGGTGAATATGGATTGGGGGAAAGAAATGAAAGAGGATGCCGCCTGGTAGAATTCTGCACAGAGCATAACTTAATCATAGCTAACACTTGGTTCAAGAATCACAAAAGAAGGTTGTATACATGGAAGAAGCCTGGAGATATTGACAGGTTTCAGATAGATTATATAATGGTAAGACAGAGATTTAGGAACCAGGTTTTAAATTGTAAGACATTTCCAGGGGCAAGTGTAGACTCTGACCACAATCTATTGGTTATGAACTGTAGATTAAAACTGAAGAAACTGCAAAAAAGTGGGAATTTAAGGATATAGGACCTGGATAAACTGACTAAACCAGAGGTTGTACAGAGTTTCAGGGAGAGCATAAGGGAACATTTGACAGGAATGGGGGAAAGAAATACAGTAGAAGACGAATGGATAGCTTTGAGGGATGATGTAGTGATGGTAGCAGAGGATCAAGTAGGTAAAAAGACGAGGGCTAGTAGAAATCCTTGGGTAACAGAAGAAATATTGAATTCAATTGATGAAAGGAGAAAATATAAAAATGCAATAAATGAAGCTGACAAAAAGGAATACAAACGTCTCAAAAATGAGTTCGACAGAAAGTGCAAAATGGCTAAGCAGGGATGGCTAGAGGACAAATGTAAGGATGTAGAGGCACATATCACTAGGGGCCAGATAGATACTGCCTGCAGGAAAATTAAAGATACCTTTGGAGAAAAGAGAGCCACTTGTATGAATATCAAGAGCTCAGATGGAAACCCAGTTCTAAGCAAAGAAGGGAAAGCAGAAAGGTGGAAGGAGTATATAGAGGGTATATACAAGGGTGATGGCTTGAGGACAATAGTATGGAAATGGAAGAGGATGTAGATGAAGATGAAATGGGAGATACGATACTGCGTGAAGAGTTTGACAGAGCACTGAAAGACCTGAGTCGAAACAAGGCCCTGGGAATAGACAACATTCCATTAGAACTACTGACAGCCTTGGGAGACCCAGTCCTGACAAAACTCTAAAAATCTGGTGAGCAAGACGTATGAGACCATCGAAATACCGTCAGACTTCAAGAAGAATATAATAATTCCAATCCCAAAGAAAGCAGATGTTGACAGATGTGAAAATTACCGAACTATCAGTTTAATAAGTCACACCTGCAAAATACTAACGCAAATTCTGGTAGAAAAACTGGTAGAAGCGGACCTCGGGGAAGATCAGTTTAGATTCCGTAGAAATGCTGGAACACGTGAGGCAATACTGACCCTATGATTTATCTTAGAAAATAGATTAAGGAAAGGCAAACCTACGTTTCTAGTATTTGTAGACTTAGAGAAAGCTTTTGACAATGTTGCCTGGAATACTCTCTTTCAAATTCTAAAGGTGGCAGGGGTAAAATACAGGGAGCGAAAGGCTATTTACAATTTGTACAGAAACCAGATGGCAGTTATAATAGTCGAGGGGCATGAAAGGGAAGCAGTGGTTGGGAAGGGAGTGAGACAGTGTTGCAGCCTCTCTCCGATGTTATTCAATCTGTATATTGAGCAAGCAGTAAAGGAAACAAAAGAAAAATTCGGAGTAGGAATTAAAATCCGTGGAGAAGAAATAAAAACTTTGAGGTTCTCCGATGACATTGTAATTCTGTCAGAGACAGCAAAGGACTTGGAAGAGCAGTTGAACGAAATGGACAGTGTCTTGAAAGGAGTATATAAGATTTACATCAACAAAAGCAAAACGAGGATAATGGCATGTAGTCGAATTAAGTCGGGTGATGTTGAGGGTATTAGATTAGGAAATGAGACGCTTAAAGTAGTAAAGGAGTTTTGCTATTTGGGGAGCAAAATAACTGATGATGGTGGAAGTAGAGAGGATATAAAATGTAGACTGGCAATGGCAAGGAAAGCGTTTCTGAAGAATTGGAATTTGTTAACATCGAGTATAGATTTAAGTGTCAGGAAGTCGTTTCTGAAAGTATTTGTATGGAGTGTAGCCATGTATGGAAGTGAAACGTGGGCGATAAATAGTTTGGTCAAGAAGAAAATAGAAGCTTTCGAAATGTAGTGTTACAGACAAATGCTGAAGATTAGATGGGTAGATCACATAACTAATGAGGAGGTATTGAATAGGATTGGGGAGAAGGGGAGTTTGTGGCACAACTTGACTAGAAGAAGGAATCGGTTGGTAGGACATGTTCTGAGGCATCAAGGGATCACCAATTTAGTATTGGAGGGCAGCGTGGAGGGTAAAAATCGTAAAGGGAGAACAAGAAATGAATACACTAAGCAGATTCAGAAGGACGTAGGTTGCAGTAGGTACTGGGATATGAAGAAGCTTGCACAGGATAGAGCAGCATGGAGAGCTGCATCAAACCAATCTCAGGACTGAAGACCACAACAAAAACAACAATCGAGAGATCGGTTCACGCACAAAATCCTGCACCGGCAACACTTTCTCAGTTACGGAGGGCTGTAGAGGCACAATGGCTCAACATATGCATGGGACTTCCAACAACTCGTTGAGTCAATGCCATGTTGAGTTGCTGCACTACGATAGGCAAAAGGAGATCTGGCGCAATATTGGGAGGTATTCCAAGATTTTCGTTCAAAAATGGTTCAAATGGCTCTGACCACTATGGGACTTAACGTCTGAGGTCATCAGTCCGCTAGAACTTAGAACTACTTAAACCTAACGAACCTAAGGACATCACACACGTCCATGCCCGAGGCACGATTCGAACCTGCGACGGTAGCGGTCGCGCGGTTCCAGACTGAAGCGCCTAGAACCACGCGGCTACAGCGGCCGGCTGACACTCGTCATCTCATTGTATTTGTCAGTCGTTTTTCCGATTCGCTGATGTAAGTTGCAAGCCTCTGTCGCTAAAGGGCTCCGAATTGTCGCGCTTAACATGGCGGTGTGTAACGTAACTACATCGGTGCTTGAGTAACAGACCCTCAGGAAACTGAAAGCACGAATTCGAAGAGTTCGTCCACACAGTGAGCACACTATTCTTCAACATGGCAGTGCTAGACCACACAAATGTGCTGAGACATTTGCAACAATCCGACTCCTTCGGGTCCTGTTATTGATCGTCCTCCATACAGTTCCGACTCGACCATGTCCGATTTTCATCTATTGCCAAAAATTAAAGAACACCTTCGAGGACTTCACTTTGACAGTAATGAAGCGGTGCAATCAGAGGTGAGATTCTGGCTCTGTCAACAAAGTAGGTGTCAACGAACTGGTCTCCCGTTGACAGAATTGTGTTCGTCGCCAGAGTGACTATGCTGAGAAAGAAACATGTAGACATAAAGACTAAAGATGTAGAGTTAATAGAGTTTGCTTTATTTGAAAAGCTTTAAGAGATTTCACATAAAATCTTGGTAGGTATTAATTTTCAGTAGCCCCTCGTAGTTTAAGAAAAACAACGCAGTGCAACATAAAGACCTGGTGAGATGATTCGTTTGTATGTAACATCAGACGGCTTTATAATCAAACAATTCTTGAAATATTGTTCTATGTACGACCCACCATCCTTGCCTATTATCTCGCAAACTGGCTCACAAAACGTCACAGTTTTCGATTTTTTAAACTCACCTGTAAGAGTGGAAATAAACAGTATTCCGTCAAAACACACATATTTCCTCCATAAATTGAAAAGATATCCAGGGTATGGCTGTGTTATATGAAAATGTATGTCTTTGTCCATTGTGCAGATGCCTTCTGTTCTCCTGTTGTTAGAAGCCTTTGATTGAGACCCCGTTGTTTTTCAACTGTCTGCAGTGACGTAGTCCCTGCTCACTGGAATCGTTCATATATTGTAAGTAGGCTGTTTATGTGTTTGTATGTTGGCAACGTTATGTAGCGCTCTGCATTAATAACTGTGATAGCGCTGTGTGCACTCTGTAAGAGACTCTGTGGCTGGTCGCACTAGCAGTTGGAAGTGAACAACCAGCAGTGATGGAAGTTGGGAGTGATGGGTAGTCAGCAGTGATGGAGGTTAGAGGTTAATAATTAGCAGTGTTGGGGGTTTGCAGTATTAGCGCGAGTGGACGGTCTGAATGTGTATCTGTCATTGAGATTTATTACTGACGATTACGTAATTTTTGAACTGGTTGTCACATTCTTAAGGTAAATACATTGTTTGCTGTGCAACAACGCTTCCCTTTGCTAACCACATGCCTATTAGTAGTTAGAGTCTTCAGTAGGTAGAATCTTTTATTTAGCTGGCTGTATTGGCGCTTGCCATGTGGCCATAGTTCGTGTAATGAAGAATTAGGTGTGGTAAGTGACTTATGAAATGTATGAGTTATTAATAATCAAAATATCCACGGGTATGCTGCCGGTCTATAGTGTCCAACGGGCACAATATTTCGGCGATCAAACATGTCGCCATCATCAGGTGAACTGACGGACTGAGCTCCTGTGAACGTGCCGGCACGGAGATCCGTACGCTATGGCTGCTCAGAGGGAACTGGGTTTGGTCGCGGCGGCGGCCGATTTAAATACCCTCCGCCCGCGGCGCGCTCCCTCCGCCGTCCGCGCCCCGCGCCACGGTCGCGCGGTGGAACAGATTGCGACGGCGTCTGAGATGACGTCGGTGTGATGGCTCTGTCCGCCGTGGTCGTCACAACTATACGTCTGCTCGATTTACTCTTGATTAACCCGATCGCTGGTTCCCAAGCCTTGCTAAGATTATAGCCACAGTCCCGGTTTATGAGGTCGTCATTGGTGCGAATTTCGATGGCCTCTCTAACAACGCTGTCCCAGTATCTCGACGTCTGTACCAGAATCCTCGTGCGGTCATACTCCATGGCGTGATTTTCCGACAAACAATGTTCAGCGACCGCCGACTTGCTCGGATACATCAGTCGAGTGTGCCTCTGGTGTTCACGGCATCGATCCTCGACGGTACGCATCGTCTGACCAATATACGACTTGCCACATTGACACGGAATCTGGTACACGCCGGCCTTCCTCAAACCGAGGTCATCTTTGGCGCTCCCCACCAGTGCACGAGTTTTATTTGGAGGACAAAACACAGTTCCGACCCGGTGTTTCTTCAGAATGCGGGCGATTTTCCCCGAGAGTGCGCCTGTGTATGGAATAAATGCAATGCCTACCTCCTCCCTCGTGACTTCATCCATCTCAACAGGTTGTGCTGCAGTGGGTGGGCGGAGAGCACGTTGAATCTGCCACTCTGAGTACCCATTTTTTCGAAATACAGTTCTCAGATGTTCCAATTCCTGGGGTAGACTCTCTGCGTCAGAGATAGTGCGCGCCCTATGTACTAGAGTTTTAAGTACCCCATTCCTCTGTGAAGGGTGGTGGCAGCTGTCTGCATGCAAATACAGATCAGTGTGCGTAGCCTTCCGATACACCCCATGACCTAGGGTGCCGTCAGCCCTTCTCTTGACCAAGACGTCAAGGAAAGGTAATTTACCCTCCGTTTCAGTCTCCATAGTGAATTTGATGTTGGGGTGTATGGAGTTTAGATGTGTAAGGAAGTCAAGGAGTTTATCCATACCATGTGGCCAGATGACGAACGTGTCGTCCACGTAACGGAAAAAGCAAGTAGGTTTCCATACGGATGACGACAGGGCTTCCTCCTCGAAATTCTCCATGTACAAATTCGCTACCACCGGTGAGAGTGGGCTACCCATGGCGACTCCCTCCGTTTGTTCGTAGTATTCTCCATTAAAAAGAAAATACGTGGAAGTCAAGACATGCCTAAAAAGTTCAGTGGTCTTCTCATCAAACTTCTGACTAATCAATTCTAGTGACTCTCGCAGGGGTACCCTCGTAAACAAGGAAACGACATCAAAACTCACCATGATATCTGACTCATCCAACCTGAAGCTATCAAGGCGTTTAACAAAATCCACGGAATTACGGATGTGATGAGGGCATTTACCCACATAAGGACTTAATATTCCCGTCAGGTATTTGGCCAACAAATATGTAGGTGCCCTGATGTTGCTGACAATGGGGCGTAATGGTACCCCCTCTTTGTGAACCTTCGGGAGTCCATATAGTCTAGGCGGTACCGGACCTTGGGGTAACAATTTCTTAGCGTCACCCTCCGGTAAATCTGCGTCTTTGAGAAGCGCCCTCGTCTTGTTCTCCACCTTCTTTGTAGGGTCAACGCTGATCTTCCGGTAGGAATCGTCATTTAGCAGGCTCTGCATCTTATCAGAGTAGTCCTTATGGGAGACAACAACTGTAGCATTGCCTTTGTCAGCTGGTAAGACAACAATTTCAGAGCGCTCCCTCAGATCACGAATGGCCGCCCTCTCTTTACTGCTGATATTTGACTTCATCGGCTTGGATTTCGTCAACGCACGACAAGTTTCACGACGTATTTCCTCGGCTGATTCTGGCGGAAGTCGAGCTGCAACCTGTTCAACAGCACTAACAATTTCTGCGACCGGAGTGAACTTGGGGGTGGGAGCGAAGTTGAGACCTCTCTGCAAAACCGAGACCGCATCATCACTCAACACCATGCCACTCAAATTGATGACAGTCTTGCACGGAACTTGCAGGGATGGTTTGTCAAGGAGACGTGAGAACTTAGCTGTTTGACGTCCTGTAGCCTTCTTATGGGCGGAATCAGCTGACACCCAGGTGACACCATCAATCCAATCCCAGGAACAAGAAGTGAACTTACTAGCTAGTTGCAAATGTAGTTTGAGTAATTCCTGTGAGATAAACTCAAGGCTCCGGCGGGTGAATTGCACTCTCTCACGTACCAATGCGAGGCTGGCTCGTTTCTTGATTCTTTTAGCTGCTGCAGAATCGATGTGATGCATAACCTTAGCAAAATTTGGAACAACATTCTCGGAACGACATCTCTTTAGAAAGGCAAGAGTACTTAGCAAACGACATCTACGGTGGCGCAACTTTTCAAATTTCTTCATGCTGCGATACATCTCCTCCCCGTAAAGGTGTATGATGTGATTCTTGAGTTTCTCCCGGCGTATTTGATAATCAAAATATCCACGGGTATGCTGCCGGTCTATAGTGTCCAACGGGCACCCGCATTCTGAAGTAACACCGGGTCGGAACTGTGTTTTGTCCTCCAAATAAAACTCGTGCACTGGTGGGGAGCGCCAAAGATGACCTCGGTTTGAGGAAGGCCGGCGTGTACCAGATTCCGTGTCAATGTGGCAAGTCGTATATTGGTCAGACGATGCGTACCGTCGAGGATCGATGCCGTGAACACCAGAGGCACACTCGACTGATGTATCCGAGCAAGTCGGCGGTCGCTGAACATTGTTTGTCGGAAAATCACGCCATGGAGTATGACCGCACGAGGATTCTGGTACAGACGTCGAGATACTGGGACAGCGTTGTTAGAGAGGCCTTCGAAATTCGCACCAATGACGACCTCATAAACCGGGACTGTGGCTATAATCTTAGCAAGGCTTGGGAACCAGCGATCGGGTTAATCAAGAGTAAATCGAGCAGACGTATAGTTGTGACGACCACGGCGGACAGAGCCATCACACCGACGTCATCTCAGACGCCGTCGCAATCTGTTCCACCGCGCGACCGTGGCGCGGGGCGCGGACGGCGGAGGGAGCGCGCCGCGGGCGGAGGGTATTTAAATCGGCCGCCGCCGCGACCAAACCCAGTTCCCTCTGAGCAGCCATAGCGTACGGATCTCCGTGCCGGCACGTTCACAGGAGCTCAGTCCGTCAGTTCACCTGATGATGGCGACATGTTTGATCGCCGAAATATTGTGCCCGTTGGACACTATAGACCGGCAGCATACCCGTGGATATTTTGATTATCAAATACGCCGGGAGAAACTCAAGAATCACATCATACACCTTTACGGGGAGGAGATGTATCGCAGCATGAAGAAATTTGAAAAGTTGCGCCACCGTAGATGTCGTTTGCTAAGTACTCTTGCCTTTCTAAAGAGATGTCGTTCCGAGAATGTTGTTCCAAATTTTGCTAAGGTTATGCATCACATCGATTCTGCAGCAGCTAAAAGAATCAAGAAACGAGCCAGCCTCGCATTGGTACGTGAGAGAGTGCAATTCACCCGCCGGAGCCTTGAGTTTATCTCACAGGAATTACTCAAACTACATTTGCAACTAGCTAGTAAGTTCACTTCTTGTTCCTGGGATTGGATTGATGGTGTCACCTGGGTGTCAGCTGATTCCGCCCATAAGAAGGCTACAGGACGTCAAACAGCTAAGTTCTCACGTCTCCTTGACAAACCATCCCTGCAAGTTCCGTGCAAGACTGTCATCAATTTGAGTGGCATGGTGTTGAGTGATGATGCGGTCTCGGTTTTGCAGAGAGGTCTCAACTTCGCTCCCACCCCCAAGTTCACTCCGGTCGCAGAAATTGTTAGTGCTGTTGAACAGGTTGCAGCTCGACTTCCGCCAGAATCAGCCGAGGAAATACGTCGTGAAACTTGTCGTGCGTTGACGAAATCCAAGCCGATGAAGTCAAATATCAGCAGTAAAGAGAGGGCGGCCATTCGTGATCTGAGGGAGCGCTCTGAAATTGTTGTCTTACCAGCTGACAAAGGCAATGCTACAGTTGTTGTCTCCCATAAGGACTACACTGATAAGATGCAGAGCCTGCTAAATGACGATTCCTACCGGAAGATCAGCGTTGACCCTACAAAGAAGGTGGAGAACAAGACGAGGGCGCTTCTCAAAGACGCAGATTTACCGGAGGGTGACGCTAAGAAATTGTTACCCCAAGGTCCGGTACCGCCTAGACTATATGGACTCCCGAAGGTTCACAAAGAGGGGGTACCATTACGCCCCATTGTCAGCAACATCAGGGCACCTACATATTTGTTGGCCAAATACCTGACGGGAATATTAAGTCCTTATGTGGGTAAATGCCCTCATCACATCCGTAATTCCGTGGATTTTGTTAAACGCCTTGATAGCTTCAGGTTGGATGAGTCAGATATCATGGTGAGTTTTGATGTCGTTTCCTTGTTTACGAGGGTACCCCTGCGAGAGTCACTAGAATTGATTAGTCAGAAGTTTGATGAGAAGACCACTGAACTTTTTAGGCATGTCTTGACTTCCACGTATTTTCTTTTTAATGGAGAATACTACGAACAAACGGAGGGAGTCGCCATGGGTAGCCCACTCTCACCGGTGGTAGCGAATTTGTACATGGAGAACTTCGAGGAGGAAGCCCTGTCGTCATCCGCATGGAAACCTACTTGCTTTTTCCGTTACGTGGACGACACGTTCGTCATCTGGCCACATGGTATGGATAAACTCCTTGACTTCCTTACACATCTAAACTCCATACACCCCAACATCAAATTCACTATGGAGACTGAAACGGAGGGTAAATTACCTTTCCTTGACGTCTTGGTCAAGAGAAGGGCTGACGGCACCCTAGGTCATGGGGTGTATCGGAAGGCTACGCACACTGATCTGTATTTGCATGCAGACAGCTGCCACCACCCTTCACAGAGGAATGGGGTACTTAAAACTCTAGTACATAGGGCGCGCACTATCTCTGACGCAGAGAGTCTACCCCAGGAATTGGAACATCTGAGAACTGTATTTCGAAAAAATGGGTACTCAGAGTGGCAGATTCAACGTGCTCTCCGCCCACCCACTGCAGCACAACCTGTTGAGATGGATGAAGTCACGAGGGAGGAGGTAGGCATTGCATTTATTCCATACACAGGCGCACTCTCGGGGAAAATCGCCCGCATTCTGAAGAAACACCGGGTCGGAACTGTGTTTTGTCCTCCAAATAAAACTCGTGCACTGGTGGGGAGCGCCAAAGATGACCTCGGTTTGAGGAAGGCCGGCGTGTACCAGATTCCGTGTCAATGTGGCAAGTCGTATATTGGTCAGACGATGCGTACCGTCGAGGATCGATGCCGTGAACACCAGAGGCACACTCGACTGATGTATCCGAGCAAGTCGGCGGTCGCTGAACATTGTTTGTCGGAAAATCACGCCATGGAGTATGACCGCACGAGGATTCTGGTACAGACGTCGAGATACTGGGACAGCGTTGTTAGAGAGGCCATCGAAATTCGCACCAATGACGACCTCATAAACCGGGACTGTGGCTATAATCTTAGCAAGGCTTGGGAACCAGCGATCGGGTTAATCAAGAGTAAATCGAGCAGACGTATAGTTGTGACGACCACGGCGGACAGAGCCATCACACCGACGTCATCTCAGACGCCGTCGCAATCTGTTCCACCGCGCGACCGTGGCGCGGGGCGCGGACGGCGTAGGGAGCGCGCCGCGGGCGGAGGGTATTTAAATCGGCCGCCGCCGCGACCAAACCCAGTTCCCTCTGAGCAGCCATAGCGTACGGATCTCCGTGCCGGCACGTTCACAGGAGCTCAGTCCGTCAGTTCACCTGATGATGGCGACATGTTTGATCGCCGAAATATTGTGCCCGTTGGACACTATAGACCGGCAGCATACCCGTGGATATTTTGATTATCAAATACGCCGGGAGAAACTCAAGAATCACTCATGTATGAGTTATTGTTTGGATTTCTACTAATTCAGGGCCATTCTTTTGAGTTAATTTTAAAGCAGTCAGATCGCTTTATACTTGAATATTGTGAGTAATTAATGAATAGGAGAAGTTTAAGTTGTGTTTGTCAGGGCTAATTCTGTAAGTCAGTGTTGAAACGATAAAGGCAAGCAAAGAGACACTTGCATTCAATTTCATTCAGCAGTATAAGTAAAAATTTTAATAAAGAAGTTTCACCTTCTCAATTTAAATTAAGAAGTTTCATCTGTCGACACTTAGCCGAGGATACCTCACTGGAATCTTCTGATTTTTCTTGTGCGTTGAATAATTAGTGCTTGATTAGAAATTAGTTATTGTTTACTGCTAGCGCTTAACTATTTAGAGAGTTTCCTTTGTAGTTGTAGTTTCTTATTGTTGTACAATATTGTAAAGAGTAAAGCATTTGTGGTTTCCATGTGGATTTGCACCAAGTAGTGGTTATTTTTAGTGCTATTTTAGTGTGTCTTCTTATTTTTGCTTTTCAAATTGTATTTTTCTGTGTTATTGTGTGAAACAGTGTGATAAACATGCATGTGAAAAGCGTAACACTAGGCTTCAAAGCAAATTGAGAAATGACAGTGAAGACGAGTGTAGTGCGTTAGCATCACCTAGTAATTAATTAACAAAATATCAACACAATAATTTGGTAATTGTGCATAGGGACATGGACCAGGCAATAAATAACGGTGCAGATAGTGAAACAATCAGTGAACACGGAAGTATTGTCGATCGATCGGTCGGTAATAGTTCGCCTCAGCAATCAGAAATAACAGAACCAAATCTTGCAAATACCGTGGATTCAGGTTTTGCGTCATCACCTTTTTCTCAATTAAGTCAAGACTCACTCTCTGCTTTTCAAAATGCGAATGTTACCGGTGCAAATGCAGTTCCGGAAAGCACAAGGGAACTTGTTTCAGGCACTGATGCATTATTATTGCAATTAATGCAACAACTGGAACAAACAGTGGAACAAAATCAGCAATAAATACAGCAAAAAATGGAACAAAATCAGAAACAAAAACAGCAACAGCTTCAAAAGTCTTACACAATGGAACAAAATCTTCAAAAGTTAGACACACAACTTGAACAAACACGTGAAGATTTAACTGCTGAGCTATTTAAAACCGAATCGAAATATCAAAAGATTTATGAAGATGTAAAAACACAAATTTGTGAGCATTTTCAGCCTATTTTTCCGCAACATGAAAACGCATTACAGAATTATGAAGCAGCTATAAAAGAACTACAGATCATTGTGCACGAAAATCACGACACCTTGCAAGTTAAAATTGACTTTGTTGCATCTACGTATACGGTCGCGCAACTTCTACAAAATTAGAAAAGCTTAAAGGACACAATAGATACTCCACAACTTGGTTCAGAAAAACACACGGAGGAAATCTGCACATTATCGGAAAAAGTAGTCAAACTTTCTGATCAGCTAACTTATTTATCTACCAAGGTAGGTAATGATCTGAATGACACAAGACCGGCAGCCTTCACTGACACAGAGGAGTACAAGGAAATTAGGAAATTCAAACAAAATCAGAAACAAATTAATACGCAACACAAAAGAGAAAAACGGGAAGTACAAGATCAGTTGGCACACGTAATACAAAAGCTACATATTTCTGAGGATACTAGCGTTCCGACACGGGAAGAGGGATTCAGAAATAAAGAAAAGTCACAAAGTAATAACACAGAGTATTTCGGAGATTTTGAACGTAGTTGGCAAGCTGCACCGAATCTTGAGATGGAAACGCCGACACGACGTAACAATGACCGGCGTCACGATGGCTTTGACTATAAGGTATCCATCACTACTCGTAAATTTAAAACATTCAAGAAATCCGGTAATGACATTCATTCACAAGCTTGGCTTCATCATTCATCATTGCTTTCCTCCTGATTGGTCATTAGAGCACAGATTAGAATTTATATGTGGCTGTCTAGAAAATGAACCTGCTGTAAGAATGCGATCTGTTATTCGCGACTGTCCCACTGAAGGAGATTTCTATCATGCTTTCCTTTGTGCATACTGGTCTCAGGCTACTCAAGATCGAGTAAAACACAGCATTATAATGATGAAAAATTTCTGTCTGAATTTTCCAGCCCAGTAAAATATTTTGAAGATATGTAAAACAAAAATCAGTATTTATCGAACCCGTAGAGCCCCTCGGAACTCATTCATATTTGCTTAATTAAATTGCCTGAACATGTAAGACATATTATTTTGGCAGGACGTTGCAAAGATGACATCGAAGCTTTTCAGGTACTGTTGCAAGATTTGGAAATCGACAAGACACTCGCATGATGCGAAAACAGGAAAACAATAATTACAGGTCACGTCTGTCACAATTCCGCGACGATAGAAACAATAACCAGACACGACAAGGCTATTATTATAACGTAAATCGTGACCAAAACAGACACCATCCATATGACAACCACTGGCAGAATAACAATAGTTACAGGGAAAGATCACCTTTCCGTGGTAATGAATATGACAGAGATTACCATAGGAACAGACAATATAGGAACCAGGACAATTATTACCAAGGGAGACAAAAAACTTCAGACGCAACGGTCCACCTCGCAATTACGATTCCGGAAGAAACTCTCCACCACGTGATCGACAAGAAAGAAATTTCAGAAATTACCGACATAACGACAGACGCTATAATTATGACGACAGACCTGAATTTAATCAGAACTGGAGTGATTCAAACAGAGTAGGGCCCTCTCGACAAGTTGAAATTGTAGAAGTTAGATCTCCAAATCCCAAAAACGATGCGCGACAACAAAGAGATAATAGACAATGACTCACACCACAGGCAGCCACAGAACGTACCTACGAAACTGACGATGTAGCTGGCATGAATATTAATTAAGACAGTAATATTATGAGTCCACTTTTAGAGGGAACAGACGACACAGTCTTTTTGTATGTACATTTTGGTTATTAGTTGCACGATTACATAACGACTATAAGGCTCACTTACTTGGAACATATACCGATAATGAGGTTTTACTGCAACATTCTGGCTTACTTGAAAAGACATTTTTTATGTAAAGTACTTTCTGAGAGATTACAAATGACACAGTATTTGGTTTGCTTGACAGCTACACGATTATATTATGACGCTTCTAATGAGTGACCCAATTTTCATTATTGCTTTTACACTGTATCTGCTTTATGTCTGTAAAGTTTTCTATATTCTTCTGGAAAGTAAAATATGTTTTGGTGATGACTTTTGTGGCATAGCTACAATGAGATAGGTATTTTTCGTAATACGACAATACGTTACAGTATGGTACTTTCAAGGTCACGGCAATGAGCGTAATAACTACGACATTTATATGCATAGCACTTTACTTTTGTATATGACAAGCTAAATACATTGACTTTTGGAGAACTTTGCTTATGGATAACGATAACTACTACACTTGGCACATTTTTCAGGTCAGCCAATGACAGAAATTTTCTTACAGCAAGAAGCACAGTTTAGCTCTACAGGACACGCATTTGAGTGATTAATTTTTGTACTTAGAACATTTTCAAGAAATATTTTTGAACTATTATGATACAGAGAAGGTTTCCGGCGATACATTTCATTCAACAGTTTCGATCTGTAACATCTAAGGGTATAATTACATTAACCCTCATGGGAGTACACGTACTTTGTGTACCATGTGTGTGGCAAGCGCAAGGAGCCCTAGCTAAAATGGTATTTGCTTATACAATTTTACGCATCAGTACCATATTTCTCTAACAAAGAATTACACAGCTAACTGGTTATTTGGCAGAGGGAACTGAACTTTATTTTTACTACAGTACTGACATATGTCTAGGAAACTACACAGTTAAATTACTTCACACTTATGAAATTGGACCTTGTCTGCATTTTGGTAATTGTTCATATATTTTCGAAACCGTTGCGATACTGTGAGAGCTTTGAGAGATGTATATTGTCTGCGATCATGATTTTTGACGTACGTTTGGGGTAGATGACACTATTGACACGAGCAAAAGAGAATTTTTTTTAGATATTTTGAGGTTATTGACCGAAGCTACGACGATTTTCAGATTTGATTGATCTGTTATGAGATGTTATTATGATGACGATATGTATTATGATGTTGAATTATGTTTATGATCAAGAGATGATGCTATATGAGTAATTTGATTATGCTATGTATTTATTATGATGAAATATTGAAGAAGTGTCGATGAATATGTATATGTGTAATAAGGTAAGGAATATTGAGTAGTGGTTAGGGACTCTGGTTTGTGGCAAAAATGTTGAAACCAAGAATCGTACTTTAAGAGTTATGAAAGATGAGTATATATGTGAATGTGAGGACCACAATGCCGACAGAAATTTTTAGAGACTGTCATTCATGAGATTTCGTTTCTATACACTTCCAACATAAATTTTCAACCTGTGAAATTTTTTATTTGTATGAAACTGTCACTGTAGAGGAAACTGTTGTAAATATTTTGGTAAAGAGTACCTGTGACAGTGACGTAATACTGTGCTGAGCTGCGCGCTAGCCACTTTGAAATGTACCCATTGTCGTTTGGACTTTCAACTCTGCTCATGCAGCTTCAGCAACTTTGAAGCTTGCCACACTCCCACAAGTGCTCACATAACTGCAGAAAAGAGAGTCCGTTGACCTCGCTATTGACATTTCTTTGCAGAACACATCACAAACATGACACATTGTTACTTGGAAACCTATTTATACATTTTGGAGCTCGTACTTCGTGCTACTTACTGAAATGCTTATCAAGTGATGAGAAATATTTTTATGTCCACAAACCTGATTATGACAAGTGTCTTTCTTCGAGAGTTGAGAGAATTTTTTTTAGTAACTTATGAAATGCCATATTGTGCTGAATGATGTTTTTATGCTTTGCTTTGTACATTTTTGTTTATTTTATTTGATATTTGGTTTTACAAAATAAAATTCAATGCATATGCTAATGTAAACACTTTCTGTCTACAGATCCATTAAATAATAATTTTATGATCCACATTCCTAAGAAAAGGGGAGCACTTGGAAAGAAAAAAATAATAAGAAGAAGTGACTAGTAACTGGAATTGCATATATAATTTTCTTTTCAAGGCCTTGGTAAATTTTTGGTAGAATAAGTTGTTGTGGTGCACCACTCTAGCGTTGAGATGTGATATGGACATTAAGATGTAGATAGGCATTTCCCTTATCTGCATTGCTGTCTTTACTGTAATATTTTTTTCTGCTTGTGTTTTCTCCTGTTTAGGTATAAGATAGTGCATTTGCTGCTGCTATCTGTCAGGTAGTGGCTGGTTGGCTCTGAGCACTATGCGACTTAACTTCTGAGGTCATCAGTCGCCTAGAACTTAGAACTAATTAAACCTAACTAACCTAAGGACATCACACACATCCATGCCCGAGGCAGGATTCGAACCTGCGACCGTAGCGGTCACGCGGTTCCAGACTGAAGTGCCTTTAACCGCACGGCCACACCGGCCGGACAGGCGGGGTTCTACTGAATTTTACTTTGTATGACTGTGCTAAGCCAGTTTTACCACCGATTTATTTTTCTTATTTGCTGCATATTGCCTTGTATTAGTTGTAATGTTGGACTTTCTTTCCTAATTTAAATATGCTGCTGCTTGCTTTGCAAGTTTGCATTCTTGTCATTGCTGTTTGTGTTAATTGTTTTGTGCTGTTGCATTGACTCGTTTTCTAGTTTATGAATCTGAGCTCAGTAGATTTAAGTTAGTTTACGATGGGTTGTCCTATACAGGAAAATGCATTTAGAAGCTATAAGAAGAAGGTCTGGCCAAAAAGTATTGTGAAATGAGGAACAATTATTTTGTTAGATAGGATTTTCTTGGAAACAAATGATAAGGTAAGAAAGATACGGAAGTATAAATAAAGATAAATATGATTTTTTTTGTGGGAACAAATGTTGAAGTAAGAGAGATAAATGAAATTTTAGTTGGAAATGAAGTAGTTTTGGGTGAAAATTATAGAGGGATCAGTATGAAGGATATTATTGAAAAAAATAAAAAAGAGGTATGCAATGCTCACCATTAGTACTGCAATACTAAATGTTACATGTGAAAACAGACCCTGTCCGCTCCTTTTGTGTTATTCTCGTATGTTTGTGTGTACCCTTGTGTGTCTGTATTCTTCCTGTCTGTGTGTGTTTACCTGATAAGACTAATTTGGTAGAATTTTTTTCCTTCTAATATTAAGCTGCATCCACTATGATGAGAAATACTGTTATCCTCAATTCTAATCTGATTTCGTAACATATTCTTTACTTTGGGAAGATGTTTATACATTATTCATTCTGTTATGTTTTCTTTTAACACTCATGTGTCAAGTTAATGTTTCTAAGGATAAGTTTATTTCTATTATTTTGAAAAGCCTGTATTACTTCAAATGTTATCTGTATTATCATGTTCTTGATTGTAATGATATTTTCTGTCTCTTTGTAATTGTACTCTTATGCTGTAAAATTGTAACTGCATAGATACCAGTTCTTCAAATTAAGTAAATAATAGGGATTCATTTTACTGCACACTTCTGTTGGTCATACTATATGTACAAAATATCTAAAGTTATATGAATGTGTTAGTGCCTGCACATGTGTTGATAATTCAGAAAGGGACTGGTTAACATCATTTCTGGTTCTAAGGATATTACAAAAAATTAGTGAGTACTCAAGTGGTGGTTTATGGACTTGCTATATTACCCGCAAAACTCTTCAACTATGATTGTGCACCCGTACAGTGACAACGGATGGCTGCTGGCCATCTCTACAAGGACTACAGTGGGTTTGCACCTTTGGTGGACCACTACTTCCATAACTTCTATAAGGACTATAGTGGGTCTGTATCTTTGGTGGCCCATTCAAATGGTTCAAATGGCTCTGAGCACTATGGGACTTAACATCTGTGGTCATCAGTCCCCTAGAACTTAGAACTACTTAAACCTAACTAACCTAATGACATCACACACATCCATGCCCGAGGCAGGATTCGAACCTGCGACCGTAGCAGTCGCGCGGTTCCGGACTGCGCGCCTAGAACCGCTAGACCACCGCGGCCGGCGGTGGCCCATTACTACAATAATCTCTACGAGGAATACTGTGGGTCTGCTCTCTGGTGACCTATCAATTCTAACAATATTCTTCAAGACTTTCGACCGATTCTGCTGTGGGTATGCTCTGTTGTGGTCCATTACAAATCTTCATGTCTTCATGTCAAGAGTTAGCAATGTGTTTCCGTAGGGGGGACAACTCTGCTTCTTCGAGACTGCATGAAGGTCCACTAATTGTGTGTGCATTTTCTTTTACTGCTCAGACTTTGTACATAAAACTGTCATAGACTACTCTTCTGACGAATGATTAGGACGTTCTTTAGGGACTGTGAGGTGAACTTTTTGATTTATTGACGAACAGTATATTACTAATTGTGTGCATCTGATCTATCTGATATTGTTAATATAAAAAATTTAACAAATTAGTCTTGGCCACTGCCCAAACTATTTTGTAAAATTTTTTGAAAGGAGCGGGGGGGGGGGGGCTATGTAAGTAGGGTGTTTATGTGTTTGTATGTTGGCAGCGCTATGTAGCACTCTGCAATAATAACTCTGATAGTGCTGTGCACACTCTGTAGGAGACTCTCTGGCAGGTTGCACTAGCAGTTGTAGGTGAACAACCAGCAGTGATGGAAGTTGGGAGTGATGAGTAGTCAGCAGTGATGGAGGTTAGAGGTTAATAATTAGCAGTGTTGGGGGTTTGCAGTATTAGAGTGAGCGGACAGTGTGAATGTGTATCCGTCATTGAGACTTATTACTGATGATTACATAATTTTTGAACTGGTTGTCACATTCTTAAGGTAAATACATTGTTTGCTGTGCAACAACGCTTTCCTTTGCTAACCACATGCCTATTAGTAGTTAGAGCCTTCAGTAGGTAGAGTCTTTTATTGGCGCTTGCCATACGGCCATAGTTCGTGTAATGAAAATTTTTGTGTGGTAAGTGACTTATGAAATGTATGAGCTATTGTTTGGATTCTACTAATTCAGGGCCATTCTACTGATTTAATTTTAAAGCAGTCACGGCAAATTCTGTAGGTCAGTGTTGAAACGATAAAGACAAGCAAAGTCAAATTTCACTCAGCAATATAAGTAAAAACTTAATTAAGAAGTTTCAGTATGACAATAACTGTGATGATTAAAACTTACCCAGTGTTTTCGAGAACTGCACAACAATTGCTGGAAAGCCATCCCTATCCGGAAAATAAACGCTTCTGTAATTTTCTACACTTCGAAAACCGTGTTCTGCATGACAAACACTGGACGAAGTGAGAAAAACGCTTTCTTCTGTAGTCGTGGTACTGTGAATGATGACATGACACAACTGTCGTTCCCGTGATCACAAGTCTAACGGCGGCCTAATGTTAACACTGGAATACGATGACTGCGCGAGCTACCATCTCCTACTTTTAACTTATTTTTAGAAACACACATTATTGTACGAAAATCACATAAAGTGTCTGTCAATTTTTTCCGTGTACCAAGACCCAAACAATGATGCCTCTGCGGATCACAGGAAATGGTTTCATTCGACACATGCAACTTACTCAACAAACATCTAACAAAAATAAACTTCCGTTTACGTGTGATACACACTACATACATAGATTTGGTTCAGTGTTAATATTCCCATATGGATACAGCAGTTATGTATGGATAGCGACTGCCCCTGCACTTCGCCCAAGCCTCCCAGTATCATCTTATTCTTTTTTTTTTTTTCAGTCTTCTAATTGATTTGTTGCGTCATGCACGAATTCCTCTCCTGTGCCAACATTTTCATCTCAGAGCAGCACTTACACCCTACGTCCTCAATTATTGTTGGATATATTCAAAGCTGTTTTCCTCTACAGTTTTTACGCTTTGCTACTCCCTCTCATAAACAGAGATTATCCCTGATGTCGTAACACATGTCCTATCATCCTGTCCCTTCTTATTGTCAGTTTTCATCGTATGTTCTTTTCTGCGAAGAACCTCCTCATTCCTCAGCTTACCACTCCACCAAATTTTCAACATTCTTCTGTAGAACCACACCTCAGACACTTCGATTCTCTTCTGTTGCTGTTTTCCCAATCTCCATGGGTCGCTACCAAATAATGCAAAGCTCCAAACCTACAATGACAGAAGTTTATTCCACAAATTAAGGCCTATGTTAAAAACCAGTAGATTACTCTTGGCCCAAAATGGCCTCTTTGCCCGTACCTCTGCTTTCTTTGTTCTCCTTGCTTCACCCAGATGGGTAACTTTTCTTCGAAAGTAGCAGAATTCTTTAACTTTGTCTACTCCGTGAACACCAATTTTAAGGTCAAGTTTATCGCTAATCTCATTCATACCACATCTTGTTGCCTTTGTCTTTTACCAGTTTACTCTGAATCCATGTTCTATATTCATTAAATTATTCATCACATTCAGTAGATCCAACAGTCCTTCTTCACATTCCCTGGAGATAGTTATGTCATTAACAAACCTTATCATTGATATCGTTTCATGCTGAATTTTAATCCCAGTCTTGAACCTTTCTTTCATTATCATCATCGCTTCTTCGATGTATTTATGGAACAGTAGGAGCGAATGACCGCATCCTTGTCTTATCCTCTTTTTTAATCCGTGCACCCTGGATCACTCATCTTTAACATATTATTCCATCTCACACTGTCGAAGGTTTTATCGAGGTTTATAAATATCGTGAACGTATCTTCAGTATTCCGTATTCTTCACTTCATAACTATGGAAAATCTCAAACTAAGTTATGTAGCGCCTATGACAAAAAAATGTTCAAATGTGTGTGCAATCTTATGGGACTTTACTGCTAAGGTCATTAGTCCCTAAGCTTACACACTACTTAACCTAAATTATCCTAAGGACAAACACACACACCCATGCCCGAGGGAGGACTCGAACCTCCGCCGGGACCAGCCGCACAGCGCCTATGACATTTCAGAACAAAATTGTTCGTTGGCTAGAATCTCTTCAAATTTGTGAAATTTATTTCGGTGCAATATTTGACTGATCGCCCCATTCTAGTACTTTCGGTGTCTTCTTTGGTAGAGATGCAGTAATAATTTCCTATTCTTGTACTCTGTGAGTATTCTGGTAGTCGGTGCCCTTCTACGATTCATTAGCCTTCCTTTCCCACTTAGCCTTGACTGTTACACATTACTATTACATTACCACTCCTAACAATTTCAGCTAACTTTCCTTCACGCAGTATAAAGTGTTTACGCAATCACCGTTATTCGTTTTCTTATCATGCTACTCTCTTCTAAATACTTGGCACTTCCTTTTATTTGATTTCTAAGCTGCCCGAATATTGATTTTCCATCCTATTCTTTTTTTAAATTATTTATGACCTCATTTCATGCCGTCGTCAATCAGTAATTCGCTGCACAGCTAAATTCCCGCACGTACTGCTGACTGACCAGAACCGATCAAGCGCTCTGGTTGCCCCAGAGGGCACACTTTCCCGCGCTTTTGGTGAGCGTAGCGCCATGGCGAAGCAAGAAGAGGGTGGAGTGGTTGACAGTCTGACGAACGGAACGGAATGAACCATAGCCACTTGGAGACGTCGTCAGGCCACCGAGAGCAGTGCTGAGCAAGGTTCAGTGCAGGTAAGGGCATGGTTGGATCATGGGTTGGCAAGTATTAGAGGCCCTGTAAAGTTGGAGGGCGCGGTGGCCACGGTCGTCATTGGAGCGGAAAGAATAGGAATTGTCCAGCAAAAACGAACTCTTCTAGCAAGCTGGAGCATGGCAGCAGCCGCCTGGAGACGAATCAGAAAGCCTGAAGAAGCAGTAAGGCAGCTGGGTCTATTTACGGCAGAAGCTGGATGGAGTTTACTGTCATCGCGACGCAACATTCCTTATGGAGCATGGATGGTTTTCGGCTTCATGCTTCCAAGACACGCCGTGCAACTGGGAACGAGGAAGTCTTCGTTGTAGGGAGTTTCTACTACGACAGTCACAAGAGAGCGTCAATATTTAGAACATAGCTGCGCTTCAGCAACTGTTAGAGATCTGTAAATGAATCCAAAGCCGCTAATCACTTGCAACAAAAGGTGGTTTTATTCAACCTCTGGCCATGGTTTCTACGGATGTAGATCCTTCTTCTTCAGCAATACACGTAACCTGAAGACAATACAGGGTGGTCCATTGATAGTGACCGGGCCAAATATCTCACGAAATAAGCGTCAAACGAAAAAACTACAAAGAACGAAACTTGTCTAGCTTGAAGGGGGAAACCATATGGCGTTATGGTTGGCCCGCTAGATGGTGCTGCCATAGGTCAAACGGATACCAACTGCGTTTTTTTTAAATAGGAACCCCCATTTTTATTACATATTCGTGTAGTACGTAATAAAATATGAATGTTTTAGTTGGACCAATGTTTTAGCTTTGTGATAAATGGAGCTGTAATAGTCAAAAACGTATACGTATGTGGTATCATGTAACATTCCGCCAGTGTGGACGGTATTTGCTTCGTGATACATTACCCGTGTTAAAATGGACCGTTTACCAATTGCGGAATAGGTCGATATCGTGTTGATGTATGGCTATTGTGATCAAAACGCCCAACGGGTGTGTGCTATGTATGCTGCTCGGTACCCTGGACGACATCATCCAAGTGTCCGGACCGTTCGCCGGATAGTTACGTTATTTAAAGAAACAGGAAGTGTTCAGCCACGTGTGAAACGTCAACCACGACCTGCAACAAATGAGGATGCCCAAGTAGGTGTTTTAGCTGCTGTCATGGCTAATCCGCACATCAGTAGCAGACAAATTGCGCGAGAATCAGGAATCTCTAAAACGTCGGTGTTGAGAATGCTACATCAACATCGATTGCACCCGTACCATATTTCTATGCACCAGTAATTGCTTGGTGACGACTCTGAAAGTCGTGTACAGTTCTGCCACTGGGCGCGAGAGAAATTACGGGATGATGACAGATTTTTTGCACGCGTTCTATTTAGCGACGAAGCGTCATTCACGAACAGCGGTAACGTAAACCGGCATAATATGCACTATTGGGCAACTGAAAATCCACGATGGCTGGGACAAGTGGCGTGTTAATGTATGGTGCGGCGTTATGGGAGGAAGGATAACTGGCCCCCATTTTATCGATGGCAATCTAAATGGTGCAATGTATGCTGATTGCCTACGTAATGTTCTACCGATGTTACTACAAGATGTTTCACTGCGTGACAGAATGGCGATGTACTTCCAACATGATGGATGTCCGGTTCATAGCTCGGTGCGGTTGGAGTGGTACTGAATAGCATATTTCATGACAGGTGGATTGGTCGTCGAAGCACTACTACCATGGCCCGCACGTTCACCGGATCTGACGTCCCCGCATTTCTTTCTGTGGGGAAAGCTGAAGGATATTTGCGATCGTGATCCACCGACAATGCCTGACAACAAGCGTCAGCGCATTGTCGATGCATGTGCGAACATTACGGAAGGCGAACTACTCGCTGTTGAGAGGAATGTCGTTACACGTATTGCCAAATGCATTGAGGTTGACGGACATCATTTTGAGCATGTATTGCATTAATGTGGTATTTACAGGTAATCACGCTGTAACAGCATGCGTTCTCCGAAATGATAAGTTCACTAAGGTACATGTATCACGTTGGAACAACGGAAATAAAATGTTCAAACGTACATATGTTCTGTATTTTAATTTAAAAAACCTACCTGTTACCAACTGTTCGTCTAAAAATGTGAGCCATATGTCTGTGAATATTACAGCGCCATCTAGCACAAAGCGAAAAAAGTGGTTCAACTAAAACATTCATATTTCTTTACGTTCTACGCGAATATGTAATAAAAAATGCGGGTTCCTAATTAAAAAAAACGCAGTTGATATCCGTTTGACCGATGGCAGCGCCATCTAGCGGGGCAACAATAGCGCCATCTGGTTTCCCCCTTCAAGCTAGACAAGTTTCGTTCTTTGTAGTTTTTTCGTTTGACGCTTATTTCGTGAGATATTTGGCTCGGTCACGATCAATGGAGCACCCCTTATACCAGCAATAAGTACAAACTCGGAAACATACATATCAAAATTACGCGTCATACAAAGACTAGATCCTCAAAATGGGATGGGAATATTACATACATAATAAAACATAACCTAAACAATGAAAACTAGTGCTTACTAAAATTTCATATTGGAAAACACCAAGTAATGAAGCGATCTGACGTTTGTCCAGTGAAAACATATTTTGTGAAGACGTTATCCTACACACTCTCATTACCGTACGTTTTTCAATGTACGATGACCTATGTACTGATCTGTTTCACCGTCACGTACATTTAGCATAGCGTGCGCACGTATTGACTTTATTACTCTTCGTGCGATAGTGTACTTGTAGTCTTATTAGGGTTTTAACGTAAGTTAGCATATTTTATTTACAATAGCACCCACCCATTATCGTTATTTAAGTCTCACTGTTCTCCCACTCCCGCCGCCCCACTCCCCGCTCAATATACACTCCTGGAAATTGAAATAAGAACACCGCGAATTCATTGTCCCAGGAAGGGGAAACTTTATTGACACATTCCTGGGGTCAGATACATCACATGATTACACTGACAGAACCACAGGCACATAGACACAGGCAACAGAGCATGCACAATGTCGGCACTAGTACAGTGTATATCCACCTTTCGCAGCAATGCAGGCTGCTATTCTCCCATGGAGACGATCGTAGAGATGCTGAATGTAGTCCTGTGGAACGGCTTGCCATGCCATTTCCACCTGGCGCCTCAGTGGGACCAGCGTTCGTGCTGGACGTGCAGACCGCGTGAGACGACGCTTCATCCAGTCCCAAACATGCTCAATGGGGGACAGATCCGGAGATCTTGCTGGCCAGGGTAGTTGACTTACACCTTCTAGAGCACGTTGGGTGGCACGGGATACATGCGGACGTGCATTGTCCTGTTGGAACAGCAAGTTCCCTTGCCGGTATAGGAATGGTAGAACGATGGGTTCGATGACGGTTTGGATGTACCGTGCACTATTCAGTGTCCCCTCGACGATCACCAGTGGTGTACGGCCAGTGTAGGAGATCGCTCCCCACACCATGATGCCGGGTGTTGGCCCTGTGTGCCTCGATCGTATGCAGTCCTGATTGTGGCGCTCACCTGCACGGCGCCAAACTCGCATACGACCATCATTGGCACCAAGGCAGAAGCGACTCTCATCGCTGACGACGACACGTCTCCATTCGTCCCTCCATTCACGCCTGTCGCGACACCACTGGAGGCGGGCTGCACGATGTTGGGGCGTGAGTGGAAGACGGCCTAACGGTGTGCGGGACCGTAGCCCAGCTTCATGGAGACGGTTGCGAATGGTCCTCGCCGATACCCCAGGAGCAACAGTGTCCCTAATTTGCTGGGAAGTGGCGGTGCGGTCCCCTACGGCACTGCGTAGGATCCTACGGTCTTGGCGTGCATCCGTGCGTCGCTGCGGTCCGGTCCCAGGTCGACGGGCACGTGCACCTTCCGCCGACTACTGGCGACAACATCGATGTACTGTGGAGACCTCACGCCCCACGTGTTGAGCAATTCGGCGGTACGTCCACCCGGCCTCCCGCATGCCCACTATACGCCCTCGCTCAAAGTCCGTCAACTGCACATACGGTTCACGTCCACGCTGTCGCGGCATGCTACCAGTGTTAAAGACTGCGATGGAGCTCCGTATGCCACGGCAAACTGGCTGACACTGACGGCGGCGGTGCACAAATGCTGCGCAGCTAGGGCCATTCGACGGCCAACACCGCGGTTCCTGGTGTGTCCGCTGTGCCGTGCGTGTGATCATTGCTTGTACAGCCCTCTCGCAGTGTCCGGAGCAAGTATGGTGGGTCTGACACACCGGTGTCAATGTGTTTTTTTTTCCATTTCCAGGAGTGTATTTCCTCTGATTGCCCGTTTACGCCGCAAGCATACTTCGATCTCGGCGCACGCACCACCTGCCTTGTTCTCCTGCCGTTCATCCCCTCCGTGGCTGTCAGTCGTCGTGCAGTTCTAAGTCCTGACATTTTATTTGATTGGTTTTATTTCTGGATTCAACTATTCTTATTTGACAAGCGCTGTTCGTAGTGGCCAGCATATTTAATAATGTATACAAATAATGTGCGCTGACAGATATTTTTATCCGACAAATGTCAGATCGCTGCATTATTTGGTGTTTTTCCCATGCGAAATTTTAGTAAGTACTAGTTTTTACTCTTTTCATTATGTTTAATGATACATATAATACTTTCATGTCTTTGTGCGGATTTAGTCTCTGAAGGACGAGTAATGTTGACATGTATGTTTCAGAGTTTGTACTTATTGCTTGTACATTGTCTTCAGGTTACATGTATTTCTGAAGAAAAGGGTTCAGTTCGTCGAAACTACGGTCAAATGTTGAATAGAACCAACTTTTGTTGCAAGTAGTTCGCCACTTTAGAGTCATTTACTTTTCAGAACAGAGTGTTTATGATTATAAGTGCTTGTTGCGATAGTAACAGTTGGGTCAAAGCTAGCTTATTTAAGTCACCAAGATGTTACGTTTGTGAAACACAACGATGCCTTTTTGTGCCCTGAATTTGTAGAAGAGAGCTCTACACGTCAAACTCTCTTGCGAATTGTGCTTTGCGCGATTTTTTTCCCTTCTTACTGTTGCATTTCTTTCTCTTACTTACAACAGAGTGTTCTTAGAAAATGGTTCAAATGGCTCTGAGCACTATGGGACTTAACATCTGTGGTCATCAGTCCCCTAGAACTTAGAACTACTTAAACCTAACTGACCTAAGGACAACACACACATCCATGCCCGAGGCAGGATTCGAACCTGCGACCGTAGCGGTCACGCGGTTCCAGACTGAAGCGCCTAGAACCGCACGGCCACCCCTGCCGGCAGTGTTCTTAGAGTTAAGGTCTTACTGCTGATGTATTTGTCTATCTTTGTTGTCTATCTGATGTCGTCAGCTTTGTTTATGTATATTTTACGATCAGGTACTGAACGAAGACCCTCTATTGGGTATGATTGTTCTCCTGTTGTGTTGTTGTTATTGCAGTATATTACATTGTGGTCTCTTCATAGTGAGGAGCTAGATTATTGATACTTTGGGCTATAGTCTTAGTTAGTGTTTTGGTACATTTGTTTTTATCCGTACCTCCTTCTGCAATGCTGATTAATTCCAGTAGGGCAATTATTTCACAGAGTATTGTATTACTGTATTAGAGCACTATCGTCATTTGATAGGCTGAGTCAAGTTTTCTTCTTTTGTCACTTCTCGTGATATAATACTGTTTAATACGAGGGTCGTTCAATAAGTAATGCAGCACATTTGTTCTCTGATAATTTCGGTTTGAAAACTGCCGAATTTGTTGTGAGACATCCTAGAATATTCCCACTTCAGCCCCTAAAATTTCATGGCGTTCCAACAGGTGCTGGCGCTGTACGTAGCCTTCACAATGGGGTCAGTAACAGAGGTGTGATCCTAGCAGAGAGCTATATTGAGTTTCTTTTGGCGGAAAACCAGAGCATCACAGATATTCATAGGCATTTGCAGAATGTCTGCGGAGATCTGGCAGTGGACAAAAGCACGGTGAGTTGTTGAGCGAGACGCCCGTCATTATAGCAACAAAGTCGCATAAACATATCCCATCTCCCGCTTGCCTGCCGGCTGCACACAGCTGCGTCTCTTGCAATGTTGGAAGGTGTGGGCACACTCATTCGAAGTGACCTGTGTATCACAAACAAACAGTATATCTCAGTTGGTAGTACTCACACATACTCGTTCACCAATTGAGGTACTCAAAGGCGTGTGCCCGCTGGATTCCTTGTCATCTAACAGAAGACCATAACGAGCAACGAAGGACCATCTGTGCCGAATTGCTTGCGTGATACAAGGCTGATATTGACAATTTTTTCTCGAACATCGTCGCAGGCGATGAAACATAGGTGCATCACTTCGAACCAGAAACGAAACGGCATTGTGTGTATATATATATTTGTGTGTGTGTGTGTATGTGTGTGTGTGTGTGTGTGTGTGTGTGAATTTCTAAGGGACCAAACTGCTGAGGTCATCGGTCCCTAGACTTACACACTATTTAAACTAACTTATGCTAAGAACAACACACACACCCATGCCCGAGTGAGGACTCGAACCTCCTGCGGGAGGGGCCGCACAGTCCGAGACATGGCACCTCAAACAGCGCGGCCACTCCGCGCTGCTAAACGGCAATCCATTGCGTGGTGCCACACCACATCTGCTCCGAAGAAAAAGTTCAATGCCGCACCCTCAGCCGTTAATGTTATGGCGACGTTCTTCTGGGATTCTGAAGGGTTTATTCTGCTTGATGTCCTGTCTTCTGGCGCAACGATCATCTCTGAGGTGTATTGTGCTACCTTCAGGAAATAGAAGTCACGACTTAAGCGTGTTCAAAGCCACAAAAATGCAAACGAACTTCATATTCTCCAGGACAACACAAGCTCTCACACATGTTTGCACACCCGAGAGAATCACATAAAACTTCATTAGACTGTTTATCCTCATCCACTCTACCACCCGGATCTCGCACCTTCCGACTTCCATTTCTTTGGTACAATAAAAAAGGCACTCCGCAGGAAGCAGTACGTGAATGACGGTGAAGTTGTTGACGCAGCAAGACGTTGGTTCCAACGTCGACCAGAGAATGATACCATGCGAGCATACAGTTCCTCCCAGTAAAGAGGCGTAAAGTCATCGCATTGTGAGTTAACGGGCATTTCGCTCTCATTTAAGTATATGGCCGAAAGATACATCCTTCCAGGAATTCTGAAACGAATCATGTTGTACTTGACCGTGTGCCACAAAGAGAGCAGATTCGTCACGAGATGGAGAAATTCACAGGCATCTATTGTGCTGAATAACGCCAGGCTGATCAGGCTTAAGCGCTGTAGTGTGCGAGTGAGACAGGCGATAACCTACATCATAGGGAAACCCTGTAGGAGCTGCTTGTGCCCAAGGAGGCGTAGCAGTGTTAAATACGGCGGACTTAAGATCGGCCATAATGGGAAACATTTATGAATACTACGTATTTAATTCTGTTGTAATTCAGAGAATGAAGCCACAGTAATTTTAATCTAGTATTTTCATGGCGATCCCAATAAAACTTGAATATTCATCATATCTACAATAGTTTAGGACTTACTGTTAAAGTGAAATTAACAAGCTTCATAACAAAGACCTAAATGCTAAAATCTGAACGCTCTGGTCGATCTTAACGATCGACATTTTATACAAAAGCGCATCATTAAAATGAGAAATGTAGTAAATATCAACTCTATAACTTTATGTGTTTAAAAGATATAATAAATTTAAATTATCAGTATTTTCAGTCAACCATCAAGATCATCATTTCCGCTACACAAAATACATTGAACGATGACACCTTATTGAATCATTAGGTAATAGAATATTTGTTGTGAAGTTTAGTGCATAATAGTCACTTTTGTTCTTTATTTATTTATCAGAAAGCACATTGGTGGAAGGCTACTGGCCGTGACATTCACAGTTATGAAGGAAATCGTATTGATTTTATGTAAAAGAATTTAACGTTTATTATGTAATGGATATTATTGTTACTTTATTTAGAATGTGAAAGTGGTCAATCTTTGATTACTTAAATATGTTAAAATGAAAAATTATGTACAACAAGCTGTAGCCAATCAGATGGACGGCTTCAGGGAAGGTCAGTTGAGCGACGACGTTCGGCGCGCGGGAGACGCGGCAGGAGACGGGCAGAGGGACAGTGCTGGTGGAGATGCGAAAACCAGCGTTGGAATACGATTTCTAAATAAAAAACCCGCTGCGTAATTTTTCCTTATATTCAGAAAGTAATCGGCCTTCTTCTTACCGACGTTGTGTGGCTGCGCTGAAATATTGAACATTGTCTAGCCAATCATGTAGTAGATTTCACACCAATTTGATGTTTGTTGCATGACGCACTCATCGTGCTGCAATTTTATTGACCAACCGAGTAACACAACGTGTGTATCGATTATTACATGCTTAACCTAGTGCGCTCCCGAGAGAGATAGAGAGAGAGAGAGAGAGAGAGGGTTACTATTTAAGAGAGCATGTATCAGCTGATGTGGGGTGCATTGATTTTGATCATATTTTCAGTTGTGGTTCATTGGCTGATGTCCGGAAGATTAAAATTACAATTAATAACATCGAAACAGTTTCCCACCTGCTGTCAGAAAATAAAACTTTGCAGTCCAGTGATTTTCATGTGATCGAACTTAAAATTTTTTTCCTACGAATGTTACTTTAATGTGGAACATAAAATAAATGTAGGAGGGAACGTAAATGCTTGATTAACAATAATTACAGCCGTAATTTTCTGGACTCAAAAAATGGTTCAAATGGCTCTGAGCACTATGGGACTTAACTTCTGTGGTCATCAGTCCCCTAGAACTTAGAACTACTTAAACCTAACTAACCTAAGGACATCACACACATCCATGCCCGAGGCAGGATTCGAACCTGCGACCGGAGCGGTCGCGTGGTTCCAAACTGTAGCGCCTAGAACGTCTCGGTCACACCGGCCGGCTTTTTGGACTCCCCGAGTTGAGAAATGGTTAACTGATTGACGCCAGATGACGAACTAATGAAAGCAAATTGTGTCGAAACAAAGCTAAACACTTGTCGTTCCCCACTGCCGTAATCAATCTGAAAAATAATTATTACTTTGTTTTTAATAGAGTATACAAATTACAGTAATACCACCATCTTTCCAAATGTGAATCCAGTGTCAACCACTACGACACTTCGCTCACTATGTATTTTAAAGAAACTTAATTGTAAAGCTAGAAGAATTCCATTACATTGATATGCAAAAATACAGAAATTAAAAAAAAAACGTAACTGTCGTTACGATAGCGTGTATCCGTTGTAAGAGAACGTTTGACTATAGGTATCAGCTCAAGAGAAATACCAGGGATTCGGAAGGCGTTATGTGTTGCTAACAAAGTGTTTCTTTACCTAAAGCATTGTTGTTACGATAGTTGTCTTCTAACCTACACTTTATTTGTACCCCCGCTTGCACCCACACTGCGCGTTGTGTTCTTCCGAGACACACATCACATCTCGCTCTACAGGTGAAACAACACATGCGCCCAGGGTAGCGTCTTTCCCGGAACGCACGATATAGCGCACCTGCCACTGCTTTTTTTTATCCCCAGCACTGCGACAGGAGCCCCTAAATCGCCTGCCTCTGAGGGAAAGGGCGCAGCAGGGCCGTTCTGTCCGACTGGGCAGACATCGATAGCCCGATAGGCATCCGGGATCGAGTGGCCCCGTTATTGGCAACAGGAGGACCGCACCGCCGGGAACGCCGAAGGCAATCGAAGTGCGCGTCGGCATCGGCGGCTGCGGCGGCCGCCAGAGGCGGACTGCGTGCCTGCGCCTTTGGAGCGGCGAGCAGAGAGCGGCGGCTTCCTTTGTTGCCGCAGATCAATAAGCAGGTGGCGCGCGCCGGGTGCCAGGAGTGCGATGCCAGCTGCTGCCGCCGTCATCAGGCAAACACTACCCCGTGACGGGGCTCAGTTAATGACGGCTATTGAGGACCCGCCCCTGCGACGCCGCGACGCCGCGACGCCGCCACAGAGGATGATGGACTCGCCACACAGCTGAACACCGTCACTCCCCAACCTTCTTTGGTCAGCGCTGCCTCCCAACCGGACGACAATATGCATCGAAGCGCTCTGGACCTCGAGGAGGCATTATGCTACTACTGTGCAAAATCGCCCCTACAGGGTGTGTCCTTCAGAAAGTAATGTCACAATTTTTTGTGACGCGACTACAGGTCACAGAGAGATCAGACCGGTTTGGGAGTGTGGGCGTCGCTCAGTTGCCTCCGTACTCTTGGAAGGTTAGGACGGATTCTGCGGTGAACCTGTAACTTACGATGGAGAAATCTTTAGAGCAACGCTATGCAATAAAGTTTTGCGCGGACCTCAACAAGACGCCGCTGGAAACTTTTGGCACACTTGAAGCGTTTGAGGAGATTGCTTTCCATATTACAGTGGCAAAAAATGTTTACCGATGGTCGGGATCGCCGACGACACCCACACGCGACGCCCGTCAGCATTGCCAATGGATGACCATGTGAATCGAGTGCGCCAGTTACCGGATTCAGACTGTCGAATGAGTGTTCGCTTGATGTCGGAAATATTGGACATGGCGAAAACGGTTCTTCATGGGACTGTGTCGGAAGATTTGACCATGTGGAAGTGTTGCGCAAAATTGTGTCCAGACTTTTGACTGACTTGCAAAAGCAACACGGAGTGGAAGTTTATGAAGAACTCAAGCAGCTCTATGAAAATCATCCCAATTTACTGGGCACTGTAGCCACTGGGGTTGAGTCATGGGTCTTTCAGTACGACCCGGAGTCAAGGAGGCAGAATGCGGAGTGGTACACGACGTCGTCGCTGCGTCAGGGGAAGGTTCAAGATGGTTCAAATGCATCTGAGCACTATGGGACTTAAATCTGATGTCATCAGTCCCCTAGAACTTAGAACTACTCAAACCTAACTAACCTAAGGACATCACACACATCCATTTCCGAGGCAGGATTCAAACCTGCGACCGTAACGGTCACGCGGTTCCAGACTGAAGCGCCTAGAACCTCTCGGCCACACCGGCAGCAGTCAAGGGACGGCTCGCATGAGTAAGTCCGTGGTGAAGTCCTCCTTGTTTCCCTTTATGTAAGGGTGATAGTATACCCTCTCGCCTGTCCGTCAGTTCTCAATTTTCGATCGCAGAGACTGAATCACAGGGTCGCTCGCGTCCGAAAGGAGTTCCGTGCCTCATGGAAACTGCACCGCCGGGAATAGAAAAGATGTACCTGGCGATCCACACCGCCTTTGTCGTCATGGCCTGCCAGCCCATATCGGCGTGGCAACCGTGCCACAGCCGCCCTACAGTCCCGATCTGGCTCCGGCGGACTTTCTTTTTGTTTCCTCCCCTGAAATGGGACCTCAAAGGAAAGCATCTCGAGTCAGTGAACAACGTGCAAGTTACTTCTATGGCTTCTCTGAAGAACATCCCGATTTCGGAGTTCCAGAAAGCTTATGATAAATAGAAATCGCACTAGCAAAAATGTATTGATGAAGAAGTTTCGTACTTCAAAGAATTTTGAGCTATTGAAAGTGTAACGTCCCCTTAGAAAACTTAATGAATTAGTGTGCTGGTAAACATCTTACATTGTTTGATTTTCAAACAGGTGAGCAGAACTGAACGTACTCAGACATTTCGCTATTTACCTATTCTGATCAACACTAAACTGACAGCCAATATTTTTAGCGCAACGCAATCTGACATTCAATAATCTCTACAAGAGAATGGCCCTGACTAACATTAGCCTATACGCTTCACAAATCACTTACCTCACAAAAATCTTCGTTACTGGAACTACTGCAATACAGCGAGCGCCAATACTGCCAGCTACATAAAAGATTCTAACTACTGAAGGCACTAACTACTGATAGGCATAGTTAGCAAATGAAAGAATTTGATAGAGAACAAACAATGTATTTACCTTAATAGACTTCAAAAGTCATAATATATATATCAGTGCATGAATCCAGTCTTACAAATTTACTGTCTCTGTCCAGATCATCCGCTCTCAAAACTCCATCTCACTCCCCACATCCAATACTGCTGGCGGCTCACCTCCAACTGCGCAAAGCTACGCGCTGTTAACATCCAGCTGCCCAACACTATAATAGCGAATATTACAACAATGCCAACCAGCCAAAGACTGCTCACAGCACAGCCAGTGATTTTCATACAGAGCGCTACGTGGCGTTACCAATAAAAAAACCTAAACAGCCTACTTACAAAAGTATCCGAGCAATTTTTTTTAAAAAAAGAAACTCTAGACATTACTTTTCGGACAACAACCTGTAGATTTGATAATCGCTTCAATTCGAGGATGGAAATTCCACAGTTTTCTTCAGGTATGCCGTGTACTGCTGAAGCCACTCATTGATGATTCAGTCCCATACGGCTCTCAAAATCCGAGAATGTTGATTCCTATATTTTAGCCACTCTTCCAAATACTTGCAAATATTTTATAAGGGAATAATATTGGCCAATTTAAAAGACCATTCGAGGTGCCATAGTGTGCTTGAGTGTTGCATCAAACCTACATAACTTCAAGCACACCATAGTTTACTCCGTCCTGCGAGGTACCAGGAGATCAAGTGAGTAAGAACCTCACTCTGCAACAATATTGTCAATATTACCTACAGTGCTCTTATCTAACTTCTTTGTCTGTTTTCACTTGATGTGAATTCTGTATAATATAATTCTTTGATGTAACATCGAAGTAAATGTTTTATTTGTGATAATTGATGTAATTGTAATTAAACCATGAATAAAATTTCAAAAGTAATGTCTTGTGAAAGAACGTAAAAGCTAAAAATTTAATTGTAATACTGGTTCATGCATTGGGAAAGTAGGTTTGTGATCATGTGAAACTTGAAGAAAAGTCTCTCCGCAACGGAACTGGCTAGGCGGGAAAGAAAAGATGTATCTGGTGATCGAACTGCAAGGCTCCTATGTGGCGTGAGTCAGTGAGTCAGTGGCCATCAGGCAGTGGGTGCGCGTCTTGTGAAGTGAGAGAGGCGAGAATAACTGTAAGATTATATAATACAGCATCGGATGTGGAGGTATTGTGGCTTATTATTTGTGGCATACTTTGGTTAGTTCTGTACTATGAGAATCCGACGCTAAGAAGAGTATTTTGAGAGTTCATCACACAGGAAGAGTCATGGATACTTTTGACGCCCTTTTTTTTATCAGGACAGGAGATCGACGCTGCCACCACCTTCATCTCACATTAGCAGTTGGGTACTGAACAACTGCGTGGACCAGTTATGTGGTTTCGTTTTGAATAATAGTTTCGCGTTCTGTGAACTTTGTGTTAAACCACCGTATTTGATCCTTGGTCATGTACCTAGAAAGGGTCCTCTCCCAAATACTACTATGAATCTGAGTACCTTTTTTACTCAACTGAAAAGCCATTATTTTCCTTAACATAAATTAACAAACTTTCAGGAGTTGTAAAGTACATAATTATTTAGGAAGCATAAATTTTGAAATACTAGTTTTCATGAATGGACAGTTAAAGCACTCAGTTCAAAGATTCTTTTCATTGAAATAATAGTGCTCACAATTTCATGTGTAATGTAGTTAACACCGTTTCTCATTTCGTGTTGTGACTAAAGTATTCAGCTACGATCTGAATCTACCGATAAATTAGTTTTTGGGTCCCCCGTGTTGGTTGTTGATCCAAATTTAAATGTCATATTACAATAACAGCAATCAAAAATAAGCAACTGGCTACAATTATTCAAATTACACTAGATCAATGTGCCGCATGTTCCATTTGAACTAAATAATATAGGGTGGTGAATGTTCGTAGAAAAATGTAAATAATAATTAATGACCGATTGATTGATTGATTGATTGATGAATGTAAATAATAATTACTATATGGTTAAATGATGATGGCGTTCCCTTGGGTAAGATATTCCGGAGGTAAAATAGTCCCCCATTCGGACCTCCGGGTCGGGACAACTCAGGAGGATGTTGTTATCAGGAGAAAGAAAACTGGCGTTCTATGGATCGGAGCGTGGAATGTCTGATCCCTTAATCAGGCATGTAGGTTAGAAAATTTAAAAAGGGAACTGGATAGGTTAAAGTTAGATACTGTGGGAATTAGTGAAGTTCGGTGGTAGGAGGAACAAGACTTCTGGTGAGGTGAATACAGGTTTATAAATACGAAATCAAATGGGGGTAATGCAGGAGTGGGTTTAATAATGAATAGGAAAATAGGAATGCGGGTAAGCTACTACAAACAGCATAGTGAACGCATTATTGTGGCCAAGATAGATACGAAGCCCACGCCTACCACAGTATTACAGGTTTATATGCCTACTAGCTCTGCAGATGACGAAGAGATTGATGAACTGTATGATGAGATAAAAGAACTTATTCAGATAGTGAAGGGAGACGAAAATTTAATAGTCATGGGTGACTGGAACTCGATAGTAGGATAAGGAAGAGAAGGAAACGTAGTAGGTGAATATGGAATGGGTCTAAGGAATGAAAGAGGAAGCCGCCTGGTAGAATTTCGCGCAGAGCATAACTTAATCATAGCTAACACTTGGTTCAAGAATCATAAAAGAAGGCTGTATACATGGGAGAAGCCTGGAGATACTGGAAGGTCTCAGATAGATTATATAATGGTAAGACAGAGATTCAGGAACCAGGTTTTTAATTGTAAGGCATTTCCAGGGGCAGATGTGTACTCTGACCACAATCTATTGGTTATGAACTGTAGATTAAAACTGAAGAAACTGCGAAAAGGTGGGAATTTGAGGAGATGGGACCTGGATAAACTGAAAGAACCAGAGGTTGTAGAGAGCTTCAGGGAGAGCATTAGGGAAAGACTGACAAGAATGGGGGAAAGAAATACAGTAGAAGAAGAATGGGTATCTTTGAAAAATGAAATAGTGAAGGTAGCAGAGGATCAAGTAGGTAAAAAGCCAAGGGCTAGTAGAAATGCTTGGGTAACAGAAGAGATACTGAATTTAATTGATGAAAGAAGAAAATATAAAAATGCAGTAAATGAAGCAGGCAAAAAGGAAAACAAACGTCTCAAAAATGAGATCGACAGGAAGTGCAAAATGGCTAAGCAGGGATAGCTAGAGCACAAATGTAAGGATGTAGAGGCACTAGGGGTAAGATAGATACTGCCTACAGGAAAATTAAAGAGATCTTTGGAGAAAAGAGAAACACTTGCATGAATATCAAGAGCTCAGATGTAAGCCCAGTTCTAAGCAAAGAAGGGAAAGCAGAAAGGTGGAAGGAGTATATAGATGATCTATACAAGGGCGATGTTCTTGAGGACAATATCATAGAATTGGAAGAGAATTTAGACGAAGATGAAATAGGAGATATGATACTGCGTGAAGAGTTTGACAGAGCACTGAAAGACCTAAGTCGAAACAAGGCCCCGGGAGTAGACAACATTCCATTAGAACTACTGACAGCCTTGGGAGAGCCAGGCCTAACAAAACTCTACCATCTAGTGAGCAAAATGTATAAGACAGGCGAAATACCCTCAGACTTCGAGAAGAATGTAATAATCCCGATCCCAAAGAAATCAGGTGTTGACAGATGTGAAAATTACCGAACTATCAGTTTAATAAGCCACGGCTGCAAAATACTAAAGTGAATTCTTTACAGACGAATGGAAAAACTGGTAGAAGCCGACCTCGGGGACTGACCCAACGACATACCTTAGAAAATAGATTAAGGAAAGACATTTGTAGACTTAGGGAAAGCGTTTGACAATGTTGACTGGAATACTCTCTTTCAAATTCTGAAGGTGGCAGGAGTAAAATACAGGGAGCGAAAGGCTATTTACAATTTGCACAGAAACCAGATGGCAGTTATAAGAGTCGAGGGGCTTGAAAGGGTAGTAGTATTTGGGAAGGGAGTGAGACAGGGTTGTAGCCTATCCCCAATGTTATTCAATCTGTATATTGAGCAAGCAGTAAAGGAAACAAAAGAAAAATTTGGAATAGGAATTAAAATCCATGGAGAAGAAATAAAAACTTTGAGGTTCGCCGATGACATTGTAATTCTGTCAGAGTCAGGACCTGGAAGAACAGCTGAACGGAATGGACAGTGTCTTGAAAGGAGGATAAAAGATGAACATCAACAAAAGCAAATCGAGGATCATAGAATGTAGTCGTATGAAGTCGGGTGTTGCTGCGGGAGTTATATTAGGAAATGAGACACTTAAAGTAGTAAATGAGTTTTGCTATTTGGGGAGCAAAATAACTGACTATAGTCGAAGTAGAGAGGATATAAAGTGTAGACTGGCAATGTCAAGGAAAGCGTTTCTGAAGGAGAGAAATTTGTTAACATCGAGTATAGATTTAAGTGTCAGGATGTGGTTTCTGAAAGTATTTGTATGGAGTGTAGCCTTGTATTGAAGTGAAACTTGGACGATAAATAGTTTAGACAAGAAGAGAATAGAAGCTTTTGAAATGTGGTGCTACAGAAGAATGCTGAAGATTAGATGGGTAGATCACATAACTAATGAGGAGGTATTGAACAGAATTAGAGAGAAGAGAAATTTGTGTCACAACTTGACTAGAAGAAGGGGTAGGTTGGTATGGCATATTCTGAGGCATCAAGGGATCACCAGTTTAGTTTTGGAGGGCAGCGTGGAGGGTAAAAATCGTAGAGGGAGACCAAGAGATGAATACACTAAACAGATTCAGAAGGATATAGGTTGCAGTAAGTACTGGGAGATGAAGAAGCTTGCACAGGATAGAGTAGCATATAGAGCTGCATCAAACCAGTCTCTGGACCGAAGCCACAACAACAACAGAAGATACTATTAATTCAAAACTATTTCAGTAGTAATAATTTCATATAATTTAACTGACAACAGAACCTGTTGTCCATGTCAATTGCGCTGTTCCATTTGTAACCGTTTACCTATGATTATCATGGTCTTCCTACTGTAATGTACAGATAGTAAGTGATATTGAGAACAAGTTGTTGCCTAAACAAATTAATACTTCTCTGGTGTAGTTCAAGCAATTCGTTGGAACATTACTTGTAAATTGTGCTACTATCTTATCAGAAAAACAGAAGTTAAGTATCAAGTAAAGTCAATCCGCACAGTTAACTTTCTTTATGAAAGATACTAGTACTGAGTACAACTTTGTCTAATTAGGCTGGCGACCGTTTCTTCTTACATAATTAAAGTTTGCTTGATTACAAATAGAACCTTGGTTCGGCTCCCGTTTGTCTTCCTATTTCTTCTCTCAATAACAATCTTTCTAGAATCGAGAAATAATCTGATACGTTTCCGTTACATAAAGTCACGGCCACAAAAATCCTTTCACATGAATAACATTACCGGTGTACTGAAAATTTAATAGTAGCCGGTAGTGCTATAAATCCCTACTTTTTCGTTGGTGCGTCTGGAGTACAGCATTGTATGGTAGTGGAACATGGACTGTGGGAAAACCGGAACAGAAGAGAATCGAAGCATTTGAGATGTGGTGCTATAGACGAATGTTGAAAATTAGGTGGACTGATAAGGTAAGGAATGAGGAGGTTCTACGCAGAATCGGAGAGGAAAGGAATATGTGGAAAACACTGATAAGGAGAAGGGACAGGATGATAGGACATCTGCTAAGACATGAGGGAATGACTTCCATGGTACTAGAGGGAGCTGTAGAGGGAAAAAACTGTAGAGGAAGACAGAGATTGGAATACGTCAAGCAAATAATTGAGGATGTAGGTTGCAAGGGCTACTCTGAGATGAAGAGGTTAGCACAGGAAAGGAATTCGTGGCGGGCCGCATCAAACCAGTCAGTAGACTGATGGCCAAAAAAAAAAAAATGGACACCCTCTTACATACATACACCTGACGTAAAGAGCTGGGTGCCTGTAACACCTCCCTATTGGCAGAGTAAAACTGTGAGCTGGATCTGGATTCGAACCTGGGACCTTTGCCGTTATCTGAGAAGTGCTCTACAGTTTGAGCTATCCAAACTCGACAGGACCCGACCTCACACTGTTACCTCCGCCAGTACATTTTCTGCCTTCCAAACTTCACAGAAGGTGTCTTTCGTACCATGCGGGACCAGCACGTCTGGAAGAAAGAATATTCCTGAGAAAAGGCTCAGCCACAGCCTTGGGGTTTCGATAACTCAGTCGGTAGGTCCAGGTTCGAGTTCCGGTGCGGCACACAGTTGTAACCTACCAGGAAGTTTCAGACCAGACAACACTCCACTGCAGGCTGCGACTAAGCCATGTCTCCGCAACATTCTTTCTTCCAGGAGTAGTAGTTCCGCAAGGTATACAGGAGAACAGTGGAATCTGGAAGGCTGGAAACGAGGTATTGGCAGAAGTAAAATTGTAAGGACGTGTCCTAAGAACTGCTTGGATAGCTCCCTCGGTACAGTATTTGCCCTCGTAAAGCAAAAGTTCCAATTTCGAGCCCCATCTGGCGCAAAGCTTTAATCTGAAAGCAAGTTTGAACCATCACACGCACCGCTAAAGAGCGAAAATTAATTCTGGGAACTTACCCACTTGTTTGCATGAAACACGAGCACAAGATGCTCTCTCACCATCAAACAGGCAAAGAAGGGAAAACAAGTCCTTTCGTTAGGGAAGGACCTCTCTCAATGGGTCAATCAAAACAGATTTATCTTTCGAAAGGAAACGTCATCTATTCTGAAGTGTGGTCACTTCCTAAAACAGTACAAAGAACAAAGCATTTCCCCAGTTTATTACATTAATGTTTGGCACGAAGCAGAGAGGGCCAAATCTTGGTCGTGCCACGCGAGTCTTACATAGTATTTTCGACTCTGAAAATCTCACCAAATATTAAAGCGCTTCACAACAGAACTTTATTTAACGTGATCCATCGGTCTTCAGCGATTTTAGTAGGGGAGAGAATTGTGCCTTCAGGATAGTGTATATAGGAACGAATGTTGCTCCCTGGTTGGTAATTCAGTCTAACGACTGGTTTTTGAACCACAGGAAGGAACGCGCATTAGGAACCACCACCCGCTATTATCTACAGTTTTTGTTCCGGTGAGACGTTAGGTTGTGTTCTGTGTAGTATTTATAAATATTCTGAGTTCTACACATTTACATTTTGCACAAAATACATAAAAGCTGTTTGGAAGCTATTGTTAATTCTTCAGTTCGATAATTTTGTGGTGAGCAAAATTCTACATAATTTTAAAATAAGTCATATAACGTGTGGACGGTTAAGTCATTGTTTCTTGGTCGTGCACCATCTTGTACATTGAATTGGACTGTCTTCTACCATGCAACAAATAATATTTGCAAATGAAATTAATTTCTTTAATGTCTCAACAGTTTTACCCATCTTGAAAATGAAATTTGTTCGTTTTCAATAGCTGCTATTTCAATATGTATAGAACTTGTAACTGGTTTCTGACACTATTTCCGCTTAATTGGACTTCGTTTATTGATTAATGGCACAAAGTAGAGCAGTAACATAAGACATAGAATATTAAATACATTATTGACAACATTTTTCAATGTCAAAACGCTTTTAAATTTCAGTAGAATATTTGTTCCTAGGTATGTGACCATTTTGTACCTTGCAACGCTTTTTCATGTTTCGAAAAACCTTACTTTTTCTACCATTTAAAAAAAGAATAAGAAAATATCAGCTTAAAAAATGCTGCTACCATAGCACAAAAAGGCGATTATACCCTGGGCAGTGTTAGAGACGTAAAACAAGGGAACTAGCTTTTCAACTCGGCAGCTTGAAAGACATTTAAATCAAAACATCTTGATATATTCGTGTTCTTTAAATTAATAGTATTAGTAACAGTGTCATGTAATATAGTACATCGTTTCAAGCAAAGAAACATAACACATGATACATCCCCGAAGAAACAAATCTACACCCAAACATTCTATCCTTCCAGAAGACTTTTTTAACTACAACATGTATGAAAACTGGTAGTCAAGAAAGGCAGGATTCGGTTACGATTGTGGACGGGACCGTAATCAGTTACTATTGGTTCCCTTTTTTGCAATTACACACATTTATTTTAAAACGGTAATGGCGGACTCAGCAATAAATAAAGATATCACACGTTGTTAATGAAGGAATAAACAACTGAGTAATTAATAGTGCTGTCAGTGCGTTACAATTTACCAAATGAGCATAAAACACACCACACAGCGAATAATGTTTTAAAAACAAGCCAATGTAATCACAATTAGAATTTTAAGGCAAGTAACCACAGTCATGGGCCTTTAACGTCAAGATCGGCAATTATAGAAAAATTTAACAAACATACAGTAAAACAGTAAATACAACAGCAAAGGTTACTTTAAAAAGACAAGCAACTGATCACCAAACAGGTGAGACAAGATGATGGTAAACTTGGTAGCACAATCATTTAAACCTGCTGTAACGTCAATAATGGCAATTATATTAAAAAATTTTAGAAACATACAGTAAAACAGCAAATACAATAATAAAACACAAGGACCAGTCACAGATGGTGCACCAGGAATCGACCTCTGAGTAGGTCCGGCAAAAACACATTTGCAAGCGATGAAATAGGCAGCCAAGAGTTGCATTCACTTCACAAGATGGTAACTCAGACCAGTCGCAGTCCAACGAATGATTAATGACAATCTTGCTGGGGCTACCTGACGTCCAATAAACCAAATGCAAAGATGTAAAAATACATCAAAGCCGGAACCGGCGGCCTGGACTCCACCCGCAGAATACTGTGCTTAGAGCGCCCGTAACTAGAAAGGAATCACTACCAGCAGAATAGAAGAATCGCCAACCAACCTACAATCAAGCAAGCTGTCAAGATTACACAGGCCGGCCACTGTGGCCGAGTGGTTCTAGGCGCTTCAGTCCGGAACCGCGCGACTGCTGCGGTCGCAGGTTCGACTCCTGCCTCGGGCATGGATGTGTGATGTCCTTAGGTAAGTTAGGTTTAAGTAAATATAAGTTCTAGGGGACTGATGACTTCAGATGTTCAGACTTCAGCTTAGCATTAATTTCAGCCCAATTAACATCTTTACGAAAAGAATTAATCCATTCACACAATTTTCCTGGGCGTCAGCACCGGTTCGTCGTTCAAACTTAGCTTAATATATTGCAACATGGCTACAGTAAAACAGATGTTTGAATGGCTACACGATAGGCCGCTGGTCCAGGCTAAATCAAAAAATTTTTGCTGCATGTCCCTAGCTCAGACAGGAACCGAGCACCAAGACACACCTCCCCTCGCCCCCTCCCCGCCCCATCACATCGCGATTCTGCACGGGGCTTTCCCAAATATATTTGTTGCAGCACTTCCGCGCTGGAACGATGTCAAATTTCTGCTACAGGGCTGGCTAGAGGCGAAAGTCTGAAAAGTGTACAGGTGCAACACTCTCTGCTACTATCGTCAAGAAGACGTGAACACAATGCCCTGGGGCGTCGAAAACTTCTGAGGTGGCACAAGCTGTGGAGCTACTTACACCAAGGAAGGGAGTTACATTTGTTGCTAGAATTCTCTGCCGACGCTGAAGCTACCTTCGGCGCTTTATAACATGATACTGCACAAAAGAATATGGTAGCTTTCCTGGAGCTCTTGTAGTGATTAGCTAAAATATTTGTGCACAAGACTTTGCAGTCAGAGCAGACACAGCCTGGACAAATCACTTTGAAGATAAAACCACTTTAGCTATAAGTACATTATTTATAAGCACAAACAGTTTCGCAGATTTTAGTTGCATCATCAGGTGTAATAAAATCATATTCTGATCAGAAAAGAAAATGGGACCCAGCTTTCACAGTCAGAAATTTTTCGGTATGTAGCAGACGTCATTTATAAATAGAACGCTCCCGTGATAGCTCCCGTTATACCATACCTGATTATTTAACAGGATAAACACAGAAAAATTGAAAAAAAAACCGGCCGTCAATGGCCATCTATGGCATTATGTAAAGTTAAAACGGGACCAATTCCTCATTTACCTGAGCAAGCAAACGCGCAGTGGATGTGTAATAAAAGGCGGTGTGTGAAGACAGAGATCCGTGTTGACACGCCGCCTGTTACTACACATCCAGCGCGAGCGCTTGCGCAAGTATATGAGGAGCCGGCCCCGCTTAAAATTACATAATCCCATAGATGACCATGTACGGCCTGTTTTTTGTCACTTTTTCGGTAGATGACAAATGTCACGGGATATCGATATGCACATGTACAGATGGCGGTAGTATCGCGCACCCAAGCCATAAAAGGGTAGCGCATTGGCGGAGCTGTCATTTGTACTCAGGTGATTTGTGTGAAATGGTTTCCGATGTTATTATGGCCGTACGACGGGAATCAATAGACTCAGAGCGTGGAATAGTAGTTAGAGTTACACGAATAGAACATTCTATTTCTGAAATCGTCAAGGAATTCTATATTCCAAGATCCATAGTGTCAAGAGTGTGCGGAGAATACCAAATTTCAGGCATTACCTCTCATCACGAAAAATGCAGTAGCCGACGGTCTTCATTTAACGACCGAGAGCAGCGGCGTTTGCGGACGGTTGTCAGTGCTAACACACAAGAAACACTGCGAGAAATAACCACAGAAATTAATGTGAGACGTACGACTAACGTATGCCTTAGGGAAGCGCGGCGAAATGTGGCGTTAATGGGCTATGGCAGCAGACGACCGATGCGAGTACCTTCAGCACGGGTGGCCGAGCGGTTCTAGCCGCTACAGTCTGGAACCCCGCGATCGCTACGGTCGCAGATTCGAATCCTGCCTCGGGCATGGATGTGTGTGATGTCCTTAGGTTAGTTAGGTTTAAGTAGTTCTAAGTTCTAGGGGACTGATGACCTCAGTAGTTAAGTCCCATAGTGCTCAGAGCCATTTGAATCTTCGCTAACAGCACGACATAGTCTACAGCGCCGCTCCTGCACTCGTGACTGTATCGGTTGGACACTAAACTACTAGAAAACCGTGACCTGACTAGAAGAGTCCTGTCTCCATCTGGTAAGAGCTGATGGTAGGGTTCGAGTGTGGCGGAGACCCCACGAAGCCACGGACCCAAGTTGTCGACAAGGCACTGTGCATGCTGGTGGTGGCTCCATAATTGTGTGCGCTGCGTTTACATGGAATGGACGGGGTCCTCTGGTCATACTGAACCGATCATTGACTGTAAATGGTTATGTTCGGCTACTTGGAGACCATTTACAGCCCTTCATGGACTTTTTAATGCGCGGCCCCTCCCGCCGGAGGTTCAAGTCCTCCTTCGGGCATGGGTTTGTGTGTTGCTCTTAGCAAACGTTAGTTTAAGTGGTGTGTAAGTCTAGGGACCAATGAACTAAGCAGTTTGGTCACTTAGAAATTCACACACATTTTGAAGGATTTTTATGGGTGGCAGAGCGCCATGTCACTGGGCCACAGCTGTCCACGATAGGAGGACAGTTCGAGCGAATGATTTGGCCACTCAGATCGCCAGATATGAATCGCTTCGAACATTTACGGAACATAATCGAGAGGTCAGTTGGGGCACAAAATCCTGCACCGGCAACACTTTCGCAGTTACAGTCGTCTATAGAGACAGTCTGGCTCAATATTTCTGCAAGGGACTTCTAACAACTTGTTGAGGCAATGCCATGTCGATTTGCTGCACTACGCTGGGCAAAAGGAGGTCCGACACAGTATTGGAAGGTATCCCATGATTTTTGTCACCTCAGCGCACGGGGACCACTAAACTCATCAGGTACTGTTACTCTGGTATCACGGGAACGTTCTATGTTCTTTTAAGCTATTCTGTAACTGTCGTCCGCTACATAGCGAAAAGATACTATGAACGCTGGGTAATACTATTCTCTTTTCTTAGTAGACCTTGACTTGATTTTATTGCAACTGCGCGTTGCTTACAAATAAAGTTCAAAATATCTGTATCTGTCTCAGATAAGTCTTGTTTCTATCCAGCGTTGCCGCGCGCGGTAGCCGTGCGGTGTAGGGCGTCTTTTCACGGTTCTTGCGGCTCCCCCCCCCCCCCCCCCCCCCCGTCGGAGGTACGAGTCCTCCCTCGGGCATAGGCGTATGTGTTGTCCTTAGCGGAAGTTAGTTTAATTAATGTGTAAGCCTAGGGACCGATGAACTCAGTAGCTTGGTCCCATAGTCCTCACCACAATTTTTTTATCCAGCATCCCCTCACTGACTTCCGTCGAATGCCCTGTCGCAGAGCCCTCTCCGAGAAAGGCAGAAGGTCTTGTACTTATTACCTCTGTTCAGCGAGGAAAGACTGCTATTTTGAATAGATCTTTTTCTGTAAGTATGTAGAGAGCCTTACAAATGTAATTTCTTCATCTTACGTTGCCTCGCCGGCCGGTGTGGCCGAGCGGTTCTAGGGGCTTCAGTCTGGAACCGCGCGACCGCTACGGTCGCAGGTTCGAATCCTGCCTTGGGCATGGATGTGTGTGATGTCCTTAGGTTAGTTAGGTTTAAGTAGTTCTAAGTTCTAGGGGACTGACGACCTAAGATGTCAAGTCCCATAGTGCTCAGAGCCATTTACGTTGCCTCCTTTTCTACGACTCTAAGCAGAGCGCTTGTATGCTACAAAAAGGCTAAGCATTATTTTTCGTCTTCCACCACTCGGGTAAAATAACGCTCACATATTTCCTGCGAAGGGGTGTTCTCGCAGAGAAACTGCGTCGTAATCTAAAGATTCAAAGGAAGTATTTCCACACCAATATTCGGAAGCTTCCAGACGCAGAACCCAATCGCTAGAGGCCTTTCCAGCGAGATGTGCTGTGAAGTCAGCCCTGTTGGCTCTCAATGTGTTTGCCCATACACATCTCTGGCGCATAATTCGAGCTCACATTAGATCATGAAAACAGTTACAGACACACACACACGAAATATTCCAGAAAAGTTTCGCCACACTTCATCTTTTTAAAATGATTACTCAGTAATTATTATCAAAGTGGAATGAAGTGGAATGCATCACCGCTTAGGTAGCTTACCAAAGTTGTCTTAACAATCTAAAGCTGCAAAGGTCTGTAGATTCTTGCAGACAAGAACTTTCATAAGTAACTGTGAGCTTATTTAACTGCAAGACGCATAACGCGAGACCCGAGAACAACGAAGTGCGACAGCGTTCGCCATGAGGACGCTATTAAGACTGGGTAAATAGATTGCAGAAGAAAATAACGATGCGGCTTGCTCATATGAATGAAGCAAAATTTGCTCTTCCTAGATCGTCTCAAGGCACCAACCGTTGTCAGTTCTGGAGATCTCGAGAAGGGTAATGGTAGGGGCTGTATCTCTGGGACTCCAAAGGAGACCACGACGTGTGGGACGTAGACTCAGAAAGGGAAATGTGAAACGAGATTCTAGGCTCGGGCTCAGACACTCAGACACACAGTTTTGTGTCTCGTCGTCTCGCAATTTGCGGGGAAGTAAATCAGTGAACCAGCTGGTGGGATCAGAATCGGTAGTAACATCTGCAATTATTTTCGTGCTTCTTGAACACAGGGGACATAATCCCTGAAAAATATTAAGTCGACTCAATATTTTTTCTGAAGAAAAAAGTTTAACATACGTTTTTTTTATGCTTCTCAAGTACGGTTTAACAGCACGTGATACTGAAGCCCCCCCCCCCCCCCCGGAAGTATGCCACGTGTTATGACGTGCTTGTGGATGGACGCACAAGGTCATGAACAAAGGATGAGTTGAGCAGAAATTAGTAACAAATTAGATGACAGATTGGGAGTTCTTCATGATGAGCAACCCGCTGGCATATTCATGGTTTTCATATCAATTTTATTTCGAAGTATCTAAAAATTCAGCTGCAAATTAATCAAAGGAACTCCAGAGGGGGACGAAATCTTATAATTCCCGACATACAGACATCATTTTGAGAGGAGCTGATAATTTGTTCAAGATGGCAGCAACCGTTCAAAATGATTAACATTAAAGTGTGAAAGCAGCATGTCTTTGCTCGTGGGATGCACATGAATAAAGAGAAGCCCACCGTTCCAACGATTTGGACGATGCCAGGACAGGGAAACTCAGGGGCAAAGAATGGCGAGTTTCTATGGGCCAGCAGGTACAACCAATCGCTTGTCTGCCTAGCAGCTTGACAGCAACACTATTTTCTGAGGCTGTACGTATGCTACTGTGAGACGACACCCAGTTTTCAAAAGGTCTGCCTGCAGCCACTTCTGGCCATTATTTGCTTGGTTGATTTGGGGGTTGGGACCAAATAGTGAGGTCATCGGTCCCATCGGATTAGAGAAGGATGGAGAAACAAGTCAGCTGTATGCTTTCAAAGAAACCATCCCGGCATCTGCCTGATGTGATTTACGGAAATCACGGGAAACCTAAATCAGGATGGCCCGACGCGTGTTTGAACCGTCATCCTCCCGAATGCGAGTCAGGTGTGATAACCAGTGCGCCACCTCACTCAGTGCCCTTTCTTTGAGAAATTCTAAGAGCGGCTTGTAGTTGCCGACTCTACGCACATGCTTCTGTCTTCCTATATCTTCCGCCATGCTGCAGTAAAGTCTAACTGTTCCCATTTTGGACGAAGTTAAGTAATGTCAATTGATTCTGATTGCCGATTTTTTCGATTGGCGATCACGAGTACCTCGCCATACAATGGCAGAGTTGCAGCGCTACCCATGTGGTTAGGTTCATCGAAGTCTTCCTCCTCCCCCCCCCCCCCTTCCCGCAGTCACCACGTTCTGATGCCTAAATCCAGTTCCCATGGTTCAGCATCCCTCTCTGATGTGTTCTAGATTATGTGTGTAGCTATAGATCAGTAATCATTCTCTGTATTTTCTGTGATGTGCTGCCCTCGGTTAAACAGTACAGTGTTCTGTTATGATTTCGTAATACATGTCTATTTTTGTATTGACTAAATCCCTAATAACCAGTCTTGTGATCCCTACCACCTTTCCCTAGTTGTTGTTGTCTTCAGGCCTGAGACTGGTTTGAAGCAGCTCTTCATGCTGCTCTATCCTGTGCAACCTTCTTTATCTCCCAGTACTTACTGCAACCTACATCCTTCTGAATCTGCTTAGTGTACTCATCTCTTGGTCTCCCTCTACGATTTTTACCCTCCACGCTGCCCTCCAAAACTAAACTGGTGATCCCTTGATGCCTCAGAATATGCCCTACCAACCTATCCCTTCTTCTAGTCAACTTGTGCCACAAATTTCTCTTCTCTCCAATTCTGTTCAATACCTCCTCATTAGTTATGTGATCTACCCATCTAATCTTCAGTATTCTGCTGTAGCACCACATTTTGAAAGCTTCTATTCTCTTCTTGTCCAAACTATCTATCGTCCATATTTCACTTCCATACATGGCTACACTCCATACTAACACTTTCAGAAACGACTTCCTGACACTTAAATCTATACTCGATGTTAACAAATTTCTCTCCTTCAGAAACGCTTTCCTTGCCATTGCCAGTCTACATTTTATATCCTCTCTACTTCGACCATCATCAGTTATTTTGCTCCCCAAACAGCAAAACTCCTTTACTACATTAAGTGTCTCATTTCCTAATCTAATTCCCTCAGCATCACCCGACTTAATTCGACTATATTCCATTATCCTCGTTTTGCTTTTGTGATGTTCATCTTATATCCTCCTTTCAAGACACTGTCCATTCCGTTCAACTGCTCTTCCACGTCCTTTGCTGTCTCTGACAGAATTACAATGTCATCGGCGAACCTCAACGTTTTTATTTCTTCTCCATGGACTTTAATACCTACTCCGAACTTTTTTTTTGTTTCCTTTACTGCTTGCTCAATATACAGATTGAATAACATCGGAGAGAGGCTGCAACACTGTCTCACTCCCTTCCCAACCGCTGCTTCCCTTTCGTGCCCCTCGACGATTGTAACTGCCATCTGCTTTCTGTACAAATTGTAAATAGCCTTTCGCCCCCTGTAATTTAGCCCTGCCACCTTTAGAATTTGAAAGAGAGTATTCCAGTCAACATTGTCAAAAGCTTTCTCTAAGTCTACAAATGCTAGAAATGTAGGTTTGCCTTTCCTTAATCTATTTTCTAATATAAGTCGTAGGGTCATAACGCGTCACGTGTTCCAACATTTCTGCGGAATCTATACTGATCTTCGCCGAAGTCGGCTTCTACCAGTTTTTCCATTCGTCTGTAAAGAATTCGCGTTACAATTTTGCAGCTGTGACTTATTAAACTGATAGTTCGGTAATTTTCACATCTATCAACATCTGCTTTCTTTGGGATTGGAATTATTATATTCTTCTTGAAGTCTGAGGGTATTTCGCCTGTCTCATACATCTTGCTCACCAGATGGTAGAATTTCGTCAGGACTGGCTCTCCCAAGGCCGTCAGTAGTTCCAATGGGATGTTGTCTACTCCCGGGGCCTTGTTTTGACTCAGGTCTTTCAGTGCTCTGTCAAACTCTTCACGCAGTATCGTATCTCCCATTTCATCTTCATCTACAACCTCTTCCATTTCCATAATATTGTCCTCAAGTACATCGCCCTTGTATAAACCCTCTATATACCCCTTCCACCTTTCTGCTTTCCCTTCTTTGCTTAGAACTGGGTTTCCATCTGAGCTCTTGATATTCATACAAGTGGCTCTCTTTTCTCCAAAGGTCTCTTTAATTTTCCTATAGGCAGTATCTATCTTACCCCTAGTAAGATAAGCCTCTACATCCTTACATTTGTCCTCTAGCCATCCCTGCTTAGCCGTTTTGCACTTCCTGTCGATCTCATTTTTGAGACGTTTGTATTCCCTTTTGCCTGCTTCATTTACTGCGTTTTTATATTTTCTCCTTTCGTCAATTAAATTCAATGTTTCTTCTGTTACCCAAGGATTTCTACTAGCCCTCGTCTTTTTACCTACTTGCTCCTCTGCTGCCTTCACTACTTCATCCCTCAGAGCTACCCATACTTCTTCTACTGTATTTCTTTCCCCCATTCCTGTCAATTGTTCCCTTATGCTCTCCCTGAAACTCTGTACAACTGCAAGGTGTCAGGCAAATCCAACACCTTCCATGGAAACCCTGACGTGATAAGCAAATCCGGCAGTATGTCACATAGCTCCGAATAAATCCTGACATTAAATTAACCAAAGTAATACGATCAACGAGTGAGCAAATGGAATACCACAGACTAACACAAGAACGCCTAAATGCATGTCATACCTTCCCACCGTGAAACAGACGCAGTTTCGAGGGAAGAAACGAGAACAGAAGCCGAGAGCAGAACCGTGTTAAAAGATAGAGCCCTCCAGAAGAACAGTATAGATCTTACGATAACACTAAAAGGGCCACACCAGCTGCAAGTTTTAGCGTGAGACTTTCTCGCGTCTCTGTTACGTTGCAAACGTTAAAACATTGCCCCACCACGAAAAGTATAACGTTTCTCATTGGATAGACAGAATTTTTGTAGGCGGAGCTTAAGGTTAACGCTGAGACCCTGATTGGTCAGATGAAAACACAGCCAGATAGTTTTTTTTAAACCAACTTCGGTAAATCGTAGTAAGGAGAAGTTAGGGGAGAGTTGCTTCCGAGACGGCGAGGCGAGCGGAGCTGTGCCTACGCCGCCCCCTGACGAACACTGACAAGGTAATGAACGCACGCGATACCGCATAACAGCGCACAAAGCTTCACTCAGAACTGCAGAAGTCTCATCTGTTACACCCCCTTTTTGCGTAATACTAGTGTCGATCATCAATTGAAGCTCATGGTATTCACATTTGCTATGTAAGTTAAAATCTGAAACGTGATGATTTTTCTGTTATATAATTATTGAGAAGCCACATCAGCCACTGTAATTTACGACAAGTTAGATAAGTAATTAAAGATAATTGAGGGTCACTGCAGACCATTTTGATAGTTTTCTATTTTGTGAAACTTAATTTAAACCTAGATTATAGACGTGATATGGCATAGGTCATCCTTCGATCCATTATAGAACTTGGAAACCCACTCAGGGAATATTCGTTCACATTTTTGTTGAACGCAGTTGGTTTTTATCATTCTGTATTAAAATATTTCCTTTTATCAATAGTGCAATTTATAAACAATGTTTTGTGAGTAGAATAAAATTTCCAATGGTAAACTTAACTGCTTTTTCGACGTTATTTTACCAGCTAACTAAAAATAGGAAAGCCTTGAACCCCTTCCACTAAATTTAGTTAGTATTAAGGTTCTTTTACAGGGAGTGCAGTGGAGCTGACGCTGAAATCATTAAGTATTTGGTTACATCATCGCTAGTCTCACTGAACTCTTCTGAACTCTACATGTCATGTGTGGTCCCAGGTTCAAACTAGTCAATTCCCTAAAAAATACGCTCATAGCGTCGTTGCGCGAAAGTGGTAGGGAGACATGACTTAGAACAAACAGACATCATGCAGAATGTTAGAGAATGGCGACCCTGCCCGGATGGTAAAATACCATGTTTGAAGGGCGACCACATGCCTAACTAGGTCAGAAAAATATCATGTTGAAAAATTTTTGTAACAAAAATTTTTTTTCCTAAAGTTATAAATAGTCGAAAACAGTAGCTGCAGCGATAGATAGTAAGAAAGTATTCAATAGAACGTGAGACATTGTAGCAGAGACAATAGCATAATTAAGTTATGAATTTTAATATTGTTAGAATTAAGTTTTCTCTCCAATGCAAACGCACTGGTGGCGGATACATCGTTGACAAGTTGGTTCTGACCCAACAAGTAAGTGAATGGATTGTCAAGTCGTGTGTGCAAAAAGTTTATGAAACGCGAGAGATCGTATGAGTGCATGTTGACGCGAAGTAGGGCGCGTGGATTGCTTTTAAAACAGAAAATAAGGGATTCCGAAAGATTAGCAATGGCAGATCGAGACCTTGACCGATGGAGGTAGAGACCCTGCATGAAGATAGACAGAGAATAGAGGACAGTACAACAGACGATGCAGTATCGCGAGAAATAGGACAGATAACCCACCATAACGAGGATAATGTACGTCAAGGCATAGAAAACGTAAGTCAGCATACGACAGAGGAGCATGAAAGTAGAGAGACAGTCGATGAGGATTCTAACTTGCGTCTTGAATACGTAGAACCCATAGTACAAGTAATCAGAGCTCCCTCACCACAGAGTACAAGGAATGCGAGCAGAAACGTGCCACCACACAGCTCAATGCAATCGGTTGCAAACCAACACTTGGGCGAAAACACAGAGCGTAGGACGTCGGAAGAAAACGCAATAGGACCCACCAATCTGGCAGAATTATTACAATGAATGACGGAAACCATGGCAAGACAAAATAAAGAAATTGCGAACCAAATTAAAATTCAGAATGCAGAAACGACGAACCAAACTGCAGAAACCACGATACAAATGTGTGAGATTCAAGAACAAAACAAAAAAATTCAGTTACACCTAAGTCATATTGAAGACGAGGCAAAAGAATCTCGAGAAGTGATAGGAAACTTAGTAACAGGTCACAATCAATTGAGAACAGACATTGACAAGGTACAAGCGGACGTACAAACATTGCATAATAACAGGACGAGATCAAAACATTACGTAACAACACCCAGGGAGAAGTCAAGAAACTAGAGAAACAGATAAACGTAATTACTAGACAAGCAGCAGGTACAGCGCGTGAAATCGTTGAAAACAGTGTGTTACACAAACGTATCACAAAAGCAGCGCTGAAAAGATATGATAACCGCATAGTCAAAATAGAAGCGTAAACGAAGCAACAATTTCAGAAATTGCGAACAGAGTTGTTGCAAACCAGTGAAGAGCGTAGTGAACAGGATCTAACAAGCACTGAGTCTGCAACAACATCCGTATCTGTAACAGCACCGGAAAAACAAGCAATTGACGAAGATACAATGCATTTTCGATTCCAATCACAGGCGGAAAATAACGTACGTGAAATCAGACAGCCTGCACCGCAACAAATTCTTGATGAACAAACGGCACCACAAACACATGCAGAACCACAAATGTATGTTTCAAGACAGTTTGGATCGTGCAAAGAAGCGGCAAGGTTAGCCAGACAAGATACGGAACCAATACGTGACAATGGAAGCCAGCTCGAGAAGAGTACAGTGCAATGCATTCAGCTACACGTTCACAACCGATGGAAGAAAATTATTGCGTACCACTCCAATGATACTACTCAAGGATAGGCGAAAGTTACAGTGGACAATATCCAATGGATCTACCACAACCGGAAAGAACGACGGGAGAAATGATCAGAAACAAAAGTGGCGAAGAATCGCGAATTTCATATGGAACTATGACGAAGTACGACAACGATCATTTCCTCACAGTCAGAAAATTTCAACACTTTCGAGAAGGAAACTCATTACATCCACGAACTTTTATTGATCAATTCCTAGTAGGATTACCAGAACACTGGACGCTAGCACACAAATTAGACTTTATATGTGCACACATGTCAGGAACAGTTGCAGAAACCATGCAGAATGTTGCAGCGACATGCAGATCGAACGAAGATTTCAGAGAGAAGTTTCTCTCACGATATTGGTCCAGCGAAGCATAGAACAGAGTGAAGTACGAATTATTACAGAACTCATATTTTGAAAATTCAGGAGAGAAGAGTCCCGTGAAATTTTTCGAATTAATGGCAAAGAAAAATCAATGCTTAGTTGTATAATTCAGTGACGGAGAGTTGATTAAATTATGAGCGATGAAGTTAACATTGAAATACCAGCAATCATTAGTAGGTCGCGGAGGCAATGACGTCGAAGCATTTAAAGCTATTCTAAGGGAACTAGAGTTCATATTTTCGTAAGATGACGCAAGAAAAAGGCGAAGTGCACGTGAAAACGAAAGCAAAAAGCAATGGAATCCACAAGACACAGTACGAAGAAACAATAATTACGAACCACGTGATAACTTCGCAGCAAGAAACGACAACAGATTTCAACATAGAACCGGTTATGGATTTAGGAGAGAATATGGCAATAACTATAATTCACTCAGGAACAGCAACAACTATTACAGAGGGAATAATGACAACCGGAACGGGTATTGACAAATTATCAACAAAGAAACCAATATCAACAAGCGGAGCAAGAAAAGAGAATACAGAAAGAAGAGGTGGAGGTAAGACCACCAAACCCCGAAAAACGTTCGCATTGACAGCTAAGCGCCCATGCCAAAGGGAATGACGCACCGACCCAGGACAATTGCAGCACCTTGAACAGAGAAGTAAATACCTTATCACGAGAAGAGAAGAAGGAAGAAACAAATCCGCAGGGACCAGATGAAAACGAAGACAGGAAAATAACAATATCATGTTGGGACGAAATTAATTGGGAGAATACTGACGAGGAAGATGAGTTACCAGAGGCATGCACAACGAACGTAGGAGGAAAGGACGAAGTAATGAGTATTGCGGAGCTATTTGAGATGGAAACCAGGGAAAGCGAATTCAATGAGGATAATGCACAGTCGACAGAAGTTGAAAATAAGTTACTAGTGGGCACACAACCCAATGTATATAATGAAGGAAGTTATGAAGCGATAATTAGAGCATTTAGATGCGATTATGTGGAAGTAGCGACGAAGAAGGAGAATATAGATGAGAATGAGGAAAAAGTAGAGGATGTTGAAAAAAGCGTAAATGAAGGAAGAAATAGAGAAGAGGAAATAAAAGAGAGAGAAGTAGCAATCGAAGCTTATCCTACAGAAAGTTCAAATTCACAGGGGAAAGTCCTGAAAAGACTCATGTATGATTCAGTGGAGGATTCGTTGATGCAAGAAAAAGAAGAACAGAACCAATCCTTTCAAATTCAACCAATTTTGAAGGCCATGGTAAAGCATGTCCCTGTCAATATTGTAATTGATAGCGGAAGTGAACTGACCGTGATCTCAGAAAATTTATGCATGCAGTGTGTAAGTAGGCTGTTTATGTTTTTTATTGGCAACGTTACATAGCACTCTGTATGAAAATCACTGGCTGTGCTGTGTGCAGTATGTGGCTAGTTTGCATTGTTGTCTGCCATTGTTGTCATGAACTGCTATAGCTGGATGCGAACAGCGCGTAGCGCTGGGCAGTTGGAGGTGAGCCGCCAGCAGTGGTGGACGTGTGGAGAGAGATGGCGGAGTTTTGATAATCTGTAAGACTGAATGTCAATTATGAATATTAAGGTAAATACATTGTTTGTTCTCTATTAATATCTTTCATTTGCTAACTATCCCTATCAGTAGTTAGTACCTTCAGTAGTTTGAATCTTTTATTTAGCTGGCAGTAGTGGCGCTCGCTGTTTTGCAGTAGCTTGAGTAGCGAAGATTTTTGTGAGGTAAGTGATTTGTAAAAGGTATAGGTTAAAGTTAGTCAGGGCCATTGTTTTGTAGGGGTTATTGAAAGTCAGATTGCGTTGCGCTAAATAATATTGTGTGTCAGGTTAAGCACAGGCTTGTATAATTGTTCTAAGTGGACGTTTCATATGTATAAAATTGTTCAAAGGGGACGTTTCATATGTCGACCCTTAGCCTAGGATACCTCACTGGAATCTTCTGATTTTTTCTTGTAGTTTGTGTATTTAATGTAGCTTTTGTTTATTGCTAGTGCGTAATTGTAGAGAGAATCTCCTGGGTAGTTGCAGACTTTCATTGTTGCACAGTAAAACAGTTGTGGCATGCATGTAGATTTGCACCAAGTATTTCGCAGCTGCAATTAACTAGATATTATTTTCAGTGCTATGTTAATGTGTTCTCTTATTTTTGCTCTTCAAATTGTGTTTTTGTGTGTTATCGTGTGAAATATTGTCTCAATAATGGCGTGTGAAAAACGTAACACTCGGCTCCAAAGTAAACTAAGAAACGACAGTGAACACGAAAGCAATGTGTTAGCGCCACCATGTAATGAGTTAACTAATATTCAAAGTAGTAATTTGGTAACTGTGCATAGGGAAATGGAGCGGGCGTCAGACAATGGCGTAGGCAGTGAAACAGGTAGTGAACAGGGAAGCATTATCGATCGATCGGTCGGCAACAGCTCGCCTCAGGAATCCGAAATGACAGGACACAATTTTGCAAATACTGTAGATTCAGGTTTTGCGTCCTCACCGTTTTCTCAAATGAGTCAAGACACATTTTCTGCTTGTCAAAATGTGAATGCTGCCGGTGAAAACGCACTGCCAAAAAGCATAGAGAAACAGATTCCAGACACTAATACATTATTATTGCAATTAATGCAACAAATGGAACAAAATCAGAGACAGATGGGACAAAATCTTCAAAAGTTAGACACAATGGAACAAAATCTTCTAAAGTTAGACACAATGGAACAAAAGCTTCAAAAGTTAGACTCAGTGGAACATATGCTTGAACAAACACGTGAAGATTTAACTACTGAGTTACATAAAATAGAATCGAAATGTCAGAAAGTCTGTAATGACGTAAAAACACAAATTTGTGAGCATTTCCAACCTATTTTTTCGCGTCATGAGAATGTATTACAGAATCACGAAGCAGCCATAAAAGAGCTGCAAACCATTGTTCATGAAAATCATGAGACCTTGTGGGCTAAAATTGACTCAGTTGCATCTACCGATTCGGTTATGCAACTGGCAAAAACTCAGGAAAACTTAAAGAACACAGTAGATTCGATTTCAACACAAATGGACACTCTGAAACTTGGTTCAGAAAAACACACTGAGGAAATGTGTTCACTATCGGAGAAAGTAGCCGAACTTTCGGATCAGGTCACTAACTTATCTACAAAGGTAGATGATGATCTGAATGACACAAGACCCGTAGCCTTCACTGACACAGAAGACTATGAACAAATTAGAAAATTCAAACAAAATCAAAATCAAATCAATACACAGTACAAAAGAGAAATCCGGGAAGTACAAGATCAGTTGACACAGGTAATACAAGAATTACATATTTCAGATGATACTCGCGCTCCAACACGGGAAGAGGAACTTAGAAATACGGAAAAGCCACAAAATAATAACACAGGGCATTTCGGTAATTATGAAAGGAATTGGCAAGGTGCACCGAATTTTGAGATGGAACCGCCGACACGACGTAACAATGAGCGATATGTGACTCGCCGACATGATGACTTTGACTATAAGCTGTTCATTACTACACGTAAATTCAAAACATTCAAGAATTCTGCCAACGACATTCATCCACAAGCGTGGCTCCATCAATTCTCTCATTGTTTTCCTCCCAACTGGTCATTAGAACACAGATTAGAATTTATGTGTGGCTATTTGGAGAATGAACCAGCTGTAAGAATGCGATCGGTCATTCACGATTGCCACAGTGAAGGAGAATTTTACCATGCGTTCCTCTCAGCATATTGGTCACAAGCTACACAAGATCGCGTGAAACATAGTATCATGATGATGAAACACTTTGAACAATCTGAATTTTCCAGTCTTGTCAAATATTTTGAAGACATGTTGCACAAGAATCAGTACCTATCAAACCCATACAGCCCCTCAGAACTCATCCGCATTTGCTTAATCAAACTGCCTGAACATTTACGACATATTATTTTGGCAGGACGTTGCAAAGACGACATTGAAGCTTTTCAGGGATTGTTACAAGAACTGGAAATTGACACAGACAGTCGCGGGATGCGAAAACAGGAAAACAATCACTACAGGTCACATCCGTCTCAATTCCGTGACGACAGAAACAATAAATGGCCACGACAAACCTATTCTTACAACGTAAATCGTGACCAAAACAGACACCACCCATATGATAACCACTGGCAGAGTAATAGTTACAGGGAAAGATCACCTTTCCGCGGTAATGACTATCACAGAGACAATCAGAGAAACAGACAATATGGGAACCAAAATAACTATTATCAAGGGAGACAGAATAACTTTAGACGCAACGGTCCAGCACGCAGTTACGACTCAGGCAGAAATTCTCCACCACATGACCGACAAGAAAGAAACTATCGAACCTACCGACATGACGACAGACGATATGATCGTAACGACAGACCTGAATTGCATCAGAACTGGCGAGTTTTAAACAGAGCTGGGCCCTCTGGGCAAGGCGAATTTGTGGAAGTTAGGTCTCCAAATCCCAATAACGACGCGCGCCAACAAAGAGACAATAGGCGATGACTCACACCGCTGGCAGCCACAATATGTACTTATGAAACTGATGACGCTGCTGCCGTAGCTAGTAATTACGTAAAAATGGAAGACATTAGAGACATCTTACTCCAGGAACACGACGTAAAACATAACAACATTGCATATCCTGTGATCCACATTACTGTAAATGACGTAAAATTTACGGCAGTACTTGACTCTGGCAGTCCTATTTCAGTAATTAGTGAAACAGCTTTTAGCAAATGCAACAAATCGAACGATTGCCCCACACTTCCGTTACGTAAGATTAAATTACAAGGTGCAATCTTTGGAAAAAGTGTAGATGTACGCCAACAAACCAATTTAGAATTCTTTTGCCAAAGCCACAGCTTCTCTATGAACTTCCTTATTGTTCCATTATTGTCGACGGAAATTATACTGGGAGTAGACTTTTTGAATGAATATAAAGCAATCTTAAGCTTTCACGATGCTGAAATAAGTTTAGAGAAAGAAGGTAAGTCAATAGCTTTGAAATTTGAAGACTGGCTCTCAAACCATGATGAGGAAATTAATCGGCTTTACGTTCTGTTAGACAACAGTTCGGAATTTTCTACGGAACTAGACACTAACAATCACTCTGCAAGTACTGACAGGGATGACATCGACGGCATATTTGAAATTAATGAGTTAATTCAGAATAAAATTCAGACAATTGAGAATTGTAATGACACTGATAGGCAGGACCTTTTTGAGATTTTACAAGCACATTCCACAGTTTTTACTCACAAAACAGGAACAATCGAGGGGTTTCAATACCAATTTCGTGTTCGTGAGCATACTAAATTTTGTGTTAGACCATACGTAATTCCAGCACATTATAGGGACCGTGTTAGAACAGAAATACAATCTATGCTTGACGAGGGCATTATTGAGCCTGCAGTAAGCTCATACAACAATCCGTTACATGTTGTTGAGAAGAAAAATGGATCGATCAGACTTGTCTTAGATTCGAGACAAATCAATACTATCATTATTCCTGAAACAGACAGGCCACAGACGATGGAAGAACTTCTTCAAAATTTTAATGGTGTAAAAGTGTTGTCTTCCATTGATCTCAGATCCAGCTTTTATCAGATCGAACTTCATCCAGAATGTAGAAAATACACAGCTTTCCTTTGTTTCGGCGTTTGTTATCAGTTTCGGAAACTTCCTTTTGGTTTGAACATTTCTTCAGCAGCATTCATTCACGGGTTAAATTCCATATTACCTGAGTTCTTAAAACGTCACATCACTTTATATGTGGACGATATTCTAATAGCAGAAGCTTCATGGGAACAACATAACCGCATACTCAACAGTTTGTTACGTATTTTTGCAGAATCTGGAATTACAGTTAACTTGGAAAAGTCTGAATTCGGTAGGACAAAGGTGAAGTTTTTGGGACATATTATTTCTTCTGAAGGCATTCAGCCGGATCCTGAAAAGTTAGAAGCAATTAGAGCCATTCCAGTTCCATCCACAAAAAAAACAAGTCCGCAGTTTTCTAGGTCTCGTAAATTTTTACCGTCGTTTTCTGAATATGCAAATTCTAGTTACACCAAAACTTTGTTCTCTCACTGGAAAAAATACTATTTGGAACTGGGACGAACAAGCACAGTTGGAATTCAATTCTTTGAAAGAAGCGTTACTTCACGCGCCAATACTAGCCCATCCAGATCTGTCACAAGATTTCTGCCTTAGCACGGATTCTTCCAAAGTTGGTCTTGGTGCCCATTTATTTCAAGAAGCCATAGAAAATGACACTACCATACAGAAAACCATTGCTTTTGCTAGCCGAGTGCTAACAAAATCTGAAAAAAATTATTCCGTTACTGAATTAGAAGCTTTAGCTATCGTTTGGGCATTTAACAAATTCCGTTTCTTTCTTTCTGGTAAGCACGTAAAAGTATACAGTGATCATCGTGCATTACAATTTCTTATGTCTTCAAAATTAAATCATGATAGGTTAAAACGTTGGGCATTGTTTCTGCAAGAATTCCGCTTCACAATAGTCTACATTCCCGGCAAGGAGAACATTGTTGCGGACGCGCTGTCACGCGCACCGGCTGGGCTTGAGAAAAGTAACACAGAAGGCAACCTCGAGAAAAATTTCAGTATTCTTTACATTCAGAAAGTCGCCATATGAAACGTCCCCTTTGAACAAATTATACATATGAAACGTCCACTTAGAACAATTATACAAGCCTGTGCTTAACCTGACACACAATATTATTTAGCGCAACGCAATCTGACTTTCAATAACCCCTACAAAACAATGGCCCTGACTAACTTTAACCTATACCTTTTACAAATCACTTACCTCACAAAAATCTTCGCTACTCAAGCTACTGCAAAACAGCGAGCGCCACTACTGCCAGCTAAATAAAAGATTCAAACTACTGAAGGTACTAACTACTGATAGGGATAGTTAGCAAATGAAAGATATTAATAGAGAACAAACAATGTATTTACCTTAATATTCATAATTGACATTCAGTCTTACAGATTATCAAAACTCCGCCATCTCTCTCCACACGTCCACCACTGCTGGCGGCTCACCTCCAACTGCCCAGCGCTACGCGCTGTTCGCATCCAGCTATAGCAGTTCATGACAACAATGGCAGACAACAATGCAAACTAGCCACATACTGCACACAGCACAGCCAGTGATTTTCATACAGAGTGCTATGTAACGTTGCCAATAAAAAACATAAACAGCCTACTTACATAGTAGTTTGAATCTTTTATTTAGCTGGCAGTAGTGGCGCTCGCTGTTTTGCAGTAGCTTGAGTAGCGAAGATTTTTGTGAGGTAAGTGATTTGTAAAAGGTATAGGTTAAAGTTAGTCAGGGCCATTGTTTTGTAGGGGTTATTGAAAGTCAGATTGCGTTGCGCTAAATAATATTGTGTGTCAGGTTAAGCACAGGCTTGTATAATTGTTCTAAGTGGACGTTTCATATGTATAATTTGTTCAAAGGGGACGTTTCAAGTGTAATGCCAATGAGGAATTTCCAGTTCTGAAAACACGTAAGATTAAAGTGAGAGGTCCTATTAGAAACAACGCTGCGGAAGTTACGAGACAAACAAGGCTAACTCTTTCGTGCCAAGGTCAAAAGATCGAAGCCAACTTCGTGATTATACCTAAACTAGCTGTAGATTTGATTATAGGTGCAGATTTTTTAAATGAGAAACGAGCGATAATAGATATGGGGAAAGGTAGCGTAACATTCGGGAATGTCACACTTCTCTTTGAGCAAAAGCTAAAATTAGAAGAAATACCAGTTATAAACAAACAATTAAGAATGATGCGAGATCCAGAGGATGAAGAATTAGAATGGTATGCACAAAAGGGGGAATCGCCTCAACTCATGTTAGAAGTCCATAAAGAAATCGACGAAAAATTGCAAGAAGTTCAAGGTATTTCGGAACACAGTAAAAGAGAATTAGATGGTATTTTACGAGATAAAGCAGAGGTATTTTTACCTAAGACTGGCAGCATTAAACACTTTCAGTACAAGTTTGAAGTAAAACAGCACAAACCATTTAGAGCGCCACCCTATACAAGCCCATTAAGCTACAGGAATAAAGTATTCCAGGAGATATCTAAAATGTTAGATGATGATATTATTGAACCAGCTACCTCCACATATAACAGCCCGCTCCATATTGTGCAAAAACGAGATGGGAGCATCAGGTTAGTGCTTGATTCCAGACAGATCAACACAATCATAATCACTGAGACAGATCGCCCAGAAAAATTAGAGGAATTGATACAAAACTTCCACAGTGCTAAGATATTTTCATCAATTGATTTACGGAGTATTTTCTGGCAAATGGAATTGGCCCCAGAATGTAGAAAATTTACAGCATTTATCGTATTCGGTAGATGTTACCAGTTTAAACGGTTGCCATTTGGTTTAAACATATCATCAGCAGCGTTTATTAGGGAATTTAATACTATACTCAGTCCTGAAATTTTACAAAAAATTACTTGTTATGTTGATGATGTGATTATAGTAGAACCCTCTTGGGAACATCACAACGACACATTAAATCAGTTTTTACAGATCATGAAAGAGCATGGGGTCACAGTAAATATAACAAAATCCAAATTTGGAAGACGAGAGGTCAAATTTCTAGGACACATAATTTCAGAGAAAGGGGTAATGCCTGACCCAGAAAAACTAACGGCAATCAAAGAATTCTGTACTCCATATAATAAGAAAACTCTCAGAGGATTTCTAGGTCTCACCGGATTCTATAAAAAATTTATTTGTATCGACTCTCTCGGAACACCACGCCTATATGCATTGACTGGAAAAAACACGCCATGGGTATGGGATCAACAAGCCAATGGAGAATTTTTAAAAGTGAAAAACGCACTAACAACAGCACCGATTTTATCACATCCTGATCTAACAGAAAATTTTTGTATGGCCACTGATAGCGCGAAAATAGGCTTAGGAGTTGTTTTATTCCAAGAATACGAACAGGCAGGGCTAAGATCATATAGAACAATAGCATTTGCCAGTCATGTACTCACATAAAGCGAGAAACACTATTCAGTCACGGAGCTGGAAGCATTGGCCATTGTATGGGGCTTCCAACGTTTTGGATACTTCCTATTCGGAAGAAAAACAAATGTATACACTGACCACAAAGCATTAGAATTTCTGTTATCCGCCAAACTAACTCATGGAAGATTAGCCAGATGGATGTTCATACTACAAGAATTTGACTTCACTATTACACACATACCAGGACCAGCAAATGTATTAGCAGATGCTTTATCGCGATGTCCACAGGGTGCATCCAATAACATAGGTTTGGAAGCAGCAGAAGACCAGTTTACAAGGTACTATATGAAACAAGTACCTTTCGAAAACTACATTACGACAGCATTGAAAAACATAGGCAAAGAACAGGACAAGGATCCCGAAATACTAGGAATCAAACACAAGTGGAGAAGTAAGGATTTTCCAGACATTCGACAGCACTATCTCGTAAAAAACAATGTTTTATTTTTTAGACGAAATGTTGGAACGAATTAATGGTTAATTTATATCCCAGATGAACTAATTAATAAGTACATATGGTATACACATTTAAGTAATGGCCACTTTGGACCAAAGAAATGCTTTTTAAAAATAAAACAAACAAGCCATTTTCCTAATATGGAAAGACGAATTAGAACAGTATTAGTCAAAGGCAAAAAATGTATGAGGGCTAAACACGTCACTTTCCAAACCAAACCACCTATGTTTCCAATAATTCCTGAAAAGTTAAAACAAATAGCTGCAACAGATTTTATGGGGCCCCTCCCACGCACAAAAAATGGATACATTTTCATATTTGTCGTTATGGAACTTACTTCTAAATATGTTACCTTGACACCATTAAAATGTGCAACAGGTCTTACCATAAGTAAAGCATTTAGACAAGATTTTCTCAGACAAGTAGGTCGAGTGGAACAAATAATTTCGGATAATGGCCCACAATACAAATCAGTGCAATGGCAGAATATGTTAAAACAACACAAAATAAAACCCATCTACATATCTAAGTACAAACCTAGCGTAAATCCAGCAGATGATCTATGATGGACATAGCCACTTTATGCCGATTATATGCAGGCAAAAGACACAACACTTGGGATATATACCTTAAAGATTTTCAAGAAGTAATAAATGAAATGCCACATAGCACTACACTACTACCTCCAGTTACTGTACTTAAAAATATTTAACCCCCAAACATAACCAGAGAAAATGTTAGATTTCCTATTGTACCACATAGACAGCACAAACAAGTCATAGCAACAGGACTCTCCACATCAGAAAGGCAGCCATTAAAAGAAAAGAAAGAGGAGATAGAACAGCAATTATAAGAACATTCTCAGTAGGCCACAAAGTATTTGTAAAAACACACCATCTCTCCAGCAAACAGAAACACAAAATACATGTTTTACGCTGCATACAAAGGACCTGTCATAATTAGCCGAATTGCTCATGATAATGCTGTGGAACTAATGAACCCAAAAACAGGCAAAACCTTAGGACTTCACCATGTGAGCCATATCAAAACGTTTGAAGATTAATTTTATTCCTGGTAAATAATTAGCACAATATATGAAGTTTATGTTGCAGATAAGATCGTCAGGAGAAAGAAGAATGGAGGGAGAGGAAGGTGGAAAAAAGAAAGTAGTTTCAATAAAAACAAAAACAAAAATAACACCAATAGTAGCATAGATTAAGGTGAAGGGATAAAGCGTAGATAATCTAACAGCATGAAATACTAAAATGCTATACACCACAACACTACACAAAAATAAAAAACGAATTTGGGGATTCTTGTAGAAGTTAAGACTCAAAATATCTTAGAATTGTAACATGGAAAGGGCGCCAAAGTTTGTAAAGCTTTTTAAAAAGGCATAAAACAATGTAGGTATTAGACAGATGTTAGATGAATATAAGTAAAACTTTTTGTAAGAACCATTGTAAAAACTCCAGCAAGGACCAGATGCAACGACCCACAAGTTGCAATATGAGAAGTATCAAGAAAGAAAAGAACGTAATTAGCAAGACACGCTTCCTACAAGGCAGAAGCGTCGAGAGAAGGTAAAGGACAGCGACCGGTGCAGGGATAGACAAGCAAACACCGGACTTTCACCGCTCATAAACCCCGGAACGCCCCCACTCAGTGGAACGAGCAAAAAACGGCCCGACGAGAAGCCACCACTGGCAAAAACAAATATGTGTAAAAGTCACATTACTGCTATTAAACAGCACACTGATGCACAAAACTGAAAAAAACTTCCCCAAAGTAAAAATGACACGCCCAAACAATTTATCGAACTGTTACTAAGAAGAGAACTTCAAAGCGACTAGTTATCAAGAAATATTTCCGTATCCTGCCCAGAGAAGAACCAAGAATCAAGTAAGAAGCAGAGAAAAAGCAGGAAGAACAGAATTTGAAGATTCGCAAGATTGAGACCAAGAAAGAAGATGGCTGAAGAACAGACGACATACCTTCGCAAATCCCTACCCTGTTGTAAACTAGTCGTCTGCGAAGTATTACAACGAAAAACGACCGCTTTGAGCGACACATAACGATGACTTTCACATGTACAAAGCCAGTAAACCACGAGATTCTGCACTCACAGCTCCATTCCATTATGGGACCTCCACAACAGCAACACACACTTGCAGAGCCAACAAGGAACGACGAACTGTAAGTAGGCTGTTTAGATTTTTATATTGGTAATGCCACGTAGCGCTCTGTACGAAAATCACTGGCTGTGCTGTGTGCAGTCTGTGGCTAGTTTGCATTGTTGTCTGCCATTGTAGTGTTGGGCAGTGGCAGCTGGATGTGAACAGCGCGTAGCGTTGCACAGTTGGAGGTGAGCCACCAGCAGTGGTGGATGTGGGGAGAGAGATGGCGGAAGTTTTGAAATTGCACTGCTATATATATTATGATTATTAAGGTAAATACAGTGTTTGTTCTCTATTAAAATCTTTCATTTGCTAACTATCCCTATCAGTAGTTAGTGACTTCCGTAGTTTGAATCTTTTATTTAGCTGGCAGTAGTGGCGCTTGCTGTATTGCAGTAGTTCGAGTAACCAAGATTTTTGTGAGGTAAGCGATTTGTGAAACGTATAGTTTAATGTTACTCAGGGCCATTCTTTTGCAGGGATCTTTGATAGTCAGATTGCGTTGCGCTAAAAATATTGTGTAAGATGACTTAGTATTTGGTTTCTTTGACAGCTACACAGTTATATTTCGACACTACTAATGTGTGACATAATTTATATTGTTGCTTTTGCTGTGTATCTGTTTTATATCTGCACGGTTTTTATGAATTCTTCTGGAAAGCAAAACATGTTTTAGTAGCAACTTTTGTGATATAGCTACAAGGAGACAGCCTTTTCTGTAGCACAACAATACGTTACAGCACAGTACTTTCTTCATCACGGCAATAAGCGTAATAAGTAAGATATCTATACGCAAAGCATTTCACTTTTCTTTATCATGAGGTAAGTACATTGACTTCTGCAGAACTTTTGGAGGACGATAACTACGACACTTCCACAGAGATTATCTTACAGCAAGACGCACATTTAGCGCTACAGGACACGTATTTGAGTGATTAATTTTGTACTTAAAACATTTATTTTTAAAGATTTTTGAATTACAAAGAAAGTTTTCCGTGATACATTTCATTCCATTGCTGTAATCTGTAACACCTGAGGGTATAATTACAATAATCCTCAGGGGGGTACACGCTTACTTTGTGTACCATGTGTTTGGCAAGCACAAGGAGCCCTAGCTAATATGGTATTTGCTTATACAACTTTACACATCGGTACCGTATTTCTCTAACACACAAATTACACAGCTATCTGATCATTTAACTGAGAGATAAACATGTTTTTTACTACATCAGTGACACATGTTTACGTAATTACACCGTTGGGTAACTTCACACTTACGAAATTGTATTTTGTCTGTACTGTGTGAACTTTTCATATTTTTTGGTACCATTGTGATACTATGAGAGCTTTGAATGATGTATTTGGTATGAGATCATGATTTTTAAAGTACGTTTGAGGCAGATGACACTTTTGACATGAGCAGAGAATATTTTTTATGGTTTGAAATTATTGCAGAAAGCTACGACTTTTTTGAGATTTGACTGAGGTGTTATGATGTTATTTTTATGACGACGATGTGTATTATGCTGTTGAGGTATGTTTATGTCAATAAGATGACGCTACCATATATGAGGAATGTGATTACGTGTTTATATGTATATGAATAATGAATAGAAGTTAGGGACTCTTGACTTGTGAAAAAGGATGTTGGAAACCAAGAATCGTACTTTAAGAGTTATGAAATGTGTGTAAATGCGTGAATGTATCACAATGCCGGCGAAAATTTTTTGGACACTGTTATATTCATAAGATTTTGTTTCTACACATTTGCAACGTAAATTCTCGATCTGTGAAATTTTTATATGAGACTGTCACTGTAGCGGAAACTGCTGTCGTAAATATTTCCGTAAGAAAGTTAAGTGACCACCTGCACGTGCGTCGTCGGCACACAGCTGTGTCCGATACCTGGAGAACAAGCCATTAGGGTTTGCCTTTTCGGAAGCACAGGTGGAAAAAAAAGGGAGGCCATTATCCTCGATATTGACATTTCCTTGTTGAAAGCATACTGTGGAGCTCATAATTTATGATATTTACTGAAATGCCTAATGAAACGACGAGAAATATTTTTACATCTGCACACCTGATCATGACAAGCGTCTTTCTCTAGAATTGAGGGAATTTTTACTGCATTATGAAATGCCATATGGCTAATGAATGATGTTTCATGCCGTCCTTTGTACATATTTGCTCATTTCCTTTAATATCTAGTTCCTAGCTGCACTGCAGCATTGGTTAAAATAAAATTTAATATATGTACTAATATAGTTATTTTATGCCTACAGATCTAGTAAATAAGAAATTTATGATCTACTTACAAGAAAACGAGGGCACATAAATAGACATTTCCCTTCACAGGAATTGCATAAATAATTTCTTTACGATTTGGTAACTTATCTGCTAGTGTAAGTTCTCGTGATGCATCACTCTAGTGTTAAGATGTGACATAGGTATTAGACATGGCCATTTTAGTGTAATATTTTTTCTGCTTGAGCTTTGTCATGTATAGATATAAGTTTTATATTTTTTATGTTTTTTATATTTGCTGCTGCTGTTTGCCAGGCATAATGTTACAGAATTTGACTTTGTATTACGCTGTTAAGCCAGTTTTACTACGGATTTAGTTTTCTTGTTGCTGCACATTGGCTCATATTAGTTGTAATGTTGCATTGCTCGGTAATTTAGATTTACTGCTGCTTGCATTGCTGTTTGTGTTAATTTGTTATGTGCTGCTGCATTGCCTCGTCCCTTAGTTTAGCATTTGAGCTCAGTAGATTTAAGTTAGCTTAAGAGGGGGTAGCCTATAAGACAATGAGTTATGATGAATTGGAAGAAATGCACTGAGAAGCTATACGAAAAAGGTTTGGCAAAAAAAGTAGTGTACAGTGGAAAAAAACTATTTTTGACAGAGGATGTGAACAGAATACAGAACGAAGGCTTAGATAGGACTTTTTGGGAATAATGATGAACGAAGGGAGATCTCCATGCAAAATACTGCAGTAAAACAAACCCTGTCCTTTCCTTTTGTGTCATCCCTCTATATGTTTGTGTACCCTTGTGTATTTGTGTTTTTCCTGTCTTTATGTGTTTAGCTGATGAGAGCTATGTTGTAGAATTTTTCTAATACTCTGTTATTTACTTTGTAAAGATGCTTAGACATTATTTATACTGTTTGGTTGCTCACATGTCAAGGTGATGTTTCAAACGTTCTTCTGATCTTTTATGTATTTACTCATGTCATAATTCCTGTAACACTGACGTATATGTCTATTTCTATTCTTTTGTAAAGCCTGTATTATTACAAATGTTATCTGTATTGTTATGTTTTTAATTATGTATTTTGTACCTTTGTAATTGTATTCTTATGTTATAATATTGTAATTGACACCAGTTCATCTAATTAAGTAACTTGTACATTACATTTCACTGCACACGTTTCCATTGGTCATAGCATATGGACAATATGTGAGAAGTAGGGACTGTTAGTATTTGCACGTGTGTTGATAATTCAGCAAGGGACTGGATAACAGCATTGCTGGTTCTAAGGACAATTCCAAAAACTTTGTGAGTGCACAAGTGGTGATTATGGACTTGCTATATTAACTGCAAGACTCTTCAATGGTGATTGTGCACCTGCACAGTCACAACAGATGGCTGCTGACCATCTCTACAAGGACTACAGTGGGTCTACACCTTTGATGACTCACCAATACCATTATTTCTACAAGGACTGCAGTGGGTCTGCACCTCTGGTGGCCCACCAATACCGTAATCTCTACCAGGACTACAGTGGGTCTGCTCTGTGATGACCTACCTACCATATTCTTCAAAACGTCGAATGACTCTGCTGTGGGTTTGCTCTCTTGTGGTCCATTACCTGTCTGTATGTCAAGAGTCAGCACTGTCTTTCCGTTGGAAGGACAACACTACTTCTTCAAGACTGCATGGAAATCCACTACTTCTGTGTGCAATTTTTTTTACTAATGAGACTTTGTGAAAAAAAACTGTAATTACTATTATGATGAATGATCAGGACTGTCTTTATGGACTGTGAGAAAATTTTAGCTTTTGACCAACATTGTATCAATAAGTGTGTGCATTGGATATCTTTGTTAGTGTAATTATGAAAAATTTTATCAAATCATTATTGGCCACTGGCCAAAAAAATTTGTAAAATTTTTTGTGGGGACCATGGGGGCTATGTAAGTAGGCTGTTTAGATTTTTATATTGGTAATGCCACGTAGCACTGGCTGTGCTGTGTGCAGTCTGTGGCTAGTTTGCATTGTTGTCTGCCATTGTAGTGTTGGGCAGCAGCAGCTGGATGTGAACAGCGCGTAGCGTTGCACAGTTGGAGGTGAGCCGCCAGCAGTGGTGGATGTGGGGAGAGAGATGGCGGAAGTTTTGAAATTGAACTGCTATATATATTATGATTATAAAGGTAAATACAGTGTTTGTTCTCTATTAAAATCTTTCATTTGCTAACTATCCCTATCAGTAGTTAGTGACTTCCGTAGTTTGAATCTTTTATTTAGCTGGCAGTAGTGGCGCTTGCTGTATTGCAGTAGTTCGAGTAACCAAGATTTTTGTGAGGTAAGCGATTTGTGAAACGTATAGTTTAATGTTACTCAGGGCCATTCTTTTGCAGGGATCTTTGATAGTCAGATTGCGTTGCGCTAAAAATATTGTGTGTCACTTTAGTGAATGTTTGAGTACTTTCAGTTTTGCTCAGCTGTTTGAAAAGCAAATAGTGTAAGAGGTTTATCAGCACAGTCGTGTATAAAATGTTCTAAGGGGACGTTTCAGAACGAAGCTGTACATCAAATACTTGCCCATATCCATCTCGCTCAAGTACATCACCTTCATGCAAAAACATTCACCAACCTCATGCTTAAACATTCATAGGATTGTGTGAATGTGTGAAATCAAATTATGTGATGTAGGAATTGTGCAACAGAAACGTGTGAAAACTAAATAAGTTAAGCACACCAGACAGCTAATAAACTACAAAATAACAGTCATTGACTATGGACTTAAGTAAAAAATAGACTACCGATAAAAACAAGTCATTAGTTCTGAAACTGACAGTATATAAGGAATAAAAGTAAGGCATAATAAACATTAAAACCACATGCCACTTATTTTCTCCTCATAAAAATAAATGAATAACTATATTTTACTTATTTTCTCCTTATAACAACAAAGAATAAAAAATTATCTTGTTGGATGTTTTCCCTTTTTTTCTTTTAACATTTGTACCATTTGTTAGGATAATATCTCAATCCTTGTGTATGTATATATCTTTGTCAAAGCAATTCTTGGAAATAATTCTTATTTGTTACTGTAACAATGTTGACATGAGTATCTAGAAACAAAAACATTTTAATTGTACATGATATTTAGAAAATGTGTTAGGAATAGATTTTATTTAATTACTACATTTTAAAAAAAGAATATTTCAAAGAAAATCGATGTGAAAGACTCCTCACTTTCGATAACAAACTTCTTAAAAAACAAACTTCACACTTAAATAAATAAAGAAAATAATTAAAAAATAATAATTATAATAGCATAAAAATATTCTTCTCTTGTCAATATAAACATATTTTTGAGAATAATGTGGAAGAGTATAAAAATATAAATTAGTAATACAAACTAGCACAGAACCAGGATAATGTGGCTGAACAGTAGGCAACAAAATTTAGATAAAGGAATAACTTTTGACTGACTTAGACAACCATTCAATCATTGCCTAACCTCAGTGCAAAAATTAAGTTCGAAGGGTGGTGATATGTAAGGTGTCAGGCAAATCCAACACCATCCATGAAAACCCTGACATGATAAGCAAATCTGGCAATATGTCACATAGCTCTGAATAAATCCTGACATTAAATTATCCAAAGTAATATGATCAACGAGTGAGCAAATGGAATACCACAGACTAACACAAGAACGCCTAAACGCATGTCATACCTTCTCACCGTGAAACAGACGCAGTTCCAAGGGAAGAAACGAGTACAGAAGCCAAGAGCAGAACCGTGTTAAGCTAGAAGGCCCTACGATAAGGGACGGACAACCACGTCGCCAGCCAACCACCAGGACCATCCCCCAGCCCATGTTAAAAGATAGAGCCCTCCAGAAGAACATTACAGATCTTACGATAACACTACAAAAACCACACCAGCTGCAAGTTTTAGCGTGAGACCTTTTCGCGTCACTGTTACGTTGCAAACGTTAAAAACATTGCCTCACCACGAAAAGTATAACGTTTCTCATTGGATAGACAGAATTTTTGTAGGTGGAGCTTAAGGTTAACATTGAGACCCTGATTGGTGAGATGAAAATCCAGCCAGATAGTTTTTTTAAAACAACTTCGGTAAATTGTAGTAAGGAGAAGTTAGGAGGGAGTTGCTCCCAAGACGGCGAGGTGTGTGGAGCTGTGCTGCCCGCCGCCCCCTGACTTAACTGCTATTTCGACGCTATTTTACCAGCTAACTAAAAATAGGAAAGCCTTGAACCCCTTCCACTAAATTTAGTTAGTATTAAGATTCTTTTACAGGGAGTGCAGTGGAGCTGACGCTGAAATCATTAAGTATTTGGTTATATCATCGCTACTCTCACTGAGTGTCGTTGCGCGAAAGTGGTAGAGAGACACGACTTAGAACAAACAGACACCACGCAGAATGTTAGCCAACCTCTGGTTTAGTCAGTTTATCCAGGTCCCATCTCCTGCCTTTTTGCAGTTTTTTCAGTTTTAATCTACAGTTCATAACCAATAGATCGTGGTCAGAGTCCACATCTTCCCCCTGGAAATGTCTTACAATTTAAAACCTGGTTCCTAAATCTCTGTCTTACCATTATATAATCTATCTGATACCTTCTGGTATCTCCAGGATTCTTCCATGTATACAACCTTCTTTTATGATTCTTGAACCAAGTGTTAGCTATGATTAAGTTATGCTCTGTGCAAAATTCTACCAGACGGCTTCCTCTTTCATTTCTCTCCCCCAATCCATATTCACCCACTATGTTTCCTTCTCTCCCTTTTCCTACTCTCGAATTCCAGTGACCCATGACTATTAAATTTTCGTCTCCCTTCACTACCTGAATAATTTCTTTTATCCCATCATACATTTCATCAATTTCTTCATCATCTGCAGAGCCAGTTGGCATATAAACTTGTACTACTGTAGTAGGCCTTCCCCTAGTACCCTAATAAATCAGAAGACCCCCTACAAGACTTAGTCGTTACCTTGAACAGTCTGACACTGGGTCGGAAATAAGCCTGCATCTCAGAACCCTATTAATATACAGTATTGTGTATACATTTAAGGAGAAGGTGAGGGGGGAGTGAATTAGAAAGGAATGGAAAGGGATTGCTGAAGTCAGCTTCATCGAGACATTAAGCGGAATCAGTGACGACGAGTAAACACCGGTTCCAACCCAGGGTTCAACCAGGGATCTCCTGCTTACTGGGCACATGCATTAATTACTGTGCCATGTGGGACACAGTGTTATCGCAACTGTGCAGACTACCATGGTACGCCTCATGGCCGACCTTCATTCCCTCCTGCCGCCACGTATCCGCATTCCTGTCAGTAGTATATTCTTGCCGATTCTGGCGCAAAGAGCATTTCCAAGTAAAAATTCCCGGATGCAAAACAAGAATCTAACTTCGCAATATTTCCCAACTAAATTCTACGTAAATACAACGAAAATAAAATGACCAACGAAGTCTTAATTTAGTTAAAAGAAAACCACAAAATTTCTAAAATTTATTCAAATTCAGTAATATGAATTGGACGATATTCATTTGTTTCTTCTACTTTGGTAAAGAAAATGTAAATTAACAATTTTATCTAATTTATCACAAACATTTGTAAAGATCTTAGTATATACATCTGGAAAAGTGATTCTCTATTTATCATCTAAAAGTAATATTTTATCACCAAATTTAGTAGGAAAAAACTTCAGATTTCGAACTGATGAAAGATCTATGTTTTTTTAAGTTATGATAATTTAGTGAAGACTTCTGAACAAGTTTTTGGTTATTATATTCTTCAGTTTCCTGCAAATATTATAAGGAAACAAATATACAAAGTAAAAAGTTTTCTATTTTTTCGAATTTTTATTCATTTATGTGATTAGAAATTCCAGTTAGAATTCTGTGTTGTGAAGCATAATGTAAAATCTTTTTTCCATATAAAACATATTCAGTTGTATCATCTGTGACATTTTCATTAAGGAAAGCACATTATTTCGTGTTTTTTTTTTGAATAGTTAAAACATTCACTCTTCTAGGCATATTAATTACACAAATAGGAGATTTTCGAATAAATTTGAATGAACTTACATTTACATCATTATTAAATTCTGCTATTCACTTAAAATATCCAAAACAATCATAAGCTTTTAAGAAGTTACTTGGTGGCTCAAAATTCCATCATTCTTGACGAAAACTTCAGTTCTTCCCTTTTTGACATAGGTATTTTGTAATTTAACATGATCAAATAAAGAAGAATAAAGTAATTGATAAATCTTTCGATGAGTTTCGAAAACAACAAAAATAAAGTAGGGCATATCAAATGCAGTAGGATTATAATAATAAGGGATATCTAGCTCAAAATTTATTTTTCCCTGTAAACCTGCAAGTTCAATTGTTTGGAGTTCACAGAATGAAATTGGAAATTTTCGATGTTTAAGTCTTTCTTGTAATAAGTCAGGTGAATATTCTGGTTCGTATTTAACAGGAACACGAATTTCCACACTTTTTACAACAATTTTACCTTCTTTTGAAAGTGTAAAATTATCATTTTCTGTATTCCAATGAAAAATTAAATCTTCTTGACTTTTCTCAAAATCCAGGTAAAAATAACAGATAAATCACCTATAAACATAATTCTATTAAAATTCTTAAAAACACCTCCAAATTACTCTAAAGGATAGAGAACTTCATTTTGTTTAGTCTTACTTTTTCCTTTGTTAAGAATATGTCCATCTACATTTATTTCATTTGAAAGGGAAAAAGGTCAGTGAATAAGGGCTCAATAAGAAATAAAAGGATGTTTGAATTTAGATGAAATATTATTTACTTTTTTAAGTGTAATAACATCAAACAATTTTAAAACATAATTATCAATTACTTTAATATTTTATTTACCAGCATATCCAGAAAAATCAGTTCCATCTAAGTGAATAACATCAAAAATCACATAAATGAGTAAAATTTTGAGATGAATCCAGTCATCACCAACACAAATATTAATTTCTGTTTTCTTGTTAGGAAAATTTAAATGATTTTTTCTTTTCTTATTAAGAGGAAATAAGTAAAATGATAACTTTCGATTTGGTTCATCATTTACTAAAATAAAAATTTAATACATATCCAAATAGACTGTTAAATAAGTACCACTGAAGTCAATTAAAGTATCATTAGTTTATTCCTAAATTTTGGATTGTATAAAAAATTGGAATATTTGTAGGATGATTTGGTTCATTAAACAATGCATATTCCATTGGAACTACTGACGGCCTAGGGAGAGCCAGTCCTGACAAAACTCTACCATCTGGTCAGCAAGATGTATGACACCGGTGAAATACCCTCAGACTTCAAGAAGAATATAATAATTCCAATTCCAAAGAAAGCAGGTGTTGACACATGTGAAAATTACCGAACGATCAGTTTAATAAGCCACAGCTGCAAAATACTAACACGAATTCTTTACAGACGAATGGAAAAACTAGTAGAAGCCAACCTCGGGGTAGATCAGTTTGGATTCCGTAGAAATACTGGAACACGTGAGGCAATACTGATCTTACGACTTATCTTAGAAGAAAGATTAAGGAAAGGCAAACCTACGTTTCTAGCATTTGTAGACTTAGAGAAAGCTTTTGACAATGTTTTCTGGAATACTCTCTTTCAAATTCTAAATGTGGCAGGGGTAAAATACAGGGAGCGAAAGGCTATTTACAATTTGTACAGAAACCAGATGGCTGTTATAAGAGTCGAGGGACATGAAAGGGAAGCAGCGGTTGGGAAGGGAGTGAGACAGGGTTGTAGCCTCTCCCCGATGTTATTCAATCTGTATATTGAGCAAGCAGTAAAGGAAACAAAAGAAAATTTCGGAGTAGGTATTAAAGTCCATGGAGAAGAAATAAAAACTTTGAGGTTTGCCGATGACATTATAATTCTGTCAGAGACAGCAAAGGACTTGGAAGAGCAGTTGAATGGAATGGATGGTATCTTGAAGGGAGGATATAAGATGAACATCAACAAGAGCAAAACGAGGATAATGGAATGTGGTGGAATTAAGTCGGGTGATGCTGAGGGAATTAGATTAGGAAATGAGACACTTAAAGTAGTAAAGGAGTTTTGCTATTTGGGGATAATAACTGATGATGGTCGAAGTAGAGAGGATATAAAATGTAGACTGGCAATGGCAAGGAAAGCGTTTCTGAAGAAGAGAAATTTGTTAACATCGAGTATAGATTTAAGTGTCAGGAAGTCATTTCTGAAAGTATTTGTATGGAGTGTAGCCATGTATGGAAGTGAAACATGGACGGTAAATAGTTTGGACAGGAAGAGAATAGAAGCTTTCGAAATGTGGTGCTACAGAAGAATGCTGAAGATTATATGGGTAGATCACATAACTAATGAGGAAGTATTGAATAGGATTGGGGAGAAGAGAAGTTTGTGGCACAACTTGACCAGAAGAAGGGATCGGTTGGTAGGACATGTTCTGAGGCATCAAGGGATCACCAATTTAGTATTGGAGGGCAGCGTGGAGGGTAAAAATCGTAGGGGGAGACCAAGAGATGAATACACTAAGCAGATTCTGAAGGATGTAGGTTGCAGTAGGTACTGCGAGATGAAGAAGCTTGCACAGGATAGAGTAGCATGGAGAGCTGCATCAAACCAGTCTCAGGACTGAAGACCACAACAACAACAACAACAACAAACAATGCATCACCAATTTCTAAATTAGGTGTAAATGAAGCAATACTGTTAGCTTCTTGATGAAAATGATCGTTATGTCTAACAAACATTCCATTAGCTAAATTAAAATTTATGTGAATTACTCAAATAGAATGATTTTAGAAGCAACTTTAGAATCAGTTTTTTATTTACTAATGTAATTTGATTAATAAATTCTAAAACTTTACCAAGACAAACTTTTTTGTCAATATGTGAATTTATAACACTTTTGATAAGATTCTATTTAAAATTTTATCTGTTTTCATATGATTATTTGGATATTTCGAATGATTACATATTTATAAATGTTTCAGTCTATATCGTCCAACAGTAATGTCTGTCGTTTCTCCATCACAGTAATGTTTATTATTTTTTGATGTAGTATTTAGAGTTTAAAAAACTGAATATATACCAACTAGAGAAACGCATTTACAATTTTCTTGTATTACTGCAATTAATTTTATTCAGAACAGAAGAAATATAATTTAACTGAAATAATCTACACATTTATTTTAAGAAAAATTATGTAAGTAAATGATGGATTGGGAACAAAAAATTAAGACTTGCAGAAAGGAATTTAAAAAACGAACATGGTAAACTTTATGAAACTTTATCCAATCTGAAACTATACATGCAAGTAGAGGAGGAAAAACAACATTGATGTAGATAATTATATTTTAGCTCCTGGTTGATTAAACTGGAGAAATGAATATTTGTATGTTGATTCAAAAAATTTATTCAATCGAAATTTCAAGGACTTATGAAAAGCTGTGAAAGGTAAGGATTGAATTAATGAAAAATTATTACTTTTATAAAGTTAATGATGAAATTATTCTGTTAGATGAAGGTGAAGGTAATTCAGTTGTAATTTTTTATTGTTTCATTCTTGAGAATCAAAATTTATCTAGAGAATATTTTACTAGACATAGACATAAAGGAATAGATTGTTTTTATTTAAGTCAAAATATTCAAAATACCAGAAAATCAGTTAGAGGTCATTTAAAATTTTTAATTTTTAGGCAAAATGATACAAGTTTAAATTATAATTATCATAAACTTGTTGCTGATAATTTAAAGTTACTTGAACTTAAAGAAATATGTAGTAACTGTTGGAATATAGTTTAATTTGGTTTTATGACAACAGATTTCTCAAGAAAAATTAATGAAGGTAAATATAGAGGAAAGATTAAAGATTTTTTAATTACACAACATAAACTAAGAATGTTAATGATAAACATAAATGATAAATATAAAATAAAAAGTCATTACAATATTTTTATTCTTAATGTTTGCAAAAAAACAATCCAGAAACTGTTAAAGCTAAACAAAATAGAAAATTATAAGAACATTTAATGAAGACTTTAAGAAATGGGAAGAACAACCAAGAACAGAACATAAAAAAGTTTAAATAAGCTCTACCAGTTATTGATGCAATTGACAAAGCTAACCAAAGAATTGAAGGATTGTGAAAAAAGTTTTAAAAGCGACTGAGGAAAGGAGAAAAGTTGGTTCCTTGGACTCAACATTAATTAGAAGAATTTGACAGTATTCCAACAATTAAAAGTGATAAAAAAGAATATACATTAAGTGAATCAGAAATAAACAGTTTGTTACAGACTATGCCTAAAGAACGAAAATTAAACGAAAATAATATAAAAAAGTAAATAAAAATAAATGAATGCCAACCTTAAAGTTTTTGGATTATGGTGAGTTTCTAATTTTACATATATTGGTAAAATACCTATGAAACCCAATGACGATAAATTAAAGATTGGAGAGAAAGAAAACGATGGGTCAGATGAATATGAAACTTCCAACCAGAAAACAAATCACTATGGAAGATTTAGGAAGAGAATTTAATTCTCATGATATACAAAATTCTCCAAGAATTTTACTGGATTCAAGTTCTGTATAAAGTGATAGTAATCCAAATGAAATAAAATCATGTAGAGGAAACAAATATAATAATTTGATTAAACCATATGCTCAAAAAAATTTTCGTAGATTTTCAGAAAGAAATCTCAGTGATTCATTTGAAAAAAATTGGTGAAGGTTTAGTAAAGAAAATATTCAGCAAAAAAATTTTGAGTATATTTGTATGTGTAAGGACAGAGATAGGTTAATGTTAGTTCGTGATGAAGAATTAGCAGGAAATCAAAATTATCATAAACACAAAGTTGGAATAACTCAAATGTTAGCAAATAAACTTAGCTATTTTATTATTAATGATCCCAAAGGAATTCCTTATTCAATCAGAGTTTTGGAAGAGAGAGATATATCGAAATAGTTTAGTCAATACTTTCAGTACCAATTTAACTTTAAAAAGCATTTACATGGTTATAATTAGTGTGGTCCAGGAACAAAGTTAGGATAGAGATTAACTAGAGATGACAAAGGTATAATTCTGTTAGATGAAAATGTAAAGAACATGATACTTCATGTAAAAATAATAAAGATTAAGAAGAAAAGAAACACATAAAAAACTTAAATTATTTGCAAAAGAAAGAATGTATATAAATAATTTTTATTAAGAAAAAAATTTTTAGCAACCACAGTTAGAGCAATTATGAAAATCCGGAATAGATTTAAATGTTGATAAAAAACTGACTTTGTAAAAATATTAATCTATATAAATTAATAACATTTCAAGTGATTATAACTTCTTAGCAAAAGGCAGAACTAAACTAAAATAAATTGAAATTAATCTCACTAATGAACATTTAAATGTTATTGACCCATTTTTACTGATGTTCTAAAAAGAAAATTGGAATTTTCTTGGTTTGTTAGCTATTCATGTTATGAAAAAATTTGTTGACTATTTACTGGACAAAAAAGGAATGATTGTCGATTTTTACAATTATTATTAGCTGCATTACCTTATTTGGCAACAAATGGTTCACATGCTGGTGGAACTGCAGCAATTGCATATACACTTTCAAATGAGAAAAAAGGTGATAAGAAATTAGAAAAAATATATATGTAATTTTTGATCATGTTAGAACACATTGTATCTGTTATTATAAAAATAGAAACATGAAACTAGTTTTTCATTGATATGGAGGAAATATACCTAAACGACTAGTTAACTAACTCGGAAAAGGAAATTCATGCTACAATATCGACAGAATACTTTGATGAAGTAATATTTGGTCATTTGTGTCTATTTGTTTTGAAATTACATACAACGTGAATTTAAGAATTATTTAAATTTAATAAATGGACATTTTTGGAAAGTAACTAAAAATATATTTATAAATAAATACCTGCAATCATTAGAACCAAAACTTAAGAAAGAATGAATTTCAAAATTTGAAGATTTTCTGTAAAAAAATCAAATATTGTCAACAATCAATAAATCCAAAAATTAATGTAAAAAAGGTAGTATCATAATTTCAGATTTTCAATCAATAAATCCAAAAACAAGAATGTATTAATTAATTTCAGAAAGAATTTAAGAACAATTTTAAAGAAGCTGGCAGCTTTATAAGTTTTAATGCTAGAAAAATTGCAAATATAAATAATCCAAGAGATTTAAAAACGTGTACTGAATTAACATTATTTACAGTATCAGTTATCAAATCTTGTTACAAAACGTTAATGTACAAGTATTTTAATGCAACTCAACAGTAATATTAAGAGACAAGACGTAATTAATTAGTTTAAAAAAAGGTAATCTAATATTTGTCAGGAATAGCTCTAACTCAATACTTAAATGAGTTAAAAAACTTAACTATAACGAATATAAAAATAAATTATTGAATTTACTTTTATGACTGGAGGTACAAAAAATTATACAATTTCTATAAATATTATTTCATTCTTAAAAATGTACTTGTTGTTATTGAAAACAAACAGAGATTCAACATTTAATGATTTTTATGTTTGGGTGAGTGTTGTTGACAAACATTATAAAATAATTCCAGAAATCCAAGAATTAAAAATAGAAGACAGATCGAATTTTCTAATTATAGCACTGAAATATTCCTTTAAAAATTCTCTATTTGATGTAATAATAGCTTCCGGTGAAATAATGTAATTATATGAACGATATTCATGTATGGAGTGCAAAATGTTTACTGAAACTCATAATCCTCATAAAATAACAACTACAAATGGAAAACAAAGAATTAAAGGAATTTTTTTCTATTTGCAAAAATAAAGAGTAAATTGGATTAAAGAAATTAGATGAAGTTCTAAACATTCATAAACAAATTATTAATGAACTATTTAAAACAATTTAAAAAAATTTCAAAGATATATGAAATTCCTTTTGGAATTCATGTTTTTTGGCATTCTGATTTATTCAAAATGGATACAGATAATCTGAAAGGAATTTCAAAGTTAAAGCATACAAATATTTTATAACTATTATTGATGATCTTTTCAAAATTTGCTTGGGCAATTGCAATTACAGATAAAACAGGTAAAAATATAGCTGATTCTTCTTAATAATTATTCGAGTCGAGAAAACCGTAAATTTGCCAACAAATAATTGCTTACAATTTTATGATAAAAATGTCAAGAATTAACTATAACTTTAACATGAATCAATATTCAACTTTTTGTGAAATAAAAGTAAATGTTGTTAAAAGATTTAATATACATTGAAAGCAAAGACATGGTAGAAATTGGGTCAACTTAGTCTATTAATAAATTGATGACTACAATTACACTCAACAATAAAAATATGATGAAAATTTTAAAAAGGAATCTGAAAATATCTTATTGATAATTGTTTACATAAGAAATATGTTAGATGCTAGACCTAATAATGACATTTGTGATAATGTAAGTTGAGTATATTGAAAAAATTATTGAAAAAGGATATACAGCAAATTGGTCAGCAGAAATTTTTGAAATTGGAGATGTATTCACTCTAATCCAGTTACTTGTAAATTGAAAAATTTAAATGACGAACAAAAATAGGTAATTTATAAGAACAAGAACTATTGAAACTAAATTTCTCAGATGTTAAACTGGTTGGAATAATTTTAAATAAGGAAGGTAATAAAGTTTACGTTAAATGGTTGTGTTTTGATAATTCACACAATAGCTGGCTAAATAATCGAAATGTAATTTTTTAAAATGTAAATAAAAAAACTTCTGCATAAATGGAGTTAGTTAACAATACTTTACATATGTTTGAAATTGAATATAATTTTCATTATGCTTAATATTGCATTAAACAAGTTTATTTTATTATTCAAATACAGCTTAACAAAAACCAATTCAGATCAGAATCATTTAAAAATTTTAAATATGATTTGGGGGAAGCAAATGGTATTAATGAATTTTTTTTAAATGCAAATACAATTTTTATGAATATTATTTTTATTTTAATTATGAGAAAAGTACTTGGAAATTTATTTTTATATTCTAAGAAAGTTGCTGGTTTCTTTATATTTTCATAAAATTCTTATCGTGATTACTGAACCAAACTATTTAAATTATTTTGGTAGTCAACAAATCCTTTGATCACTTAACTGAAAAACATATGTGGTATTACTGCATTTATTTCTTCATTTCATCCATTTGTTAAATATTCCAAGGGAGTTATTTTCCTCTTTCATTTTGTAGTCACATGTTTCTAATGAAGAATAAAACTGCTTCATAAATCCATTCTTGAAAATTTTATACAAATGATAGTAGTGAATTCATAACTAAAGAATACAAACCAGGTTCACTGGAAAATTTTGTATCTGAATGAATATTTTCAATTAGCAGTGAATTATCGCTATTGAATTTTCATTTTTGACAATATTTTTCTTTAACATGGTGTTTTATAGCATCCCACGACAAAATATCACCAACTTGATTTGCATAAAACCAAAGGTTATATTTCATCAATGATTATTAAAGCTTGCTTGTTATTACAAATAAAGATATAATTTTATAGGTCCACAAGCGACTTCATTTATGTTATAAAAGTTTAAAACATTTATTTTTTATTTCAATACTTTTTTATTAATGGAAAGGAAAAATAAAAATTGTCCATTCAATCAAGAAAAAGAATTTCACAAGGAAATTAAAATAACAAGACAGAAATAGGCTTCAAAATCAGGTTCTACAAATTGTAAAAGAAAGAAACAAAAAGAACTTCTCCATAATTGGCATATTATAACATTTAGTAATGAAAAATGTCGAAAGCAAATATAAAATCCTTCATAATATATTCATAACTGTGACCATTAAAAATATGAAAAATTAGCTTTAAAATAACAAAAGATAGAAAGAGATTATCACAAAGTTGAATTAATTTGTGGAAAATTTGTTCGTATATTTTTATTTACAAAGACATCAGAAACTACAGTTTCATGAAAGAATATTACAGAATTAATCCAATTTTTTATTCTACTTAATCCACTGTGCAACTATTTAATTGTTTGAAGAAATCACTTTTGTCGTCTTCTGTTTTATTTGGATTTAATTTATAACAACTGTATGGTAATATATTAATTCCATTTTGTAATGTGACATGTTTATTATTATCAGAACTTAATTAAATAATGATATTCAACAGTATATAATTCATGTTGAAATTATCTAATCAAATTTATTTTATACACTTGTTTATTTTGTCAGTTAAACATTTTCTATAATCACCAAAAGTAATTCTATTTTTCACACCATATTTCTTAACTCTTACTAAAAACCTAAAGTCTTATAACAATTTTTCCTCCATCTTTCATTTTTCCTAAAACTTTCTTGTTTAATTGCGGAAGTTCATAAATATCATCTTTTGGATAATAACTTCTGTCAAATTCGTTTATCATAGATTTCACATTTTTAAAAAAATTTCAATTCTTCTACTGTAAATGAAATTATCAGTTCCATCTAAGAGAAGTCATAACGTTATAGCAAAAATAATACATTTTTATTTTCTAAATCTCCAGAGTCCTCATTCCAAAATAAATTGGTTTATTAAACTTTATTTTGAATTTTTCATATAAACTGCTATTAAACTGTCTGAAAATGCAGTTCTATGTTTATTATTTAGTTTTGAAGCATACTTTGAATTTTTTTAGGATTTGTTATTATTTCAGTATTATTCCTATTTCTAATATCTTCCACAGTTTTCCCAAATAATGAATTATTCATTAACTTCTCCAAATCTTTTACAAAATCGTTAACTGCCCTTTATTCTCTTTCTGTAGAAAACCATTATATTTCACCAACTAATCTCATCGTTTGTATGTTAAATTTCTATGAATTTATTTTAATTTTAATTCAAGACTTAAACATTCTTTAAGATTTCTATTATGTAAAATGTATTTTTCTTTATTACAATATCCTCCTTCTGGCGTTAATAGTAAATCTTTATGTGAATCATGTAATTTTCTTCGATTTTCTAAAACAAATTCTAAAAATAAAACCATATTTAAAAGCATCTGACATTTTAAGTATTTTTTCAAAATAAAAACTTTCTAGTTCTTCCAAACTGTAATTTTTAAATCGTAAAAATTGAGACACTGGCCAAACTATATAAATTATTTGTTTCTAAATATGCAATATAATTTTGTTAGATTATAATTTTTCCTATATTTAGTTTTTCATTCAGAATTTCTTGAAGTACTTTAAGAAATTCCCCCACGAATTCCTTTTTCAATGAATAGAATCATATCATAATCATGTAATAAATTTCATTCAATTTTGTTATTTTTAACATAAAATCCCAAGATAATCCAGGTACAGTAAAATACCAAGAACTATAAAGATTATAAAATTTAATACATGTATCTCCAAAATTTTCGTAAATATCTGCTAATATTAATATAGCAGATTTTTTATATAATTTTGTATATTCGTCTAAATTTTTTATATTCAATTTTTTCCAAACTATTTTTTCTCTTTTATAATCTTCATTAGAATTATTCAATTTATTAAATTTCGAAAGAAACATTATGATATAGCGAATTTGTCTCAAGTAATTTTTCTTCAGAATCCATATATTGTTATGGATAAACCCATTTTTAATTATTAACTCTAATTGTTAATCTTCAAAATATTTTGCTGTTTCTCTGAATTGTTCTTTCGTTTGATTAGAAGATAATTTAGCTATACTTGAAGCAATAAATTTAAATGTCAATTCATGAAGTTAATCCAGCTTCAATATGTTTACCAAAAGAAATGTATTTTTGTTCATTGTTTGGAATTACATCAATTTCTTTTTTATCTATTGTGAATTTTTTCATAAACAAATGAACATCATTATTTGTTAAATTATGAGTACTAATTAGAATAAATTTAGATTTTTTGGTAATAATGATTGTAGTCTCCATTGACAGTTCCTTAGTATTTTCCTATTACATCGCAATGATCGTTTACTTTCTTTTGCCTGCCACAGTGGCGAAGTGGTTCTATGAGCTTCAGTCCAGAACCATGCTGCTGCTATGGTCGCAGGTTCAAATCCTTCCTCGGGCATAGATGTGTGTGATGTTCTTAGATTAGTTAGGTTTAAGTACTTCTAAGTGTAGGGGACTGATGACCTCAGATGTTAAGTGCCATAGTGCTTAGAACCATTTGAACCACTTGATTTTTTTACTTTCTTTTCACCAAATGTACATTCTTGTTCACAAAAATCACAATTTTTTCAATTTTTAAACTTGAATTCATCTTCCTTAGTCATTTTCATTGTAATATTTCGTGTATATTTTCTAGCAGTTTCTCTTGATTTTTCTATTAATATTACAAAAAAAAACTTTTTGCTGAATCTTTACAAGTATTACTAACTGAATTTTTATAATCACTATTAGAATGTTTAACATAGTAACTGAATGAAATTGGTAAATATTTTTGATATTTGTTAATATAAGATTTTTGAGATTTCGTTGGAAAGTGCTAATATTTATTAATGAACATTCGAATTACAAAAGGAACCCTCTATGAATATAAAAAAATTTCCAACTCAATTTTTAAACCTGTTACAAACATATCTACTTTTACTTCTTTATGTTCTTTACAATAGTTTTTATGATTGTCTTATTTTTCTTGTGAATGAGAATGTGTTAAACATCGATCAAAAAGATAAATTTGATGTCCATCTTTAGTTGGTTGTGAACCAAATAATCTAGTAAGATATTTTATCCAACAATAAACTATATTATTTTCTTCTTGAATTAGAAGAAGATGAGCATGTTTTGTGGTTTGTTTTGTGTATGGTAAAGAGGACATACAGTAATTATTTCTTCATTATTTTCTGATGCATAAACATTAATTGAAATATTTGACTATTTTATTTATTTTGGAATATCTTTTCATTGAACAAGTATATTAATTTTCTCTCTTTCAAAACTTCATCCAATTCTGATTCAATATATTTAAATTTACTAACACTTTCTGCATCACATGCTACAATATTTAATGCTGGTTTTTTTGAATAAAGAAAAAGTCTTTGATCTGTATTTGTTACATTAATCACAACTTTTTTCTTTAATTTCTTTTGGTAAATCAGTATAAGAAGGCTCAAAAATTGAACTAGTTTTGTTAACGTTTAATTCTAAACTATTTATGCAAAATAAAGACAAATGAAATTTTTTCCATTGCATAAATTCCATTTCAGTTAATTGTTTATTTATTAATTTTTCATAACAATCTCCTACATCAGTTGTTCTAAATAAAACTTCATGGGTTGTTTGGTTTCCTTCTTGTCTTTTAAAATTACAATAAAATTTCATATTAAATTTAATTGCTCTTCATTTAATAAATGTATTCTTTAATTTGGTTATTATTTCTTCTTTAATTTGATTAAACAATTCTTGTTGTTCAAAACACTATCATTGTTTTCAATTCCATAAGTTACTGTTCTTGATTTAAAAGCAGAAACTTAACTATTAATTTGTTTTCATTATTTGAAAATCTTCATCTCCTAGAAAATTGAAACTTACTAAATTTTTCTGATGATTTTGTTCTCTAATTTCTTGATATTTATCAACAGGAAATTTTTGGATATATTTCTCATTGTCATTAACAATATTTTTCTCATTATGTTTATTAATATTTTTCTCATCTATTGATAAGATAGATTGTTTATTAAGATTAGAATAATTTTTTAATTTTCCAATTTAAACATTTTATAAAGTTCATTTAAAGATTTTTTACTTGAGTCTTTATCATTATTATTTTTACATTTATATATTTTGATAATATCAATTAATTGTGTTTTTCTAATTTAGAATATTTTTTATTCCTTTGCTTTACACCTTTGTTGAAGATATTTTAAAGAGTTTTTATTCAATTCATTATTCTTATCATTACTACTCATATTGTTAATAGGTTTTAGAATAAGATCGATTAATTTTAGTTTACGAAATTTGGAATAACCCGTTAAATTTTAGGTTTTAGCAACTGATCAAAGTTCTTTTATATCTTAAATCTCTTTCCATTTCTTTATTTTTTCTTTCCTATTAAAATAATCAATAAATTCCATACAATCTTCTATAGTTACATTTAAATAACCGTTTTCTTTTCAGTAATTTTCTAAATATTTATAACTCAGTCCTTTCCTTCCTTTACTATAATATTCTAAGTTTTTAAATAACTCAGCTTTGTTGTCTATTTTGTTTTCATTGTATTTATATAAAAATAAATTTGAATTTTATCTCAATAAATGGCGTTCACTTAAAAAGTACCGTTCAGATTTTGGGTTTGATGCTTCTTATTTATAAAGAATCAAATTTATTAGACCTGAAAATTTTTCAATGGGAAAACAAGAATTTGGTCTTTTGGAATAGGGCAATGAGATTTTTTTGGTTCTGAAATATTGTGAAATTAGATTCTTAGTTTGCATCCCAAAACATTTACTCAACAATGCTCTCTGCAACAGAATCGACAAGAATAATACTACTCTTGTCAATTTTCTCCATGTTCACTATTCTAAGATTCCTGCAGCAGGTTGGATTACTAATAAGTAGTACATTAGCATGCAGTTGCAATATGTCTCACCATGATTGCCTCTTGGTACAGCTGCAAAGCATGTACCCATCAGCCCACAGCATGTACAAGATTCTCAGACTGTCGCTCGCTCCATCTTCAACTGCTCCTAAACATTCCCTACAGGACACACTTTTTGGTGCACATTGTGACCAATCACAGGCTTGGACTCTGGCCAAAACATAACTGCCCAATTGGCTTGCATAAAAAGTGCCCCCTACAGATCCCTTGCTCATCCATTTCAACTGATAGATTTTCTACAAATAACTTGCAGCTTCTACTGCGAACTACCAGCAACCAATGGAAACACTCGCCCAAATCACACACACCAAGACAGAGAGGGATAGGGTCCTCTCCCACCATTTATCTCCTTGTTGTTCTATTTCTCCCCCTGTGCATTCCAATGCTTCAGCCCTCCTGAGAAAGAAAAAATTCCCAGCTGGGTAGAAATTTTCTCTGCTGTAGTAACAGGTTTTGTGTTGTTCTCACCATCGTTTCATCATCATCGATGCACAAGTGGCCAAAGTTACATAAAATAAAAAGACATGCATTTGGCGGCTGAACAACCCAAAGTACGATCTCCTCACCAGTAATGCCATACGATCAGTTCATATCATCACACAGCTCCAGAACCTGGCCGACGGTATTGGTTTCCATTGGATGCACAACATGTCCATTCTCACTGGAATTGTACGTAATTTGGACAGCGACCATTACAGGTCTCACGTGTTAGGATCAGGGGGTGTGCCCTATCTCCAAGGCCTCCATTATCACTCTGCAAGATAATGCAAGACAATATGTTTTCTTTGCTCTCTTGAGATACCTCAGTTCAATGGGTGATTGACAATTGCAGCAAGATCTCCATATCTATCACCCATTGAAAACATCTGCTCCTGGGAAAAGAGAGACTAATATGTAATCATTGAGTCATAAGACGAAAGCAACATGGAGTAATATACCATATCTACCATTCAGGCTCGGTTAGACTCAGTTATGCTGAGTTACACTCAATACCCCGCCTGTTTAGAGCAATTGGTGTTGCCAGATGTGCCAGCCAGCTGTCTGTGGTAAAGTCCACACCATTTATACTCCAAAGCGCTTACAAATTTAATTCTTCCTACGACATATTATATGCACAGTGATTAAAACAGCGTTATCTTCATCATTTCTGGTGATGTAATTTTATGGTCAGTAGCATACATTTCTCGTTCTTTTTACCCCTGTGGCCCAAACTTCCCTCCGATACTATACTGGTAGTCCCCTGAAGTCTCATATGTCTATGAACCGATCCCTTCTTTAAGTTGGGCCACAAATTTCTTGCTTCCCCAGTTCCATTGAGTATCTTCTCATTAGTTACATCATCTACCCCCACCGCCTAATTTTTATTATTCTTTTGTAGCACCACATTCCAATAGCCTCTATTCTCTTCTTGTCTAAACTGTTTATCTTCCATGTTTCACTTACATATACACTGCTGGCCATTAAAATTGCTTCACCAAGAAGAAATGCAGATGATAAACGGGTATTCATTGGACAAATATGTTATACTAGAACTGACATGTTATTACATTTTCAAGCAATTTGGGTGCATAGGTCCTGAGAAATCAGTACCCGGAACAACCACCTCTGGCTGTAATAACGGCCTTGATACGCCTGGGCATTGAGTCAAACAGAGCTTGGATGCCGTGTACAGTTTCAGCTGCCCATGCAGCTTCAACACGATACCACAGTTCATCAAGAGTAGTGACTGGCATTTTGTGACGAGCCAGTTGCTCGGCCACCACTGACCAGACGTTTTCAGATGGTGCGAGATCTGGAGAATGTGCTGGCCAGGGCAGCAGTCGAACATTTTCTGTATCCAGAAAGGCCTGTACAGGACCTGCAACATGCGGTCGTGCATTACATAGGGTTTCGCAGGGATCGAGTGAAGGGTGGAGCCACGGGTCGTAACACATCTGAAATGTAACGTCCACTGTTCAAAGTACCGTCAACGCGAACAAGAGGTGACCGAGAATTATAACCAATGGCACCCCATACCACACGCCGAATGATACGACAGTGTGGCGATGACGAATACACGCTTCCAATGTGCGTTCACCGCGATGTCGCCAAACACGGATGCGACCATCATGATTCTGTAAACAGAACCTGGATTCATCCGAAAAATTGACGTTTTGCCATTCGTGCTCCCAGGTTCGTTATTCAGTACACCATCGCAGGCGCTCTTGTCTGTGATGCAGCGTCAAGGGTAACCGCATTCATGGTCTCCGACCTGATAGTCCATGCTGCTCCAAACTTCGACGAATTGTTCGTGCAGATGGTTGTTGTCTTGCAAACGTCCCCATCTGTTGACTCAGGGATCGAGACGTGGCTGCACAATCCGTTACAGCCATGCGGATAAGATGCCTGTCATCTCGACTGCTAGTGATATGAGGCCGTTGGGATCCAGCACGGCGTTCCATATTACCCTCCTGAACCCACCGATTCCATATTCTGCTAACAGTCATTGGATCTCGACCAACGCGAGCAGCAATGTCGCGATACGATAAACCGCAATCGCGATAGGCTACAATCCGACCTTTATCAAAGTCGGAAAAGTGATGGTACGCATTTCTCCGCCTTACACGAGGCATCAGAACAACGTTTCACCAGGCAACGCCGGTCAACTGCTGTTTGTGTATGAGAAATCGGTTGGAAACTTCCCTCATTTCAGCGCGTTGTAGGTGTCGGCACCGGTGCCAACCTTGTGTGAATGCTCTGAAAAGCTAATCATTTGCATATCACAGCATCTTCTTCCCGTCGGTTAAATTTCGCGTCCGTAGCACGTCATCTTCGTAGACAAACAATTTAGATGGCCAGTATTGTATGATTACACTCCAGACAAATACCTTCAGAAAAGACTTACTAATACTTAAATTTATACGCGATGTTAACAGATTTATCTTCTTCAGTAAATCTTCTCTTGCCATTCCTCACCTACACTTTATACCCTTTTTACTTCGGCCATCATCAGTCGTTTTGCTCGTCTACCACTTTCAGTGTCTCATTTCCTAATGTAATTCCTTCAGCATGACCTGTTTTAATTCGATTACATTCTGTTATCCACGTTTTGCTTTTGTTAATGTTCATCTTATCTCCTCCTTTCAAGACACGGTACATTCCGTTCAATTGCTATTGCAAGTCCCTAGTTTCCCCTGACAGAATTACAGTGCCATCAGCAAACTTCGTACTTCTTATTTCTTCTCCCTGAACTTTAATTCACTTTCCAAATTTGTCTTATATCTCGAGAAAATATCATCAAGGCAAAAGTAGATAGAAGGTGAGCTCATATGGAGACTTACCAACACTAGTTTTACTCAAGCACTTCGTCAGATCTGTTAGAAGAACTAGGGGTATATTCACATAACAGAACATATGAAGATAAAAAATGAAACGAAAAACCTGAATGTGTATCAGTGAATTTCTTCAGATGCTTAGACAATATACTTAAATAAAAATAGTAACACATAGAAATAAGCACCATTTAAAGAGATTTTTAAGATAAATACTCATTGTACAAAAACGTCTCATATTCTGTGGAAAACTAAATTTCTGTAGATAAGTTTGTTGTTCTCGGTACAGTGTGTGTGGTGTTTAACATGTGCGAGTCTCTTTAAAAATAGACCATAAAAAACTATAAGTAAAAGTCTTAAAATATAGCACGTAACTATACTTAAAGATCGATAATCAAGTAGAAACTGCACGCTTTTTATATATTGCAGACAAGCAAACAAAACAAAGCAGAACTTCTCACATCAAAAGCTTAACAAAAAATGGCGCAGTACACAGAGGAAGATGCACTAAAATGGGAATCATTTCCCGAAATGCATTGCTTAAAATGTAAATAATAGAAAATCGTGATTAGTAGCAGAAAAGTTATTTATAAATAAGATTATCACCACAGGCTCCAGAGATATCAAAGATAGTTAACGCAAGATCTAGTGCACGATCAGTTTAATAGCTCAAGCACCCAAGTTGCTGATAAGAATAATATACAGAAAAGGGAAAGAAAACTCAAGATCTATTAGATGGCAGCCAATTTGGGTTTAGGATAGCAAAGGCGCGAAAGAGGCAGTTCTGACGTTGCATTTGATAATGGGAGCAACACTTAAGAAAAACAAACACTCAGCATAGGATTTGTTCAAGTAGGTGAAATGACGCAAGATGTTCCAAAGATGTTCCAAATTCTCAGAAAAATAGGTATAGGCTAAAGGGAAAGATGGATGATATGCAACATGTACAAGACTGAAGAGGGAATAAGATCGGAGGAGGTGAATGTTGGGGTTAAAAAAGACAGTAAGGCGAGCATGCAATCTTTCTACCATACTGTCCAATTTATAAATCTATGAAACAATAACGTGTATAAAAAGAGCGGGAATGAAATTCATGATGGAGGGAAATCAATGGTAAGTTTCACCGAAGACATTGCTGTCGTCAGGGAATGTGAAGAAGAGTTGCAGAACATGTTGAATGAAATGAACGATCGACTGAGCATAGAATATGGATAGAGAGCAAATGAACGAACGACGAAAGTGAAGAAGAGTAGCTGAAACGAGATTATATACAAATTTAAAGTCAAAATTGCTGACTATGAAGTAGACGAAGTAAGGGAAGTCTGCTGCTTTTCAACCATGGCGGACGAAGCAAGTCGGATACAAGGATCAGACCAGCAGAGGCACATGAGTATGTGTACTTCGCTTGTAACTCTGTCAGATCCTCCTTCCCCTGATCTATTCGCAAATTCCGCGTGGGAAGAATTATTGTCACTAAATCTCCTTATTATCTCTATTTTCTCGAATGTGGTCATTTCGCGAGATGTATGTGGGAGGAAGTAATAAGTTCCCAACTCTTCCCGGAACGCACTCTCTCGGAATTTCAATTTCACACATCAAAAAAAAGTTTTGCATCACCTCGGGTTCGAGAGTTCCGGAACCTGTACAGAAAATTGTAATAGAGATCAACATAAACATCATTCTCGCCCTTTTTATTGCTCATGAAAACCACAAATTGCATGTTGTACCATCAAACAGCGAGACCTTCAGAGGTGGTGGTCCTGATTGCTGTACACACCGGTACCTCTAATACCCAGTAGCACGTCCTTTCGCGTTGATGCATGTTTGTATTCGTCGTGGCATACTATCCACAAGTTCAACAAGGAACTGTTGGTCCAGATTGTCCCACTCCTCAACGGCGATTCGGCTAAATCCTTCAGAGTAGTTGGTGATCTCGTCGTCCATAAACAGCCCTCTTCAATTTATCCCAGGCATGTTCGACAGGGTTCATGTCTGGAGAAAATGCTGGCCACTCTAGTCGAGCGATGTCGTTATCCTGAAGACGTGCACAATTGGGGGGGGGGGGGGGGGGGCGCGAATTGTCGTCCACGAAGACGAATGCGTCACCAATAGGCTGCCGATACGGTTTCACTATCGATCGGAGAATGGCAGTCATGTACCGTACAGCCGTTACAGCGCCTTCCATGATCACCAGCGACGTACGTCGGTCACACATAATGCCGCCCTAAAACAGCAGGGAACCTCCACCTTGCTGCATTCGCTGGACAGTGTGTCTAAGACGTTCCGGTTGACTGGGTTGCCTCGTCTCCGACGATTGTCTGGTTGAAGGCATATGCGACATTCATCAGTGACGAGAATGTAATGCCAATCCTGGCCTGTCCATTCGACATGGTGTCGTGGTAGCAAAGTTGGACCTCGCCATGGACGAGAGGAGAGAAGTTGCTCATCATGCAGCCTATTGCGCACAGTTTGAGTCGTGACACGACGTCCCGTAGCTGCACGAAAAGCATTGTTCAACATGGTGACCTGGCTGTCAGGGTTCCTCCGAGTCATAATCGGTAGGTAGCGGTCACCCACTGCAGAAGTAGCCCTTGGACGGCGTGAGCGAGGCATGTCATCGACAGTTCCTGTCTCTCTGTATCTCCTCCATGTCCGTACAACATCGCTTGGTTCACTCCGAGACGCCTGGACACTTCCCTTGTTGAGAGCCCTTCCTGGCGCAAGGTACAATGCGGGCACGATCGCACCGCGGTATTGACCGTCTAGGCATGGTTGAACTACAGACAACACGAGCCGTGTACCTCCTTCCAGGTGGAATGACTGGAACTGTCGCACCCCCTCCGTCTAATAGACGCTGCTCATGCCTGGTTGTTTACATCTTTTGGTGAGTTCAGTGACACCTGTGAACAGTCAAAGGGACTGTGTCTGTGAGACAATATCCACAGTCAACGTCTATCTTCAGGAGTTCTGGGAAACGGGGTGGTGCAAAACTTTTCTTGATGCGTGTATGAACCACTCCATGACGCATACAGTCTCTCTAGTGTTCACAGCCATCTCTCTAAAGCTCCCGTCATCTAAAGTAAAGCCACTGGCATCAAATACAGGCTGTAATTTAAGGAATAAGTAATGATAATTTACCAGAAACGATGGAGTTTTCCGCAGGGGCAGCGAAGAAAGGAATATGCTGAGTGGAAGAAGTGACAGGATGATGGAACATGTGTAAAGAAACCAGGGAATAACTACCAAGAGTGAATAATCGAGAACGTTCCGTATAGCTGCTGGTATGAGATGGCGAGAACGTCTTCTAAGGCCGTGTCAAACCAGTCTGAAGACCGACAACACAAGTAAAGATAAGGGCACCAATCTTCTGCATGCATATTCCGCCAGACACGTTTCCGACTGTGGTGGAGAGTATTACGGTTACCATTATCCCTTCCCCATCTTTACCGTCCCAGTCAAGAAGTGCGCTTTTATAACTAATGTTGGTAAGACTACGTGTAAGCTCGCATCTGCCATCGTGGTATTTTCGCGAGAAATAAGGAGGAATTAAGGTTCAGGCAGAAGCAATAAAAACTTTTAGGTTTGCCGATGACATTGTAACTGTGTCAGAGACAGCTAAGTACTTCAAGAACAGTTGAACAGAGTGGACAGTTTCTTGAAAAGATGACATAAGATGAACATTAACAAAAGAAAACAAAGATAAAAGACGTACTGTTTCCAGTGCTTGTTCGTTAATCACGTAATCAAACATGCTAGACATCAGACAGTGACGGGCGTTCCCGCTTGATGATCAACTGACAATCTCTGCACCACCAGCCAGTCGTTTGCAATTCTTAACGTGCTGGGGCTTCTTGCATCATCCACGAACAACCTCGTGGAGCATTTGAAATCACTCATATACAACGTGTTTCAAAAATATTTCGTCCGGTTTCACCAGCGTATATATTTTGCATGAATGAAGAATTTTAACTTATGCTGGGGGATTAAAAAATTTTATTTTTAAAGGAACTCTCTGATATTGCGGTGGTATAAGTTCTATATGCATGCACATACAACAATGGAATGATTTTTACAGTTACGTTTGGGATCAAAATTTCATTTACGTTGCCCACCATCGAACTTACGATAAACATCCATCCAGATGATAGCTAAACTCGTTCCATACTTTTGCTAGCGTGTCTGCAGGTCATGCAAAGCTGTTGGGAGGCGTGGGCTCGTAGGCAGAGGCTTTCACGATCTCCCGTTATATACATATAGACCGTGAAATCAGGCAAACTTCTAGACAAATGAGACAATGAGAGATCCGTACGCCCCTTACTGACGATCTATCTAGGAGGCAGCTCATTATTAAGAAATGCTCTTAGATGCAGATGTCTGTGCAATGATTGTCCGTCTGGTATAAAAAATAAAATTTTGGGATCCCGTAACTGTCGAAAAATCCACATCGCCGAACAAGCGAGCAAGTCACAGTGTAAGTAGGCTGTTTAGGTTTTTATATTGGTAATGCGACATAGCGCTCTGTATGAAAATCACTGGCTGTGCTGTGTGCAGTCTGTGACTGGTTTGCATTGTTGGAATTTGCTAAAGGCTGTTTCACTAATTACTGAAATGGGACTGCCAGAGTCAAGTACTGCCGTAAATTTTACGTCATTTACTGTAATGTGAATTATAGGATATGCAATGTTGTTATGTTTTACGTTGTGTTCTGGAGTAAGATGTCCCTAATGTCTCATTTTTACGTAATTACTAGCCACGGCAGCTACGTCGTCAGCTTCATAAGTACGTTTTGTGGCTGCCAGCGGTGTGAGTCATTGCCTCTTGTCTCTTTGTTGGTGCGCATCGTTATTGGGATTTGGAGGTCTAACTTCTACAAATTCACCTTGTCGAGAGGGCCCTGCCCTGTTTAAATCTCGCCAGTTTTGACGAAATTCAGGTCTGTCGTTTTGTCGGTAGTTTACATAGTTTCTTTTCTGGCGGTCATGTGTGGAGAATTTCTCCCGGAATCGTAACTGCATGGTGGACCGTTGCGTCTGAAATTATTCTGTCTCCTTTGATAATAATTATTTTGGTTCCCATATTGTCTGTTTCTCTGATTCTGTGATAGTCATTACCGTGGAGAGGTGATCTTTCCCTGTAGTTATTACTACTCTGCCAATGGTTGTCATATGGATGGTGTCTGTTTTGGTCTCGATTTACATTGTAAGAATAGGCTTGTCGTGTCCAGTTATTATTTCTGTCATCGCAGAATTGTGATGGATGTGACCTGTAATTGTTGTACTCCTGTTTTCGCGTTCCGCGATTGTCAGTGTCAATTTCCAATTCTTGTAACAGTCCCTGAAAAGCTTCAATATCGTCATTGCAATGTCCCGCCAAAATAATATGTCGTAAATGTTCAGGCAATTTGATTAAGCAAATGCGGATGAATTCTGAGGGGCTGTATGGGTTTGGAAGATACTGATTCTTATGTAAAATGTCTTCGAAATATTTGACAAGACTGGAAAATTCAGATTGTTCGAAATGTTTCATTATTATTATGCTTATGTTTTACTCGGTCTTGAGTAGCTTGAGACCAATATGCTGAGAGGAAGGCATGATAAATTCTTCTTCACTGTGACAATCGTGAATGACTGATCGCATTCTCTAAGTAGCCACACATAAATACTAACCTGTGCTCCAATGACCTGTTGGGAGGAAAACAATGAGGGAATTGATGGAGCCATGCTTGTGGGTAATGTCATTACCAGAATTCTTAAATGTTTTCAATTTACGTGTAGTAATGAACAGCTTATATTCAAAATCATCATGTCGACGAGTCGCATATCGGTCATTGTTACTTCTTTTCAGCGGTTCCATCTCAAAATTCGGTGTACCTTGCCAATTTCTTTCATAATTTCCGAAGTGCCCTGTGTTATTATTTTGTGGCTTTTCCGTATTTCTATGTCCCTCTTCCTGTATTGGAGCGCGAGTGTCCTCTGAAATATGTAATTCTTGTATTACCTGTGTCAACTGATCTTCTACTTCCCGGATTTCTCTTTTGTAATGTGTACTGATTTGATTTTGTTTTTGTTTGAATTTTCTAATTTGTTCATACTCTTCTGCGTCAGTGAAGGCTACGGGTCTTGTGTCATTCAGATCATCATCTACCTTTGTAGATAAGTTAATGAACTGATCCGAAAGTTCGGCAACTTTCTCCGATAGTGAACTGATTTCCTCAGTGTGTATTTCTGAACCAAGTTTCAGAGTGTCCATTTGCGTTGAAATCGTATCTATTGTGTCCTTTAAGTTTTCCTGAGATTTTGCAAGTTGCGTAACCAAATCGGTAGATGCAACTGAGTCAATTTTAGCTTGCAAGGTGTCGTGATTTTCTTGAACAATAGTTTGCAGTTCTTTTATGGCTGCTTCGTGATTCTGTAATGCTTTTCCATGGCGCGAAAAAATAGGTTGAAAATGTTCACAAATTTGTGTTTTTACGTCATTACAGACTTTTTGACATTTCGATTCTATTTTAAGTAACTCAGCAGTTAAACCTTCACGTGTTTGTTCAAGCATTTGTTCCATTGAGTCTAACTTTTGAAGCTGTTGCTGTGTTTGTCTCTGATTTTGTTCCATCATGTCTAACTTTTGCTGTGTTTGTCCATTGTGTCTAACTTTTGAAGATTTTTGTTCCACTGTGTCTAACTTTTGAAGATTTTGACCCATTTGTTGCATTAATTGTAATAACAATGCACTGGTGTCTGAAACATGTTCCTCAGTGCTATTCGGCTGTGCATTTGAACTGCCAATATTCGCATTTTGAAAAGCAGAAAATGTGTCTTGACTTATTTGAGAAAACGGTGAGGATGCAAAACCTGAATCTACAGTATTTGCAAGATTGTGTCCTGTCATTTCGGATTCCTGAGGCGAGCTGTTGCCGACCGATCGATCGATAATACTTCCCTGTTCACTAATTGTTTCACTGTCTACACCATTATTTGCAGCCCGCTCCATTTCCCTATGCACAATTACCAAATTACTATGTTGAACATTAGTTAATTCATTACACGGTGGCGCTAACACACTGATTTCGTCTTCACTGTCATTTCTCAGTTTACTTTGGAGCCTAGTGTTACGTTTCTCACACGCCATAATTATCACGTATTTCACACGATAACAAGAAAAGCACAATTTTAAGAGCAAAAATAAGAAAACACATTCACATAGCACTGAAAATAATATCTCGTTAATTGCTAGTGCAGCTGCGAAATGCTTGGTGCAAATCTGCATGCATGCCACAACTGTTTTACTGTACAACAATGAAAAACTACACCACAAAGGAAATTATCTCTGTAATTATGCGCTAGCAATAGACAATAGCTACACTAATTACACAAACTACAAGAAAAAAATCAGAAGATTCCAGTGAGGTATCCTCGGCTAAGGGTCGCCATATGAAATGTCCCCTTAGAAAAATTATAAATGACTGTGCTTTAACTGACACACAATATTTTTAGCGCAACGCAATCTGACTTTCAAAAATTCCTACAAAAGAATGGATGTAAGTAGGCTGTTTAGGTTTTTGTATTGGTAATGCGACGTAGCGCTCTGTATGAAAATCACTGGCTGTGCTGTGTGCAGTCTGTGGCTGGTTTGCATTGTTGGAATTTGCTATTGTAGTGTTGGGCAGTTGGCTGTTAATAGCGCGTAGCGTTGCGCAATTGCAGGTGAGCCGCCAGCAGTGGTGGATGTGGGGAGAGAGATGGCGGAGTTTTGAGAGCAGATGATCTGGACGTGTGTCCATCAGAAACAGTAAATTTGTAAGACTGGAAGTCATGAACTGATATATATATATATTATGACTTTTGAACACTATTAAGGTAAATACATTGTTTGTCCTCTATCGAAATCTTTCATTTGCTAACTATGCCTATCAGTAGTTAGTGCCTTCAGGAGTTAGAATCTTTTATTCAGCTGGCAGTATTGGCGCACGCTGTATTGTAGTAGTTTGAGTAACGAAGATTTTTGTGAGGTAAGTGAGTCATGAAAGGTATAGGTTATTGTTAGTCAGGGTCATTCTTTTGTAGGGATTTTTGAGAGTCAGATTGCGTGGCGCTAAAAATATTGTGTGTCAGTTTAAGCACAGTCATTTATAATTTTTCTAAGTGGACGTTTCAACAGGGGTTGGACAAAAATATAGAACACCATAAACACAACAAATTACCATCCATTACACGGTGTAGGAAACCCATTGGCATTCGAAAGAGCTTCCAGTCGTCTCGGAAAGGATAAGTAGAGGTCCTGTGTGATTTTCAACTGAATCTTAACACGATTCTTCCTGTAAAACAGTGGCAAATTCAGGGAAAGATGACGGATGGCGATCACATGTACGTTCCTCCAAAGTAGATCACAAAGGCTCAATAACACTGAGATCTGGTGACTGTAGTGGCCAGGGGAGATGCGACATTTCGTCCTCGTACTCACAAAACCAGACCTGGACGATGTGACCAGTACAAACAGGAGCTCTGTCGTCTTGAAACACAGCATCACCATTAGATGGACCATCGGATGGACCGGTCAAAACTCTCCCTTAATACTTGGCAGTAACGCAATCTTGCTGAGTATCCATGGAACTCATGGAATACCCGGATATGGCTGTCCAAACATCACCGAACCCCCACTGTGCTTATTTCTTGGGGTGTCAAGTCATCCTGAAGTTGCAAACAATGTGAAACAACATTCATCCGATCAACTCACACTCTTCCATCGCTCCATAGCCCAGGTTTTATGGTTTCGGTACCACGTTTTCCTGTTACCGTCATTTACATCACTGGTGTACGGTTTTGCAATTACAGTTCGGCTTGCAATTTCCTGATTATGGAGGTCCTTTCGTGTTGTCTTCGTACTAGCAGGTTTCGCAAACGCGATGTTGTGTTCTGCAACAAATTTTGCAGCTGCCATCCTCTTACTTTTTGTCTCAATCCTCTCCAACGGCCGTCCGTCACGATCACTCAGCACACACTTTCGCCCACGTCGTGACTTATCGGACGCTGTTCTGCTGGTATAAATATTCGATATGTTACCTCTCGAAACATCAAACACTTCTTTTGCTTACGAAACCACGCAACAGACGAGCACCAACAATTTGCCCATGTTCGAATTCACTTCGTTCTGACAGTGCACTGGCAGTTATACAAAACACTCCTCTGACCACGACTGACGCTTGCAACATACTGAGTACATTGCACAGAGCCATTCGTGATCAAACACAACAGCGCAACCTCCAGGCTTGGCTAGCATCTGCATTTAGGTTCAAGCGTACATTTCTCGCCGTGTTTCCACATTTTTGTCCAACTCCTGTATCTGCATCGGGCACACCCTACCGGTAACTATCTGATCCAGCAGCTTACAGCCGGGGCCGAAGTAAGTTTTTAATTTATGTGTATAAGTTCACGCCTAGTTTTTATCTTCATTCATGTAGAAGACACAGTCTCGTGAAATCGGATGTCTCTCCGAAACGTCCTACGCATTAAGAACACTAATAATTCCGTGAGTCACCCTTGGAATTCAAGGTAGGCTGCACATCATTTCTAGTATATCTGTAAAGCAACTCCCGTAGAAATCATGAGAATAGAGAAATACTCATGCGCCATAATTGGTTAGGAAGTGTAACATACATGGAAGTATATCTCTATGCGTAAGAATATGACAGGAAATGAATAACGTTGATACGAAATACTATATGGCTTGTAATGAGCAGTGGTTTGCAGAGTGTAATCATATAATTATATAGATATAAAACAACCTTCCATTTTGTGATTCCTACCAGACAGTATCGACTTAACATACCTGACTATAGTCCTCACCATGCAGACGTAACATCTGCGTAAATTTCTGTTAGCAGGACATCCATAAACGTTATATAAATTGTTCATAATTGAAACTTCCGCTACAGCTATACAAAATTATTATTGAAGTCTTACACAAACAGATTTCAAAGTCTTAGCCCCATCTTCAGGTGCAACTGTAAATTAAAAATGGAGCGTAAATTAAAAAATATAACCATCGACAAATTCGTCATCGATAAATTATGCAGTATTATACTCGTATATACTTTTGTGGATGGTTAGATTTGTAACGCTTCTGGCCTGTGTTTTTATTATCACAATTGCATCTGTGCTGTTATTATAGTAGGTATTTATTTGATCTGCATATGCGTTTTGCATGTGCGCTGGTTTCGCATTTCCGTGTAAGATTTTGTGTTTGTTGATTTTATTGGTTTTACATCAGGTTTTTTACATTTTTCTACTTACTTCGTACGTTTCTTTTACATGTGCGTTACCTTCAGCTGTTTATTAATATTTTCGTCTGTTTGAGCTTTATGTTAATTCGTCTCTTGCTCGAGTGGGGCGCTCCTAACGCCGCGTTTAGATTAGCGCAGCTTGTAGTGACCGTCCTCGTGCACCTGGTTGACTACCATAGACAAATTGCCTCTTCTGCGAGGCAGACGTTCAGACCTTTAGTTGCATACTAATGGGTACTTGATTAGGGTTTTCGTTTGTTACATCAATGTCAATTTGTTTGTTGCATGTCAATAACAGAGCTGTGCAAACTTGGCACTGGGTGGCCTTCCGTAGCTATTTACGGCTCATTCTGAGCCTTACTTTGTAGCTCCTGGCCTTTCATATAGTCTTTAATTCGGCTCTCTTTGATTTATTCAGACTCTAGGGCCTCGCTGCCGCTTTCAAGATATACACTACTGGAAATGGAAAAAAGAACACATTGACACCGGTGTGTCAGACCCACCATACTTGCTCCGGACACTGCGAGAGGGCTGTACAAGCAATGATCACGCGCACGGCACAGCGGACACTCCAGGAACCGCGGTGTTGGCCGTCGAATGGCGCTAGCTGCGCAGCATTTGTTCACCGCCGCCGTCAGTGTCAGCCAGTTTGCCGTGGCATACGGAGCTCCATCGCAGTCTTTAACACTGGTAGCATGCCGCGACAGCGTGGACGTGAACCGTATGTGCAGTTGACGGACTTTGAGCGAGGGCGTATAGTGGGCATGCGGGAGGCCGGGTGGACGTACCGCCGAATTGCTCAACACGTGGGGCGTGAGGTCTCCACAGTACATCGATGTTGTCGCCAGTGGTCGGCGGAAGGTGCACGTGCCCGTCGACCTGGGACCGGACCGCAGCGACGCACGGATGCACGCCAAGACCGTAGGATCCTACGCAGTGCCGTAGGGGACCGCACCGCCACTTCCCAGCCAATTAGGGACACTGTTGCTCCTGGGGTATCGGCGAGGACCATTCGCAACCGTCTCCATGAAGCTGGGCTACGGTCCCGCACACCGTTAGGCCGTCTTCCGCTCACGCCCCAACATCGTGCAGCCCGCCTCCAGTGGTGTCGCGACAGGCGTGAATGGAGAGACGAATGGAGACGTGTCGTCTTCAGCGATGAGAGTCGCTTCTGCCTTGGTGCCAATGATGGTCGTATGCGTGTTTGGCGCCGTGCAGGTGAGCGCCACAATCAGGACTGCATACGACCGAGGCACACAGGGCCAACACCCGGCATCATGGTGTGGGGAGCGATCTCCTACACTGGCCGTACACCACTGGTGATCGTCGAGGGGACACTGAATAGTGTACGGTACATCCAAACCGTCATCGAACCCATCGTTCTACCATTCCTAGACCGGCAAGGGAACTTGCTGTTCCAACAGGACAATGCACGTCCGCATGTATCCCGTCCCACCCAACGTGCTCTAGAAGGTGTAAGTCAACTACCCTGGCCAGCAAGATCTCCGGATCTGTCCCCCATTGAGCATGTTTGGGACTGGATGAAGCGTCGTCTCACGCAGTCTGCACGTCCAGCACGAACGCTGGTCCAACTGAGGCGCCAGGTGGAAATGGCATGGCAAGCCGTTCCACAGGACTACATCCAGCATCTCTACGATAGTCTCCATGGGAGAATAGCAGCCTGCATTGCTGCGAAAGGTGGATATACACTGTACTAGTGCCGACATTGTGCATGCTCTGTTGCCTGTGTCTATGTGCCTGTGGTTCTGTCAGTGTGATCATGTGATGTATCTGACCCCAGGAATGTGTCAATAAAGTTTCCCCTTCCTGGGACAATGAATTCACGGTGTTCTTATTTCAATTTCCAGGAGTGTAGTTGGCTTACGACGGGCACATTCGAAAGTTGGTTTTACTGTGGTCACTTTTCCATGCTCCCGCTACGGTCGCAGGTTCGGCTCCTGCCTCGGGCATGGATGTGTGTGATGTACTTAGTTAGGTTTAAGTAGTTCTAAGTTCTAGGGGACTGATGACCTTAGAAGTTAAGTCCCATAGTGCTCAGAGCCATTTTTTCCATGCTCCCTCTGATGAACCAAGCGCGGCTGATGTGCTGCCTTTTAATTTATACTGATGTACTGATTTTACGTGTGTTCGCTACAGTCTATATAGTTTCTGACATTATTTACTTTTGTACAACTGGTAGTCATTTCCTTACTGTTGAGACTTATGGTTTGATTTTTAATTTACAGTTGCCCCCGAAGATGGGGCTGAAATCCCGAAACCGGGTTGTGTAAGACTTCAGTAATAAAGCTACAGCTGTAGCGGAAGCTTTAGTAATGTAAGTATTTTGTTTCAAGCCGCCTGTCAGCACTGGCTGCCGTTCATCTCAGGGCTCTTCCGTCAATGGAGGGCCCCGTTTAGCCCTGACCGTACCTTCGCCCAGCCGGACCTCCATCAGCCGCGTCGCGCCCCGCAGCCACGGTCCGCGAGATCGATGACGAGGTTTTACGGGTCGGCGACGCCAGATCTACACGGCTGCCTCCGCCCACGGTGAGCCGGCCCGGAGCGCCCGCGTCGCTTTTCCTCTGTAGTCACGGTTTCTAGTTCGGCGGGCGAAAAAAATGTGACCTTTCACATTTTTTGTTGTTGCTTCCGTATAACACAACTGATCTGACAATGTTATTGATTTAGAAGAATAAAATTGCCCCTGCAAAAAGAGTTTTCTGCCATCTGGCATCATCAGTGCACAGTCCGCTTTAAGGTATCTGGTTGCGCATTTCTACACATACTTACATTCTCTGCTGATCACAGCGAAGCGCGTGGCAGAGGGTGTCTCCCATTGCACTTTGTCCCGTGTCATTTCAGTTTGTAGCACGAAAAGAACTACTCTAATATCGTCTTCGCGGTCCCTACGGCAGCTGTGCGTAGGCATGTGTAGTATCCAAGATTCTTCACTTAATATCACTCCCTGAAACTTTGTAAGCAGGTTTTCACTCGATCGTTGGCGTCTACAGGGTGGCGCACGAAATATGTTACCATTTTGTTTTTGAATATAAACTTTATTGTCAATACAATCTGAAAGGAACATATACTACAATGAAGAACCGTCCATGGAGATTTGTTCTAACTCAGCACATGCTCAATATGTCGTCCATTTCGTTTCCTAACTTCCTTCAAACGAACACTGAAGTTAGTGATTACCCTACGGCACATGTCTTCCGTAATTTCACTGCAGGCTTGAAGCATAAGTCTTCTGACCTCCATTAAATCACGTGGACGTTTCGGGAAAATTTTTTCCTTTAGATACCCCCAAAGAAAAAAGTCACACGGATTGAGGTCTGCATTATTGGGGGGGCCAATTTTGTCCGTCATTGAAGCGACCTGGAAACCTGAGTGAAATGATCCGCATGTCGAAATGCTCGTGTAAAAACTCCAACACAGTGCTTGCAGTATGTGGCCTTGCTCCATCTTGCATGAACCACTGCTTGTTGAAGGGCAATGCAGTAGCAAGAAGCTGTGGAATGAAGTTATTGCGAAGCATGCTCAAATAACGCTCGCTGTTCACAGTTTCTTCAAAGAAAAAGGGTCCAATAAGTCCGTGACTGGAAATTGCTGCCCACTCTGTAATCGGAGCATAATGTTGTCGTTCATGAAGCACTTGTGGGTTTTCAATGGCTCAAAAGCCTACATTTTGTTTGTCAACCACACCGTCTAAATGAAAATGCGCCTCCTCTGAAAACCAACCGTTGTTGAGAGTTTCTTCCCTATCCTCCGCCCACTGATCAAACAGTAGTCTCTGCTGCTTGTGTTCTTGAGTGAGCTTCTGTGCACAGGTCATCTTGTATGGGTACATATGGAGGTCACTTTTAAGAATGCGTTGAACGGAGCGTCTGGATATTCCCAGTTGCACTGCTGCCTTTCTACACGATTTCCCGGGACTTCTCTGTATAGCAACTCGTACCGCTTCAATATTCTCTGGCGAACAAACAGGCTTAGGCAGAGGTCGCTTCGCTTCCAATACTGTTCCTTCCTGTATAATTTTATCGTACAACCTGTGGATGGTCTTCTTGCAAGGGACCCATCGTGTGTTAAACTGTTGTCGAAAACGCCTTTGAGTCACATCAAGGCTTTTCGTTTCATGAAAAAGTAACACAATTGCCGATCGTTGCTGTGTCGTCAGTGTTCCATTGTCAGCCATTGCTGCTTACTAGTCTCCTAGCGGCAGTATCGTGAATTACACGTCATTTCGTAACTCATTTGTTTTTCCAAACTCTGCTGGTACTGCTGTAGAGATCCCAGCGGGATATCTAATGTGCGTCGTAAATTGTGAAAGAAACAATTGGTAACACATTTCGTACGCCACCCTGTATCCTCATATGTCTGCCAATTCAGTTTTTCTTCATTTCCGTGACGTTAAACAAATCTCTGACCATTCGTTCTGAATAGGCTCTAAATTCTCAGTTAATCCTATGTATTATTATCGGTTAATCCTTCTTATAAGCGGCGATCAGGAAGTTTCCGTATGAGGGCGTTGCCGTAGCGTATATAGAAACCAGAGCGACTCCGATGAGGGTATATAAGCACCGACGTGAAGCATTCATGTCTTTCCGACATGCGTGGGGCAAATGCGGTAGTGTGAACTATGGTGACATTTTAACCAAATGTGTCCAAACAGGACCAACGTGCTGTCATTATTTTCTTTCCTGCGTATGGGAAAAACGCCGGTAGACATCCATCGGAGAATGAGGAATATGTATGGTTTTGTGTTAGCAGAAGAGCCAACACCGTGTTACGAGCTGGAGGCCGAAATGCACGCCTTTTAGCTCACTCAGGCTGGCGTGAGGAGGGAAGAACTATACTGACGTGAGGTCTGGAACATGACAAGGAATGAGAATTCAGAAAGCGGAGTAATGAGTTTGACACTTAACTTTAATCCATTAATGATGAACGTCGCTCTTGACGGTACATGATTCACAATATTATCTGTTCAGAATACAATCTTGAAGTAATTATAGTAACTGAATATGGCTCCTTGCTGGGTCGTTGCAAATGACGTAGCTGAAGGCTATGCTAAACTGTCGTCTCTGCAAATGAGAGCGTATGTAGACAGTGAACCATCGCTAGCAAAGTCGGCTGTACAACTGGGGCGAGTGCTATGGAATCTCTCTAGACTAGACCTGCCGTGTGGCGGCGCTCGGTCTGCAATCACTGATAGTGGCGACACGCGGGTCCGACGTATACTAACGGACCGCGGCCGATTTAAAGGCTACCACCCAACAAGTGTGGTGTCTGGCGGTGACACCACATATGGGGCAGCATGTCAGTAGAGAACTACCTTTGTGGAGTGACAACGGGTGCCGCGACTTCATGGCAACGCACGCCTCCATATCGCGAATGTAAGGGAGAAGCTGTGCCAACTCAAGTGGAAGTTACTCGAGCACCCGCGCTACAATCCCCATCTCCCCCCAGCGATTATCACACTTTCGGTCCTTCGAGAAAGATCTTGAAGGATCCACGATTCCTGTGGGACGATGATATGCAGCAGGCAATTTCGGACTTCAGCAAGCAGCGGGACACGGTGTGTTACCAAACTGGTATCTTCAGCTTGGTGCGCCGGTGATACGATTGCCTCAATATTCTGGGCGATTTTGCCCCGCTTATGGACTGTGCGGCCTTCGGACGGAATCTTTTTGATCACCCCCACATTATGTGCTCCAGACGCTTGAGCAGTATACTGAGACCCACTAGTTTTAATAAGGACTCTCTTCGGTGGATTGAATTTCCCCAGTATCTTATCAGTTATCTGAGGTCCAACGACTGCTTTACGTACTAGTGAAGCTATGAGATCATTCTGTTAAATATGCCCACAAATCGCATGCAGTACGCTCCATAGTTTTCGTTCACCGTCATACAAGTACTCACGTAACTACTAATAACATAGTCTGAGTTTTGAAAACTCTCCAAATTTATTCTAGTCAGTGTTACACAGTGCTAGCTGCGCTGTTCGCACGCTTTGAATATTATTACCGTCTATAGTTTTAATTCATGTCATGACAGGAAAAAAGGATACCGCTCTAATCGTTGCTTACCATCCAGCTTTCACGAATTTTTGCTGTTTTTGCAATGTAACGTGCAATCAGGACTTCTTTAGCTCGCTTTTGTTCCGACGTTCTGTTACCAAGTGTTTCCAACCCTGTGAACGAATTTAAAATAAGTTTAACGAATATCGAAGATGAATTCTGACACCACGACTTTCGCCTCATTACGTGGAATCCATGTGGAAGGGCGCGCAGCCTTTCTCTCTCGCTAATGAATGCCTGAACTACTTTATCCAGCGAGCTATACTCGGCTTTGCCTAGGTAATTTCTTCCCGTTTGCTTAAAGTCCGATTTAACGTGTTTTGTGAGCTCATGCCGGTTCATGAAATGAGGACACACTTTCTCCGCTTGGCTTATTGAAGCCATGTAGTTACTGATGTACATGAACAAAGGCATCAGTGTTTTGTGTCCATTCCTTCACTGTGTCATACAGCCTTCTCTATCGGCCCATGCGATGCTGCTCCAAGTCGTAAGCATCCAAGAAAATTTAGTGTATGTTATTTCGTTTTGTATTAATGAACTATATGGATTAATAGTTCTCACTAGTATTGACCGTTCAGCTGGTCGTGAGTTCTTTTGTAGTGTTAACAAGATGCTTGAATTTCAATATCCATTGTAAGATCCTTGTAAGAAAACAATCATTAAAAGGTTAACCATCCCCCTTTTACCTTGCGCTCCACACCATATCCTGTTCCATGCCACACGGTTCACACCCGCTTATCAACAACTGTTGCTCAGGGAGAGTTTGGCTTTCAGAACGGAATGTCATTTCGAATAAAGCCTTGTGCATAACCACGTGTCCATATCTATAACATCACGTTCCAACTTTTTGTTTGTGATACTTCGAGATCTGTTGTGTAGCACACGCACACACATACACACACACACACACACACACACACACACACACACACACACAAGTTCTCTGAATAAATAAAAATTATTGTAGCCTAAAGTACTCTATTTCTTATTGTAAGCCAGAGCTGTGACAATAAATCAACTGTGGTATTGTGTAAGCAAAGCTGCACTGTAATACTAATTAATTGTCATAATGAAACGAGAAGTGTTCCATATTGTAGAAGTTAGCACTCAGACTGCAAGAATTTTCAACAGTATAAACTACCTAAATAATTAACTTGTACATGAAACCTAGAGTCACTGGATTTGCAAAATTTGATCACAACAAGTATCTCTGAATAACATAAGTTGGCCCTGAATGAATAAATAAAACAATCAAAAGATTTTCTCCTTACCTCTAATCTGCGCAAATCTGGATAACGCGTTGCAATACTGCTCTGTCTTGCGCGCTGCTGTGCTAAAGCTGCAAATTACTGTATCTGCAGAGAGAGACTCGAGAGGTGCAATGAGTTCTCTGTTAACTATAAATCCAACATACTTGGTTGCATCATCCATTAAAAATAATTGTAAGAGAAAAGTTGGTAAGAAAATGAAATATACGCGTAAATGACAACACTCTGTGTTGTAATCATATTGAGAAAGTGCTCACGGCAGATTTTAACTTTAGAACTTCTCAACATCCAAACAATACACTTTCCTATCTCTCAAATCTAACAACTTTCAGTATAATAACCATGTTGTTCGATGGCACCGCAATAGCAAAAAAATTATAACATCATTATTGTGTTTACCTGATATTCCATTGGATTTCTTCCTTCACAAATCAATTTAGTAATCATGTTGATTGCACAAAAAGATGAATTTTAATTGGAATCATAATATTGCCATAGCTTCCTCACTAACACTGCTTAGAGTTATCAGCTTAACTCCAATACAGTTGAACTTAGACGCCACACGCTACCAGAGCTAAACACTGTCAGCCTTACTGAAACACAGCTAAACTTCGACTGCTCCCCTCCGCCCTCGCGCAGCTCAAAGAAGTTAGCTTACTTCTGCGATACAGCTAACCACAAGGCTGCTGCTTATAATCGATTCAGATACCAGAAATTCACATACCAAAATTATACATGACACCTATCAATATACGTATTTGAAAACCATAATAAAATTCCTGTAGCGACAGCAAATGACAGTTTATTGGAAGTCGAGTGCACAAGATGTGTGCACGCACGAACAAGAAAGTACCTCTGACGATAATTAGAAACGGTCAGAAAGAGGATTTCCTTAATAGTAGTAGCTGAGGAACAAAGAACAGGGTTCTTGATTTCCTTTATCATCATAAAAAATAGCTGTTCTTGATACAATGAGGCCGAAATTTGATTACTCTCCCGCGACAGCATCTTTTCTAAGTTCATTCTAACGTTCCAACGTCCTCGGGACGTCCCGTTAAGCCCCAGCCTGAACTTGTAAGCTCTTATAAGACTCGATAATGGGATACTAGACAAAAGTTTTGTCCGTAATGGGCGAGAGTTTGGCAGAAGTTCGGAGTACAGGGGATCCCTGCAGCAACACGCTGCGCCGCGTGTTCTGCTCCGCTCGGGAACCTGTTAGGTGTGTCGGCGATACTCGACAAAAGCTGAGCCCCTACAGAAGGCTTCAGTCCGTAAGCGCATCCCAACTACGGAAAGTACCTACCGTCTCTTATGGCTCCTCGGTAGTAGGCTATCTTTACCGTGTCTGCCACTCGCGTTATGTGATTTTCATAGTGGAACATTGACAGGATCGTACATGGCAAGTATTACAGCAGATATGAATATGAATTAGTGATGCTTGTGGAATGGTTGCTGGTGGAGGCCAGTTCTGATTACATCTACACAGACACACCGCAAGCGGAGGGTACTTTGCGTACCACTGTCAATCCCCTCCTTTCCTGTTCCACAATAGTTAAAAAATTAGAGGCTTGGAAAGAACGAATAGTCAAGACCATATTAATTTACTTTGCGAGTGACAGGGCCGACCCGACGACTGGCTAAATTATTGGCGAATGACTTGGAGCTGTACAAATATGTATTGATGCTTGTTAACTCCTCACATTTTTCAGGAACATACATTTTCAATAACTTACCAGCAGCCATAAAAAGTGTAACTACCAACAGAGTTCAAATTGAGAAAAACCTAAAGGATTTATTGATTTCCTACTCCTTCTACTCCATTGATGAATTCGTAGTAGGACCAACGCGCGCGCGGGCGCGCGCGTGTGTGTGTGTGTGTGTGTGTATTAGTAATAATATCAAACAATACGAATATTAGTACATTCCAACTTCTGTAAAAATTCAGTGCAGTAATACTATCATTGTAAATTAGTGTTGTAAAATGATTTTCTATTTAGCGTTTATCACCTCATAACAGAAAAAATGTATAAATTTTTTTCTCACTCATTTCACATCTGTGACCATCATTCCACTTAGGTTCTTCATTGTAAATATTTATTGTGTACTAACCATTCCTAGGCCCATGTAGCTGTGGCTCAATGTGGTAAAATGGAAAAGAAATAAAAGAAAAAGTACATATTTTAATATATGTGGGAATTGGATACAAGCCCTAATCTCCTTCTTCTCCCTGTTTCTGCTCGTCTTCCCCTCTCTTCGTCTATCTCTTCCTCCTTCCCTTCTCTGTCTAACACCTCCTTCCCCTCTCTGGACATGTGCTCCTTCCCTCTACATCCTCCTTACCCCCTCTTCCTGTTCACCACCTCATCACCCCTCTCTCTGACCTTCTCCTTCCCCCCCTCTCTCTCTCTTCTGCCTGCACATCTCTTTCTCCCCTCTCTGTGTCTATCACCTCGGCTCCCCCTTATTCTGTCCATCTTCTCCTTCCCATCTACCTCCATTTCCTCCTGCTCCATCTCTCTCACGCTCTTTGTCTTTCACCTCCTTCTCCCTTTCTGTGTCCATCTTCTCCTCCTCTACCCTTCTACTACCGCTCACTCTCTCTGTCAATCTCCTCTTTTCCTCATTCTATGCGTATTTCCATCCACTCCTCTGTTCATCTCCTCTTCCTCTTCTGTCTGTTGTTGCAAATTCAGGTTCTGTAGTAGTATTTGTAAGTAGCCTGTTTATATGTTTGTATGTTGGCAGCGCTAAACACTGTATTCAACATCGCTGACAGCGCTCTGCACCCTCGGTAAGAGACTTTGTGGTTGGACAGACTAGCAGTTAGTGGTTAGCAGTTAGCGAGCGGACGGCTTAGATATGTGTCCTTCGTTTAGACTCAGTGTTGGTAGGACATGCATTGTAAAATGATGATGGATGCAGTTTGTAAAGTTTTGGTAGTGGAATTATTGATGACTATAATTTTTGGAACTGGATGTCACATGAATCTGTTAAATACATTGTTTGCTCTTCAACAAAATCTTTCTTTGGCAAACCACATTCCTCCTAGTAGTTAGAGCCTACAGTATTTAGAATCCTTTTATTTAGCTGGCTGCAGTTGTTGATTGCTGTAATTGCTGTAGTTCGTGTTATGAACATTGTCTGTGAGGTAAGTGATTTATGAAAAAGTATGGGTTAGTGTTAGGATTTCTTCCAATTCAGGGCAGTTCTTTTGAGGTAATTATTTGATGTCATGTTGTCATTGTAGAGCAGGCAGATGGCGTTGGGCTTGTATTTTGTGGATAATAAAGGCGTAGGTTAAGTCTGTGTTGTCTTTGTCAGGGAAAATTCCTTAGGTCAGTGTAGAAATGATAAAAATAAGTAACGAGACAGTAGCAGCGGTTTCACTCAGCAGTTTAAGTAAATGCTAATAAGTTTCACTTACTCAGTTATTTCAGTAGACTCACACAAAGAAGTTTCACCTGCAGACCCTTAGCTGAAGATACTTCACTGGAATCTTCTGATTTTCTTGTAGTTTGAATAATTAGGGTACGACGAAATTACTTATTGTTTACTGCTAGCGCGTAATTGTATGTATGGAATTTCCATTGTAGTTGTAGTTTCTTATTGTTGTTCTGTATTGTCATGAGCAAAGTAGTTTTTTCATACATGTGTATTTGCACTAAGAACTTCGCAGTCGCTTTAGCAAGTAATTAGGTATTGCTTATTTTCAGTGCTATTTTAGCGTGTCTTCCTATTTTTGCTTTTCAAATTGTTTTTTGTGTGTTATTGTGAGAAATAGTGTGATAATCATGGCGAGTAAAAAGCGTAAAGCTAGGCAGCAAAGCGAAGTGAGAAATGACAGTGACGGCGAGCTTAGCTTGTTACCACCACCTAGTAATGAACTGACAAATGTTCGAGACAATAATTTGGTAATAGTGCATAGAGACATGGACCAGACAGTAAATAACGGAGTAGAAATTGAAACAATAAGTGAACAGGGAACTATTGTCGATCGGTCGGTAACAATTCACCTGAGGAATGCGAAATAACAGAACAAAATCTTGCAAATACTGTAGATTCAGGTTTTGCATCAATACACTTCTCTCACTTAAGTCAAGGCACACTCTCTGCTTTTCAAAATACGAATACTGCCGGTGCAAACGCACTGACGAAAAGCACAAATGAACATGTTTCAGTCACTAATGCATTGTCATTGCAATTAATTCAAAAATATGGTCAAACAGAGAAACAAAAACAGCAACAGCTTCAAAAGTTAGACACAATTGAACTAACACGTAAAGATTTAACAGCTGAGATACAAAAAATCGAATCGAAGTATCAAAACATTTCTGAAGACGTAAAAACACAAATTCGTGAGCATTTTCAACCTATTTTTTCGCGACGTGAAAATACACTACAGAATGATGAAGCAGCCGTAAAATAACTACAGACCATTGTACACGAAATCATGACACTTTGCAGGCTAAAATTGACTCTGTTGCACCTACGATAAGGTCGCGTAACTTGTAAAAAATGAGGAAAACTTTAAGGAAACAGTAGATACGATTACGACACAAATGGACACACTAAAACTTGGTACAGAAAACACATGGAGGAAATCAGCACATTATCGTAGTAACAGTAGCCGTACTTTCGGATCAGTTAACTAAGGTAGATGATGATTTGAATGCCGGCTGGAGTGGCCGAGTGGCTCTAGGCGCTACAGTCTCGAACCGCGCGACCGCTACAGTTACAGGTTCGAATCCTGCCTCGGGCATGGTTAGTTAAGTTTAAGTAGTTCTAAGTTCTAGGTGACTAATGACCTCAGCAGTTAAGTCCCATAGTGCTCAGAGCCATTTGATGATCTGAATGATACAAGACCGGTAGCCTTTACTGGCACAGAGTACGAGGAAATTAGGAAATTCAAACATAGTCAGAAAAAAATCAATACACAACACAAAACAGAAAAACGGGAAGTACAAGATCAGTTGGTGCAGGTGCTACAAGAATTACATATTTCAGAGGATACTCGTGCTCCGACACGGGAAGAGGGATTTAGAAATATGGAAAAGTAACAAGGTAATGACATATGGTATTTCGGAGATTTTGAAAGGAGTCAGCAGGGTGCGCCGAGCCTTGAGATGGAACCGCCGACACGACGTAAGAATGACTGATTTGCGACTCGGGACACGATGACTTTAACTATAAGCTCTTCATCATAACGCGTAAATTTAAAACATTCAAGAATTCTAGTAATGACATACATCCACAAGCTTGGCTTCATCAATGTTCTCAGTCTTTTCCTCTTGATTGGTCATTAGAGCATAGATTAGAATTTATGTTTGTCTATTTAGAAAATGAAACAGCTGTAAGAATGCGATCGGTATTTCGCGACTGTCACAGTGAAGGAGATTTTTGTTATGCCTTCCTTTCTGCATATTGGTTTCAGGCTACTCAAGATCGAGTAAAACGCAGTATTATAATGGTGAAGCATTTCGAACAGTCTGAATTTTCCAGCCCGGTAAAATATTTTGAAGATATGTTACACAAGAATCAGCATTTGTCAGACACGTACAACCCCTAGGAACTTACTCGCATTTGCTTAATTAAATTGCCTGAACACTTAAGACACATTATTTTAGATGGACGTTGTAAAAATGATATCGAAGGTTTTCAGGGACTTTTACAAGAATTGGAAATCGACACGGACAATCGCATGATGCAAAAACAGGAAAACAACATCAATTACAGGTCACATCTATCACAATTTCGTGACGATAGAAATAACAACCGTACACGACTACGCTGTTCGCCCCGGTAGCTGAGTGGTCAGCGCGACAGAATGTCAATCGTAAGGGCCCGGGTTCGATTCCCGACGGGGTCGGAAATTTTCTCCACTCAGAGACTGGGCGTTGTGTTGGATTAATCATCATCATTTCACTCCCATCGACGCCCAAGTCGCCGAAGTGGCGTCAAATCGAAAGACTTGCAGCCGGCGAACGGTCTACCCAACGGGAGGCCCTAGTCACGCGACATTTAATTCTTACGACTAGGCTACTGTTATAACGCAAATCGTGACCAAAACAGACACCACCTGTATGGCAACCATTGGCAGAACAAAAACAGTTACAGAGAAAGATCACATTTCCGTGGTAATGACTATGACAGAGACGACCGTTGAAATAGACAATATGGGAACCAGAATAATTATTATAAAGGGAGACAAAATAACGTCAGACACAACAGCCCACCTCATAATTACGATTCCGGGAGAAATTCTCCATCACTTAATCGACAAGAAATAAATTACAGAAATTAACGACAAGATGACAGACGCTATAGTCATGACAACAGACCTAAATTTAATCAGAACTGTCGTGATTCAAATAGGGCAGGGCCTTCTCGACAAGCTGATATTGTAGAAATTAGACCTCCACATTCCAGTAACGATGTGCGACAACAAAGAGATAATTGACAATAACTCGCACCGCAGGCAGCCACAAAACATAGTTGCCATGACTATCAATTATGTAAAAACGTAAGACATTAGTGACATTTTACTCCAGGAACATGACGTGATACAGAACAACACTGCGTATCCTGTAATTCACATCACAACAAATGACATAAAATTTACGGCAGTACTTGACTCCAGCAGACCTATTTCGATAATTAATGAAACAGCTTTCAGTAAATGCAACAAATCGAACAATTGCTCCACACTTCATTTACGTAAGATTAAGTTACAAGGTGCAATGTTTGGAAAAAGTGTAGATGTACGCCAACAAACCAACTTAGAATTCTTTTGTCAGTCACAGATTTATTATGAATTTTCTTATTGTTCCATTATTGTCGACAGATATTATATTACGCGTAGACTTTTTGAATGAGTATAAAGCAATTTTAAACTTTCACGACGCTGAAATAAGTTTAGAGAAAGAAGGTAAGTCAATAGCTTTGAAATTTGAAGATTGGCTTTCAAACCATGATGAGGATATCAGTCGGCTTTACCTTTTGGCAGATCATAGTTTGGAACTTTCGACGGAACTTAACATTGATAATCACTTTGCAAGTACTGACAGGGATGATATTGATGACGTATTAGATACTAACGTTTTAATTCAGAAAAAATTCAAACAATTGAGAACTGTAACGACACTAATAGGCAGGACCTTTTTGACCTCTTACAAGCACATTCCACAGTTTTACTCACAAAACGAACAATTAAAGGATTTCAATACAAATTACGTGTTCGTGAGCATACTAAATTTTGCGTCAGACCATACGAAATTCCGGTACATTATAGGGACCGTGTTAGAACGGCAATCTATGCTTGACGAGAGCATTACTGAACTAGCGATAAGCTCATACAGTAACCCATTACATGTTGTTGAGAAGAAAAACGGATCGATTAGGCTTGTCTTAGATGCCAGACAAATAAATATCACAATCATTCCTGAAACAGACAGGCCGCAAACGTTGGAAGACCTTCTTCAAAATTTCAATGGCGTAAAAGTGTTGTCCTCTATTGATCTCAGATCCAGCTTTTATCATACTGAACTTCATCCAAAATGTAAAAAATATACGGCTTTTCTCTGTTTCGGCGTTTGTTATCTATTTCGGAAACTTCCTTTTGGTTTGAACATTTCTTCAGTAGCATTCATTGGTCGGCTAAATTCCATATTACCTGAGTTCTTAAAACAACACATCATGTCGTACGTGGACGATATTTTAACAGCAGAAGCCTCTTGGGAACAACATAACCTTATCCTCAACAGTTTGTTACGTATTTTTGCTGAATCTGGAATTACAGTTAAGATGAAAAAATCTGAGTTCGGTAGGACAAAGGTGAAGTTTTTGGGTCACGTTATTTCTTCTGAGGGCATTCAGCCTGATCCTAAAGAGTTGGAAGCAATCAGAGCCATCTTTGTTCCATCCACAAAAAGATAATTTCGTAGTTTTCTAGGTCTCGTGAATTTCTACCGGCGTTTCCTGAATATGCAAAGTCTAGTAACTCACTGGCAAAAACACTGTTTGGAACTGGGACAAACAGGCACAGTTGGAATTGGATTCTCAGGAAGAAGCGCTACTTAACGCGCCAATCTTAGCTCACCCAGATCTGTCACAAGATTTCTGCCTTAGCACAGATTCTTCTAAAGTTGGTCTTGCTGCCCATTTATTTCAAGAAGCTATAGAAAATGACGTTACTGTTCAGAAAACCATGGCTTTTGCTAGCTGCGTGCTAACTAAATGTGAGAAAAATTATTCCGTCACTGATTTGGAAGCTTTAACTGTCGTTTGGGCATTTGACAAGTTTCGTTTCTTTCTTTCTGGCAAACATGTAAAAGTTTATAGTGATCATCGAGCATTACAATTTCTTGTCTTCAAAATTAAATCATGACAGGTTGAAACGTTGGGCATTGTTTCTGCAATAATTACGCTTCACAATAATCTATATTCCTGGGACGGAAAACTTTGTTGCGGATGCACTGTCACGTGCACCGGCTGGCCTTGAGAAAAGCAACACAGAAGCTAATCTTGAGAAAAATTTCAGTATTCTTTACATTCGAAAAGTAGGCTTTGAAAACTTCGTCACTACATCTTTAAAGGATATTATTGCTCATGAGCAAGTCAAGGACCCGATTTGGAAAGATATTAAAAGTAAATGGCACGAAAAGACACACCCGCAGATTCGTCATCATTATCTGGTTAGAAACAACATACTCTTCAAACGTTTCACTGTTGATGACAAGCTGTGGGTACTTTGTATTCCTGGAGATTTTGTTAATAACCTCATCTGGTACATTCATTTCAGCTACGCACATTTTGGTCCACGAAAATCTTATCATATTCTTCGGTTGACTTACACCATCTACAATCTCACATCTTGCTCCATTATTTCCTGTTATTGCTACTAGATTAAAAGAATTAGCTGCTGTTGATCTTCTGGAACCCCTTGTGAACACTTTGAATGGATTTTCGCACGTTCTCGTCGCTGTTGAACTTACTTCAAAATTTGTTTCTTTCACGCCGTTACGCAAAGCCACCGGACGATCTGTATCCAACACCTTTGTTAAAAAAATTTTACGTGAAGTTGGACACGTTGCCAAGGTCATTTCAGATAACAGACCACAATTCAGATCTGCTGTTTGGTCACGCATGCTTCGGAATCGTAAAATCAAGCCTGTTTTTATTTCATTGTACTCTCCACACTGGAACCCGTCTGAACGGATTATGAAAGAAGTCAATAAGCTTTGCAGACTTTATTGTCACAGGAAGCGTCAGTATTGGGACAGATAGTTACACTTATTTCAAAACGTACTGAATGAAATGCCTCATGACTCCACTGCTTTACCACCTATTCTTGTGCTGAAGAATGAGGAACCACCGAACAGAATCTGAGAGCTTGTATCTTTTCCGAGTACACGTAAACTTCGACATACATACATAATTGATTTGACTATTAAAGATATAAATTATGCTGCAGACAAAAGGAGAAAACTACACGGTAAGACAAGTGCAAAGTAACTACACATTGGTCAAAAAGTTCTCATTAAAGCCGATTCATTGCCACATAAAAAGAAACATTTGAGTCACAAATTCTTTCTCATTTACAATGGACCTTATAGGATCCGACGTATATCGCATCAAAACTCTGCGCACTAAGAAAAGTAAAGGCTTATACCACATTTCTCATGTACAACCATTTATTGAGAAATAATTTGGTTTCTGAATTAGTCTTTACTATTAAATTTTTCACTTCAAGTTACTATTACGATTTGTCACATTTAGCATGCAGCGATGTTTTGAAGTTAACTATGGAACATATAAAGACAGTAATTTTACGAGTTCACTTTTATAGGGATCAGACGACACAGTCTTATTGCGTGTACATTTTTGCCTGTTAGTTGTACGATTACGTCACAACTATAAGGTTCCCATTCTTGGAACATATACTGATAATGAGGTTTTAATGTAACACTTTGGTTTACTTGAAAAAACTTTTTTTATTTAAAGCACTTTCTGAGAGGTCAGAGATAACAGTATTTGGTTTGTTCGACAGCTACACGATTATATTACCACGCTACTAACGAGTGACACCATTTTCATTATAGCTTTTACGCTGTATCTGTTTTATGACTGCACAGTCTCACATCAATACGTTACAGTACTTTACTTTCAAGGTTACAGCAATGAAGATAATAACTACGACATACGCATAGCACTTTACTTTTGTATATGAAAAGGTAAGTCCATTGATTTTTGGAGAAATTTGCTTATGAACGACGATAACTACGACACTTGGCACATTTTACTGCTAAGCAATGACAAATTTTCTTACAGCAAGAAGTATAGTTTAGCGTTACATAGCACCATTTGAGTGATTAAATTTTGTACTTGAAACATTATTAGAAATATTTTTGACATACAGTGATACAGAAAAGGCTTTCTACGTCTACAATTACATGATTACTCTGCAATTCACATTTAAGTGCTTGGCAGAGGGTTCATCGAACCACAATCATACTATCACTCTACCATTCCACTCCCGAACAGCGCGTGGGGAAAACGAACACCTAAACCTTTCTGTTCGAGCTCTGATTTCTCTTATTTTATTTTGATGATCATTCCTATCTATGTAGGTTGGGCTCAACAAAATATTTTCGCATTCGGAAGAGAAAGTTGGTGACTGAAATTTCGTAAATAGATCTCGCCGCGACGAAAAACGTCTTTGCTTTAATGACTTCCATCCCAACTCGCGTATCATATCTGCCACACTCTCTCCCCTATTACGTGATAATACAAAACGAGCTGCCCTTTTTTCCACCCTTTCGATGTCCTCCGTCAATCCCACCTGGTAAGGATCCCACACCGCGCAGCAATATTCTAACAGAGGACGAACGAGTGTAGTGTAAGCTGTCTCTTTAGTGGACTTGTTGCATCTTCTAAGTATCCTGCCAATGAAACGCAACCTTTGGCTCGCCTTCCCCACAATATTATCTATGTGGTCTTTCCAACTGAAGTTGTTCGTAATTTTAACACCCAGGTACTTAGTTGAATTGACAGCCTTGAGAATTGTACTATTTATCGAGTAACCGAATTCCAACGGATTTCTTTTGGAACTCATGTGGATCACCTCATACTTTTCGTTATTTAGCGTCAACTGCCACCTGCCACACCATACAGCAATCTTTTCTAAATCGCTTTGCAACTGATACTGGTCTTCGGATGACCTTACTAGACGGTAAATTACAGCATCATCTGCGAACTATCTAAGAGAACTGCTCAGATTGTCACCCAGGTCATTTATATAGATCAGAACAGCAGATGCCCCAGGATGCTTCCCTGGGGAACACCTGATATCACTTCAGTTTTACTCGATGATTTGCCATCTATTACTACGAACTGCGACCTTCCTGACAGGAAATCACGAATCCAGTCGCACAACTGAGACGATACCCCGTAGGCCCGCAGCTGGATTAGAAGTCGCTTGTGAGGAACGGTTTCAAAAGCTTTCCGGAAATCTAGAAATACGGAATCAACTTGAGATCCCCTGTCGATAGCGGCCATTACTTCGTGCGAATAAAGAGCTAGCTGCGTTGCACAAGAACGATGTTTTCTGAAACCATGCTGATTACGTATCAATAGATCGTTCCCATCGAGGTGATTCATAATGTTTGAATACAGTACATGCTCCAAAACCCTACTGCAAACCGGCGTCAATGATATAGGTCTGTTTTCGATGGATTACTCCTACGACCCTTCTTAAACACTGGTGCAACCTGCGCAATTTTCCAATCTGTAGGTACAGATCTATCGGTTAGCGAGCGGTTGTATATGATTGCTAAGTAGGGAGCTATTGTATCAGCGTAATCTGAAAGGAACCTAATCGGTATACAATCTGGACCTGCAGGCTTGCCCGTATCAAGCGATTTGAGTTGCTTCCCAACCCCTAAGGTATCTACTTCTAAGAAACTCATGCTAGCAGCTGTTCGTGTTTCAAATTCTGGAATATTACATTCGTCTTCCCTGGTGAAGGAATTTCGGAAAACTGCGCTCAATAACTCCGCTTTAGCGGCACAGTCGTCGGCAACAGTACCATCGGCACTGCGCAGCGAAGGTATTGACTGCGTATTGCCGCTTGTGTACTTTACATACGACCAGAATTTCTTCGGATTTTCTACCAAATTTCGAGACAATGTTTCGTTGTGGAACCTATTAAATGCATCTCGCATTGAAGTCCGTGGCAAATTTCGCGCGTCTGTAAGTTTTACCCAATCTTCGGGATTTCGCGTTCTTCTGAAGTTTGCATGCTTTTTCCGTTGCCTCTACAACAGCGTTCGGACCTGTTTTGTGTATCATGGGGGACCAGTTCCTTCTCTTACCAGTTTATGAGGTATGAATCTCTCAATTGCTGTTGCTACTATATCTTTGAATTTGAGCCACATCTCGTCTACATTTGCATAGTCAGCTCGAAAGAAATGGAGATTGTCTCTTAGGAAGGCTTCTGTAGTTCGACGGATTACTCCTACTACCCTTCTTAAACACTGGTGCGACCTGCGCTTTCGGTGATACATTTCATTCCACAGTTTTAATCTGTAAGATCTGAGGTATAATTACATTATCTTTCATAGGGGTAAGCCTACTTTGTGTACCATGCGTGTGGCAAGCGCAAGGAGCCCTAGCTAATATGGTACTTGCTTATACAGTTTTATACATCGGTACCACATTTCTTTCACACAGAATTACGCAACTATCTGGTCATTTAACAGATAGAAATGAACATTTTTACTATGTCTCTGACACATGTCTAGGTAATTACACAGTTGGATTACCTAACATTTATGAGATTGTCTCCATTTTGTGAACTGTTCACATTTACTTTAGGAACCACTGTGATACCGTGAGAGCTTTGAGTGATGTATATTGTATGTGACCTTGACGTAATGCTCTGCTGCGTTGGGCTGCGCACTAGCCAGCAGGAAATGCCCGTTGTTGTGTCACATGTCAATTTTAATGGTGTCGCTTCAGCCGCTTTTATGCTCACTGCACTCCCGTAAGTGCTCGCATAGCTGTAGAAAAGAGAGGCCGTTGACGTCACTATTAACATTTCTTTGCAGAACACACCACAAACACGACATACACTATTACTTGGAAACACAAGATTACACTTTGGAGTTTGTACTTTGTGCTTACTGAAATTCATATGAATTGATGGGCAATATTCTTACGAATACATACCTGATTATGACAAGTGTGTCTCTACGAGATCTGAAACAATTTCTACTGGCACCCATGAAATGCCACATGGCTGTTGAATGATGTTTTTATATTTTTCTTTGTATATATTTGCTTATTTTATTTGATAGCTGGTTTCTAGCAACATTGGTTTTATAAAATAAAATTCAATGCATTTGCTAATGTGAACAGTTTCTGTCCAAAGATCCAGTAAATAATAATTTTATGATCCACATTCTTAAAAAAAAAAAAAGAGCAGTTGGAACGGAAAGAACAATACGAAGGAGAAAGGACTAGTAACAGGAACTGCACACATAATTTTCTAGTCAAGGACTTGCTCATTTTTTGGTAGAATAAGTTGTTGTGGTGCACCACTTTAGTGTTAAGATGTCATTGCATTACACATGGGAGATAATGTAGATCTTGCTCCTTATGCTGGCACTTCGCGTAATTTTGATGATCACAGATGCACAATTGCTATTGTAAACTTACAAATATATTTCCCTTATCTGCATTGCTGTCCTTACTGCAATATTTTTTCTGCTTGTGCTTTCTGATGTTTAGGTATAAGTTATTGCATTTGCTGCTGCTATTTGCCAGGCAATGTCCTGCTGAATTTTACTTTGTATTACTGTGATAATCCAGTTTTACCACTGATTTATTTTTCTTTTTGTTTGCTGCATATTGCCTTCTGTTAGTTGTAATGTTTGATTTGCTTTGGTAAGTTAGATATGCTGCTGCTTGCTTGGACAATTTGCATTTTCCTCATTTTTGTCTGTGCTAAGTATTTTTTGCTGGTGCACTGACTCGTTCTCTAGTTTATGTATCTGAGCTCAGTAGATTGAAGTTAGCTTAAGGGGGGGTATGCTATGTAAGAAAATGAGTTATGATGAGTTTGGAAGAAATGCACTGAGAAGCTATAAGAAAACGGCCTGGCAAAAAAGTATTGTATAACGAGGAAAAATTATTTTGAAAGAGGAAATGAAGTAGTTTTGGTTAAATGAAGATAAATAGGATTTCTTTGTGGAAACAAATGTTGAAGTAACAGAGGTCTGCAAGAATTACATTAAGTTTTAGTAGGAAATGAAGTAGTTTTGGTTGAAAGTAAAACAGGTATGAGCATAAAGTAGGTACAAAATGATCACCACCAGTACTGCAGTATCAGATGTTACACTTTGTGACATTTGCACTTCAATACAGACCCTGTCCTTACCTTTTGTGTTATTCCGTTATGTATATGTGTACCCTTGTGTGTCTGTGTTCTTCCTATCTCTGAGTGTTTACGTGGTAAGATAAATTTGATAGTGTTTGTTTTCCTTCTAATACTAAGCTGCATTCACTATGATGAGGAATACTGTTCTGCTCAGCTTTTGTGCATAAAACTGGTGTAGACTTCTCTTCTGCTGAATTAGAACTGTCTTTTGGGGCTGTGAGGAGAATTTTTACTTTATTGACCAACAGCATATTACTTAACAACCTCTGTGTGCATCTGATCTATTTGATATTGTTAGTAGAAAAAAATTAACAACTTAGTCTTGGCCACTACCCAAAATACGTTGTAAAATTTTTTGAGGGGAGCAGGGGGCTATGTAAGCAGCCCGTTTATATGTTTGTATGTTGGCAGCGATATAGACTGTAATTAATATCACTGACAACGCTCTGTGTTCTCGGTAAGAGACTCTGTGGTTGGACAGACTAGCAATTAGCGAGCGAACAGCTTGGACATGTGACCTTCGTTGAAACTCGGTGTTGGTAGGACATGCATTGAAAAATGGTTATGGATGTAGTTGGTAACGTTTGGGTAGTGGAATTATTGACGACTATATAATTTTTGGAACTGGATGTTACATGAATAAAGTAAAATCTGCTAAAACATTGTTTGCTCTTCAACAAAATCTTTCTTTTGCTAACCATAGTCCTCCTAGTAGTTAGAGCCTACAGTATTTAGAATCCTTTTATTTAGCTGACTGTAATTGCTGATTGCTGTAATTGTGTAGTTCGTGTTATGAAGATTGTCTGTGAGGCAAGTGACTTATGAAAAAGTATAGGATTTCTTCCAATTCAGGGCAATTCTATTGAGTTAATTATTTGAGGTCATGTTGTCATTGTAGAGCAGTCAGATTGCGTTGGGCTTGTATATTATGGATAATAAATGTATAGGCTAATTTTGTGATGTCTTTATCAGGGAAAATTCCTTAGGTCAGTGTAGAAATGATAAAAATAAGTAACGGGACAGTAGCAACAGTTTCACTCAGCAGTTTAAGTAGATGCTAAGAAGTTTCACCTACTCAGTTATTTCAGTGGACAGACACAAAGAAGTTTCATATTCGAATCATAATCCGAAAGCCACTAATACAGCTTTCCTGTTCGCTAACAGCGTTTCAAAAGCGTGTGCGTGTGCGTATGCGCACGCGCGCATGTTCAAACGTTCATTACAGTAACATGTAATAAGCTGAAGTAAATTGCTCAAGAACTATCCGATATTTTTGGTAGTACATCTTCCCTTTATGCATTACGTATTTATTCATAAATTACATATGTTTCAAAAACAGGTACATAAAAACATGTGCTTATTCGAATGCAGCTTTGTCGAAATTACAAAAAAATCGGTGAAGAACTTTCAGAGATTTGCGATTTTGAACAAACAAAAATTTATATTTTTATATGTGAGTAGATGTAAATGTTCGTTTGTTCAAAATCTTAAATCTTCGAACATTCTTAACGGACTACTTTGAAATGTTGTATTCGATTATGTACTTGTTTTTATATACATACTGGAGCGCCACATGGCGTTTATATATATATATATATATATATATATATATACAATCCTGGAAATGGAAAAAAGAACACATTGACACCGGTGTGTCAGACCCACCATACTTGCTCCGGACACTGCGAGAGGGCTGTACAAGCAATGATCACACGCACGGCACAGCGGACACACCAGGAACCGCGGTGTTGGCCGTCGAATGGCGCCAGCTGCGCAGCATTTGTGCACCGCCGCCGTCAGTGTCAGCCAGTTTGCCGTGGCATATGGAGCTCTATCGCAGTCTTTAACACTGGTAGCATGCCGCGACAGCGTGGACGTGAACCGTATGTGCAGTTGACGGACTTTGAGCGAGGGCGTATAGTGGGCATGCGGGAGGTCGGGTGGACGTACCGCCGAATTGCTCAACACGTGGGGCGTGAGGTCTCCACAGTACATCGATGTTGTCGCCAGTGGTCGGCGGAAGGTGCACGTGCCCATCGACCTGGGACCGGACCGCAGCGACGCACGGATGCACGCCAAGACCGTAGGATCCTACGCAGTGCCGTAGAGGACCGCACCGCCACTTCCCAGCAAATTAGGGACACTGTTGCTCCTGGGGTATCGGCGAGGACCATTCGCAACCGTCTCCATGAAGCTGGGCTACGGTCCCGCACACCGTTAGGCCGTCTTCCGCTCACGCCCCAACATCGTGCAGCCCGCCTCCAGTGGTGTCGCGACAGGCGTGAATGGAGGGACGAATGGAGACGTGTCGTCTTCAGCGATGAGAGTCGCTTCTGCCTTGGTGCCAATGATGGTCGTATGCGTGTTTGGCGCCGTGCAGGTGAGCGCCACAATCAGGACTGCATACTACCGAGGCACACAGGGCCAACACCCGGCATCATGGTGTGGGGAGCGATCTCCTACACTGGCCGTACACCACTGGTGATCGTCGAGGGGACACTGAATAGTGCACGGAACATCCAAACCGTCATCGAACCCATCGTTCTACCATTCCTAGACCGGCAAGGGAACTTGCTGTTCCAACAGGACAATGCACGTCCGCATGTATCCCGTGCCACCCAACGTGCTCTAGAAGGTGTAAGTCAACTACCCTGCCCAGCAAGATCTCCGGATCTGTCCCCCATTGAGCATGTTTGGGACTGGATGAAGCGTCGTCTCACGCGGTCTGCACGTCCAGCACGAACGCTGGTCCAACTGAGGCGCCAGGTGGAAATGGCATGGCAAGCCGTTCCACAGGACTACATCCAGCATCTCTACGATCGTCTCCATGGGAGAATAGCAGCCTGCATTGCTGCTAAAGGTGGATATACACTGTACTAGTGCCGACATTGTGCATGCTCTGTTGCCTGTGTCTATGTGCCTGTGGTTCTGTCAGTGTGATCATGTGATGTATCTGACCCCAAGAATGTGTCAATAAAGTTTCCCCTTCCTGGGACAATGAATTCACGGTGTTCTTATTTCAATTTCCAGGAGTGTATATCTATACAGAGTGAGTCGCTTAACGTTACCGCTGGATATATTTCGTAATCCACATCAAATACTGACGAACCGATTCCACAGACCGAACGTGAGGAGAGGGGCTAGTGTAATTATTTAATACAAACCATACAAAAATGCACGGAAGTATGTTTTTTAACACAAACCTACGTTTTTTTTAAATGGATCCACGTTAGTTTTGTTAGCACATCTGAACATATAAACAAATACGTAATCAGTGCCGTTTGTTGCATTGTAAAATGTTAATTACATCCGGAGATATTGTAACCTAAAGTTGACGCTTGAAACCTCCGACGTTCAGTTGCGTGTTGTAACAAACACGGGCCACGGTCGGCGAGCAGCATCAGAGACATGTTTACGATGACGACCGTGTTTACGAGTGTGGCTGTAGTGCACTGTTGTGGTTTGGTCTAGCTGTCGCAGGGTCCGCATGTAGCGCTTGCTGCTATTGTTATTCTGCATTCGTCTCCGCACGCAGACCAACTGTAGTACACCGTGTTACTAGACGTCTGTGATAGTGTAGTGTTGTGGGAACTGTGACCATGGTGTATTCGAACTCTGAAAAGGCGGAGATGATACTCATCTATGGCGAGAGTCGACGAAATGCAGCTGAAGCCTGCAGGGTGTATGCAGAACGGTACCCGGACAGGGAGCATCCAATGTGCCGCACATTGCAAAACATCTACCGCCAACTGTATGCAACAGGTATGGCCGTAGCACGCAAACGGGTCCGTAACAGGCCCGTCACAGGAGAAGCGGGTGCAGTTGGTGTGTTAGCTGCTGTTGCCATGAAACCACACATGAGTACACGGGACATTGCGAGAGCCGGTAGACTGAGTCAAAGTTGTGTCATGCGCATACTGCATCGTCACCGCTTTCACCCGTTTCATGTGTCGCTACATCAGCAATTACATGGTGATGACTTTAATCATCGAGTGCAAGCCTGTCAATGGGCATTAACAGAGAATGCGTTGCACCTCTACCTGTTTACCGATGAAACGGGTTTCACAAACCACGGGGCAGTGAATCTACGGAACATGCATTACTAGTCCGTGGACAATCCTCGCTGGCTCAGACAGGTAGAGCGACAGCGACCGTGGACTGTAAATGTATGGTCCGGAATCATTGGCGACCACCTCATTGGTCCTCACTTCATTGCAGGGGCCCAATCAGTTGCAACATACATCGCGTTTCTACAGAATGATCTGCCAACGTTGCTCGAAAATGTCCCACTGGAAACGCGTCGACGTATGTGGTATCAGCATGATGGTGCACCTGCACATTCCGCAATTAACACTAGGCTGACCCTTGACAGGATGTTCGACGGGCGTTTCATAGGACGTGGAGGACGCATAAATTGGCCAGCCCGTTCTCCTGATCTTACAGCTCTGGACTTCTTTCTGTGGGGTACGTTAAAGGATAATGTGTACCGTGATGTGCCCACAACCCCAGAGGATATGAAACAACGTATTGTGGCAGCCTGCGGCGACGTTACACCAGATGTACTGCGGCGTGTACGACATTCATTACGCCAGAGACTGCAATTGTGTGCAGAAAATGATGGCCACCAAATTGAACATCTATTGGCCTGACATGTCGGGACACACTCTATTTCACTTCGTAATTGAAAACGGAAACCACGTGTGTACGTGTACCTCACCCCTCATGGTAATGTACATGTGCGTCAGTGAAAAAGACCAAGAAAAAGGTGTTAGCATGTGGACGTAATGTGCTGTTCCAGTCTCTTCTGTACCTAAGGTCCATCACCGTTCCCTTTGGATCCCTACGTAATTCGGTGCTCTCCGATAAACACGATCGAACAGCGGAGGAGTGGTACTCAAGCGTCAACTTTAGGTTACAATATCTCCGGATGTAGTTAACATTTTACAATGCAACAAACGGCACTGATTACGTATTTGTTTATATGTTAAGATGTGCTAACAAAACTACCGGGGTTCCATTTAAAAAAACGTAGGTTTGTGTTAAAAAACATACTTCCGTGCATTTTTTTATGATTTGTATTAACCAATTACACTAGCCCCTCTCCTCACGTTCGGTCTGTGGAATCGATTCGTCAGTATTTGGTGTGGTTTACGAAATATATCCAGCCGTAACGTTAGGTGACTCACCCTGTATATATATATATATATATATATATATATATGGCACTCTAGTAGGTATATAAAAAACACGAGCATATTCGATTTCGACATTGTGTCAAAATTTCAAAGGAATCGGTGGAAAACTTTCTGGTATACACGATTTTGAAAAACGAACATTTACATTTTTATTTATATTGGTTCATATTTCTCTGACATGTTCTGCATCCGGAAAGACTTCCCCAAAGTGGATCAATTGGGACAAAAAGTACATCTAATCTAATCCCGCACGCCACCTCTGAGGCCGCCTCTCCAATTCCGTTCTCAGTGGCGTTCCTACTGAACCTCGTTATTTCCTGGTCGCCCAGAAAACACAGGACGTCAAAATACTACAAATGTGGGTTATATATTTGGTCGTCCGAGGTGCCAGATCAACAGATTTCGCTACTTGGCTTAACTCTTTGTAGTAAACAGTCTGTAGCGAATTTTTTTATTGGCACTTCCCTGTCTGCCCTATGGTCAACTTCTCTTATTTTCTCTATTTAAGAATTATTAGTAGCTGCCTTCTTATATCGATTTCTGTATTTCTCACTCTTAACTTTCCACGAACAAGTAAGATTCATACAATAAATTCTTCAATAAGCCCTCTGGATGGCTGACGTTTATCGGCAATTTTACAATTAAATGTGCAAACATAACCCGAGAAGCACTAGACTGAACAAGCTGCTGACTCAAAACACACCAGATTGTCGCTGATTCCCAGGTCACATACCGAGAGACGTGGGGAAATGGTTAGCACACTGGACTCGCATTCGGAAGAACGCCTGTAGTCATCTGAGGTTAGATTTCAGATATTTTTCCAAATGGCTCCATCCATTGTCGAGATGGTTCTTTGAAAGCGCAGGGCCGATTACCTTCTCCATCTTTAACAAAACAACCCGTGCTTGTGCTCAGTCTCTAATGGTCTCATTGTTGATCAGCTTTAAACCCAGATCTTCCTTTCTATTTTCCTTCCATCCACACGCTGGTCTGTGCAGTGCGATGTGTGCAGACATTTGCGCAGGGATATCTTTGGATATGTATTGGCCTAGAAAAGTATCGACGTTTTTTCTTCAGCACAGATCTGTTGCAGTAGAAATAAAAATACGAGACTTGAAATTAGCTATTTATGTAGTCTTCCACCAAAAGGAAATAAAATACCATATTTAAAATCTATCAGTCTTTTGTGGAAATATACACTGATGTGCAAACCTTAAGGATGGAAATAACTTTCCCCTGATGGGGCACTGTCAGGCAACATAGCACGATGAAAGAACTGCTGCAGTGTAATAGGAAAGGTAACTGAAAGAAATATGCAATGAGACGAACAGAAATGACACTTTTATCCAAAGACAACAATTAAACTGGAGTTACTGCAATTTACGACGGTGCCCTGGATATTAAAAAAGTGGGACCTGGTTCTTATTAGAGTGTGTGATCGCTAGGGATAGCAGTGCATGCTCCTGAACGTGACCTCATGTACCTTGTTTCTAAGATTTGGGACTCGGTAGGCTCAGGTGACATTATGGCTCCCTACATCATAACACCTGAACCGCCGAAACGACTGTGTGCCATAACGTTCATGGGTGCACTATGTGTTTCCACCGCTCGCCATATGAGGGAACATCCACAATCACTACGCAGACTGAATCTGCTTCATCCGAGAAGAGCACGCAATCGCTCCTCAATGCCTAGTCTTTACGCTCTCGGCACCATCCCAAATCTTTGCACACTGTACAGTCACCGTTATTGTGACACTGTACTGGGCCGGCCGCGGTGGTCTAGCGGTTCTGGCGCTGCAGTCCGGAACCGCGGGACTGCTACGGTCGCAGGTTCGAATCCTGCCTCGGGCATGGGTGTGTGTGATGTCCTTAGGTTAGTTAGGTTTAAGTAGTTCTAAGTTCTAGAGGACTTCTGACCTAAGATGTTGAGTCCCATAGTGCTCAGAGTCATTTGAACCATTTGACACTGTACTGCTTCGCCATGTTCGTCTTTTCAATAATGCATTCGTTTCCGATTTCACTTTTATGAATGAAAATGGGCGAGCGCATCGAACAGCGCTGGTGGAGGCCTCTTGGAACGAGAGCATATTTGGCGAATGGACTGGCCTGCCCTTTCGTTGACATAAATCCTCTCGAGCTCGTGCGGCTTGTATTGGAGAGACGTATTGGAGCACGTCTACATGCACCATCGACCATCCAGCAATTGCCAACCGCGCTGCTGGAAGAATGGAGCAGGTTGCAGATCATGCAGTTCAGAAAAGTGGAAAAAAGAAGAAAAGCATTACATATTATAAGGGCGTCCCTATTTGGCCTCCTCCTGGTAGCATGCAGCAAAAGCTTTTCCTTTCACCACTCAGCAATAATTACTTAGCACGGTAGCTTTTATTTTCCTCTTTGTAACTAGGCTATAAACCACGACGCTCTATCTCTTAATAGTTTCCTAGTTACGAGATTTGAAATGATCGTGGGACTTTGTGGACACCATGTATATTTTAGCTGTTACATAATTATCCAAACGTCCCAATTTTGTACGTAGTGCCAGAAGCAAAACTTTTGCTGTTGTATGAATGGTTCATGCACAACATTGTTGATTCCAGGAATCAATTACTGTCTCTTAGATCAATTTTTGTGTGAATAATTTTTATCCCTAGCACGGGTATCCCATTCACAGGGGAAACGATGTTATTAGGGTTTATGCCGATTGCTGTCGCAATAATACGGCTGTTGCTAGTGATTGTCGGTTAAAGGAGACTATACATCTAAGGTCATCATTCTCCTATTCACCCCCCAGGACGGAATCAGTGTATCCCATCTGCGTCTAGAGTAATTTTTATGTGCAAGTGTGAGAAAGTTTTTTAAATGTTTGCGTAAATGGTATCTGAGGCGGGACGTCGGTACCAACGTGGTGTTCACCTAGTGGAATGTGGAAGGCACCTACAAACGACATCCAGGCTGGTCGAACACTGACACTCGTCGTTAATCTGCCCGGCACATTCGAACAGGGCTGACGTGCCTCCCCTCCCCGTCCTGGCAGTGGGCGCTCTAAAGCGCACGGCTATCTGGGTGGTTTTATGGTAATAATTTTAAACTTACCAATGTGGGATGCCACATAGTCAATCAAGATGTTTTTCATATTTAGGTACGTTTCTTTGGCAAGCACTTCTGGAAGTGCCAAAATAAGACTCTTTGTCATTACAAATTTAAACAATCGAATATCATTATCGAAAAGCAACGCTAATCATCACGTGACGAACACGCGCATAGTATGTTCCTCATTACGTGATGATATTACGCTTTGAGAATTACGACACGCTCAGGCAGTGCTGCCAACTGCTTATAGCCCACACCGGGCCTCATACGTAGTTAAAAACACTTAATTACAGATAATGACTAAATTCGAAAACTAGAGGTAGTATATCAGTTTCGACGTCAATTTCTTGTTCAGTGGCACCAAATTAACAATGATTAACTCCTTTAGTTTGCGAAAGTGTGTACTTAACATGTTACACACACAAGATGCGTTTCACATATAGCGGTTTATTGTAAGAGACATGCAGTATTGAGAATGAATTTCTATAATGGCAGTCTGAAATTTAAACTTATGGAGTGAATCAGAGCAATATTTAAATACATGAATGCTGTCCCTGTGACGTCGCTTGTGTGATATTATAAAACATAAAACTGGAGCTAGTGCAAAAAGTATGCCAGATGTTCGTCACGAAGTAGGGGGAAAGGAGGGGAGGTGAGCATATTATTACAACAGTAAAAGTCTAAAATTCAAACTGAAGTCTTGCATCCAAGTTTAACCACAGCTTCAGAAAGGTAGGAAAGACTATTAACATGTAACGTCCAGAGGAGGACGAGGAGAGCAAAGTCGAGACACGAACTCAGGAACCGTATCAGCATTTACATTTAAGTGATTTAGAGGACTCACTGAAAACGTATATTTAGATGGTTGGATGGGGATTTGAACCACCTTGCTCCGGAAGTTCAGTATCTTGTCACTGTTCCACCTAAATCCGCACAGCTTTCGGAAACGACTCACACTCAAATTGTGTGCAGTCAGAAGGCGCTGGTATCTACTTCATGAAATATGACTATAGCTAAACAACATTAAAACTAACGATTTTTTACGTAATTCCGTTAAATACGTGATGCAAAACAGGAGTTATAAACTTTCAACTTCTTTGAGGGAACTTGCCATTTTGACTATATCAGTTTAGCCAGAACTTGACACTTAATTTGCAACTATATTGTAATCTGAGTAAGAGATTATGTTTCGAAGAAACCCCTGAAGACTGAAATTCGTAGTGTTACCCTTCGCCCAAGCTTCGGGTACTCTCCAATAACTTTCTCAGCGTTCGACGATGTTTTATACACTGCCTGCCAAAATGGTGAAGCTCCCAGAAGGGGAGGAGGAAACGAAATGAAACTTTGCGGGTTAAGAGGGTACGTGACGTTATTACAGCGATTTGCAACTATATTGTAATCTGAGTAAGAGATTATGTTTCGAAGAAACCCCTGAAGACTGAAATTCGTAGTGTTACCCTTCGCCCAAGCTTCGGGTACTCTCCAATAACTTTCTCAGCGTTCGACGATGTTTTATACACTGCCTGCCAAAATGGTGAAGCTCCCAGAAGGGGAGGAGGAAACGAAATGAAACTTTGCGGGTTAAGAGGGTACGTGACGTTATTACAGCGATTAGAAAAGTGAGGCAAATTTATAGAGACTTTGGTAGTATGAGCCCAGTTATCAGTACGACGTTGCACACGCTCTGACCTATATGCATGCACTGACTCGATTGGGAAGGATTTCATAAAACCGTTGTATCCTCTTCTGAGGCAAGCTGGCCCATAGCTGTAACAACTAATCCTTGATGAGGACAGATGGGGGATCTTGTTGATCTCGGAAGTACCACACCATTACGCAAAGAGTTCGTAGAGCCATGTGCCATATGTGGACAAACATTGTCCTGATGATTAATGGCACCTTATGGAAGACAACACATCAGGACACAGGATGTCGGCGATGTACCACTGTGACAGCAGAGTTTCCTGTCACTACCATCCGTGACCTTAAGTCATACTCGATGGGTTCCCACGCCATTACATCAGGAGTAACACTGCTGTACCTCTCCCCAGATCGCCGCCATATTTGCCGACGATGAACATAAGGGATAGTGCAGAACCGCTATGCAAATGTGTGCGCATTCCTAAGGAACCTAACTGCTGAGGTCATCGGTCCCTAGACTTACTCACTATTTAAACCAACTTAAACTAACTTATGCTAAGAACAACACACACACCTCTGCCCGAGGGACGAATCGAACCTCCGACGGGAGGGCTGCGCAGTCCGTGACATGGGCCTAAAACCGCGCGGCAACTCTGCGCGGCCCACTTTTCATCACTGAACACAATGGGACGGGTATTCATCAGTAGTCCATACTTCCCGGTCAAGACACCATTGGAAATGCATCCGTTAGTGTTGTGGTGTAATGGCAGCCTAAGCATGGGAAATCATTGAATGTCACTCTCCAACTGTGGATGCAGGATGACACCGAAGAGAGTCAATTACTTTTTCTCGGATGGCAAGCGCCTTCTGCACAGTACACACGTGGTCGACCAGCACGTTGACGACGAGTATACCAGCGCTCAAGTTCCCGTGCAGTCCACGACCACATCCGAACGTCCCACACATTTGGATATTGCATTATTCAACCTGCCAGCTAAATTGGAAAACTCTGCCAGCTGTCTCACACGAGTATGCGGCACCTCTGTATCAGTTATCGTTCGACATGTGACGCTGTTCACGCCAGTTTTATACCCTGCCAGCCCTGTTAACAACACAAAATCTCAACAACAGTAATGCATTTTGGTGTACATGCATGAAGTTACACTGATATTCGATTATGTCTGCTGGGTGCTTCACTTTCTTTGTCAGGCAATGTACTATCCGTTGGTGATGCACATGCCGTGTAACTCAACAATAACAGAACTACCGGGCAATAAATCTTAATTCTAGGCGACCATTGCACTGTCGAAAACTATGTCTTAGGTCTGTATGACATTGTCGAAGTTCTTCCACAAATCTTTTATAAAAATTAGGACCAAGCTCAACTTTTGTAACACATACGATAAAAACACTCGAATACGCCGTCAAGGATTTTGTAAAACGTCTTTTATAAAAAATACTCGACAAAGAAATTTTAAGCGCAATATGGGTCTTGCGGAAAGCAAGAATGCAAGGATCTTACAATCTTGTGCCTCTGTCGTATCTGTATCTCTGGGTTTTGTTTTCTTTCTTCTGTTTATTTAGTGCACGGTAAACATAAGTGTGGTTAAGTCTTGCACGCACGTTCATTCTACGAAAAAATGGCAGAGATATTGGCACTCAAAACGCTGAGCAACCGACTGATGAAGGCAAGTACACTTGTAATTACTTTTTAACATTATTTTAAAAACAAGAACAAATTCGTTTTAGAAACATACCCGAAAAATGAGATATAACTAAAAGTGGAAACAACATTCACTTAGAAAGGTGGCTCTTCAAATATCCCTCACTCTAGATTTCATAGCCACAGTATTCATATTACATTCTGTCGGTACTCGAAGCATACGGTATGTCTTACCGTTGTTTATGGATAGATTCAGCTGACATTATTGCATCAGCTACAGTCGTGTGCTATTTTTAAATCTATTCGTTTCAGTAGAGAGTTTTAAGTTTTATCTTAGCGTCTTGATTGCTCCCTAAGAAAGTGATACGGAAACTTCACTGCGCCATCTACTTCTAGCGCTGAGCTTCGTGGTATTGCACATTAAATAGCAAAATGTAGGTTTTTTTTGGATTGTTACCATCATTACTGTGCTTACAAGAACAATTCTTTAACATGCTTCTGTTCATGAAATTACAGGAACACGAAGCTATTACTAGAAACGAGTGAAATTAAGCCAATTTTAACCCATAATTATACAGTTAAACTCTTAAATATGCAACGCAAGGAAACAGTGTAATACGACTACGACGTAGTCAAATGATACACGCTATTAATGAGTCAGACGTCCTTCCCTGATGTGTTGAAAATTGAGCATTAGTCGGGACGGAACGAAAGTTGATAAGCATAAACAAGGGCTATAGTGGCGCTTCTGCCGGAATTTTCTGCAAATTAGTTTCAAAGGTAGTCGATGTAGCCCACCTAGCGGAAAATATGTAAATTAAATGCTATTTTTTGGATATTATTTCGCAAGGAAGTATAATAACTTTGATTTTCAGAGAGAGGTTGTTATGTGGCGCATGTCGTAGGTATTATTTTCAGAATCTGTAGCGATTTTCGGACTGGTTGATAGGTTGGGACCTCGTTCCACACGTTTGGCGCTTTTTCCGGAATATAGTGTAATTTTCGAGATGGAACCTAAGAGCAGAATTTAAATATAAATTCACGTTCCGCTCTGTATCGTCTCGTACGTATTTATATTTCATTGTGCAGCCATTTATCTTCCTTCAAATAACGTCACGATGATCGAACGAAATTCTGTCATTGGTTCCGCCATCTTATGAAATTAGTTAGCACCTCTTGTTGCCAACTGCTATCTCACACTTAACATATTTTTCTTAAAATATCATTTCCAGGATACGGCATGGCATATTTTACGATTTGTAGTAATACGAACACATCTTCTTGTCTACACTTGTATTATATACATATATATGCATGCTTTTTAATCTTTTCCGATGTCTGCTAAACTTTTACTCACCTTTGTATTTGTTCCAAGTTCTAAGTCACAGAGAAATGATATCACGCAATAGCCCTTTCTGATTCTATTGGTGATTTTAGACAGCGTTAGTAGGTAAAATGCATTAAACATTAAATTTTTGTTGCAAGCATGAAGTAGATGGCAGTGCAGCTATCATGTAATCCTTCCCTCCGGGAGAATGAGAAGTTGTTTCCCGATCGTGCTTTTTCCTCTAATTTCACTATATTTAAAAAAAATAGCAGTGATCATTAGTGCACATTCATTTATAGTCAGGACGGTATGTGTCGTCACAAGTCAGTTGCTTTCTCGATCTGCTACTTCATTACGCTTCCCACCAATGAATTTATCGTAATTGCAACAATCTTTCTATATTTTAATGAAGAACCAAGTATGATGAGCGTATCTCTGACTGAGAACGCTTCCGATCCACTATTTATATTTTCCTAAATCAGTCACCATCTAAATCCAGCTTGACTCTTACCTTTATTTCACTCCAGGTAATCCTTCTACTTAAAGGCAGTCATTAGCAGTGAATGACTAACAAAGTGTGAGGAAGGATTGTCGGTAGCCTCCGGCTTGGGAGTGGCAAATGCATAATTACAGCTTTTTTGTATAATTTTCGGTTCCATATGGGACGTAGATTAGAATTTACAATCTCATCGATGACGAGATCATTACAGACGGAGCACAAACTTGGACTGGGGAAGGGTGGAGAAGGAAGTCAGCCGTACCCTTTCAAAACCTTAAGAGGTTTGGAGAAATCACGAAAAACCAGAATGTCGATGGCCAGGCGGCGAATCACCCCTTTTGTCATTTAGTGTGGAACACGTCAGTTATATCAATTTAATCCGTATTAACTCTTATCGATTTTGTTCGTAGTTTAGACTATAAGAAACGTTACTACGTTCGTGTAATTTTTCTTTTTTTTTAACTAGAACATAGAACGATGTAAATAGGACGATTTCAAAAGAAATTTCTTTTCGTAGTGAACGTGGCTTTTAACTGTGAAATCAACTGCATTACCCGCTGCAGAGCAGGCACAGACAAATTTTGGTACAGTGATCCACGCTCAAAATCACGAAGAGCTGCAATGAACAACTGCAACACTCGTCCTATCAAGGCAGACAAAATTTTAAAGTATTCCTCGAAAAAAAGCTTTCAATATAACTTCCATCTAAAAAGGAGACCACACAGCAATCGGATTTTTGTATTTTTTTGCTTTTTTATTATCATGGTGCGCGAAGTTCATAACTCAAATATCACTCACCCAAAGCGTTACAAGTTACTCAAAAATTTTCGAGGAAATTGACTTTGAAGTTTACCTAGTGCATTTAATGCCCTAAAGTAAGGTTGAAGGTTAGAATTGGATGTCTGGCTGTTTGGTAGAATACTCGCCTGCCATCTGGTTGGCCAGTGTTTGATTCCTGATTGAGGCAAATTTTTAAACAAAGGTGCACATTCTACGAGGATTCCGGTGAAGTTTAAAATGCACTAAGATGAAAAAATTTAATTTGTAATGTTTTTTCATCCAAACAATCTTTATTACCAGTCTTTTATAAAAGGTCAGTAACTAAGAATTTATATTTGCAATGAAAACTGGACTTGTTTGTGCGATATGCAATTATAAATAAGACGAAGCGCATTTTTCTTAAAAATTACAATTATATATTTGTTAATTAGCACATATTTGATTAATTTTATATTTATATGGTGGATGTATTCCAACGGAACGGAAAACAAAACAATAACCGAAACAAGAGCAGAACCAGCGATCCATCGATTACCATTCTAGAGTGCTACCCATTTTTCCATCTGTATGTATTTTACACTTCATGGAAGTGCTTGTTAGAAAATGCACCTTTGTTTAAAAATGTGCAGAGGCCGGAAATCGAACTCAGGCCACCCACATGGCAGGCAATCATTCTACCCCAGAGCCACACGCCTTGTTCGGAAACTTAAAGTCTATTTACTCGAAAATTTTTGAGTGTTGCATAAAATGCTTTGAGATGTTGGTGTCTGAGTTCTGAACTTCACGTACCACAAAAATTTGAGAGTCGAACATTTAGAATTTAATGGTGGCTAGACAAACGTCACAAACGAACAGACGACAAACGAAACGAAGAAGTTTATGGTTTCACTTCCCATCTGCGACGGAATGGGTCTTTCCGGCATATATGTAACCGAAACCGCAGTACAGAAAGCCGCTTGCCAGCTATAGAACAGGCACAGTCCCCATAACATAAAAAGTGACTGAAGACTGGTGTAGGCTTATGGGGAGCCGCCGTCACAACTTGTGTGTCAAAAAAATATATTTATGCAGTGCAGTAACACCGTTTTTAGTCAGTCCTTTATTTTTTTATCATGCAGTCGAACTGATTACGAAGAGGATAAACTGAGCAAGTTACAGGAAATAATTATTACGTAACGAAATTTACACACGGCGACCAGAAGCAGTCTGAAAAGCTTGTGACGATGTAGCAGGGTAGGTTGTATTGAAAAATAATTTTTAAGAAAAAATTCAATACTTTCCGTCATTTCCGAGTTAATTAGCACTGAAGTTATCCAATCAGGCTGTTTCGTGTGCAAATTCAAGCGGCCCGCCAGGAACAATTATTGCCAATTGTTCTCGTAGCTTAGATGATAACGCACGAGACTTCGATCCATAACTACCATTCCAAGTCCATTTATTGTATCGTTCTCTTGTTCGGTTTTACGAAACCAAGTGAAAAACACATTTCGAGGTATCATCTCTGGCTGGCCGCCTGAATGTGCGCGCGCAACGGGCTGATTAGTTAACTTCAATACTAATTAACTCGGAAACGGCGCAACGTATCAAATTTTTTCTTAACAATTATTTCTCAGCGCAACCTACCCTGTACCACTCTTGCAGGACTTCCAGACTGTTTCTGAACTGCTGCATATACCAGTAAATCCCCCCCCCCCCCTTTCCCACTCTTTAAAGAATGGAGCTCCCATGTAAAACAGCTTTAAACGTCTGATTACTTTCCAAAAAAATGGCTCTGAGCACTATGGGACTTAACATCTGTGGTCATCAGTCCCCTAGAACTTAGAATACTTAAACCTAACTAACCTAAGGACATCACACACATCCATGCCCGAGGCAGGATTCGAACCTGCGACCGTAGCGGTCACGCGGTTCCAGACTGAAGCGTCTAGAACCGCACTGCCACACCGGCCGGCGATTGCTTTACAAATTAGTTAATGTGTTATAGATGTTACGTTAAGCATGTAAGCGAGAGAAGTTCATGAAACGATAGATGAACACAGACGAGCTAATTTGCGCACCATTTTAAGCGAAAGTTAGTTTTCCACGCACTTCAAGGTTTATGACGTCCTATCTCGTGAACTATGAGTCGTACAATAACATAATTAAGGAGATATATTCAGTGGAATATGTAGATACCGTCTGCAAAGTGTGTTGCGCATTGACTTAGTAATAAAGAAGTAAAAAATTAAAATGTCATACCTGATGCTGAAGTTTTACGGTAAGAACGGCGAAAATGTAGTAAGCGGTGAACTTTTTTCCTTTAATCATTTTGTGGAGGATGCCACCTTAAGGTTTGTTGGAACTCGCTAAATGTTCTTATTCTCAAACACTGGATGAATAAGTTTGGGTAATTTGCGTCACGTATGACGGCGCTTCCGCGCTTAGAGACGGAGCGATAGGAAAGTGTGGAGGGGATGAGGTTTGCGCATTGCGTGGCGGCAGAGAGCTGGCAAACAAAGTCCGTGTTGCCGAACTGTGTTGCTGCGGACAAAAATCAGGTTCATTTGCCTTCTGTACATCACATTATATGTTCAAATTTACGAGGGAATAATTCAGTTTAAAACCGATTTCGATCAGTCGTCACAGGCGAGAAATCTTACTTCACGTCTTGAGGTTGTGTCCACTGCTCCACGGCAATCGTCTGAGTGACGGAACAGCTGACGCAACTGTGTGAAGACGTCAAGTACAATTTTTCTCAAGACAAGGATTATCCAACGACAAGATCACCAAAAAGGATGCATTGATTGCCATTTATTGCGATTTTGGCTATATTATAAGTAGAATGTAATAATTTGTTTGACAACTGCTTCTACTCCATATAACTTTTTAAAATGTGTATAATACGCGTATGTGGATGTGTTTCACTGCAGTTCGAAGTAAATCATTATGAGTAAAAAATAATTACTGGTAGCAAAGACTACTCCAAAAGACTATCGTAAAATTGTCAATGTGTTATCATATTTTTCGATGTGGACAGGCATTATGAGTTTAAACTAGTCGTTCAACACCACAGTGAGCGAACGTATTTGTGACCCATTGAACAAGCAAACAATTAACCATCTTCTGTGAGTAACTCGACGGAATGCTGACCGATAACGTCGAAAACCACCGATATCTCGACAGGTAACCCTCCCTTTCATTTCAAGGCATTTTCCAGTTCGTGCCTTGAAAATGACAGGGTTTACTTATCGAAATGTTGGAGTTTTCGACGAATTATTTCGGCCACATTTATCATCATCATCGTTTTCCAGATCCAGTTTCCTGGGTGTGGTTTACAACCGCTCGCCATCATCTTCCGTCTTCATACATCTTCTGTTCCAGGACAACTTCCCATTTGTGCCCCTTTTCCTCCACATCTGATCTTTTGGTCTTCCCCTTGGTCTTCTTTCTACGAGGTTCAGGTTGAAATACCTTTTGACCTTTCGCTGTTCATTCTCATTATGTGCCCATGCCACTGAAGCTTGCGTTTCTTCATGATACTGGTGACAGGAACCTCAAAACCAGCTACTTTTCTGTTCACCTCATTCCTGATTTTATCCTTTCTAGTTGTGTGGTTCATAGTTCTAACGAATCTCATTTCTGTTACATGAATTCTGCTGAGCTCTTTGTTTAGTAGGTTTCATCTTTCTAAACCATATTTTAGGACTGGCATGAAATAGATGTGGTACATAGTCGGGTTTGCTATTCGTGGCGTTTTATCGTCCCAAAGAACCGATTTGACTATCAAAGTTAGATGCTTTCTAGGTCCTGCTTAGTATTTCCTGCTTAATGGTGTTGTCTTTCGAGATCATGCTTCCTAGATATTTGAATGGGAAACAGATTCTACTTTGACTTCTAGAAATTTGTTTCAGATTGTTCCTTGCTGTTGATAGTCAGTTCTACTGTCTTTGTTTTGAAACTTCCTGGCAGATTGAAAGTGTGGGCCGGACCGAGATTCGAACTCGGGACCTTTGCCTTTCGCGGTCAAGTGCTCTACCAATTGAGCTACCCAAGCACGACTCACGACCCGTCCTCACAGCTTTACTTCTGCCAGTATCCTAGGGCTGTGAGGACGCGCCGTGAGTCGTGCTTGGATAGATTGCCAGCACGGTAGCTCAGCGTGTTCGGCTAGAGAGCCGGTTGGCTTCTGTAATAAAAAACTGAGTGGAAGGATCAACAAACGAACTTGATCGGATGTCATGTGACGTCCACAACGACCAAACATCAACGATCAACAAAGAACAAAACGAAAAAAAAAATAGCTCAGTTGGTAGAGCACTTGCCCGCGAAAGGCAGAGGTCCCGAGTTCGAGTCTCGGTCCGGCACACAGTTTTAATCTGCCAGGAAGTTTCATATCAGCGCACACTCCGCTGCAGAGTGAAAATCTCATTCTGCCTTTGTTTTACTTATCTTTAGTCCGAAATTTTTGAATATGTTGTTCCAATCATTAAGTTTCTTCTGTTCTTCAGCTTCTGTCTCTCCCCATACTATCAAATCATCAGCAAAAACCAGGGCATTTGGTTCGCTGTCTATTTTCTTGATCGATTTTATAATCTTTGCATTACTATTACAAACAGGAGTGCTAATAGAGCACTTCCCTGTTGGAGACCCCTCTTTGTTTCAGCCATTCTGATCGCCCGTTCCCTATCTGGACGCAGCTGTGATACTTTTGGGGTTAGCATCTTGACTTCATCAATAAGGTAATTTGGCACCTTTAGGTCTTCCAAACATTCCTATATCTTGTTTCGTTTGTTTAGATCACGTTCTGAGGCATCAAGCGATCACCAATTTAGTATTGGAGGGCAGCGTGGAGAGTAAAAATCGTAGAGGGAGACCAAGAGATAAATACACTAGGCAGATTCAGAAGGATGTAGGTTGCAGTAGGTACTGGAAGATGAAGAAGCTTTCACAGGATAGAGTAGCATGGAGAGCTGCATCAAACCAGTCTCTGGACTAAAGACCACAACAACAACAACAATAAATATTTAGATGAATTTAAAGCCTTTGGATCTGTATGTTTTATTTTGTAAAGCGAAATTTAGCGGATTCCTTTTAGTACTCACGTCGATGACTTCAGACTTTTCATTATTTAAAGTCAATTGCCACTTTTCTCATCGTACAGATATCTTGTCTAAATCGATTTGTAATTTGTTTTAATCGTCTGAATCACCCCATCATCTGCAAACAGTCTAAGAGGGCTGCTCAGATTGTCTCCTAAATCGTTTATTAGATCAGTAACAGCAGAAGGCCCACAATGCTTACTTGCAAACGCCAGATATGACTTCTGTTTTACTCGATGATTTTCCGTCGATTACTATATACTGTGACCTTTCTGACAGGAAATAACGAACTCAGCGACACAAGTAACACGATACTCCATAGGCACGCAATTTAATTAAAGTTTCTTCTGAGGAACTCCACGTTTATTGCCGTCACCTAACATATTCATTTGGAAATTACACTAAAAGGTTTACAGATACATACTCACAGTTATACTGCGACAAGAAAGTAACATCGACATCTGCGTGGATAATGCGGTCGCTGTGCAAATGAAACTTCATTGAAGCCAAAGTACGGCAACAGCTCAGCATGCGCGAGAGAGATTCTCGCAGTCCAGTTTGTAACTCGCCGCTAGCCGCTCGGAGAGTAGTTAATGGTGAGGGATGTGCAGAACGGCTGAAAACTGTGCTACCTCCCTACATAACGCGAACATTAACACTGCCTAAAGACATGGACGAATACACAGTTTCTAATTGTAACGCTTTTCTTACTATTTTAAACCTTTAACATATGTTTTTACTTCTCACTGATTTGATTATGAAAACTTCGTAAAATTCTAAATTCTGACAGTAATTATGTGATATATTGAAAATAAAATTTTTTTTGGCTCTGGAAGCTGTCAGGTAGGCAACTTTCAACTAGGTCTGTGAGCCTTGTACCGTGAACCATGTTAGACAGTTAGTGATATAGATGCAAATTTTGACCCCGCAAAACAATATCAAATTATCTGATATAACACAATTAAAACTTTTACGCGCAATGACGCACACCATACTTTATATACAGAGTATGTTCTCCTAAGAGACGTCTGAACCATTTTCTCTCGTGTTTCGGCAAATACTTGCAATGTAATTTTTTGCCTTGTGTAGCTATAGTCAGTCCAAATAAATACCGCACCTCACGTCTTTCATGTGGCTCGCAGTGTCGATGGAAAGCGTCATTTTGTTTCCTCTTAACGAACAAAATGTTTTGTAAAGCAGAATTTTTCGTGCCCATTCGATAGAGCGACCCGAAGTTAGTCTAGTGCGATATTTGTTTTTTCGATATCTATTAACAAGGACAGTAAACCACGAAAAATAACCAGTACTTCAGCAGCGACTGAGCAGCGCAGCGCTATGGTGGTAGCAGTCAGCGCTGGCCACAGTAACGCGCAGTCGCTGCTGGAATACTGGTTGGTTATGCCTTGTTTTACTGTCTCTGTTAATACATATAGACAAAACGAATATCGTACTAAACTAACTTGGGATCACTCTATCAAATTCCCCTTTAAAAATCGTTTTGTTCGTAAAGGGAAACAGACGTTTTCCGTCGACACAGGGAGTCGCATGAAAGACATGATGAGCAGTATTTGTTTGGACTGACTCCAGCTCCACATTACAAAAAGGAAATTTCAAATACCTGGTGCAAACCAGAGAAAATACGCCTGACGACTCTTAGGAGAGACACGCATGCTGGTCATAACACCGCGTATCCAAGCAATGATGCCAAATTCACTTTGAAGTGGTACTAGTTCCAAGAAATAGAGTTGACATCAGTAATGAAACAGGATATATTCACTCACGTGTTCATATTGCACAGTTACTGGTCATTCGCAATCGGCGCATAAAAGAATTAGAAAACATAATGAACATAATATCAGGTATTTTAATAATGAACAGTAAAATGGCACACTTACAGTATTTGTCTACCTGGGACCTCAGTGCAAAGCACCTCAAAATTATTTTAACAATTTTATAACATTTACTAATGTATCTAGTACGCTTTTGTAACAGATCTTAATGATAAAACTACTCGTCAGGACAGAGGAAGTGTCTGTTGTAATGGATAAATCAACTTACTAGAATACTATGTAGATACACACACAGGAAAAAAATTAGTACATCATTTTAGAGGTTTGCAATTCAGTCAACATTCATCGCTACAACAGTGCATGTGGAGTGCATGAAATGATTACATTTACAGATCAATAGTACAAGCGTTTCGGAGGTATCAGGTATCGATCCATGCTGAAACATCCATACTAAACGTGGTCTAACCTCCAAGGCGACAGTGTAGGCGCTGACTCTGGTATCCATTCGATCGTACTGATGGTGAATACTGTCCTGGGATACTTTGTCACGCCTGTGCTGCCTGTTCATGTAGTTATGTATGGGTTGTTGGCTAAAGAGTCGCACGAGTCACTTTTCGTCCCACCATATCACGCATGCGCTCTATTGGAGACCAGTCCAGAGACTGTGCTGGGCAGAGAAACTCCTGCACGTCTTGCAAAGCACGTTGAGTTTAACGGGCAGTGTGTGGGCGGGCATTATCCTGTTAGAACGACACACCACCTTCATGTTCCAAGAACGGAAAAAAACTGATCTAACAACATTTTGCACGTTCCGAGCGCTGGTTAGCGTCCCCTCCAGGAACACCAAAGGTGTACGAGAGTTGTAGCTTATCGCACTCCGGACCATAAGTCCTGGGATGGGGCCAGTATGTCTTGGACGTAAGCACTCTACGAGACAGCGCTCACCAGGTCTATGTCATACGCACAAACGACTGTTACTTGAGTGAAGGCAGATTTTGTTTTCATCTCTGAAGATGAGTGATCCTCTGACGCCACTCGTCGAGCCGTGGACGTCGATGCTGTGGCATGAGTGAAAGAGTTACTAGAATTGTCTAATTGCTAATAATCGGTTCACAAGAGTTCGTGTTGACAAGTGTGAGCTCAAAGCCCTTTTATCTGTGCTGCTGACAAATAAGATAACTCTCGTTCTATCTGGATTGACCTTTGCCAATCAAACTCTCCCTATGCCTTGATGAAGTCAAGGAGTCCTATTCGCCCGTAGTCTAGCTATTGGCGTGGTACACCAGTCAGATAACCAGTCCACCACGATGCCACTCAAAAATTCGCTCGCAGGCATTTAACTATAACTCTGTCCGTTCACACTGCACAAAAAGTGTGGCAGCCAACACAGTGAACAACGCTTAATCGCAAGGACTCAATATAGAGTCGCACTCCGACTCACTCTCGACAGAGGTGCTCTTCCAGTGAAGTACTGAGGAGAGACTTGTTCCTCGCTCTTTTAGTACACGTACGAGCGCACACACTCTCGTTACGTGTTCTCGCTCCAAGAGCGACAGCGGAATGGCCCCACTCCATGCCAGACTTGAAGGGGTATATCTTTCGGTCTTTTCCATTACTCCTTCAGCTCAAGGCATCAGAAATATCGTCTGCCTATCAGCATTGCTCTTCTAAACAGGAGAATGACGTTTCGTTTAAGGCGACCAATCAGGAAATCTGTAGCATCGGCGTTTGGCGTTTTCTGTCTCCCTGTGAAAACCTCTGAAACTGTGTGATCTGTTTGTAAAGAATGAATAGGCTGGGCACTCCCACACTGTGTAGCGGAATTTGCTTTTAAGCCCAATACGGGGTCGTTCTACCTTTCACTTGGGTAAACGCTGTCCACTCCACAGGCGGTCGAGGTTGACTCGTCCTCTAAAGGGACCAGCCTCCCAGTGTGCGGTCTGCCTCTCTCGAACTAAAAGCTCCTGTGACCGTCGTGTCTGGAATGTATGTGTGTATGCCCGCCTCGAATATTTCAACCACTGCGCGCTTACTTATTATTTGCATATCGTATACATGAATTCATACAACATTGACTTTATCTTATCGAGTTTGGGTTCGAATGAAGCGTCTTGATGTGCGGAATATGAGTGTGAGGGCAGAATATGTAATCAATGAACGTCAGGAGACCACGACGTCATACATTGCATTTGATTCATTCTTCCATCTGAGGCTTGTTTAAGTTTTAAAGTATTATATACTTGCTCAGCTGCTGATTTGCTAGGCTGAACACAGCTGAGGATTTTCTCAGGGTTTACTCCCTTGGCCTTTGAAGATCCCTCTTCTCCACAAGGCAGTAGTATCCTCTTCTAAGTATCCCCATGGAGGATTGGTTGCCTCATCCGCCATCTCCACCATTCCAAGGGTCTCCTTCTCTGCCACAGGTGCCGTTTAGGTCGTCGCCCATAACTTTGGGCATAGGTTCCAACTTATACCGGCCTACTGATGTGTAGGATGCCCACCCCCGCAGCGTGGATGCGCCAGGCAAGAAGTACTCAAAGAGGATGATAGGGATCTCCCTTGAGCCGGGTTAATAGTTGTGTATGACACCACAATCAAAGGCTCGGCAGCATTCTCATGAGTAACTGGAGCATACAACATTAGGAGAAGCTTAACTTCTCCTTGTGCATTACATAGAACATTATAATCTGAATACTTCATAAGCTACATATTCCTAATCAATAAAATCTAGGAAGTCCTCATGTACTATATATGCAACTGATACGTTGAAAAAATCATTTTTAAGCCATGACTCTTTAAAACCAAGTAAGATTATTACTTTACTGAGTTTCAAAGTTTACATCATAATACCATCTGCTATACGAGTCCATGTCCGAACCATCTGATTGTAAATTTAGAATGATAGGTTCAACGCTTTTATCCATCTTCACTTCCCTGTCAAAGTCTTATTTCTGAAACATTTCAGCATACCGTACACAGTGTGGTCACGCTGAAGGGTATGCTACCTATTGCTTCATGCACAAGCGTTTCAGTGTCTGTTATCATGAATGTTTTGTTTTTTTCCTCACATAGCTTGTAATCTGTGCGCAAATTAATTCTATCGGATTATATGACAGTGATATGTGGGTAAACGCAAAACTGTGTGACCACATTCAAATGCATGAAAAAAATATCTGAACATTCTATCGCGTGACTTTTATAAATTAACGAGCTGCAGGAGTTCAACACGAGTCTGGCTTATATTGTCTGGAATATTTTTATTTTTCAGCCAGAGCACAATATTGCCTTTCCTGGTGCTCGTACTTCGTCTTTTCTCTGTAACAGCTGAATGATAACCGGTATGGTAATTCCATGACTGGTTTCGAAACAAGGTATAGTAAGAATTGTTCACTGAACCACTTACAGAAAGTGACAGCGTTCATATCCGAATGGTAGTCACTATTGTTTTTCTTATACATTAATACAAGTTCACTCTCAGAAACCAAATCAGAAGAAGAGCCAATATGCAGAATAAGTATCGGAGAACATTTTTCTCTTGGAACCTTAAAACCGCTAGTACCACCACTCATTTTCCAGCAGAGATTCATGAAATGATTCTGATTCACCCATGTTTCATCAAGGTAAATTCACTCTAGAACTATCTCCTCCTCTTGTATCGTGCATCTTTATAAGGGACGTGGTTCGTGCTGCTTCTATGTCACTTCTTGCAATTGAAAACACATCAATGTCTTTTAAAATTCTTTGCATTGACGAACGCTACTTTTGAAGCCAATTTGCTCAGGCATAATTGTAACATTTTTTTGTGACGTCGGATATTCCCTTCTTATATACACTCCTGGAAATTGAAATAAGAACACCGTGAATTCATTGTCCCAGGAAGGGGAAACTTTATTGACACATTCCTGGGGTCAGATACATCACATGATCACACTGACAGAACCACAGGCACATAGACACAGGCAACAGAGCATGCACAATGTCGGCACTAGTACAGTGTATATCCACCTTTCGCAGCAATCCAGGCTGCTATTCTCCCATGGAGACGATCGTAGAGATGCTGGATGTAGTTCTGTGGAACGGCTTGCCATGCCATTTCCACCTGGCGCCTCAGTTGGACCAGCGTTCGTGCTGGACGTGCAGACCACGTGAGACGACGCTTCATCCAGTCCCAAACATGCTCAATGGGGGACAGATCCGGAGATCTTGCTGGCCAGGGTAGTTGACTTACACCTTCTAGAGCACGTTGGGTGGCACGGGATACATGCGGACGTGCATTGTCCTGTTGGAACAGCAAGTTCCCTTGCCGGTCTAGGAATGGTAGAACGATGGGTTCGATGACGGTTTGGATGTACCATGCACTATTCAGTGTCCCCTCGACGATCACCAGTGGTGTACGGCCAGTGTAGGAGATCGCTCCCCACACCATGATGCCGGGTGTTGGCCCTGTGTGCCTCGGTCGTATGCAGTCCTGATTGTGGCGCTCACCTGCACGGCGCCAAACACGCATACGACCATCATTGGCACCAAGGCAGAAGCGACTCTCATCGCTGAAGACGACACGTCTCCATTCGTCCCTCCATTCACGCCTGTCGTGACACCACTGGAGGCGGGCTGCACGATGTTGGGGCGTGAGCGGAAGACGGCCTAATGGTGTGCGGGACCGTAGCCCAGCTCCATGGAGACGGTTGAGAATGGTCCTCGCCGATACCCCAGGAGCAACAGTGTCCCTAATTTGCTGGGAAGTGGCGGTGCGGTCCCCTACGGCACTGCGTAGGATCCTACAGTCTTGGCGTGCATCCGTGCGTCGCTGCGGTCCGGTCCCAGGTCGACGGGCACGTGCACCTTCCGCCGACCACTGGCGACAACATCGATGTACTGTGGAGACCTCACGCCCCACGTGTTGAGCAATTCGGCGGTACGTCCACCCGGCCTCCCGCATGCCCACTATACGCCCTCGCTCAAAGTCCGTCAACTGCACATACGGTTCACGTCCACGCTGTCGCGGCATGCTACCAGTGTTAAAGACTGCGATGGAGCTCCGTATGCCACGGCAAACTGGCTGACACTGACGGCGGCGGTGCACAAATGCTGCGCAGCTAGCGCCATTCGACGGCCAACACCGCGGTTCCTGGTGTGTCCGCTGTGCCGTGCGTGTGATCATTGTTTGTACAGCTCTCTCGCAGTGTCCGGAGCAAGTATGGTGGGTCTGACACACCAGTGTCAATGTGTTCTTTTTTCCATTTCCAGGAGTGTATATTTCAAACACGGAGCGCTTTAAAATATTGTTGTCAAAACCATATATTTGTGTTACAGGTATCTTGTGATTTCGATGCTTTCCAGGCCACACGAAAACAAATTTTCCTGAGGTTTCTAAACCTTCGATACTTCCGTTTACTATTCTCTGTACAGTTCTTTTGCCGACAGGTGCTTCTGCACTTCGTTCTTGAGTCTTTAAAATGTCAAAAATAGAAGTCTCGCTTTCAGAATCACATTTGAAAAAGTTAGATATGCTTGTGAAGCATCTACATCTACAAGATTACTCTGTAGTTCACAATTAAGTTAATTAAGTGCCTCGCAGAGGATACTTAAATCTTTCCGTGGGGGCTCTCATTCCTCTTATTTTATAATGATAAGCATTACTCGCGAAGTAGGTGGATGTGCGGCAACAAAGTATATGGAGGAAGTCGGTGACTGAAGTTTCATGAGAAGAACCTGCCATAACGAAAAATGCCTTTGTTTTGATTATTTCCACCCCTATTCGCGTATCATATCAGTGGTTAGTTCCCCCCCCTCCCCCCGTCCATTTAGTGCTAATACAAAACTAGCTGCCCTTCTTTGAACTTTTCCAATCAATCCTATCTGCTTTAGATTTCACACCGGACAGAAATACCCCAGAAGAGAGCGGAAAAGCGTGGTGTAAGTTGTCTCTTTAGCAGAACAGTTGCATTTTCTAAGTGTTCTACCAATACATCGCAGTCTTTGGTTTGCTTTCAACACGGCATTATCCATGGTGATCGTTGCAATTCAAGTAATTCATAATTGTAATCCCTAAATATTTAGATCCCTCCCATGACCCATGGACCTTGCCGTTGGTGGGGAGGTTTGTATGCCTCAGCAATACAGATAGCCCTACCGTGGGTGCAACCACAACAGAGGGGTATCTGTTGAGAGGCCAGACAAACGTGTGGTTCCTCAAGAGGACCAGCAGCCTTTTAAGTAGTTGCAGTGGCAGCAGTCTGGCTGGCTGACTGATCTGGCCTTGTAACACTAACCAAAACGGCCTTTCTGTGCTGGTACTGTGAACGGCTGAAAGCAAGGGGAAATTACAGCCGAGGGCATGCAGCTTTAATGTATGGTTAAATGATGACGGCGTCCTCTTGGGTAAAATATTCCGGAGGTAAAACAGTCCCCCATTCGGATCTGCGGGCGGAGACTACTCAGGAGGACGTCGTTATCAGGAAAAACAAAACTGGCGTTCTACGGATCGGAGTGTGGAATTTCAGATCCCTTAATCGGGCAGGTAGGTTAGAAAATTTAAAAAGGGAAATGGATAGGTTTAAGTTAGATATAGAGGGAATTAGTGAAGTTCGGTGGCAGGAGGAACAAGACTTGTGGTCAGGTGACTACAGGGTTATAAATACAAAATCAAGTAGGGGTAATGCAGGAGTTGGTTTAATAACGAATAAAAAAAATGGGACTCTGGGTAAGCTACTACAAACAGCATAGTGAACGCATTATTATCGCCAAGACAGACACGAAGCCCACGCCTACCACAGTAGTACAAGTTTATATGCCAACTAGCTCCGCAGATAACGAAGAGCTGATTAAATGTATGATGACATAAAAGATAGATTCAGAAGTGAAGGGAGACGAAAATTTAATAGTTATGGGTGACTGGAAGAGAAAAAACGGAAGCAGGTGAATATGGCGTGGGGGTGATGAATGAAAGAGGAAGCCGCCTGGTGGAATTTTGCACAGAGCATAACTTAATCACAGCTAACACTTGGTTCAAGGATCATGAAAGAAGGTTGTATACATGGAAGACGCCTAAAGATACTGGAAGGTTTCAGGTAGATTATATAATCGTAAGACAGAGATTTAGGAACCACGTTTTAAATTGTAAGACATTTCCAGGGGCAGATGTATACTCTGACCACAATCTATTGGCTATTAACTGTAGATTCAAACTGAAGAAACGGCAAAAAGTTGGGAATTTAAGGAGATGGGACCTGGATAAACTAACAGAACTAGATGTTATAGAGAATTTCAGGGAGAGCATTAGGGAACGATTGACAAGAATTGGGAAAAGAAATACAGTAGATGAAAAATAAGTAGCTTTGAGAGACGAAATAGTGAAGGCAGCAGAGTATCAAGTAGGTAAAAAGACGAGGGCTAGTAGAAATCATTGGGTAACAGAAGAAATATTGAATTTAATTGATGAAAGGAGAACATATACAAATGCAGTAAATGAAGCAAACAAAAAGGAATACAAACGTTTCAAAAATGAGATCGACAGGAAGTGCAAAATGGCTAAACAGGGATGGCTAGAGGACAAATGTAAGGATGTACAGGCATATATCACTAGAGGTAAGATAGATACAGCCTACAGGAAAATTGAAGAGACCTTTGGAGAAAAGAGAACCACTTGTATGAATATCAAGAGCTCAGATGGAAACCCAGTTCTAAGCAAAGAAGGGAAAGCAGAAAGGTAGAAGGAGTATGTACGGGGTCTATACAAGGGCGATGTATTTGAGGACAATATCATGGAAATGGAAGAGCATGTAGATGAAAATGAAATGGGAGATATGATATTGCGTGAAGAGTTTGACATAGCAATGAAAGATCGAAGTCGAAACAAGGCACCAGGAGTAGACAACATTCCATTAGAACTACTGATAGCCTTGGGAGAACGAGCCCTGACAAAATTCTACCATCTGGTGAGCAAGATGTATGAGACAGGCGAAATACACTCAGACTTCAAGAAGAATATAATAATTCCAATCCCAAAGAAAACAGGTGTTGACAGATGTGAAAATTATCGAACTATCAGTTTAATAAGACACGGCTACAAAATACTTACAGACGAATGGAAAAACTGGTAGAAACCGACCTCAGGGAAGATCAGTTTGAATTCCGTAGAAATAATGGAATTCGCAAGGCAATACTGACCCTACGACTTATCTTAGAAGATAGATTAAGGAAAGGCAAACCTACGTTTCTGGCCGGCCGAAGTGGCCGTGCGGTTAAAGGCGCTGCAGTCTGGAACCGCAAGACCGCTACGGTCGCAGGTTCGAATCCTGCCTCGGGCATGGATGTTAGTGATGTCCTTAGGTTAGTTAGGTTTAACTAGTTCTAAGTTCTAGGGGACTAATGACCTCAGCAGTTGAGTCCCATAGTGCTCAGAGCCATTTGAACCTACGTTTCTAGCATTTGTAGACGTAGAGAAATCTTTTGACAATGTTGACTGGAATACTCTCTTTCAAATTCTGAAGGTGCCAGGGGTGAAACACAGCGAGCGAAAGGCTATTTACAATTTGTACAGAAACCAGATGTGGTTATAAGAGTCGAGGGGAATGAAAGGGAAGCCCTGGTTGGGAAGGGAGTGGGACAGGGTTGTAGCCTATCCCCAATGATATTCAATCTGTATATTAAGCAAGCATTAAAGGAAACAAAAATCCGGTGTAGGAATTAAAATCCATGGAGAAAAATAAAGAAGAGCAGTTGAACGGAATGGACCGTGGCTTGAAAGGATAATGGAATGTAGTCGGATTAAATCGGGTGACGCTGAGGGAAGTACATTAGGAAATGAGACACTTAAAGTAGTAAATGAGTTTTGCTATTTGTGGAGCAAAATAACTGATGATGGTCGAAGTGGAGAGGATATAAAATGTATACTGGCAATGGCAAGGAAAGCGTTCCTGAAGAAGAAAAATTTGTTAACATCGAGTATAGATTTAAGTGTCAGGAAGTCGTTTCTGAAAGTATTTGTATGGAGTGTAGACATGTATGGAAGTGAAACATGGACGATAAATAGTTTGGACACGAAGAGAATAGAAGCTTTAGAAATGTGGCGCTACAGAAGAATGCTGAAGATTAGATGGGTAGATCACATAACTAATTAAGGAACTATTGAATAGAAGTGGGGAGAAGAGACATTTGTGGCACAACTTGACTAGAAGAAGGGCTCGGTTGGTAGGACATGTTCTGAGGCATCAAGGGATCACCAATTTAGTATTGGAGGGCAGCGTGGAGAGTAAAAATCGTAGAGGGAGACCAAGAGATAAATACACTAAGCAGATTCAGAAGGATGTAGGTTGCAGTAGGTACTGGGAGATAAAGAAGCTTGCACAGGATAGAGTAGCATGGAGAGCTGCTTCAAACCAGTCTCTGGACTGAAGACTACAACAACAACAAGTATTTAGATGAATTTAAAGCCTTTAGATCTGTATGTTTTATCCTGTAAAGCGAAATTTAGCGGTTTCCTATTAGTACTCACGTCGATGACTTCAGACTTTTCATTATTTAGAGTCAACTGCCACTTTTCTCATCACACTGATATCTTGTCTAAATCGTCTTGTAATTTGTTTTAATCGTCTGATGACTTTATAAGACGGTAAATCATACCATCATCTGCAAACAGTCTAAGAGGGCTGCTCAGATTGTCTCCTAAATCGTTTATTAGATCAGCAACAGCAGAGGGCCCACAACGCTTACTTGTAAAAGCAAGACATGACTTCTGTTTTACTCGATGATTTTCCGTCGATTACTATATACTGTGACAGGAAATCTCGAACTCAGCCGCACAACTAACATGATTTTCCATAGGCACGCAATTTAATTAAAGTTTCTTCTGAGAAACTCCACGTTTATTGCCTTCACCTAACATATTCATTTGGAAATTACACTAAAACGTTTACAGATACATATTCACAGTTATACTGCTACAAGAAAGTAACATCGACATCTGCGTGGATAATGAGAGATTAGAGCGCGCACAGAGGCTTTCAGACAGTCGTTCTTCCCGCGAACCATACGCGACTGGAACAGGAAAGGGAGATAATGACAGTGGCACGTAAAGTGCCCTCCGCCACACACCGTTGGGTGGCTTGCGGAGTATAAATGTAGATGTAGATGTAGATGTAGATGCGATCGCTGTGCAAATGAAATTGTATTGACGCCAAGTACAACAGCTCAGCATGCGCGAGAGAGATTTTCGCAGTCTAGTTTGTAACTCGTGGCTAGCCGCTCGGAGAGAGAATGAATCTTATTGGCTGCTAGTAGCTAATGGTGAGGGATGTGCAGAACGGCTGACAACAGGGCTACCTCCCTACATGACACGAACTTTAACACTGCCTAAAGACATGGACACAGTTTCTAATTGTAACATTTTTCGTACTATTTTAAACCTTTAACATACGTTTTTACTGCTCATTGATTTGATTATGAAAACTTCTTAAAATTCTAAATTCGGACAATAATTATGTAAAATATTGAAAATAATGTTTTTGTTGACTGCGGAAGCCGTTAGGTAGGCAACTTTCAACTAGGTCTGTGAGCCTTGTACCGTGAACCAGGTTAGACGGTTAGTGATATAGATGCAAATTTTGACCCCACAAAGCAATACCCAATTATCTGACGTAACACTGAAACGTCCCCTATTTACCTTAATAGTGTTCAAAAGTCATAATATATATAGCAGTTCATGACATCCATTCTTACAAATGTACTGTTTCTGATGGACACACGTCCAGATCATCCGCTCTCAAAAATCCGCCATCTCTCTTCCCCACATCCACCACTGCTGGCGGCTCACCTCCAACTGCGCAACGCTACGCGCTGTTGACAGCCAACTGCTCAACACTACAATAGCAAATTCCAACAATGCCACCCAGCCACAGACTGAACACAGAACATCAGTGATTTTCATACAGAGCGCTACGTGGCGTTACCAATATAAAAACCTAAACAGCCTACTTACAACACGATTAAAACTTTCACGGGTGATGACGCACACCATACTTTATATACAGAAGATGTTCTCCTAAGAGTCGTCTGAAGCATTTTCTCTGGTGTTTCGGCAAATAATTGCAATTGAGTTTTTTTGCCTTGTGTAGCTATAGACAGTCCAAATAAATACCGCTCGTCACGTCTTTCATGTGGCTCCCAGTGCCGATGGAAAGCGTCAGTTTGTTTCCTGTTAACGAACAAAACGTTTTGTAAAGCAGAATTTTTCGTGCCCATTCGATAGAGCGACCCGAAGTTAGTCTAGTGCGATAACTGTTTTTTCGATATCTATTAACAGGGACAGTAAACCACGAAAAATATGCAGTACTTCAGCAGCGCCTGAGCAGCGCAGCGCTATGGTGGTAGCAGTCAGCGCTGGCCACAGTAACGCGCTGTCGCTGCTGCAATACTGGTTGGTTATGTCTTGTTTTACTGTCTCTGTTAGTACATATTGATAAAACCAATATCGTACTAAATTAACTTCGGATCGCTCTATAAAATGGGCACGTAAAATTCCCCTTTAAAAATCATTTTGTTCGTAAAGGGAAACACGTTTTCCGTCGACACTGAGAGTCTCATGAAAGACATGATGAGCAGTATTTGTTTGGACTGATTCCAGCTCCACATTACAAAAAGGAAATTGCAAATATCTGGCGAAAAATCCGAGAAAATACACCTGACGACTCTTAGGAGAGACACGTATGCTGGTCATAACACCGCGTATCCAAGCAATGATGCCAAATTCACTTTGAAGTGGTACTAGTTCCAGGAAATAGAATTGACATCAGTAATGAAACAGGATATATTCACTTACATGTTCATATTGCACAGTTGCTGGTCATTCGCAATCGGTGCATAAAAGCATTAGAAAACATAATAAACTTAATATCAGGTATTTTAATAATGAACAGTAAAATGGCACACTTGTAGTATCTGTCTAAGGGGACCTCAGTGCAAAGCAGTACAAAATTATTTTAACAGTTTTATAACATTTACTAATGTATCTAGTATGCTTTTGTAACAGATGTTAATAATAAAACCATTTGTCAGGACGGAGGAACTGTCTGTTGTAATGGATAAATCAGTTTACTAGAATACTATGTAGACGCACACACAGGAAAAAAATTAGTACATCATTTCAGAGGTTTCCATTTCCGTCAACATCCATCGCTACAACAGTGCATGTGGAGTGCGTGGAATGATTACACTTACAGATCAATAGTACAAGCGTTTTGGAGGTATCAGGTATCGATCCATGCTGAAACACCCATACTAAACGTGGTCTAGCCTCCAAGGCGATAGCGTAGGCGCTGACTCTGGTATCCATTCGATCGTACTGATGGTGAATACTGTCCTGGGATAGTTTATGTCACGGCTGTGCTGCCTGTTCATGTAGTTCTGTATGGGTTGTTGGTTAAATAGTCGCTCGAGTCACTTCTCGTCCCATCATATCCCGCATGCGCTCTATTGGAGACCAGTCCAGAAATTGTGCTGCCCAGGGAAATTGCTGCACGTCTTGCAAAGCACGTTGAGTTTTACGCAGTGTGTGGGCGAGAATTACCCCGTTGGAACGACACATCACCTTCATGTTGCAAGAACGGCAAAAAAAAAAAAAAACGGATCTAACAACATTCTGCACGTACCACCCCAAGGATCCCCTCCAGGAACACCAAAGGTGTACGAAAGTTGTAGCTTATCGCATCCCGGACCGTAAGTCCTGGGATGGGGCCAGTGTGTCTTGGACGAAAGCACTCTACGAGACAGCACTCACCAGGTCTATGTCGTACGCACTAGCGACTATCACTTGTGTGAAGGCAGATTCTGTTTTCATCTCTGAAGACCACAGCGCTGCATTCCACCTTCCAAGTTATCCTCTGACGCCACTCGTCAAGCCGTGGACCTCGATGCTGTGGCATGAGTGGAAGACGGGGTAGAGTTGTCCCATTGCTAATAATCGGTTCACAACAGTTCGTGTTGACAAGTCTGAGCTCACAAGCCCTTTTATCTGTGCTGTGGTAGCTGTACGATCTGCCACTGCTGCCCCACAACACGTCGATCCTGGTGGGCGTCTGCGCTGCATTGACGTCCAGAACCTTGTCTACAGGTGTGATAATGTTCGCATGACCACTGACATCAGCATCGTTACAAACTGACGTAGTACATCCAACTCCGAAAGGACCATTCCACCACTCGGAAGGCCGCAATTTGACTCCTTTCAAACTCGCTCAGTTGGCTGTAGGAAGCACGAGTGCTTTTCCGTAGCATGGTTCCCTACTTGCTTCTCATGTTTGCACCAAACTGAGCCTTCTGCCTGTGAGCATTCCCTATTAAAGGATAGACACAGATGGCGCTCTGGTAGCTATGCCACTACGCTGTCGGTGGACAACGCTGAAACCATTATCAGTATATCCACTTTCTCCTAGAAGGCATATACCGTCATCGAATCAAAATCGATGGCATCTTTCCTGTAGTACTAATTTTTTCCGGCACAAAATGTTGTTTAACGTAGTTACCAAAATTCTCGAAAATTTCTTGCCCAGTCTACTTCAGATCTTTACACGAGACACTAATACATATTTAGATGGACACAGGATACATAATTATTAATCGGGAGATCTAATGCCATACGTCGTATGGAGCCCGTTACGGAAATAGTTTCCAGGGCTCTTTAGTGAAATAGCGTCCAGGCTGGAAACAAATCCAATGTGCACGCGGTACGTCTGCGAAGGTGGATGGAGGAAGGGGGGGGGGGGGGGGGGGGGTTGGTCCGAAATGTCAAAGAAGCACTGCCTGTGGCTATCGTAGAGCAAGGTGCAGTCGTCTATAGGTTGTGGCTCGTGTCGGCACCAATAATGTCAGTCGCTTGGGTTCTGAGGCCAACCTCAGTTCGTATGAGTGGTTGGCGGAAGTGGTTAAGACTGATATCACTAGCTTATACTGTAGAAGCAGAGCTCTCAGTTTGCAGTTTCGTTCCCAGAACTGATCGGAGTCCTTGGTTTGGAGCCGAGTGGAGAGTCTCAACCAAAGGCACCGTCGATTCTGTGACGGTACCGTCGATTCTGTGATGGTACTGGCTGCAAATTTATGGACCTGAATTAGGTGTAAAATTATAGGACTTCCCTGACAGATCAGAGGATCACTACACAAAGGCATAAGAGCTAGGCAGCAGATGCAGGTCCTTCGATGAACAGTGGCCAGTCGATATGGAAAGACGGAAATCAGGTCGCGTATAAATAAAAACACTTCAACTATTCTTAACAGTAAATTGTCAGAGTATTCCAAGCAATGTTCCCGAATTTACTGCCTTTCAGGAACACTGTCGCGTTCAAATTATTTTTGGAACCGAGAGCTGACAGAAAGCCGAAGTAGAAAGTTCTGAAACATTTAGCGAGGCATGGTTAGCATATCGAAAAGCTGCGTTAGATTCCATAGCGTGTGGAGCTTTCATTCCAGTCCACTAAAGTATCGTGTCTATTGAGGTGGAAACTGAATCTGTGAAGTTACTTGGACCCGTGTAACAGGTCTAGGTGAATTCAAGTTAATTATCGAATTTTTTACCGGCCACTTTATTTCGCTGTGGCGGTTTTAGAATAATTCAAAGAAAGTCTACACTCAGTAACTTGAAAATACCCAGATCATGCAACAGTAGATAGAGGCGACAAGACGGGGAAGACTATGGACTCACTGTAGATGGTATGGGCAGGCAATCTTGTGAGGTACTTCTGAACCCGTTTTCCAAAAACTGTCTTGAGTAGTCGGTTCGGCAGCCCACACCCAATGAAAATATCTTAGACTTTGTAGCTACAAATATGCCTGACCTTAAGAACAGATAGGCAGTTATTAGCAACCCACTTAGACAATGAATGGGCATGATTTAGTTCCAATATGATGGACGTAGAGGAATTATGGGCAAAGTTTAAGAGGATTGTAAATCACTCTCCGGAGAAGTATGTGCGGAGAACGTGAATTAAGGACAGGAAAGACCTATTGTGCTTTTATAACAAAATTAGGAGAATCCTGAGAAAGCAGAGACTGTTGCAATTTCGATTCAAAAAAGAACGCGCAAATGACGACAGGCAAAAGTTAGTAGTGCCGGCCGGTGTGGCCGAGCGGTTCTAGGCGCTTCAGTCTGGAACCGCGCTGCCACTACGGTCGCAGGTTCGAATCCTGCCTCGGGCATTGATGTGTGTGATGTCCTTAGGTTAGTTAGGTTTAAGTAGTTCTAAGTTCTAGGGAATTGATGACCTCAGATGTTAAGTCCCATAGTGCTCAGAGCCATTTGAGCCCAGCAAAATTTAGTAGAAATCCACGCGTCTCTAAAAAGATCAATGTGCGAAGCATAAACTTCTGCCGTCATACCTTAGCGAAAGATCTTGCCGAGAACCCGAGAAAATTCTGGTCCAATGTAAATCGCTAAGCGGGTCCATGGCGTAGTGAGGCAACCGAAGGGGTTGGAAGCAACTAAGTCGTCAGGCCCGGATGGAATCCCAATTCCGTTTTACAAAGAGTATTCTACGGCATTGACCCCTTACTTAGCTTGCATTATCGTGAATCTCTCGCCCAGCGCAAAGTCCCAAGCGACTGGATAAAAACATAGGTGACTCCTGTATATAAGAAATGTAAAAGAACAGACCCACAAAATTACATACCAATATCCTCAACATCTATTTGCTGCCGAATTCTTCAATATATTCTGAGTTCGAATATATTAAATATCCTTGAGACGGAAAAGTTTTTGTCCACACATCAGCACGGATTTTGATACCATCGCCCACGCGAAACTCAGCTTTTCCTTTTCTCAGATGATATCCTGCGAACCATGGATAAAGAGCAACAGGCAGATTCCATTTTCCTAGATATTCGGAAAGTGTTTGACATGGTGCTCCACTGCAGACTGTTAAGTAAGGTACGAGCAGACGGACTAGGTTCCCAGACATGTAAATGCCTCGAAGACTTCTTAAGTAATAGAACCCAGTATGTTGTCCTCGACGGCACGTCTTCGTCAGAGACGTATCGTGAGGTGTGCCCCAGGGAAGAGTGATAGGACCGATATTATTCTCTATATACATAAACGATCTGACGGACAGATGCCGGACGAAGTAGCCGAGCGGTTCTAGGCGCTTCAGTCTGGAACCGCGCGACTACTACGGTCGCAGGTTCGAATCCTGCCTCAGGCATGGATGTTTTTGATGTCCTTAGGTTTATGTAGTTCTAAGTTCTAGGGGACTGATGACCTCAGATGTTAAGTCCCATAGTGCTCAGAGCCATTTGAACCATTTGACGGACAGATGAACATCAATTTGCAGCTAATTCATGATGATGCTGTGGTGCACGGGAAGGTGTCATCGTTGAGTAACCATAGGAGGATACAAGATGGGTTAGACAAAATTTCTAGTTGGTGAGATGAATGGCAGCTTGCTCTAAATTTAGAAAAATGTCAGTTAATGCAGATGAGTAGGAAAAACAATCCCACAATGGTTGAATACAGCCTTAGTAGCGTGCTGCTTGACACAGCCACATCGATTGAATATCTAGGCGTAAAATTGTAAAGTGATATGATGTAGAACGAGCACTTAAGGACGGTAGTAGCGAAGGTAAATGATCTATCTGGGTTTAATGGGCGAATTTAGGAAAGTGTGGTTCATTTGAAAAGGAGACCGTGTATAGAATAGTAGTGCGATCGATTGTTGAGTACGCACGAGGTCGAATTAGAGGAAGACATCGAAACAATTCAGAAGCTGTCTGATTTGCTAGATTTGTTACCAGTATATTCGATCATCACGCAAGTGTTACAGAGATGCTTCGTGAACTCAAGTGGAAGACGGCGTTCTTTTCGAGAAACACTATTCAGAAAATTTAGAGGCGTTTGAAGCTGACTGCAGAACGTTTCTACTGCCACCCCCCCCCCCACCCCCCAACATACATTCTTCGTAAGGACCACGAATACAAGGTAAAAGAAATTAAGTTTCGTACGGAGGCATATATATAGTTGTTTCTCCATTGCTCTGTTTGCGAGTGGAACGGGAAAGGAAATGACTAGTAGGGACCAAGGTACCCTCCGCCATGTATCATACAGAATGTATGTAGATGCTGATGGAGATAATAAATTACAGAGATTTACATGAACTGATAAAAACAATGATTTTTGTTTCATGTTTTTATATATTTGTTATAAAAATCTTAATTTATAGAAATTAATTTTATGAAATTAAATACATTTTAGAATATTTTGTTTCCGCCGTTTCATTAAAATTCATTACATCGTTTATTTGGATGTGCGAGAAACACACTCACACACAATCGTTTTTTTGCTCACTATTGCTTCAGAAGGGAATCGATAATGATTTAACTGAACTCTGTGTACGAAAATGACCAAATGAACTGATCAGTACTACTGCTGACAAAAGAGACTGATACCGAAGGAAATGAACAACGAGTCCTTGTACCTCTAAAGACACCAAGCATTGTGTTCAATGGGGAAGCAGTCTGGTTTTCGTGCTGCCACAGTAGTTGATTTATTCCTTGAGTAGCAGTCTGGGTAACACAGCAAGTGCTCTGGGTAACACAGTAAGTGCGCACGCATCACTGTCGCACTTCAGCAACCATACCGCTGTGGTTCTAGAAACGGTAGTAGTATGAGCTGGACAAATTTAGCTCGGCTTTGTGTTCTCTCAACAAATACCAGAGGTTTTTCAGTTATTGAAGGCTTGGACTGTGTGTGTCTTTGTCATAGTGTAGTAGTTCCCATTTTCTTGACCAACACTGAGCTTAAGACGCCAAAGCCAACTTTGGTATCACAAATCGAACGCTTCCTTGCTATCATGGCCAATACATCGAACTCTGTAGTGATCCTAGCTTGTGTCTTTTGCAGTCTGTGCAAAATATGACTGTGTCACACTTGATATGGTACGACGGTACCTAACGGTTATTGCTCGATAGAGGCTCTTCCTAAAGAGCACCCATACGAGCAAACCAGTTGCGTCTTTACCTGTGTTTACTCGTACTTTAGGTACCTGAGCTATGCACGGCTCTATTTAAAAGGACATCTCGACGTAGTCATAGGGCTAACTCGCTGAAAATAATAACCTGTAGCTATATCCTGCAGTCAAATAGTCTATGGATTGACTAAAATTACGAATTAATAAAATACTCAGAAATATAACATAAAGGATTCTTAGCGAACTGTTTTTCGATCTTAAAGAAAATCAAAATGTAAATAACTAAATAACAGATCACTGATGATGCTTTACCTCAATAAAGCGAAACGCATCTGATGAAAAAATCACGCATTTTTGTAGTTGCAACGACAGAACAAAAATACCCTCAAGAATTGTAAAACAACTACGCACAATATGGCCACACAAATGAAGAAGATAAATGAATAATTTAATAAAAAGGGTTCCATTCTAATGTAAAAAGAAGAGAATTATGTTGAATAATGCTCATTCAAGAAAGGACATCTCAAATGGGAAGTGGTGATACGATTTTCAGTTAAAATATAGGCAGAAATACCCTTATCAAATACAGTAAAGTACGTTGACAGCGTTACGAGAATGGTAGCAAATTCCCCAGACTAAATAGTCATCAAAGATACGTGAAAACCAAGTCCATTTCGTGATCATGATACACGAAAAATTCATCAGCTCAAAACAGTTCAGAGTTCAACATGATGATTTACAAAATAACACACGCGATACAGAGAATAGTAAATAGTAACTCATACTCTGTCTGTCCTCAGATCCGCCAATCCAGCGGCAAAAATTCTACTCTTGACCACATTCAAACCACTCGAAATGTAAGTCTGCTCAGAATTTAAAGTATGGTAGCCACCCTTCACGCCCAGAATCAAATACCTCCACGACCGAATCAGGCACGTTACCGCAGGTGGATCTGTCTTCTTCAAGAACTCGTCATTAAGCGTCCAGAATCGGTCCCTTGAGCTCTTCACTAGACAAGTCCCAGTCTCCACGTGGCTCCCGCAGTGTTCCGTTTCTATCTGCTTTTCCACTGGGTAAAGGCCATCCCCACCAAACTACGTCGTCCTTAGGCTCTATAGACATGAACTGACTCAAACTGACCACTTTCCCGTGCTAAACTAATGTATTACAACAACATATAAATAAAAGTAATGTTGTAAACATTCAGTTACACTAGGATCTCTTACAAAACATACACACTATGTGTTCAAAAGTATCCGGACACCCACAAAAACATACGTTTCTTGTATTAGGTGCATTGTGCTGCCACCTACTGCTAAGTACTCCACATCAGCGACCTCAGTAGTCATTAGACATCGTGGGAGAGCAGAATGGGGCGCTCCGTGAAACTTCCGGACTTCGAACGTGGTCAGGTGATTGGGTGTCACTTGCGTCATACGTCTGTACGCGATATTTCCATACTCCTTTACATCCCTAGGTCCACTGTTTCCGATGTGAAAGTGAAGTGAAGACGTGAAGGGACACGTACAGCTCAAAAGCGTACAGGCCGACCTCGTCTGTTGACTGACAGAGACCGCCGACAGTTGAAGAGGGTCGTAAGGTGCAATAGACAGACATCTATCCAGACCATCACACAGGAATTCCAAACTACATTAGGATCCACCGCAAGTACTATGACAGTTAGGCGGGAGGTGAGAAAACTTGGATTTCATGGTCGAGTGGCTGTTCGTAGGCCACACATCACTCCGGTAAATGACAAACGACGCCTCGCTTGGTGTAAGTAACGTAAACATTGGACGATTGAACAGTAGAAAAACGTTGTGTGCAGTGACGAATCACGGTACACAATGTGGCGATCCGATGGCAGGGTGTGGGTATGGCGAATGCCTGATGAACGTCATCTGTCAGCGTGTGTAGTGCCAACAGTAAAATTCGGAGGCGGCCGTGTTATGGTGTGGTCATGTTTTTCATGGCGGGGGCTTGCACCCCTTGTTGTTTTGCGTGGCACTATCACAACACTGCCTACACTGGTGATTTAAGCACCTTCTTGCTTCCCACTGTTGACGAGCAATTCTAGGATGGCGATTGCATCTTTCAACACGATCGAGCACCTGTTCATAATGCACGGCCTGTGGCGGAGTGGTTATACGACAGTAACATCCCTGTAATGGATTGTCCTGCACGGAGTCCTGACCTGAATCCTATAGAACACCTTTGGGATGTTTTGGAACGCTGACTTAGTGGCACGCCCCAACGACCGATATCGACACCTCTCCTCACTGCAGCACTCGGTGAAGAATGGGCTGCCATTCCCCAAGAAATCTTCCAGCACCTGATTGAACGTATGCCTGCGAGAATGGAAGCTGTCATCAAGGCTAAGGATCGACCAACATTGTACTGAATTCCAGCATTAGAGATGGAGGACGCCACGAACTTCAAAGTCATTTTCAGCCAAATGTCTGGATACTTTTGATCACATAGTGTAAGTAATAGGTGGTTCATGAATAAACAAGCTAGCATTCCTGCGCAAGTGGGCTCTCGATAAATGACAACAGATTGTCGTTAAACATCTTTTAAACAATTTTTATGCCTTCTTGATAGAAGGATCTTATTTGTTGAAACCAAATAAGTCAATTTTTTACACCTTTCAGGAGAAAAAAACTGAATACTGCCATATGTATTATAGCTACATTACTGGAATTTTTCACAACTGAAAGTGAGTCCCATCTTATTTTATTGAGAGAGACATAATTAATTTAGAAAACATCATTTCGATATTTAATAATTTCAAAGTTTTTGGCTTATTCGGTTTCAACAATTTACAAACATATTTTTTTGATTTTTTAGGATTTAATTGCATGAACACTTCATAATACAATAGCATGATCTGACAAAACAGAACAAACTGATTTATTTTAACAGCAATAATGAGTATTAGCATTCCTTATACTGCTTACTATCAGTTCCATGTATTCATAAGGGGTGTAAATGTGTTCATGAGTATTAGCAACAATTTTAGTCAATCACTGGCCAAGAAAGCACTTCTTCATAGAATGATCTCTGTGGAGCAGGGACCTGTTCAATGCTTTCTCCACATCTTTCAATTTCATTCTGGAAATAGGTACTTGGTATGTAGGGTAGGCCATTGGAATGCTGTCCATTAATCCTGGAATGATGGGCTCATGTCTTTTTCTTGAGCGGAAATTATGTCTTACCAATCCGTCGGGACACGGAAGGCCAACCACCTCTCCTCTCTTATGGTACTGAATTTCTTTGAAGCTAATCGGAGCGAAGAAGATTTTTTTATTTTGATGTTCTGTCACTATCTCACTCGAAACAATACTTTTTCTAAAATATTTTGGCCACCAGTTGTCGAAATCTAGTACTCCCTCTCCATTATCTAATTTTACTATCGCATTCCCTATACTGCTTACTATCAGTTCCATGTATTCATAAGGGGTGTAAATGCGGTCATGAGTATTTATTTTCCTCATATATTGTCCAAAGTCGCGATCACACGGGAGAAATTTGTGTATCATGCTCTTGAATATCCCTGCTTGAACCATGCCCATACGCATGCGTTTAAAGGTGTGATTTTTGTTCTGACCGAAACAGCCATCAGAAAACATACGAAGATCGGTCACATTTTTACCGAGATCGTTTCTTTATGTAATCAGAAACAAAAGAAGCTACTTCGTTTGCACCTTTCTTTCCTAAGCCTTCATGGTACACAAGTGGAGTGTTCAGTTTTCAAATCACGTATACTGAAACAGTACACCCACAGTTGGCGTAGATAGAATACCTGTTAGACCGGGATATGTGGAAGTGGAAAGTGTGCATATAATCAAAAACTATGGCCCACGCAGTATCAATAGATTGGGCTCTTCTCTTGGCATCCCGAAGTGAGTTGTAAAATTTAGAACTACAACGCTTACGGACATTTAATTCCGCTCTGGCAACAAGCTCGGCTCTTTCACGTAAATGTGGGCTTTTCAGTTCGAGTTAAAGTTCTTCGCATTTACAACAGCCATCCACTTTGGGTCTTCCAAAGGAATAATTAAAATTGTCTCGATAATATTTAAGATAAACATCATATTTTTCTTTACAATCTGCGTATTTGTCATTGAATATACTGTGCATAATCCGCATATTTATTTCAGAGTTTAAATATGTTACTTCTTTTTGTGAATAATGTGAGGTTTTTGTGGGGGAAGACTTGATATGCTCATGAATGAGTGCAAGAGTATTGTCTGGTCTCTTCTTGGTGTTCGGGTTTTTCCCGCGTTTGTCAACACGTGTGATTCCCTTAAGCAGCAATTTACAGATTCGAAACACGCACGAATTCGTCACTGCATGTACATTCATGAAAGCTTTCTTACAAACCAGTTTCCTTTCACTTCCAAGCATTATACGGTAATGAAACGTTGCACCCCTACAGTTTTCACAACATTCTGGATGAGCTTGTGTTTTACTTCCTTTGCTTCAACAAGGCGCTGCAGATGTAAGTCCTGGGCATCTCCGGTAGGAAGATCAAGAAATTTTGCCAAAATATTATTACGTTGAATTACGTAAGTGGAGTCATAACATTTCATTCTGCAGCTAAAAGGAAATTAATAATATAAGATTAGTATTGCTAGTAATATTGATATTTA